>NC_138342.1:12731553-13959053 GCF_046562875.1 Panthera onca
AGAAGCCCTTCAATTAGTTGCAAAAATAGTCAAGTTGAATAAAATTATGTATTTCAGTGGTTATTACATTGGCCTTGATCCCAAAGTCATTTAAACCCTTAACACTGTACATGTCTTAATATATTACGAGTGCTCATGCAACATATGTTTAACATTGAAAAATATTAGCTCTAATGATCCATCAATATGGTGTCTGTGTATCTTTTCCCATTGCAACAATTCAATTCAATATGTTGAAATATAAAAATAAATCAACTCCAGATTTGATTTATTCAGGCATAGACTTCCCCATTTCTTTATTATCAGATTATTTAGAATTCCATAAAATACATATATCTGTCTGTGTTTCATTAAACAAAGATGGTTGTCAGATGAGAAGGGAATATCTGGCATATTGACAAGTGCTCTTTAAGCTTTTATAAATAATGGTAAGAAGAACAGTATTTCATGTTCACATGAAAGCCTCTTTTGGGAGAAGCCAGAGGAGAAGCGTTTTATAGCAGAGAAACATCATGTCTGAATACGTGACACACTCAGTTTCCCATGATGGGCCGTGTATCTGTGTGTTAAGTCGCCTCACCTACCACTGACTCCAAACGCATTTTTTTTTCTTTGTTACTAAAGCCGGTCCACTCTCTCCTGGAGTCTGTTCCCAGTTCAGGGTTCAAGAGCCACGGGAGATCGTGGGAGATGTTGACGCAAGGGGTAAGACAGGACTGCAAAGCATTTCGCCTCTTTTCCACTCCATCCCCATTACTGCTAGAGAGTAAAGAGCTAATCCAATGGTGTTTTAACTGGGAGAGACCTGAAGTACACGAAGGCATAGCCTCTAGGCCAGGATCACAGCACACACTGGTGACCTGGCTGGGATGACAGCCGGCATCTCTACGTTCCCATGTTATACAAGGCACGAGAGCAGTGGCTATGGGGGATTTCAAAGAGGAAAAATCTATCAACCGGGAAGCACTATTCACTACCTGTGGACTAGATGGCACAGAGCTAAGTTCCAAAGATAAACAGCTCTAAGAAATCATCTCTACCTTTCAGAAGTATACAGGGTAGATTCAAAGCCAGAAATTAGAAGCATTTCCAGGGTGATATAAGAATGACATAATACTTGATAATACTTGATTTAAAAAAAAAAAAAAAAAGCATCTGCTCTAAACTATAAACTATAAGAATACCAAAAAGAAAGGAGAAACAGGTGAAGTGTGCCTAGAGTTGGAGGGGGAGGGGCCAGGGGCCAGCAGAGGCCAGAACAAAGACTCTGCCTTTCAGTGTTTGGATCAGATGAGCTGAAATTGGATTCTTGGCCCTTTGCCTATTAACAGTGAGTTTGAGAAAGTTCCCTAAACCCTCTGAGACTCAGTTTCATCTGTAAGCGGGGATAGGATAGCACCTACATGATGGGGCTGTGGTGTGGTTTGCATTTGTTAAGGCCTGTGAGGCACTTAACCTAGTCAAGAAGTTATGGAGGAAGACAGCTATAAGGGTGAGGGAGACAGAAGAGGAAGAGGAGGGATGAAGGGCAGAAGGATGGATGCTGTTCGAGGGGGATCTGAAGCCAGGCAGAAGAACTGAGCTTCTTTCCAAGCTGCAAAGGGTCTTCTGATCTAACCTAACTGAGTAAAATGAATAAGCAAATGTGCATCAAATAGGTAACAAATTAAAAATCATTCACAGCCAACAAAACAGAATGGAGAAAAGCAGTGAAGTATATGGGTCAGAACAGCAAACGATAAATGGAGGGAGGGACGGAGGGATTGGATGTGAATGAAGATCAAAGCTGAGAGATACTTATTGGGAACAGAACGAGGGTGCAGTCAACATCCCCCAAATTCAGAGCCTCAACTCGGCGGCATGGCTATGCCAGTCTCTATTAGAC
Organism: Panthera onca; assembly: GCF_046562875.1. Lineage (NCBI taxonomy): Eukaryota > Metazoa > Chordata > Mammalia > Carnivora > Felidae > Panthera > Panthera onca. The sequence continues at coordinate 12,733,439 of NC_138342.1, forward strand.
AAGACGCCTCCTCGAGAAAGTTCTGATGGTTTGCTAATCTGAGGTGCTACCTGATTCCATATACCTCCAAAACATGTTTTGTTTCTAGGTCAAATATCTTGTTCCATATAATTAGAGTGTTTGTATCGCGTATTATCCGAAGTGGGGGAATTTTGTTCTGGCAACTGCTAAACCAGATAGGATATCAGGAAAATGGGGGTAAATTGGAACTCTCCAGCCAAATTGAAACATGTGCTTGAATTGCATACAATCCACATAAATAATATTAAATTTCTGGTTTTGGTCTATTCTAGAAACACCAGGAAATGGCTGGACATATTTCACCATATTTGGTGGGTATATTTAGAACTGCCTGAATTAGAATATGGATCTCTGTAAAATTTACATTGAGGGATCTGGAAAATACCTCGAAGATGCGGACAGCATCTGAAATGATTATGAGAGGTTCTGGGAACTTCTATGTGGAAGAGACGAGCCACTGTATGAGGACCAGCAGTGGATAGAGACAGCAAGCAGTGTTTGCTCGGTTCCAAATCAGAAGTCCCCAGGCAGGATGGCCACGGCTGCCAAACAATGGCTGCCAGAGACCCAGTGAGTCACTTCTTGATTCTGTAACTCTATGGCGCATGTTAAGGATGAACTGTAGTGACATTTATCTTCTCCAGAGCAACACAGCAAAAGCGCACTCAAGAGTTAACATTCGTTGTGCAATTATTTTGTGCCAGGCCTGCTGGTAGATTTTTTTCGTTTTCAATAACTGTACTGAAGTGTAAGGGACATACAACAAACTGAACACATTATTGATTTGGGGGTGTTCTTAATTTCGTTTGGTCACAAGGTATCCCATTTACGTGTGCCACAAACATATGGTGTGCAAAGTATAACACTGGGCACGGGTGGGGTTTCAGAGGTCTGAGGGGCACCTTGCCTCGGGCTTCAGGTTTCTAAGTGGAGTGACCGACACTAGAGCAATGCCCTGGGCCTCTCTTGGGACCCTCCCTCACTCTGTCTCGGGAGATGTGGAATGAACTATTTGGCAAATTCTGGAAGTGACTGACAAAAATCTAGCTTGGCCCCCTCTTCTCTTCCATGGGAGGGACCTGCAGAAAGGACCCAGTCTCAGCTCCTCAGTCACATGCTTTCCAGGGCAGGGCTTGGACAGAGATTGGTGCAGGATTAGGGACTGTTAGCACTGCCCCTGTAGGATGAGTGTGTCTCCTCCGGGGTCCCCTATAGGAAAGCCCGCTTGGTTCAGGGGCCCTGAGGCCCATTTTCTAACACAGCTTTTTTCTTTATAAAGCTGATTTTCGATTTCCATCTGCTTATGTTCTCTTTTATTTTCAAATAAGTGTAGGGACAAGGGGTGCCACTTATTAGGTTTCCCCAAATCTCAACAGTAGGTAATCGAAAAAATATAAAGCACAGTCTCTGATCTTATTGCCGGGTTGTGGAGGCAAAACATATCTGTATCTGTATCTATATCTATATCACATAAACCATATATATAAATATATATAAATATACAAATTAAGAAAATTGGCAAGATGTTAAATACAAAAATCACATCTTCTCAATGCTTTGTAATGATGTAAATGGTACTAAGGTGAGTGTTTTAAGCTTCACTTTTCATCCTTTTCATTCATACGATCAAGAACCGAAAAGCAACGCAACGAATAAAAGAGTTTTCGCCGAGTGACCATGGATGAATGGTGCTTCTAATTTTCGATGTTATGAAACTGGGTAGGAAAGACAGGGAGTGACCAAGAGTGAGAGAAGGAAGAAAAGAAACAGCAGGAGGACGCAGGAAGGGGAACTTTTCTAGGTCGGCTGGCTACAATAGCAGTAACACTAACAAAGCTAATGTCTGCCAAGCACTTACTATGGGGCAGGCACTACTCTTCCTTCCACCTTCATGAGCTCATTTCATCCTCACAGCAATGCCACAAGGCGGACACTGGCGTTTTTCGTGTCCGTTTCAAAGACGAAGAACATGTGACAGGTGGAAGTCGGTGACCTGTTTGCAGTCACGCGACCAGTAAGGGGCAGGGCATGAGGGGAATCTCCACAGACCACCTTCTGCCCACGTGCTCCTAACCTTTATGTTCTGCAGCCACTGATGATGGGCCACCGAGAGGAAGTGGGGAGGATATGGGTGAAGGAGGGGCAGATGAGTGCTCCAGAAGGAGGAGGTGATGTAAATAAAGGGTGGGGGGGGGGGGCGGCCAAAGGACTTTCCGCGGGACGCCTGCCAGCCAGCCCGACTAGAGTGGAGGTCTGTGCAGGGGGAGAGGACACAGATTATCCCTTTTCTGCTTGGAAATTTTTTCTTTTCCTTGTTCCTTCCCCTCTTTCTCAAAGCTAATTTCAACTTTCACCTTCCTCTAGACTCTGACATGGAAGCTGAGAAATGCCACCTGTTTCTGGCTTATCTTTCTTTTACCAACTGCATTTAAAGACCACCCCTGGGAATGGGTACCAGTATTTGCATACTTTTTTTTTTAAAGTTTATTTATTTATTTCGAGAGACAGAGAGATAGAGAGTGCACGTGTCCATGTGAGCAGGGAAGGGGCAGAGAGAGAGGGAGACAGAATCCCAAGCAGGCTCTGGGTAGGAGCACAGTGCAGGGCTCAGACTCATAAACCATGAGATCACGACCTGAGCCAAAACCAAGAGTCAGACGCTTAACCAACTGAGCCACCCAGGCGTCTCACCAGTACTTGTCTTCTTAAAACTCACTGTGTGAGCAGTTACATTAATCGCCATTTACAGGATCCTTACAATACACAGGGAACCGCACCGAGGACTAGTTCCACTTACTGCTTGGGAAGATCACCCAGGAAGACTCTGTATCTGGTTTAGGGAGAGGAAATTGAGGCTCAAGTAGGCTAAGGAACATGCCCCATGCCACAGAGCTAGTAAGTATAGAAACAGTGGATTAACTCCTGTCCTATCCCACCCCAAATTCAGGCTCTTACATGTTGTCGCACACTTAACCTTTCTCCACTTTTTCAGGAAATGGCAGAGGATGTAAAATGGGTGGAGGACAAATGTAAATGAAAACAAAAGAAAAACAAAGACCCTTCGTACAAGCCACTCTGCGCCCTCCTAGCTTACTACTTAGAATGCACAGCACCCAATGCTTCTGTAACCAACAACAGGCAGAAACATTCACACCGAACTGACGTAAATCATCAACTTGGGAAGTCGCCATTCAGATGAAGAGTCACACGAAAACAAAATGGTGGTAGGCAGAGTTCGAGGACTGCACTGTTGGGTCCCGAGCCCTGCTTGTCCAACGCAATACTGACCTCAGAGCCACCGCAAAGGGATTTGAAGCTATCATGAAGTCCCAAAGCAATCGTCCTAAGATGTAGAGATTATCCAAGGGCATGAATCCAATCACGTGAGCTCTTCAAAAGCACAGAATTTTCTCTGTGCTCGGACCACAGCGAGCAAGAAAACAGACACCTTCATCCTACGACCATGGAAATGGAATTTTTCCAACAGCCTGAACGAGCTTGGAGCCCAACCCAGTTGATACCTTCGCCTGGGTCCTGTAAGAGTGTAGCTGAGCCTATCTGGACGTCAGACTTACAAAACCTACAAAAATAAATGAGTGTTACATTAAACCCTTAAGGTTGTTGTAATTTGTTAAACAGCAATAAAAATGAATGCAAGGACTTCACTGTGATGGTGTGAATTATTGAAATGCACTCTCTTCCTCATTTTAATAAAACGAATGCATTCCAGCTCTGCAAACTGAGAGCTGGGGAAATCTTCTCTACTTTCAGTGGCATTAAGTTTAACCATCGGGAGACCTAGGCAACGGGAGCCTATTTATAAATGAAGACTTACAGTAATGTGCAGCAATGACTGATTTTCCAGGCAAGCATGTATCTTTTTTAAAAAAGTTCCAATGTCATTTTGAACATTGCTCATTAACATGTTTATTTTATAAAGACAGAGGGGAGACCATTGTGTGAGATAGTTGACAGGATCTGAGTCTTAAACGAGAGAAAAAGTGTGTGTTCCCACATTGTTATGGTTTTAATCTGCCAGGAGAAAAAAAGCAAAGCCTGAGGAACATCTCAGGAAGCAACCAGCACAAGTTTAAGTCTGCCAGCCCGGGAAGAGCAGGCAGTTTCATCTTGCAGAGGAAGTAAGAGTGACTCCAATGCCTGACCGAAGAAGAATATGGGAGCACCAGGCTCTGCCAGTGGGCTCCCCCTTCATTTGCCCACCGACCACTGAGCCTCTTCACAAGACGGCCAGGAAGACAACCAATGTTACTTCGTAAAGCACTTAGAATAATGAAAGTATTGGCAGATACTCGGGAGAGATCCCTCTACTCTCTCTCTCTCTCTCTCTCTCTCTCTCTCTCTCCCTCCCTCCCCCCCACCCCAATGCAGGCTAAAACTCCTGAACTGTGAGATCAAACTGCTGAACTCTGCTCCTAACGTTTCTTTCCTGGGACACCAGCTCAATTAATTTAAGACCATTGTCATGCTCAGCTCCGCCCCTCCCTTCCCCCTTCAAGAAGTCAGCTGTTCTTCCAGAGCCAGACTCAGCTCCATGGGAGGGGGGCTTCCTGGAGAACAGTTTTGCCTGCCCCCTGTTCTGGGATTCTGAGCCAGGAGCCCTCATCCCAAGTCCTCTGATCTGACTTCTCAATGATAAAGGTGATATTTCAGGCTAATTTTTCCAAGATCAGATGAGATTGGGCACATTCCGTGGTATGGCCATAGACTCAGCCGAATTTTTAATGCTCTGTTTTATGTTTCCACATGTTCAGAACCAAGATGGGAAATGGGGTGCTCGTTATTGGCATTTCTATTCTGAGCTCCCAACAACACGTTCAAGAAACTATCACTCATCTCTGTTTTATTTTGAGGTACGTGATTAGGCTACCAAAAGCAGACTCTCTGATTATAGAACATGTCACTTAGTGGATGTCCCTTCTTATTTATAAATGTCTCTGATAAATTATGGTAAGCAATTTCTCCACCTGACAACTCACCCAAACTGGGAGCACTTTACCACAGAGATAAATGGGAAGTGAACTTGAATAAATGCTATGGGGTCTAGAAGGTAATAATATTGCACCCTAAATAATCCATTACAAAATGAACAAGTGTATGAATCTCCAAATATATTTCTGTTTTGGAAAATCCCTCTGGGAGACAACTGTACAGCTGAAAGATGTCACATAGCCTACTTCCTGCCTTAATGCTAATATTACATTTTCCCCAACCCCAACAACTAACATCATTTCAAGAATAAACTAACATAAAATTAAACGGTATACCATGGTAATGTTAAGAAAAAACCCTAAATTTCATTTGGGTGGGGGGAGTGGCAATCAAGACACCTGAGATCTAGAGCCTGTGCTGCTGGTAATTAGCAATGGGAACTTGACCCTATCACTAGATGTCATTTATAAACTTCAGTTAATTATCTGTGCAGAAGTTGGTTGGACTGTGATTTCCAAAGTCCCTTCTGGCTCTAAAATAGTGCCCTTTGTTAGGGCCAATTAACCAAGAACAGAAGAGTAGAGCTGCTCAGAAACGTGGAGAAGTGTCTGTCCAGAAGAGGGTTGGCTTCCGTGGTGAGAACCACTGTCACTGGAAATTGTTCACACTAGAGGGATGCCATGACAGAGAAAAACAGAATTATAGATTAGAGTATTAATTAAAGTAATGTTAGCTGCTGTAGCAGATACAACTCCCAAATCCCAGTGGTTTAGCACGACAGAAATTTGTTTCTGGCTCACTGACTCTCTGATGGGATGGTTCAGCAGTGACTTGAGGACCCCCGATCCTTCTGTCTTGTGGCCCCATCAGAGTTTCTTTTTTTTCTAAGTTTTTTAAAAAAAATTATTGTTATTTATCTTGAGAGAGAGAGCGCTCATGCACAGGGGGAGAGCAGAGGAAGAGGGAGAGGGAGAACCCCAAGCAGATGCCATGCTGTCAGCACAGAACCCCATGTAGGGCTCAATCCTATGACTGTGAGATCATGACCAGAGCCAAAATCAAGAGTTGGATGCTTAACTACTGAGCCACTGAGGTACCCCCCCCCCCACCTTCAGGGTTTCTAATCCTTCAATTCCATACAGCATGGAAATACAGAGTGAAGAAGGCACTCCTTCACCACTCAACTAGAAAGCACCACATATCACTTCTGTCACATTCTATTGTCAGTAATTGGTCATAAGACCTTGCCTCAACATAGAGGGGCAAGAAAGAGGGTATGGAATTCTAGTTCCTGACTGGGCATCCACTTAGCAGCAATAACTTCCCTTTATGGAAAATGGCAGTCAGTCTTTGGGGAGCGAGAGCCATATTTTTCCCAGTTAATGTGATGTGCTCCTCAAAGATAGGAACGTCCTATTTTCTATGGCAACTTCCACATTAGTAACCAATTTCTGCTTTATCTGGCTTTAATTATGTGACACAAGGGTGCCAAGTGAAACAGCACCATTCAGGACTAAAATTAAGCTAAACTCAGCTGAAATCTAGTGTGTGTTTTGCTCTGTGTGCCTTTTTGTTTTCAATGTATGTAAGCAGAAACATAAGCCAGATGACGGTAAGAAGAAACGTGACAGCAGTTACTTTAGTCAAACTGTAATAAGAATGAACACATGAAGAATGAGTGGATTCAGGTAGAATTCAACTCATCAAGAATATTCCACAAAATATGTATATATTCCTTGATTGCTCATTCATCATATTTTGGCTTATTGAGCTGCTGACAGGGTTATATTTCTCATTTGGTGGGGAAAAAATACTATGAAAAAGTGTCGTGCTATTATCTGGATAGCTGAGCCTTGTTCTAAATTTGCTCTCTAAGGCAAAGAAAAGTCTAGATTTAAAAATGCAGGTTTGTGTGGAGCAGAAACATTTGGGCCTTTGGATCTGAAATTTGATAACATCTCCACGACGCATCGTCATCTATCAGTGAAAAACAAGAACTTACTAAAAATATAAATTTAGACCTTTGGCAAACAAGTATCAATTATAGCATGGGTGGGGAAACTTTCTATAAAGGGCAAATAGTAAATATTTTAGGTTTTAAGGGCCATGTAGTCTCTTTCCCAACTACTCAACTTTGCCCTTGTAGCAGGAAAACAGAAAGCAGTCATAGTTGCTATGTAAACAAATGGGCATGGCTGTGTTTCAATAAAACTTTACTTATAAACACATGCAGCAAACTGCATCTACCCACAGGCTGTAGTTTACTGATCCCTAAACCAGAAGCAAGATGCCAGAAAGTCCTAAATGGAAAACTTCCTCGGCCGTGACTGGGAGAGGACCTCAGTTTTCCTCTTCCATTTTGGAGCTGGATCTTCAAAGTTTGTTTGCAACTTCCTTTATAAAATAAATAACATTTCTATTACCAACAGGTGATGAAGGGGAAGGATAGGTACCAGCTCGTACTGAAGAGAATTTGAGACCCAGGAGACCAAGTTCTAATTCTGGCTCTGTCAGGATGGAAGATGTGATCTTGCCTCATTTAACTTCAATAGGCCTTTGTTTCTGCTTCCCCAAAATCAGGGAGTTAGGTGAGATTACCTCAAATACCCTTTACATCTCTCAAATCCTTTTTAGACTGGAAAGCTAACTGTGCTGGAAGAGCCTTCAGATTTAGACTTAGTAGCCCTACAGCTTGCTACACGTGCCACCCCAGACGAGTTACTTAAACCCTCTTTGCCCCAATCTCCTGGACTGTGCAATGGACTTGGGGCTCCCCACCCAACAGAATCAAATGAAAAAAAAGGGGCGCCTGGGTGGCGCAGTCGGTTAAGCGTCCGACTTCAGCCAGGTCACGATCTCGCGGTCCGTGAGTTCGAGCCCCGCGTCGGGCTCTGGGCTGATGGCTCGGAGCCTGGAGCCTGTTTCCCATTCTGTGTCTCCCTCTCTCTCTGCCCCTCCCCCGTTCATGCTCTGTCTCTCTCTGTCCCAAAAATAAATAAAAAACGTTGAAAAAAAAAATTAAAAAAAAAAAAAAAAAAAAAAAAAGAAAAAAAAGTGTATGTGAGAGTAAGCAGCGGGGGGCCAGGAGCAGATTGGATGTTCCCGTGTGAATCTAATCCAAATGTGGATTCCAGGACCAATGTAAAGAAAACTTCACCGCAAGAACCCTGCAAACACAGTCAAAGCTACCCCTACCCCCTTAAAATCTGGATGCATCCTCTAGCAAGTGATCAGCCAAAACCGAGTAAAAGTAAGTAAAAAATACATAAATGTGGCAGGTCGAGGCTAGTCACAATGTCTCAAGAACTCAGTTCCACAGGGAAGAAGGCTCCAAGCAGGGAGTGGCCATGAATGGAGATCCCTCCAAATCCTCTCAGTAGATGTTCATAGAACAATGGTTCAACTTTTCCCTTCCTTGCGGCTGTTCCTTTTTCATGGACTAAGTCAAAACCCCACATCTTTTTTTTTTAATTTTTTTTTAATGTTTATTTATTATTGAGAGACACAAGAAGACAGACCATGAGCGTGGGAGGGACAGAGAGAGGAGACACAGAATCCAAAGCAGGCTCCATGCTCTGAGCTGTCAGCACAGAGCCCGACGCAGGGCTCGAACTCACAAGCCTCGAGATCATGACCTGAGTGGAAGTTGGACGCTCAACCGACTGAGCCACCCAGTGCCGAATGCACAATTAGGATAAAGTTTATTGCCTCCATTGTGACGGTCACCACACTGGCATCTTAGGACATTTCTTCTCACTGGACTTTTACAACCTTGACCTGTACTTGGCATGACGATTCCCATTTTCAAGGATGAGCCGGGGCTCCACAGGCTCCATAACTTGCCCAAAGACAGAACACGCGGGAGGACCGTTTGAGTCCACAGATCGTGCTCTTGCTTGGGCATTGAATCTCAAGGTAGGACTCTGGGCAGAAATGATGACGAATTGAGGCAGGGATTCTGAAACCAAACTCCCCCATGAACCTAAAAACCAGAGACTGTCACCAGGCAAGGCACAGGACTCTCAGAAGACGGATAAAGCGGGGAGACAATCAGAATCCGAGTCAGGAGTAGTACCAGATTGTTCCTGACGTTGGAACAGAGCCTTGTACATTGCAGGGGAACTCCGTGGTTTGAATCAGTGAATGAATGAAACCATGAAGAACTGGCCTCGATTCGGGCTGCCAGTGCCACACGGTCCATGGATACAAACGACCGTTGTTCTGATTTTTTGTGTTTGTCTTTAATGTATGCCCTGGCTCTTGCTGCAAATCACACTCTCGTCCTTATTCATCCAGCCTTCACCCTTTCCAAACCTGACCTGTTTTCTTTGGCCTCATATTTTTCTCCCTTTGCTTCTGCCTTTCACCCTCCTTCGTCTTTATCCCAAACGCTTCCGGAAAGAAAGCTTGAGTACAAATGACGTTTTCTTTTTTCACCAGCAGAACACGGAGCGAGAGGGATTTCTCATTTTTATATATATTTAGATCGTACAACTTTCCTCTATAAACTAAAAGAAAAAAAGAGAAGCATTAATTTGAGTTCATTAATGGGATGCCATGTGCTTTGTGTTAAGAACCCTCTTCTCAATCCTGGGAATAATAATAAGGCAGAGGATGATTTAAGGAATACATAAATTAAGTTTGGATTTTGCTCAAAACCAAACAATATCAGACCCTACTGGGAGATATCCACTTATGCCGACTAACGTGCACTCATTTATGCAAGGAACCACTTTCCCCTCCAGTGCTTCCTCTGTGTAGGATGCTGTTCTGGGTCTGGACCAAAAAGGACTCCAGGAAAACATTTAAAATGTGAGAAATATGTGATTTTAGGAACTGTCTCATGAGTTTTCAGGACAGAGAGTCTAGCAAGTTTGGGGACTGGGATTAACCTTGTTTATCATAAACAAAAATGTGGGGAGTAACTGCTTGAAAAAGAGTCCTTCTCCAATTTAATGCATATTACCTGTGTAAGTATTGGAAACAGTTTCACGCTTGTTCAGCACCTCTCCAGTGGCAGGCACCGGGCTCGACTTTCTATATTAAATTTTAGCTTCAGAACCACTTTATGAGTCAGGTTTAAAAAAAAAATGAAACAGGGGAACCTGGGCGGCTCAGTCAGTTGAGTGTCCGACTTCGGCTCAGGTCATGATCTCACGGTCCATGGGTTCGAGCCCCACATCAGGCTCTGTGCTGACAGCTCGGAGCCTGGAGCCTGCTTTGGGTTCTGTGTCTCTCCCCCTCTCTGCCCCTCCCCTGCTTGCATTCTCCTCTCTCTCTCTCTCTCTCTCTCTCTCTGTGTCTCTCTCAAAAATAAATAAAATATTTAAAAGAAAGAAAGAAAGAAAAAAGAAGGAAAGAAAGAAAGAAACATAAAGACTTAAGTGAATTACTCTAAGTTCCAAAATGTGGAAGCACTTGAATGGGGATTTGAACTCCAGTCTGTTGGACCCTGAAGCCCATATTACTGTGGCAACCACTCTGCATCCATGAGTGGCCTGTACCCAGCAGGAATAGAGGCGTTCAACAGCACATGGATGCAGGAACTTGGAAGCAGACAAAGGAAATGCCCACGAAATAAACATCTGTTGAATAATGTGGGTCTTGTTTCAGAGATCACTGATACCACCAGATTCAGGCCGGTGCTTCTGCACAGAGGAGGAGGCAGGTCCCAGACACTGGGCAGCTGCCTGAGCCTCTAGCAACACTGCAGCACTCGTGGGGCCATGGAACAGTGAAGAATTGCCTAACTGAGGGGAGGGTCAGCACACTCCGGGATGTTACTGAGTGTGAGCAGGACAGCTCCCGTTTAGGGTTTACTATGGGACAGTCATGCTGAGTTTTATCAAGCACTTTGCACGTATGATTCCGTGTCTCCTGCATCACCCTTGGAAGAGGTATCATTATTCCCACGTATTTATTTATTTATTTATGTGTTTGTTTGTTGATTTATTGTTACTAACTGAGGAAACGTTTGCTTTGGGGTTTGCTTTTCCAGAGGCCACAATTTGGTTGGTAACAAGGCCAGAATTCAGGCCCAGCTTTGCCTCATCCTCAAATCTGTGCTCGTCATCTTGAATCTTGCTTGCTGGGGTACAATTCGGAGCCCATTGTGGAGTCTTTTCCAAACCACACAGGACACCCGCTCTTGACTCCATGCGCTGGGATCTGGATTAGTCTGCCATGTGGGTGTTTCTTTTGGGAAGAGGAAGACAGACAGACAAGAAGAGGAAAGCGGCCTCAGGATGACATCTTAGGAGCTCCTGAGGAAGTTATAAGGAAAGGAGAAAGCTCTTTAGGTCCAAAAGAGGAAATCAAGTAAATTCTAGTCCTTTCTGAGCAAGGCTGGAAAGATGCTCTTCTGTCACCTGGAGGGAGGAGGAGAAGGTGCTGGAACACTGGTAAAACTAAGGAGACACCGCTTGTACTTAAGGGACACTTAAGTGTTGAAATCTGCTCAAATGGCAGAAAGTGACAGAGGCCACAGCAGCCACTGCCACGGCCCACCCACTGAACAGATATGAAATTATAGGTTCTTGCTTTCCCTTTTATTCCATTTTCTTAAAAAAGCACAGAATGGCATTTTAGTCCATAATTACTGTTCCAGCATTAGATTATATTATGGGATCTGAAGATAAATTTTTTTAAAAACGTTGTAACGTAGCTTTGCTGGCCTGAGCATCACGTGTGACTTGTCCAGGAGACCTAGTCTGGGGCTGTTTCAGTTCGGCTGTGTTTCAAACAGAGAATGGGTAGAATTTCAATAAGGTAGCCCCACAATGTAAAGTTCTCCACAGCAAATCTGCAGGCTCAATGTCAAGAACAAACAGGCTCTGTAGCCTAAATTCAGAACCTCTGCCTTCTATTCTATTCTTGTCCCTAGCAGTCCTTGCTCTCTCCAAAGTCATATGACCCTGGTCTTGCTGGGTTCTTTTAAAAAACAATATGCCAGTTTGATAGTCTGGGATTCTGCATCAGGCAGGGTCCACTCAAATAAACAAACAGCACCTTCGGCATTTCAAGCAGAGGGAATATTATGCAGCAAACTGCTTTCACTGAGACCACGAATAGGGGACACTGAGCAGTGTAGAAATTACCCACAGCAAGAAGCTCTCTGACTCTTGGAGCTGGAGGGAAAGACAGGAACTTGCGATCCAAAGGCACGTGATAGGCGCTGGAACCTAACATGAGCTGGGCCATGGAGAGAAGGACATGGGAGCTGGGTCAGGGGACATACAGCTTCTGCTGGGGACAACATCCAAAACAGAGGGTGGGGGGCATGCTAGCTTCTCCCCTCCTTCTCTCTCCAGTTTTCTGCCAGTTTCTACCTGTGGCTGAGCTTGCCTGGTACCCAGAGGGCAAACAAAAAGGGGAAATTCCAACTGATTCCTTCTGGTTTGTTTCACATACTACTTCCTCTAAGAATCCTCCCCTTTGCATTCGTCAGTCCCTTTACATAAACTTCCTCATGATGCCACAGTGGCCATCCATGACGGTTATGTATGTAGAACAGCTGTGAGTCCCCAAAGAGGAGTCCTACAGAGGAGTCTTCGTGATATTCTCAGGCCTGCGGCATAATAGATACAAGTCTGATAGACTTGGCTTCAAATCCTGACTCTCCCATTTATAAGATTTCTGATTCTTGTTAAATTATTAAATCTGCCTCAGTTTTATCATCTATAATAAGGAGGAATTAAACTCATCGCTTTAGGGCCCATGTGAGGATTAAGTAAAATAGCACCTAGCTCTGGAAAAGAGGAGATTCTTACTGTAATGCAGTCTTGCCTGGATTGCAAGTGAATTATGATGCATTTGGAGAGCTAATATTTTCTATTGGTTCATCTCCCTAAATCACTCACTGTATACTACGTAATTGAGTTGACTGTGCCTGGCTAGAAAGTTTTAAGAATAGTTAGGCCTTGAAGCTGTAAATGGGAAAACCTATTTGCAGAGCTCTACCTTCCTTAACCTCATCCCTAATGAGAAAATTGCAGTAGAAAGCAGCTTCAGAAGGAGGCTGCAAAAAGGGTCAACCCAAATTTGGGTGTAACACATATATATACTTAGTGAGTGAGCTTCATTCAGCTCACCAATCAGATACACAGAAATGGTTGTGCTACTCTCCATTGGCCATGATGCTCTTTACAAAGAAAGCAAGGGAAACAAAGCAAAAATAAACTATTGGGACTATACCAAGATAAAAAGCTTCTACACAGTGAAGGAAACCATCAACAAAACAAAAACACAGCCTACTGAATAGCAGGAGATATCTGCAAATGATATATCTGATAAGGAGTTAATATCCAAACTATACAAAGAATTTATACAACTCAGCACCAAAAAAGAAAAAAAAAGAAGAAAGAAAGAAAGAAAAAAGAAATCCGATTAAGAAATGGGCAGAGGACCTGAATAGACATTTTCCAAGGAAGGGGTACAGATGGCCAATAGACACATGCAGAGATGCTCAACATCACTCATCATCAGGGAAATGCAAATCAAAATCAAAATAAGGTATCACCCTACACTGGTCAAAATGGCTAGACTCAAAAAGACGGGACACAACAAGTACTGGCAAGGATGTGGAGAAATAGAAACCTTCGTGCACTGTTGGTGGAAGGTAAATTATTGTAGCCACTGTGGAAAAAAATAGTGCGGCGGTCCCTCAAAAAATACAAATAGAAATACCATATGATCCAGTCATTCCACTACTGGGTATTTACCCGAAGTAAACAAAAACACTAATTTGAAAAGATAGGTGCACCCCTAATGTTTACTGTAGCATTATTTATAATAGCCAAGATACGGAAGCAACCTAAGTGTTCATTGACAGGTGGATAAAGAAGATGTTGTATATAAATGCAATAGAATATTAGCCATAAAAAAGGATGAGATCTTGCCACCTGCCATAACATAGATGGACCTAGAGGGTAATATGCTATGTAAAATAAGTCGGAGAAAGACAAATGTCATGTTTTCACTCATATGTAGAATCTAAAAAACAAAACAAAACAAATGAACAAACAACAACAAAAAACAGAAACAGCCGTAAATACAGAGAACAAACTGGTGGTTGCCAGAGGGTTGGGGTGGAGAGATGTGCAAAAGGGGTGAAGAGGACTGGGGGATACAGGCTTCTGTTATGGAATGAGTAAGTCATGGGGATGAAAGGTATAGCACAAAGAATAAACAAAGGAGGTGGGCGGAGACACAGAAAGAGAATACACTGTCCTCACTAACTCATGGGGGAGTTTATCACAAGGATACATGACATAAACAATGCCATACCAGCTACTGCCAAGACTTTCCAATCAAGAACCAAATATTTAGAAGATCTATGGATTTTTACACTTGCTATGATCATCTTGGGAGCTGGGATTGGTCTTCTTAAACCAATGGACAGCCTTCAGGCTCAAGAGAAAGAGAATGAACAGAAATGTAAATCGTATCAGCCCAGTTTGGCTAAAACCTTCAACACAAGATTTGAAACATGCGAAACTTACCAGGAAGAGAGACAAAATTATGACACTTCCTGAAGTTTAAAATAATGGGATTCTAGAGATGCTTTAAATATAGTTTAAGCCCACTCTGTAACTGACTAGAAAGAAATAAACTTGAATCAGATAAACAGTTTCTGCTGAGTTTCAAAAAAGCCATCTCAGATTTCCTCTCCTACCTTTTAACAATAAGCACCCCCCACCACCACATACTAATCATCTATTTTTCACCAGGCAAATTATGTTCATTAATGATTTCTAAGTCTTCTTGCATAAGTGCAAGGTATGAATCATTATCCAAATTTAAGAGATGAGGAAACCATAATAATAAGAGAGATTAGGTAGGCCCCCAAGGTCAAACAGCTTCCAGGTAGTGAGGTGTGATTCCAATCCAGGTCTGCTTGTGTCTAAGGTTCTGTGGACTTTCCTCTTTCAGCTGGACCACGGTAGCTAGGTCTCTTATGTGAGACGGCATTATTCATTCACTCATTCATTCAACAAATAGTTAATGAGAGCCCACCATGTGCATGAAACTGTATTAAGTTCTGAAACAACAAGAATAAACATGGCTCGGAGCAGCTTTGCAAAAGCAAATTATTCACAGTCACTGTTAAGTTCTCTGCCCTGAAGGGAAACAGGTCATTCTGTAAATAAGGACTGCATGTGCTATTATACGCATTTACATGGTTCTATCCATCAGGCAGATGAGACTTGTTAACCACGGGACAGACAGAAGGAGATGAAATCAGGAGTATAAGAACCAACATCACTCTTTCTTCCAAGTACAAGCAATGCAATATCCAATTTCAAGAATAAGAACTCTGGCTAGCACATCTGAGGATCAATCTCAACTTGGCCGGTCAGTTTTGGTGGCTTTTGTTTTAAGCCTTTTTTGGGGAATAGAGGTAGTTCACCATCTTCTAAACTCTGATTCTACCATTTTATTATTCTTAAAATTTTTTTTAATGTTTATTTATTTTTGACAGAGAGAAAGAGAGAGAGCGAGCGAGCATGAGTGGGGGAGGGGCAGAGAAAGAGAGGGAGACACAGAATCTGAAGCAGGCTCCAGGCTCTGAGCTGTCAGCACAGAGCCCGACGCGGGGCTCGAACTCACAGACCGTGAAATCATGACCTGAGCTGAAGTTGGACGCTCAACCGACTGAGCCACCCAGGCACCCCATGCCATTTTATTATTCTAAAATGAAAGTTCACCTATTTTCTTCTCGTGATAATGACCATCAAAAAGAGTTTAGGTGCCTGAGGCATACGGGTTTTCATTCCCTCTGTCAAGGACCCCCTCCTTTGCTTAAATTAATGATCCTTCAAGCATCTTCTCATGTATTTGTTGGCCATCTGTACATCTTGTTTGGAAAAATGTATACTCAGGTCCTCTGTCCATTTTTTAATTGGATTAGTTGGATTTTACTGTTGAGTGGTAGAAGTCCTTTATACATTTTGGATATTAACCCCTTATTGTATTTGCAAATATCTTCTCCCATTAAGTAGGTTGCTGTTTCATTTTGTTGATGGTTTATTTCAGTGTGCGAAGCTTCTTATTTTGATGTAGTCCCAGTAATTTATTTTTGCTTTTGTTTTCCCTCCCTGAGGAAACATATCTAGAAAGAGGTTTCTATGGCTGATGTCAAAGAAATTACTGCCTATGTTTTTTTTCTAGGAGTTATATGGTTTCAGGGCTCACGTTTAGGTCTTTAATCCATTTTGACTTTATTTTTGTGTATGGTGTAAGAAAGTGGTCCAGTTTCATTCTTTTGCATGTAGCTGTCCAGTTTTCCAAACACCATTTGTTGAAGAGATGTCTTTTCCCCATTGTATATTCTTTCTCCTTTTGCCAAAGATTAATTGACCACACAAGTGGGGGTTTATTTCTGGGTCTCTATTCTGTTCCATTGATCTTTGTGTCCACTTTTGTGCCAGTACCATACTATTTCGTTTACTATAGCTTTGCACTATAACTTGAAATCTAGGACTGTGATACCACCAGTTTTGTTCCTCTTTCTCAACATCACTCATCATCAGAGAAATGCAAATCAAAACCACAACCAGATATCACCTTACACCTGTCAGAATGGCTAGAATCAAAAGACAACAAATAACAAGTGTTGGCTAAGAAGTGGGAAAAAAAAGAACACTTGTGTGTTGTTGGTGCGAATGCAAGCTGGTGTAGCCACTGTGAAAAATGGCATGAAGGTTTCTCAAAAAATTACAAATACAACTACTCTATGATGCAGTAATTCCACTACTGGCTGTTTACCCAAGAAAACAAAAACAAAAAACAAAAATTTGAAAAAAAATATACACACACCTGTTTTTTTGCAGCATTATTTATGATACCGAAGATCTTAAAAGCAACCCAAGTGTCCATCAATAGATGAATGGATAAAGAACTACTATATATATGTGTGTAAAACCTTGGTTTGCGAGCATAATTTGTTCCAGAAACATGCTTGTAATCCAAAGTACTTGTATATCAAAGTGAATTTCAAGAGCCATTGGCTCATTTGTGATCACGTGACATTTGACATCACACACTATTTGTATTTCAAGATGTCGTCCATTTATCATATTGCAAGACATCGATCATCTATCAAGCTAAAATTCATTAGAAATGTCTGCTCATCTTGTGGAATACTCACAGAACAAGTTCCTCCCAATCCAAGGTTTTACTGAGTGTGTGTGTGTGTGTGTGTGTGTGTGTGTGTGTGTGTGTGTGATGGAATATTGCTCAGCCATAAAAACGAATCAATCTTGCCATTTGCAACAACCTGGATGGATCTGGATCTAAAGGACATAACACTGAGTGAAACATATCAGAGAAAGACAAATGCCATACGATTTCACTCACAGATAGAGTTTAAGAACAAAAGACAAACAAAAAAACCAGGTTCTTAGATACAGGGAACAAACTGGTGGTTGCCAGGGGGAAGGTGGGCGGGTAATAGGTAAAATAAGTGAATGGGATTAAGAGTACACTCATCATGATGGGCACTGAATAACACAGAGAATGAGTGAATCACTATATTGTACATCTAAAATTAATATGACACTGTATGTTAATTATGCTTCAATAAAACATAAGATAAAAAATATGACAAATGCACAAACTAACAATAAAAAAAAAAAAAAGATTCATGATGCTTCGAATAGCTGCTTCCTGTCCTGAACTTTATTTACATCCTTTCTCTGCCTGCTAATTACCAACGTTGTTTGTGGTTACAAGAAGTTGATTTCCTGACCTTTTCTCTTTGATATTCCAGTGACTTTTTTCTGGCATGGGTGACATCCTGAGTTTCCAGTATTAAAGCAACATAAATATAGTGTAAAAGTAGTACCATTTGCTTGATCTTAAGAGGCAAAAACACATACATGGAGAGAGAGATCCTGTATGAAAAGAAGCCTCACGCGAGGATCAAAACATCAAAATGTATATGAATTTATGTGGTCATACCTCCTAATCTGATACAGTAAAAGCTAAATGTAAATACAATGGCTCATGCCTGGAGGGTAGAAAACAGAAAACAATCTTCCATTAATTGCGGACATCTTCAGAATAAACATAGCCGAGGTCCTCTTATCAAGTCTCGCTAATATACAAACAAGCAAAAAGTTAGGTGCAACCTTGTCACTAGAAATGCATCAAGCCTAAAATTCTATCACAGCAGGAAAGGGGTTATTTCCAACCTAGCCTCAGAATGTGGAGATATACCGGTACCAGTTCCCCAAGCATGTAATATTTATAACAGTCATACAACTTTAATTTTTTCTTCTTTGCTGTGGAAAGAAAGAATACTTCTTTTTTTTTTTTTTTCTTTTTTGTTACAGCTCAGCACTGCAGGGGGAAGGGGAAAAAAAAGAACATCCTTGGTCTGGAATTTTCCATTGCCCCCATCAGTCTAGTTAGGCGAACATAGCAGGGGACACAGAGCCAGAAAGAAGTGCCCAGGCAAGGATTTGTTGGTGAGTTTCAGAAATGTTTCACGGTCCCCACGGCTGATTTCACCTTTGCTACGTTAGTGATTATGCCTGATTCGCTTTTGCATTCTTTATGGATACTCATAGTGGCCCATACGTACACAAGCAAAGCGTGAGGCTGACGTGTGCTATAGAAACCCAAGGCAATTTGTTCCTTGCTGTTGGATTAATTCCTGTCTTCCTTTGGGTGGAAATTAGTATAAAAGTACTGACTCCCCAAAATTCCTTTTCCCCCACCTCCAAGGCCCATTTATTTTTACAGTGAGAATTAGGTAATTATCTGGACCAAGCCCCCTGTAATTCTCTTAAAAAGCAAGCAAATAAAATGAGATTCAGGGACCTTGGCTTGGCTTCATGTGGGATATTGGCAGCTAGGACACCAGGTCATGAGACTTGTAAGGAGTGAGTCCCAGAGAAAGAAAATCAAAGACTTGGATACTTATGAATCATGATTTTTATCTGAGCCTCATCAATTCTGGTACCTAAGAATCGTTCTTAATTTATTTATTTGTATTTTTAATACTTTATTTTATTTTATTTTATTTTATTTTATTTTATTTTGAGAGGCAGAGTGCAAGCAGGGGAGGGGTAGAGAGAGAGAGGGAGACACAGAATCCGAAGCAGGCTCCAGGCTCTGAGCTGTCAGCACAGAGGTCAACGCGGGGCTCGAACCCATGAACATGAGATCATGACCTGAGCCGAAGTCAGTTGCTCAACTGACTGAGCCACCTAGGCACCCCTCTGGTATTTAAGAATCTTTGGAGAGAAGAGCCAAGCAGCCTAGAATCTTCTGGCAGTGTTGTACCTGTGTACTATGAAGTACGTACTCCCTAGAGCAATGATTTTTACACTTTTTGTGGCCTGCATCCCTTTGAGACTCTGACAAAATCCCATACACACTGTCCCTAGAAAAACGCACAAACACACAGACATATTAAAAATTGTTTGTATGTTTCCAGGGCACTGACAGGCCTCCGAAGCCCCCTCTTGAGGTTCCTTGGACCTCAAGTTATGAATCCATGCTACAGGAATCTAGGAAATAATAAAAACTCACTATTCACCAAACTCCAAAATAACTCATCATCACCATCATCATCATCATCATCGGCAGTGGGGAAGGGAAGACAGAGAAAAAGGAAAGGTAAATACAGAGATTCCTGTACACAGAGTTTCTGTTCTTCGATCCAAACCGTTGCCAAAAAGCCGTAGACGTCTCGCGTTGATAAAAAAATAAAAGTTATAATCATAACCCTAGCGTTACGTTTAAGAATGTTTACATGATGTTCAACAGTGTTAAATAACGATTATGTGCCGGCCCTGTCCTACACCTGTTGGCTTTCAATCGGCACGAAGACCCAGGCAGGTAGGTACTTTGTCCACTCGCATCAGTGGGTAAACGGAAGAACAGAGAGAAGAAATTATGAATCGAGGCCCGACGATGTTAGAGCCTCCGTGGTGGATAAGGCGCCACTGGTTTCCACGTGGTTCTGTCTCCGTGGCAGGGCCTGCAAGACACAACCCATTGGAAGTCGCAACCAAGGTGAGCCCTGTCAAGATTCGGGAGAGCCGGAGGGGACGATGCCTTGTAGGAGGGGGTACACGAGCCAACGTGGTAGGTCTGCCCCAGAGGTGGATAGCTTAGATGCCTGATTCAGTGTTTTGCTTTTTGCATGGAAACACTCTTCATGAAAATAAACACGAACTACTTCCCTTTCATGCAGCGAATATTCTCTCAGTCATCTGTTCTACCACCAGCTGTGATCGTTCAATGTTCTTAAAACAGAGGGGAAGGAAATGTGGAGAGAAGGGGGCGGAGGATACAGAGGAAACCTCTTCGGAGTTTCTTCTCCAAATCAGAGGAAAGTGTTAACGCGCAAGTAAATACGGCAACGTGTTTGTGAAATGCTGTCTCACAAGCAACTAACAGGGTCAGGAATCCATTCAAATCATTTCACTAAGTTATCCCAAATGTGCAGACCAAATCCTAGCTGAAGAAGCTTCCTTACTGGGTGGGCACTCAGCTCAGCTCTGCAGCTTTGGGGCAGAATACAATAAAACCCGCCCAGATTGCACTGACAGCCTCTGGGGCGGTCAGTCGGAGCCGTGGTTTTCAGTTTTCATTTGGACTCAGTGGCACAATGTGGCCAGTCAAGAGAGGCAGCAACAAACAACTCGAACTGTTCAAAGTCTGAACGATTCATTTTGTGTAAATACTGAAGCTGGCTTAAGTTTACACCCATAAATTTGCATCCTAGTTTAATTCCTGTAGAAGGAGGGAAAAGGCTAGTGGGTCAGGTCATCTGCTGTGCCTTGCCCTGGTTAGTATCAGCACGGGAACATAGGCCTCGGTTAAAAAAAAAAAAAAGAAAAAGAAAAAAAATATATTTCTATATACACACACACATACTAATGAGAATTGCTGAACTCACATTCCACGGGGACATGAATACACCAGGGAGCGCTGGTTCTCAACTTTGCCCCTGTCCTTTCTAAATCTCTCTGCAGTGATCGGGATTTGTCATAGAACCAGAGACACCAGAAAAGCTTTTAAGAGAATGGAAAGCCCAATAAAACACCGCAAAAAGAAGTTATATCCCCAAAAGTGCAGTGCTCTAAAACGTACCTAAATAGTTTTTAGTATGAGTACCATCTAATCAGAGGAGGTTGAACCAGGGATTGGCAAACTTTTTCTATCAAGAGCCAAATGGTAAATGTTTTAGGCTCTGTGGGCCAGGAGGTCCCAGTGAAGCCTACCCCAATCGACCATCCCACGGGGGGAGGCACCACAGGCCATGTGGATGGGACTGGACATAGCTCTCTGCCAGTAAAACTTTACGGACACTGAAACTTGAGTTCCACATGTTTCATGTGTCATGAAATATTCTTCATTTAATTTTTTCCCCAAGTATCTAAAATATAAAAACCATCCTTAGCTTGCAAGCCATACGCAGAGACTGAGTCTGCTTTGAGCAGTAGTTTGCCAGCCCTTGGATTAAATCACCAATAAGGCAGTATCAGAATGGTGGGTTCCTGGGGCACCTGGGTGGCTCAGTCAGTTAAGTGTCTGACTTCGGCTCAGTTCATGATCTCCTGGCGTGAGTTTGAGCCCCGCATTGAGCTCTGTGATGACAGCTCAGAGCCTGGAGCCTGCTTCGGATTCTGGGTCTCCGTCTCTCTCTACCCCTCCCCCACTTGCACTCTGTCTGTCTCTCTCTCAAAAATAAATAAACATTAAAAAAATTTTTTAAAAAAGGAATGGTGGGGTTCCTGAGTGACAATGATCTCAGGCAATTCTGGGGTGACTCTGGGGCACCAAAGGCCTACAAGGAAAGGGGAAAGGACAGTAGGACTTGCCTCAAAGGGGTCTTCTCAGCCTTTCTTAATGGCTGAGGGGCACAAGGGAGCCTCCTACGTAGAACAGGAGCTCTGAACTTCTTTTGATTCTGAGGGAGAAAGGAACCATTTTTTCTCCACCACCATCCTGGCTCTTAGCAGGCAGCGAGAGGCTCTGATGAAGAACGGGTTCTTTACGTGGTCAGACGCTACAGAGCCTAGAAGGGGGCTTATCCTTGCCCCTTCAGCCATAGCAGCTCGAGTCTGCAGGCAGCAGATGTTCTGGTGAACAAACGAATGATTACTCTGACAAAATTAAATTTAAAAAAAAAAAAAGGAAGTTGCCACTTACGGTTAAGAAACTTTTGGGTGGGGGGGTGTCTGGGTGGCTCAACTGGTTAAGCGTCCAACTCTTAATTTCAGCTCAGGCCATGATCTCACGATTTCTGGAATCAAGCCCTGCGTCAGGTTCTGCATTGACAGTGTGGAGCCTGTTTGGGATTCCCTTTCTCTCTCTCTCTCTCTCTCTCTCTCTGCCCATGCTTGTGCTCTCCCTCTCTCTCAAAATAAATAAACACACATTAAAAAAAAAAAAAACACTTTTTTTGAAGGAGTAAATAGATGTGGGGGGTGGGGGGAAGTCAGCCTCAAGAATCAGAATGGGTTGTCTCTCCGCAGCCTGGTTTTGACGCTTTAGAAACCAGGGCCGTAATTCCGGGCTGAATACGAGCTGGGCCGAGACGTAGGAGGGCACCGAAGACAGGTGACCTCACCACAGCGGCAACAGCCCCCGCCTCTGTCTGTTGTAAATTGGTCGTGGAAGAAAGTATATTACCTGTTTCCGCCCATCAGGATGTCATTTTGTACCTTCTGTGGTTGTGAAAGAGTTGGGCTTTTTTTGTGTTTTGGGGTTTTTACCGAAAAGCTATCAAGCCCATTCCAACCACTCCATATCCATATCCATATCCAACTCACTCACAGAGCTTTGAAGCAAGCAGATTCTCAGGGTCCACCCAGATTCCTTCGGATTCAGTAGGTCGGGTGTGGCGCCGGGTGGGGGGGGGGGGGGATGTATTTGAAGAAAATAATAATAACAAAAAGTCATCCGGTCTAGTATCAGTAGGCTTGGAGCTTACTTCTCTAGTTGTTAACTAGACTCTGTAAGCTAGTGGGGGGGAGGAAGGAGTTTGGAAATGGTAGCTTAGAGTCTCCATGGACATCACAGTGGCCAAGAACAGAATGAGCTTCAAGGACTGCCAAGTGCTCTATTTCTGTCTTTAGTAACACTGAATTATAAGTTCTTCAAAAATCTCGTCTTTGCTCAATCCACCACACCATGTGTCTGCCCCAGGAGAACTGTACCCTCCCCAAATATATTCATTTATTCACAAATTCCACCCCACCCCCCCCCCCGCCCACCGAGTATATCACTTTCAGTCCAACTACCAAAAAGCATTTGTTGAGCATGAACTATATGCACGACGAACCTGTTGCCTTCACTCGTGACCCCAGGTGCCATTCTCCACGGCCATAATCTCACGCTGTCGAGCAGAGCACAAGTTCCTAATTACGTCGCCAAGATGCTTCTTCCCTCCCCCCACCCAGGGCTAGAGACGTGCAGCTCCCTCTGCCCAGATTGATGATGTGCTCCTCCATCAGTGAGTAACTAACCCCTACCTGCTCTTCCAAATCAGCCAAACGACCGCATCCGCCTCCAGGAAGCTCTCCCTGCCCTCCCTGGTCTCTCACCTGGACCACTGAGATGGCCCCAGCTGCTCTGCCGCGCCTTCCCCCTCCTTCAGAGCATTCTGCACATAGCAGTTGGAAGATCTTTGAAGAACACAAATCACAAGTCACTCCCCTGCTTAAAGACCTTCTGGGACTTTCTCTCAAACTTGAAGGATGAAGCCAACTTCCCGCCTTGGCCTCTGAGGACCCCCAGGGCCTGGCCTCTGCACCCCCAACCCGACACCTCCCTGTGTCTCCTTTCCTTTCCCTCCTCCACCCTCTCCGGCCACCCTGCTTTCCCCAAATTTGCCACCTGTGCTCCCACCTTCTGGACTTGGGGCTTGCCTCCCCTCTGCCCGGAAGCCTCTACCCTTTGATCCAGACAGAGCTGGCTCTTTTCTTTGTTTCTGACCCTGTGTGCCTCCACAGGGGGGCCTCCTCAATCCCAGCCCCAGTGTTGGCAATAGGATGGAGGACAGGAGGGAGAAAGCTCCCGCTCTCTTCCACTTGACCCTCTAGTGGGAGAGGACGGACAGAAAACAAGAAATGCGTAAGACTGGCTTAGGCAGTGGTAAGTAACGTAAAGGAAATTAAAACAAGATGATGTGATAGAAACGTGTTCACCATTGCAGTGCCAGGCACTATAAAAGTCCTCGAAACACTGTAGGCATTGAATAAGAATTCGCCGCGAAATGAATTCCCCTTTATGTACGTACAGTCTTTCTTTATATTTAAACAAAATGGATCATAATTTATGCACCGTCCTATGTTCTCCTTTCTTCTGTTAATAATATATCTTGGAGAGTTTCCCACATAATCGCATGCAGACCTACCCTGTTATTATTGTCTTCCTCCTACTGAGTTGCACAAATAGTTTCTTTGTATTTATCCAGTTTCCTGGTGACAGATTGTTTCCGGTTTTGTTTTTCCTGATTTTTGGGTGATTCCAAACGCTTCACCAGACATGCTTGAATATCTACCTGGATACACTAGGCACCACGTTCGTGAAGAACATTCCTGGGGTAAAATTATTGAGTCAAAAGAATACGAGTAATATAATTGTGATAAATATGGCCCAAATTATCCTCAAAAACCAAAGGCGCCACTTGAACTCCCATAGGCCCCCAGCGTCGGATAACCATGTTTCCATCCACTTCACAGGTGCCCTTATTATCAGACTCTCAGTTTGTCGATCCCATAATCTCTCCTTGTTCTGTTTGATTTGCATTTCTTTAATTATGAATGAGGTTGAGCATCTTTTCATATGTTTATTGGCCATTTACATTCCTTTCTGAACTGCCTTTTCATATCCTTTGCCCTTTATTCTATCGGACTCTTCATCTTTTTTCCTTCTTCTTTTCTGTGGGTTCTTTGTCAATTAAGGAAATTTACTTTATGATTCATAGTGCAAATATTTCTTCCTGGTTTGTCATTTTTTTTCTTTTCGTTTCTTTATTTCATATTTATTTATTAGTGTCTTTTTATTGGGCCTATAGAGAAGTTTTTAATTTGTATAAATGCAAACATATTTTCTTTTATGGTTCCTAGGCAGTGATTTATTTTTCATGCAATAAGTGTCTCATCAGAAACAAAGTAATTGTCTTAATCCATCTGGGCTGCTATAACAAAATACCGTAGACTGGGTGGCTTGTAAACAGAAATGTATTTTCTCATCATTCTGGAGACTGGGAAGTCCAAGATCAAGGTGCGGGCAGATTCGGTGTCTGGTGAGAGCCCGCTTCCTGGTTCATAGACCTCTACTTGCTGTGTCCTCACACGGTGGAAGAGTGAGGGGGTACTTTTCCATCTCTTTTAGAAAAGCTCTAATCTCACGTTTAAGGGCACCGCCCTTATGACCTAATCATATTCCTATAGGTTCCAACTCCTAACACCATCACATCAGGAATTAGTTTTCAACATGTGAATTTGGAGGAAACATTCAGACAATCGAACAACTGAACACAATTCAGTGGAAACAATTTAACACAGACATTCAGTCCATAGCAAATATATAAAAGAAAGAAAAACTCCCAGGGCTTTGGCAATAAAAGACCTCTTAAAGAAAACCAAGGAAGACAATCAAGGATGATCCCTTCCCTGATATCTCTGGTGGAAGATTAGCCAGATTCTCCTTCGGTTTCCTCAGGAACTAAGTGTCCCATTTTCAGAGACAGCCCTTTATGTTGGTAAACAACTTTTTATTCATTGTTCAAATAAGAGGTAGAGTCAAGAAGGCAGCACACACAGAGGTCAAGGGCAGATGGTGGTGTCTTAAGGGGTTACACATTCTTAAGTTTTCATGTGGCCTAGCTCCTCCCGATACACAGCCAGAACCCACCCCCTCGTGTTTTCTCATGATTTTGTGACAAAGTGAACATATTTGAAATAAAAGATTCCACCAATCTTTTTGAACCATGCTGCAAAAATCAAACCAACACTGCATGATAAGGATCATCACTAATTGCATAGTAAATTCTGGCACAGATTTCAGTCTCTGGTGATATTATCAGGTAATAAGTATTTCTTTCCAGTTCATGGGAGTAGGATGTATTTCCTTGAGTTTGTCTGTTAAAGAAGTTCTGTATATCAATACCATTTCCACTGACTTTTATTATGTAATTAGGTATATGATGACCTTGTATCAACAACCATTATGCAAATAGAGATATGTTCTCATGGAGAATATCTGAGATGAAGAAGTATATAGAATACCTAGAAATATAAAGAAATTGCACAAAGAATTGTGAGACAAATAAGGCAATAACTCCAACCCTCAAAAATAAAAACTGTAGAGAAGAGGAACAAGGAAGAAAAGGCCAAAGATAGATTTATAGCTTAAAATGATCATTACCCCAAAGAAAATCAGCCCTTCATTGCTCATTTCTCTTCTGTCTGGGAGGGAATAGACAGAAGTACCCAAGAGGCTAGCGTTCCCATGATGCACTCTGCTCCCAAGATAGCTGGCACTGCATTCAGTTAGCATACATGGATGGTAGGGTTGCCAGATTCCGCAAATAAAAATACAAAACACCCAGTTAAATTTGAATTTCAGACAAACAGTGAAAATTTTTCAGTGTAAATATGTCTCAAATTCCGTATTCTCTCTGGCGAACCAACGTCTGGTTTTCCCTTTGGAAATTCCAAACTCCATAAAGATGACTCTGAGGTGACCCAACACATACAAGCCTCTTTAAATTATGTGCTAAATACATTTGGTTGTCATCTAATAAGACATCCTTGTCCTGAAAACTTCCAAACATCTTAGAACCACGTATTTCACTTACACGTATATACATATTTCACTTATACATAAACACATTCTGACCTAAGAAACGATTATCACTTCCTTCCCACTGCAAACTTCCAATGGGTTAAGAAAAAAAATCACCCTATTTCTCCTATTTCAAGTGACGTTTCATATTCAATCACATCGTACCTGCAAATAAGGTCTTGAATCAGTGAGGTGAGTTATGGTGAACAGAAGCCAGACTATATAGTGAGAAGTCCATGGAATCCTCTTACCAATGTTTCCTTGTAAAAATACAAAGTGTGAAGACTGAAGATGAAAACAAAATCTCATAAGATTGTAAATAAAAACAATCACTTTTGATATTTCGTGGACCAGTCCGAATACAAAAGCAGTTTAGGTAATGACGTCACAAACAAAGTCCCTTATTCAACAGATAAGAGTAAATATCCTCATCAGCTAACACAAATGAAGGGACAAATGAGTGAGCAAATCACAGTCTGTGCCAAAGAATACAAATATAAATAGCTCTCATTTTGCATTAAGTGTGTTTTATATATATTAACTCGATTGATACTCAGACTAGTCCTGTGAAGGAAGGAGTCTTATTGTCTCAGTTTTACTGCTAAAAAGCCTAAATCACAGAAGAATGAAATAATGACCCAGGGTTACACTGCTAGGAAGTAGCCAAGATGGAATTCAAACCAAGGCAGAGGATATGATGTTTCCTTTTTGTGATGACACTTTCTCCTCAGACTATCCGACGGGCAAAAGAAAAACAAAATTTTCTCACTATGCACGCAGAGCAAATCCAGTGTTCTCTCCAGAGGCTTTATTCTGATTCTGTCAAAATCCTTACCAGGCAGGCTCAGCGTCCACAACAAAGACCTAAATGCTCACTACATATCCTTTTAGCTGATCAGCATAGTGTTAGTCTACTGACCAGCTTCACCACTTATTATGCTCCCAGAAGCAAAGTGATGGCAAAGTGATGCCAAAGAGTAGAGTGGATTGAATGTCTGAGACTTGCCTGGAAGCCATGTGACTCTGGACCAGTCACAGGCCTCCACATTGTAGTGGTTTCCTCACCAGAATGGAAACTGACAAAATGATAATGGCGGTCAGCCTAGAGCAAGTTCCTGCTATCTGTAGGCACAAGGCCAGGCATTTAGCATACCTAGCACTGAGAATACTGGAAGCATAACTTTTTAGATATATTCTACACAAGCTATTACTATCTCTGTCACTATTCATGCCCTTCCTATTTTGCCACATTGTGTCTCTCTTATAAAGGAATGATTTACAGCTCAAAAGGTCTGTAATTCCTGAATTTCTAGAAATCTGCAAGTGTGAGGAGAAAAAGAAAATGAAACAAAGACCAAAGTTTCTTAGAAGGGAAGAAATCCTTATGAATGGCTGCTGGGAAAAGATCAAAAACAGAAAAGATCTGGAATATCCACTCCTTTGAATTTCAAATACTTTATTCCCATTTGCTTCGTGATATTGAAATGCCAACCCTACACATGAACTTTGAAAGTTCTCTCCTTGGTTATCAATATATTTCTTAAGAAGGAAGGAATATATGTATCGATATATTTCATTTTGAAATTAAACATCTAACTGCATGCCCTGCACACTCCCATTTTTTTCACCCCTGCACCTGACAAGACACATCGCCCTGAATCGCCTGAACATAGATTGTTTTAAAAGTCAGCACTGGAGGTTCTGTGGGTCCCTCTTATTCAACGCCTTCTCTCTTGCAGGGTAGTTTCAAAGGGTAGGTAAGCGGGAAATAAAAGTGAAAGAAGCTGCTCTTGGTTTCTAGGCTTTGCTAGACGTTAGTTTCCTAGCCCAAGTGCCTCTGCCCTGTGGACTCTGTAATGTGGGTTAGCATCATTCTCTTTTTATCTACTTCGTTCAGGAGGAGGTGGGATTGATGGCTGTTGGAGGTCCAGGTGCCTTGGTCTGCATGGAAATCAGTGAGCGAGGCCCAGTTCCCAGCAGTGTTTGCACAGACACGTGCCCTTGGAAGAACACCAGCAACATGGCTGGAGCTTCATTCCTTACCATGATGTATAGGGCTACTGATGAGTGCCCTTGATGACCTTTCATGCCCTCTCTCTCCCACTCCCCCAAACTGAACTGCTCCCAGCCCTTGAATGCCTGATGCACAATCCCTCCCCCTATCCATGTCTCTTACAAATAATTCTTCCATATGGAAAGCTCTCTTCCCTCCCTTGCATGCCTCTACCCATCCTGAATAGCTAAGTGCAAATGTGGCATCCTCTAGGAAGCCACTCCTGATCACCAACCTGGATGAGTTATCTTTTGCATGTATTTACAATCCCAAGCGTCAGTCACCCCGCTTTGTCAGCATCGTCTATGTGCTAAGCCCAGCTCTAAACAATAGAGAAAATAAGTTTGAATAAGTCAACATGGGGAGAAAAATAGCAACATAAGTGAGACCATTTCAGGTAGGAATAAGATCCATAACAGTTATAACAGGATGATGTGGTAAAAAGTAAAAAAAAAAAAAAAATCTTACTACAATTTCTTGCAAAATTGGAAAACCAGATACAGACTTTCTAAAGAAAAGGAACTAATATATTACCAGAATCTTAAAGGCTGAGAAACAGCCACCCATGGAAAGATCTGGGACAGAATGTTCCAGCTAGACGAAGCTATGCAAAAATGCTGAGGCAGCAATGGGTTTGGTACATGAGTAATGAGTTTGGACAGAGCTTCTTAGAGGAGAATACTAGTGGCTTATTGGTATGTCAATAAAATCATTGTCATGGTCAATTTACATTCACTGGTCATCTGATAGGTGATTGGACATATGAGTAGAGCTTCAGAATAACGGTCACCTCCACCATGTATTGGCTGTGTGGCCTTGAGCATGTTATTTAACCACTCTGATCATCAGCTTCATCAGCACATGACAGTTCTTAAAAGCAGACCTTAGAGTCAGTCAGACAACTGCTCTTTTGATAACTGAGTGGCAAAATATTTAACTTTTCTGAAGCTCACGTTACTTACATGCAAAGTGTGCTACATATATAAGCCTGGAAATTTAGGATATGATCAATACATTGTGCACATTATCGTTGTTGTTGCTCATTAGTGTGAAAGGAATAATACCACCAACTCACAGGTCTTTTGAAAATTAGATATAATTTATATACAGCGCTCCAACTTTAGTATTTACCATGTTAGTGTAATGGATGTCTCCTGCTTTGCATCTGCTGTGCAATTATTCCCCCAACTACCAGGGCCAAGAGTTCCTTTGGAGAGGACTTCTTCCAATGGGATATATTCAATGGGACTGTTAGCTGGGTGCCCCCCATTTCCCCGGCCAAGTGACCCACAGAAGTCAAGCAGATACATTTTCCTGGGAATCTGAGTGGAGCAGTCAACCAGACCGAAAAACGGTGGCATTCATTCATCCTGGCAATGGCACCCAAGTAATTCTCTTCCTGTGAAAAACCACTGTTGCGATTTTGGTTTCCTCTAGTCTCTTATAAGGCCTGTTCTCCTTTCCCTATTCACTCTAGAAGTTTCCCATAGCCTTGAAATACATTCTCTTTAGCTTACAACAACCAGGGTTATGTTCTTTTGCTTGCACCCAAAAACTGGAATCAATCCACATAGCTATGTTCTTGTTCTTCTTCTTCTTATATTACTCCTATTAGGAAAGAAAGTTTAACTCACATTATTATGGTTCATTATGTCTTTTTTTATGGTGGGGGGATATAACCTGCCCACAAATTTCTTGCCCAAATTGGGAGTGGATAATAAAATCAAAAGCAAGTGACATAAATCTTTACTCACTTCCGCATTTATGCCCACACCTGCTCTTTACACACATCTATTCACATGGCCTGTGTGATTTGTAGTTAAAGAATAAATCTTGGCTGAAGTTCAACACCAAAAAAATTTACAAATCATAGACCGAGCTGCTGGTTTCCTGTCTATTCTCAAGGTCAGTGACACAGACACACCTAAAGAAAGCCTCTGATCAAATATTAGTAGTAAATGATGCTAGGCTGGGCTCTCTGTAGGGAAGACAACATGGGGTGAGGTCTCCCCTCCGTGTGAAAGGCACAGACAGCCATCGCGAATGACTCTAATGCAACACTAAGGGAGGGAGATGGAAAACAAAGATGAATAGGAAGCGTTCCAGAGGATCTAGAAGGGTCCTGTGTGTTTTCTCTAGGTCTGTGACTCTGCAGGTCTATGATTTTATTGACTTTTATTGATTTTCGTGTGTGTGGATGCGTGTGCCTGAGGATCATTGATTTAGAAGGTAATTTTACACTGTAATCTTAACTGGCTCAAGTTTCTTATTTCTATACTACTAATAACATGACTCCTCTTACGAGCTGCAAAATAATTCTATACGGTCCTCTCATCATTTATATAACTACCATCCTGTATAATGTACAAAGTTGCTGTAAACAATAAAGGTAGTCCTGTGCCTGTCCTGCCTCACCACCGTGGCAATTGTAGACGAACCACTTCTCATTTTCTCCCTGTATTAGCATCACACTCTCACTGGCCTCTGACTTTGCCGCTCCTCCTTTCAGAATGAGTCCCTATATTTTCCCGCCCATAGAGATTGGGTATGACCACGTGACAAGCTTTGGCCAATGGAAAGAGGGCAAAAGAGAGACGGTGCCCGTTCTGAGCTGAAGTCTCCGGAGGCAGTATTTCCACTTCCCCTCCCACAATTTGCTCTGAGAACTGATGTGCCCCAAAGCTGACCCAAGGAGAATGGCTAAATCCAACCAGTGGCCTAGAGCTCAGCCCAGCCAATCAGCAGCCTGATATGGAGCTGCCCCAGCTTACCCAGACCATGATGCAAATAATAGTAATAATAATAATAATAATAACGTTTGCAGTTTTAAGCCTCTCTGCTTTGGTTTACACAACAAGATTGTGACAATAGCTGGGAAATAGTTTAGCCCTTATCACACATAATATCATCTTTTAAGTGGTTTTACACTCAGAGTCAAGATCTATCTGGTCCATTGTTGTTTCCTCCATTCCTTAGGATAGGTCATGGCACATATTTCATAGCTTATGAGTCTACTGCAGCATCCCTTAGCTTAGTACAGTCTTCTCCCATTAATAAGCTGTGAATTTAAGGGGTGCCTGGGTGGCTCGGTTAAGTGATGGACTCTTGGTTTTGGCTCAGGTTAGTGAGTTTGAGCCCCATGTCAGGCTCCACTCTGAAAGTACAGAGCCTGCTTGCGATTCTCTCTCTCTCTCTCTCTCTCTCTCTCTCTCTCTCTCTCTCTCTCTCCCCCCCTCCCTCTCTCTCAAAAAAACAATAAATAAACATTAAAAACATAAGCTGTGAATTTAAGAGAAATAAGCAATCCTACTTTAAGAATGATATCCACAGGGGCGCCTGGGTGGCTCAGCCGGTTAAGCGTCCAACTCAGATCATGATCTCACGGTCTGTGAGTTCGAGCTCCACATCAAGCTCTGTGCTGACAGCTCAGAGCCTGGAGTCTGCTTTCAGATTCTGTGTCTCCCTCTCTTTCTGCCCCTCCCCTGCTCATGCTGTGTGTCTCTCTCTCTCTCAAAAATAAATACACATTTAAAAAATGATAACCACAAAATACACGAGCTCATCATTCACTTTTCCCAATAACCGTATAATGTTTTGCTGCTAAGTGAGCAAAATAAACAGGCAAATCTTGTGGACAATAGCTCAGCTGTCACTTTAAAAATGTTGGAGAAAATATTTACTGCTTCTTTGAATGGTGGTAGCTCCAACAATGCTGGGAAAAATCATTGTGAATTTGTGTATTCCTATATTCACTGAACAAGTCTTCTGATAAAGAACCTACTTTGTGCTGAGCCCCATATTAGGTCTTTGAGATATGGAGAGTAGGTTGATGGCTGTTGGCCTTCAGTCACATATACTACGGCGGGAGACGCAAACCACAGGCACTTGATGCTTGGTGCATTGTTTGGATAGAAAGTGAGTTCTTCCTTTTTTAAAAAAATGTTTAATGTTTATTTACTTTTGAGACACAGAGCATGAGGCGGGGAGGGGCAGAGAGAAAAGGAGACACAGAATCCGAAGCAGACTCCAGGCTCCGAACTGTCAGCACAGAGCCCGACATGGGGCTCGAACCCATGAACTGTGAGATCATGACCTGAGCCGAAGTTGGACGCTTAACTGACTGAGCCACCCAGGCACCCCTAAAGTGAATTCTTCCTACGGAGGCATAAAAGAAGTATCCAACTCAGACCTGGAAGAAATCAGGCGAAATCTCTTTGAGCTGGTGATAGCTGGCTCCATTTTAAATGATGAGTAGGAGATAGCTGAGTGAATAATAAAATTGAGAAAACTAAAATATCATGCACAGCAACTCTCCTCAGGAACATCATGGCTGATACGTTAACAAGGATCTCTCAGTTACAAAGCAGCGCATGTTTGCAAAGTGGAGTGTTTAAGCACAGTGTTTTTTCGGTTTACCTTTATTGACCACAATTCTTTACCATATATTCCCATCCTCTAGGAAAATGTTTTCTATTTTGGCAAATAATCCAGAATGAGGCAAAGTCTGTGACACTTTTAGACAAAATATTCAGTTTCCATTTATTTGACCTCCATAATAAAATTAATAGTAATCCTATCCTACTTAACATAAGGGACAGAGGCTTCACTTGGAAGTCTAGACACTGACTTAATGAATCTGATAATTCGTGAATTATCATATAACTCCAAAGATAATGTTTTGGGTCATTTTATGTCACTGAGAATTTCACCTTACCACTCGTGCCATATAACTCAACTGCCATCTTTCTATTATATACATTTTGGCAAATAACTGAGCGTAATGATGAAACACAATTCTAATTTTGTGCTCTAACCTCTTCGAGGAAGAAAAAAAAATCATATAATTAAAATATTATACAAAATGACCAAATGGACGCGGGGGTAATGTAAAATAAATCCCGGAATTTAATGAGATTTTTAATCATCACTAGTTAAGACAATTGGTTGGGCCTGTTATTTTCAGTAGCAAGCTAAAAATCATTTCACGTGATAATTTCGAGGGTTAATTGTTGCAGTTTATTCAATGCAATCTCCTCCAGCGGCTTTATTTTTATCTGCCAGTACACCAATACGCCATGATTAGCATAAATTAAACTAAATGAATTCTGTGGGTTACTAAATTATTTTACACTGGTCTTTTTTTTTTTTTTTTTTTTTTCCTCTCCAAACATTTAAAGGTTAGGGATGGGTGAATGGTCTGATGGAAAATTCCAACATCCAGCTGCTCAGCCTCGGCTCAAAAAGAGAAAAAGCCTTAAAAACCGGGTGATTGATTTTCAGAAATCTCGGGTAGAAAAATACATCGTGAAAAATGTCATCATGCAAGATGTTGTATCATTATACACTGACCTTTTACAGAGGCCCACATGACTCACGGCTGGGAAGCAAGGAACTCGACATGCAAACTTAGATAATGCAGAAGGAGAAAGATTCCTGCGTGTGCCTCAAATGAGAGATTTCCAGTGTTCAGACTGACACACAGTGACCTTGGATGGCTCTGGTAACATGTGTGCTTAATAAAGTGAGTTTTATCTAATTTAGAAACTCTGTTCTTTTAACCTTGCCTTATTGGTGGTTACTCATCTTTCACCGAGAAGCTCACCACAGGGCCCCTTGACTTCACCCAACTTTACTTTTTTTAATTTTTTTTAATGTTTTATTTGTTTTTGAGAGAGAGAGAGAGAGAGACAGAGCATGAGCAGGGGAGGGACAGAGAGAGAGGGAGACACAGAAGCCAAAGCAGGCTCCAGGTTCTGAGCTGTCAGCACAGAGCCCGACGCGGGGCTCGAACCCACAAACCGCGAGATCATGACCTGAGCCGAAGTAGGATGCTTAACCGACTAAGCCACCCAGGCGCCCCAACTTCACCCAACTTTAGAAAGAAGGTCTCTTACAGAACAGTCAGTGCCCCCAGGACCCGCTTCCCACCTACCTTATCACCATCCAGGGCCATAGCCATCCAGGGCCCCTTCGCTCATCCCTACATATCTGGTCCCATGGATATGTCCTCTTCCCACCCACAGATATGCCTTTGTCTTCACCCTCACCTGTGTGTGCATTCACCTGCCACCTACCACTTTTTCTCCCCTGCAGATGTGGCCCCAGAGAAATTCCCTCCTCAGGCAGCAAAATTTATTGTGCACCTGTGAAATGCCAGATTCTGGCCCCAGTGGTGCTGGGGATGCATTGGTGGACAAGGTCCAAATGGTCATTGCTTCACAAAGCTTAGAGTCGAAAGGAAAGATAGTAATTACAATAAAGGCATAGAAACTCTACATCTGGGATAGTACTCAGACCTACAAAAACAGAAGAGTGCCTCTCCTCTCTTTTCAGGTTTCCCAGGTTCTCTCTGGAAGCCACATCTCCCCGCCACCCCTGCTTCCTCCCCTAACAGCAGGTGTGAGGGCCGACACTGTGGCTTTCATTGGAAGGGCACAGTTGACAACGACAATGTGCCCCTCCCGCCCTGGTGCTTCCAAAGTGTTGGAAAGCAAGCCAACCCCTTCTTGACATCCAAGGTAGGGGTCGGGGGCCAATAGCAGCTGTCCATGCTATGGAAACTGTTTATTCTGCCCATCACTGGCTTATCATGTGTTTGCCCAGTGCCCAATAAATATTTCTTGAATAAGTTAAATGAATAAACATTCATTAAATTAATGAATTGTTCTAAGAATCATCACATAGTCAAAAATGGTGGATGGTGTTTGCAGAGACCACAAAAGTAGACCACACAAAATTGTTCTGCAGTGTATCATAACATAAAGAAGTTCAAAACTATCATGAATCTACTTCAAGACCCAATGGGAAACTCAGCCTATCAGCTGTATACCAATTTCCTCTGACAAAGGGGTCTTAAGTCCCAAACACCTGGCTAAGTCTGCCAGTTCCATGAGAACAAAGGGGTCTATCTTATCCGACATTGAGTCCCTATCACTTAGCACACACCTTAAGCGCAAAGAAAGTGCTCAATTAACATTTGTTGAATGTATTAAAGGAAGGAGCCAAAATAAACTTTTGGCTCACATTGGCTCCCATGACATTTGTATCTTCAGGATTTCTCTACAAGAATTTTATCTAGAGGTCTGCAGAGGCGCTTGGTTTGATGTGCACACTGTTGTTGCTGTTTTATTTTGAAATTTTTAACAACATAAAAAAATTTTAATATGAGAACATCTGACATTTAAAAAATTTGACTTTAACATTTCTTTGAAATATCAAAGGATCCAGAAATAGCACAAGTGGGAATAATGGCAAATGGGGGATTCGTCTGGAACTTTGTAGGGCAATCTTGTTTAGATGGGGCATGAACTGTATACTTCACAATGGCCCCTACCCTGCCTGCCTCATGCATCCATACACCCTTTGTGACCCTGACCTAAATAAACATACTAAGGAAGAAGCAAGAAAGATCATTTGAAATTACGAGCCCTAAGGCTCTCTCAAATTCTTAATAATTTGTAGTTTAAATCCTTTGCCTATTTTTTCCCCCACAGAGAGTTTAAAATACAGAGTGATGGGATGGGAAGAAACACAGCTTTAAAACATATTTCTGCCTTTATAAATAAAACCAGAAATACTCCTAAACTAGCCAAGCCAGCTGAAAAGAGTAGGGTGGGGTCAGCTACCTTGTTCTCCACATAGTGTCTGCTGGCCTGTGAGGCAGAGAACGGACGACCATGAACACACACGGCCTAGAAAAGGCTAGAAGAATGCATTGTTTGACAGTGAGATCAACTGGCACCTTTAAAAAGTGGAGTGGTTCCATTTCGAGTCTGGCATCTGACAGTCAAATTATTCTTCCACGGGTTACCCTCATCAGTAACATGATGAGGGAAAATTATGAGAGTCTGTGGATCCAGACTTCCTGAGAAGTCTAGAGTCATTTATGTGTGGGTAAAACCCTAGAAGGTGACACGAAAGACAAATATTAGCTATTGAGATAGGATAAAAGAGGCTCTCCATGTGGAAAGCAACCTTAGAAAGCCATCCCTTGAATAGCTGACAGGAAAGATTTCCTGTGCCTCGAAGGACATACATTTGATTTACATTGGGACATAAGACTCAGCAATTTATCCTTAAGCAATATTCAGACTGAGCTCTATCATTATGCCAAGAGCTGTTCTTGTTTCATTTTTTCACTCTTCTTGTTTCTAGTCCATTGTTTATTGGCTCAGAGCCATCTTAGAATATGTTGAGTCAACAGGGAAAGATGCAAAATGGAGGGTGGGGAGGGATAGGCTCCAGAAAGGGCCAAAAGACAACTGGCTCTGCACTCATTGCCTAAGGCTGGGGAAACAATGTTATTACAAACTGTGATGGATCCAGACTCCACAGATCTTGAGGTATCCTTGGCTAAGTACGCCATTTCTGAAAAACTCTAAAAGATACAATTCAAAACACACATTTACCCATTCATTCATTCAATGCTGTTGTTAAGCATCAGGCATTATAAGGACCAGTGCCGAAGCTCTTACAAGCTAGAGGGATGGATAAACAAGTAAACGTGTAATTACAAGGCGATATGATAAAGAGTGTGATAGAAGCATTTCTAGGGCACCTTCAAGCCCATGGCAACAGGGGAAGATAAGAGCAGAGAAAAACTTCTCTGGAGTTAACCGGCTAAAACAGAAGAAAACCAGCTAAAGAACTTCTGGCAGGAGTTAACCAGCTAAAACGAATAAGATGGTGCCCAGGCAATGACTACAGTATGATTCGTGGTGTGTTCACCTTATATAATGGATATTTACCTTGCGTCAGGCACTGTGGTTGGCTCTAGGCCAGTGTGCTACTCTCTGGCACTTAAGGATCCCAAAGCATATGGCACCATTAGGAAGCCTGGATAGCCCAGCCACACTGGAATAAAGGGTGAGCGAGGTAGAAAGAGATAAGGAAGAAGGGATAGGCGGGGCAACAGTGCCAAGGTAAAGTGTAGGAGTTTTCATTAAAATTAGAGCAAATGAAAGTTTTTACACAGAGATGACAAGTCAGATCTGAGTTTTAGAAAGATCTCCCTGGATGCTACAAAAGGCAATGGGTGGAGGCAGGGGAACCAGTGAGGAGAATGATCTGGTAATCAAGGGAAGAACAGATACGGACCTGACTTCAAAAGTTACTATAAAGCTATCGTAATAGAGACAGTATGGTTCCAATATAAGAATCGGCTTATATATAAATGGCATAGAATAAAAGTACAGAAGTAAATCTTTACATTTATAGTAAATAGATTGAAACAAAGATGTCAAGACAACTCAATAGGAAAAGAAAGTCTTTTCAACAAATGGTGCGGGGGTAACTGGATACCCACACACGAAAGAATTAACTTGAGCCTCTATGGCACATCAAACATAACAAAGAACTCAAAACAAACAGTAGATCTAAGCATAGAAGTTAAAACAAGAAAACATTCAGAAGATAATGTAGACTTTCGGGTAGACAGAGATTTCTCAGGTATGACACTAAAGCATAATCCATAAAAGAAAAAAAAAATCAATGAATTTGCAGTCATCAAAATTAAAAAATTTTGTGCTTCAAAAGATGTTATTGAGAAAGTGAAAAGGAAACCCACAGACAGGGAGAAAAGATTTTAGAATAATATATATAATAAAGGACTTGTACTCAGAATATCTTAATAACTCATTTTTTAAAGTTTCTTTCTTTCTTTTGAGGGAGAGCATGAGCGGGGGAGGGGCAGAGAGAGAGAATCCCAGGCAGACTCTTCACTGTCAGCACAGAGCCCGACGCAGGGCTCGAACTCCTGAACTGTGAGATCATGACCTGGGCTGAAATCAAGAGTCAGTCACTTAACCAACTGAGCCACCCAGACGCCCCTATTAGTAATTCTTCCATTAACAACTCATAAGATAAAATAATAAAAAGACAACAAACAAATGAATAAATAACCAAACTAACAATAAAAAGACAAATAATCCAACTTGAAAATGGGCATAATGAGTGAGTGTGCACGTCTCCAAAGAAGATATGTGAATGGCCAAAAAGCACCTGAAGAAATGCTCGACGTCCTCAGTTATTAGGGAAATACAAATCCAGACCACAGTGAGATGCCACCCCACACCCACCCAGTTGGTCACAGTCAAAAAGAGAATCACCGGTGTTGGAGAGAACGTGGGGAGACTGCAGCCCCCACACACCGCTGGTGGGAATGTGAGATGGCCCAGCTGCCTTGGAAAACAGTTTGGCACTTTCTCAACGTGGTAAACCCAAAATTACCATGTGACCCAGGAATTCTACTCTTAAGTATCCGTTCAAAAAAATAAAAACATATTTTGACACAACTTGTTCATAGCGGCATTATTTATAAGAGCCAAAAAGTGGAAATGGTGCAAATGTCCAAAGCTGGTGAGTGAATGAATAAAATGGCGGCACATGCACGCATTGGGCTACTCTTTGGCAATGGAAGGGAATGAAATGCTGATACCTGTGACAACATGGCTGACCCCTGAAAACATCATGCTAAGTGAGAGAAGCCAGGCACAAAAGGCCACATGTTGTATGATTCTGTTTATAGAAAATGTCCAGAAAAAAAGCAAAAAGAAAGGCAGAGGGTAAGATCAGTGGTTGCCTGGGGTTAGCAGTAGGAATGGGGTGGGGACAAATGGGCCCCAGAGGTCTTATTTTGGGTGATAGAAATGTTCTAAAACCGGACTGTGGCTCCAGCTATATAGTTCTGTAAATACGATTAAAAAATTATTGAATTGTATACTTAAGATGGGTGAATTTTATGGTATGCATAAAATAAACAGTAAAGCTGTTGAAAAAAAAACAGATAAGAAATGGAAAGAAGTGGTAGGAACCAACAATAAGAAAATAGCATCAGCAGACCTTGGGAACAAAAAGGATATAATAAGAGTGCTTGGCCAAAAGAATTCTACAGTTAAAAGCAAGGACAATACTGATGGCTAATCTTAATTGAATGACCATTATGCTGGACACTGTTATTCGTCCAATATGAATTAGTGTAAAGTTTTCATAGAAACCTTATTAGGACTCATGGACTATTATTATCCATGTTTTAAATGTGAACAAACTCTGCTGGGGCACAGAGAGGTTAAGAAATTTTCTGAAGTTCACACTGTAAAGCGATTTGTGGAACAAATAGGACAAGAGGAGGGGATGTATTTCATAGGCTACCCTGGCAAGCCATTATAATGCTCGACAGTCCTCTGTCTCCTGACATTCACACAGCCCATCTCGATCTACCCAGGAGGGAGGACATTCTTCTTTTCCAGCCGTGGACCCTGGTCAGAGCAAGCCAATGCCGGTTTTGCCATCATCTTCTGCACAAATGTCCACTGACAGATTGATTATTTCTGCCCAAGACCGTCAGGAATGCCAAATGGTAGGTCAAGGACAACAGCCAGAAAGAAATTAAAAGCAAATAGGGCTCACTCACTAGTGAGAAGATATTTAAAAAACAATTAGCTTCCTTCTGACAAGCGGCCAAAAATAGTCCTGGAGAAGTCATGGGGTGGAAACCCGCTTCCTCCAGGAACTAGAAAGGCATCTAATACCTATTTCCTGCTAAGAAGTTTGTCTTGAGAAAAAAACTGTTTTTGTTTTTCCTTTTTTAATTATCATTCAAACCAGGGTACCATTTTGTTTGGAAGATGATACTGGAAAGTAATAAGTACATGCTCGCTGTGTTCCTTCAGCAGGAATTTTACCTGCTCAAGAAATGAACAGGTAGTTGTGAGAAAGCCCACTCAACCAAGGCTCTGCTACCCTGACCAGGCACGCTTCTCCTGGGGAGATTGGCATGGTGTGGGCAGCGTCCAGAAGATACCAGCTGACCACCCGGAGGCCTTCTTTGCACCTCAGACCCTTCCAATGTTGTGCTGCCTGTGTGACCTTGGGCGGACCCCACCACATGTCTGGGCAGAAAATGGGAAGGCCGGAGGAGATGGGTCCCAAGGTCTCTTCTAGCTTAAATGTCCTTCTCTTCTATTTTAGTCTGTGCAACAGCCAGGCTTCCAGTCTGTCCCCTTACAGACTGTCCAGGCTTCCAGACTGTCCCCTTACAGACTGGACAGGCTTCCAATCTGTCCCCTTAAAATAGTATATTAGTCCCCTAGTACATGGTAACATATCACCACAAAGTGGGTGGCTTAAAACAACCGAATGGTATTCACTCACAGCTGTAGAGGCCAAACCTTCAGAATCAACAATTTCCGCAGGGTGAATTCCTTCTGGAGACTCGGAGGGAAAATGTGCTCCACGCCCTTCTCCTGCCTCTGGAAGCTGCTGGCAATCCTTGGTGACCCTTACTTTCTACACACATCACTCTGACCTGTTCCTGTCTTCACGTGGCTTCCCCACGATGTTCCTCTCTGTGTCTCAAATCTTCTCCTTTCGTCTCGAATGAAGATATTATCTTGAGATCTTTACATCCGCAAAGACCCTATTTGCAAATAAGGTCACATGCACAGGTACTTGGGAATATCTTTTGGGGGAACACCATCAACCTGCTAACAAACCGCTAGCATTAATTAACTTGAACTCGTACCTGCAATGTTTTCAGATGCTTCGGGTGTATTATGACATTTAATCCGGACAGCAACCCTATGTGGTAAAAACTTGCGTTGTATCCATTTGATAAACGAGGGGACCAAGAGGTTGAGTGACGAGCCCACGCTACTCAGCTACTAAGCCAGGCATGCAGAATGCCTCCCAAGTACACTCTCCAACACGGACTCTGCTGCCTCCCATGCAGGCATAAGCACAGGGTGCCAATGTCGTGCAGGTGATAGGTGCTTCCAGATTCCAGTCTTTCATTCATTCAACAAACCACACAGTGGGGGCTCAACACACATTTATCGAACGGAGGAATGCCTGAAGAACCACAGGCTCTGTACTGGACAACAGAGTACAGATGTCAACGGGTTCTAGTAGGCTGTGGTCAAAGATCAGAAACGGCTCCTCTCCAGCGAGGCCTCATCTGGGGTTGGATTAAAACCAGCAGTAAGACAAATATTCAAGACTCCCAGAGCCAGAGATGTGACGCCGGAATAACCCCCTCTATCCATTTTACAAAACGGTATCAAACCATAAATATCATGGGACTGTGCATTATGGGTTTTTCACATGGGTTTCTGCCGCCTGTTTGTGAAGTTTCTCCCCCTTTGTCTCTCTCTCTTTCACACTAGGAGGATCACCTCAACTTTATTCTTTCGTGAGTTGGGGGCAATCACTAAGTTTCGACTTACAAGCAAGGGTCTGCTGTCAGGAACGTGGATGCCTGAGAAAGGGGTGGGAGTAGTATCAGACCTTTTTATGACCTCTTATGGGCAGCCTGAGTGGCAGGCACGGTCTCCACTCAGAGCTCCCTTAGCTCGTTGAAGGCCGAGTTACTGTTTCGGTCCCTCTTCGTCCTTAGTAATAACATTTGAAGGGTAGCAGAAATTGCTACCCCAAATAGCCGCTTACACGTAAGGATTGTGTTGAGGGAAAGACAATTGAGAAGAAGCAGAAAGGTAAGAAAAGTTCTTCCGATTTCCCCTATTTGCCTAAAAGTGTATATATTCAAAGCAATCGATGGTTAGATTAGTGTGGAGTAAAGGGAAAGTTTGACCAATGTCAATAATGTTAGTTTCTTCACTTTTTGTCAAAGCGGATAGCAAATAATGATGATAATCATGGTGATGACGATGCCTAGATTCATTTCTCTCTCCTTCCTGGCTCCCTTTCTACTAAGACTAGAAACAGGTAAACTGCAGATGACTCAGCAGAAGGAACAGTAGCTTTGGATATTTTACAAGCCAGAAAAAAACAGGCCTGGTTAATTAGGCGTTAGCTGGAGAAAACTGGATTCTCACCCTGAATACAAAGCATATCCTCTTCCCCCCACCCCCACCCCACGTTCATATGCATTCTGGAGAAGTTGTCGGTAATGCAAATAACTGCATGTGGAGTCATTATTCATTGACTTACTTACACTGGCAGGGAAGTTTTCCCAGAGGAAGAAAAATGATCTCAAACTATGATTAAAACTCATACTTTAAGAATCTTAATAATCATATCAAAAAGCCTTCTGTATTTCTCAATGCATGAGCTTTTAACTACCCAACAGCCCTGCAGGTGAACTGTGAATCCATGGGATCATCTTACGTTCATTTACTGCTATGTTTCTATTACATCCAAATCTCTTATTTGATCAACACCCCCCTTGGATGGACTGATTATGTTGCTTGGTATTTTGCCTGAATTGTCAAGTCGGTGATTCTCCACGTGCATTTGTCCCCTGTAAGTATTCCTGAAAATGGCAATGGCGGCCTCCAAGGCTCAAAGCACCTAAAACACATTATTTTCCCCCAAATATGGCTGCCACGATTAACTAAAATATCACGTTTCTTTGCTTTAGGCAGAAATTTCAGAAACTCAGTGTGATAACAGTGTTTATCTCCTATAATCAGAAGCTCTATCTTTCAATAGCAAACAATGGGAAAAACAAGTTCAATGCTATGTAATAAATGCCGTTCAGTAGACAAAGTCCTCCAAAATGTGGAACCTGGGGAGGATTAATAAAAGATACCCATGTAAGTTTAAAAATGCAAATAAATAAGAAGCATTGTTCCCTCTGGGGAGAAAAATAAACGGTAAAGGAGAGTTTTATTGGTGGGGGAAGAGAGGATATTGATGGTGCACATTCATTTACCTACTAGAGAATTATGTATTCGGGTTCTGCTGGGTGCTGGGCATTGTTCCAGGAAACTAAAGGAAATAGAGAGAAATAAGACATAAGAAATTCCTATCCTCAAGGAATTGCCAATCTAGAAGGGAAAGAGTTTTAATGTGTAAATAAATAAGTATATAAATGTGTGTATGCATACATTCTTCAACTCATTTAATAAGTTGAGTCTAATGCAATGAAAAAAAATGAGAACAGTTTGAAAGAATTTTCAAGACAAGATTGAGTTTATGAATTTTTAGTGGCTTTAAACCGAATGTCATTCTGACAACTTTTATTCTTGCCACTATCTTAAGACATAAGACAAATTGGCAAAATGGAGACCTGCACATTCGAGGCAGCCAATCCGTGTATGTGTAGTCATTGACCTAATGGCTGTTCTATCATTTCTCAAAGTATGTCCTGTAGATTATCATCCTCAACAAAACAAACCAGAGGGTGGGAATCACTGAACACTTCCACTCCGTCTTAGAGATCCATGACGGAACTTCACATTTTAAAGCTGCATAAGGTACTGCATTAAGGAACCTCATTTAATTTATGAAACCCGTCTTTCCCAAACGTGCTTCATCATGGACGGAATTTTCTTTTTTGTTGCACCTATTGACATTCCATCGAGCTAATGCTCCCCAGAACATTCTCTTGGACATGCTGTAGTAATAGATAATAAACATACATCTATTGCTCTTAAAAGAATACTTATAGCCACTTGTACCCTTGACCCCAGTGACTTTACAGAGATTAAACTGCCAAACTCTGTCACGCACATTTCCACAGCCTAATGTTTGTATATTGAAGCAAACTGTGCGAGTTGAAACTCAAAATAAGTAGGTACCTAAGAAGGAATAATCTGTAGCATGAAAGGTTGTGACCAAATGCAAAAGAAAAATGGTTTTACACAGAGTAGCTAATCTGTTGTTAAGCAGCCTTTATGAACTCTTTGGCTTTCCTTATTTCTTTCTTTTTGACATAAACATGATTCACCTGTTTGAATTAATCTTTTACACGAGAACTTTGTTAGCCTCAAGTTGTGGATTGTTCCTTCAGAGAAGGCTCAAAATAATTCAGCAGAAGACATGGTCAGCCAAAAGGTAGTCAGGTTCTTCGGTTTTCAAGAAAGAACCTACAGAAAGCCATGGGGAGTGAATTAGCCTGACAGAATATATTCATAAGATCAATGAAGTAAGTCAAATAATTTTATTTCCATTATGTTAGTTCTATAGACAAAAAGTATCCCTTTAGCCCTTTGTTCTTTGACAAGGCCTTCCATAGCATCAAAAATTACTTAAAAATAGACCTCATTCTCTGGGCGCCTGGGTGGCTCAGTTGGGTGTCCAACTGCAGCTCGAGTCATGATCTCACGGTTTTTGAGTTCGAGCCCCATGTCGGGCTCTGTGCTTACAGCTCAGG
This sequence comes from Panthera onca, assembly GCF_046562875.1. NCBI lineage: Eukaryota > Metazoa > Chordata > Mammalia > Carnivora > Felidae > Panthera > Panthera onca. Next base: position 12,778,390 of record NC_138342.1, read on the forward strand.
GCCTGGAGCCTGCTTCGGATTCTGTGTCTCCCTCTCTCTCTGCCCCTCCCCCACTCATTCCCTGTCTCTCTTTCTCTCTCCAAAATAAATAAACATTAAAAAAAAAATTTTTTTTTAAATAGACCTCATTCTCAAAGGGTATGGGTTTCAGTTCTGCACGATGAATAAGTCCTAGAGATCTACTGTACAGCATAAAGCCTACAGTTAACAATACTGTCTTGTATATTTAAAAGTTTGCTAAGAAAGCAAATCTCAGGTCAAATGTTTATATCACAAAATAATAATAATAATAAAATAATAAATATAGGAGGACATTTTTGGAGGTGAGGATATATTTAGTGAACAGACTGTGGTAACGGTTTCACAGGTACATACGTATATCCAAACTTGTCAAATTGCACATATTAATTATGCACAGCTTCCTCTATGTCACTCATACCTAAATAAAGTCATTTTTAAAAAGAGGTAGAGAGGTGCCTGGGTGGCTCAGTCAGTTAAGTGCCCGACTTGGGCTCAGGCCATGATCTCACAGTTCCTGAACTCAAGCCCCGCATCAGGGTCTGTGCTAACAGCTCAGAGCCTGGAGCCTGCTTCAGATTCTGTTGTCTCCCTCTCTCTCTGCCCCTTCCCCGGTCACACTCTGTCTCTATCTCTCAAAAATAAACAAACATTAAAAAAAATTTTTTTAAATAAATAAAAAATAAATAGATTGATGGAAAAAATGAAATAAAATAAAATAATACACTGAAAGTTACTCCATCATCCATCCCATTGATTCTGTTGAAAACGCTACTGTCCTAGAATCCCACTCTTTGTGTTCCTGGCCCAGTGAGGTCTTAGTGAAATTTTCTCTAAGATGACTGTAGTTAGAGTTATAGTTATTAATACTAAGAGTAATGTTTACTGGAGCTCTTACATGAGGTAATATAGGTGATACATCTATACCAGCAGCTGCCCAGAGTATATGTTGCCTAAATGTTGGCTATTATTATTATTTGTCAGTAATTGAAATTCACTCTCTTCTTCATTCCTCAGAAACATTAGGTAGATGTTATTGTTCTCCCCATCTTTTTTTTTAAATTTTTTAATGTTTATTTATTTTTGAGAGAGACAGAGCATGAGTGGGGGAGGGGCAGAGAGGGAGGGAGACACAGAATCCGAAGCAGGCTCCAGGCTCTGAGCTGTCAGCACAGAGGCCGATAAGGGGCTTGAACTCATGAACCGTGAGATCATGACCTGAGCTGAAGTCGGACACTTAACCAACTGAGCCACTCAGGTGCCCCTGCTCTCCGTATCTTATAGATGAGGAAACTGAAGTTCAGTGATACTATACAACTTGAAGCAAAAACCAACCAGTTAAGGATCCTGGGGATAATTTTAAACGTAATCAAAGGCCCATTCAAATATCTATCTTTTTGTAATTCATGAAACTCTATTATATTCCTCCTTTCACAGATAAGAAAAATTAATCATAGAAGGGTTTAATAGCTCCCTCTAGGTCATATAGTCAATGGTGGAGCCTGGTGTGATGGTCAGTGTTATGTGTTAATTTGGCCTGGCTCTAACCCTTTGTAATTCAATGAAATACTAATCTAGGAGGCCTTGGGAAGGTATCTCGTAGAAGTAAGTGAAGTCCATAATCAGTTGACTTGAAGGAAAGGAAATTATTCTAGGTAGACAGATGGGCCTGACTCTATTATTGAAAGACCTTAAGAGCAGGGCCCCCGGGTGGCTCAGTAGGTTAAGTGTCTGACTTTGGCTCAGGTCATGATCTTGCAGTTTGTGAGTTTGAGCCCCGCGTTGGCCTCTGTGCTGACAGCTCAGAGCCTGGAGCCTGCTTTGGATTCTCTCTCTCTCTCTCTCTCTCTCTCTCTCTCTCTCTGCCCCTCCCCCACTTATGCTCTCTCTCTCTCTCTCTCTCTCAAATAAATAAAGTGTAAAAAAAAAAGAAAAAAAAGACCTTAAGAACAGAGCTGATGTTCCCCTAAAGAAAAAGAAATTCACCTGTGGACTGCAATATCAGCTCATGCCTGGGAGTCCCATCTTGCCCTTCCCTTCCCTATAATTTTTGGATTTGCCTAGCCAGACTCCACAATTGCATAAGACATTCCTTACGATAAATTTCCTAATATATGCCTGCTACTGATTTTGTTTCTCTAGTTGAACCCTAACTGATATACCTGGATTCAAATCTGAATCTCTGCGTTCAGAGACAGAGTTCAATTCTCAACCTCTAACATCATGGTAACCATCGAAACTGAACTCATTTAGGTCAAATAGATCTTGACTTTATTAGGTCCCCATTGACTCAATTAAGCAGCTTTATGCATATACACCATGGATAAGCTACGCAAACGTTCTTTTTATTTATGTACCACTACCTTTTGTCCATTAGTTCTAAGACAATAATAGTAATGCTAAGAATAATTAACATGTACTAAGGAATTGCCGTGTTCCAGCCAAGGACCAAGACCGTTGAATTCATTATCTTGTTTAATGGGTGTAAGCTATAAACAGGTAAGATTCTGCTCAACACAAAGAAAAATTTCCTAGGCACAAGAGCAACCTAAAGATTGGCTGAACTGATCCAGGAGAAGGAAAACTCTCCATCGGTCAAGATATGCAAGCCCAAGTTCAAGTCACTTGACAGGAAAGTTAAGGAGGAAGTTCAGCATCAGATGGTAGCTAAAGATGGCAATCCCCAAATTCCCTTATTCCAAAACTCTGTCCTCTAGCAATTTATATATTTAATCCATACCATATCTTTATTAAACTGCCGACAAAACTGCCCTCAAATGACCGAGTACATACATGTTTGGACCCTTTCTTTTTTTTTTTGCAAAATTATTAATAAATCAGTGAACCTTTTCTTTTGTGGTCTCCCACAAGAGTAACTACAAAGATCTATAAACAGATGCTCAAAAATTCAGGTTAAATTAGAGTGAATTTTCAATTATCCACATTGATAGTTGAAGCAAATGGACAGATAATCCAAATAGCAGATACATGCTGGAAGTATTTATATTTGGCCTTTACATTCTGCACCCCACTCGCTCCACAATCAAAAGGTGACAATGGCTCAAAAAGTGCATACTTCCTTGGTAGACTTCTAGTCCCTCCTACTTTTAAGTCTCTAGATGAAATGTATTCGAATTTTTCATTAAATCATTAATAAGAATTAGCACCAAATTAAAAAAAGATTTTTTTTTCTCCTGGCTTCCCTGAAGGTCAAACCATTCAACTGAAAATTTGAGACAGAAAGGGCAAAATGATTACACACAAATGCTTCCATAGTATATGGGTTAGCAAACCTAAATTGTGAAGCTAAATGTTTTGTCTTAGATAAAAAGTTCTTTGCATCATAACGATGGCTCACAACAAACCTGCCCACTTTGGAAGGCACCTTGTCTTATCTTGACCTGGAAACTTTGCCTGCCTTTGCTCTCTTGATAGGATTGGGCTGCCGGTCAGTCAGTTTCTAGATGGTTCTAAGACAAAAGACTAGAGAGTACCAGCACAGAGACCTTTGCAGGTGGTTTCAGAGTTCTAGGGTGATAAAGAGATAGAGCCTGAACCAACCGAATTTGTTTTCTAAAACATGAGCCGTGACTGGGCAAAGTGAGAAAAAGTTTCAACTTCATTTCTGCTTTGTTTAAATAAAAACTGAAAACACCATAAAGTATTCCAGGACAAAATGAAACACCATGCTCAGGAGAGACCTCTGGACCAGAAAATAGACGATTTGGGTTGTAGACACAAAATACAGATCGGCTGAGAATTACCTAGAAGGCGAAAGGCAAGTTGCTTCACTTCCGGGCTGCAGTTTGCTTATGACAGCAACCCCTGCTTTCTTACTGTGTCACGGCAAATTTTCTAAAAATACGTTTGCATTTCAACTCCCAGAATCCTCCCCATGCCCTTAAAAATATGTACCCTTAGTAACCCCATTTTACAGATGGCCAAAGAGAGGCATAGAACATGACTTGCCAATGGCAATGCCATATATTGGGATCAAATAAGATTCCAACCCCCACTCAACCGTCATGCTCTATTGCCTCTCAGCTAGAAAATAGAATTGAATTAGATATCCTCTCTGGATTCTTTAGCTCTTGTGTTCTGTGATTCTATGACACAGCAAAAAAAATCTATTAAATAGAAAATTTGAAAGGGCCAGCCTCAGAGAGAACGTCTATTAGAAGAAATATTCATCCTCCTAGATCCAGATCAAATGTTACCTCCTCTATACCTTATACACATATGCCGGTATATCCTAAGTGAGATAAGTAGTGCCTTAAATCCTGGCTTTGACACTCATGATACCACAAGGTACTGCTGTTGGCTTCTCTTCTAGGCCAACACCATGACTCATTCATCTTTGTGTGACCCCAGAAGCTGTAACATAATAGGTGGTCAACAAATATTTAAAGTACTTATTAATAGCATATAAGCTGCAGAGGCATTAAGGAACCAATTGTAGCCAAAATTTTCAGGAAAGAATATTTAAGAATAGGGAATTATAGGGGCACCTGGGTGGCTCAGTCGGTTAAGCTTCCGACTTCGGCTCAGGTTATGATCTTGCTGTTCGTGGGTTCAACCCCGCGTTGGGCTCTGTGCTGACAGCTCGGAGCCTGGAACCTACTTCAGATTCTGTGTTTCCCTCTCTCTCTGCCCCTGCCCAGCCCCCTCACTCTCTCTCTCTCAAAAATAAATAAATGCTTAAAAAAAAGAGTAAGGAATTATAATAACCTCGCCTCCTTTTCCTGACACCCATGAAATCACCCTATCTTACATCCTTACCTGAAAGGCCCTTCACTTGGATCCTCGTCACTCATTTTAGATGGGTGCTAAAATGCCAATGAGTCGGAGTCCTTCACTGACCATCCATAGTAAGGAGCAGCACCCCGCACCCTGCTCCCTCCCCACAGCTGCCTCTTCTTGCAGATGGCATTGCCTACCGCCTAAAACAGGACAAATACATTTTCATATAGCTTGCTTTTCCTCCAATCAAATAAAGGTGCCATAAAGTTAGAAACCTCCATCTGTTCAACTACTGCTGGGTCCCCAGTGCCTAGAACAGTACCTAGCACATTGTAGTCAATCAAATACTGCATAGGTAAATGAATGAGTAAAATATTTTTCATCATACAGATATTGAAAATGTTCCTTAAGAAGTTTGGTATAACAGCAGTAAATTTAAATGTGAAACATTAGGATAATAACAAAGTCCATCTCTGCTCAGTTTTCTGGGCTGTGGCTTGTTATGAACATAAATGTTCTTAACAAATATTAAGAAAACTACCAACAGAATATGCAGCTAGTTTCTTCGTTGTGATGTTTGGATGTAAACGGTCCAACACTGAAAGGTAGTGTGAGTTATATGGGTGCCTTGGATGCAGCCACCTCCCCGGGTAGAGGGGGAATCACCTTAGTGCTGGCAACTAGGTAGTTGTGTTACTGAAAATTTGCCTCTCTGTGCACTCCCCAAGGTCACAAATCCTGTCTCCATGATCTCAGCCCTTAATGATGGGGCCTGGCAGGCAGAAGAAATGTTTTACATGCTCACTGAGTGGACAAAGCCAGCATTGAACTCAGAGGTCTCCCCCCCCCCCCACTATTTCAAGTTCCCCATGTCTGGGGTGTACCCTCAGCTGGGTCATGGCAAAGTTCTGAAGCCACGTCACTTCCTCTGGAAAACTCCCCTCCTGGATTCACATTTATAATCTATACCTTCTAAGCCAGATCAATACTTTTTGAATACTCCCACCCCAATATTAGGAAACCAAAATTATGAGGAAGGACTGTATGCAAATATGAGCTCAGTCCCTGCACAGAATATGGCATTTGAGACTGAAAAACGCTACCTAAATGAATAATTAAAGATTTCATAGAAAAGCTCCCCTTAGAGATGGGTGAACACTTCAGAGGGAGTTCCCAGGGCATATGCATGCTGTTCTTGTCACTTAGTTCACTGGTAGGTATTGGGATTTTTCTTCTACAAGTATAGGGAGGGAAGCCCAGAGACAGAATGATTTGCAGGTGGTGACACCACAAGGCGTTGGTAGAAGCAGGAGAAGTCTGAGGTCTGTTTACTCTGCTTCAGAAACCAGAAACTGATTTGAATAAGGACTTGCCCTGTTCTCTCTTTTTGCCAGCTGCAGAAGTGTCCCTGGCTTACTGCTGCTTACTCACTGTCACGGACTTGAGTTATTAGTAATGAGAAGCCATTAGTACATAAGATGTCCAAATGTCTATCTCTCTGGAGGAAAGAGAGAGATAGATGATAGATAAATGATAGATAGATAGATAGATACAGACATATCATATATACATGGAATTGAATCATATAACAAATATATATAACAAATATATATATATATATATATATAGTCCCTATCTATCATATATATAATGTATATATACATGTATGTATATGGAGAAAGAGAGAGAGAGAGGGAGAGAGAATATACATATGGACAATGGTCATGCCATATATAAAAATAGAACCTTGACCCACAATCTATAACAACCTTCCCAGGAACCAGACCCCTTATCTCCCATAAACTACCCAGGAAGCCAGCCTGCTGTAAGTCACCGTAGGAAGCCAGATTTCTTTTTTTTTTTTTTAATTTTTTTTTAATCTTTATTTATTTTTGAGAGAGAGACAGAGTGTGAGCGGGGGAGGAACAGAGAGAGGGAGACACAGAATCCGAACCAGGCTTCAGGCTCCGAGCTGTCAGCACAGAGCCCGAGGCGGGGCTCGAGCTCACAAACTGTGAGATCATGACCTGAGCCGAAGTCGGACGCTTAACCGACTGAGCCACCCAGGCGCCCCAAGGAAGCCAGAATTCTGTCTCTAGCGACGTTCCAGAAAGCTAAACAGTAACTTCTCTGATAATCAGCCTAAACTGGCCAGGTCTTGATTCATCAACAACAAAGCTTCCCTAGGTTTTGTCCCCACCTCCAACTTAGGACCAACTAGAGAAAGCCAAATACACACTCTTGACCAATTACATGGTCCTTGACCAATTGGTCCCTGACCAATTACCCTGCTCCTAGTCAGTCTACCTCCAGCTTCCCCATGACCACAGCTTCCAGTCAGGGCATGCCTGAAGCCTTCCTGTTTTCCACTATAAAGCTTTCCCATTCCTCTACCTGCTTTTGAGGAAGTGATGGTGGCTCACTCCCTCTCTGAAGCAGGCTCTGAATAAATGGCCTCTGCTCTTCTCATGTGGTTGGGGTTGGTTTATTTATATATATGTAATTAGTATGTAAAATATCTGTATGTATATATATATGTGTGTGTGTGTGTGTGCGCGCGCACACATATATAAACTTATTTTATAACATAGATATGCATATCTAAATTACTTATATACGTGTGTACACATATCTGAATTTATACCCAACATAACTAGTGAATTATTGTTTCTTTAATATTTTTCTTTACATATATGCCTTATAAAAGTCTTTACATTTTAGTTTAAATTTTTTTAGTGTTTATTTATTATTGACAGAGAGAAAGAGAGAGAGAGAGAGAGAGAGAGAGAGAGAGAGAGAGAATGAGTGGGGGAGGGGCAGAGAGAGAGGGAGACACAGACTCTGAAACAGGCTCCAGGCTCTGAGCTGTCAGCAAAGAGCCCGACGCGGGGATTGAACTCACTGACAGTGAGATCGTGACCTGAGCCGAAGTCGGATGCCCAACCGACTGAGCCACCCAGGCGCCCCTACATTTTAGTTTAAAATTAATTTCCACATTACCATCTTTAAACAGAACAATAGTAATTTTCTAATATGCACTAAAAACAATGTCTGTTAAGTTAATCTGTTGCTTCAGTTACTACCTCAAAACCGTTCACATACTACCAGTATTTAGTGTGCACAACTTCGTTAGGCAAACACTGAGTGCAGGAACAAAAGCCTTGTGTTTAAACTCCATTCCTCTCCTCACCTGCTGCGTGGCCTCGCACAAGTGACGCAGGCTCTCTTGGGTCCTTGAGTCTTGGGTCCTCACCTGGCAAATGGCCGTGAAAACTCCAAAATAATAAGGTCATGGTGACGATGACATTCAGTGGCGCTTGTGAATGCCCCAGGTATGACAGGTGCTCAATAAATACATTTATATTTTAACAAATGCAAAATGACAGAAAGTAAGAAGGATGAGCAGACAGTGCAGCCAGAAGAATAAAGTTCCTTAATTTTGCCCAAATCCAAAGGAGTATCTGCAGTCCACCATGGGTCAGCTGCACAACAGCCAATTAATGTTCGTCCACGTTAAGCAAAGTGCTGGCAATGAAAAGCTATTTAAAGCACCTTAGCCTCACCAGGGTATTAGCTACGAATAAGGCTTTAAGGGGAGGGAGGACCAGCCTGTGGTTGTTGACAACCAGTCGTTACCAATAATGTGAGTTCAACAGCCGCTTACAGTGTCTTTGAACGTTGATCAGAATTAAACCGAAGAAAGAGAAAAAAATTCAGCAGATGACAACAGTCTAGACTCCATCTTGGCACATTCTCCAGAAAAGATTAAGTCTCTTACAAAAGCCTCAAGCGGACCCTAGCGGTAAGAAACCCGGAACATGGAAATTGCGTATGTACGTTATAGGTCTACGCGTATAATTATTTTTCAATGTTTGCGCTGACGTGGGTCAGGTTGCTTTCGAAAACTGGCATAATTAAGGTGGTTTGATGGCAAGTTATTTCATAAGTAACTGCACAGATTAATAAATCAATGGAAATGCATTTAAATGATGGGCGAAGGGGCTCAGTTCTCTTGGGGTAACTTGGAAGCAGAACCAGTAAGGTAGATGCTCCCAGGGATCCTGATTCATGGACGCAAAGGGGATGCAAAATGCCCGGCCACCAGAAGATGGAACAAAAAGAGCAGTGTTACCAGGAGGTGCCCCCAGGAGAGGAGCAGAGGAGGTTCTATTCTGCAGAAAGAACAAACCACGCTGGCAATTTCCAAGCTAAAGCTGATATACCAGGGGCAATCTAAAGCAAGACCAGAAGTTGTCTCTGTCCAAGGAACCCGAGTCTTTATTGAGGCACACTCCACAGCCCTCTCCATAAACCATGTGGACCAGGGCACGGGGTTGAGGGCAAGTGGTTGAGATGTGGCTCAGAAACCCTTTGTCCTCACCTGACTTTTCTCCTCTATTCTGTTTTATTCTTCAAACACAAGAGCTAATACTTTGCCTTTAAAGAGAGATAACTTACAGCCACTTACAAAATCTTTGTTTTGCCCTATCAATAAACATGTCTATTTTTCTAATATCCCTCAAGCTAATTTTTAGCCAGCAGCCCACTCTTCCTGTGCTAACACTAACCACACTAATTTCCAAACTGTGGTTAAGGCTTCACCTTTCATTTCTCTGTTTTGCTTTTTAAAGTGGAGGTAGATCAAAATAATAATAATAATAATAATAATAATAATAAAATAAAGTGGAGGCAGATCCTATTTAGTTAAATGGATGGGCATATAATAGAACATTAATGTGGAGAAGGAGCCTTGGTTTTTACCTGGCTCCGGTTTTACAGATAAAAAAATGGAAGCTCCGGAAGTTTTACTTTCTAAACATTCTCGAGGCCATAGGATCAGCCAGCCATTGACAGACCTTTCTCATCTTCCTACAGTCTGAAAGTTGTGTTTGTTGCTTACTTCTGCGTGTAAGAATGAAGGGCCTAATTAAAGGAATAAGGACATGTGACGGGGGTGGGAGGAAAATAAAGAAAACATGGGATAACATAGGGAAAGAAGGAATAATCGATGAAATCTGCCTGAATAGAAAAACAAGGAAACACTTGGAGGCCGAGACAGGCCAGATGAGCTGTCAGAAGTGGAGCCCCCTTCGAGAGGCTTAAAGAAGGCAGCTTTTCCACGAATTCTGCCTTTTTAAAAAATGTTTGCTTATTTATTTATTTTGAAAGACAGGGAGGGAGGGAGGGAAGGAAGGAGAATCCCAAGCAGGCTCCACACTGACAGCGCAGGGCTCAATCCGATGAACTGTGAGATCATGACCTAAGACAAAATCAACAGTCAAATGCTTAACCGACGGAACCACCCAGGCACCCCCAATTTTGCTTTCTAGTATATGAGAGGAGAGGGAAAGAGAATGAAAATTAAACAGTACAGTATTAAGCACCAGGCAAAGCATTCATAGTAACCTGAAGCATGTTTAAGGACTCAAAAACTAGCAAGGGGAAAAGGGAACTATAATTTTGTTTTGCTTCTAAGAATATGTGAATGGCAGTCAGATGGATATAGATATAGATAGATATAGATATATAGATATAGATATATAGAGACAGATATGTATACATATATAATGAATAGTCTGTAACATATAATTAATAGTCTATAATTGTCTATATAATTAATAGTCAATGATAGAGTCACAATTTGAGCATCATTATCACATAGCCCACTAACTAACATAATGTGTCTATCCTTCATATTGATGCCATTTCGACCAGACACAGTGTGGAAACATCCGGTACCTCAGTCCCCGTGGATTACCACCAGAATGGCCTCCCTTGGAGGGCAGGGGCCACATCACATGCATTTTGGTATCCCTCAACAGGTACAGCCAAGGCTTTGTGCAGCATGAGAACACAATAGATATTTGCTACATGACTCAGTAAGAGAAAGCAATGGTCTCGCTAACAAATAAAGGGGGAGCGAGTCTAAAAGGACGCCACGCAGGACTGTTTGCCCCAGCAGCCTGCATGCAAATAAAGTGCTAAACCCTGTCAAGAAATCAAAGCCACATTTAAAAATCAAATGAGATCCCTTTTTTATTGGAAGGACTTGGGTCTGGATCTGTGGTCTGCTAATGCGTGAAAGATGGTCCATGTCATTATCAGCCAGATCCTGAAAATATGGATGACAAGCCCCTGAATTACACAGAAGAGGCAAGTCTTTGCCTCACTAAAAATTCAAGAGCCTCCCTTTTCTTATTGTATTCCCGATTATTTCCGATTTCAAAGCAAACTTCATCATTCACGTGAAAAATACAAGCCCTCTGGCCCTTTCTGCTCAGGCTGCAAATGCTTCTCATATGAAAAGAGGCTTTATAAGTTCGGCCTTTATTTGCCTCATTATTTATCATAAGGCCACACTGTATAAGGATAATATGTATTTGCTTACAGGGGATCAGCCAACGTCACAGAGCTGGGTGACATGACATTCCGGCCAAAATTCAAGTTTAAAACTAACCATTTTCTCTCTGAATGGCAACGGAAAGAAAAAAGAAAACACAACACACACCGGCTCAGCCAGGGAGCAAGAGGGGGAGGTGGGGAATTAGCAAATCTCTGAAAAATAAAGCTGCATAATCTGCTATATTTCAGGCCGCCTTTATCCTTCAAATACCCCATCTTTGTTCAAGCTACAAACGGACTCTATAAAAATCAGCTCACTGGCCTCCCCTATTATACACCTCCCTGCACAAATCAAATGAAGTCTTGCCTGAAAAGCTGATAAAAAAAAAAAAAAATACATCACCACAGGACACATGAGCAAGCTGATGTAGTTAAAAAGTGGTTATTATTTCTAATTCTAATTCTCTCCGGGGACTGGAGCATCTTCCCGAGGAACACACAAAACTCTGGCACTGAGCACACTTCGTCCCTGCATTTGTTTTGAATGGGGATTTTCTAAAATCGCCACCACCCCAAAGTGTTTCATCATCAGCATTGATCTTTAACACCTCGGGAGGGAAGTGAACCGTCGTGGTGTAACTGTTTAACATCGGGGCATACCCAGGACCACCTGCGAGCATCTGCTCTCAAGATCCAGCTTTTCCTGGAGAAACGCGTTCTTCTTACGCTGACATCAACACTGGCACGCACCTTCCAGGTACTGGGGTCTGTCCCGTCTCATTCCACTCGCGTTTCTACTTAGAATGAATTCTCAATTCCGGCCAGCAATGTCAGAAGCATATGGCTTTCTTGTCCTGGCTTTCTTCCTGATTATTGGCATAGTGGGAGACCCTGACATGCTCAGCGTCCATTGCTCTGCTCTCCAGGTCCCCAATCCAAACCCCCGTGGCCCTTTGCCCGGCGGCACAGCACCAGAAACCTCGGCTTCACAGTCACTATCATGGCAACAAGTGCATAATGTTTAACCTTTGACTAACGCCTATCTCGCCTGTGACACTGGGGGTTCCACACGGGAAGAGCTTGAATCCTCCCCGCCCGACCCAGTGAGCTAGGCATGATAAAGACTCAAGACTTCACCACTTACCACATTACAGATTTTTGGGGTAATAATAATATCAGCTAATATTTACAGAGTATGTACTATCAACCAAGCGCTTCACACATATTGTCTCACACATGCCTCCCCCCAAACTCTGAAAGGTGGCCACTGGTATCATCCTCTCATTTTTCAGATGAGAACTAGAGGCTTCAAGAGGCTAAGTCATTTGCCCAGATATTAAATCATGGGATAGAATCGGGGTTTAAGTTCACAGAGGCCAGCTTCAGAGCCCCGGGGCTGACCCGATACATCTATCTCTTCAAGTAGCTGCGTCCCACACTGGGCCAAGAAGTGATCAGGATGAGACTGTCGTGTCTGATTCATCATTGTAATTCCTGATACCGGGTACTACGCTCCTTGTCCTGACACTTTCCTGGCACATGAAACAACCCCGTCCTATTAAGTATTATCGCTGTTATTAACCCCATCGACTGTTAAGAGCACGGCCACTCAGACATCAGGTGAGTTCTCTGAGGCTGTATGGGATGTAAGAAGCAGAGTTTAGTTTAAACTCATGTTTTTTGGGGGCAAAGTTTTCCCAGCGTTTCCAAAGAGGAGCTGGAATTGGGGAAGGGGGTGTCGTGGGGAGAATTATTCTTGCCCACCAAAAGTAATCAAATAGAAATAGGGAAAGGGTATACTTAGGAGAAGGAAGAGGAAGTCAAAGGACACAGTATGCTGGGCTCATAGCAGGGACTCAAGGAGGCATTGGTTCAATTAGCATGGAATGGAATGGAATGGAATGGAATGGAATTCAAACACCTGGCCAGCTTCGCCCTCGGCACAGGCCTATTCCAATTTCTGGCATATGGGTTGACTCACCGCCATGGACTGAATTCATATGGCCCTAACCAGGACTTCATCGTCCTCAGCGTGATGGTATTTGGAGATGGGGTTCTGGGCAGCTCATTGGGATTAGAAGAGGTCATGAGCAGAAAGTCTTCATAATGAGATTAATGCCCTTGTAAGAAGAGGCTCCGGACAGTGTGCTTGCCCCTCCTGTCCTACTGTGTGTACAGAGAAGAGGTCATGTGAGCACAGGGCAAGATGGTACCACCTACAAGCCAGAGGAAAGCTTTCACGAGGAACCAAGTTGGCCAGACCCTCGATCCTGAACCTTCCAGCCTCCACAACTGTGAGAAAATTAATTTGCGATTCAAGACACCAGTCTGTAGTATTTTATTACAGCAGCCTGAGCTGACTAATATACTCAGACTTTCCTAAAAGGCCTTTGGGGCCCTCTTCTGCCTGCTTCAGTTTCTAAATCCCTTGGCCTGACCTAGACTGTCTTCAGCTAGTAACGTTCTTTGGGAATGTTTTCTGCCCATCTGGTCTACCTGCTTCCGTTCTAAAGTAGTCACTTCAGGAAAGCAAACCAATACCAATCCAAAGCTCTCTGAGGCAAATCTAACTCCTTTTTCAAAACCTACCCAGTTGGAGATTCTGAGAATGTCCCAACAGGAATTCAGAGGCCTCGCCTTGACAAGTAGATCTGTTCCTTCAAAGCAATTTTTTGTAAACAATTTAGCCTATCAATCTCAAGTTGTGCAGATTCCAACCTGCCTTATTATGGATTCGAACCTGCTGTACAGAGAAAAAAAAAAGTCTCCCTCCCTAAAGATCCGTTATTTCAAACACCCAGCTTTATGATTTTTCACCTCCCAGCTCTGCCTTTTCAAAGGAGCTTGGGACTTGGTTGGAGCTTTCTTTTATAAATGAAATGCAATTATTACTTATGCATTTCAATACATCCTAAAATGGTAAAGAACAATACTACAGCACTCACAATAACAATACCTTCCTTTTTATCCCCTGCCGAGCTCCAGACGTTACTTCATTAGTGCGGATTTGATCACAATGCTCTTTGCCACCATAGTGTGTATTCCAGAGCCCAAGGAAGCTGCAAATGCTGGATAATGTATGATTATTAACCTACATCAAGCAAATCACAGTGGCTCAGTATACTGTTTTTTCTCCCAATTCAGTCCCTCATTAATAACTTTAATTATTATGCATGGATAGAATAGGATTTATATAGTTCAGAAGCCTGAAATTGCCATGGCAAACTCATTACCATCTCCAGCTATACAAAAGTCAAGTTGGAAAATGTGAGAAATCGCCTAATACGGAAAGTTGTATTTTGATAGAGAAAGCCAAGGTGGTTTCTCATCTGCTTGGACAAATACACAAGTCTGAAGTATCAGCTGTTGGGACAAGGTTGAGGGTGGTGCAGAAAGTGGGATGCATTCTTCCCCGAAAAGGGGTTTGCCAACAAAGCAAAGCCAATGCAAGCTTAAAAATGAACACTCTGCACTTAGAAAACCAGATTATGCAAATCCATCCACTGTCCACCTAGCTACTGTTATGCTCTCCTGGCTGACTTTGTTAAGTTGGGGAGAAAGGCAAAGGGGGTGTTTGTAATCATCTGCACTAGTGGCTGCGGTTACACAAACCACAGTTGGGGAAACTACCCTCGACGGAAACTGGACACACATCTTTAAAAACCACCAGAACAAAAAAAAATGAAACTGTAAATGAGGACAAGCACCAAACCCAGGCCCCTTCTCAGATGGAGAGTTCAGACGAAAGGTCAGCACAGAGAAAGATAGGGTCCCAAATCAAAGGACCCTGCTTCTTACCTTGATATAGCGTATTTCCCCAACTTTAATAATAATGCAAAGGAAGGAATAAAAAGGGATCTAATCTAGTCATTCATGATTATAGCGTGAATTGAGGCGGGGGTGGGGGGACATACAATTTCATCCTGCAGAAGATGCTGTCAGCAGCATAATTCAGATGACTTTTAACAAATACCCCATTTTTGTACAGGAATACTTGGCATCTTGTATTGATTCTTGAATCTTGAACTTGATTCTTGAAAAGTTCTGGAAGTTCCTGACAAATACAAGGTGCCCAAACGTAGTCCAGGAATTGGTCTTGGCATCAGGGATCTGGCTGCTGACAGAGCCCAGGCAAATGACTCTGGGTTATAAAACCGACCATCTACAACTTGGGGGTTACTCTATCTGCCTCAAAGGGAAGCTTTGGGATACGATGGAATAATGGAGGAGAAAGCCCCATGGAAACAGCAGCACGGGGTAAAAACTTACTTGTGTGGCGCCAGTGAATCCAGAGTTTGCTCATTTTCCAGTTATCCACTAATAGGACGAATGTCGCCTTGCGGAATAGCAGGCAACGTGATCCGATGCTTTACTCTGTCTTAACTATCATACACAAAGTACGCTAGTCATCCAGGCAATAATTAACTTCATTTCTATGTTGCCTAATTACCATGTTTACTTTTCACGTTTTCATCACATAGTGTCTTATTTTTAAGAATATTGTTATTAGCGGTAACAGATAAATAAAAATCTATTTTTATTTACAGTTGGGGAAGCTACATGGGAAAGATAGAACTGCAGAAGGCAAGGTATTGTTTTAGGGATACATCTTGACACAGCAAAAGAGAAGAGGGTTTGGACTGGGTAGAAAAAAAAAACAAAACCCAATAATCTGAGTTCAGATTTTGACTTGATCTTCGTTTTCCCATCTGATAAATGAAAATAATAATAATCACCTTTTCAGAACCCGACAGAAGAGATAGAAAAGACGCTTTATGTGATATTCCTAGCCTAGTTGGTGGATCATAGTAGTTCTCCTTAAGTGGCTATAATTCTAATGATGATGGCCAAAAAAAAAAAAAAAAAGCCCATTGTGTCTGACCTTTGCAGTAAGATGTTTGAAAGCCCACACACTGAGGCAATTCACCCAACAGCGACATATTTAATCTTATTGATTTAGTAAGTAAATGCATGAATGAGAGAAAGAATCCTATTGATTTAGTAAGTAAATGCATGAATGAGAGAAAGAAAGAAAGAAAGAAAGAAAGAAAGAAAGAAAGAAAGAAAGAAAGAATAAATGAAAGAAAATTTAAGAAACACACCAACATTACTAGTCACTAAAAATTTCAAAAGTTGAAGCTCTGCTCCCTAGAACAGTGCCTGCTGCTCAGAATGTATCATAGTGAATAAAACGAAACTGTATTAAACAAAATTCCCAAACACACATGGTTGCACTGAGGGCCACCATTACCTGGCCTTCACCTTATGCTACGCGGACGTGTTGACCTGCACACTCCCTCTCTTGACCAACCCCTATCCCTCTCTGCCATCACTGGTACCACCCCTCTGGCTGTTGCCCACATCCAAGAAGCCCCGACTTCCTCGCCATTTCCCACCAAGGATGAAGCAGAACTGATTCCCGTCTTCTAAGGACTCATGCAAACGGTCAACATTCCTCAAATGTGGGGACTGATTATGTATCCAGATGGGATATCAAACTATGAGTGCTTGTTCATCTCAAGGCCCCTTGTAGTTTGTGTTCCAGTTCACCTTCCTCTCCTGCACTACTTGCCCGTGGCCCCCTGACACTGCCATGGTGGGAGACAGGGAGGGGGAAATGTAAAGGGTCCTGGAGGGCCTATAAAGACAAGAGCAACCATCCATGGATCTGGTCCTGTAGGCAGGTGCAGGCATGGCGCCACAGCCTCTGAGCGGCAGCCTGTGTGTGTCCAACGACACCAGCCATGGCAGATGGAGGCCACCCCCAGCCTCCTGCTCCTCTTCCAGGGCTCCTTCTTCTCTCCCACTCTCTGGGCCCCTGATCCTCAGCTCTAGGCAGGAATGGCCCCTCCACCCATCTGCTCCCTGTGGCTTTTCAATAACGCTCACTGCACAGACTCCATCTCACCTACCTCATTCACTGGCATGCATTTGCTCCTTAATGTTCATTTATTTTTGAGGGAGAGAGAGATGGGGACAGAGCGCAAGCAAGGAAGGGGCAGAGAGAAAGGGAGACACAGAATCTGAACCAGGTTCCAGGCTCCGAGCTGTCAGCACAGAGCCAAACATGGGGTTCGAAACCAAAATCATGACCACAAGATCATGACCTGAGCCAAAGTTGGACGCTTAACCGACTGAGCCACCCAGGTGCCCCTCACCACCATGCATTCTTCTCTAAACTTCCATCCCTCTCAGGCAACTACAAGAAAGAAAGAAAAGAAAGAAAGAAAGAAAGAAAGAAAGAAAGAAAGAAAGAAAGAAAGAAAGGAAAAGAAAAGAAAAAGCAATAAAGTAAAAACCTTTCCAGATAGAAAAATTAAACCTCCCCACATAGTCTTCCTGAGTTTGTTCCCTCAGAACACAAGAATCCAACCTTTACATTATCGATTTGCCCACATTTTTTAAAGGCTCGTTCCACCCTCAACTTTGACTTGACTCTTTTATCTAATACCTAATCTAACATTTCTGCAGTTCTTTAAATGGCATGAATAAAGCACTGGGCACGAGGGGATGTTAATACTGCTAGTAGAAAACAATTTAAGCAGAGGGGAGCCTGGGCAAGTCACAGAATCTTCATGAATGCACAATATCAAATTGTGCAGGTTTGAAATATAATCTATATCATATCTGCAGACCTTCAGACTCTGAAGTATTGACAGTTTATTCTTCAGTTTATTAAACAAACAAAATTCTACAATTTACCTCCCTTTGCTTTTAAATAAAATGTGGTAGAAATTCCTGTCAATAGAGACCTCTACACAAAAAGATTTGCTATCAAATATTTAAATTAAAAAAAACACAGAAAAACTTTCAAGTGTTTCTCTGAGGTCTTAAGTTTTTTTTTTAAGTTTATTTATTTATTTTGAGAGAGAGAGATTCAGGAGAGGGGGAGAGAGAGAGAGAGGGAGAGAGAGAATCCCGAGCAGGCTCCACACTATCAGTGCAGAGCCCAACGAGGGGCTCGAACCCATGAACCATGAGATCATAACCTGAGCCGAAGTCACGAGTTGGGCCCTTAACTGACTAAGCCACCCAGGCACCCCTTTTTTTTTTAAGTTGATTTATTTATTTTGAGAGAGAGAGCGTGTAAGTGGGGAGGTACAGAGAGAGAGAGCAAGGTCTTAATTTTTATTTATTCCCCCATAAGAAATTATGTTAACTAATTTATACTTAGTTTTAAATATAAATATTGGCAAAATGGATATTTTTATATATGTAATTACAGGGGGTGAGAATAGAAATTTAAACTATATTTTTTATAATAATAACTAGTGCTGCTAGGTATATAAGAAAATAGACTTCCGTATATATGTTTTTTAATTTTTATTAGTTTTCTTTATTTTTGAGAGGCAGAGAGAGACAGAGCGCGTGTGGGGAGGGGCAGAGAGAGGGGGAGACACAGAATCCGAAGCAGGCTCCAGGCTCCGAGCTGTCAGCACAGAGCCCGATGTGGGGCCGAACTCACGAACCGTGAGATCATGACCTGAGCCGAAGTCGGACACTCAACTGACTGAGCCACCCAGGCGCCCCTTCCTTATATATTTCTGACAGGAGTTCAAAGTGAAATAAACTTAAGGAACAAAATTTGCCATATCCATTAAAAATCTTTAAATATAAAAATAGTTTTAAAATCTACACTTATTCTATTCAGTACTTTTTGTTTTATGAATTTATTCAAAGGAAAAGAGTACCTTTCTTCTCAAAGATTTAGTAAGGGGATGTTCATTCAGACACAATGAACAACAGTACAAAAAAAATAAAGATTCAAAACAGAAGATCAGCTAACTATATGAAGTTCTTTCATGAAATAGAATATTACACAGGTACTTAAAGGGATATTGTAAAAGAAACCTCTATGAGAAAAGATGCTGATTATATATTGAGCAAGGATAAGAGCAACTTACAGAAGGCATACAATGTGATCTCAATTTTGTAAAAAAACAAATAAACATTTGAACATGGAAAACAAAGATCAGCAGTATATAAGCCAAATATTAAGTGATTTGTCTCTAAGCTATGTATAATTCTATTTTCCTTTTTTTCTCTTTTGTCTCTCTCTCTTAATAATTTATTGTCAAATTAGCTAGATACAGTGTATACAGTGTAGTCTTGGCTTTGGGAGTAGATTTCTGGGATTCATCGCTTACATACGACACCCAGTGCTCATCCCAACAAGTGTCTTCCTCGATGCGCATCACCCACCTTCCCCACCCCCCCAAACTCCCACCCCCATCAACCCTCAGTTTGTTCTCTATATTTAAGAGTCTACTATGGTTTGCCTCCCTCTCTATTTGTAACTTACTTTTCCTTCCCTTTCCCTATGGTCTTCTGTTAAGTTTCTCAAATTCCACATATGAATGAAAATATACAATATCTGTCTTTCTCTGACTGACTTATTTCACTCAGCATAATACTCTACAGTTCCATTCACGTTATTGAAATGAGCCGAAGACATGAATAGACACTTTACCAAAGAAGATATCTTTTCTCTCTTTTCAAAATTGTCTTCAAAGACCATATATCACTGATTTTTTTTTTAACAAATGTATTATTTCTCAAAGAAGGGACTTTAGACTAAGGATTTACCTCTTATGGTCATTCAATAATTGTTGAAAACCACTCGTTCCTAGAGTCATTGAAATGGGTTTGTTTTAATCCGAAATTACTTTCAACTTAGTTTAATAGTTAAGTGTAGTAGTTAAGCTGACGGGTATAGAGTCAGAAGTACAGGACTTGAGGGATCCGTTTAGAATATCCAACCAGTGGCATCAATGTGTGATGTCATCAGCTGTTTGGGAGGGATCCATAAATGGGCCATGATGCTCAGATAGAATATTGGGAAAACATTTAGTAATTCCATTAGCTGTGTCATATGTATTATCATTGTTCCTCACCGACCTCCCACCACCAAAACTTTTGTCATTGTGAGACCAAAATAATGACAGTTATATTTCTAAAAATGAAGAAGAGGAAGGAGGAGGAAGAGGAAGAGAGAGAGGAGTGCTTAAGGATAAAACACACAAAGAGCTTTGAACACTGGAAATTATTTTTCCGCAACCTCCATATGATATATTGCCCAAAACTCGAGACTATCACCAGCCTTGATGACTTTTGATGTTTATTCCTACACTACATAACATTAATTTGTATTTTGCTACACACATAAAAAAATCCAGATTTATTTATGTCAAATGGAAAGACATGCATTTGCTTTCAAACAGTCTATAAAGGCTTTTAAGGCTACCAGAGGTGTCCTCAGAGGGACGTGAAAATCTAGTTCATATGTATTAAGTACAAGGAGACAGAGAACATTTGGCAAATTATTGAACAAATGTTAGGAGTGTTAAGTGTAGAATGAATGAATATGCAAATAGATGAAATAACATTTGCAGTCCCATATTGAATAAATTCTCATCGTGGATTGTTTACCCGTAGTTTATGCAAATCTTCTCAATTCACGCTGGCTGATATTTCTAGAAATTTGGGGTCCTTTGATGAAGGGGGTAGCTAAAAATTCTGAACCCACTTCTCCAGAATTGGAAAATCTCTATCCCTTTAATTATCTGTCCAAAAATCTTTGTGATAGGAGAAGAAATGAAAAGTTAATTTAAAAAAAAAAATTGGAGAAAGAGGGAAATAGTGAGAGAGACAGACAGCCTTCCAATTCTTCCGAGTGGAATTTTCAACTGGGCTTTTCTTTAATTAAACCAATCTAGGGAACCCTCAAAATCATTTTCCTTTAGAATCTTGAATCTTCACCCCCACCCCCCGCTCCATCAGTTTCTGAAACTCCTTTTGATGATCTAAATATTTTAAATTTTCTTTTGCACATAATTTTTTGGAGGAGTTGACAGAGAGTACAATGCAGAAAAGAAAAAAAATGAGTCAATTGTTGTGGTTTTAAAGTACTCTAAAGCCACTTATTTTTTACTGAAGTCGATTACATTTTATATCAGAATTCAAATTTTTATACTTCTAAAAATTATAGTAAAAATGCATGGTAAAAGCATGTGTTCACTTGTTAGATTATATGAGGGCGGTTCCTCAAATATGAAATAAAGGCATCATGCCATAACATGGTTCAAGTCATATGATTAATGGCAATAAAAAATTTAAAACTTAGGATGGAGACGGGAAAGAGATACTGCAGATTTTATTGCAAGACCTCGACGACTATTTCTCGGTTTTGCTGGAGTAGCACTCAACTATGACATCTCCATTTGAAAGAAATCAGCTTTGTTTTGGATTCTCTAAGAGACAGTTTCCATCATTTCTTTCCTGTGGATGCTTAACTGTTGAAATTCTTCTTTCACCCTGTTGCATTTGGTTATGTTCCCAGCTTACCCTGCCCTAAACAGGCCTCTTGTGAGTCGTGGAGGTCCATAGGTGTCTATCAGGATGCTGTCTCTAGCAACAGTTGCTTACCTACATCGCAGATCTTTGGTTCTTTGCCCATGGATCAATCCCACCAGGCATCCAATAGTGTGAGCTGTTCATTTGATTGCCCCTCGATATCCTTTGCCTTTCCTGCTACTAAAATCAGCATGTCAGGTACTAATTCATGAACTTCGTGTATCAGTCTGATTTTTGTCTCATGCTAACGTGATACCTGCCTAATAGAATTCATGGCCTTCTGGAGCATACCCATTCCCTGGGATTCTCTTTGCCCTTGGAGAGCTGCGTTCGGGATGACTTTTTCTCAATGTGCATGAATGCATATTTTTCTTCTATACTAAGTGACACAATTATTCTGTCTGTCTTGATTTCTTACTCTGCCCTACAGGTGTATATTCATTCATAGTTTGACAGACTTTTCCGTTCTAATGACTACTTGGACTATTTCCTTAATGTAATCGCTGAAACCTTAGGTATACTTAAAAAAAATTTATCTCCTGTATCACAAATGTAACATTCAGAAATGAGACCAAAATGCATACCTCAACTCAGAAATATATGGCCAGGAAGGACTCTCCCAATCAAAAAGGCTACTTGTGGGCCTAAATTGAGCCCTTTAAAGAAAATGCATAAACGTTCTCAACTGATCAGGATCAAAAACATAATTTGATAATTGAAAATAGTTATCATCGAGTTTTACCAATTCTATTTTAGTTCTGATTCAGACACACAGAATCATGGGACTTTTGTTGCCTCCGGGGATGCTGAGCTCTGCCTCTCATTCGGAGGCAGACCATTTCATGTTGGACCACTGTTTTTTTGAAAGATCTTCCCTTTAAAGCGTGACAGCCTATC
The DNA here is from genome assembly GCF_046562875.1 of Panthera onca. Lineage (NCBI taxonomy): Eukaryota > Metazoa > Chordata > Mammalia > Carnivora > Felidae > Panthera > Panthera onca. Next base: position 12,800,740 of record NC_138342.1, read on the forward strand.
AGCATGTTAACTTCCATCACTCCCAACTAGTTCTGGTTTATTCACTCAACAAATACTATTCAGTGCCCACTGCGGTGTCAGGTGAAGTATCAGGTATTGGAGAGGAACGATGAAAAGACTGTAATCACTGTCTGAAGACACCTCCAATGAGGTCCCACCTGAGCCTGTTTATCTCGTGTAAACAGATAACCATGAACTACGAGAGCTAGGCCATGACGGGTGCCATGTGCCACATGTCACAAGCACAGAGTGAAGGGAGCAATTTAGTCCTCTGGAGAGGTGGACCGTGAAGGATGAGAACTGGGACACCAGGCAGGGAAGACACGGAAAGCACCCAGGGTGGTTCATTCTATCCCCCGTTTAAAAATTCTTGATGGATGTAGGGCAACCCTTGTGGTCACTCTAGTTGGTCTCTTCTCCCCGGTACGCTTACTTTCCTAGGTTCTGTTCACCCTTTGTAACTTCCTCAGGGAGGTTTAGCTTGGCCTGCCTTCTACAGCCACTTCTGTGGAGACCAGTTTAAGCCTCCAATTTGCTCTCATGGCATCCCGTATATTTTGGTCACAGCACTTATCACAACTGAAATCAAAGACGAATGAATGTATCTTCATTTTATTGGCTCTCTGTCCCTCTAGAATCTAAAGTCTAAATCATATAGAATTATCTAGATACCAGAGTCTAGATTGTAAACCTCATGAGAGCAGGGACCATGGCTGTCTCGTTTACTGTATCTTCAGAGGAAAAGCAGACAGGAGGGCCCAGAAGAACACAGTGCGTATTTATCGAACAGACACACGAATGAGTAAGCGTGTTATTTCTCACGCAGCGTGGTTTGGGATTCTTTAACCTACAGCGGGCTCCAGTTGGTTTAATGTGTAGGTTTACAGAATTGAACTTATGCTTGCAGACTTGCCCATCCTGCTTCTAGACACAGGGGACAGGCCTCCAGAGAATGGCATTTTATGAACAGTAGATGCCTCAGAATTTAGAATTCTCTGTCGGAAAGGGTGGAGAAGAAGTAACTGTTCCCAGGCCCTGAAGGGCGGTGACCCCAGAGAGAGGATGAGGAGCCCGTAAACAAAGGACACACGGTCAGCCCATCCTCCCTCATGGACCAGTCAGTACAATAAAAAGCAAAGGACACTCATGGAATCTGACAGCCCTCCTCCAATTTTCTACAGGTTTCGTGTACTCAAAACCCAACAGCCTCTTGAAAACCATGGAGAAGTTCGTTGAAGCCAAAGCAGACCATATATCATTTCCGCAAACTGCCTCCTTTGCCTCCCTCGGAATGTGCTTCTTTCACTTATTCCCTCCTCACTGACACCGCTCACCATGACCTCTGCCCCAATTCTACCCACTGTCTCCTCCAGGCCTGGCAGCCCCCACCCCCCCTGCCAACAAGAAATAGCTTCTCTTCGTGGGCTTGACGGGACAGTTGACACTTGTTTGATGACACTTGTGAGGAAGCCTTGCATCATAGCTATGTACTCGTCTTATACGCCTGGTGGGCAGAATGCCAGGATGGTCCCCAAGATTCCCGTTCCCTGGTGTACGTACCCTGCAAAATCGCCTCCCCTCGAGTGTAAGACCTGAGACTATAATGTTATATCACTCCGAGATATGTTACATTAAATGGTAGAGGGACTGTGCAGATGTAAATAAAGTCCCGAAACGGAGGAGTCTGTGTTCATCCAAGGGGAGATTGCTGTCATGGTGGGCCTGACCTAATCGGGCGAGTGGAATGGCAGAGAGAGTTGAAGAGAGAGAGAATTCTGTCGGTCCTGCAAGAACAAGCTGCCACGTTGTGCAGGGGACCATGTGCCAGGAAAGAGTGGGAGGCTCCTAGAAGCTGAAAACATTCTCTAGTTAACAGCAAACAAGAAGGTGGGAACTTCTGTCCTACAATGGCAAGAAACTGAATTTCGCCAGCAACCCTGAGCCTCATGCGGGATCATTGTCCCAGCTGAAACCTTGATTTCAACTCCGTGAGACCCTGGACAGAGGATCCAGCTAACCCGTGCCCGGACTCCTGACCCACAGAAAATGTGAAATAATAAATGTGTCTTGTTTTCAGCTGCTACATTTGTGATAATTTGATATACTGCAATAGCCAACTAAAACACCTATCAGATAGGTTGTCTACAATTTTTTGCACATCATTGAATTCAATGAGTTTATTGAACTTTCATATTACAGTTGGCTTTGAGAGATTTCAAAGATGATTCAAAGAAGAAAATTAGGTAATATATGGTCTCTAGAAACCACGTTACTTCAAGACTATATCCACAAAAAAAAAAAAAAAAAAAAAGGGAGAGGAGTGTAAAAGTTTTAACTAGTCACTAGGTAGACTCTTGTGTTTTATAAAGAATCGAGAGACATGAATTTGAATCCTGGCTCTATCACTAACCAGCTGGATTCCCTTGAACAAGTCAAAGCCAAGGAAACTTCTTGGTATGTTATCTATGAATAATCATTATAATAGCTACTTCTTGCTGGTAAACTTCCATGTACCGGGGACTGCATACATATTATTTGCAAATAGCATTATATCACTGCCAGATAAGCATTATGTTCATTTTACAGATGAAAACAGTGAGGCTCATAGTGAAGCTCAGAGATCTTAGATGTAACAATCAAGGTCAGATGGTTATTGCAGGACAAGGTTGATACCTAAAGCTTGTCTATCTCACAGTCTGGGTTATCTGCCTTTAAAACGAGGGGTTACTGTAAAGTCCTCTCTAATCAGACCATCCTGGAAATGCAGACTGAGTGTGCAACTTGCACAGCATAAGGCAAGGAGAGGACGCTCCTCCCCCACACCTCAGAAGGGAGTCACATGTGAGTTCCTGGCACTCCAAATATGGCCAGGCTGAGACAATGACAGAGACCCAGAGCCCAGGCAGGGAAACGGCACGGATTTAAGAACTCGTTTACTTAGAACAGTGGAAAAGGAAGTCAAGCGTGAACTTCTGAGCTTCAAAGATATTCTCAGGGCCCATTTGGGAATAAGCATAAATCTTCAAATTTATCCAAAGTTTAGCAAATTCACAATGACAAATGTAACAGTTCCCCTAAATTGAAGTTCATCTCTTGGCAGTTTCGAAGGCTTGGAGAAAATGCCAGCAACAAGGACTTGGAAGGAAATAAATCTTTAGATTCCCTGAAAACATAGATAGTTATTATGGAAGACATATGGAGGATCCCATACTGCGTTGAAAAAGAAAATTTATAAATGTCAGCTTCGTAGCAGCAATGTTGGAGGGATTTAAGCAATCCACACTTAACTATGATGAGAAAAATATGCTAGGGGTATGCATTTGCCATTAAGAACTAATTATTCTTTTTTTTTTTTTTTTTTTTTTAATTTTTTTTCAACGTTTTTTATTTATTTTTGGGACAGAGAGAGACAGAGCATGAACGGGGGAGGGGCAGAGAGAGAGGGAGACACAGAATCGGAAACAGGCTCCAGGCTCCGAGCCATCAGCCCAGAGCCTGACGCGGGGCTCGAACTCACGGACCGCGAGATCGTGACCTGGCTGAAGTCGGACGCTTAACCGACTGCGCCACCCAGGTGCCCCAAGAACTAATTATTCTTAACCTGTGCTGTTTCTGGGAGAAGCGGATGAGGAAAGAAGGAGAGAAGGCTCCAGAATCCAGAGCAAGAAATTAGATTATTTTTTTTCATCCAACAGATGACATTTAAAGATTCTCTCCTGTTTAAAAAAGGTGCTGAGAAGCAAGATAAGGTCCACAACACGGGCCTCTATGGCAGGAGAGTCGAGCTCTGAGACCCAAGGGGCCTCACTTTCTTCACCTCTGCGGTACAAATGGTCAATCCAACACCTGCTTCTGGGCACGTAGTAAGGATGGGACGAGACACTGCCATGCAGTCCTGCTTAGCCACTATTTACCACGGACCTCCTCTCTGTCCCCTGGAGCAGCAGGCACAGAGGCTACGGAGACGAGTAGCCTCCACGGGCTTACAGATGGTCCTGATCTATGACAGAATTTTATAAACTGCAAAGCATTATCAGAACGCTGGTCATTTGAACTCATTCACCAGCCCAGGAGATTACCACTGGACACATTTGAAAAATGCCAACACAAGAATCCACTAAGTATCTGCTCATTTTTCTTTCAAATGATAATACCATAGCAAGAACTACTTATTTTGGACTAAAAATTGGAATCTGTGTCTCTTTTTCAACAAAACCATAGCTAATATTAGAGGGTCTTGTTTTTGTTTTTTGGTTTTTTTTTTTTTTTAATTTCCTTTCCAAAAAGAAGTAATAAATAAAATTTCAATTCAAAACCGGGGAAAGTAGGAGGAGAAAAGGTATCATATGCACTCCCTGTGTCCCTGAGGGTCGGTCATCTTTCCTTCTCTTCCCGAAGGCTCTGAATGCAGATGGTGCCAATTAGTGCCCTGGTTACAGCAAAGCTCAGAGCTAAGAATGGGAAGAACACAGTGGAAATGCCAACTGTCAAGAGATGCAAAGAGACCTCAGAAAGATACTACAAATATCTCACGAGAAATACACTACTTTTGAGAACTTCCATAACGAATGCCGATGAAGCAATGTTGCAAATGAGCCTGGGTTTAATAAATCTTTTAATATTTCCACAGCTGGGCCGGCTTGCACAGGGCCGGCGGACCATTTTCTTCAATAAGGCATGGTGCTGGTCTATTAGTTTATCAAGGCAATTATCAAGTGAAAAACAGTGGCCTCGCTGCCGTGAACCTGAATAGTAACTCTCATAATTACTGATTTGGGGGCCCATCTTTAAAAAAAAAAAAAGATAGATCTCTAAGTACTAAAGCATTTTATAGGAAATACATTTGGGTACAGTGTCTAGAAGCATGAAGAACGATTAAGGGTATACTTCGCAGTTTGTTTACATAATCAGTCAGACACCAGGTACCATTTCTCTTATGGTTCTATTGAAGAGAAACAAATAAGCAAAGGAACATTGCTATTTTATGCAGTCAACCTTAGAAAAGTTGACCGTTACTATTTTTTTTTCAACATAAAAGTTGGACTTTCTTAAATACATCCACCAAAACGTGAATAAACGTAGCTGGCGTCATCAAATGCGGGTCCTACTTCACACGTATCACATGACAAACGTTTCCAGAGGAAATTTCATGTGGATTTTAACATCTCTCAGGTAGCTAACTTCCACGTTCGAACTATTTTCAAAGCTGGCCTTAATTCCGAGACACAACACGCGAACAGTCGTTCTTTCACTGAGAACCATCAGAAGGGACAGAGAGGAGCGGCACAGAGATACCATGCACAACTGTGAGGCAGTACCCTCCCCAACACGACTGACTAGGCTCGCCTTCTGATAAGATTCTGGAAGAATGCTTTGTTTTTTCATTGCTCTCAAGGTAACTAACCCAACCTGGCAGAGCAAATAATGTATTTTTCAAAGTAAAACGAAGATGAACGATCAACGCGTAAGTAAGATTATGCAAAGGCAGGATGAAGTAAGACACACATACTTTTAGAAAAGTTTGTAACAATAACGTAAGGCTCTGTTTACTCCAGATAAGATGGAGAACTCGTCTCATAAAAAAGGAGTAGCTTTATTGCCACGCTCCCAAGTGACCTTACTTCCTCCTTCTACAGATCTTCAAAATGATTATGAGCCTCAATTGTTGTCAGTTTGAAGTCTTCCTGACTTATTGAAAAGCCAAAGATACATGTTGCACCAGGGAAGCTATCATCAGAGAGTAGATTAAAGACAACACCAATTGGGAAAGGATCAACTTCATGAAAATAAACAAGTACATCATGATAGTTGCGTGAAGCTCATTCTCTCAGAATGAATAATAAAAGCAAACTACATGAAGGCACCAGGTTCTATAAGCTCCTGATTTCAGATATTCCAACATGACTACCTTGATTAAACAATAAATAATGGAACACACCATGATAAGTGATCTAAAAATCATGGACCCTCTACATTCTTAATGAAATCCACCTGAACGTTGCTTAACACAGTTGTAGAAGAATGCTAATTTATCCCGACTGTAACAAATCCTCTATTTGACTTCATTTGCATAAATAAGGTGCATCCACAACCTGAAAACACAGCAAAATGTGACGATTAAGCTATACACTGACTAGGGGGGAAGATGCTTAAATAAGCTCACCCCACTGAACAAGAACGTCACAAGCCAGAGTCATACAAAGGAAATACTGCACACATCCCAGCTTAACACTTGGGTTTTCAAAATGCTTTATGTTAAAAATATACCAATATCGCATTTGGATATAGAGTCTAAAAATAGAGTGGTGACCCTTATTAAGAACAAGTTCACAATCAAAAGCGGAAGGCATGTATTTAAAAAGATGCTAAAACCTAACAGTCAAGTCCTACAAACAATAGTTCACTAAACCTTTAGCTCCTCCAAGGCAAGCGATATTGCTCATTCGTCTTCTTATTGCCAGGGCACAGAAAGATGACACATGGAAAGTCCTCGAGAAATGTTCAATGGATAAATAAGTGTTTCAACTGAAATTCTGTCCATTAAGATTCACTCAATGAGACTCATGCACCTAGTTAACCATTGCTGAGGATTACTTATTCTATGAAATTTGGTGGTACCATCAGACTTAACAGATTAGCAGACGAACCAAGTAGTGAAATTACCAACCCATAGCCCAAAGCATTAAAGGAAAAAAAAAATCAATCCTGGTGTTGTAGGTTGGGTAGATGTGAATCTCAAGTCCTTATTCTGCTTGTGGCTAAATTTCCAAATTGCTCTTTGACATTTTTGTTTCTCCATCACACAAAATGAGTTGCTACAACTTGAGATTGTGATGGTAGAAACGTATTAAACCAGGGGGAAATCATATGTGCAATAATGTGTCTGTGGTCTAAATAATCAGACCCCTTGAGTAATATTTGTACTATTGACCAGAGCTGCATTATTCACTCAATCCATTCTGAAAGCCTCATATTTGCAAGGTATTGTGGCATGATGGTTTCCGTCACAACTGTAAGAAACAAAGGGTTTTAGGAGTTTAGAAAGAAGTCTTTGCCAGCCTGAGTCTTTTTTCACTAAAAGCATATTTGATCACTCACTTCTCAATGCCCCATGGTACTTTGCTCTGCCTACTCCTCCAGTGTTGATGTTATTGCATTAGAGTTCATTGTTTATGTGTCTGACTCCCTCGTTAAACTATAAGCTCTTTTAACACAGGCAATTCTCACACTCATGCACGTATGCCCAGCATCTGCACAAATGCTGGCAAAGTCAACTGTGGAATGCCTGCAAGGTGGACTTTGGATTTAAATTTAGGCAGGCTTCACCCTGCACTCCCACCCTCTATTGAGGTGTTTTATTCTTTAGGTGGGGCTGGTGAGTGAGTACATTTGCTGAAAATAAACAGAGGCAAGACCACTGTGAATAACAGGAACAGGTAAATCTCTTAGAGTTTTTTTTTTTTTTCTTTTTTCATATGCTGAGTCATGCTCACATTGCTTTGGAGCTGCTCTGGAATTATCAAGATTTCATATCTAAGAATAAACTGGGATACTTGAAGGATCAAGTATGGCTCCCAGATTTAAGAAAGAAAAACACAGGATACCTAGTGAATTTTGAATTTTGGATAAACAACAAATAATTATGTAGCATAAATATGTCCCAAGCATTACGTTTGTGTACTTACATTTTATCTAGCAACACTGTCTTTAAGATGATGAGTAAATTGGAGGTAAAGAGGATTTGGTGAGATGTTTCTCGATAATTTTTTGTTATGTGGCATATTTATTTTCTTTAGCCCCCAGACAATAAATAACACTAGCACCTCCTGCCATTGTGATAACAAAAAACATGGCCACATTTATCCCTCTAGATCGTATTGCCATCTTGGTCTGAGAGCCATAGGAAGGACATGGGAATAGGAATGTATCCATGAAACCAAGAATCAGGAAATGCATGTGCCAGGATCCCATAGATATCTTAGTCACACAGAGTCTCAAAAACAACACATAATGTCCATTTCCTAGTTAGTACCTCATTCAGACCTCCCAACTAAGTTCTTAAGGGCAGTCAGAGGCCTAACATCCTCAAGTCTGTGTATTTGATGGTGAATTTTAACCCTATGAAGAAAGATCCAACAATCATCCCAGGTTTCTTAACAGTTTGATATATAAAGGGAAAATTAAAAGTCACCAAATCCTAAAGATCAATTATAAATGCAATGATATTATACCTTTAACTTGTATAGCACTTGAAATTTATTCAAAACACTTTTCGGTCCATTAGCTCACGTGCCCATTAGTATGGTACTTATTTATTGGTGAAGAGAGAGAATGTAATGTCTGCTCAATCTATTGTTACCGCCTATTTGCAACTGTTGATATCATCAATTTGGAACCACAAACGGGAAGGTATTTAGTCTCTTTTTCTCCCTTTCAGAAGTCTGTCTGTTCATCTATCAGTTGTGAGCTTTCTCTTAAGTCTTTTTTATAGCTAGTCATAGATTTTGTATTAATGTCCCAAGAATATTTTCTTTTTGAGCTACTAGCTGATTGTATTAACTTAAGGTAAGAGTTTTAAATAGAATGAAATCAAAAGTAAATGGAAAAAAATTCGTGATGAACTGTCCTCCTTTCAAAAATTGACTGTCTCTTTATGACAATGTCTGGCAAATAGCAAACACTTGTTGAGTTCTGAATGAATGAATCAAGGAATGAGTGCAGGAGCAAATGAATTTCAAATGAAAGGCTGCTTTCATCCTAACTTAATTTACTCCAAATCTTGCCAGCTTAATGAAGACTGCTATTTAAAAGGGCTACATGCTAAAATCATAACTTCAGAGGCTAGAGTCATCCAGAAACCATTTAGTGCAGCTCCATGCAAAGGAAAGCATTTTTCAGAGTCTTCTGAGACAAAGACATCTACATCCGTATGAAACAAAAATGCCAGAGCCATCCAGTAACTTACCATCAAGGCTTACTCTGAGTGGGTGCATTCTTTTCCGTAAGATACAGGGTGGTTTTTATGTTTTTTTTAAGTTTATTTATGTATTTTGCGAGACAGCACAAGCGGAAGAGGGGCAGAGAGTCAGAGAGACAGAGAGAGAATCCCAAGTAGGGTTCCATGCTTTGTGGAGCCCGACGCAGGGCTCTATCTCACAACCACGAGATCATGACCTGAGCCAAAATCAAGAGTCAGACGCTCAACTAACTGAGCCACCCAGGAGCCCAAGCGTTCAACACTTCCTTGCTCCCTGAGCAGAACAGAGGATGGAAATCTCACCCTTCACTGGACAGGTCACACTTGTAATAACTTAGGACTTGTTTATTTAAGTCATCATCTTCCATTCAGTTTTTCTCCCAATTGGTCTTTAAATTCTTAAGGTTTCCATATAGAAAGAAGACGGGTCTGATCTGCCCAAATCCCAAGTTTTCCCTGCTATGTGCCAAATGACTGAATGAGTAATGGGAATTATCCTCTATTTTCATTCCGTTTATTTATTCATACAATAAATATTTATCGTATGCTCTCCATGGGCAGCACTAAGCTAAAGTTACATGCTATTTAATCTTACTTAATGTCCACAAGTATTCTCTGATGTTGGCATTATTATTATCTTAATGCTGCATGTGAAAAAACAGAGGTGAAGATAGTTTATGCAACATGCCGAACATCCTGTCACATGCCTATATCACACAGCTGTAGGGGAACAAAGACTCAAAATGAATCTGCATGTATCCAAAGTCCATGATTTTGATCTCTACCACCATAATTTTTTTTTAAATAAGGAGTTTTCAGGGGTGCCTGGATGGCTCAATCAGTTAAACGTCTGATGTGAGTTCAGGTCATGATCATCTGTCTGTTGTGATCAAACGTCTGATGTGAGTTCAGGTTCATGAGTTCGAGCCCCATGTCAGGCTCTGCACTGACAACACGAAGCCTGCTTTGGATTCTCTCTCTCCCTCTCTCTCTCTCTCTGCCCCTTCCCCACTCGTACTCTCTCCATTTGTCAAAAATAAATAAATAAACTTTTTTTTTAAAGGAGGAGTTTTCAGAGAAACAAAATTACTTGACTGAGGAAGATCCCAGGGACCAGCTAACAAACGTCTCTTGAGAAAGCACAGGGTTTTTAAGTCTCAGCTACACAAACCTGTGCCTTCTAGATCTCAGGTGAACTCTATAGAGGTGTTATTCATAGAAAATACACAGGCACAGATTCTCGCCTTGTAAATCCCTTCTCCCCATGTGCTGTAGTGCATGCTCTTTGCAGGTAACTTTTCAAAATGGCCACATCTGTGCCCCAGTAGTTATTAAATGCTGTGTCCAAATGCCTATGCATATATTCGAGGAATGATTTTCTCAGAAATATATTTTTAGTCATTCAATATGATATTGGAGAAAGAGAAAGTTGGGGAGCGAGGGGAAATGCTTTCAGAATTCCTGTACAGCAAGCACAATAAAAACACAACTGGACGAGGTGAACCAATAAAAAGCAGGAGAAAAATAGTAACCAGAGATAGTGAAGCTAGTTGAGCCTCATAGAATTTCCCTACCTTAGGGGGAACACATCCGAATACACAACACATAAAAACACATATTACAAGACAACGCTGAAGAACTTAGTCAATATTGCAATGGTACCAGAGCTTTCGAGAAATGGCAAAAAAAAAAAAAAAAAAAAAAAAAAAAAAAGGGATGTGAGAAAGAAAATGTTAAGGAGAAACAGCAAGTGTAGAAATGGCTCCACAGAGAGGCCGACTGGCCGGTCTTCACAATATCAATGGGACTTGATGGCTGAGGAAAACAAGAAAATGATGATATGGAGGATGATATGTCTTAGAACAATTTTCTTTTGTTGTTGTTGAGTGAGATGTGCCCCGAGCAGCCACAGAGAGAAAAACAACAGTCTTTGGCTAACGTGACTGTGTGAACGTGTAGTCGTGCCAGAAATCCTTAGTCCAGACAGAATATGGAAGTCAAGATGAAATCACAAGTATATGATAGAAAATTACTGGGCCCCCCAGCCCCAAATTGCGAATAGTAGTTAAGGGATTAATGACAATTTTATCTGAATTGCCTCGGATCTCAATCTAGAGTCAGCAAGGCACACATTAGAATTCAATCAAAAGACGGCTACTTAAGAAACATTTTCAAGGAGCTGGAAATATACATCACTGCATCAAGCCCTCACTGTTCACATGAGGCCACTGATGCTTAGAAAGTGATGTACACCAAACCACACAAGTAGCAAAAGGCAAAGCCACATTTGAGCTCAGGTATCAGACCCAAAGCCCCTGCCTGAACCCTGTTCCTCGCAAAGTAGGCCGATGAGAAGTGCCTTGAAACACGATGGTAACTTAGTAGTTACGTCGCTTTTTTCCCTAATGTCCAAGGCAATGCCAACCTACACCTGGTTTAGCGTCTGGAGTCTTCAGCCCCCAGAGGTACAAAGCCCCACACATTCTCAATCACCCTTGCCCTATTTCTCCCTTCCTGAACATAATCTACATGCCAGAAATAACAGTGAATGTGTGTAGTTGAAAGCTGGGGAGGATATAGTCTCTTCAATGCGGCATTTCAGTAGAAACTGCCCATCAGTGAGGTCGTGTACCTCCCAGCTGACCTGTGAGTCTCTGCACTTTGAGCCCACTTGAAAAACACCTGCCCAATGGCACGCCTCTTCAAGGCACAGAAGCTACAGTAATGCCAAGGCCGTGCACTGTTATCGATAATAATAGTGCTAGGGGCGCCAGGATGGCTCAGTCAGTTAAGCGTCCAACTCTTGATTTCGGCTCATGTCATGATCTCATGATTCGTGAGTTCAAGCCCCATATCGGGCTCTGCGTTGACAGTGTGGACCCTGGCTGCGGTTCTCATTCTCTCTCTCTCTCTCTCTCTGCTCCTCCCACATGTGCTCTCTCTCTCTCTCTCTCAAAATAAATAAATAAACTTAAGAAGAAGAATAACGGTCAGTGTTTCAAATGGTCTGAGGCTCTTGGACTGTATTATCTCACTTAATTTTCACCCCAAGCCAGTGATGGTAGTCTTACACCTCACAGATGAGGAAATGGAGCTTCTGTCCACCCATCAAAGCATGATATGACAACCAAAAATGTTCACATGGGATCCTCCTGCCCTTTCTGCTACACGGTGCAAACTCCCAGGCTCTCCAATGTCGTGAGAGCCAGGAGCACTTTTTCCTTGCATCTCTCTCCAGCAAAGAGTGAAGTGGCAAAGATGAAGACCATGGCCAGCGTGGACCTGGGCACAGCCTAGGTCTCTGGAGGGGCTTACCATACCGTTACCCAAAGGGTGTTCGTGACGGTCACAGAGGGAGAGAATGGTGCGGGACACAACTCCACGACGTGCTCAAAAAGGGCCGGAGGACTCCAAGTGCTTTCTGGAGGCTCCCCGGGAGGGATCAACCTGAGAGGGATCACTTCTGCACACTTAGGGAAGGGAGGCCACACACCCCATGGGATGTAGAATTAGAAAGTAAGTGTGCAGGGGGCTTTGAGAGCCCCAGTCCTCCGCTTCCCTTGCCTCCCCTGTCAACTAAGCCACAGTAATTATTTGTGATTTATGTTCCTGGGAACGTGTGAATTGACAAATCCATTCCTTTCCCTTTAGCTATGGGACGGTGTGGAGATAGGAAACGGACAGGGAAGGAAAGGTGCCCTGACTTTGACTTTGGAGTCAAACGGCCTGAGGCCCAGTGACTCACCAGCTGGGGCTCTCTGGACCAAGTTTCCGTTTTTGGAAAAGACGCTTTGCAGCTCTAACAGTCTTTAACTACCGATCTGCTGACAAAGAAGGAATTGCTTGTCCCTGCTCTCTTCCCCACCTGAGATTCCGTGTCATCCAGGGAGAAAGCTACCTCTCGGAACTGCCCACTTTTCCAGCTGCTGAAGAAACACCTCCCTGAACCTTCCACAAGGCAGGGGCAGGGACACACAGCTCAATTTCACAGTCTGGTAATATTGTCCACCTGGCACCTGTCCACACCAACCTCACCCCCAGCCCCAGTCTTCCAGGAAAACATCAGCAGTCTCCACCTGCCCCAGCCATATCCCACCCTGGCGGGGGGGTGGGGGGGTACAGGGAGGGAGTCCCACCCCCCTCAGGAGAGGAAAGAGCTGAGGACTAGAGTGGTTGAAGGAACATGATCAACACAGAGGAGCTTTCTGAGAGAAAGAGTAATAGATCTCGGAAAGCATAATGATTTCCTGAATTATTATCTCACTAGTTCCCCCCCTCTCACTTCAAGTAGATCAGACCATATCCTATGGCCTATGAGAAAACACCAACGGAGTGCTGTGGATCATGTTCTTCCCATTTTAGAAAGTCCAGTGATCTCGGTCAAAGAATTGTTTGTCCAACATTCTGTTTGGTGTTACGAACTTCCCCCCAAATGTCCATTACTCGTTCAATTATTCGTTCAACAAATACTTACTGAGCACCTATTATGTACAAGTCCCAGTATTAATCTGAGAATTCAGCAATAAACAATATGAAGCTCATGTTCTCAGGGAGATGACATTCTAATAGGATGGCGACAGACACCAAACAAATAAGCAGACACATAGGATTTACTCTAGCTTGGAGATAAGATATCTTAGAGCCAGAGGGACCCTCTAAACGCATAGAGATGCAAAGAGAGAAGGAATTTTTTTTTCCAGTAAGGGCTAAATAAACCCCATCTGGCATATTTCTTGGTACCCAGGATAAATGTAATTTGGGGCGATTCTTTACATATAGAAACATAATAGTCAAGTCTTGTTTTCTTTCTCAAAAACGCAAGGCTGTCAGCTCCCTGGGAGGCTTCAAGGAAGAGCTGTAACCTCCAGTCCAGGGCCGGCAGGTGTTTTCCCAACCTGGCACGGACCGCCTGGTGCGCACACGGGTTAACGTGGCGTCGCCAGAGCTCAGAGCCCTGCATAAACAGTGTGCGTCAGGCGTTCTAAGCATCCTTCATCTCCCCTGTCTCCCCGTCCTGGGCTGTCAATCAGCTGTCACTTGCCCGCACATCAGCAGCATGTGCACATCACCAGGCTGTCAGCAAAGCAGCTGATGAGACTCCGCTCCAAACTGTCAATCATCTTTGTTTCCCTTCTCTGCTCGGGAAATATTTTGGCTCACGGAAACAAAGGAACCTGGACAACAATGGCTTAGAGTCAGGCGTTCACTCCTGTGCACGGATATCAGTAAGATCTTAAACGGATACTGATCGTGCCTCACCCTCCAATGGTGTCGGGGTGGGATGGCGGGCAAAGGGAAGATCGAGCCCCTGCTGTATTAGTACAGGCTTCAAAACTGTAATTCTAGTTCCCTGAGCAGACTCTGATGGATTCACAAAAAATAAAAAATAAAAAAAAAAAAAAGGAAAAAAAAAGGAAAAAGCACAGGAACATAAAACAATGATAACTTGAAGCTATCTGAGCTTATGCCTCAAAAGAAAATAAGAAGGCTCAGGGGATGGACGACTGCATGGCTCGAAATTATTCACCATTGATCAGGCAGGCTTTTGGGGAGAGAGTAATTGTTGGATTGCTGAGTTCATTTATCTCCCGGGACTTCGGAAACAGCAGCTTCTCTGCACCGGACTCTTTTACTCTCCAGGGCGTGAGGCTGCCTAGGGGCACCCACACACAGGAGAGCGAGTTAACTCTTCAGGACCCCACGAGGTGGGCTCACCAGTGCTTATGACAGGAGTCAGTAAGTTGAATGACTCTGAAACAGCCCGCTGTCTGGCAGACCCACAGCCCCCCTCACCCAAAATACTTACTGGAAATGCCCATGCCCTTAAAAGCCCACAGCAAAGAAGTCTAAAGAGATGCTCATGGCAATGAGTTCCAACTGGGCAGCGAGTTCAAGTTGTCCTGCCGTCCCCAGTGTGCCATTGGGCAAAATCACCATGCATATGTTAGCGTAATTAATCAGCCCGTCACAGAATAAGTCCAAATACCATTAAGTTGTCCAAACTCCTCTAAAGTTTAAAAAAAAAAAAAAAAACACTCTAGCAGCCTTGAAATACATATAGCAACAATCAGACCTTTTCATCATGTTTATCATGAGCCTTATTATCTAACAATTGCCCAGTGCTCTGGATTGACTTGTTCAGACATACGGTGGTTGGTTCCATCGTCTTCGTGTTTGTGACATTTGGGATGTCTTATCCTCTGACAGAGCCTTTCATACGTGCAACGCTGATTTCTGAAAACACATCTCTTTCTGATCTAACCAGACGTTAATTGCTTTTGTGCTGATGTATCTTTGCCTCTTGGTCTTATAACACAACTAGCAAATCTGATCTCTGACAAGTTAGCTGAACCTAATCAGGACAGATCAGCTGTTACCCAAGGTGCCACAGGCAGTAATTTGAGGATCTTTACAGAGTTATCACTCTCTGGAAAGACAAGGAACTATAATTCTGTCAACACTAATCCCAAACTGTATGCTCAAAGCCGCTGTGGCCTCCCCTGCCCCTAAGAAAAGATAGCACTTGTCAAATAAATACCGGAGATAATTGATAAGAAGAAATTAGAAGGATGTGGCTGGTACAGTGACTGAAGATTTCTTTTTTTAAAGGAACCTTCAGAAGCAGAACATTGGGTCTCAAGTGCCAGCTGTCAAGGATAAAGGAGGGTCACAGGAAAGAAACGGATGGAAACTCCTCAATCCAGCTCCCACTTATCATTGGGTGATTTGGTTCGTATTTGTCTCGCTCGCTAAACAGGCAGGTGCCCAAACATTGTAAGCCTCGAAGAAAAGCTCTCACAGCCGACTCTGCCTGCCACCCGGCGACAATGCCTTGATCGGAAGCAAGAGCCTCGTCAGGAGCGGAGAGGATACTGTCGGCCTGTCAGCCTTGTGCTATTCTTTGACGACCCCTGTGGTTTTCTTACAGGCGCAAAAAAAAAAAAAAAAAAAAGGAATATTAGAAAAATAAACTGCTTTCTTACTGTATCGCTTTGGTCCATCTTCCAAACAAAATGAAAGGGTTAAGGTGGCGTCATCTTCAAAAAACTCAGTGGCAAATGCGTCCCACCAGAGGTTGTCGCTATCCTGCAAAGAGACAGATCATTTATTTAACAGGCAAGAACAGAAAATATCTCAAAAGAGGAAAAGGAAAAAGAAAGAAAAACCCAGCCACCATTCGCTTGTTACTTAGCATATGTGTGTGGGTGTTCTAGAAGGCGAGTGGGCGAGCGTGTGGTCACTCTTCAAATTAATTGCCTCAAATGGGGACCAAATTCCAATTCGATAAATGAGTTAATGCAAACTGGATGAAAATTAATTCTTGAGGATGTGTTTGGGGAGATTTCATAAATGTACTTTGGAACACAATGTGACATTTTTTAACAAAAGGTTTACATTCCACGTAAAACGCATTCAACTTCTTTTTGTCTCTCCCTGTCTCTCTTTGCTCTTTTAAGAATTTGATTTTACAAACGGAAACCACCATATCACAAGTAGCTTAAGGGGAGTACATTTTTAGAGATAATTAACTCAAAAAGGGGTTGGTGTGACTGGTGGCCCTGCCCTGTGCAAATATGCCCATGAGATACGTGTTTGCCACATGGGTCTATCCAGATGATACAGAGGGATACACAGCGGCAGAAACACCCATCACATGCATGTGGATTGTTCTTGAGAGTTGTTTTAAGATTACGGGCAGTCTTGTTGCCTTGTTATGAACATGATTATTAAAAATAGAGCAGCCCAGCAGAATGCAAACTATCCATGTGAACTGTTTGTCTTGGGTTGAGCCTTTCTCTTGCTCATCCAGAAAACACTTGAACATTGGCCCAGTTGAAGGCAGTTAAAATCGTTGTTAATCGTGATGGGGCAGGGGGCTCCTATAACTGTGAATTAGGCAGAGTGTCGTATTCAAAAGGGGAAATCATACCTGGCCTCGTGCTCTATGTCTTACACCATGTGCCGTAAATACTTTTTTTTTTAATTCATTTTTGAGAGAGACAAAGAGAGCACAAGTGGGGGAGGGGCAGAAAGAGAGACACAGAACCCGAAGCAGGCTCCGGGCTCCGAGCTGTCAGCACAGAGCCCGACGCGGGGCTCAAACCTACGAAGCGTGAGATCACGACCTGAGCCGAGGTCGGACGCTTAACCGACTGAGCCGCCCAGCCACACCCACCCCCCCAAAAAAAATCTGAAGCACAATCTTTTTCCAGAGAATGACTGGTTACTGGCAGACTTTAGGAGGAAATGCTCTGCAGCTGTCTGTCAGATGAGGGAAGGGAGGGAGGGGTTCGCAGCCCCCACTGCTTGGCGGGGGCAGAAACACTGCAAGCCTCTCTCCTTCCCGTTAAGTTGCTCTGCTTATGACAACATTAAGCCGTTGACACTGGCGGGCGTCAGGAATGAGCCTTCAGTCCTGGCAAGAATAATTAAAGGGCCACTGAAGGTTGATGCTGTCTGTCCCTTGTTCCAGAAAAGCAACCGCTCAGGCAAATGAATCTGGGGGTCTCTTTTTTTTTCTGGCTTCCTCCCAATCACCATACCAAAAGCCAACGCTTTTCTTAGTAAAACACAGTAAATATAAAAGCACCCGGGGCAATGCCTGGCTCCACATACGAACTACCACCCCGCCCCCTTTTTTTCCCCCCCAAAACAAATATTTATTGAGCACTTACTACCTGCAGGCTCTCAGAGTACACAGCTGATTGAGAGACCGCTCCCTCCCCTCAAAGGGCTCAAACCTACTAGCAGGAGACAGCCAAGTGAGCAACGAGCCTGCTCCCAGGCCCGAGACCACAGCACGAAGCCTGCGTGCCGTGGAAGCTCTCAGGGTTTCCAGAAAAATCGGTGGGCTTAGAAGTGGAAGAGGCATCTGGGGAAAGAAACCCTATCTGAGAGCCTGGGCACACTGGTTTATTTTCTTTCAAATTGCTACACAGATGGGAAAAGAATAATAGTCAACATTTATTGAGTGCTTACCACATGCCAAGCATTATTCTAAGTGCTTCATGTGTATTTTCCCTCTCACTCCTTAATACCTCCCTGTTTCTTTTTTTCTTCTTCTCCTTCCTCTCCAGTTCATATCATTTTCTTCTGAGGAGGGGCTGTGCTGTGCTCACTGCTCTATCTCCCAGGCCCCTGAATGGCGTCGAGCCCATGGTGTTACTCAATAGCAGCCGTTCAGGGAATGAATGAAGCTGCTCACATCATGTATCATCCCTACTGTACAACTGCAGGAACCGAAGCACGGGGGGTAAATGGAACTTGCCAGGTACACTCAGCCGATACAGAGTGCAGCTGGGATTCTGACTCAGACCCTCCGACATCCGAGCCCCAGCCTCTGCCTGCCTCCTTTCTCTGGCAGACTTCACCGAGGCAGGGGTTAGGATTTAGAAAGAAGGGAGGGAGAGGGCAAAGGAAGGATTTTGTCTCAGATTGGTTTCTCCGTCCAGCTCCTTGCCTCTCGGTCCTACCCCGGTTGCCAGGACTCACGCCTCGGAGGATGCTCAGCATCCGGCTTAGCTCGGGGCAGTTCGGCAGGTGATAGATACTCTGTCAGGGATGCAACTCGCTCCTGCCAGCAACCCTCATTCCCAGGCTACATCCCTCTTCCCAGCTAAGTGAGCGTTCACAATGTATCTCACCTTGAGCGTTCACAATGTATCTCACCTTCCTGAGCCTGCCTCCTAACTTGCACGTTGAGGATAACGATAGCAAGAGCACAGTAACAATTCTCTGGCAGAGCACATGGGTCAAGGGCAACAAAGCAATAATCATCTTGTGGGATGGGTGTGAGGATTAAATACATTTGTGAGTCTAACGTGCCCAGCAGAATGCCCAGGACACGGTGAAGATCAGTAAAATGCTCCTTTCCTGACTCTACCTTACCATCTCTTTTTTTTTTTTAATTTTTTTAAAGTTTATTTATTTTCGAGAGAGAGAGAGAAGTGTGTGAGCAGTCAGGGGCAGAGAGAAAGGGGGACGCAGAATGCGAAGCAGGCTCCAGGCTCCGAGCTGTCAGCTCAGAGCCCGACGTGGGACTCGAACTTACGAACCAAGAGATCACGACCCGAGCCAAAGTCGGACACTTAACCAACTGAGCCGCCCAGGCGCCCCTGCCTTACCGTCTTTAGTATCATTTTTAAGGGGTGAGACATCGCACGTTCTAAAGAACTGCACCCCAAATGTACTTTATAAAGCAGCCTGTTGATAAATCAAGCAGGTTTCCCTAGAATTTCAACTATTTGTAGCCCATTTACCTGGCAGTGACTCCTGTCTGCAACTCGGAACAGAAATGCATCCACTCTCTTTTGCCCTGGTGATTATTCAAAGGCCCAGTGACTAGATCAGATCCTGCACCTCCATTGCTCCGTAATCTAACTCTGGGTTTCTGGCATTTCTGCCAGGAAATGGAACAGTGGAAGGGAAAAGCCCAGGGAGAACCAAGGCTGGCCGGAAGTCACTGGGAAAAAGGGAAGGACTCGGGTGAAGTGAGGGGTAGCAAATGCTTAGAAGCAGCCGCACAGGGGCCACGTTGCCTAGACAAGTGAGTGTCGGCGAGAGCCGAGCATAACGATGCAAGAAGTGATGATTCAACCAACTGCAAGGGAACATAAGATGAGTCTGCGTCTCAGGAAGTGTCAGGACAGGTGCGGCAGGGGCAGGTTAGATCAGGGAACCATACACACGAAAAAAATCCATTGGTTTTGGTGAAGAATCTTAGAAGAACTTCTCAAAACTAAAGATGAAATATGTACTTATCCCAGACACAGAAAAGGTACAAAATACATATATTGGGGGTTGGCAGATAGAATGAATGAATGAATGAATGAATGAATGAAATTCTTTATTGTACCGTCACAAACCCAACTCAAGAAACTCACTCTCCAAAGTTCTCAAGAGATCTTGATTGCTGTGACCCTACTTTGTCTCTTGGCTGATATTTCTAAAATGGCACAATTTTTTTTATATATTTTTAAATTATCATTGTCAACTGCTGCTAAACGGACATATATAATGCTTTTGAATTAGTCCTTAATTATGAGAGGACAGGTGTTTATGTAGGAAAGGGAATAAAAGGAGAGAAGCTTTAACAAAAAACTTGCTAAACGTCAAGTATAGGCCAGTCTTGCGTTGAGTGTATGCGAAGGAAGCAGATTATGGAAAGAACACGTGGTGGTGGGGAGGTAGGATGGAGGGGGAGGGGTCTGGGTTAACAGTAGGATCCATAACCCGGTATTTTCTAAGTGCTGTACATGACTTGAACGATCTTGTATTCACAACTGTCCTGATTGCTACCGAGGAGCAGAGCAGGCGGCCTTACAGAAAACAGACATCTTTAACCTCGATGTCACATTGAACTTCATACATGTGAATTCTGCCTCTTATCAGCTGGAGGACCTTAGTCAAGGCACCTGACTTCTCTGCATCTATTTGCTCATGTGGAAAGTGGGAATAATAATTTCGGTGGACTCTGGGGACTGAAAACGTAACTGTGCAGCACATAGTAGCTTTTCAAGAAATGAAAGCTATTATTATCCATTACTGTTTCATTTGACCCTTAAAATAGTTATAAACACAGAATCTGAATTTCAGAAAAGTTAAACTGAATAAAGATCAGACAGCTACAAAGTGGTAAATCTAAAGTTCACTTGAAAGTCTGCCTAACCCCAGTCCATTTTTTAAAATTGATTTCCTTTTGCAGAGCAGTTTTGGTTCACAGCAAAATTATGACAGACTACACAGATATCTGTTATATCCCCTGCCTCCCCCCAATACAGCCTCCCACATTCTCAATATCCCCCACCAGAATGGTACATTTGTTACAATTGATGAACTACCAGTCCATGATTTTCCTCAACAAATTCTACTTGAAAAGTGGTTTTTCACCTTAAGTTGAAGACGAAGGCAGCTGGCATTGCCGAGAGGAAATTCTGCCTGAGCAGATCTCTGACTCAGGTGTTTTCAGATGTTGTACCCTTTCCCCCAACTTCATGACGTTCTCCTGGCAATAAACTTCCTCTTTGCACACCTCTTCCTTCCATTTTGCTGCTGACTATCCTTCCTGGCATCCCTTAGGCAATTTGGGGGAAGACATTTGCATAATAATGACGCTAGGGGTCCAGGCTGGCTGAAATGCAGCCACAAAGGCTTCCGAGAAATCAAATAAGAAACTCTGGCAGAGATCTTACAGTGCCTAGTGGTAAGAGCTCACGGCCACCTCATGCGCTGTGGACAACGATGACAAATCAGTCCCTCCATCATTCAACTTCACGTTGTCAGTCACCTAAAATGACACCAGCCTTGCAAAGGCCGAAGGCGCTCTTCCTGGTCACGGGAAGAACGGTAAGAGGCCAAGGGGATATAAAGAAAGACAGACTGGTTAACATTCTACAGTTGAACCTACAGGTTAGCACCCCCACCTCTTGACCAGAAACCTAGCGCCTCCGTCTTTGGAGAAATGGAAGAACCACAAAATTCCCAGTTCTCCTTCCAGAGCAGAGAGCATAGCCAAGTTTAGCAAGTTGACCAGTAGGAGGCTGTGTGAGTAAAGTTGCCAAGCTGCTTAGAAGCCAGGATTCCAGAGAGAAGCTCACTAAGTCAGAAGTTTGAAGGGGACAAGGTGTGGCTGACCACCCTGACTTCACGCAGGCGATAATCCCCTCACGTCAGACTAACTTGGAGATTAGCCAAAAAGCGCCTTGAGGTTGACGAGTGAGTCAAGACCAATGTTTTGGGACTTCCAAATAAGGGTTACGGTAAATGGCCTCAAAAGCCAACCAAGGCACAAGGTCTTATTGCTAGGCTGTGGGTTGGGGCACGCACCTCAGTTACTAGCAGTGATAATAGACACGACATTTGGAATATATATGGTAAGAGGCATTCCATCCAGGGGCACCTGAGTGGCTCAGTCGGTTAAGCATCCGACTCTTGATTTTAGCTCAGGTCATGATCTCACAGTTCATGAGTTCGAGCCCTGCCTTGAGCTCTGTGCTGTCCTGCTTGGGATTCTCTGCCTCTCTCTCTCTCTCAAAATAAATAAATAAATTTAAAATTAAAAAAAAAAAAAAAAGACATTCTATCCAGGGAAAAGCTATTCTTACCACACTATAAAGGAGCCAGCACTAGTCGTTTTCCTGTGCGTAGCCAATGGACCTCGGGCAACTTACCTTCCTGAACCAAGGGTTCCTGGTTAACAGTGCCCCCCCCCCCCCCCCCCCCCGTCTGTGAATAGGTTGCTCTTTTTGCCCAGAATGTGCAGCAAACGCCATGTTCCAGTCTTGGGACTCCTTTTGCACTGAATCTTGTGCTAGGAAACTTCGAAAACGACGCCCCGGTTAGAATGCAAATCAAATTATGATTGAATCACATTCTTATAATTGTGTAGTAAATGGCGTGATACTTAAGGGAGGGACTAGGCATTAAGTATTGTTCATCCTCAGCAGGGCTCCCACCTGTCGATTACCCAGTAAAGGAACAGAAGAATGGAATACACACACGAAGAGGCCATACCCACACAAATTCTTCCTCTAATTTTGTAGGAATCTTTTGAGAGTGTAAACTCAGTGGCCAGGGAACCAAGATGGCGTCCCAGCTAAGCCCCCTCTCTGTCACATCTCTGTTGTCTCGCTTTCCATCAGCGGATATACCACCCCTGCATGTGAGAGGTTCACATGGAGACAGAAATTTTCAAAATTATCTCACACCCACGTTGCCATTCTACTGTGCCACCTCTTGGGTATTTTTCTTGTCCTTTTCAGCAAAACGTTGGTTAAATGAATATACTTTACTGACTGTAACTTAAGTAAGTGAGGTTTTACCTTATTAATTTTTTTTTTAATTTTTTTTTAACGTTTATTTATTTTTCAGACAGAGAGAGACACAGCATGAACGGGGGAGGGGCAGAGAGAGAGGGAAACACAGAATCGGAAGCAGGCTCCAGGCTCTGAGCCATCAGCCCAGAGCCCGACGCGGGGCTCGAACCCGCGGACCGCCTGATCGTGACCTGAGCTGAAGTGGGATGCTTAACCGACTGAGCCACCCAGGCGCCCCATTACCTTATTAATTTTTTTAAAAAACAGACAGTAGAAGATAATGTAAAGACCCATGGGTCCATTATCCAGAATGAACAATTATTAAAATGGTATCTTATTTTCCTCTTTAAGAGGAATTAAAAATTATAAATAAAAATAAATGCCCTGGGTCCCCATATCCTGCTGTTTTTTTTTTCTCCCCTCCCCCAGGCTCCCATAAACAACTGTCTCCTAGAGTTCAAGTGACTCTTCCTCCCCCATCTTTTATATTCATACACACACATGACTCCATTCATATACAGTCTTATTTTATGGTTTTAATATTTTATTTGAATGGTATCATACATTATGTTCCTTTCTTTAAGCTTGCTTTTTTTTTCATTCAACATTGCTTTTTGGAGACCTATTTTATATATTAGAGCCTCTTATTCTCTTGTATAAGCTACATGGTAGTGCACTGAATGCATGTCATATATTTTACTGAAGCATCTTGCTACTTATCTCTAGACAGCTTCTAATTTTTTGCTATTACAACATTGTTGTGATAAGTATCTTTATAGTGTCCCTTTGTGCACCTGTGTAAATTCTCTGGGGCATATATCTAAAGTCCCTGTGCCGAGGCACAGGGTATATACTGGTCTCTATTTTGGCTCATACATGACGAGGATTCTGTTCTTCCAAATGGAAGATTTCTGGTCTGACTGATGCGTGGGCAAAGATGAAACAAGGTGCATTTCTAAGCAATGTTTTTCCAAGTGGGATCTAATAAGAGGATCAATATAATTACAAAACAGAGACCAGCCTGCCCGGAGAAGGATGGGCATCTAAAAGTCCAGAGAAGATTCAATAATGGAATAATAATAAAATATTAAATTAAAAATGAAATTAAACTATTTGCCCATTATTCTCTGAAGGCAGAGTGTGTCTCAGGGGCTTCATTAACCAAAAGGAGGATTATTTCTTGACACTGAGAGAGGAAAGAAAGCATAGGCTCTTTGTGGTCCTTCAAAATAACTCCCGAAACTGAACCAGCGTGGGAGGAGGTGGGGATCTCGCTGTGTGCATCCCGCCACAAGGCTTCTGATCGGGGCCACACCTTTTCCACACAGACAGGTGCTTCCCATCCCTGCTGTTGTTTGGTGTCTGACCAGTACATATTTAGTGTTTAGTGAATATTAATAAGGAAAACTGGATTCTTTTCCCACAGCTGGAAAACGACAATAGCACAGAGTAGCCTCCAGGTAAATAAAGACGAAATTAACTCAGCCTAAACACAGGAAGGGGGAGTGGTATCCGTGATTCTCATATATTTTAATTAGGCAAAAATGCCACGGAAGCTTCTCCACTCCAAATAAGCTTCTATATGCATTTCTGTGATTAAAATCTTTGGTCCTTTTGTCCCATCACAGGTGAGTCCCAGAACCACCGGCAGCCAAATCATGTATCAGGATGAGAGATGCACTCAGGTCAAATAGCAGAAGAGAGGCTTAATTACGTTCAAAAATCCACAAAAGCATTTTCCTTCCATCCCAGATTCTCTCCTGCTCCCATCTCTGTCCCTCTCCACCAAAACCAGGACCCCGGTGCGAGGGCTGGCCCCCGGCATCTGTAACTTAAGCACTGACAGGTTATGTGGGATTTTTGCCAGAGTAATTATTTTTCAATTCAACAATAATGAGAAATTACCATGGCAACCACTGGTCACATGGCACACATACACCCCCTCCAAAGAATGAAACCATACATAAAGCATCTATTTCTTGAAAAATGTGTGTGTGTGTGTGTGTGTGTGTGTGTGTGTGTGTGTGTTTTATTAAAACAAACTTAAACAGGTCAAAGTGGAGTGAGTGCATGAAGGGGTCTGGAAACAGGAAGATGAGAAGAGCATTGACTTTCTTCAGTATCTCGTGGTTCTAGAAAATAATGATGTCTTATAACCCTACCTCCTTGTACACACACATGGACAGCACTCTATTAATTTGTATCTTACCATTTCGGTCACTCCCATTTTGCACATGTTGGCCAACCCCTCTCAGGAGACACTGAAGGAAGAATGATACGCTCAAGGACAGAGGCAGAAGTATGTGTGGCCATACCGGCTTTCCCTAAATTTATTTGCCCGTCACACTCCTACTAGATTGAGACAGGAGACAGTAAAGGAGCCCAATCTCGTGCCTTTCCTTTTGTGGACGGCCCCTCGTGCGAAGGGAGCGCAGGTCAATTATGTTCTCTAACTAACAAAAGTCTTATTCACTTCCTTAATCCCCAGCTGCTTTTTCTTCAAACCTGGGAGCCTTGCATCAAACCGTGTTTATTCCCAACTAACCACATTTAATAATAGTAGACAACAGTTTCAGAGCCCTTACTGTGTGCCAGCCACCATTCTGAATGTACTGGATGATATAAACCCTGTGAAATGTCATAGCGACCCTATAAGTCCTTCTAAGAAGCCCATTTTATAGATGTGAAGGCTGAGGCACAGAGAAGTTCAATATTCACTTCAGATCACACAGTGAGTTCAAACACACGGATGCTGGCTTTTGAGTTTCGCCTCTTAACTACTCTATTATGATGTTCCTTCAGCCAGAACAATATTCTTCGAGACATCTACCGTCCTCTTACTTGTTTCAACATCCAGTTAGGGCTAAGTGCACTGACTATTTGGGGCTACCCCTCTTGAAGACACAGCCCAAAGCAAGGCTGTCCGCCACATCTGTGGAATGCTACATCGAGACACAAGGATGAGAGGAATAAGGAAGCATCATTTGCTCCAACCAGCTGCTAACTGCAGGAACACGTGATGGACGCAGGGAAAGCATTCTACAGCCCCTTTTTTATTTATCTTTGTGGGACTGTGTTTATTCTCCCGTCCCTGGGATTGCATTTTTCTTCTCTCCTGCCATCTACGATTCCGCTCATTCTCAGCTAAATCGCATCTTACTTAACAATAAACACGAGCGATCATTTTAACGGAGAAATTTTAAAATGCCACGTTATCCAACAGTAAACTAGGTGTCTTGATAGAATATCTCAGGGTTCAACTCACGATGCAAGGCTTCCCTTCAGAAAGCGCTCCCTGAATTTCACTCTTTAGTGCAAGTGGAAGCTGCCTTGGGCAAGAAGGGCAGGAAAACAGGCAGAAAGACAAGACTTGGCAACCGGCAGATAATGGCTCTTGAGCAAAAGACACATCAGCGCCTTTTCCCCCAAACACCTGGGAAAATTCATGTATTTCGATCTTCATCCTTGACCTACTAAACCGTTAATTAATTGTGAGCATTCCAAAGAGAAATGTGATTTATGATAATCTAAAAATAATAACTAAAATGGATACATGTTTTGTGCACCCGGAACTCAGTGGGGTTTTTTTTTGCCACCGGACTTATCATAACTATAATAAAAGAATAATTTCCTTTTAAAGTTTGGGTTTCCGTAAGATTTATGAGGGTAGCATCTATATGCAACTCTTGTACATTTTGCCTCCATAGCCCAAAACACCTAGCCGGTAGGCCACAAATAAGTACTTGATGCTTTGATTATTTAAATTACATAATTTAAATATTTATTCAGTGAAAACCAAGACTATTTCAGGGCGCCTGGGTGGCTCAGTTGGTTAAACATCTGACTCCAACTCAGGTCATGATCTCATGGCTTGTGAGTTCGAGCCCCGCGTCTGGCTCTGTGCTGACGGCTCGGAGCCTGGACCCTGCTTCGGATTCTGTGTCTCCCTCTTTCTCTGTCCCTCCCTGGCTCACGCGCTCTCTCTCTCTCTCTCTCTCTCTCTCTCTCAAAAATAAATAAACATTTTTTAAAAAAAAAAAGGAAAAAATAAAGAAAACCAAGAATATTTTCCAAACTCTGGAGAAAAACAATAGTTGTCTTTTCATGATTGTGGAACACTTCCACTCTCTGCTCACATGCCTGTTACACAAGGGTGTTAAATATTTAATATATGAATCAATGAGAATGCTACGAGTTTTGCAATGAACTATTTCCTAGTCTTTACAGTATTCCAATCAAAGCGGTACTTTCGTTATCCCAATTTAAATGAGGAAACTGATGCCCCAGGGGGTACCCAAGTACATAGACCAAGTAAGACACAGCACTGGGATTTGATTCCTAATCATTCTGATTCCTAGACATGTGGTCGTATCCACAGGGCTTGAGTACCTGTTCTAATCTGTATTATGCTGGCGTGAAGGAGGACTAGTGTTTTCTCCATAATTAAATTTCCTGTTTTCTACTCAACACGGAGACATGCACTCTAACATATCAAAAATAATATATCGGGGACCCCACGATAATCCACTCTGAAAATGACACGGTGAGGCATTACTCTAGAAGCAGCGGTCTCATTGGTGGCCCCTCTGTGGCGGTGAGCACCGTACCTCATATTACATCACATCACCTAGGTGCAAGGGGTCCTGAGATGCGGCATAATGGGATGAGGCAGCAACCTATATATCTTGAGAAAAGCTCATCATAAAACAAGGCACAAATCTTCCGTTCCCACATACACACAGCAGGCAGGAGAACATTTCTGGAAACGCTTGCAAGATGCAAAAGCTTGTTTTTGTGACCTGCCCAATTGCACCTGAATCCAGTGACAGGAATACTTCCTGGAGTCATAGCTAAAAATTGGAAGACCAGGCCAGGGCTGAGGCATTAGGGAGCCACTGGAAAAGAAAACTCAAGTTGTTCTTTCTTCCTACTTGAGAAAAAGGCAAAAAGGATTTTTGTTCACAAAGATAAATACAAGAAAACAAACATATTCAGAAGATAAACCTATCTTGATGATGGCTGAAGGCTTCCACTGTCTTCTCCGTTTAGATTTCTGTTATCAGATTCTCTCTGATTTGCCAGGGACAGCGGACGTCTGTGTCACGACCCTCAGGTACTCTCTGGGGCTCCTCAACTGTGGCTCCAGCTGCCCCACTTGTGAACCCAGGAGACATGGCAGAAGGAGCATGTGTAAAGCCGGACCTACCCCCCTTTCCACCCCACTCCGAGCCTTTTTTCTTTTCCATCTCAACAATGTAATTCCAGTTTCCCAGTCGCTTAGGCCAACCTTTTCGGGCATGTTCTTCCTTCCTCTCTGTTCCTAACCCCACACTTCGAAACTGCCAGCAATCCCCAGGAATCTCCTTTCAACGTTTAACAGAACCCACCCACGTTTTTCTCTCCTTCTACCCCCGCCCCTTGTCTGGGCCCCAGGAACTGCAGCCTGGACAACAGTGACCGCTTCCTAATCCTTCTCTCGGCCAGGCCCCCGGTGCCCCTAGAGCCTGTGCTCTGCAGAGAAGCCTGCCTGACCTTTAAACAACGGCCACCGGTTGCATCTCTCCCTATTAGAGCCCCCCACCCCCCATGGCTCCTCCACGCCATTTCTCCAGGAAGCACACTGCCCTGCGGTTGGGACTCCGTCTTCCTCTCTGGCTTCGGTTCACTTCGCTGTCAGCACACGTTGCAGACCCTGGCCCTGGCTTCTGCTCCTCCACATTCTGCCCCTCCACAGGGCCCCTTGCTTTTCCCATTCCGCCACCGAGTGGATGCCTTTCCTCTACTCTGCTTGGCCTGGTTTTCTCTTCCTTGGCATTCAGCTCTCAGCTTCCTTGTCATCTGTGACCGTGCAATCTATAGGATCCAACTCACTATCGCATCAGTGTTTTTCCTCCAGGAAGTACTTATCGCTCGATTTTATTTGTCTATTGTCTTCCTGCCTCCTTGAAAAACGTTAAGTTTCTTGGGAGCGCAGGACTCTGCTGCCTGCTTTACTATGGAACCTTGCACATAATACCCGCTTCGTAAATGGCCGAATAAATAAATCTACAAACAAGAAAAAAGAAAAGCTAAATCTGTTGAGGCGTCCACGTGCATTGCTTCCACAGGGCAGCCATTCTTGGACTCAGACTTGTCATGGCCCAGTTGACTACAACTACATAATAAAGTACCAAGAACTTACCAGAATCTTTATGCACTGTAATTTTTTAAATAAATATACGCCATGAATTAAGAGCATTAAAAATATTTATGCCCTTTGACTCAGTAATTCTATTTCTGGGAATCCATCCAAAAGCCATAATCCAAAAATATGTAAATGCTTTATACACAAAAATATTCACCATAGGAGCTTTCGTAACAGCATAAAAACTAAAACAATGCGCAGCGCTGAAAGAGAGGAATGATTCGAGAAATCATGGTAGGTCCACTAGGAAGAAAAGAGGAATCTTTAAAAATAGTGTGTGCCCATGGTTTATAATGACACAAAGGCATTCTTACGTTATAATGTGAAAGGAAGAAAGCAAATGGAACTCAGAGCGAGACAGCATTGCGGCCCGGGAAGCCGGGAAGCCGACAGAAGCTGGGTTCATGGTCAAGATGGCCATGCTGGGGACGGCGGGGAGGATGGACTGTTTGATAAGCAGTGTTGAAACAACTGGCTTTTCACATGGAATAAATCAATAAGTTTGATTCTACCTCACATGACCAAATGCACATTCCAGATGGATTAAACATATAAATGAAGAAAAACACAATGTTGAAGCTGTTAGAAGATAGCAGAATACCACATGCGATCTCAGAACAGGGGAAACTTTTGTCAACAACACACTACAAGGATAAAGCACAAG
Source organism: Panthera onca (assembly GCF_046562875.1). Classification (NCBI taxonomy): domain Eukaryota; kingdom Metazoa; phylum Chordata; class Mammalia; order Carnivora; family Felidae; genus Panthera; species Panthera onca. The sequence continues at coordinate 12,830,379 of NC_138342.1, forward strand.
AAACAAGCCACCCACTTGAATATATCAACACAGAAACAGACCGTATGACACAAGAGACCTTAAACAATGCTTCCATATGAGTGACAGGCTGGGAGAGTAACTAGAATATATAATGAACTGTAAAAATCCAAAATCACGTTGAATCGCTATAGTGTAGGCCTGAAACTAATATAACACTGTATGTTAACTAACGGGAATTAAAATAAAAACTTTATATTGAGGAGGGCACCTTTTGGGATGAGCACTGGTTGTTGTATGGAAACCAATTTGACAATGAATTTCATATATTGAAAAAAAATTTAAAAAAATAAAATAAAAACTTTAAAAAATCAGTAATCAATAAAATGTAAAAAAGCAAAAGATATGAAAGTATCATTCTCGGAAAATGGTCAATAGAGCTATGAAAAGATTCTCTATTTCACTTGTAATCAAGAAAAGGTGAGTCAAAAGTAAGCCATCGTCCACCCACGTAGCTGTCAAAAAAAAATCAGAACACTGAACAATACCACATGTTCTGGACGGGTGGGGGGGACACAGGAACTCACAGACTGTGGACGCGTCTCACCGTGGTCTGACGGCAGCACACAGAGGGGCGGATTCCAGGATGCCCGTCCACTCATCCCCTACCGCCCTCCTCGTCGGCCCTGAAACCCGACAAGCTTTGCCCTTCATCCCCTCCACCTGCAAATTCCTTCTCACCCCACACGCTCCCCGAACTCTTTCCCGACCATCTGTGTTACTTCGTTAGGACCTCCACCTGAGTCTTGCCTCCAGCCGGAAGCCCCCAGGCCTTCCAACCTACTGAAAAGTCACCATTTTATAGACTGAGATACATTTTTTTTTTAAGTTTTCAACTGGTGTGAACTTGACGCTGAGTACTCCTCTAGTACCATATTTTTATTTTATTTTACATTATGTCTAGTTATTATATTTTCACGTCTCAGCAATGAGACTCCAAACTCCATGGGCAGATACATTATCTTCCTTGGGTTGTTCTTTGTATTCCCATCGCTTACCTGGCACACATTTACTGTGTGTTTAATTATGAACTGAACACCGTGCATTATCTACTTGAAGCATTTGAGCATTTCCAGGCAGCTACTGTTATTAACCTCATTTCACAGATGGAAAAACCAAAGCTCAGAAAGGTTACTTTATCTTCCCAATCACACATCTGATACACGTTGGAGACAGCGTTCAAATCCAAGTCTTCAGATTTCGGAACCTGTCCCTTTTAACTGATGTGTGTGTGTGTGAGAGAGAAAGGATTGTGGGAGAATATCAGTAGTAAAAGGCCCTACATAAGACTTGTGCATGAATGTTCATGGCTTCATTATTTATAGCAGGCAAGAAATGGAAACAATCCAAATGTCCATCAAATGATGAATAAATAAACCAAATGTGGTATCTCCATATAATGGAATACTATTAGCAAAGAAAGGAATGAAATGTTGACAAATGTTATAACAGATATCTTGAAAACATTATCCTAAGTGAAAGAGGGCAGACACAAAATGCTGTATGTTGCATGATTCCATATATTGTATGTATTGTACGATGCCATATATTGCATGATTCTGGATATCGTATATATATATATATTATACTATACATTATATTATATTATATATCCATATTAAATATCCATATCATATATCCATATCATATATCCATGTTATATGTCCATATTATATGTCCATATAATATATGCAGTGTCCAGAGTTCCGGCTCCACCATTTACTACTAGCTGTGTGATCTCGGGCAAATTACCTCAACTCTCCGTGTCTGTTTCACCGCATGTAAAGATGCCTCATCTTGCACTGTGAGGATTAAAGTAGAGAATGCATGGACCAGGGACTGGAACAGAGTAAACATCCAGTAAAGAGCACTATCGTTAAGTGGTGGGGAAAGTCCCAAGGCCGGGGCTGCTGCGAATCTGAAATATATATCCATCAGGACCGCACCTCAGGATACAGCCCGCACACTTGCATCCACACAGCCTGGGTCTAGACACCAATGCCAGCCCTTTTTTTGCTCTGTGACTTGGGGCAAGTTACCCAGTCTCAGGGAAGAAGAGAACAACAACGGTAATAATTGTAGAGCTGTTACAAGGTTGAAATGAGCTGATACATCCAGGTGCTTAGCACAGTGACTGGCAATAAGCTAAGTTATTACCCGTCATGATAGTTCTGGCCATCAGTGTTATAAAAGACACCCAAGACAGGGCTCCCTGTTCTCGGAAAATGTATAACCCACTTAGCCTGTCGCAGTATCGTCACTGACCACGGATTACGAACAAGGCACAGCCTTCTGGGCATCCACCTCAGGAGACTGAAAACCCCTTGAGGGTGGGATCGAGTGTTTTATTTGTGACTGTGTCAATTGTGCCTTACACAATGCCTGCCTGGGAAGAACAAGGGTGCACATCTATCAAAGTGAGTTTTCACGCAGCCCGACAGAAGCAAAGTCTATTTTGCACGCCAACCTTAAATCCACAGTTGCGTGTGGTTGGGGCTAATTTGCATCTCAGCATCTCAGAAAGCTCTGCATTTAGCTATTCGATTTGCTTCCTTGTCAACTAGAGATCACAACTCGCACGGCAAAGAGAGGTTTAGAAAACTGGTTTGCCTGCCAGCTCCCATATATGGTCCAGCAGGATTCTTCACTTCCCCCCTTCCATCTCCATGGGAGGCAAGAAACTGGTTCTGATTCTAATCCTGACACTATGCTGGGTGACCTCAAGCAAACACAAATCAAAGGAAAAAAAAAAGAAAGAAAGAAAGAAAAAAAAACAGATTCTTAACCATTATGCCAAATCAAAAAAAAAAAAAAACCCCAAAAAACAAAAAACAACAGTATCTTAAGTGTCCATAATGTCCTTAAAGGATGCACTTGTGCCTTGGTTTCTCCATCTGTCAAATATAAGGACAATTCTTTTTTTTTAAACATTTATTTGTTTTTGAGAGTGAGAGAGCAGGGGAAGGGCAGAGAGAGAGGAGCCAGAGTATCAGGCTCCTCACTGCGAACGCAGAGCCCATCGGGCTCGAAATCACAAATCCCCTGTGAGATCATGACATGAGCTGACACCACGAGTCAGATGCTCAACCGACTGGGCCACCCAGGTGCCCCAAATATAAGGACAATTCTCAGGGTACTTTTAAAGGCATCCTTCCAGAACACTGATTTAGTCAGGAATTTACTGCTCACCAAAAGAACCTGCCCACCTTCCCCACTCTGGCCTTTAGGGAAAACATTTTGGGGGGGGATCTTGGTCAGAGCTAAAATGGAGGCAGGATCACCACCAAAGGATATAAGAGGAAAGATTTCTCCTGCCATCACTTTCCAGGTTCAAGAATGGTCTCCACAAGGACGGCAAATGGATTTCAACCCAAGGGGCCTCTCTAATGAGCTGATCATTGTTACCGATGACTCTGAATTCATTCATACCTGCAATAAATATGTACTGAGCACCTACTATGTGCTAGAGAATGTTTTAGGCATTAAGGATAAAGCAGTGAACAAAAAAAAAGGATACAAATATCTGTCCTCATAAAGCATACATGTCAGTGGATGACAAACAATAAGGAAGATAAGTGAAATATATCATTTATTATAGAGTGGCAGGTTCACAGAAGAAGAACAAGAGCAGAAAATGAGGATAAAAAAGGGGAGGGTGAAGGGGCAGTGAAATTTTACATCGGGTGAACAAGCACGGCCTTGATGGGAATGTCTCTTCTGAGCAAGATTTCTCAACCTCAGCATTACTGATATTGGAGGCTGGATGGTTCTTCGCCGTGGGGGCGGTCTTATGCACTGCCAAATGTTTGATAGCATCCCTGGCCTCTACCCATGAGATGCCAACAGCACCTCCCTCAATGGTAACAACCAAAAATATCTCCAGACATTTCCAGATGTCCACCAGGTTGAACATCACTGGCTTAGAGTTAAAAACCTGAAGAAAGGGAGAGAGGAAACCACACAGAGATCTAAAAGGATCCTGGGTAGGCAATGGAGGCCGAGTGGCGAACGAAGCTGGCCTCAGCCCCGACCTCGAGGCAATTTATATCAAATATAAATATCTTGTCAAGTATATTTGCCCTCAAGACGGAGCTTGGTCACTTTAGGCAAAGAAACAGCAAGGGCCCCAGCCCAGACACGGGAGAACTGTGATGCATTTAAGGAACTGAAAAGAGGGCATCTGAGCCAACTACTGGGAGCCAGGAGACACAGGCCAAAGATGAGCCTGGTGAAGGCCTGAGGTAACTTGTCACAAGCAAAGAGACCTCACAGGGAGGTTTTAAGCAGGGAAGTATTGTGATCAGTTTAGTATTCTAGGTTCCAGGGACCTTCTATGACAAGCCCAAGTAACCTCCACTCCCGAAGAGCTGTGTGACCTTAGACAAGTTCCTTCACTACACTGGGCCTCCATTTCCTCACCTATGAAATCGGGAACGGGGACAAGAAGAGATCTACTTCGTGGGTTTCTGGTGAGGACCGAATGTGGGCAAAGCACTCAGACCTTGTGCCTGGTACACAGAACATACTTCAGGAAACTCTTAGTTTTGATGAATATCACTCTTCTTTCCTTCCCTTTCCTTTCTTTCCCTTTCTTCCCTTACCGATGCCCAAGTGACATTTATTGCTAGGTTAAGCTTTCATATCTACCCTCCCTGTCCCTGCCCTGTCTCCTGCACCCATCCTTCAGGCCAGCTCATGCCTCCGCTCCCAGGGCCCTGGCTTTCTATTTCTATTGCACCACCTGTCTGCCAGCTTCTTTGCAAACCTGGCCTTTGTATTACCTATCAATAGTCTTTACTGGGGGCAAATGCTTCCACTTGAAAACTAACGTCCAGGAGGCCTCTGTCTTGCTTCAATACATTAAGATCCCATACGTGTGTATCTTAAATCTCTGTCCTATCTTGGGAAGGTCTTCTTAAACAATCAACTGTCGTCTTTGAGGGTCATGAAACCACACCCCACCCAGTTAACATGCACAAATGATACTTTACTATGTCCTTATAATCCATTAATGCCTACACAACTCCCCTACATGTACAGCCTCCCTTCCCATTTTGTGGTCCAGAGAATTTCTACTAGTCAACACCTACTGGCGTTTCCCTTCCCAGCCTCCACCCCCACGCCCACCCAATCCCTTTTCCCCGACACCTTTAGTATCAGTAATTCCATTTTGCTTAGCTGGAAATGCCAGCTTCTGGCTCTGGGCCTGGCACTTAAGCAGGGGCCCCTCCCTCCGCCATCAATATCCACTGGAGGGTTGATGCACACACAGCAATGTCATGTACCACATCCCAGTTCATCCTTATACCACGCTAGTAAAATCAAAGGCATAGGTGTTGTACATGTGAGACAAGCAAGGCTCAGAGAGGTTGAACAACGTGTTCAGAGTTACCCAGGAAGCAAACAGCAAAGTCATAAGCCATATAAGAATTTCCTAACTTCCACTGGTGAGATGTCTATTTTGTTTTATTTATTTTTTTAAGTTTATTTATTTATTTTGAGAGAGGAGAAAGTACAAGCCGGGAAGGGGCAGGGAGAAGAAGAGAGAGAATCCCAAGCAGGCTCTGCACCGTCAGCGCAGAGCCCGGTGCGGGGCTCGAGCTCACGAACCGTGAGATCATGACCTGAGCTCAGACCACGAGTCAGATGCTTAACGGACTGGGTCACCCAGGCACCCGTAAGACTTCTATTTTGAATAAACGTGCCATCTGCCAAAACCTTACATTTTAGATTCAGACTGTGCACCATACACGTGTAAACAGAAACATTACCTATAAGTTGCTGGACTTACTGTCATCACAATAATGTGGTGATTATAGCAAATTATATCACTAACAATTATTGAATATTTTCTCTGACACAGGCAGTGTGCTAGGCCCTATACAGAACTGTCTCATTTAATTCTTGCAACATTCCTGTGAGGTAGATATGATCATGTCCAATTTACAGATAAAGAAGATAAGGCTCAGAGAAGTTAAGTAATCTGAGCAAGGCCACCCACCTAGTGAATGACAAACAGAAAATGTTTTTCCACTGTGATGGTTAATTTTGTGTGTCAACTTGGCTGGGCCACAAGGTAGCCAGATATTTCTAGGTATGTCCCTGAGGGTGTTTCTGGATGAGATTTGAATCAGCAGCCTGGGCGAAACGGATTGCCCTCCTTCATGTGGGTGGGCCACACCAAATCAACTGAAGACATGGATAGAACAAAAGGCATGAGTAAAACTCCACCTGCCTGTCTGGTTGGGTTGGCACATTGGTCTCCTTTTGCTCTCAGGCTGGAACTTACACCTTTGGCTGAGTTGCTTCTCCAGCCTTTGGATCAGACCAGACCTACATGATCAGATGCCCTGCATCTCCAGCTCACCAACCTACCCTAGAGATCTTGGGACTTGTCAGCCCCCATAACTACATGAGCCAATTCCTTATAATAAATATCCTTCTATACACATATATCCGATTGGTTCTGTATTTCTGGAGAACCCTGACCAAAACAGTGGTATACACCTAAGCCTTAATATGTTACTATCTCCTGCATTAAGTAACAATAGAATTCCTTTTACTCCAGGTAGAGAAGAAACATTAATTATCAATAGCATGCAGCAAGGAACTCACTCAAACACTTTATTAGATGCAATTTGTTTTGTGCCAACATCTCAGAAGCAACTTGTTCTCCCCCTGCTCACTTATATTTCAGGAAAATACACCACACCTGGGAACAGAGAGATGGCTTTGAATTTCCAGGAGCTTGGCTGGCCTTGTACCTCTGACACACTTTTCACGGATGAGCTTGGATAAGTCATTTTACCTCTCCAAGGAGGTAAAATGTGGATTACTTACACCTGTGTGCCCCAGGGTGCCGTAAGGTTTACATGAGATCAGATATTGATTATTTTTAATTTTATTCTTCCCCAAACCACACACAAAAAAAGTTAGCAAGCAACGGGAACCGTTGACTTCAGGAGCAGTGCACGATGCAAAGTAGATGCTAATTCTGTTTAATCTGATTCTTGTCCAGTCATCCTAACTGAAGGCTAAAAATGATTCTGCAGTAATAAAGGGAATTATAATACACAATTGCAGAGGCTTGGAGAGCAATTCCAGCACAGAACCAAGCGATTATACATTGCAACAAATTAAAAACTTAAAAAAAAGCAGGGGAGGGGGGGAGGAAACCAAAGACCACTCAAATCCCTTAAGAAACGCTATTTAATAAAGCAAACTCTATTTTCCATAGAATTCCAATCAAGGAGCATGTGGGCTCCTTGGAAGCAATTAGAGACATGTATGATTTAATGAAAATGCAAAAGCCAAGGACAAACAAAATAACTGTGTAACAAGAGGCCCCTTCCCTATCCCTGCCTCCAAACCCACAGAACGTAGAAGAGGTGAAAAGTTTGTACCAGAGATACACAGCTAATATCAGCTAACATCAGAGCCACGATCCCCCAAAAGTCAGGTCTGCTTTGCCTTTTGCCAGAACACAAAGGAAATGAGACTTTCAAGTCAAGTCCAGGCTTAAATGCCACAGCGAGTGAGGACAGCCTCCATGGGTGGCCATTTAGACCTGTGATCTCAGGAGGAGAAAATGTGAGGTCTGGCATCTCCTCTCTTTGGCCTTGGTCAAACCCCAGCCCCATTCCTCCTACAGGGTCTGGTCATTCTTGGGGTTCCCCTTTGTCAACCATACACCTCAAATGTAATATTGATTTTAAGCAACCTCCCTCACTGCAGAAACACATAGGTCGCTGTCCTATGACTGGAACTCTCTGGGGTTCAGAGGAAGAAGGAGGAGACAAATTTGACACCTGATGTGATCCCCTACCCCTCGGTCCGCATGCCTTGCTCACCAGCTTTCTATTCTCCAAACACCACGTGGTAACTTCTGTTTCCGATCAACCTGACCCCTTACCAACCGCCCCCCTCTAGCTACTGAGCCCCAAGAAAGCAGAAATGATGACCTTTTATTTGCTCATCATTGTGTCCCCAACTGCTTGTACAATTCCTGGCACTGAAGAGGCATTTAATGACATCAGTAGAATGAATACATAAAATGGTGGGTTGCTTGGAGCTTTGCAAAGTCTTTGGAAAGACTGCTTTATTTTCTTTGTTCGTTCAACATTGTTGAGTGTCGAGTATGTTCCAGGAGCTGGGGATAGAGTGATGAATTAAGCCTGGATCTCTGCCCACAAGGAATTCGGGGTAGAGGAGGAGAGAGAGAGAAGGAAAGAGTCCACCAGAGTATGATGTGAGGTGAAGAATTAGGGCACAAAGGAGTGGCCAGCACTTGGTAGTTGGTAATGCTTCCTGGCCTGAGGAACGTAATTCCGAGGTCCTCACTGGTAAGCAGCTGGGTGTATGAGTTTCCTGTGGCTGCTGGGACAAATTGCCACACATTTGGTGGCTTAAAAACACAGAAACTTGGGACACCTGGGTGGTTCCGTCAGTTAAGCATCCAGCTCTTGATTTTGGCTCAGGTCATGATCTTACAGTTCGTGGGTTCAAGCCCCACACTGAGTTCTGAGCTGACAGTGCAGAGCCTGCTTGGGATTCTCTCTCTGCCTCTCTCTCTGCCCCTCCCCTGCTCATGCGTCTGTCTCTCCCTCTCCCTCTCTCAAAATAAATAAACTTAAAAAAAAAGAAATATAACAACTTATTCTTTCCTAGCTCTGGCGTCTGGAAGCCTGGAATCAAGGTGTCAGCAGAGTGAGGGCTGGGAAGAAGAATCCGTTCCGTGCATCTCTTCTAGCTTCTGCTGGTTGCAGGCAACCCTTGGCACCCCTTGGCTTGTAGTTGTGTCACTCCAATCTCTGCCTCCGTCTTCACATGGGCTTCCTCCTGTGTGCCTGTCTCTGCGTCTCAGTTTTCTTCTAAGCACACCGGATTCGAGTACATCCTAATCTAGTAGGACCTTAACTGAGTACATCCGCAAAGACTCTGTTTCCAAATAAGCTCACTCATTCAGAGATTCCAGGATCCGTGGTGGTGCAGGGTGGGGAGGGGAGTGAAGAAAACACTCTTCAACCCAGTACAGTTGGCTACGTCGTAGTCTTTGATTCTGGAAAGTATATTTACTTTCACAAGCACCAGTTGTCTGATGGATTTAGTGTGACAGCATTTTACTCTCTGCTGAACACATGGATATGCCACAGTGTGAGGAGTGACCCACATACTTCTCCCCCTGATCTATTCAATGTTCCAGAGGGGACGAGGAGCAAAATAGGTCACTGGCTGGCTGCCGACTCTCCTTACTGCCATGCCTTCCCTCCTCCGGCCTCCCCGAGCTGAGGGCTCAATCTCACCCACCTTAGCTTTATGCTCTAACTCGGCAGTCTGCTCTGGGTTCAACCAAGGCAGCTGTACAAGCCCAGTGAAGTGCTCCTTCTTGGAGATGCTCTGGGAGAAGACTCACTCTGAAGCGCCCAGGACAGCTAAAGAAACTGCCACAAAGTAGAGCCACTTCCGTGTGGCCCCTGAAATCCTGGCCACGCCCCCTGCTGCCTCTTCTTGTTTGTTTAGCTTGGTTCCTGGTCCTTTGCTCTCCCACCCTTAATCCATTTTTTTCAGGGCTTCCTTCCAAGGCACAGTCTTATCCCATCAGTGATGGGAGCTTAGGTTTCTGAAGCCCGAATTAAGGGTTAGTCATTGGTCCCCTCAGTGCAAGGGATCTCAGCCACCTCTAGGTAACCCGAACCCCAGAGATGTACAGGAAGATCCACAAAGAGAGCCTCAGTAAAGAGATGATGGAAATAGAAATCGAAAAGCCCAGAGTCCAAGTCTGAGCTCTAATCTTTATAGACATCTCACCGTAGGTCAGTTGCTTAACTTTCTTAGTGGCTATTGATTGTCTCATTTACGTTAATTCCTACCAAATAAGATTAAAATATACACAAATTAAAGAAAAATAAGAATGCATTTGGCACAGTTCAAGACACACGGAATACATTCAATAAATGTTTTTGAATTGCACTAAGAAAATTGGAACACCTAATATAGAGCTAATAAAGTTTAAGGGAGTGAATATACCGGATTGAGGTCTGGAAAGAAATACGTATATTTTCGTTATATACAAAAACATGTTGTTCCTCCAGGGCTTGTACCTTCTTGTTCTTCGGGTAACTTAAATATCAACTTCTCAGGGAGGTCTTACCAACCCTTTACTTAAAAGACAACATCTGTCCTCTATTCTCTGTCCGTTTTCCTCATACCACTCATGTAAGCGATGATTTTGTTAGTGTGTCTATTGTCTGTCTCCTCCTCTACGCTTTTTGCTGCATGAGGATACTAAGTTCATCTTGCTCTAATCCCAGTGCCTGGTATAGAGCCACATGATCAATACAATTTGTCAAAAGAAAGAATTAGGAAGTCAATAAATCCTGTCACAGCAAATAGAGAAGGTGCCATATTTTTATCCTTTTAGCTCTTTTTTTAAAAATGGAAAATGTTGGGGCGCCTGGGTGGCTCAGTCGGTTGAGCGTCCGACTTCAGCTCAGGTCATGGTCTCACGGTTCGTGAGTTTGAGCCCAGCGTCGGGCTCTGGGCTGATGGCTCAGAGCCTGGAGCCTGCTTCCGATCCTGTGTCTCCCTCTCTCTCTGCCCCTCCCCCGTTCATGCTCTGTCTCTCTCTGTCTCAAAAATAAATAAACATTAAAAAAAATAAAAAAAAAAAAATAAAAATGGAAAATGTTTGGGCTGCCTGGGTGGCTCAGTCATTTAAGCCTCCGACTCTTGGTTTCAACTCGGGTCACGATCTCACAGTTTGTGAATTGTACCCCTATATCAGGCTCTGTGCTGATGGTGCAGAGCCTGCTGGGGATTCTCTCTCACTCCCTCTCTCTCTACCCCTCCCCTTCCCACTCTCTCTCTCTCTCTCTCTCTTTCTGTCTCAAAATAATAAATAAACTTTAAAAAAATGGAAGAGGGTTGTGCATTTTGTTTTTTTTTTTTTTAATTTTTTTTTTTTAACATTTATTCATTTTTGAGACAGAGAGAGACAGAGCATGAACAGGGGAGGAGCAGAGAGAGAGGGAGACACAGAATCTGAAACAGGCTCCAGGCTCTGAGCTGTCAGCACAGAGCCCGACGCGGGGCTCGAACTCACGGACCGTGAGATCATGACCTGAGCCGAAGTCGGACGCTTAACCGACCAAGCCACCCAGGCGCCCCGGGTTGTGCATTTTGAAGAAGAAAATGAAAGAAGTCAAAGTAATTGCTGCTAGTGGGATTATTAAAGCCAATTAAGAATGTCAGGAACCTAGTATATAATCTAGAATAAGTATCCAAGGGATGCCTAAAATTCTCGGACATTCCTGGCCATTGTGTTTACAGTCAAATGAACTGAAGGTAAGACATCAAGGGGACGAGGGGGAAATTAGCTTCCCCTATTCCCTCATCTCCCTTGGCTACTTGGCATTAGGGCTGGTTTACCACCTGAGGGCCCTAAATATTAGTCTCTTAAAAAAGAAAAAAGTAGCAGTCAAACACTGGGGGACACAGCCATGGTTCCCATGACCCTTCCTCTTCTTCAAGCTAATCATCTCTGGGTCTTTGAACTCTTTCTCCGGGGCCTGGGTTTTCATGTTTTCTCATCATCCAAGATGGCACCACTAAAGTGAAACAGACATTTAACTTGCCACCCAGTCTCCTTCTTATGCGGATAACAGTGTGAGGGGAAAAAGACACATAAACCTGGGCCATCCGCGCTTAGCAAGCACATCTAGATTTCCATAAAGCCATAAAAGGTTTCAGATGACACATGTACTTCAAAAAAGACAGATTCTTAAATGAGAGCGGTTTCAAGAAGATCAGGCATCCTGTGGTGCCCTTGGGCAGGGAGAGCAAATTGCACAACCATTGCTCATCTGAGCAGCAGCGAGAAGTCCTGCCAGCAGGGACACAAGTTCAAATCCCTGGGCCACCTAAGCCAAGTTTTGCAAAGAGATTCCCCTCCAGCTCACTGCCCCCCACAGCTAGATCGCCACACTAACTCATTCTTCCCGTTGTGTTTCCCTGAAAAGGGGAACACAAGAAAGATAGAAAATGAGCTTTGTGAAAACCATGCATCTGCCCTGAAATTTCCCTCCTCTGAGTTTTAGGTAGACAATGAGATTGAGATGAAAGAGCACTGCCCTGCGAGTCAGGCTCTTTATATCTAATTTTAGAACTGGAAGGACCCTTCGACACGAGCTAATTCAGATCTCTCATTTTACATTCAAGGACATTGAAACTCAGGCCACCTTCATTAAGTAGTTATCCATGTGACCTTAGCAAGTTGCCACGACTTGCTGGCCTCAATTTCCTAATCTCTAAAATGGAGATGATGATAATGCTATCTACCCTTAAGCAGTTGTGATGATTAAATGACATGGGACAGTGCACGGGATGGGTCTGGTAGGGAAGAAAACACTCCATGATGGCTGGCTCTTTTTATTTTTCATTTGGCAAATAGTCATCGGGCTTCTGCTATGTGTCAAACGCCACTCCAGGGAATGGGGACACAGCAAGAAATGAAGGGATATGGGAAGACAGACATTAAAACACAATTCATAGACAGTCTTGATTACAGCTGGCTGAGTGTCGGTGCTTAAGATCACACAACCAGCTGCTGGCATTCCTGGAACTAGAATCCAGGTCAACCAGCTTAGAGAGTCTTAATTTTCATAAGTGCTGTTGTCATCCCTCCCCCCTTCCTCATCTGTACCCGCGAGGGAGCTCGGTGAACTATAATGCCAGGTGGTGTTACGAGAAGTCCCCTCTCCTCATATTTGATGGGCCTGCTGTGGAGTACTAACTCAGTTCTTAGAGCCCTCTCTGTAAATGAGATGTGGCCCATTTGGAACACAGTCTGCGGACCAGGATGGAAAAACAAGAGTATACAAGGAACTCTTTGGAGATGGAAGGGAGGGGAAGGGAGGGGAAGGGCTCTGGTTTCAGAACCAAACACTACTTTTTTTTTTTTTTTTTTTTAACCCAAACTTAACTATACTCTCCACGAGCTATGTGACCTTTAGCCAATTATTGAAACTTGCTAAGCCTCAGTTTCCTCATCTGTAGATTGGGGCTGGTGTTTCCCACCTCAGAAATTTGCCTCAAGCATTAAATAAGAAAGTGCACACAAAGTGCTTAGCCCAATAAAGCATGCATTAAACATTCAATAATTGCCTGCCAGGGTTAAGCAGGAGAGAGGGGAGTAAAAACACGGAGTTCAACACAGATCATGTCCCTTCTCTACAAAAACCCTCCTAGTAGCTTTCCAATTGACGTAGACGACAAAGAAATCTCTAGAATCGTCCATAGGCCCTCAGCAATCCAGATGGTCACTATCACTTCTCAGTCCTCATTTCCATCTACATCCTCTTGCACACACGTTAGTCTAGCCATACCTCATTATGCCTGCACACACCCTGTACGGGCCACCTCAGTGCCTTTGAACTTGCCAGCCCTCCTGTAGAAGGCAGGGTAGCACAGTGGTTAAGAACATGGGCTCAGGGTCAGATCCCTAGGTACGTATCCCAGCTCTGCTCCTTACTTAGTGTATGATTTGGGCAAGTGACTTACCTTCTGTGTTTTGATCTCCTCATCCGTGACATGAGCATAATATCACTACTACCTATTACGTAAAACTTAAGCTCTCTATAGCGGAAAAAAAAGAAAGAAGACCGAATGCAGTTTGTTGAAGAGTGACTAGCTGCTGGAAGGTCTAGCCAATATATGGTACCAGCACTTTGCATACCTCACATCTAATCCCCAGGACAATTCTGAGATAGATCATCCCTTGTCTCATTTTCCAGATAGGGAAACTGAGGCCAAGAACAACTAAAGCACATCCAGGACTCAGACCCACCATGGCTGACTCCACAGGTCTCTGTACTCTCCGCCCATCCTAAATCTGTTCACGCAGCTTCAGGCTCCAGTCTAAACTATGAGGTCTTCAAGGGCACACATTTGCATATTGCCCCCCTGGGCCTGTGTTTCATAAAAGGGACCTACATCTTCTTACCTGTCCTGTGGGCACGAGTGAGCTAGAAAAGTCTCGGGCTTTCCTGCCCTGCAGAGGCAAAGTAGACAGACCCCTGCCAGAGGAAGACAGCTCCACGCGTCTGGGACCCACACTGCCTTGTGGTCATCTCATAAACAAGTGGGTGGAAGGCTGAAAACACTTCTTTGGTGACTTAAATCCCCCCAGACTTTATCGAGCCCCCAACCTCACAAAGAGTGAGTATCTGTGAAGAGCTTGGCACATTCCCGACGGTGTCGGATCTTGCTTTCCTTTCCTCCCCTGGCCAAGTGTCTATCACCTCCACCCCCTCTGATCCAGGCGGACAGGAGAGAGCCCTGCACGTGTGCACGTGTGTGCAAATCACAGTCGCCAGAAGTGCTCATCTGGGAGGGCCGGGTTGCTGGAAATACAGGGCACTACTGGGAAGTGTTTTATGACCAGGTGGAAGAATGGGAGAAGATACAGACATGCTCTGGGACAGAGCTGAAGTCTCTAAAACCCATGTCCTAATCCTACTTGAAACATGGCCACATACAGGAAGTCCTATTTCTCTGCCTGAGGATGAAAGGAATCAGTAGGCTAACTCCACCACCATATCAAAGAGGCCAGGGCAGGAACAAATACTTCATCATCATAACCCAATCATGGAGCGCCCCATGGCCCTCCCAAGAATGGGTATGAAATTGAATTATTTCTTAAAAATCATCTTCCAGGGCCTTGGGATGGAAAATGTTAGATCAGGAGGATTACCAGCAGGCAGGGAGCTATGCTTAAGGACTTGTTTCTGTGCTCACGGCAATGATTCGAGATTTTCCTTTTACTGGCCATTTGACATTAGATTTCATCAATACCACGAATGTTAGATTACCTCCACTACAGGAATAATAATGATAACGATGATAATGTGTGATGACGATAGTGATTATAGTTACCGCTGTCTGAACACTTTTTTACATGCGCCAAGCACCAACACTAAATATTCATGCTCATGCCCTGTGCTGTTTAAACCCATCAACAACATTGCGAGGCAAGTACTCTGTTGTCCCATTTTACAGATGAAGACAGCAAGGCCTAGACAGACAGGCATCTCACTCACAAAGATGAGCGCTTACAGCCATTGCTGTGTCTCTCTAATTTGCTCCACTCCGTGGATCTTTTTTTCGATCTGCAAAATTATGGGGTTATACACCAGATCAAGTGATTTCTAAAGGAGCGCGGGACACCAGCATCCCAAACTTCCAGATCGTTATGCAGTCTTCAGAGGGAGATAGAAAGCACCATTGCTTTCCAGGGTCTCAGAGACAGGTCCCACGCCTGGGAGTCTATGTCAACAGCCTCAGTTCATTTCTTTCTTCTGTTCATGAAGAATGGCTCAAAACCCGGAAATGGTTTCAGAGGTCAAGGTGGCCAAAGTCTGCGAATCAAGAACACTGAGCTCTGATTTAAGCCCACACCTAATCCTTCTCTCCACTGGTCAGAGTCTTGAACAAAATTCCCTACCTAAAAAAAAAAGTTCAAATTCCTCAGTAGACAAGGCAGGGCTCCCTGGGTTCTAATCTCAACCCGCGATGGTAGTTTATCAATCTCTTTCCTTCCAGCTTCTGCCCACAACTCTATCCCTGGCCCATTCCAGACCGCAAGAGCTCCTGCCCATCTTTACATTCTCCCTAAAGTAGTGACAGAAAATATCGTTTTAGCAGTGCTAAAAGATCCCGTTTAGTTGGAGGTCTGGCTCCCGAGGCATAAATTGCCACATCCCTTTGCACCTGCCACCCTTAAATATTCTCTGTTCCC
The DNA here is from genome assembly GCF_046562875.1 of Panthera onca. NCBI lineage: Eukaryota > Metazoa > Chordata > Mammalia > Carnivora > Felidae > Panthera > Panthera onca. The sequence goes on from NC_138342.1 coordinate 12,846,190, forward strand.
CTACAGTATCTAATTTTCTGTAATAAATGGCTGCTCTGATCTGGATGCTTGTGTCCTCCCAAAATTCATAAGCTGAAACCTACTGTCCGATGTACTGGTACCAGGAGGTAAGGGCTTTGCTTAGGTCGTGGGGGTGGAGCCTCATGAGTGGGATCAGTGCCCTTATAAAGAAACCCCAGAGCTCTCCCTAGCCCCTTCCTTCCTTCCGCCACGTGGGGTCCCAGCAGTAAGAAGAAGGTGGTCTGCAGGTAGGGGTGGGTCCTCACCAGAGCCCTGCCGTACTGGCACCCTGATGTTGGACTCCAGCCTCCAGAACTGTGAGAAATAAATTTCTGTGGTTTTTCTGTCTGTGGCACTGTGTTATAGAAGCCCAAATAAACTAAGGCGATGGGTGTTGCCTTACGATTGAGGAAAAGAGGTATTTTTCAATTGTTAATAACGACATGGGAAGATGCTTCCGATAGAATAGTGAAGAAAGAAGCACCATGTAAAGTTAAACGTATACATGCATGTGTATCTTTAATGCCCCCAATTTCGTAAATATGCATTTGTCTTTTAAAAGCCTAGAAGAAATTCTCTGGGTGGTTAAATGACCCAAAGACCCCAGGCCACAGTTACCCCAGTGCTCAGAAAGAGCAGAGAGGGAAGAAAGCCCAAGTCCATTCCAGCCTTTTCCCAGTCACTTCCAGGGCCCTAGTTCCAGGGCCAAGGCCACCACAGAAGAGGGCAAGGTCAACTCCCAGGGGAACCCCTCGCGCTCCGCTGAGATACACAGGGGCTTGGCGGTAAGGATGGACACATCACCGTAATACACAATTGCAAGTGCCCGTTCTGGTTCCACGAACAGGCCAAACTGTAACGTGCAAGCATCGTCTAGCTGTGACTTCAGTGGCAGGGAAGGCTCCGCATGGGGTGAAAGCAGAGAAAACAATGTTCTATAATGTTCCGTCGATAATAAGCTCTAGCCAAGCGTGGGAAGTGGTTCTGGAGACACGCAGGATGAATAAGCAGGACGGCGTGGAGGACATATTCGCGGGCTGGCAGGCAGGCTCGCACGTGGCTGCTGGCTTGCTGTCTCCCCTCCCCCTCCACACCCACACCAGCTGAGAGAATGACCTGGCTCCTCTGTCGTTACTCAAGAAATCCACATTTCAGGGTCTGTTCCCGGAATCACATTAGGTATTTTTGCTTATCCAGAAAGGTTAAAAACTCTCACGACCCCCAACCAGCTTCATTTGTCTCCTCAAGTTCTGAGAGCAAAACTCAAGGGACTTTCCCCAAAATGAATTATGCAGAAGATATGATAAGATGAGATTCCACCTGCTGCTAAGGGACTCGCCTTAGAAAAATGTAATCAGATATTCATTTCCTGATATTAACAACCACTAAAAGGGAGCTCTGCTTTCTGGAACAAATACCTTAAGAAGAAAGTTTAAACATATACATTTTAATTGAATTTCTTCCTAGCCAGGTTGTAATTGATAGAACCCTCCATCCATCATGATCCACAGGCGTCTGTAACTCATAAGTTGGTGGATCTACCAGTATGACTTTTCTAGGTTCTTAATCCTCTTATCAACCACTCAAGTTTCCAGAGAGACTCATTAGCAGAGCTGGCAAATGCTGAAGTCGGCATCATTACCGACCACAAAAGTTTGGAGCATCTGCTCCCCTCTATGTTTGTTTGTTTATCGTCTGTCTTACCCCAAGTAGAATGCGACCACAATGCAGCAGACATTTTTATCTGTTGTGCTCACTACAGCAGCCATGTAGCACCTGGCCCTCAGGGGTACCTAACACATATTTGCTGACTACTGGAGACGACTAGAATGCGCCACCCCAAGACTATGCCACTTTGGCCTGAGGATAATTTTGAGCTGAAGGCAATTGAGAGGAAGCAGATACAAGAAAGCTCTGTGCCTTACCCCATACGACTAAAAGCAAGACATAAATTTATAAAGGTGATCCTCCCCCCTTCACCAGGAAGGACAGAAGTCAATCACTGAGACAACTCTAGACCCATCTTAGGCCAGAGACAGCCCCAGAAGAATCTACATAATAAACTTTGCTAGCTAGCAAAGACCTGATCTTCCCATTTGTTCCCCTATATTTTTACCTTCCCACAACTGTCACCCCAGAAGTATGAAGTCCTTTTCCTTTGTCTTGGCACTTCTCAACAAATGTACTGTTCTTTTAAGATGCTATATAAGCCCAAGTTCTAACCACCTCTTTGAGTTATTCATCACTGAGTGCTCCCATGTATATGCACAATGAAAATGTTAATCAACTTGTTTGTTTTTCTCTTGCAAATGTGTCTTTCATTTGGCCTATTTTGCAGAGCCCCAATCAGAGAATCCAGGATTCTAAGAGGAAAAAGATTATCTTCCTCCCTTACACTAAAAATTTCTTCTATACTGAGAAACTGGAGCCTAGGGACTGCACACAGGTCCTACCATAAATGAACTTTCAGTCTCCCTGACTGGGTGGCAATGGGCACACGTGAAAAAACACACATTCAAACAGAAATTACGGCAGCATATTCTAAGGTTCAAAAGCTCAGCACAGACATTAAGATTTAAGCAGGGGTGAGGGGCACCTGAGCGGCTCAGTAGGTCAAGCGTCTGATTCTTGATTTCAGCTCAGGTCATGATGTTGAGGTTTGTGAGATTGAGCCCCATGGTGGACTCTGCTCCAACATATGGAGGCTGCTTGGGATTCTTTCTCTCCCTCTCTCTCTGCCCTTCCCTGTTTGCATTCTCTCTCTCTCTCTCTCTCTCTCTCTCTCTCTCTCTCAAAATAAATAAATATCTTTTTAAAAAAGATTTAAGAAGGGGCGCCTGGGCAGCTCTGTCGGTTAAGCCGGCTGACTTTGGCTCAGGTCATGATCTCACAGCTCTTGGGTTCAAGCCCCGCATCGGGCTCTATGCTGACAACTCAGAGCTTGGAACCTGCTTTATATTCTGTGTCTTCCTCTCTCTCTCTGCCTCTCTGCCTCTCTCTCTCTTCATAAATAAATAAATAAATAAATAAACAAACATTGAAAAAAATTAAAAAATAAAAAAGATTTAAGAAAAGGGAGAAATCACACTCTCAGGACAAGAAGTTCTCTTGCTGCATTGTCTCCTCCTTAACAGTGTTGACATAAGACTTAGAACAACTGGGAACTCCTCAAATCGTCGAGCCTTCCTGTCCTTGGAAAATACTACACATGTCACACCCAAATCCAGGGATGTCTGCCTCTCCTTACCATACAGAATGGAGTTCCAAGTCCTGCAGACCCTGCTCCTGAATCATTCACGAAGGCATCCCCGCCTCTGGCAAAGTGATGACCCAGCATGCCTCTCTTCCCTCTGCCGTCTTACCTCAGAAGCAGAGTTGCCTTATGAGCACTGAAAGGGAGGGGAGTCATTTGTTGATATTTAAATAAATCACACCACAAAACGGAAGTGAAAATCTTCCCTCTGATGTTCTCAAGGCTGCTCTAGAGAGGGGAGGAGGTACCAGGTGCTGAAGAGGCATTCATTCATTTGCTTCCTTTTTCACACAGTAAATGTGTGGTGGCCAGCTGTGCCCAGGGTGGGGACACAGGCGGAACCGTAAGGACACAGCCCTGCCTCAAAAAGTATACGGCTGACTGAGAGAATACACAATAAGGAGGTAATACAAATACAGTGTGACAAGACTCATTGTAAGTGAAGCCCAGCGTGCCAGAAGAGCAAAATAGGGGCACACCTCCCTTCCAACCCTAGCTCTACATGAACCCTAGTTTATTTAGAAGGCTTCACTTCCTACTGACCGGCCCTGATTTTTATTCAAAACGTGGGAACATTTTCCTGTCTTGTAGCACTACGGTAAGGATTCAGTGCACTTCCATAACTAAAGGGCTTAACGAAGTGCATGGCCCACGGCAGACAAGCACTCACTACATTGTTAATATTGTTACTAGCAAGAGGAAAGCAAGGACCTGAATTGAGATTTGCTTCCCGCGGCTTAGGTAGGGGTGAAAGCTTGGGATGTGGGGTAAGTGTATCTCATGGCTCCCCTGCTGCCCGGCTGCAGAAACGCTTCCCTTCTTCCGTGTCTGATGGGCACTCCCCGTAGAGCATGGAAGTTTGATCTTTAAGGGGGGATTTGAGCATCAGGACTCAGACAGATGTGTGCTCTCTAGCTTTAAAAAAGTCCTGGGTCACCTGGGTGGCTAGGTCAGTTATGTGTTAAGTGTCAGTTAAGTGATCTCAGCTCAGGTCATGACCTCACCGTTTGTAAGACCAAGTCCCACGTCAGGCTCTGTGCTAGAGCATGGAGCCTGCTTGGGATTTTCTCTCTCTCTCTCTCTCTCTCTCTCTCTCTGCCCCTCCCCTGCTCTCTCTCTTTCAAAATAAATTAATAAACTTAAAAAAAAATTTTAAAAAGGGCAAGAAAGTCCTGAGGTCTTCCTTACTGCCCTTCAGCCATGGTAGGAGTGGCCATGTTGCTCCTTCCCATTCTATTAAGATGAGGCTGTGACCTCCAGGGTGGGTAGGATGCCCAGGGCTGGCTTAGGAAGGATTTGGGGGGGAGGGGGAGGGGTGATGGGAAGGGAGAAGAGGGGGCTGTGCGTTGTCTGTGTCACATTTCTCCACCTCAAGCAGCCCAGATGAACATAAAGTCAAAGTCAAGGTAAGTGCTTGCTGTGTTTATTTTTCAAACGCAGAATCTTCCCGTCTCTGGACGATCCACAGGGTGGGGCCTATCGAAACGTCTAACCGGAAACCAAGAGAAACCAAGAGACAGCTTAGATCCTAGACCAGTCTTCCAAAACGTGTAGGCTCCTAAGACACCCCATCCCCAACAGAGTTCCCCCTGGAACCAGCTTCTGCTCTCTGCTGTAATTCTAACACCCAGAACATCCTGGCAAATAGCAGAAGTTAGATGAACATTAATAACCACAAAAAAAAATGAATGAATGAATGAATGAGCTCAGGAACAAATGGATAAAGGGAAGAAACAGCTTGGGATTGGGAACTGCCTTCTTTCAAAGGACACCAAGGGCGAATCTTCGAGAAGCAGGGAATGTGTAGGGCGGAAGTTGTCCTGACACTGCAGGCAGCAAAGGGGCACCACCCTGCAATTAACTCTTTCCGGTAGGGCTAGTGGGGAAGGGGGCGGCCCTCAGCAGCGCAGCCATTACGCGCCCAGTAGGGGGTCCAAAAAGCTGCCAGACCGGATTTCATTTCGGAATGAACTCTTATGATTTTTTTTTTTTTCTCTGCTGTTCCAGCAGCGGCAACAGCAGATTTACTCTCCTAATTATGTTTGGCTTTGGTTAAATTAGTTTGCATTCCCTGAGCACACACAGGGTGGGGGAGGGGGAGCAGGCAGGAGTAGGAGGTGGCCGGAGAAGATGCCCAGAGGTGGAGAGAATCTTCTCAGAGGATGATGCACACAGCAGAACAATCCATCAGGCCCTGGGCAGCGGCTGGACAGACAGCTACTGCGCGGTGCTCCAGGGATCCCCAAGGGATGGAGAAAGTGGTGTTCCACCTAAATCTCTATTCATTCATTCATTCATTCTTTCATGCTACACATATTTATTGAGGGCTCAAGATGAGTCAGACATTGATGTGAAAGGTGCAGGGAATTGCAGTGAACCAGACAACTAAAGGCTCCCTGACCTCATGAACTTATATTCTAGGAGGGAAGCGAGACAAGAAATAAGAAGATAAGCAAAACTTTCAGATGCCATGAAATCAATGGAACAGAATAAGGTGATGGGGAATTTCATTAAGTTGTTTTTGCTGGCGGTCTCACCCAGTAACAAAAATAACACACCCACCATGAATCCACGTACTCAGGGATATTCTAGAACCCACATATTCTAGAAGCTCACTAACCTTTCATTGGACCTTCACAGAAAACCCTGAGATGAGTATAGTTATCCTTGTTTCACAGATGAGGAAACTGAGGCCCAGAGTGTTTTAGTTACCTGCTGGAGGACATACAGCAAGTGACCTCCAATGCAATGTTGCCCCTGTGCCTTTCAAAGTTCTACAGTCAATAACAGTAACCAGTGATTAAAGCACCCGTTAACTACCAGGCATACAATCCTTGCAGCACATTCTCAGTATCAGCTGTCGGCAGTTTTATCCATTGCCTTTTACCAGCCAAGACCCGGAGAGCCTAGTCAGTTGACCCAGCATGATAAGTCCGTGAAGGAAGAAAGGCAGGATTAGGACTCACATCTGAATGACCCCTCAGTCTTGTCACGCCCCCGCCCCAGAACATAATACAAAGTAGCTGCTGAAACTAATATATTTTTTTCCTTGATAACCAGGAGGAAAGATTCTGATGTTAGAATGTCCTGCGGTCGCCATCCAGAGAACCCCTGGCTAGGACCAACATTTCCTCTGACTTTTCTGGCTGTTGTTCCAGGTAACCAGCCCGCAGCTAAGCTTAACACTCTTGCAAACTTACTTTGGGGAATAAACCAGAAGCAGAAAAATGCCTAGAACTCAAAGCAATGGTGCAACTCTAAAAGGGCCTCTTGTTAAATGGTGCTGTCCTCAACAAAGACACAAATAGGCAACCCAGGATTTAGTGCTGTGTGCAGATGAAAACTGCCTGTATCTTTACGCCAGGCCTTCCTTAGTATCCTATCTGATCAGTGACCTACGTTCTCCTATGCTCTATGGAACTACCCCTATTTTCATAACTACCTGTCCTTACCAACTGCTGAGTTAGATTCTCCATAGATAGCCCAGCCAACATCTCAAACCACCTCAACAGTTAAGGGCGTTTCAGAATTTCTATGATAAAACCTGTTCTTTATTCTTTTTAACACCTTGTCTATTTTTCACATTTGTAATGGACTCAAACCTGAAAGGGGAATTGTCAAATCAGAATTTTTTTTTTTTTTTTTTTTGAGCAAAATGCCATTACAACCAGAAGCAGCTGGTTTTGATTTATAAACACTGTAATCTTCCCCAGGCCTTAGATTTTTTTTTTTTTTTTTAACAACATTCAGATCAGAACCAATTTAATTTTGAAAGATAGCTAATCAAGTAATTTGTTGCAGCACCTCTCTGGTTCTTGCTGTTGCAGAGGGGGTTGGGAGCTGCGTATGGATAAACTAACACTTTATTGAAGATTATAAATGGACCCTTCAGGTATCATGAAGTGCTTACCTATAATCTCCAGAAACACAATAACTTCTATACGTTCATTTAGCTACTAACTTGAGCATTTCAGTGATTCACACGGAATGATCCACTTATGTGGTTAAGACTTAAAGCTCCAAACGTGTTTTATATGCAATAATTCTTTTTGTTATTAAAAATGTTTATTTACTTTTGAGAAAGAGAGAGAGCAAGAGGGGGAGGGGCAGAGAGAATGGGAGACAGAGAAACCCCGATGGGAGGCTTGAACTCCCAAACTGCGAGATCATGACCTGAGCCAAAATCAAGAGTCAGATGCCTAACCGACCGAGTCACTCGGGCGCCCCTGCAATAATTCTTTTGAAATGTACTAACTTTTTAGAGACGCATATAGATGAATTCCCAATTTTGGAGAAGAAGAGTACATCAATCTCCATCTTGATTTTGCAATTTTCTTTATAGTAGTCCCCCCCCTCGCCTTATCTGTGGGGATACATTCCAGGATCCCCAGTGGATGCCTGAAACCAAGGATGGTAATGAACCCTATATATATTATTTTTTTCCTGTGCATACATACCCATGGCAAAGTTACTTATAAATTAGGCACAGTAAGAGATTAACAATAACCAATAATAAAATAGAACAATTATAACAGTATGTTGTAACAAAAGTTATGTAAATGTGGACTCTCTCTCTCTCTCTCAAAATATCTTACTGTACTGTACTCACTCACCTTCTCCTCGGGATGATGTGAGATGATAAAATGCCTCTGTGATGGGATGAAGCGAGGTGCCTAATGTAGGCAATGTGACACAGAATTAGGCCACTACCGACTTTCTGATGACACCCCAAAGAGAGGATCGTGTGTGGCTGACTGCAGGCAAAGGAAGCTTCAGAAAGAAACCGCCGATTGGGGGCGGGGGAGGGCAGGGCTACTATACTCCCGACACCCTAACATGTACACACTTAATGAGAAACAAATTGGACATGGATTTGAGAATTCCACATATTTGGGGATCGTTATAGTCACCCCAAGCTTTCCATTCACCATACTTTCATTAAGCATGACTACATGATGGAATATAGCCTACCCTTGGAACTCGTGTTCCAATAAAGACAGATGGTAACCCATTGCCTTCTCCTTAGCAAATACCTACATTCCTACTCGGTGCCATTTTTTGTTCTAAGCGCTATAATTATTGAATCCTCGGGGCGCCTGGGTGGCACCTGGCTCTTCCTTTCGGCTCAGGTCATGATCTCATGGTTGTGACATCGAGCTGTGTCTGCTTAAGATTCTGTCTCTCCCTCTGCCCCTCGCTCACTCACTACAAATAAATAAATAAATAAATAAATAAATAAATAAATACTGAATCCTTGTAACAATCCTGTGAGGTAGGAACTGATTTGCCCCCTTAATTTTTTATTCTTTAAATTTGATCTGACTTAAGTCCTAGCCATGATATTCTGTTCCTCTTTACTGCGTGGGATAGCCAGGGCATCACCCGGGATAATTGTTTTCAGACCTGTTTCACATTCTAAAGCAGATGAAAGCCTCATGGAGTTAAAGGCTGCTCCTGGTGTGGTTAGTCTTCTACCCCAGAAGCAACTAAGTAATTCCTCTTTCTGAGCAACTTCTCATTTCCTTTCAAAGGAGGCACAGGGATTGTGGAGAAAGTACCAAGCCCAAAGACATTACCCTGCCAATCTGGGCAGATAAATGGGAAGACCCGGCATTCCTCTCAGGTGTCCACGTCCCTGTCACCTTCTCTTTACTCTGGTCATCTCTGAAATTAAGCGGTCTGCTGGTTGACTTGCAGGCAGGAATTAGGAAAACTCCTGCAAGAAGCTTTCACGGGAGGAAGGAATGAAAGCATGCGCGGATACATTGTATTAATGTGCTGAGAAAGTGTTTTCCACGTTTTATGGTAGAAATAAACATGGGCATGGGCTTCAAATTCCAGCTTTGCCCCATGCTTGCCCTGTGACTTTGAGCAAGTAATTTAACTTCTCTGAGCTGTCGCCTTGTTTATAGGAAACCTACTTAATAGATTTTTATGAAAATTGGGTAAACTTCAATTATATGATACAATTATTATAAGCATAATGGCCCCTTGTGGTCGCTTCATAAATGTTGGGTCTCTCCTCATTTCCTCCTCCTTCCACGTATGTTTCCAAGGCAACCTGCTACCACAAGTACCAGATAATAAATAACAAGTGACGTTTCAAAAGAAAAAGAAAAAAAAAAAGACCCTCCTCACCCCCAAAGTCCTGGGAAGGAAATGCTCCGATTTTAGAGATTTGCCAAGGTGGGCTGATTTCCACCCAGTATACCAATTCTGTCCCATTTTGCTGCCTCTATAAAGAAGAAGAAGAAGAAGGAGAAGAAGAAGAAGAAGAAGAAGAAGAAGAAGAAGAAGCAGCTAACATTTATTTTCTCATTTATTTGCAATGTAGGCAAATAGTCCCAAGTGCAGGAGGGAAGGAAAATGGCAGTTTGAGAGGTCCTGATGTTACCACTCTCAGTGACAAGGTAGACAATCCAGAGCCTTCCTCACACCCAAAAGGAAAGAAATTGGACCCCAAAGCAACTGCTCCCCTTGGCTGCAACGCCTTGTAACAGGATTACAGGTTATGTAAGTCAAGGTCGAAGACGGCCATTTTCTTTGTACGGCTCAAGCATTTAATTTTCCAAATCAGGAAACTTCATTTCTCAATGTGCTCAGTAGAATCTATCGGCTTCCTTCAGCAGACAAAAGAAAAGCAGCTGAAAATTGGCATGTGTGTTGCCTTTAATTTAAGCTTTTGTGCCCCTATTCTTGGTCCTTACGGTTTAGGAGGTGCAGCTCTTGCCCCCAGGGAAGACAACAGTATCAAAGCACCTTCGAACCAGGGCGTGAGGAGTCTGGTGACCTTAGAGCCTCAACTCTGAATTTTCTGGCTTCCGCGGGTTTACATCCAATCCGCAGTGTTCCTTTAGGTGGTGTTTTATGCTTAATTATACTTAAAGGTTCGGCGGGTGGGATTTCATCCAAAGCCCAAGACTTTGAGCCATCAGCTCCTGGGGATGTCATTTCAAGCTTCTCATTTCTAATCACCTGGGTCTTTACCCAAGATGTGTTTTAACTCAAGTTAAAGGGGTTTTTGTCTTGTAAGCAACCATTTTAAAAAGCAAAGTGTTTTGTTTGTGGGGAAAAAAAAAAAAAAAAAAAAGAAACACCTGAATAGATCTAAATCCTTCCTGTAAATAATTCACAAATTATTATGAAGGGATTTGTAATGTTTGAAACCTGTGTTTGCAGCCTCAGTCACTCTGTTGGGGGCGGCATATGTGACATGCTTCTGGGAGTGATCTGAACCGTGACATGGTGAGACCCACCAGGCAGACTGGAGGTTCAGAGAGGCCAGAGAAAACTAGAGCAGGCAGTAAAAGGATGTCGAAGCCAACTGAGGTCTTCGAAAGCTACATACAGTCATTAGAGCAATTAAAGCCCTTTTCTCAGCTTTTTCGGTAAAATCTTAGCTTTAACAGCTAAAGACCATGAAACCACATTGCCTCCCTCAGTAAATATTACCATATCCAAAGTCCATTTGCCTTCTTCCAGGAGAAGGGCCTTGGCAAATGGGGGGAACAGTCCTCTGCCTTGCCAGAGGACTTGAAACGGACTTGCCCTTTCTGAATCCGTTGAAGACCCTGCTTGAATCCCACAGCAAACAGCACAATAACATGGCCTCCAGAGGGTGAGGTGGTGGGAGGCTGAAATGCTGGGGCAGAGCTAAGATGCGTTGGCTGTAAACCCCCTGGGATGCCAGGCTGTGGTCCATATGTCCTTAAGGCACTTTGGTTGACAGAAGGTGAGGGCGAGAGGTGTCCAGGCTGAGGGAGGAGGTGTGATAATCTCAGGAGGACCATCTGAAGGAAGATGGCTGTAGTTCGTCTGAAGCGGTCACTTCACCTTCAGCTGGCCCAAAAGATCTCCATGAAAGGTGCACATCTCCTCCTCCTATCCCCTCCTTAATGCCTCTCCAGGTGCCCCAGCCTCTTTGCTTCCAAAATAAAACCTGAGCTTCAGAGTTCTGAAGCAGACATCCTGGGACGGAGCCCTGGTTTTGTGGCTGGGATGTTTGACCTTGGGTCTGTTATTTCCCTGTGCCTCAAATGCTTCATTGATCAAATGTAAATAATTGGAGTATTCCCCTAATTGGGTTGATAACATCAGAAATGAATTCATACATGAAAAGAACTTAAAACACGTATTAAGTGTTTGGAAATGTTAGCCATTATTAGGTTGAACCTTATGAATAGTCAGCCATTTTTGGCTAACTGACAATTTCATATGGTTCAATCACTTATTAAAGTTCTCAGCCTTCGGGCTCCTGGTTGGCTCAGTCAGCTGCGCATCTGACTTAGGCTCAGGTCATGATCTCACAGTCCATGTGTTAGAGCCCTGTGTCGGGCTCTGTGTCGGCAGCTAGGAGCCTGGAGCCTGCTTCAGATTCTGTGTTTCCCTCTCTCTCTGACCCTCCCATTCTCGTGCTCTCTCTCTCTCTCTCAAAAATAAATACAACATTTAAAAAAAATGTTTTCAGACTTCCTGAAACCTCATCTTTTCTTCTCTTGAGAAACACTCAAGCATCACCTGCTCCTGGAAGCCTTCCATGATGCCCAGTCTGTTCATTCCCCCATATACTCATGTGTTCACTTACTCAACAGCAGAGTATTGAGCATCATGGCCAAGTACCAGGAACTGAGAATTAACGACGAGTAAGGCCAAATGGTCTTTCCCTCAAAGATCTTAAACCCAGAGAAGAGAGTCAACCATGTACTGACAACTGATGAAATAAGTGCCTCTCCAGGCGGGTAGAGAGACTATGAAAAAAGTTACTTAACAACAGAGTCCTGGGGCGCCTGGGTGGCTCAGTCGGTTAAGTGGCCGACTTTGGCTCAGGTCATGATCTCGCGGTCCATGAGTTCGAGCCCCGCGTCGGGCTCTGTGCTGACAGCTCGGGCCTGGAGCCGGCTTCTGTTTCTGTGTCTCCCTCTCTCTCTGCCCCTCCCCCATTCGTGCTCTGTCTCTCTCTGCCTTTCAAAAATGAATAAATGTTAAAAAAAAAAAATTTTAAGGGGCGCCTGGGTGGCGCAGTCGGTTAAGCGTCCGACTTCAGCCAGGTCACGATCTCGCGGTCCGTGAGTTCGAGCCCCACGTCGGGCTCTGGGCTGATGGCTCGGAGCCTGGAGCCTGTTTCCGATTCTGTGTCTCCCTCTCTCTCTGCCCCTCCCCCGTTCATGCTCTGTCTCTCTCTGTCCGAAAAATAAATAAAAAACGTTGAAAAAAAAAATTTAAAAAAAAAAAAAAAAAAAAAAATTTTAAAAAAAACAATAGAGTCCTGATGGAGTACATGGGTTAAGAGCAGGGAAATCTTGGAACAAGTAATCTTTACCTAAGACCTGACGGGCGAGTTGAGATTGGTCAGATGAAGAAGAGACGAAAGATTGTTCCAAACATCTAGACTTTTCTGTGAAGGTCCAGAAGTGAGAAAGAGAGACAGAGAGAGCTCGTGGAAGAGAAGCGTGTTGGGTGTGGCTGTAATGAGACAGAGGCTGTCCTGAGAGGGCAGTGAAAGGGAACACAAGCAGCAGAGCCCCAGTCATAAAAGGCCTTGTAAGTCACCTACAGACTTTTGGGCAAACTTTAAGGAGGCATTTTCTCTCAGGGCTACCCAAGGTTCTACCTGACAGCAAGTATCTCCTTAATATCTGCCCCCTCAGTACCTCATTCTACTGCTATCTCTGTTGGGCCAACAGGAAGCCCTTGAAGGGATTTCAAAAGGAAAAAGACACCTTCCCCCACTCACTTTGGCTCAACTTGGCTGATGAACCAGAGGGAAGCAAGGGGAGTCGGGACAGAAAGCTGGGGCACTTATTCAGGGAGTGGGGCCCTTTATACAGGTGCCCAGAACATACTGGCTTGCTTCATACATATCACCCAGGATGCTGACTTTCAACTGTCTCTCTATATGTTTATGTTCCGCTGGACTGAATCCCTTGAGAATAGGGACCTAGGAGTCTGTCCCACCACCTTACCTCCAGGACCAGCACCATGCCTAGGACAGAACAGATAGTCAATAAATAGTAACTATTATTATTATGACTATTGTTATTTAATACTTAGTGCTGAAATCCAGACACACAGTTGCTCTTGCTATGGTTCCACATGGTAAAGTGATTCCATGGAATACTACTATTCTGAGAAATGTTAAGCAAAGTTTTGGCCATTTGGGGGGAGGCCTATATTCAAAGTTTGAAAAACATTTGCTTAAAAACATGAAATGGGGTTAACTAAACTGTGTCTACTGAGAGGCTCTAGAATCAATAGCATCCCAGCAGCAACATGCTCACTAAGCACCCAGATTCGCCAATAAAGAGGAATCGGGGTTCCTTGAAAAAAAGATAGCTAATTCTAGAGCTGGGATAGTGAATATAAAAAAATGAGCCTGGAGTACCTTGTAGTGTCGGAAAGTAAGGAAGTGTTAGGGCGCCTGGGTAGCTCAGTGGGTTAAGCAGCCAACTTCAGCTCCCCTCATGATCTCACAGTTCATGAGTTTAAGCCCCGCGTCAGGCTCTGCACTGACAGCTCGGAGCTTGGAGCCTGCTTCGGATTCTGTGTCTCCCTTTCTCTCTGCCCCTCCCCTGCTCATGTTCTGTCTATCTCTCTCTCTCTCCAAAATAAATAAACATTAAAAAAATTTTAAAAAAATAAAGTAAGGAAGTGCGTGCACACGCACACACACACACACACACACACACACACACACACACACTGATGGACATACGAAACCCGGGAACCAACTGAAGAGCTTCTAATAGCCATTGGTGGAACAGTGAATAAAAAGATAAATAACATAGCATTGGATTATAACCCAGGGTATAAAATAAGTATCCATGAATCCATACTGATAGAAATATATGGTTGCATAAATAAAAAGGAGAAAAGGGACAGATCTCTCATGCAGAAGAATTACAAACAATTCTTCTAGATACTCCTTTGCACGGACGTGGGGTATAACTTCCTCCCTCTTGAGCACGGTCTATGCCTAGTAATTCCTTTCCAAGCAGTGTGGCACAGGAAGAGGGAAAGGAAAGCGATTTTACGATGAAGAAACCTGACAAATCCTACTTCAGCCAGGTGATCAAGCTTAACATTCACATTAAAAAACATTTGCTAAGATGTGCTTTGATATCACATGATGAGCGTGGCACTATACGTCTGTGGTTTTCCTCCCCAGAACAAATACCCCTGTCTAGCCACGAGAAATACAACTGACATACACGAACTGGGCTGTATTCTGCCAATCACCTGACCGGTACTTCTCAAAACTGGCAAGGTCATCAAATACAAGAAGAGTCTGAGGACCTGACCCAGCCCAGAGGAGCCTAAGAAAATGTGATAACTAAATGTAATGTAGTATCAGGGCGCCTGGATGGCTCAGTCGGTTGAGTGTCCGACTTCGGCTCAGGTCATGATCTCACAGTTTGTGAGTTCGAGCCCCACGTCGGGCTCTGTGCTCACAGACCGCTCAGAGCCTGGAGTCTGCTTTGGATTCTGTGTCTTCCTCTCTCTACCCCTTCCCCACTCGTGCTCTGTCTCTCTCTGTCTCTCAAAGATGAATAAACGTTAAAAAAAATTAAAAAAATAAATAAATGTAATGTAGTATCTTGGATGGGAGCCTGGGAACATTATATAAAAACTGAATAAATCTGGGCAGAGTATGGACTTTAGCTAATAATAATGCATTAATACCGGTTCATTAGTTGTGACAAATGTTTCGTGCCAGCATAAGATCTTAACAACTAGGAAAATAGGCATAGCGTATGTGACAATTCTCTGGACTATCTTTGCAACTTTTATGTACATCTAAGAGTATTCTAAAATTTTTATAAGACTATTTTTAAAAATTAAATAGTACCTTTACTATCCAACTTCTCGGATGCTTTAATATGCTGAGATACGTTATGAATCTTCCCAAATTAATAGGATTAAGGGACTGAATAACTGTTACATTCTCTTGGGCCCTGCCTGGTGTTCCCTAGAATGGTAGGGAATAGTAATAATAATAATAATAATAATAACAACTAACATTTTTAGAAAGGTTCTGAGCACCATGGTTAATGATGTAGCCCCATGAGCCAGACTGCTTATTGTAGTGTCAGCCTTTAAAAGCGGCACGACCTGGGGCGCCTGGGTGGTTCAGTCGGTTGAGCATCCAACTTTGGCTCAGGTCACGATCTCATGGTTGTGAGTTCAAGCCCTGCGTCGGGCTCTGTGCTGACAGCTCAGAGCCTGGAGCCTGTTTCGGATTCTGTGTCCCCCTCTCTCGCCGCCCCACCCCTGCTTGTGCTCTGTCTCTCTCTTTCAAAAATGAATAAACATAAAAAAAAAATTTTAAGGCGGCACAATCTTAGGCAAATTCATTTAATTGTGCCTCTGTTTCCTTAGCTGTAAAATGGGATTAATAATGCTACGTGTCTCACAGTGTTATTATGAAAATTCAGTGTGTTTTTTTGGATGAATGTGTGGTCAGTACATAGTAAATTGCTCAACACCCTCATTGTGACTTCTTAAGGGCTTTCCATACGTTGTTTCCCTACATAGCAAATATTATCATATGAGGTAGTAACCAGCTATGATTTTAGAGAGAGAAGAGAGAGAGAGAGAGGGAGGGAAACAACTAAATTTGCCCCAGGTCTCACAGTTAGAGAACTATGGAATCAGGCCCATCTGGGAGGAAGCCCAAGGCAGAATTACAAGACTCAGAATCTTGGAAAGAAGTAAAAGGACCCCCACTACCAAAACCCCAGGATGAGGAGGAAATTCCAAAGGATAAGTGAGAGAAACTAGAAACATGAGCACACAGAATCAAAACTCATCTTGCCTACTCTGCAATTTCATAAACACCTTCCCGGTTACTAACTGCCATCTCTCAAGTCTCGATAGAGACACCACCTCTGCTAATGCCATAAATACCCCAGAGTCTCTCCCCATATTTCCTAAGGACCAGTGCCTAGTGGACCTTTCTCTACCCAGCATTCTCTGTAAAGACAGAATTTGCCCCTGAATGTCCAGTTCTCCTTGAAAACGTGGAAGACTTCTTGCACACTTTCCTTTCCCTGCCTCTGGCCTGGGAAACTGGACTCTGTAATCTGCGGTCACTTGAAATGAAGTGACAAGAGATTCTGCCATGCTTACTCATCATAAGACTGGGGTTTCCATCTGTCAGCCAACTGCACAATTAGGAAAAAGAGAAAATTCAAAGCAATCCAAAAAAGAATGACTAAAGCCTATAAAAGTCTGGAAGAACCAGAAATGGGTTCCTCTAACATGGTGTTCTGAGAATCCCCAAACACTCAACACGATGCCTGAAGTCCCTCCTGACCTGCAGCACACACATGGTAACCTAAGGTCGTAGGGTGAGCCGGGTGCTTATTAGGGATGGAGCTCTTCTCTAAGGCCAGCAAAGTGCTACCCCTGTAATGTAACTCATAGGCATGCTTTCCTCTCCCACAACAAGCAAATACCTGTCAAAGCCCATCACAGACAAACATGGAGTGGGAGCGAGAGAATGGAAAATTCTCTCCACTGGCTGCTTTCCCTCCTTCTCTTCCCACTCCCTTCTCTTTCCTTCCAGGAGGTTAGGTTCCGGTCAACCCGTAGCCTATGTTTCAGTTTGATGTTGAACTTGATCTCTCCCTTCACATCTACTGAGGATTTATGAGTAACTAAACAAAACACCAATCAAAACAAAAGTAAAAACTTAAAAAATGGCATCTCCAGCTTCCTGAGTCTTCTTGAATTGACCTTCTTCTCTTGGATTCTTAATTCTATAGTCTACACCATTTGCTTAACATTTGGCATATAAGTAGGGTTATCAGATAAAACACAGGTTGCTTAATTAAATTTGAATTCCAGACAAACTAAGAATACTTTTTTTTAAGCGTAAATATGTCCCATTCACTATTTGAGAGCTACTTACATTAGAAAAGTATTTGATATTTATCTGAAATTCAAATTTAACTGGGCATCCAGGATTTTTATTTGTGAAATCTGGCAACCCCATATACAGTGTAAACCACTTCAGTAGATTGCTTTGTTCGAATGGTATCACACACAGTTGCCCAGTACCTGAACAAATTAAGATGAAAAGACCGAGATCCAGAGGGGGAAGGTGACCGGACTCTGCTAGGTCCGTATTAGAGTGACAGAGCTCAGAAATGAACACAGACACGTGTTTCTTTCCTGTCAGGAAGCAAATGTGAAAACCTGAAATGGGCATAAAAGATTCCGAGTTTCTGGTGCATCTGGGTCATCTCCACCTCGTATTACCTTTGGGCCATCCTACAGCTGTGTAAGTGGCAGAAAACAGATTAATAACGTAAGTGACTTTTGTTAGTAGCTGCGTATCAGTTGTGAGAGACTGATCACTGTGCTGCGGCTGGGCTGGTCTCTGCATCTATTTATATACACTTACCCCAGCCGGGCCTCGGGGCACCTAAAGACGTCTTTCTTTGAATTCTCCCTTGAACTGGCTGTAACGTCTTTCCTGTTCCCTCATTAATGAATGAGTTAAGCGAATCTTTGACCTGTGTTGATAAGATTCACTCTGTTACCTTTGATTAAAAAAAAAAAAAAAAATCACCTTTTGGCAGTTTGTCATTCTTCTCTGAAAGGAGGTCTCAAAGGGGGTGCTGCCGAGGCAGGGGCAGTGGTGTTACCGGGTCGCAAAATGAAAGGTAACACTGGGTGGAGAGGAGTGGAAGAGAACACATTTCTGAAACAGAAGTCTGGTCACGTGGCGTTCCCCGGGGGAAAGCCCCACCCCCTCCCACTCCCCCGTGGACTTGGCCCTGAGGACCCATTGGGAACTCGCCGCCCTGGGGGCTTGCTCCTGGGCCACTGGGCCTTCGCAGGAGGCGGACGCCCTCTTTCCCCACCTCTCGCTGGGGCTCCCTCCAGCTCTGCTTCCACTCCCGCTCTGGCGTAGATGGATGCCCAGCCTGTGGCTCCCGTGAGCCCCTGGGGCTTCACGAACCATAGCACTTTTCTTATTACGTTGCAATTACTGTTTAATTGTCTGTAGCCTGCATTAGACTGCACTCTGGGAGGGCAGGGACCAAAACTTGCTTTGATTTGTTTACCTGTGCATCCGCACCCCCGAGTAGAGGGTGTTGGCTCACAGTGAGACTCAAAACAGGAGCGTGGAATGAATAAATGGAACCGGAAGCATAACAGGGTCACTCGTGAACACGACGAGAAAGGGCAGGAAGGCACAGGGAGGGAGACAAGCGGACTCGGACCAGCTCTGTTCTCTTAGAAAAACATTTTAGGGGACAAGTCACTAAGCTACCTGCAGCCCCCAGGTACTGACTCACCCTCCCTCCACTCCGCGATTTCCTCCCATCTAACGCACAGAACTAATTAACATATTACTCAAAAGAACAGCATAGCAATTTTCATCCTGTTTTATATAAAATTAAATTATAATACTGGGCAGGTCCACCTAAAAGCTCACAGTGGTTTACAGCCTTTCTAAAAAATAAAATAAAAGCTCCCTATTTAAAAAGAAGAAAAAAATATTTTTTGAACCCTACCTCTCCCCAGTCTGGGAAAAAAAAAAAAAAAAATCCAATCCATTTAGAAAGAGTGCTTCCAGGAGAAAGACAGACTCCCAAACCTTTTTCCTAATGGGTTTTCCCATCCCTCCCTTCAATTACCCAGTAAAAGCTCCCATAGAATTCCAGGATCCTGTAACTCCTCACAATTCCCCAAAGGCAACCTGGTTTCCAGCCCTCTCTTTCCAAAGTGCCGGCTCTGGAGGCTGTGGTTCCCATTTGTAACAGCCAGTTCCTTTATTGCCCCGCCCAGGTGAATTAGGGAGATGCTGTTTACAGCAGAGCGGAGTCTCGGCCAATATCAAGGGTGCCCACCCCCCTGCCCCCCTCGCACACCACGCCGTCTCCCCGCGGATACAAGCTGATTCCTCCTTGGGAGAGGGAGATCTGGGACCGAGTGCTACAGGTGCCACTCCACCTGCACTGCTCTTCAGACAAGGTCCAACCAAGCCTCAGAGGGACAGCAGTGACTTCTGAATGCCTGGCGTTCCTCCGCCCTTCAACAGCTATGAATCCCCGTCCCTCCTTTAAATGAATACAACCTACTGGCAACAGAAATCTCAAAACAATATGCAACGGCCAGGCTGGAGTCAGGATGTGGGTTTGATCCTTCTGGAGGGAGGACTCAGGACTGTGCACCACCAGGCGGGTGAGTGGGTGCCCAGGGTAGAGCTGGTGAGGGACCCCCATTGACAGGTCTCGCTGGATCGCTGCATCACACTGCCTGCTCAAATGTCCACATTTCAGGAAACAAGTTAGGTCTGTCAGAAGAGACACACTCCGGTAGGAAAGAATTCTAGGAAAGAACAAGGGCTAAAATATACTGAGGGCTGACCATGGGCCAAGCACGGGTGCTAAGTGCGTTATATGCATTCTCTTACCTACTCCTTACCAGGTTTATGTGGCGGGAACCATTTCCGTTCTCACTTGAGAAATGAAGAAAATGACTCTTGAAGATGTTCTAAAACGTCCCCAAGGTCTTATAACATGATGGTGGCAGCAACAGAATTAAGACAAATCAAAAGTTAGGGCCCAAACTCATAACAATTAGGATGTATTTGTTTGGAAATTAGGTGCTAGAGTTTTTATGTCTGCTCTCTCATTTATCTCTTGCTGATACTCTGAAGTGTTTGATTCCCTCACAAAGCATAAGGAATGGAGAGAACTGGTCCCAGACCACACAGCTAGGAAATGATGTAGTAGTTTTGGGGAGAGGTCTGCCTGTAGCCAGCTGTCAGTGGAACTGCAGTGGGCATGGGGTGGGAGGTGGGGAGTGGCAGGGTGGCAGGGGGGGGCACTAACTCCTGAATTCATGAAAGAGGCTCTAAGTGCTCCTATTAGTTCCTGGCCACCAGAAGCACTGATCTTAGGCCAAGGTTTTAAGAGAGAAATCCTCTAAGCTGGAGGAACTTGACTTCCTTGAGATGGATCTGAGTCATAGGACATTCAGAGGTTAGTCATTGGGCCCAGAGGCTCCCTCCATCCCTGGCTCTGAGAACAAATACATTTCCCATCTCATGGCTTACAGGAGAAACTTCACAGGGCTGGCATCCTAGGGAGACTGTTTGAAGGAAATATATCCCCTTGTAAGGACCCGCCCCATTGGACTACATCAGAAATAGCTCAAGTTATTTGTGCATTGGGCAAGAATCACTTAGCTTTGATTCAGAAATCATGTCATGATCTCACAGTTCATGGGTTCAAGTCCCACATCGGACTCACTGTTGTCAGTGCAGAACGCATTTTGAATCCTCTGTCCCCCTCTCTCTCTGCCCCTTGTCCACTTGCACACTCTCTCTCTCAAAAATAACTAAATAAACATTTAAAAAGAAGTTTCCAAGCCTGTATCAAGGCACTGACTCAACTTACTGAATTCATAAATTTCCTAGGAATCGGATAAAAAAAAAATATTACTGCTCTTAATAGCACAAAAGAATACTGACTTTCCAAGAAACCAGCAATGTTATAAATACTTTGTAAGAATGTTTGGAAATGAGAGGAGAGTGAGATTTACACCACTGAAGAAAAATGGTTCAGAGTTCAAATTATAAAGGAGGATTTGGCCATGAGAAAGTTTGTTTTCATTCTAAAATTAAATCAGAGCTCATTAGGCACATGACCCCACCAAACTGCTAACAACTGATCGGGAAGAAAATGTATCTATCTCATCTGCACATATAACCAAACAATTTTTCAACCACGTAATCTTGAGAAACAGGACAAAAATGACATGAGAACTGAGCTAGAGCAAGGAAATCTGGGCTACAGCTCTATGCTTTTATTCGTTGCTTAACCTCACTGCATCTTGATTCCCTCATCTGTAAAATGGACATAATCACACTTATTTCAGGTTTGCTCACGTCCCGAGTGAGAGGAAGAGAGCAACAAATTCAGCACCGTGCTGAGCGCAAAGTAATTGCTTAAGTAACATTCACTTGTTAATAAAAATGCGTGCCATTCTTTTAATTTTTCTTCTTAATAGGGGTCTGAAATAGTTTCCAAATCAGCCAGGTGTTAGGAATAAAGAATCTACACCCTTCAACCTTTAAGAACTGTTCAAGTTACCACGGGAATCAATCAGATTCCTTAAGACTATGAATTGATTTCACCACTTGACTGAGTGCCCTTAGAATATAATTATGAATTGCACTTTGGAGAAAGTTTGTAGGGACTTTTTTTTGATCCATGTGGATGTGTAAATTGAGAAGATAGATGGATACATGTTTTTATTCAAGTAGGTTTTATGTATATTATAGATACACAAATATATGTATGTATACATACTACACATACATATATACATGCAGATGCATGTATGTGTAGACACATATAGATATTCATGCATATAGATACATATATATACCTACACACACTGTCACGGGAGTGCACATATATAGAGAGAGATAGAGATAGATACATACACACACACACACACGCACGCACGCACACACACACACACACACACACACACACAATGAGAGAGTGAAACAAAGGAAAAGAAACAGAGATAAGGAGACATTTGTTAAAGGCCCCTGCCAGGGGATGAACAGGATGAAAAACGACAAGACCTAACTCCTCTCAGTTGCCCTTTGCACCTTACTGTTGACACATTTATTGAGACTGATTATGAATCACATAAGCAACTTTATTGTGTTTGATTTATGCAAATACAAGGTTGCATAAATCAACCTCTTCAATGGTTGCTCTTCAATGGAGGTGTGTCCCCAGCAAAGAATTCTAAAGCAGGAATACAAAGCTCAAATGACAACTCTTGTCTCGAAGGTAATGTGCAGAAAGGTCTGCCAAGTGCCCAGCAGAGGGAGGCAGTAGGAACTAGTGAGGCCTGGGGCACACTGGCTGGCTGGCCAGCGGAAGGAAGGAAGCCCGGACGGAGTCCGGGCAATTGGTTGCCATGTGGGAGGAGAGCCAAGTTATTTGCTCAGCTTTCTCGCTTTATTTTATTTTGTTTTCTTGTTTATTGTTTGCTAGGTTTTCCTTATGCTTTTTTCTGTGTTTAGTGGCTATAAAACTGGATGTATTGGGGCACCTGGGTGGCTCAGTCGGTTAAGCGTCTGACTTCAGCTCAGTTCACGATCTCACAGATCGTGAGTTCAAGCCTCACATCAGGCTCTGTGCTGACAGCTCGGAGCCCGGAGCCTGCTTTGGATTCTGTGTCTCCCTCTCTCTCTGCCCCTAACCCACTCGCATTCTCTCTCTCTCTCAAAAAATAAATCAACATTAAAAAAATTTTAAAAAAAAACCTGGATGTATTAGCCCAGACTAATATAACCAAGCACCATGGACTGCCTGGCTTAAAAGAAACAGTTGTAGAGGCTGGAAGCCTTTGATCAGGATGCCAGCATGACCCAGTTCTGGTGAGAACTCACTTCCTGACTTGCAGACACGCACTGTGTCCTCATGTGGCAGAAAGAGAGAGGGAAGCTCTGGTTTTTCTCTTTACAAGGACACTAATCCTATCATGCCCCCACCCCCCATCACGATCTCATTTAACCCTAAATTACCTCCCAAAGGCACCACTTCTAAATACCTACACATTGGGAGTTAGGGCTTCAACTTATGAACTGTGGCTGGGGGCAGGGGAGGGGCACAAACATTTAGCCCGTAACACTATGTTCAAATATTTGAAAGTACTGATTAGACCAATAAAACTCACTCTGTATCAAGAAGTGTTCATCTGACTGGGCACCTGGGGGGTTCAGTCTGTTAAGCGTCCAACCTCGGCTCAGGTCGTGACCTCGCGGTTTGGGAGCTCAAGCCCTACATCTGAGCTGTGGCGACAGCTCAGAGCCTGGAGCCTGCTTCGGGTTCTGTGTCTCCTTCTCTCTCTGCCCCTCCCCCACTCATACTCTGTCTCTCTCTCCCTCTCAAAAATTAAAAAAAAATGAACATTAAAAAAAAATTAAAAACTAAAAGGAGTGTTCATCTGACTCAAAGTCATGGGTTGGTCAACCAGATATATTCTACCCACCATGTTTCACCATGTTTTATGACTTTAAAATCACAACACACACATGCATACGCATATACACACGTACACACACACACACACACACACACACACACACACACACAGACTTGCCTTAGAAATTCTGTCAAGGGTCTGTGCAGGGGTCCACTCTGTCTTGGGGTGGGAGACATGGAAACTTATGTACAGAGTCATGACCAGCTTCCTTGATTGAAGTGAAGGGAAAATCCAGGGTATGGCAGGAGGTGAGAAAAGGCTTGTCTTGGGTAAGACAGAGGGCTTGGAGCCTGTGATCAATTTCATTCACGCTGATTCAAGAGGCAATTGGGAGCCACTGCCTACTTCTCAGGTGGGAAAATGCTATGATAGCAATTACGGCAATGAAAGCTGATTCCTCTGACTGTATGTGGAATCGACTTGAGTAGGCAAAGCCTGCACAGAGAAAAGGCAGGTGGAGGCTACTGGCAGGCAGTGTTTTTAGGACTGTGCTGAGCGGACAAATTATTCTGTAGGTTCGTGTGCACCGACTTCCGGTGTGGGAATTTTCCTCCCTCTCCTCGCCCACCCTCTCTTCTGTGCCTGGCAGCCTGCTTCACGTCAACCACAGTGCCGTCTGTGAAGTGTCACAACCTCCGTGAGGCTCTTGAGATGGTTATTATTGTTATCATTACATCTCCCAAACACTTGCCGTGTGACCAGTGTAATAGAGACATCTCTCCCAGGATCCTCACTGTGGCCTGAGGGAGGTAGAATTATCATCTCCATTTGCCAGGATAAGAAAGTGAGTCGTAGGGAAGAAAAGTAGCTTTCCTGACCATCTCCCAGGTACAAATTGACTTAGCCATGACTTGAACCTGAATCTCTCTGGTTTCAGTTCCTGAGGAGACAGCTAATACCCTACTGCCTCGACTCCTAGCTCTTTAGCCCAGATCAGCCCCTCCTCTCTGGCTCAAGGAGATCACTGCTCATAGCTCTGTTATAGCATGTCCTGCATATCTTATCACTAATTACCTGATTCCACGTCTCTCTCCTCTCGAGACTCTGATGTCCTTGAGGGCAAAGACCAGGAACTCTTCATATCTCTGCCCTCGATAGGCCTAGTTCAGTGCCTAGCTCGTGGTAAGGACTCCGTATGTGGCAGATGACTCTGTGAATAAATGCCCATCGGAGGGACAACCGGACACTGGCAATCTGTGAAGCTGGATGCAGATGCACCCAGTTTTTAAGGCAGGGAACTGTTGCAGAGGACCTTTCTTATGGGGGATTTCGTCTCCACATATCTACAAACTGTTTCCGCAAAAGTTCATTAGGACTCAGGAAAGAAGACTGATAAGTCTTAAATCTGAACTCCGAATCCTCAAAGCCGTGGAACACCTTCAAGAACTGAGCACGGATTTTGGAATTTCTAGCTGTTTCATGTTGAGAGGAGGTGTTGCGTGGAGGTTAAGAACACGGGCTTTGAAGAGAAACTGCCTGGATTGTGTTCCGGGCTCCTTCCCTTACCAGTTAGGTCACAAAGGGTAAGCTACTTAACCTCTCCTTCTCTCCACTCTCTCATCTATAAAAGCATGCTAATAATTATCCCATAGCATTGCTTTGAAGATTAAATGAGTTAATATGTGAAAAATGCTTAACAAAAGGCTATATATGTGTTAGCTATTACTGCATTTTTCTATTTCAAATCTTCTTGGCAGAAAGAGCCATGGATTTGGAAGTTAAGAAAACTGCTTGGTGTCCTGGATCAGCCCCATTCTGGAACCACACTGACAAGCCCTCCTTCCATGGGGGCTACGGCCCCGTTTTAAGTCATCATCCATGAAATATACACCTAAGATACATGTATCATTTCATCATCCCATCTGTAGAATGGGTTGTAAATTCCTGCCCTGTTTTACTTCACGAGGTTAAAAATGAACGTGATCGTGCTTTGAAAAATGTAAACAGTTATGGTGTTATTTATTATTATTATTATTATTATTATTATCATTATTATTATTGCATTCACAAGCAGAACACGTCAAGAGCCATATGGCCTTAATTAATCATAGCTAACAAAGTCATCACTCTAACCAGGAATAATGCTGGATGCTAAAAATAGCCCATACACAAGGATGGAATACAATGAAAAAATTCTCAGTGTGTCAGAAACAGAACTGTGTCTTCTGCAGGGATGTGAAGCATGCTTTCACTCATGCTTCCCTTGCTTTATACGTCCCCTTTCTTCTTGCTTTCTTACTATTCCAGCCCTGCCTGGCATAAATTTCCCCGAGGAATAGTAGCTATTGGTGAATCACAGAAGATTATTGGCTGCTTACAGCTAATGAGCTCTTTCATTTGCTACGCTGCAGAAAACCCACCAGATCTTTCATTCTGACTCTCACGGACAAGTGAGCTGTAGAGAAATCAAACCCTCCCCCAACTGGTGTCCTCCTGAAATATTGTATTTAGAGAAACTACGGATGGCTAACATATGAGACACCAAGACCAGCTTCCTCTTCTCCCTCATCCAATCTTGGTTTGCCTGTGTCCTTCCAAATACTCATTTATCTCTCAGCCCCAGCAAATGAGAAATGTCAGAGAGTTCAAATCATGGCAGAAAGACAGAAAGAAAGAAAGACCACTTAGGAAGTGTATCTCTTGCAGGTCGGGATTTCCCCCGGAATTTCAATATTTACATCCACCTACAAAAGGTGAAGGTGGACTTTCTCCAAAGCAATTTTTTTTCGTCTCCCAACTCCATATGTCAAGGAGTTTCTATGCTAAAAAAGAAAAGTATTAGAGACTAGATACCTTTAAATATTCATTGTAGTCTGTATGGTCATTGAAGAAAAAATTAAGAAAGAAGAAGAGGAGAAGGAGAAAGAGGAAAGAAGGGAGGGAGGAAAGAAGAGACGGAGGGAGGGAGGAAAAGAAGGAAGGAAGAAAGGAAGGAAGAGAGGGAGGGAAGAAACTCAACAATCCTGAAGTTAGTAGACATCTCTTTCTTCAAATATGCCTCTCTGGAAAACTCTGGGATCTTTAATTACAGCAAAAACAATAGCAGAAACTTCTGTCTTTGGATCTCAAATGCAACTCTGGATGGAGCTCCCCAAGAGAGTGATAGATATAAATTTATTAGTTTCAGCAAGACACAGGCATAACTGTTCAGCAAAGAGTTTTATAAGAGGCAAAGAGAAGGCAGAGATAGCAAGAAAGCCCTGAGACAAATAGAACTACAGGCAGACTTTATTAATGACCGATGGATCCCGGGAGCCTCAAAGTTTAGTGCGGTTGCCTCTTTTGAGGTCATATTTTAAAAAGAGAGAGAGAACGTGAGATGATTATGAACTCTCTTTTGGTCTCCTTTAAAACTGCTAAACTGCTGCTGATGACAGAACTTTCAAAGGAGAGACTTAAGACACAGTTTTGATGTAACAACTTTTATGCCAAAAGCAGAGGTTCATGGAAGCCCAGAGAAATAAAGGTTATCAGCATTTAGGGAGTTTTGCCATGGAGATTAGTAATAAAAGAGAGAGAAAGAGAGAGAGAGAGAGAGAGAGAGAGAGAGGAGGAAGAAACCTGCATAAATTCTGCTCACTTAGGGCAGATGGCCTGTCTTCCCCATTTGCTAGAAAACTTTGTGAAGAATCAAAACAGTGTCTTGTCCATATTCGAATCCCAGGCAGTTCATAGGGCCACATGGGACAGGTCTCCACAGAAAATTTATGTTCCCTTTGCAAAATGAGATTGTCACTGGGAGATGGCTGCCCGAGTAGGACTAATTGACAAGTCTCTTTTTGCCTCTTGTGGTCCTAGTTTAAGTTCAAAGATTTTGAAAAGTAGGTATATTTCTCTTACTCTCTTTTTCTACTTTCTCAGACTGAAAGTCTCAGATCACTCAGATACTAGAGGATTGCCAAGCCACCGATAGACGAAGTTTGGGCCCCTGAGTCATTATGTAAAGGAAAATCACTCACTGTCCAGAAACCGCTATGTCGAACCACATATCACATGGCAGACATGGACATTTTGAAGGTTGTTTGTTACAGCAGCTATCCTTCTCCTAATACACTATTTTTGTACATGAACTTGAGTTGTGGGTATTTTGGCTTAGCATGAAGGTTTAATTCAGCTCCGTAACAAAAACTGTAAAACAAACCTGTTCAACAAACAGATATTGAATGCCAGTTTTCAAGGCTGTCCCAGAATAAGGGTGAATAACTGCAGCTAAGTTCTCAGGCTTTCTTTGAGATCGAGAGGAGCTCAAGATTGGGCAGGCATTGACATGAATTACCATGCACTGAGACTTTTAAGTCACCACTTCACTTTTGAAGGCGGCCACCCATTACCACCTTCCGTGAGTGGGTCTCTCTTCCTTACAGGGATTTACAAAGAGTCTTTGAGCAAAGGACTTTAATCAAGGTCAGTGCCTCCAGGCACAGTGACTACCAGCCTTGCACCCAGACCATGTCGGTTCTCCTGCTTTGTGAAATAATCTTAAGCCTCTACAGGCCTGTCAAAAAAAAGAAGAAGAAGGAGGAGGAGGAGGAGGAGGAGGACAAGGAGAAGGAGAAGAAGGAGAACTACATGGGAATCGCTGATAAACCGGTATTGATTTTCACAGATCACCCTTGTCAAAAGGATTTATTGATGTGTCAATGCGTGTTGTCGAGAGGATCATAGCAGGATGGCTTTGAAGGATTTATAAGAAATCTACAGGCTTTAATACACTTGGCGGTAAATAACTAACAAGTACTGCGTGTATTGATTCTTGTCATGTGGTCAATGCAATCTTTAGCCCACTAATTGTCAGTATTGACAAACAGTTCATGATCTAAATGAGCAGCTGGACATCTGTTCTGAGCAGAACATTTCCAAATGGCGTTTTCCTTGCAGTTCTCAGCCTAATGTTGGAGCAGTCTCGCAGGTAATCGGCTGTAGGCAGAGGGAAACGTGTGGTAATTAATTCTTCCTTGCTGTCAAATGTCACTAGAAGTAGGGAGAAGGGAGGCAGGGAGAGCCTGGTCACGGTGCACAAGGCTGGAACCCAGTTCTCAACCCATGCACAGCAGCATCTGTCAAGGCCCATCTCAAATGCCTCCT
Organism: Panthera onca; assembly: GCF_046562875.1. Taxonomy (NCBI): domain Eukaryota; kingdom Metazoa; phylum Chordata; class Mammalia; order Carnivora; family Felidae; genus Panthera; species Panthera onca. The sequence continues at coordinate 12,874,556 of NC_138342.1, forward strand.
CCCAGGAAAGACCTTCCAAAACCACACCATGCACGGGGTTTCTACCATTCGCGACAATTCATCCCACATTATCTACATCACACTTGATTCATCCACATGTGTGAACTTTATTTTTTTGTGTTATGACTAAATCCTATTCTTTTAAGTTTTTTTTAACTCTTTAATGTTTATTTATTTTTGAGAGAGAGAGACAGAGACCCAGCAGGGGCGGGGGCAGAGAGAGAGGAAGCACAGAATCTGAGCCAAGCTCCAGGCTCTGAGCTGTCAGCACAGAGCCTGATGCGGAGCTCAAACCCACAAGGTGTGAGATCATGACCTGAGCCGAAGTCAGATGCTTAACTGACTGAGCCACCTAGAAGTCCCTATTTTTATTTATTTATTTATGTATTTATGTATTTATTTAGGAGAGAAAGAGCATGAGTAGGGGAGGGACAGAGAAAGAGGGAGAGAGAGAGAATCCCAAGCAGGCTCCTCGATGCCAGCACAGAGCCCAATGGGGTGTTTGAACTCAAGAACAGCGAAATTGTGACCTGAGCCAAAGTCAGATGCTTAACCTACTGAGCCAACCAAGTGCCCCTAGATCTTATTTTTTTCATTGTGTACAAACTCTTGAAATTTGTTCGGAAGATGCAGGATGTCAGTATGGATCTCCCTGAGAAGATGATGGAGGCTATGAATGGTTTCCCTAGAACGATTTATAGTTGAATTAAAAAAGAATTAAAAAAAAAAGGCTTTCAGGAGTTTCACAGAAGGTCTAGGGAGTCCATAACCACCCCCCCAAATATAATTAAACCCAGCATCAAATTCCAGTTCCATTACCTCCCAGATGTCTGACCTCCAATACGTCTCTTAACCTGTCAGCCTACCCATCCTTAATATAAGAATAAACAGTTACACTGGGTGCCTGGATGGCTCAGTCAGTTAAGCATTGGACTTTGGCTCAGGTCATGATCTCACGGTTCTTGGGTTCGAACCCCATGTCAGGCTCTGTGCTGACAATTCAGAGCCTGGAGCCTGCTTCGGATTCTGTGTCTCCCTCTCTCTCTCTGCCCCTCCCCCACTCATGCTCTGTCTCTCTCTCTCTCAAAAATAAATAAACACTAAAAAAAATAAGAAGAATAACCAGTTACCGTGTAGCTATATTCTAAGGATTAGGTACACCAGTTCATGGGAGGTACTTTGGACATAGTATCTACCCCCCCCCCAAAAAAAAGAAAAAGAAAAAAAATCATTGGTATCATCGAAGATTTCTGGATTCATTTCTTCATGTTATAAACATTTGTTGAGCACTAACCAGGAATCAGGTGTGGACCTAATTGCTCCCCCTTAAACATAATAGATTGAACTTCACAGAATAACCATTTCATGTGTATTTTAATGCAGACATATATCAACTTATACCTAGTTCTGCTGTAAAACATTTTGCTCTCCATTGGGGAGAGTGCTATAAAAATGCAATTAGCAAGTGAGGTAAAAAGAGTGAAGCCAATGTAGGTAGACTTGATCTCTGAAGGTGCTTTTTTAAACTTGGAAGACTGACTTTACAGACACAAAGAATACTAGCTGATTTTAGTCGACAAAATTATCAGAGCTCATTTGTAGGCTTATGGAACTCTTTCCCATTGTTTTCGTCAATTATTTTTCTTGTAGGCTCTCAATCCCGTGCCATCATGCCTTCACCTTTATTTTGCTGATGCAGAAACTTGGCATTTGCACAGATAATCTGAAACTCTATCACCTAGGTGAAACTTCCTGTCCCATCTTTTATAATTTCCCACCATATGTTCTGATACTTGAGGTTTAGTACACTGACATTAGCAAGGCATAGAGCCCCCATGTGTCTGGAGACAATGATGGACACTCCATTGTCAGAGATGTAGCTTCTTAAGGAAGTGATATCCTGTCTGATCTTACAAATGTCTCCTATGTCCAATTATCACCAGCCATTTGGGTGAGTGACAAGAAAGATATCAAGGGGAAATTCTTTCCAGATCAGTTTCTCTCCCTCTCTCCTTCCCTTTTCTCTGAACACAGGAAGTGCTCCTTATTATGGTCTAAGAAGCATGACATTAACTTTGTGGTTGCAGTTAAAGTTTTAATAGAACACTGCTTGTTTGCTTCCCCCAAATCCAAATCTGCTCATCTGACCACCAGATGAATTACCACTCTTCTTTGACCCAGGACTTAATCTCTTATAGCTCTACGCCTCTAACCTTCATGGGAAAAACACGAGCAAAAGTGAGAAATACTTAAGACTGGAATCCATAAATGATATATATGTTTATAAAATTAGGGAGAAAAACAAGAAAGGGCAGTATTCTGAAGTGTTTGGCTTTAAAAAGTAAGATGGTCGTGAGCTAGGATTGGGAAGATTAATTAAAGAGCACAAAGTGTAAAAATAATACGATATTTCATATTTCATTATTATGAAAACGCACAATAATTGCATTCACCAGAAGCTTTCTTCCTAGAAATTTCCTCCTTAATCTTCTTCATAATGTGGCAAGATGGTTAAAAAGCAAGCACTAACATTCGGATTTGACCAATGGGATACAGAGTGCAGTGGATGATGTTGAGGGGAGGTACTTCTGTCTCTTTGGTGTGCCTCACTTTACTATCTGTAGGATAAGAATATTCATAGTATTCTATGCAGAGGGTTATGGTGAGGATTAGAGGAGTAAGAACGCAGAAAGAGGCCTAGATGAGATCCCAACACATAGGGAAGGCTAAGTAAATGTGAGATAGTATTATTACCAGGATGCACAATACACAAGCAAGAGAGAGTCACCTTCACGTTTCCTTTGGAGCCTCAACACTCAAGACAGGAATAAATCTCTCAATTCCGTTCCGCAACCACCTAGTCAACAATGGTGCTGCAGAATGCACGAAAAACCCATAAAAAGAATATTCTGCATTTATATAGCCCTTCTCGTTCACAAAGCACTTCTAGATATGTTCTCTTCTATGACCCTTGCAACCATCCTGCAAGGTTTTCAGAGAAGCCAAGGTTATTACATTTAATGAGTGGGAAAGCAAAGAACCAGAGAGGACAAATGACACGCCCAAGGTCACCGGCCTGTTAGAAGTCGAGACACATTCAAAACCAACTACATTACTGTGGCGTTACCTGCAACGAGTATCTCTGGGCTTTTTTTTTTTTTTTTTTTTTTTCCTACCCATACTGATCTTACTAATAGAACTTTGATTTCCTTCTTGAAAACTAGGTCAGCGTGCGCAGGGCTGGTTTGCTGCTAAATGGCACCACCTACGGAAGCTGAGCGCCCTTCATGCTACTCTTCCAGGTCTCTTCTCTTCGTGCCCCCGTGCAGCCATGTATCAGTAGGGGAGCCTGGATCTGAACGGTCGGACGCTCTCTCCTGTGACTCTGAATTTTAAATAGCCAGAAACAAAGCTGGAAGAAAGTGGTTTCAGTCCAGTGGCTGCAACCGGATAAGAGCATGAAGTCATTTCCGCTGCTAATATCCTATGGCGCCTACTGTGGCAACTCTCCTATGTCTGATCCCTCCGCCTCCCTGCCCATTCTCCCAGCAATCCCCGCGACCCTCCAATAAATTATCTCCTCGCTTAAGTTAACAACAGCTGCACCCTGTTTTCTGCAATTTAAGAGCCCAAGCTGATGGACCGATGCTCTCCGCTTCTTTCTCTCGTCTGTCCCATCAACAGACAGACTGAGAATTTATGAATTTATTAGAGAATTTATCAGCTGCCATGCTAGGAATTATGGTATGGAACACAATCAGAATGAAAAAAAAAATGTAAGCATCTAAGTGAGTTAAATTAAAAACTAATAAGAAAATATGAGGAAGTGCCACAATCGGGAATACAGTGATGGGCATCAGAAAACAACGCAGATCAGAGTTACCTAGAGAGGAAACGAAGGCTTCCTGCGAGGAGAGACTTCACCTGCATCCTGAAAAATGAGCAGGATTTGCAACACATTCAAACATGCAGAGTCTAATACTGGGAAGAAAAAACAGTGCAAAAGCAAATTTATTTTCCCTCTAAGAAGTCATGACTGATTTATGGAGAAGAAGAAGATTCTGGGGAATACAACCCTGTGTATTTGGAACATTCAAATGTGTTATGTAGAATTTGTTCACATCGTGCCTGACAGTGATCAGAGCAGGAGAACGTGAACTTTAACAAACATTTGTAATTGCAAGTCCAAAGCAAAGTATTATGTTTTTCATTGCAGTCATCAGATCAATCACGGGGATGAGTATAAAATCCTGCTGGGCTTAAAACCAGATTTTTCTGACTAAAAGCTATAATTATACTATATTGGTCAGCACACTAACCAGACCAAATACTTCAGATTTAAAAATCACCTCTAAATTTTCCCTGATGTGACTGACGACTTTAGGGGCAAAGAACCATAGAAGAGGCTTCTTCGGTGTTTTTCCTATATTCAAAAGGGTTTCCACCATCCAGAAACTGTCATTAAGGTCTTAAGTACCTCTCAACTTTTATTGAAGTTAAATAGAATAAATCTAAAAGGTTTTATGGTATATACTGAAATCTATTACCCCTTCCAGCAGATCTCTATTTTTCCCAAAGCGTATTTTGTAAGATCCCCATACCACAGGGCCTTTGTACAGGCTGCAGTTTCTATCTAAACTGCCCTTCCCTACCCCTTCTCTTCCTACCTCTGTAACTTTCCTTCAAGCCTCAAGTCAAGCATCATCTTTCTAGAGAAGAACCTCTTTATAGAAGTCCCTCAATATCAGATCCCAGTTGCCTCTCTCATAGCTCACTTTGCTTTTCTGTCTTAAGTGAGAAAGTTATGATTTGATTAATGATTCTCTCCAGCTGGACTGAAAAAAGTTGGAAAAGCAGTGCCTATGTGTTACTCCACTGGGTCAGCTTTGCTGAATGAATAGAGAAGAAATAGAGAGTTCTAATATGTCTGCCTTAAAATCCTACTGCTTCCAAAGACAATGCAAGTGCCTTCCATGTGGATATCAGTGAAGTCCGTTTTCCTTTACTCAATGTATTTTTCCCAAGTTCAAAAATGTCTTTGTCGTGGATCACTTTTCTTCAATTATGTCTTGATTTGTAACTCTCATTCTCTCTGATGACAGCTTGTTAATTCACCCTGTTTTCTTTTCTTGTCCTTCACAGAAAGGACAGAGCCAAATCGGCTTCTCAAATGTACAAACTCTTATAGGCTTCTGTTTCTCTTGCTCTCTATGTACCTACGCTCAATTTCTTATTTACGTCTCTAGTTTTCACATATTTTGTTTCTATATCCATTGTCATACGCATCATCCCAGAGTAGAAGCATTCACTCCCTCGTGTGTGTGACATCTGTACGTACTTTTATTCTTGCACCCGTCATCTTGTATTATTTGTAGTGGCTTCGGTCTGGTCTGCGTTACCTACAGGACCACGAGCTCCTTCTAGGGAGACACAGGCCGTATCTGCGTAGGGGCTCCCATTTTTGAGCACAGCGCCTGGCGTGTGCCACACCTTCGGTAAATGCTTGTTCAACTGAAATGCTTCAGATCATTTTTTTGGAAAGGATTGCTACGTTGGCAGATCCAATTCAAAATCTTGAACTTGACTGCATTTAATCTTACTGTTTCATTTTCTTCCCAGCTCACCTTCCTACTCCCTCCAGATACAGAGTTGTAATCCCTGTTTTCTCCTGTCTTCTACATGATTTGATGTCACAAATATGATTAATGTGCTACTCAACCTCTTGCCCACATCACTAATAACAACATTAAAGAATAGCGGGCCTGTTACTAAATGCCACTCCCGCAAATGGCATGTCTCTCTGCCCCTTGTTTCCAGTCCTCAACCTCTTTGAGGTTCCATGGGGATATTCGTTTCTATAACCAGTTTGAATTAATTCTGCAAGTCAGATTTCAAGAGACCCGAAGACTCAGAACAAAAGCCTGTTTGCAATCCAGAAGTAGTCCGGCTGGTCCTGAGCGGTCATCTAAAATCGACATTCAAACCAAACGTGAATTTTTGTGCTCTAGAATAACACCACATGTTTGCATGGCCCTTTCTCTGTGTACAGAGCTCTGTTCTAGGAACTTTATAGGTACCGGTATTAATATTTTTTTAAGCCCCAAAGGAACCATACGAGGTAGATACTACGATCATCCCCATTTTACAGATGAGGAAACCGAAGCACAAAGAGATTCAGTAATTAACTGGAGGATTGGGTCGAGGTGGTCTTGCTTCAGAATCGGTACCATGCTATACTGGCTGTAGGAAACTGCCCCCTTGAATGGTAGTAACTCGAATCTCTGGTTATCCACTGTTGCATTTATATTATTGTTTTTAATGTTTATTTGTTTTTGAAATAGAGAGAGAGCGTGCATGAGTGGGGGAGGGGCAGAGGGAGAGGGAGAGAGAGAATCCCAGGCAGGCGCCAGGCTGTCAGCACAGAGTCCAACTCACGAACTGTGAGATCATGACCTGAGCCGAAATCAAGAGTGGGGCCCTTCACCAACTGAGCCCCCCTGGCGCCCCCAGACCCCACCTCTTGATGGCAGAAAGGTCAGCAAATTTGTTGCCTGCTTTTAGGCAGTTGAACCAAAATACAATATTGTGTATTTCGTTTCCTATTTTTCATTCTTTCATTTTAACATTACTTATTGGGAAGTAAGGTAGAAAAGCAGACATTTTTATCTATCAGGCATTTTTATTATTCATGCTGTTTCAATAATCACCTGACTGAACTATATCGAGGCTCGTTATGGCGAAGGTTTCAGTCTCTTCATAAAAACGAGTACAGTAAGGCTCAGAGAGGTTGGGGAACTTGCCCGTGGAGACATGGACTTAAACCCAAGAACCGTGTGGTGCGTATTTTTCTTTTTAATTAAACCGCAGCTGCTTCTTACGATTTTATTCGGTCACTGGAGTGAAAGAGAAGACACGGTATGTGGACCCCCTCACACAACCTGGCGACAGGGTGACTTGAATTTGGTGCGACCTGAGGAAGGTAACCTCCCCTCACTGCACCTTTGTCTTCCCCATTTGTAAAGTGAGTGGCCTGAACCACGTAAGTGTTTTCCAAACTCATGTGTCTTGAAATCAGCGTATAGTAAGTGAAGTATAAAACAAAACAAAACAGAACAGAACATCTTATGTAGGGAGGGGGAGAACTGTGAATCTTTAGTTTCAGTTGTGGGTGCCTATTTGTGTGTGTGTGTGGGGGGGGGGGGGACGGTGAGAACTGGATCATACCAAAAAATGTATTTCTCCCTGTAGATAATAAAAAAGAAGGAAAGCAAACTGGGTTAGGTGACATTTTATGATTCCTTCCAGATCAAAAAGCTATGATTCTGGGAATGGTCATGATGTCAACCATAATTTTGTATAAAACAGAGACTACATCGAACTTGCTTTGAATAAGACCCTGAATAAAATGACTATTTGTTATAATATACTTGACATATTTATCAGCTCGTGTATTATTATTATTCAAAATCAAAAACTTTTTTCTAGTTTGGGTCAAATTTTGGTGGAAGGAAGGAAGGAAGGAAAGAAGGAAAGATGGAAGGAAAGAAAGAAGGAAAAGAAGAAGGAAGGAAAGAAGGAAGGAAAGAAGGATGGACGGAAGGAAAGAAGGAAGGAAGGAAGAAAGGCAGAAGGAAGGAAAGACGGAAGGAAGGAAAGAAAGAAGGAAGGAAGGAAGGAAGGAAGGAAGGAAGGAAGGAAGGAAAGAGGAAAATAAAAAGCATGCCTGTACCAAATCTTCCTGAACCTCAGGGCAAAAAAAAATCTCTGCCAGCAAATATTCCCAAGCCCTAACTCACACATTCTCTATTCATTTCAAGCAGTATTTTTTTTTAATGAAATTTTGCTACCTCTAGAAATCAAATCTCAAGAGAATCTTTTAATACACAAGTGTGAGCAATAGCATATCAATGCTAAATTAATTCAGAGGATACAGTCTACAGACTTAAGGAAGTGATTTAGGGATACAAGTGTCGAATTTGGGGACTGGGTGACTCAAAGAAACGAGAAGTTTCCTTTTATGCTGAAAGTCCATGATTCAGCAGTTCTACAAATGTTGACAGGCACACATTCCGAAGTGTCAAGACTCAACATGAATTGTGGATAACCTTGTTTCTCTGATCCACTGGATTTTGTTGGCCAGAATATGGGGCCTGGTCATTTTTCTTCTCTCCAATATAGAACAATGAAGCCTCTTCTCTGTATATTTGGCCAACAAGCAAGATATGGATTTTACTCTAAATGCAAGGGCACTTTATTTTGGAAAGTATTGATTTCCTAAACTTCTAGAAATTGGCACTCAGTAAACAGCACCTGAGAAGTAAAGTTAAAATAGCTTTTGTGTAAAATACATAATACGGTGTGCTCAAAAATTTAGAAATGACATCACAAATATCATCTTGGTTTTTTCCTGATTTTAATTTTCACATAATATATTTATGGGGCACTTCACTCTCTTTAAGGTACTTTTTTTCATTCACTCATTCAAAGATATTTATTGGGTACCAAGTTTGTAGCAGGGCTTACTCTTGGCAACGGTGTGGCAGACAAGGTCCCCTGGAGTTTCCAGCTCAGCAGAGGGGGATGACAAGGAACAAGAAAACAAATAAAAGAACCAGATCATTGCAAATTGCAGTAAGTGTCACGGAAGAGAAAATCAGCTTGTGATGCTCAGTGATGATTTCAGATGTGCAGGGAAACGCTAAGGGGATAACATTTGAGCTGAAATCTACAAGGCAGGAAGGAGGGGCGCCCAGGGGGCTCAGTCGGTTAAGCTTCTGACTCTTGGTTTCCGCTCAGGTCATGATCTCACGGTCTGGGAGTTCAAGCCCCACATGGGGCTCCGTGCTGACAGTGTGGAGCCTGCCTGAGATTCTCTCTCTCCCTCTCTTTCTGCCCCTCCCCCCGCTCACTCTCTCGTCTGTCTCCCTCTCAAAAATAAATAAATAAACTTACAAAAATTAAACCAAATTAAAAAATAAAAAGCAGGAAGGGGTCAGCTCCATGCAAACCTGAGGACAGAGTTTTCCTGGCAGTGAACTTGCTGGGGCAAAGACCCTCCAGAGGAAACAGACCTGGGGAAAGGCAGAGGACAAAGAATCTCACATACCCAACACTCCCTTTCTGTGTGAATATGCTGCCTTTAAAAAGCTTGCTCTTTTTTTTTTTTAAGTTTATTTATTTATTTTGAGAGAGAGAGAGACAGAGAGAACACAAGGGGGGAAAGGGCAGAGAGAGGGAGAGAGACAGAGAACCCCAAGCAGGCTTTGCATCACCAGTGCAGAGCCCGAGGCAGGGCCCGAGCTGAGGAACCATGAGATCACGACTTGAGCCAGCCAGTCATACCTGACTGAGTCACCTAGGCGCCTAAAAAGCTTGTTCTTAATCCTTCTAACCCCAATTCCTGGTGTTCTATATTTTGCGAAAAAGAGAGAGAGAGAGACTGAGAATTGAGAAAAAGTATAGTAAAGTTTTCTGCCCGGTACACACTCCAAAAGTCTGATAATTTTTTTAAAAATTTTTGTTTAAGTTTATTTATTTTGAGAGAGAGAGTGGGGAAGGGGCAGGGAGCAAAGGAGAGAGAGAGAATCCCAAGCAGGCTCTGCACTGTCAGCACAGGGCATGCAGCAGGGCTCGAACTCATGAACCCTGAGATCATGACCTGAGCTGAAAACCAAGAGTCCCACGCTTAACCAATTGAGCCACCCAGGTGCCCCCAAATAGTCTGATAATCTCTAACTCTTATTTTTAAGTTCTCTTTAGGACAAAGATCAGACTGATAACATCAGATTGTGTAAGAATATTCTTCTTTCCCTGGAGCTTGATTTCTCCAAATGCCACGTTTTCATTCGCATGGTCTTGTCACGTTCGAAATATTGACAAGCTTTTTTATTTCCTAATCATCATTTGATAATTTAAAACTTGGGTTGACCAATCACCAAAAGCTTTACAGCTGCAAAAGAAAAACGAAAAGTACTATTTTTGTGACTGTGCAAAACGGAGTCAATTTTCCCCAAAATATTTCACCCCTTTGGCGCCTTCTGCCTCCTCCTCCATCACCACTCCCGCTCATTCTGAGGACCAACCAGCAGCAGCAGAGATCACTTACTGGTGAAGTCTGGGATTAGCCCTCCCCAGGGTTCTGGTACCAGTAACGCATTTCCATATCCCGAGCGAGCTCTGTTTTTGTCTTTGTTTTTCCAAATGCTGAAACTAGCCTTTCAAGCCACTGGCCTCGGACATAGAATATTTGCAAGAATTTTATCCTTGGTACCTGAAAATGGAAGCCATTCCAATGTTTTTTTTGTTTTTTTTTTTCTTTCTTTCTTTCTTTCTTTCTTTCTTTCTTTTTTTAAATAAGGAACTTATCAGGAAAAATCACTGGGCAGATTGGTCAAGTTTCCTGAGCCTCATTTCCTACAGCGAAACCCGTGTCTCTATCATCAATAACGCAATGGTAGAGCGGAAAGGAAAGAATCCTAGAACTCATCTCTGTCCTAAGGCTTTGGACATGCCGCTCTCTTTCCCTGGAATATCCTGGCTCGCTCCTTTCACCTGACATACCTTTAAAGAACTTTCAGATGCTGCGGCTTTGGCCCCAAAAAGAACTAGACTCAAACCTCAGCTCTTCTGACTTTGGGGCTCATTTGTAAAATGAGCGTAAAAGATGACTTATTAGGATTGTTAAAAAAAAAAAAAGGTTAGATGGGATAATCTATGTATAACTGTCTGTGTACCTCTGCTGTTTGTGCCGTGTATCCGCCCCGTGATACGAACAATTATTTTTTTAAAATTTTTTTTACATTTTATTTATTTTTGATAGACAGAGAGAGACAGAGCACAAGTGGGGGAGGGGCAGAGACAGAAGGAGACCCAATACCAAGCAGGCTCCAGGCTCTGAGCTGTCAGCACAGAACCCCACGCGGGGCTCGAACTCACAAACCGCGAGATCATGATCCGAGTGGAAGTAGGAGGCTTAACCGACTGAGCCACCCACGCGCCCCTGAACAATTATTTTTGCAGTAGATTCTCTTTATTCTGGAATAAGAGGCCTGATAATTAGTAGGTTAATGGAGCATTGGTAAAGCAGAAGTAGCATGGCCTGCTGGCCATGAGCTTTGGGCAAAAACCAGTATGTTCTATAGAAGGAAGGAAGCATGTCCGTTAACCTAGGAAGCATGGTACATGGGGGATGTCTTAAGCTCTTCCAGTCTATCGGGGCGCCCAGTGGCTCAGCTGGTTAAGCGTCCAACTCTTGGCTTTCGGCTCAGGTTGTGACCTCACAGTTTGTGAGTTCGAGCCCTGCGTGGGGCTTTGCACTGATGGTGCGGAGCCTGCTTGGGATTCTCTCTCTTCCTCTCTCTCTTCCCCTACCCTGCTCACAGACAATGTCTCTCAAAAATAAATAAATAAGCTTGGGGAAGAAAAAAGATCTTTTGCTATATTTTTTTACAGGTCTCAGTTTAATATTTTCCTCCCAGAGTCTTGCCAGACATTCTAGGTAATCTTAGTTTTCTCTGTCTCCCCTACTAACAGCTAGGATTTATTGAGCACATACGATATGCCAGGTAATATTCTATGTATTTCACAACAGCCCAATAAGTAGGTATTGGTGTTTTCTTCAAGGTGACACGGCTAGCAACGTCAGTGGTGGCTGTGACGCCACACAGTATGGCTCCAGACTTCCTGTAGGTAACACTGCGCAGACCTGGTAATCTATCACACCCGCACTCTGTCAGGATCCGGACTCAGCACACTTGATCCGTGTGCACTTCATCTGTCTTCCTGGGCAGCTGACCTCCACCAGGTGAGAATCACCATAGACGCTCAATACATGTGAGGTTTCCAGACCCTCATTTTCACAATTAGAGAGTGGGGTCAGGAGACGTTTAGTGACCTGCCCACTGGGCAATGCCGATCTTAGAATGTGGGGCTCCTCACTCTACCCTCCACTCTCTCTGCACTTCATCAAGCTCCGGCTTGTGTTGGTTTCCTTGCTCAACATCCTCCCACTCTCCTGACAGCATCTTGTCTCTGAAGTCGCCGCCCCGATCCCATCCCCGACCAGGTCTTAAATTCTGTTTCCTGAAACCTGATTTAAATCTACGATACAATGAAAGTTTTTAGTGCATTTAAAAAAGGGGGGGGGGTTGCTAATACTAAAACATCCAGAAAGAAATCGCAGGAGCCTAGAGCCTAGAGCCCACGGTACCAGGTAGTTTCGTAACTACCTCTCTGGCTGAGGTCCCGCAAAGCCATCCCTTTGAACTGAAAAAGAAAAGCAAATAAATAAATAAGTGGGTCTGCTGATTAGCAAGGTATTGCAGCTGCTGTGGAAAAACCTCCCACATCTCACTTCCCTGTATCATCATCCCTGATGTTTGTTTCTTCTTCCAGCAGAGATGAAGAGAAAACTGAATTGTGCTTCTAGGGTACAATCTTACCTAATTATGCCAGCTGATCACTTAAAAGTAATGTTTGCACACAGATCGGGAAGATGCTTACAAGAACCAGCTGGTTGATAAAGGCTATAAGTGAGGATTTGATTCCTTTTCAAAGAAGTGTTAACTATTTACATCTATTTTTAAACACAGCATCACAACACCAGTGACTGTGTGGCACTGAGAGGCTGTGCTGTACTCCTGTTCCACAGGGCGGACAAACAGGGGTGAAGGAGAGCCCCGCGTGTCAACGGTGTGATGCCCTCATTCGCCGCCGAGGACATCGTTGAAAGGAGGACAGACGACTGTCTTTTGGTTTTAGACCCAAAGGAAAGATTAAGAAGATCACTGGGAGAGAGAGTGTGTATTTGTGTGTGCGTGTGCCCTCAGGAGCATGGGTTTTTCTTACAAAGCAGAATGGTGCCCAATCACCGCTGGCTTCCGGACAGAGCCGACTAGTGTTAGAATACGGGCCACACCCCATGCCACCCTCACACCTTGGCCGAGTTACTTCGTGGGCGTTTGTGATGAGTCCGTGTGCTAAAAACCGTCTTAATCCCTGTGACACCGTCTTACTGAATGCACGTAGCAACCTTACGTGGGAGGTTATCACAATCATGTTTTGTAAGTGGGCCTCACACCCAGCGGAGGGTCCAGTCCGGGGCTCGAATTCATGACCTTGAGATCCAAGACCCGAACTGAGATCAAGAGTTGAGCGCTTCACCATCTGAGCCGCCCGGGTGCCCCTGCAAATCATTTTTTTTTTTAACTTGAAGAATATTAAGTGTCTTTGTCCAAGAGGCAAAGTGGAATTTGAACCTAAACCTGTGTGGTCTCAACTTTGCACCCAAAGTCTGTGTTCTTAACCTTTAACTCCTCTATTTGATTCTCCCTGCTCTCTCGCAGGCCAAAACTGTGGCATCTTGGATCCATCCAGTTTCTGAAGTATGGCCACAGCTCGGGAATTCATCCATGCTTTTTATTTATTTATTTATTTATTTATTTATTTATTTTTATTTATTTATTTTTTTTTTACCGTTTATTTTTATTTTTGAGACAGAGAGAGACAGAGCATGAACAGGGGAGGGGCACAGAGAGAGGAAGACACACAGAATCTGAAACAGGCTCCAGGCTCCGAGCTGTCAGCACAGAGCCCGACGCGGGGCTCGAACTCACGGACCGCGAGATCGCGACCTGAGCCAAAGTCAGCCGCTCAACCGACTGAGCCACCCGGGCGCCCCTAATCCATGCTTTTTAAAATGAAGGGCAATTTTCTGAAGTCGACACATGCTTCTGAGTGTGCCAACTATGTCTCAGTACAAGCCTGGGTGCTGGGGTATGAAAGAGAATAAGACAGTGGGCATCTTAGCCTTCTTAAGTGCCACAAAGGGGAGACTTAAGGACAGCAAGCATCACACTGTGGAGTAACACATATTAATAGCACCTAAATAGTACCTGGCACATGACAGGTGCTACGTAAATATATATGGATCACAGAGAAGCATTTGCAGTGCAGTGGGAGCTGAGATACTATGTCTAGTAAGTTCAGAAAAGGCAGGCTTCCTGGAGGAGGTGGCTGTAGAGGGAGCCGTTGACAAAATGAGTAGTTCACCAGGGAGGTAACGTGAGAAGGACACTCCAGGGGGAAGAAAGAGACCTGCTTCACTGTATAATGAGATTTAAGGATTTGGGATATACACAGCTCCAATTATTTTTCTGAAATACGAATCTTAGAGGTGGCCATTCATGGAATAAAGAGATAAACCAAAAAACAAACAAATAAAAAAAAATAATAGTGCAAATGATGACTCTGAGACTGGAGCTAAGGTTTTCCATATTAGCGATTCAAAGGGTGAAGAACACTCAAAGACCCTGCCCTTTGCCGAGACTACATCCCCAAGTCAAGCATGGTACCCTGAACATCTGTTGCCTACATTCAATCTGTGATCCATGTGGGTCTTTGGGTGACCACACGATATCCAAAACAAGACCAATGCAAGACCTTGAGGGTAATGCAATGATATGTAAGGCAAGACCTTGGGGATTAAGAAGAGAAGCGTTCTTTCCTTACGGTAATGAGGCTGATACACGATTTAGCTCTCATGCTGTTCATATAATCAGACACAGGGATCACAATTCAGCATGCATAAGAAGGGTGGCCACTCTTCCTTCCCATGACAGACATCACTGCTTGATCTATTGCTGTCACCTGGAATGTAAATTCTTAAGGGCGGGGAACTTATCTATTCCTTCCCTGGTATTTCCCAGTTCCTAGAACATTGAGCACATTGTAGGTGCTCAATAAATATTTGTGGCATGAGTGAGTTGACCACTACTCTTTTTTTTTTAGTATTATTATTGAGCCTAGGGTTACTGCACTTCCAGAAGCTAAACCAATCAATAGGAGGGACCTCCTGAGATGAAACTGATTGGCTTTTCTTGTGAAACAGAAAACACCCTGGACTCAGCTTAACAATTTTGGGCAAACAATTTCACTCTCCATGATTTGGTTTTATCACATCGGCATCATAGAGTCTTTATAAGAATCGGATGATATATGACCGGGGTGTGTGTGTGTGGGGGGGGGGGGGGGGTCTCAGTTGGTTAAGCATCTGATTCTTGATATTGGCTCAGGTCATGATCCCC
This sequence comes from Panthera onca, assembly GCF_046562875.1. Classification (NCBI taxonomy): domain Eukaryota; kingdom Metazoa; phylum Chordata; class Mammalia; order Carnivora; family Felidae; genus Panthera; species Panthera onca. Next base: position 12,889,639 of record NC_138342.1, read on the forward strand.
TGGTCATGGGATCGAGCCCCACCCAAGTCAGGCTCCACACTGAGCACGGAGCCTGCTTGGGACTCCCCCTCTCTCTCCGCCCCTCCCCATCTCGTATGTGCATGCGCTCACACGCACATACTCTCCCTAAGTAAATAAACATTAAAAAAAAAAAGAATCAGATGATATATGAGATATGATATGAGGCCAAAGTCTTTCCCAAGATGGTTAATAAATAACAATTTTATTTTCATTTTCTCTAGAAAGTCTTAATAAAATTGAAAAACTCCAAATTTGGTTTATTAATCACTCATGGACCGATTTTATATATGGGTGTATATACAACACACACACACACACATCTATTCATTATATATTATCATATATAATCATTCTACATATGGAAAGTATTAAAATCAGTAATATTGCTTTGGCTCTAATGCTCGATCTCATCTACTTGTGGATTATAGATTAGATAGAGAAATGGGTAGATAGAAAATGAAAGAAAGAAAACAATAAAGAAAGATGATAGACCCAGATAGAAGATGAAACAATTACAGATCGTAATTGGGCAGACTGATTTTAAATCACACACTTATCACAAAATGAAAGTCATCAGAGCACATTTAGTCCCAATAGTGCAGCATCTATAATTTTCCAGGCTTTCTCTCAGCGTAAACAAAAGCAGAAGGACAAGAATGTAAGTGAGTTTCGGTGATCGTGGCCATTTAAAACAAAGAAGTAAATACCACATTACAGAGTGCCTGCCAATCCACCTCTCCTACTTCCACAAACGTGTCCATCCTGAAACTTCTACCCCCAGAATATGAATATTCACCCGCAAATGGATGGATTAAATTGTTATGCAAAAGACATGGTCTCTCTGACGCATTGCAATTCCCTTTGCCTCACTCTGGTGAGCAAGGCTCCTCCCGCAGATGGTTTTCTAAGATAGACACAGTTCTTCCACAGCATTTCCAACAACTGCTAAAACGGAGTTCCAGTGTATGCCGTGGAAAGGGGAAAATCCTCTTTCTAAGCCCAGATATAATTTATTAGCTGATTCATTTCACTGCAAGAGCTTGAGAAAAATCTGCTTTTTTTTCCCAACAAGCTTAAACATTTTGGGCAGGGCCAAGGACAGAAAGAAAAAAATAAAAAAGGAAAAGAGAGAAAGAAAAAGAGAACAGAGAGGGTCGGCTAAATGCAAATGGAAAGAGCTTAGGGAGGCTTCTGGACTACCATTTGAACTGCAGTATCTTGGCGGGTAATTCGAGATTGATTAAATACTGAACGAGGCTTGATTGGTGTAGAGGTTCAATCATAATCAGGATTCGGAGATGGAACCTAAGAGGGAGAGGAAGATTCCCCCCACCCTGTGAAAGCCTCAAGGTCTGAAGAAAGCACCCACCAGATCCACAGGAAAGGCACCTAGACAATTCTCATTCCCTGTGCATCTCCACAGCCCGCCCTACCTAGACGAATGCCCATAAAGGAAAAACAGTGCCCCCCCACCACCAGGACACATGAATCCAGCCCTAGAGTTGTGTTCTGGGGCAGACACGGCCTACCTCTAGCCTGGACCCGACTGAAGATGGTTACACTGTGGGTGGTCTCACAGAGACAGCTGGGGGGCAGCACATAGGCTCAAGGGCAACGTGGAGGGGCTAATGCAGGCTGACCCTTTCAAAGAGAATTTGGAGTCAAGAAAAATGAAAGAAATAACTCCTAACACGCATCGGAAAGACACTCTTAAACATACTAAGAGTTTTCCTACCCTACTTGGGAAGGAAAAAAAAAAAAAAACCATACACACACACACAGGATGAGAACAAGCAGCACAGGTTCAGGAAAGTCTACAGTTCTGACCTGCTCAGCAAGAGGCTTGCAAGGCTTTCCATTTCGTTCCTAAGATTTACTAAGCAGATTAGTGCTGAAGAGTCCTTATTTTTGCAAATAGCAAAAAAAATAAATAAATAAGCAATCTGGGATGTGAATAGATCATAAACGTTCTCTTGTCTGCATAGAGTTCAATATTCACATTTTGCCAGAACTGCAAAATCAACAATATCTTGTTTTTCTTATTCCAAAATTTTGCGCATATGTCTGTGCTTTAATAACTGGAGGGGTGGGGGGAATCCAAGCAGGAATCACAAAGATTCCTGGAAAATCCCCAGGGTTATCAGCATCTGGGATGTCACCCTGTCCACGTGACACACGAGACCTCAGGCCCTTCGGTGATTTTCCAGCCTCTTATCTCCCAACTGACACAAACTCCTCACGTCAGGCAGGCAAGCACAGCTGGTTTCCCCTCTTTGACTCTTGGTTGTTGCCACGTTTACGCCCCTGGTCTCTTCCTGGAACCTTTCTCTTGCCCCAACTGCAGTTCTGCCAAACCATTTCCTTTCCTTTCTGGCCCACAGTTCATTTCCTCCCCTTTCCCAGCGTGTTTCTCTTTCTTTCTTTCCCTCTCTCTCTCTCTCTCTCTCCTCTTCAGTCCTTCCCTTCTAGGAGCCTGGCTCGAGAAGAGCTCTTACACACATTCCTTATAACATCTGTTTGTAGGAGGATGTGAGTGGCAAGCCATCATCTTAGGACAAAATACTACCCAAACTTCTAATCAGACATTCAAGGCCCACCTCCACTTGGAGCCCAGAGGGTTTGTATATTAATACTTCCTTTTATGCACTCCTTTCCTCAAGCCGATGGACCCACTGTTTCTTCTCTGCCCCTGCACCTCCCTGTCTTGAGGATTTTGTGCATATTGTCCCCCCCCTGGGGACACTCTTCCCTCCACCTTCTTCTGTATCTCTCTGGATTCCTCTGGGTAGGAAGGGCTCCTCCTTCCAGCCCCTAATCTGTAAATTCGCTCTTGGGTGTGCAATTATGTGCCCACATTAGAGGTGCAGAATCTATGGGTGGGATTTCACTGGGGTCAGATTATGAGACACTTGAGGGCAGAATCCCTAGAAGGTTTTTCTTACGTCTCTCCCAGAGTGTAGGCAGAATGTAACAGATATAGAGAGATAATATCCTGAAAGAAAAAGCAAGCCTAGAACCTTCCATTTTAGAATTGTGGCCGGACCACATACATTTTTTTTTTTTCTAATTCCATCTGAAGACACAGGGAAGGAAAACAACAGATGCAACTTCAGGGGTCAAAGGGAATGGAAGAGGTAAAGTAGGTAAGACATTTCAACCAGTTTTGGGGAGGTAAGAATTGAATGGAGAAGTGGGAGTATCTTTATTAAAAGTGGAGACACCTAGACCACAGCAGTCTGCAGAAAGAGAGAGCAAGAGAAGTGAGCCAGTACATCCTACACAGCCCCAGAAAGGCTCAGAACTTGGATGCGTGGCTGAAGGAGGTGTGTGAAGTGTGGAATTAGGAAGGGGTCTCTGTTTATAGGGCATTTACATGCTTAGATATATCCCTGGCCCCAACCTCCTCCCACCTACCTAGAACTCCTGTCTCCTCACAAGAACAGGTGTTTCACACCCTAAGCAGAGAGTTGGAAAGTTCTTGTTTGTAGAGACTTAAAGGATCCAAAAACAAAAAAACAGAAAACCGACTCTAGAAACTCATGTGGGCCTCTGTAGCGAACACACCAGCTGGCCCCCCAATTCCCCAGTGGTGCGACCCACCAGGCAAAACGCTTTACTCATGCACTCAGAGCTTGTAATTTGCTTTTTAGCAGCACATATTTAATACGAAAGGATAACCAAGGAACCCCAGATTTTAAGCAGTTTCCAACATGAAACGGAGAAACAGACACAAATAAAAGGGGGGAAGGAACCCAAGGGAAAGAGACAATGCAGGAAGCAGAAGAAAACATTTTTTTGAAGTACCATCCGATTTTTGAAACTATGTGTCTATATGCTGCTTTGATAAAATATATGTCAATATAAAAATAGAGTACATTTTTGGGACCCTAACAGATTCGAGTTTGAAGTATGATTCCCATGCCTAAAATCTATGTGTGATGTTAAAAAAGAATTGAATCTCTCTGACCTGAGACTTTGCATCTGTAAAATTACCATGGTGATATACTAACTCATAGGGTTGTTTTGAGTATTAAAAGGAACGATGCAACATAGTGTGTATAACCCGCACTTAATAAATGATAGGTATCCAGGGAAGTTTTTAATACCATTAGTTCTCACCATGTTCTGGAGTGGCAGACCCCTCGGAGAACTTGATAAAGACTCTGTATTCTCTCGCTAGGAAAACAAATACACATACGTACACAGACAAGAGTTTACACATAATTTCAAAGGAATCTCAGACTCTCTGAAGCCCTAACAAGAACTCCCCAGGTTAAATAACCGATCTAAACAAAGAAGTCCTTAAGGGCAAGGATGTTCCTTTTCATTTCCTTTAAATCAACTGCAACGTTCAGTAATGTTCAACTCAGTGAATGGGGTAAGAACTGCATCTAACTTTGCTTGTGCCAAACGGAGAGGACTCTGCACAGGTAACAGCAGAAGAGTCCTCTGACCTGAGGACATCCGCCCTTAACTCCCAAAGACTGTCATTCTATTTGGTCCATGAAAGGAAGATGGCTGATCCAATTAGCCTGTGCTGACCTCATGCCTGATGATGCTTATAGTTTTCTACAGCTAAAGGGTTTAGAGAAGGGGCTCCTAATGGTTCCGGCAGAGATAGAACCTAAGAAGACATTGTTTTCTCCTGCAGAGATACACATGGATCTCATAGAAATGCTGAGCAGCCTTTTCTCAGAATGGACCGACTGCCTCCATGGAACCTATCACTAGCAATCAAGCATTCATTAAGTACTTATGCGATGGGGTTGACTAAAAAGATACAGAACTTGTAGTCAGACTGACCTGGTTTGGGATCCTGGCCCCATCGCTTCTAAGCTGCATGACCTTGGGCGACTTACTTAGCATCTCTGAGCTTGTTCCTCTATCTGAAGCGCAAACAGCATAAGGAAAGTCTGTACTTTCCTTACGAGTATAAAAAGAGCAGTGAGGAGGCTGGTGTGGCTGGGGTATAGTGAGGGGGAGTGAAAGAGAGAGAAACTCAGAGAGCTGGGTCATATGGATCTCACAGGGCATGACAAAGATTTCAGATTTTTTTCTGAGGAAAAGAAGAAATCATTGGAGGGTACTGAAGAGAACAGAGACGTGATCTGACCTACATTTCAAAAACTTACTCTGGCTATTGTGTGGAAAAGACTGTGGGCACAGAAGCACGAGTTCCATCGGTGGCCTGGACAAGGGCAGCGACGGTGACCGTGCTCATGATAAGAAGAGTCAGACTCAGGATATCTAACGTGTATTCCTACACGCTCTAAGATGAAAGAAATAAAGAAGAATCCAAGTAGCTGAGGACAACTTTATAAAAGAATGTGGCTTCTGCTATGAAGAATGTGACAGGAAAGATGCCGCTTGTTCCATTCTTTCTCAGTAATTAGACGCCATGGATTTTGGCTGAGACAACGGCCCAGAAAAAAAAAAAAAAAAATTAGTCTATATACCCCATCTCCCCGGCAACCAAGCGTGACTGTGTGACCTTGTGACCATGTGACCATGTGACCATGTTCTAGCCAATGGGAAGGCAGTTAAAGTAGTGTATGCATCTACCAGGAGATGTCACTAAGGGAAGGGGGCACTGCCTTCCCATTTTCTTTCTTTTCTACATGCTGATAATACCTCAGCTGGAGCAGCCATCTTGGACTTAACACGGAACCAATGCGTTGAGGCTGCACCCCTTGGGAAAGACTTTGTCCTCACTGACCCTAATGCATCCCCACTAGCCCCGGAGGGCCAATATCATGTGAACAATAACTAAATTTACAACTGTTTAAAACACTATGATTTTGGATATCGTGTCGCTCAAAATGGAGCCTAATCATAACTGAATCAAAGAATAATAGATTTTAAGGTATAAAATTGTTGAAAGAAAATGTTTTGGTTATTTGCCAAGCACATGGACACTAACTCTAGAGTGTCACTTCAAAATTCAGAGTGAAACAAAATTACACACCCTAAGTCTTGGAAATTGATTGAAATAGAGGTCAATCGCTGGCTTTGAATTTTTGAGCAGCATTTTGACAGTCTCCCTGCAATGCTCTAAGAAAGAAAATTGCTCAGATTAGGATCATCAGACTCGAGGGACCTCTCTAGATGCCACGATTCTGCTGACAAATGGGGACGCGAATGACACAAGAGTTGGCTGGGGATGAAATTTTGAGAACCTCTCCCATGCCTACAAACCAAAATTGCAGGACCATCTGAACAATTTGGAAAAAAAAAAAAAAAAAACAAAAACCCTGTAAGTTGAGGGACTCAGGAAAACTAAGTATCTCCCAAGCACCTACTGCATGATTCCACAACTTGACTTCAATATTCTTAAATTAATCATAAAGAAAGTGAAACGGTGATAAAAGATCAGATAAACCTCAGACTGGGGTTTAAAAATAATTATTGTATGAATGAGTAAACTTTGCAAGAGATCAAAAACCTAAGCAGTTGGCCTGTAATATGTTTTGGGAAAAAAGTACATGAAATCTCAAACTTTCACAACCAGGATTTCCAGATTCTCTTGAGAAATCAGATCTGGGGGCGCCTGGGTGGCTCAGCTAGTTAAGCGTCCAACTTTGGCTCAGTTCATGATCTCACAGTTCATGGGTTCGAGCCCCGCATCGAGGTCTCTGCTGACAGCTCAGAGCCCGGATCCTGCTTCGTATTCTGTATCTCTGCCCCTCCCCCACTTGCACTCTGTCTCTCTCAAAAATAAATAAACATTAAAAAAAAGAAAAAAAAAAAAAAAAAGAAAAGAAATCAGATCTGGCAGGGGTGCCTGGATGGCTCAGTCAGTTGGGTGTCCAACTCTTGATTTTAGCTCAGGTCATGATCCCAGGGTCATGGAATCAAGCCCTGCATCAAGCTCTGCACTGAGTGTGGAGCCTGCTTGATCTTCTCTCTCTCTCTCTCTCTCTCTCTCTCTCTCTCTCTCTCTCTCTCTCTCTCCTGCCCCCCCTGCCTGTTCCTCTCCCCTACCTGCTCACTGTCTCTCTCTCTCTCTCTCAAATAAATAATAAACTAAAAAAAAAAATTGGATCTGGCATGACTGGGCCCTCATGCCACCAGGACATGGTTTCATTGAAATGAAATAAGGGCTGTTCCCTTTACACCAGCATATGTCCTGCAATTTGGCCACCTGCCCAATATTGTCTCAACCCCTATAAGCATGTGACCCCTATAGGCACTAGATTTAGGGGGTAGGATCCATGAGGGAGGGGAAGAATTTCTCTCGTCCACATCCTAATTTTAGTATCTGCACAGTGACTGACACACGAGATTATTGGTTGAAAGAACAAATGAATATATTTCCGAAGAGGAAGTTGAAATTCAGAGAGGTTAACTAACTTGTCCAAAGTCACAGAGCTGGTAGATGGAATTCAAACACCACACCCCTTGACTCCAATTGTTTGTTACCTGTTTCACAAAGACAGTGAAGGAAAAGTTCATTTCAGGCATTTCCTCTATTCCAGAATATGGGCCTTGATTTTTTTAACTGAGGTCATATTTGAATACCATGAAATGTTTGGATCTCAGGTTTACAATTTAAGTTTTGAAAAACGTATATACCTATGTAACTGCCATCCTTATCAAAATGTGAACATTTCTATCACCGTAAAACATTCTCTTAGGCTCCTTACCAGTCGATCCTCTCTCCACCCCCCAGAAGTAGCCAATGTTCTGGTCATTCACCTGTTCATATAAACGTAATTATTGCTATATCCTCTTTTGTTCTGGCTTCTTTCATGTAACATAATATTTTGCGATTCTTTCCTGCTGCTGCATGGATCAGAGTTTGATTCCTTTTTATTGTCGAGTAGTGTTCCATACCATGGACACACCCAAATTACTCATCCTTTTTCCTGCCATGATTTCTCGTCATTATTTTTTTTTTGCATGTGGCTATAAATATTTGTGTACAAGTCTCTCTGTGGACATAGATTTTCATTTCTTTTAGGTAAATACCTAAGGATGACATTACTGGGCCACAGAGGTTGATGTAAATTTCACTTTATAAGGAATTGCCAAAAGGTTTTCCCATATGGTCCTACCCTCTTATACTCTTGACACCAGTACGCAAGAGTTCTAATTACTCCGTAATCTCACCAACCAGCCATTCTGTATATGTGGTGCTTTGCTTTAAGGTGGCTCAGAAAATAAACTCTATTTTCAGAGGTAGGACTTTCCTCCCAGCTTCACCGGATAGCTGTCCTCCTCAAAGTCACACTCGTGTGAGTTGTGCCACAGAGATGTGCTGGTAAACGTTTAACAACTGGCACTTCAGGGTAAAGACCATGTTGAGCTACCAACACTAAACACAGAATTGGGAAGAAATGTGCACACTGGGCTCTTGTGTTACTGTCTGGTGCTTCACGGTGAGATTCAATTAATAGAGAAGAAACTGCGTTTTCCAATGCCAATGACCGTATGAATGAATGTGCCCGTGGTGTGAATCAAGGCCACTAACAAAGAAGAGAGAAGGGGTTTTCCATTCCACTATGGGCTCCGCTTGCAACATTTGAAGAAACTCAAATTATTGAACTTAAGGGACTCAAATCTAAACCTCGTTTGCGCTAATTGAAAAGCTTGGCTGGGAAGATGAACCCGGATAGTAGAGGACCCACTGTACTTGGAGTTTGAAATCACATGCCCTGGGTTTGAAATCACATGCCCATTGGAGTTGCTCGCAGGTCCCAAGGAAGTCCTTAAGTCCATTTACCAACTTGGCGAATTTAGCTCTTCTCCCTGGACATCAGGGCTTCTGAAACCTGAGCTTTATCTTGCCTAACCATTGTCACTTTGTGTTAACACCTTCTATAAACTGGCTGCTCTTGTGGCTTAGGCAGAAGCCAAATCGTATTTGCGGGTAGACTTCTTCCCTCTGTCCAACATTGCTCTTCTCCTCTTGCCTGAAATATCCTCTTCTTTGCTCTTCCGTTTTCCCACCCAAATTTCTCAGGACTACTATTTATTGACTTTCATCTATGTACCAACATCATGCTCAAAACACTACATACATAGCATCGTTAAACACTCAGAACAGTATCCCCATTTTAAAGACGAGATCACGGAGGCTCATAAAATTGAAATAATCACAAACTAGAAGTAGCCCTTAACTGAAGTCTTTTTAGAACCAAACTTAGGTTTTGAACGTCGCTCTTTTTATAACCAAAGCCCGAAAGCTTCCCGTTTTGCAGGAAGGTCAAATTAAAATTCTAAAAACTCACTGAAGACGCTCCCAAATTATTAGCCCTTGTGGTCAATCAAACTTTTGCACACAGAGAGCTGCTACACTACCATTGCCTGCCTGCCACGGTTCCATACCTTATCTTTTGTGTCCCAAATAGTTGCTAGCCGGGCCTGTATCGATCCTGGTTTGTGGACTTATTCAGTTCAGGGTTAAAATCCTGGCTACTTACTATCTCTGTGGCCTTAGGCAACTTAACTAATCTCAGAAAATTTGGAATAATAATACTTACCCTGAAGAACTATTCTATAGATTTCATAAAATAGCGTACGTGAAGCATCAGCTCCCTTACTGGGCATATGGGAGGGACCAAATAAGTGAAATGGTCCCTATTACTACTTAGGTCAGAGCCTATCGTCGATTGGTATAGTAATGGTCCCCAGTAAATGATGCCTCCTATATCCAAGCCTTGGCATTGTCTCTTCTCACATTGACTCTGGGCTTGGGTTTAGTCCTTGGAACATCAGTAAACAGAAGGAAAGTACAGACTGGAAAGTCACTTGTACCCTGGGATTGTTTTCTCGGAATGCTGCCTCCCCTCTGGGCTAGCCTGCTGCCCAATACCCAACACCAATTGCCAGATATGTACACCAGGCCATGTGCAACCATCCAGCCCCAGAAGAGCTGCCAGAAGACTGCAATCACATGAGAGATTCCAAGGGAGACCAACAGAAGACCATTCAGCCCAGTGTGGCCAAAGTTGTTGACGCACAGGATTTTAAACAAATAAAATGGTGGTTGTTTCAAGCCACTAAATATTGGATCAGTGTGTTAGACTGGAATGTGTCCTTCATATGTGAACTTCCCATCACTTAGCACTCTAGCTCATATATGGAAGCCATGTGATGCACATTCAGTGAGTTCTGTAAAGGACAAAACTCATGCATGAGATTGATATCTCTGAAGGCAAAAGCTAGGCTTCATGCTTCCACGATATCTCACACAGCTTGGACAAAGAGAAGGCACAAAATAAGAATCTTCTCAGTAAAAGAAGCTTGATTCCACTTGCATTTAAAGAAAATCAATGCTTTGTTTATATGAACAGCTAGGATTGTTAAGCCTCTTCTCGTGCAATGACCTCTCTCACAACCTGGACTTTTTCTGACATAGAAATATGTGAACTAAAGTTTTCATTGAAAGGCACATTCCAGCCTCAATGCTGGAAGAAGCTGATTTCTCCCCTAATTAGGGGAAATCAGAAATGGATCAACTAGCCTGCCTTTCCTTCACCCAGGCCCCCTACCGCAAATCCCTCGACATGTGACCACGAGGGCACTTTTCACCATGGCCGTCCTGACATTTCCGTGGCTCCACATCTGGGAAAGCAACTTTTAAACTTGATTTCACAAGCACACTTGTGGCTCCCTTTTGGCCTTTGAAGACATAAGATACATAATTATGAAACCTACAGCTAAGAGCTTCGCACCAAGATTTAAGAAGCACTGTTGGGATGTTAGTGGACTTCTTCTTGGTGAGGGTTCACAGAAGGACACCCAGAGTGGACTATCACCCTCCACAGAAGGCACTGGCAGAAGCACGTCGCTGCAGAGCTCCCAACGAACCCTGAGATCATAAACTCTGACTCAACCATTTCTCTGCCTGGCAAAGCAGGAAACTTCCAGTGTGAGGCTTAGGACATTAACCTATCTTCTGTTAATGCTAATATATGATCCAGCCTTCCATACAAAAGCAAAAACATCGTTCTGTGCATTCTGGAAGAATTTATTCTAAATGTCTGATAGGTCTACAGCCGCATTAGTGACTCTGCCTGAGAGACTCCAACTGTATTCATTTTTTTTATGTTTATTTTTTTAGAGAGAGAGACAGAGAGAGAGAGAGAGAGAGCGTGCACTGGTAGGGGCAGAGAGTGAGGAGAACACAGAATCTGAAACAGGCTCCAGGCTCTGAGCTGTCAGCACAGAGCCTGAATCAGGGCTCGGACTCACAAACCGTGAGATCATGACCTGAGCCGAAGTTGGACGCTTAGCCAGGCGAGCCACCCAGGCGCCCCGTCTTCATTTTTTTTTTTTTAAGTCTCCTTCCCTGGGACCGACGAGGAGTTAGAATTGGGCTCTGTGTTCAAGAAAAAGTCCCACAAGAGAGAATCACAGCTTCCCCAGGACTACAAATATCCCAGGAATGGGAAGGGAAGGAAGGAGAGAATTAACCATTTTCCAAACTTCTTATGTTCTAGGCATTCAATATACATGCTTATATTCCAGCCTAACCATGTCCTGGCTTGGTGGGAATTATTTTCATTATAAATAAGAGGAAACTGAGACTGAGATGGTTAAGTAATCTTGTCAAATTGAGTAATATGTCATGATTTAAGTTATATGTCTTTGTTAAGGAATTTGTCATGATTCACCAGGGTGGAGGTGAGCAGCTAATTGATGGCAGAACAGGTATTTAGAATGAATCCAGCCAATATTCTTTATAAGAAGTTTTAAACTGAAAAAAAAAAACACCATTATTAAGAGTTGCCTCTGTGCCAGGCACTGTGCTCTGAGCTTCAAATCTGTTTTCTTATTTAAACTATGAGGGGAGCCTGGGTGGCTCAGTTGGCTAAGCATCTGACTCTTGGTTTCCACTCAGGTCATGATCTCATGGTTTGTGAGCTCAAGCCTCACATCAGGCTCCCTGCTGACAGTTAGGAGCCTGCTTGGGAACCTCTCCCGCTCTCTCTGTCCCTCCCCTGCTCGCTCTGTCCCTCTTTCTTTCTCTCTCAAAATAAATAAGTTAAAAAAATAAACTATGAAGAATGAGGAAATTATTACCCTTGATTTGTAGATGAGGAAACATCTCTGTCTGAATCTGGCTGTCTGTGAACAGACCCATTAATAGTGCACGCACACACACACACACACACACACAGACACACACATTTGGAGCTTTTGAAAGAGGCCAACATATTCACGGAACTCAGTAAGTCTTTGGGTAGAATGGGACCTCAAAGGTCTTCTAAATCCTTGTGTGCTAGTAATAAATACCTTCTGTTCCTTTAGCCTTCTTTAGTTTATAAACCACTTGCAGAATCTTGTTTTAACCTTCCAACCACCCTATCCAGAAGGAAATGTAATCACTTTACAGATGAAGAGCTAAGGATTTAAGAAGTTGAGTAACTGACTCCAAATTCATCAGCCAATATTGGCAAAGCCAGGCACTAGTCCCAGTGGGTCCTCAGCACCAGTGGTAAACTTGACAGAGACGTGACTTTCAGTGACAAAGTGTAACCTAAGTTTACATACGTACTATGATCACAGCTATGTAACCATATACACACCTCACATTTTTTGAATGAACCTGATTACAAATTGATGCACAAATACATGCCAATATTTTCTATCTCCTCTTTCCCAGCCATGAAACATTTATCCGGGAAACTGTATGAGAAGAAAACTCCCAGAAGGTCAACACTGGGGAGAGGAAAGAGTGTAAGAGGAAAACCCATGCCTACCATGTGGCTTTAGCAGCACATAGACAGCACGGAGGCTGTTTTGGATTGCGTGAGTGATACAACAGTTCAGTGCTTAGACCGTGAACTCTGACCCTGGATGACACATTTGACATCTCTCTGTCTCAGACCAAGACACTCGACTCACAAAGACGATCAAATGTATTAGAGCGCTGGCACTGTATGTATAACGTAACATGAACAGAGTACGCAGAACCCAAGAGCTTTTAATAGGACGAAGCTCTCATGTCTTGTCTAAGAACAAAGAGATCTCCTTCTCTTCTACCTGAAGCAACTGGGGTGATACTCCATTCTCAGCTTACTGGTTCCACCCTGAGGAGACCCTACAAGGAAGCAACTGCCGCCAGTGACATCCTCGATTAAGAGTATCCAAGAGTAGGGGTACCTGGGTGGCTCAGTTGGTTGCACGTCCAACTCTTGATTTTGGCTCAGGTTATGAGCTCATGGTTAGTGGGATCGAGCCCCATATCGGGCTCTGCATGGACAGCATGGAGCCTGTTTGGGATTCTCTCCGACTCTCTCTCTCTGCCCCTGCCCCACTCACATGTGCTCTCTCTCTCTCTCTCTCTCTCCCTGAAAAACATAAATAAACTTAAAAAAATAGCCAAGGGTATTTGCTTGGTTGCTGTAGTGTCCCCGTTTCTGCATGCACACCCAAACCCAGGTTCCACGAGACAGACTGCATCTCATGCAAACTCATAACCTGTGAAATTGTGTTTTGATTGGGTATACCACATATGCCTAGCCTTATCTACCCAAGTCCCTAAGGAAAATTATAGAATACCACTTTTTTTCCTTAGCCCCTGTAGAAAAAGATTCAGTTATTACATTTTTTAAAATTCAGGGCAGGCATAACCATAGCTAGCCTTGACATTTCTGAACAGAGCTGAATTTCCAGGGAAAGCATAGCTAACACAACCAGTATACCAAGGTCTATTTCAGAAGACAGAAAATGTGAGCGGATTCACAATATCCCAGGAAAATCAATATTTTCCCTTAAATATCTGAAGCGGATGAACCAAATATTTAAATTAGATGATGACATGATTTATTCACATTCTCCCACCTGGTGAAACAACTTTTTCAATGGCATTATACATCATGTGTGCACCTACTTACCAGGTGGTTGATAATCCTTTAGAAGACGTTGCATGTGAGTAAGGTTCTAATTCTCACATAGTTACCTTTGAATGAGAACATTACTTTCCATCTTGAAAGCAAACAACACGCAGAAAAATACCAGACTGCCCGGTATAGTAGGTATTCAAGCCCAGATTTAACGGGGAATTCCCCCCCCCCCCCCCACCTTTACCCTTCTTCAAGACAGGGCAGAGTGTGTGAAAAATGGTTTGTAAATTTGGAAGCCCTACACAAATATCAGTTGTTGTGCCGGAAAACAAACTTTACATTTACCTTAGAATCAAACAACTACAAAAACTCCAGAGTTGGGAGAAAACCAGGAGGTCACAGGGTCCAACCTCCCATTTTCAAGTGGGCCCCTACAGATGAAAACCAGATGACATTTTCAACAGACCACTTTCAAATTAAATGTCAACTGCATATGATGCAGCCTAAAACATCATAAACTCTTAGAACACAAACTCTTCCCCATTTTCTCCAGGAGGCCATCAAGGCCCACGTGGAATTCATATATTCATTCTAGAAGTCCATAAAGGCATATTGCTGGGTACCTCTTGGGGAACTCATCTATTTTCATGGCTTTGGTGAGCACATTTTAAGGTTATAATCCTTCCACATGCTTTCAAGAGTCACCTTTGTAATTCTACCCACATATTATATTTGACTCATAGTCAACAGATATAAAGCATAATAAAGCAACCTAAGCCTGGAATCCCAACTGCTGGTTGGGAGTTTAAAACTCTGGCTGCCAAATACCTCCAAAGTGCAGATTAGAGTGGTTTCTTGACCTTGAAGGGGCTTGTTCAATGAAAGGAAAAGGTCAAGAAAATCATAGATGGGTGGGACTGAGAATGTCCGAGAGAGAGAAAGGGAGAAAGAGCAAAGAGAAGCTGACTCAGCAGAAGAAACTAATTTTCAAAACAGACTTTAATCAGGATAGTTTTTCATCAATTTAAAAAAATGTTTCGTGTTCGAAACAGTTATTTAAAATACATAAACTAGCTAATTTACAGTTGTGTATTTAACAAAAATGTGCTTAATTTTTTTTTAATGTACACATTTATTAAGACACTCAAAAACCTTTTGAATGGAAAGGTAAAATGACTGACATTTGAATGGAAATGTAAAATTCACCGAAGACACCCATAAACATCATTGTGTGTGGTACTTTCCACAGTAGCCTTTGGGCAGTGGGTATTATTAAGACCTCCATCTTACCAACCACACTTAATAGCTTCAGCTCTGGGAACCACAGCTTGGATTCATATTTTTAAAGCTCAACCAAATCTCTTTGAAGGAACAACTGGACACAGTTAAGAGGTTGGTTTCAGGGACTAGACTTCCGGGTCGGAACTCAAGCTCTACAGTGCCCAGTGTCCTCACCTGTAACGTCTGGCTATAATGAAAATTAGATTAGCGAACGTATGTAAAGCTCATGAAGCCTAGCAGAGCTAGTTTACTGGAAAGGAAAACTGTTGTGCTTATACTAAAGCAAAATGGAAACACTGCGGAGTGAAAAAGAAAGTCCACCATAATCTCATCACACAACCATTTTTGTTGTTGTTGTATTTTTTTTCCTTTCCTCATTGTTAGCATAATTGTAATCATCCAGTATATACAAATCTGTGCTCTGCTGTGTTTACTTAATATAGCATAAACACTTTTCTCACAAACACCATGTTCAATATCTACATCCAGAAAATTTATTATAAGTAATCATTTCGTTTTTAAACAGTGAAGATGCTTCCAATTTCAGTGTTAAACATAATGCTGTAATAAACATCTTCGTGAATTTAGCATTTTCCACATACTAGATAATTTCCTGAGGATGCATTCCTTATGTGTGCTCTTCTTAAGGACAGAAACCACATCTTTCTTCTTTATTATTAACTCCCCAGAGACCAGTATAAAGTCTGGTTCCAGAAAGTTGTTGAATGACTAACTGACTGACTGAATGAATGAATCACTTCAACAGATTCTTATATGTTAAATATTGGGTGAAAATGTATACATCATTCTTTAAAATGTAAATGCCAAGTCATAAAAAATATAGCATATTTTTATTACATACATTGTTGAAGGTATCAGATGGCAGAAAAATGGGGCCACGTTGTTTTTTAATTTTTATTTCTTTGAAAATCAAGGTGTTCCTTCCCTGTTAGAAGCAATTATTGGTGGGTCAGCAAGTAGGTGTATAGATTAAAACTAAATACCTCATTCCTCTCCTTTTCCCTGGGTGCCTCATTTCAAATTCCTTGGCCAATGATACCCTTTCACTAAAAAGACACCCTTTCAATCAAGCTTTATTTACATTTCTGCAGTTCTACATCTGGAAAAGGGACTTTTAAACTCTTTTTTCACGAGAACTCTTGTGGCTCCCTCAAGGCCCTTTAAATAGTAAAGATATTAAAGATTTGTCTTTTATTTTGCTTGTAATTTTTTTTTCTAATTCTGCTTTTTATGATGTAATTGGAATATGTCCTTGAGGCACAGAAGTTTTTAATTTTTAAGGAATCAAATAATTGACTCTTTGCCTTCACGAAAACATTTCCCATGCTTTTCCTCACCTTGAAGCTTTTTGTCAATGACTTCTGAAGATAGTGGTTCAAAGTGCTACCTCCCTGATCATATTGCCCAGCTTCTTCACTGCATTAGCACATTCTTCAGAGCCCCTGAAAACATCGCTCTTCCCTGACCTCTACAACCTAATGTTTTCTTCCACCTACATTTGTTTGATTTCAAGCCTGATACTGTATTAAACGTTCAAAGCAAATGGAATGTGGTCTGCGGTTAAAAGGTACAAGAGGGAAAACTATATCATGTCCTGTTTCTGCTAATGGTAGGTCAGGAGTAAACATCCATAAGCAGATGCAGTGAAATCCACCACCCGCGGTGGGGATAGGTCACTCTGGCTCTTTAAGAGTCAATACAGTAGACATGTTGAGTGAATGTTTCATCCACTCAAATTAGAGGACCCTCCCTCAGACTTGGGGTCTCAACATCACTAATCTAAAGCTGGGGGATGGGGTTGTACCACGTTGGTGATCTTTGTTCCGCAGTTCTTGAAGATCTAGAGGTCTTACCCGAGAGAAATGAGTGCAAGATGTGAGCGGACCCCTTACTCCCAAGTTGACACTGAGCCTCCATGTTACAGACTAGCTCCGGTAACCGCAACCATAATGTACCAAGTGCCCCTGAAGCCCCTTTACAGCTCTGTCACGTGAAGATTCTATGAGCACCTGTTTCTTTTGAGCATAGAAGTGTTAGCCCTCCCTCTCAGTAACAGCTTTCCTATCAAAGGAAGCCAGACAAACAATGCAGAGAACTCACTCTCCTCTCTTGCCTTCCATTAACAAGACCAAGGACCGGGCGCATGTTAGGTGCTCAATAAATGTTTGTTACGGTTGATAATATGAGTTATAATAGAGGCTACTTACAAAATACAAACTTACCTATTATCCCACATGCACTGCTTCTTCCAGCAACAAATCCCATGATTACAGCAGTTGTCGGTAATAATAATCATACCAATCATAACAGCATAACGACTTATGGAATTCCTGTCTTATATACACTATCTCATTCAATCCTCAATTTTCAAGCCAGGTAGGTATTATAAATCCTGCTTTATGGGGTCACTTATGAGGAAACCGAGTGCTAGAGAAGTCAAACTGTTTGCCAAAGAAGAAATGAGCTAGTAAGCAGCAGGTCTGTACTTTCAGGCCAAGTCTCTCGGATCTCAGCTCTCAGACTTTTTCTACACGCCATATTGTCTCTAAGACTTTGGTCCGTTCCTGACATTCTTCACATTACCTAATACATTGGGTTTGCCAACAGATGACAAGCCTCACCTGTAACTTGCAAGCCCCGCAACACGGCTGACTCAGGTTTAATAATTTCACGCAACTGATAGCCCAGTCGTTGCAGGTTTTATAAATAGAAGGCAAAATAAGTTCTTTCTTGGGCTGTTGATAAGCAAAAGATCAGACTCTCAACAGAACTAGTTGCATTTTTACTTATTGGAAATGGGGCTAAAGATTCTATCTATACATTTTTTATGGCCTACATGCATAGAAATCAGACTTTTGAAGGATGTGTTGTTACCTTCTGTGGTAGTTTGAGAGAATATTTCCCGAGCTATAAAAGCCCCGAATATGTAAATTTTGGAAACACTTATATGTTAAAAATACCATAAAGCCACCATGTGTAAGCATTGCTCAAACAGGTAGAAGGCAATGCCACATTTGCAGTTCCTAGGCTCCCTGCAGCTCTTTAGTAATTCTATCGTGTCATTTACATGAAAATAGGCCCTCCTTTGTATTAAGAAGCTAAAGCCACATCACATGGACAATGCAAATGAGTCAGCAAAGAGAGCTTTGTCATAAAAATATATAATTTATTTGCTTAGCAGTTTCTGTGGATTTTTGATATCAAAGTCTCTTTATGACACCGACAGTCATCAAGCGAATGTTTGTCAAAGTACATTTCCCAGATGTCTAAATAAAACGGTTTTTGCTTTGATGAGTTTTATACTGAGAGCTGGAGAAAGACTGTGCTCGATTTGAATTTCTCTATGTTTGGAGTGTGTGTCATATCTTTCTCTTTTCAATTTGCCTCTCACCGAAAATTTGAAGAGTTAACGTTCAAGTTAGTTGGACTCCAGTTCATGAAAAATCTCCAATAAATGTTTTTATAACAAGTGAGGGAATAATAATGTAGAGGGCAGACAAGTGTCTTAAAAATAACAGAAATTCAACTGATAAATGGAAAAAAGCAAAGACAGACAATTCAGAAACAAAATTTAATGACTGATAAACATATAGGAGTAATACTTATCCTCACTAGTAAGCCACAGAATACAAATGAGAATATCAACATCAAACAGGTTTTGTCTATCAAATCAGCAAATATTTCTTGCAGTGATATTCAACAGAGGCCAGAGCATGCTCAAATGGCCATACTAATGCACATGCATACTAATAACGGGATCAATTGTATCACCTTGTTGGAAATTTGATGGTGATACTTAGTATGAAGAGCCTCAGAAATGTCCACACTCTCTGAATTTGTGCCCCCCTTAACGACGTTACCCAAACTATGGAAAAATCCTAATAATCAAAGCTCTTCACCATTGCAGCATTAAAATAACAACAATCATTAAAACTTTAGCAATAAATTAAGTCATCTTGACTAAAAAAAATAATAATAGTAAGTGTGATGAGAAATATTCTTTGAGAAACTCTTTAAAGGAAAAAAATACTGCAAAAAAAGTAAGCCAAATACTGTCAAGTTCTTGGGTGGTTAGATGCTGGATGGTATTTATTTTTTCAATCTAAATACTCATCTCTGTTTTTCTTATACTCTATCATAAGCATGTATTACATTGAAATTCAGTACAAAGTGAATTATAAAAAGCAGAAAACAGAAAACAAAACAAAACAAAATTGCATAAAGAGTCTTGATGAGGGGTTCCTGGGTGGCTCAGTTGGTTAAGCATCCAACTCTTGACTTCAGCTCAGGTCATGTTCTCACAGTCATGAGATGGAGCCCCAAGTTGGGCTCCTCTTGGGATTCTTTCTCTTCCTCTTTCTCTGCCCTTCTCCCACTTTCTCTCTCTCTTTCTCTCTATCTCCTTCTCTCTCTCTCTCTCTCTCTCAAAGTAAATTTTTAAAAAATAATAAACTTAAAACAATTTTTTAAAAAGAGTCTTGATGAAAAGTCATCACTAAACATTGACCACTCCACCTGCATCCTAATGCAGTCCCCGGTGCTGTGGAGTCACCAGGTGGCAGCTCCAGCCATCAGACCCAAGTTTGGAAAAGAAAAGGGGATGTCACACCCCATGGCTGCATTTTCTGGGTCTCTGAGCTGCCCTATATCTAATCAGTGCCACCAGCAAAGGGTCTCCTGTGCACTGGCCTCAGAGTGTGTGCCAATATGGTGTTGCCATCACAGGGTCCCCCATGAGGGGTAATGGCTTGGAGGATAGAGAATGCTCCTAAAAATGCCTTCCAAGAAAGTGGCCAAAGAGACCGAGCACAAGGCACAGCCTTATTCATGGGCAAATGGCCACGACCAGGGTCCAGTAGTTACCCAGTCAATGAAAAGAAGCCACCCAAGTTGAGACAACAGATGGCTGGCAAAATGAACCAAGGCAGTACCGACCCTGCTGAGAGCACCTTCCAACCAACTCCAGGCAGGGCAGGAAGCATTCTCTCATTTAATCCTCACAAGAAAAAGACCGACAACACACACTTATCACTCCATTCAAAACTAGAACTGGATAACATGGCTCCACACAGATCACACAGTCGGTTTGGAGAAGTCCCACATACACACACCATGATTTAATTAATGGCATTTGTACCCGAACTAATTTGAAATTTTAATGTGTTAAAACAATGTCAAGAATCTCAGTATTCAAATATTTAACAAAACTTTCTGAGAAGACAGCAGATGTGTTCCATGTGTTTCCAGAGGAACAAGAATGGAAACATGGATGGAGCTGCAAGAAGGTGGAGCCTAGATTAGTATGTGGAAGTCTTTTCACCTTTACAGACACAAAGCAGTGGGCAGCCTAACCCTCCTCCACTTGGACAGGAATTTAGCAGTAGCTACAAGGCAGCGTGCTACGATATGGAAGCAATCATCTCCTCTCTAAACTTTCTCCCACCTCCATCTGAGTAATCCCCATCTTGGTAAGTGGCACCAATACCCACATAGTCACTGAAGTCAAATATTTGAATCTTGTCTTTCCTTTACCATCCACATCCAGTCCATCAGCAAAATACATCTCAAATTCACCTACTTCTCCCCAACCTCACCACCCCCACCCTCCTCCACACCAGGATCTTGTCTCCAGTGCAGACTGGAGGAGCCCCCTAACCGTCCACACTCTTTCTCTACTCCCTGAAATTCCTCTCTGCACAGCTGCCAGAATGATGTATCGACAGCAAATCAGATCATACCATTCCCCTACTTGTCACCTTCCAGAGGCTTCCTAAATCACCACAATTAAATCCCAAATTGAAATCCTTTTTCCTGCTCTATAAGGACCAATAAAATCCAGCCCCAACTGTCTCTTCAATCAAACCTCAGACTATATGCTTCAGTCATATTGGCTTGCTCTCTCTCTCCTTTTCCTTCTGTGTTTGCCATTGGTTTCTGTTTAGAATATTCTCCCCCAAGATGTTCATGGGGCTGGCTTATCCTTGCATAGAAGTCTGTTTCAATATCAGCTTCTTATGGAGGGGTGGGAAGGGACTTCTCTAACTTTCCTATCTAAAGTAGCCCCAAACATATTCTCTCCAATCCCTTTTCTTAGATCACTATCTGATATTTTCTTATTTTTCAAATTGATTTAGTTCAAAGCAAGCTCCACAAGAAAGGGAGTGTATCAATCCTGTTCATTGCTTCATTCAAAAAGTGCTTTTGCCTGGCACAAAGCAGTTGTTTAATTAATACAAATGGAATGCATGTTAGATATACTGTATCATGACCAAATTCCACACAGGGTGAACACAAAGGCACTATCTAAGCAGCTCAGTGACTCACTGGGGAGCGTTCCTAGAGAGTTGTGTAACTTCCTTCAAACCCTTCTGACACAACTGATGTATGGGATTAACGCTTTGGGAGCCATTGACCAATACAGTGACTAACGTAGTCTCAAGTGACACTTCATGACATGACTGCTTCCTGATTATCAAAAAATAACACATTCTCTGAAGTGTAGCCATTGAAATATGACTATCAAGACCACGTGGGCTCTTGCTCCTACCGTCCCTCCTCTCACTCTCTGACCACTTCATGGGTGGAGATCCTGTCCCCTACTGGAGAGTCAGCACCTCGAAGGCAGCTTTACTTCTGGTCCCTATTACATGGGATCCCTCCCAGGGCACAAGCTAGTCTCATGGAAGACATTTCCATACTGGTGACTGACTTTTTTGAAAGTGTGAAAACCATGCCTTTAACAAGCCTTTCAAGAAAATGAAGCCCTTTGCATCTAAAAACTCAAAATATTAATGAACTTCACTAACAGAATGAATACTCTACCCACCCAGGTATTTCAGCAGGTGCTATTGCTACATGGGTCCTCTGGTGGGCATTAGGGTTTGGCTGTAGGAGAATATGAAGACACTAGAAAGGATGAGGGCCTTTTCAGGTCCTGCAGAGGGTGAGGGTAAGAGCCCTTTCTGGAGTCTCATTGAAGCTGCCAGTGAGCAGTCTCCTGCACATAATAACACCTAACCAGAGACAACATGGCGTAACGAAAGGGTCACCAGCTTTGGAGTCCAACAGGCCTATCCAAATCACAACTCTACCATCTACTAGCTGCACTCTGTGGCCAAGCTATTTATTTTAGCTGCAGCTCAATTTTTCCTGCATGCAGAAGTACTCTGGGAATAGCTATGTCATAGAAATATTCAGAAATTAAGTAAACTTATGTATGGAAAAGCTTCTAAAAGTCTTGGCATCTAGGAGATGCTTAATTTAAATGAGCTTATTTCCTCTCTTTCCTGAGCACAGAGGAGGATGCCATTTTCACTGCAGAAATTTTGCAGGACCTGAGGATGTCAGATTTCCCACTCTGCAGAAATTCGAACAGTCTAAGAATCAGAAAGAGAGCAAAACCATCACTCAAAATCACCACTTGCCTCACATGACCACCCCAGGAACTAATTCCTAGAATGATAATCCCTTTTAATAATGTCTTCCTGGGCTCGGCATGGGTGAGGAGAGAGAGGACACACAGAATTTCTGGAAGGGAAGGGAGGTGGATGGTGGAGGAGCTAGGAAATGAAGTAGGGACATAGGAAAAAAACAAGATGGTGAGTTCAGTTCAGGACTTGGTGAACTCATGGTGTCTGTTCAACATCCAAATGAGCATTTTCAGGAAGTGTTTGGATATACAGGTCTGAAACTCTGGAATGAGTTTAGGTCTGCAGGGAGATACTTAGATGTGATGGTACAAGTGACAGTTAAAAGCATAAGTGTGTGTGTGTGCGTGCGTGTGTGTGTGTGTGTGTGTGTGTGCGTGTGTGTGTGTGTGTGTGTGTTGGGGAGGGCAAGATATCACCCAGAAAGAATGTGTCAAGAGAGGAGAGACTTGTTAAGAATTGAAAATACTAGGGTACCTGAGTGGCTCAGTCGATTAAGTGTCTAACTCTTGATTTTGGCTCAGGTCATGATCTTATGGTTCGTGAGTTCGAGGCCCACATCGGGCTCCATGCTGGAGCCTACTTGGAATTCTCTCTTTCTTTCTCTGCCCCTCCCCAGCTCACTCTCTCTCACTCTTGAGAGAAGGAAGAAAGAAAGAAAGAAAGAAAGAAAGAAAGAAAGAAAGAAAGAAAGAGAAGGAAAGACCCTCCTTTATGGGGGAAGTTGAAGCATTGGGGTGCTGGTGAATACTTAATGCTCTTGGGCTTAGAGGGGGGGCTGATTTTTAATACTTGCTAATTTCTATGTGTAAATACTCCACCGGAGCCAATTTCAAGCTACCAACATGACATCAACAAGCTCACAGAGTTTCTTAAAAATTCACAGTAGGTTTTCACAAGCATTTAGGAACCACACCCAGCATGCCACACGTGGCAGGAAGGAAAGGCTGAACAGTGAAATAGTCAAGGAAGTAGAAGGAAAAACTAGAACAATGGTGCTACGAAAACCAAGGGTCTTGAGTTCCTCAGTAGAGACCATGACAATCGCAACAGAAAGGCTCAGGAAGTCAACACAAAATATACCATTCGATTTGCCAACATGTAGGTGAGTGATGGCTCTAAGAAGCAGACTCGGCACAGGGAGAGGAAGGCAAGTCGAGTTGCCATGACTTCACAGGGAACAAACGGAAAAGAAGTGGAGACAAGTGCAGACAACTCTTTCAAAACACTGGTTTAGAAAGGGCAGGAGAGAAACAAAGCCATGGCCACAATGGGATGCAGGCTCAAGGCAGGGTCTGAAATTAACCTGAGAGGCATGACCAACTAAATAAAGAAGAGCATAGCAACCAAAACATAATTGAGGACAATGGCCACCATGTCAACAGGATAAGAAGCAAGTCAGGTGGTCAGGAGCGCCACCGTATGCTAGAGAAAGAAAAAAACTTCTGAGCAATGTTCCTCCACCTGCTCGGCTCTCACTATCGCGAACAGGAAAGAAGCGATGACGACCCTCCTCGATTTCTGAAGCCAAAGACAGTCGGGAGCAACCCTGATCCTGTCACATTTGAGCTTTGTGATCTCAGGCAAGACTCATTTCCTCCGCTGGAAATTGGAGACAATAACGACTTCACCTCAAGGGGTTTTCTTGAAGATGCGACCACTTAAAACATCTGAAGGACCTATCAGAGTGCCAGGCGCACCGTAGACCTCGCGTACCTTTTCGTCTCTCTGCGCCAACCCTTCACAAGAGCGTTAAGACATTTCAACTAAAATTACAAAGGTATCCTGTGTTCTACCCATGACTGGGGAGGAAGGAAATGTTTCTTCTGCTGGGTAAGTCAGGCAGCTCCCAGGGCATGAGGGGATAAACAGGACGGACTTTTCCTCCCCCGCCTCACACTCATCTATTGCACAACGAAGTGGTAAATTTTTATACGCACGGGCTGAGCTAGGCACTGCCACGGGCAGGGGAATCTATCCATAAAGCACTTGGAGAATCATCTGGACAAAAGATGTTGCATGGGGGTCCAGGGTCATTACCAATCACGTGTTCTGTAAGGTATGATTCATGGGAAGATAGGAAGTGTGTATGATTTCAGAAGACCATCAGACCTAGGGAATTAACTTGCTCCAGCTTTTCCTAATTTGACATTAGTTATTTTTAGGATTTGATGATCTCATTTCTTATATGAACTCAACACAAGAGTAACATTTGTTTTAAATCTCTAAATGGTGCCTTTGGGGCCGAAAACTTAACTTTATTTTCCTACGGTAAAGATAAAGTCAGGTGGTTACAAAAGTGTAAAAGTCAGACACTAATATTTAAATCCAACAAACCGATCCAAATATTCTAAGTAACAGTGGTTCCCGTACCCAGGATTGCATATAAATATTGAACTAGGCTTATTTACATTACTTCGTCAAAATTTGGAAAATGGAGAAAGGAAAGGTCACTTTAAGGTTAGTGAAAACTGGCCCACATCCCCATCATGGGATAGGTAGGGCATCACTTTTCAGTAGGGAGCAAGCAAAAGCAAGCCCGTTAGCTTCCAAAACTCAGTTTTGCTTTTTCAATTGTGTATGCCCTCCTATTCTTCCCATCGCATAGGGAAATCCTAGTCCTCATGTGATATTATGCTAGAAAGATTAGGAAGCCATATTTCTATAATTTGAAGCTATCTTTAAATTCTATTCTTTACATCATATTTAGATTCTATAATTTAAATTTGTAAAATTTTAGTATTTTAAATTTTAGTTAATAAATTCACAAATACAGCCTCCTTATAAACATATGAAAATATCCGAGGGCTCCTGGGTGGTTCCGTCGTTTGAGCGTCCGACTTTGGCTCAGGTCGTGATCTCGCGGTCCGTGAGTTCGAGCCCCGCGTCGGGCTCTGTGCTGACAGCTCAGAGCCTGGAGCCTGCTTCGGATTCTGTGTCTCCCTCTCTCTCTGCCCCTCCCCCGCTCATGCTTTGTCTGTCTCTCTCTTTCAAATAAAATAAATAAAACATTTTAAAAAATTTTAATGTGAAAATATCCAATCAAAAGTCACAACCAATATAACTCTCTGTTGTGTATCCTCTTCTTCCATCTAAAAGAATGATTATCATTTGTGTTATAATCTGGGTGTTTATATTGTTTATTTTCCCGTGCATTTAAACACACACATTATCTGTACATACATATGTTTATATATGTAACAGTTATGGGTGTGTATACATGTAACTGTTTTGTATATACAACAGTTATACAATTTTACATATATATCTATACATACATAGAAAAAAACTATTTTGTATGAAGGAAAGCAATTTATAAATAATACACTCTACATTTCCCAAAACTTGCCATTTTTTTTAATACTAAACAATATCTTTTAGGCCTTTCTAGGTTAGTATATTCTATATTATTCCATGTAATGCAGTGTTTTACTCTGTATGGATGTACGTATTATTTAGGCTTTGCCCTTTTGGTGAAGAAATATTTGCAATACATGTATCAAAGAGCTCTACTCTCCATATACACATCACTTCTAAAAATCAGTAAGAAGAAGACAAAAAATCTCAATAAAAAAATTGGCAAAAGGGACTCCTGGGTGATTCACTCAGTTAAGCATCTGACTTTGGCTCAGCTCATGATCTTGCAGTTTGTGAGTTCGAGCCCCGTATCGGGCTCTCTGCTGTCAACACAGAGCCAGCTTCGGATCCTCTGTCCCCCTCTCTCTCTGCCTCACCCTCACTCATGCAAGCACGTGTGGTCTCTTTCTCTCTCTCTCTGAGAAATAAACAAAAAAAATCTTTTATAAAAAGATTGGCAAAAAATATGGATAGCCAGTATGCAGAAGAATACACGGGCAAAAATATACTCAACCTCAGTATTATCTAGGACAGCCATTCTCAAATGGTCCCCAAAATCATTTTAAGAGATACATGAGATCAAAACTATTTTTATCAGAATTTTATGTCATTTGCTGTTTTCTCTGTGTTGGCTTTTGTAGTAATAGAGCACAACAGTGGTGAGGGGAAAAAAAACTGGGGAGACTTAGCACAAATCGATGCACTGGTCTCAAACCTATATAAGTAATTGTATTCTTCACTACCAGGCACTTAAAAACTAAGTTTGATGAAGCAGTAAAAATGATAAATCATATTATATCTCTACCATTGAGTATTTGCCTTTTTATCACTCTGAGGGACAAAATGAGAAAAGCATGAATGCTTCTCTAGAAGGCACTTGCGTGATTGTTGTAAGGTCAACTAGCATTCCACCATAGTTCTTCAGATGTGTATTTGGCAGATACTTTCTCAAAAAAGAGCAAGTGAGCCAATCACTTTAAGGAAAACAACAGACAGTATTTGTTGCCAATGATAAATGTTGAGCTTTCGAGCAACAATTAGATGATGGGAAACTTATATCTGCCCTTCTGAGCTTGACAGCTTCCCAATAATACTTAAAGACTTTTCTGAGGAGATTGGTGGTGATATTAACAAATGTGATTTTTTGCTCTTGCATAATGAAAAGTGTCAGATTTGGAAGACGGACAAAATTCAGTGAACAGATATTTTCCAGATAACCTATATGCGGTATTCCAAATTCATGAGTGAGTGGAGTGATCCATTCAATGTGCAAGACTAATGAATTTTAATATTACAGAGCATGAAAAGTTCAGTGATATGGTTTCAGATTCCACATTGAAGCTCGTCTTCAAGAAACCATCACTTGTAGAGTTTGGGTAGAGGAACAAAGAAGAATTATTTCAAAAGCCTATTAGAATATTCCTCCCTTTTCCAACCACAAATCTATGCAAGGCTCATTTTCTACAGACTTTCTTCAACCAAAACAACATATCAGCAGATCGCCTGCAGAAGCCAGGAAGAGATTCCATCTATCTCCTGTAAAGCAAACATTATATTTGCACACGTGCAAAACAATGCCAATCTTCTCACTTAGCTTCTAATTTGTTTGAGAAAATATAATTTTTTAATTTAAAAAATGTCATTTATGTTAACACGTAATAGGTTTAATATTGCCATTTTTAAATGGGGAGCAACTATTTTTTTTTTAATTTCTCAGCTTTAATTTCTAATATGGTGATTCTAGATAGCGATATCCCACAGAAGCAAAAGCGCTTAGGGGTACTCAAAATTTTTAAGAGTGACGGGGGGAGGGGGTTCCCGAGACCAAAAACTTTCAGCACCTCTGGTCAAAGAAATGCAAATTAAATTTAGATATTCTGTTTGATCCATTAGCCAGGCTAAAATTTTCAAAATTAATAATATCAAGTGTTGGTAAGAGTACATACTCGGATTGCTTAATGGGTTATAAATTGGTACAGTCACTTTAAAGGACAATTAGGCTGTGTCTATTATAGGGGCTGGCAAACTTTTTCTATGAAGACTAAAAGAAGGGGGGGGCCTTATTTATATTTAAAGGCTTATTTATATTTAAAATAATTATATTTTAATGTTCAGTTGCTCTGCTCTTAAGTGCCTACGAAAGAAATACACCTGTATCGTTATCTACTATGGGCTGAGAATTGTTTTCATCAGTTTACGTATATTAATCGACACAAAGGTCTTCACACAACAGTCTTATCAGGTAAATACTAACAGTTTCTCCATTTTATAGATGAAGAAACTGATGCCCAGAATGTTAAGTAACTCGTCTAAAGCCACATAGCTAATACACAGATATTGGCTGAAGCATTACTCTGTATAGCAAAAATCTAGGAACAACCTAAACATTTAGAGACTTTAAACACTGTTCTGGTTGGGGTGTTTCCTCATATAGACTTCTTTAAGCGGTTTCCTGCCTTCATTTGTTCGCCCACTGAAATTTGCTGTTACATTCAAAGTGTCATGTCCTCAAAGCTCTGGTTGACCCTGCTGGCCCATAACAATCCCCATTCTTCTTAATCCCCAGAGATGATGACAATGATGAAGATATAATCTCCGAAGTGTATGGAGTTTACTATTGCCTAAATAGGTCTTCTCATCCCCTAGCAAACCACCAATTCTTTAAGGCTTGGGAATAGATGGATCTTCTGCTCCCTTTTATTCCCTAGAGTCTGTCTCCATTTCTACCACCTCCACTGCCACCACCTCTGTCCAAGTCACCATCTTAACTTGTCTGAACCGAAAACCCTCTCCAGATCGATGACCCCGTTCCCATCTTGCCTACCTGTGACCTGTTCCCTCCTCAGGATCTAGAGTGAGGTTTACATAATGTTAACTTTAGACAAAAAGAGTAGCCCTGAAACCTTCTAATGGCTTCTCATTGGATAAAATTATAAATCATCACCATGGGCTCCAAAGCTTGACTTCCTTTGACCTGACCTCATTTCCTACTGCCGTCCTGTCTCACTCAGCTCGGGGTTCTCAGTGTCATTCATTCCTTGTGAGGGACTGAGTCACTCCTGCTACAGAGCCTTCGTGTATATATATGCTGTCCTCTCTGCCTGGAGACTCTTCCCTGAGATGTTGGCAAGGTCCATTCTTCCACAGCATGAGGGTCTTGGCTAAAATGCCCCTTATCAGGGAGGCTGTGCCTGGCAATTGTATCTAGATGAGCAGACCACCTCCATCCAGCTCCTTTGTTCTCTTTTCCCTTCCTCAGCTTAATCTTACCCCTTACCAGAATCCAGTTTACCTTACACGTGCATTCGTTTACGCTTTCTCCCCTCCCCCAACCTACAATATTGTCTGGGACACAACTGCTCCATAAATATATTGATGGAATGTGCCTCAGTCTCCTTACTTCTAAAATGGAAAGAATACTGTCCCCCACAGGATTATTGTTAATAATTATTATCGTTTCATTCTTAAAGTATAGCAAGAAATGCCAGGCACCCTGCTAAACCCTTTCCCTGCATGATCTCACATAATCTCCACAACAATCCAACCAGGGTGTTATAATCATGATCTCCCACTTTACAGATCAGGCAACTGAGGCTCAGAGAGGGGAGAGTCATTTGCCCAGGTTCACAGCCTGCGGGAAGTCACGAAGGTCACAGCCAGGAGCTGCCTCCAGAGTTAACTGGCGTGAAGAATGAGCGAGCACACTGGAAGCGTGGAGCTCTCTCTGAAGGCGAAGGAAGGCTCTTTCCATGACTGCTCCCCGCAGGGCTGCATGCAGGATGCGATAATGGTCCCGGAGCCGGATGTGCGCCCGCGCTGACGCTACAGGTGAGCAGGGCCTCCGTGCGTCACCGTCCCTGTGCGCAGGGGGGCCAAGCAGGTGGAAAAGGGCTTTTTCCCCACGAGGGACTTTCTTAAACAGACTTTGGGAAGGGTGTTTGCTGAGACCGTATTCTGATCAGATAACAATTTGACACTAATTCTCCTATTTTCGGCTGGCACCGAACCCGGTCCCGGCTTTATCGCCCGCTGGTTATCTGTGTCGCCTGGAAGGAACTCCGGGTAAGGTACAGGAAAAAGGCGGGGGTATTGTTGGGGCTTCCTGCTGGCCAGCACACTGACCTATTGTTGCGTTTATTTTTTTAGACTATCACATCACAATTATTTTGGCAACATCCTTTTTCCATCCTGGACCCAATATAATATTTATTGAACTCTACAAACTGCGTCGATACGTGGTGCTTTCTGTATTGTTGCCCACGTTCTTTAGGACATTTTTGCAATTCATTGCAAGACTGTGCAGATTGCCATGGGATCAGCCATCCCTCCACCCTCGAAATCATATATTTTTAAACCAAAAGAGGCCTCCAATAGGACCTTGCTCAACCACTCCATTTAAATAATAATAATAATAATAACAGAATAGCATTTCTTGAGATTATGATGTTCCAGGCACTATGCTCTACATCATCTCACGTCCATGACTGTTGATCTATTTCCCATTTTACAGATGACAAAAGTGAGCTAAGGAAAGGGGTGTCATTACCCTCTCAGTAAGTCACAGATGCGTCCTCTGGTCTTTGGAAGCCCTCCTGCGGACCTCCTCCCTGGAGATGGGAGGAATTACTTGTCCTTGAAACATTTTGCCACTTTAACTCGTGACCACCTGAGTTGTGTGAGTAATGGCCCTGCAGAGAGAGGATCCCATTCTCCCTGTCAAGACTGGTAGTATGTGCGCATGATTCACCCGGGTCCCAGTTAATAAGAGCCCGTTAACTGCATTTTGAAAGCCCTGAGCAATATGGCAATATGGGAGCTGCCACAACACCTCATTCCTATTTTCCCGTCCTAATTATTTCTATTTGATTGCAGGGGTGAGCCTTCCCACTGGAATCAACATCGTGAGAAATATTCTTTTCTTCAGCAGGTTCACATCACTCATCACTTTTTCCCCCAACACTGTCACTTTGGATTCTTTAGCTGCGGTGTGACTGGATCCACAGACTCAGAGCCTAATTACTGAGAATGTGTGCGGGGGGGGGGGGGGGGGGGGGGAGGGGGGGGGCCGCGGGGAGTGGCCATCTCCATTTCCTTCAAAATAGGAGGCTGAGGCCCCAAGAGGAGGGTCCCTTTCTCTGGACCACACAGTCACGTGGTAGCAGAGGAGTCACTCAAAACAAGACAGGTAGCCTTTGTTGAAAACCTGTTATGTGATGACACATTTCATAATGAAATAATAATATAATAATAGAAATAATAAAAAACGAAAGCTAATAGGGGGGTGCCTGGGGGGCTCAGTCGGTTAAGCGTCCGACTTTGGCTCAGGTCATAATCTCACGGTTTGTGGGTTCGAGCCCCATGTCGGGCTCTGTGCTGACAGCTCAGAGCCTGGAGCGTGCTTCTGACTCTGTGTCTCCCTCTCTCTCTGCCCCTCCTCCGCTTATGCTTGCTCTCTTTCTCTCTCTGTCAAAAATAAATAAACATTAAAATTTTTTTTTTAATGAAAGCTAATAAAAAGTGAGCTTTTATCATTTGTCAGGTATTATGCAAAATGCTTAAAGCAAATTTTAAACAAATCATCCTCCAATTTAAAGGCAAGTACTAACATCGTCCCCATTGACAGAGGGGAAAAATTCTTAGAGAGGTAACTTAGCCATGGGGATAGGATTCAACGACCCAGCCATATCTGTCAACATGGCCCTTGCTTTACTGCAAACATGGGGAAAATGCACATAGAATGCTACCCTCCAATGCCCTAACCTAGCTGAAAAGGATCTTCCTAACTATGGATTTCTGCTGAGACAAACACTGAGAAAGACAGATGGGTTTCAGTAGCCTGGAAAGTAATATTATCTGCCAGCCCCACAGGCACTTTCCTTTACCCGTAGTTTCCTGTACCATTTAAATACTGATGGGGCTTTTAAAAAATGTGTTATAGAAGGACTTCGAGACCAATTCAAAGCCTTGATCGTTTGGGTACATAGAGACCCACCGTCACAAAGAAAACCAAGTAGTCCTCTTGCATGAACATATATGCAAGCCCTTCAGTTCAACGAGTATCATGGAGACCCAAAGGTGTCTATGTAACTGATCCAAATCTGCTCCAACAAAGAAAATGATGCCTGGTCATCTGTGAGTACAGAATGCCAGCACGGTGCAAGTGGTCTGGTTTTAAACGTCCATGCCCTTACAAATAGGGCCCAAAGACTGCCACCCATCAGCTGTATGACCTCATACAACTCACTCCACATCTCCAGTCCCCAATTTGTGCATCTGTAAAAGTACAGATGGACTGGACAAAATGAATGGTCTCTCCCATCCAAATGCCCTATGGCTCCTTGACAGATTGTTCTATGATGATCTCATTCAAATAGCACTTGTTTCATGACCAGCCTATTCAATGAGAGACTCTATAATGCTGCAGCAATACTGGCAGTGATCCACAGTTGTGGACTAAGTCACAGTTGGTGAATGTATTCACAGTATATTCACAGTATATGTAGCAATACACTGATCTCAACAACACTGCGGTTCTTGACTACATGGATCCATATCTGCCTAGTGGGGGAGGGGGAGAACACCCCAGAGGCATAACTATGGCTACATTAAAAAAAATCAATCTAAAATAATTTGACAAAAAGGTAAGTGCTAGTCCTGAAACAAGGATTCTGGTGCTTAAATGTAATAGATAAATTAACTAAAAGGACCCCCCCCCCACCACCAAGGAGTTTACTTCTGGAGAACATCTTCCCATGCTTGTTTAGAAGTCTATAAAGAACATATGCATTAATCATGGAAAAGTTCAGAATGATTTTTGTCTTACCACTGGAGTCTTTCTAATATCTTCTTATATCTACGTTACAGGTAAGGAAACTCGAGCACAGACTCACTACACTGATCAAAAGAGGTTAAAAAAAAAAAAAAAAGACTGTGCAGATTGTGATGTTCCGTCCTAAACCAGCCAGTTCTACCCAAATCACCGTAGCTCGGGGTTTCTCAAACATGGCACCATCGATGTTTGGGGCTGGGTAATTCTTGGTGTAGATGCCTATCGTGTATGTTGTCTGATTTTTAGCGGCATCTCTGACTTCTGCCCATTAGATGTCAGTAGCTCTCCCCTCTGGTTTTGACAAGCAAAACTATCTCCAGACATTGACAAAGGTTCTGTTTTCAGGCAAAAT
Source organism: Panthera onca (assembly GCF_046562875.1). Classification (NCBI taxonomy): domain Eukaryota; kingdom Metazoa; phylum Chordata; class Mammalia; order Carnivora; family Felidae; genus Panthera; species Panthera onca. Next base: position 12,922,720 of record NC_138342.1, read on the forward strand.
CACCCCAAGCGAAAGCCAGAGATACAGATGTTCGAAGAAGGACAGAATGGATAGTAAGTCTTCAGCTCCCCCGGACTGAGGTCTGGCTCAGGACTCCTCACTCCTTCCCACGTGACTCCATTCGCTTCCAACTCTCTCATCAATACCAGCCCTCCTTCTAGTCACAGTAGTGTCATGCTGAACCCCTGCTTTAAAACTCACAAGCCTTTCCTTCATCGGCTACAGAACCATAGTAGCTGCACGTATTCCCCAGACACACTATGCCTTGCCACTCCTCCTTTGCACATACTATTCCCTCTGCCCACAATGCTGTTCCCATCCTCCCAGACAGATACGGTGTGATTCATCCTCCTGAGCCAATGCACCTTCTATGAACATTCCACAGGTTCTCAAGAGCTATTAGAATTGAATTGAATTGAACTGAATTGACTTCTGGCTCAATTGCCGCAACGTCTTCGAGCTCCATTTTCTCATCTGTAGGATGGGCACAGTGATGCCTTCCTCACAAGGTTTTTATGAGAAATAAAGCACATCAAGTGGCTGCCACATAATAAGCTTTCAATTTAAAGTTCTTTTATCTTGCTGTTCTTACCAACCCATGAAAATTGTTTTACAAGAACGGGCTCACTCTCTTGGCTACAAGATCTTCACATGTCTGATTTACAGAAATAGAACCAAAAGCCTTGAAGTCTCCTTATTTTGAATCCTGAGTAATATTCCACTTTTTTTTTCCATTTTTGGTTTTTGGATCTTTCCCCTAAGTATTCGGAGACAGGAATACAAGTTGGATACCAGTGTAACTATAGAAACAGCCCTATCTTGTGGGAATCAAAAGAGCCCTCCAGCTCTGGCCCTGGGTGAGTTCTCTCTAAACAGTGCTATCTGCAACCCACACTGTTTGCAACTGTCAGTAGTTTTCAAAAGGCTTCCAGTTTCCCACGGGAATATAAGGAAATTGGAATTATTAAACCAAACGATAAGAGAAACAGGAACAATGCCACAGCCCTCCGCCCCTGAAGTCCAGCAAATTGGAAGTTCTTTGTGTAACACTTATAAGGATGCCAAGCCCTGCAGAGATTGGTCACCAGGAAAAGGAAGAGGACGAGGAAAGGAAAGAGGATACCGAGGGTCACAGCCACTTGAGCAAAGGAGCCATCCATCACCAGCGCTTCCCGGGCAGCACGCACGTTTCCAGTCACAGAGGGCACCAGATCCGGCCGGCCAAGGACAGAGGAAAAAAACAACCTCGTCTCGGCTTTATTAGTTAAGTGAACACACTCCTCAGGAGTATTGATGTATTGACTAATGATTCTGACATCCAGCGTGCTGAGAGCTTACATGTTTAAAGGGCAAGAGTTACAAATCAACAAGTTATTAATTTAATTCCTCTTTGAAAAGGCGCCAAAGGTAGAGAGAGCAGAACTAGAGGAGCGTGGTCACGTTTGCTTCAGTCTAACTTCACCCCCCACCTTCTTAGCTTTGTGAATCTTCAACACCGGGGTGTTGAAAGCAGAGGCCCCGGGCAGCAGGTCCCGGGCCCACAGATCTCGGTTTGGGCCAGGAACTTTGCATCCTTACCAGTCACCTCCCGCGTCAAGGAGTGATGCAGGTGGGCAGCAAACCCCTTGGAGAAACACAGCTCCACAGGTGACAACCGTGTTCCGTCTCACTTGACAACTGTTCCCGGGACACGACTTCCTTCCCCTTTGTGCGGAGCTGGGGCGGTTGACCAAGTTCTGTCCAGGGTGGGGAGAAGCAATCTGTACCACTTCTATAGGCCTGGCGCAAAGACCTCCCACACCATCGTCACCCTGCCTGCGGTCGTCGGCTGGTGGGACGCAGAGGACCCCAGGGGAGCCCTGGGCCCGGGAGGCAGCACAGAGGTCCCTGAATGATTAGGGGGAGCAGAGTCCCATCCCCACTCCCACCAACCCACACTGGACCGTCACGGGAGTGGGAGGGAGAGGGGGAGAAACCACAACTTGATTTTATGAAGCCACAGAGATTCTGGAATTTTTCTTAGCATAGTTAGTCTAACCTGCCAAATACACATGACTCTTCTCTCTTCTGCGATCTTATCAGAGCTTCGTTCTAAAGATGCAGGGTAGGGGCGCCTGGGTAGCGCAGTCGGTTAAGTGTCTGACCCTTGTTTTAGGCTCAGGGCATGACCTCCTGGTTTTGTGAGTCCGAGCCCAGGGGCAGGCTCTGCACCGGCAGTGTGGAGCCTGCTTGGGATTCTTTCTCCCTCCCTCCCTGCCCCTCCCCTGCTCATGTTCTCTCTCTCTCTTAAAATAAATAAATTAATTAAAAAACAAACAAATAAATAAAGATCCAGGGTAAGTGTTTTAAGGGCAAAACTGGTAAACAAACAGAGGAAAGTCCAAGTTGATTCATGACATCAAAATCCAGTCTTACCCTCAGATATGAGAATGAAAATGCCTTAAAATGTCATAGGTCTCTTGGACTTTCTTTGCTCATCCCAGTTTATACCTTAGACCTCTACCAATTTTGGTGCCAAACTAATACAGTAAATGTTAGGCTCTGGTAAAATAAAGACCGAGGTAGGTAATTATCCCCAGAGAAACTAAAGGCCCCTTTTGGGCACCAGGAATACAAAGGAATCGGCCACAAAGCCAGGAACTAGGGAGCCATAGCCATCTCTTAGGAAAGGCTTCACTTGGCCATCCTGAGACCCCCGTGGCCTCCATGAACAGGTACTCAGAATCCACTGCCCTCAGCCCTATGGCAGGAAGAGTCTGCCTTCTTAACTGTGTGACTAGCCTGATGTTTCTGATGTTTCAGAGCTCAGGACTCTCCACAAGTCCCGCTGGAGACTCATCCAGAAAGTCTTCACGAGCCGGGCCCAGCAATGGTGAGGATGCCACACAGCCCTGGCCCTTCCAAGAGAAGGGCCATTTTCCATCTGGTGAATATGCCCTCGCCTATGAAGCCAGCCCTTCGGATGGAGGAGAAAGCGTCTGGAGCTCTTTCTTCCCTTTGGCTTTAAACCAAGTCAGCCTCACACCAGGAGAGCGGCTGAGGTAGAACATAACTCAGTTATATATAACTCAGTTATATTCTAACTCAGTAGAGTTGTCTGTGGTCACTCTGGGAAAGATCCAATTTGACTTTGGAAAAGAGAAGAGAACGGTCATTCGTCCCAGAGAGCTCAGGGACAGGATGATCCACTCACGCCTCCAGCCACAGTGGTCCTCTTCCTGCCCCACATGTGTCCCAAACTCATTCCAACCTTCGAGTTTGCTCCTGCCTCCATCTAGAATATTCTTCCCCCAGACCTTCACATGGTCCATGCCTCTGCTTCCTGCAGGTGACCTCCACTTGAATGTTCCCGCAGCGAGACTTCCCCTCATCGCCATTTCTAAATCAGTTGCCCCCACCCCAGTCACTCTCTAACCCCTTGTCCCATTTTATTTTCCTTCAAAGGCTTTATCGCTCCATGGAAGTATAATCATTGTTGTTGTAGTCTAACAGGATATCTACAGAGGACTGGGTGATAAGAGCTGGAGAAAAGGAAGGTGATTGTGCAGAGGATTTTTTTTTCCTAAGTGCCGTTTAAAAACTATCAATACACAAAAAGCCATCAATATGGAAAGTGCACGTGAAACAAGGTTAATGAAAATGTGGGTTACAAAGCAGCACACTTCTCTTGCAACTACACTGGAAACCATTGGGATAAAATAGATACATATGAGATTTAGGTGATGGAATAATAAGTAATAGTTCTTTATTTTTTGAAATTCTACATACTACTTTACATTACTGTATTAACTTTAAGAATGCATTTAATAAATAAGTACATAAGTATGTAAATCAACTAAATCCCATAAATAAACCAAAGACTATTGTAACCTTGCAAAAGACTATAGCGGCTATCTGCCCTCACACCCTCATTTACCAGATGAAGAAAGGAGCCTCAAAGGAAAGTGAATTACCCGAGGTCACAGTGAAGATTAGTCAAGGAAGAGAGAGAATCAAAAGCAGAACATGGACTCCAGGCCCAATGCTTTCCCCCCTGCATTGTGTTTCATAGTCAGTCCAGCAAAGGAGTCTCTTGAGAAGGGAAGACCAAAGTAGTCGTAACCGTGCACATGCAGAGTCTAACGGAGAAACGTGTCTTGTTCACATGGGGCCCTCACTTCCTGCCTGAGACCTTCACCTTGGTGCTTTTCTTTAGCCCAATCACTTAACCTCTTTGGGGTTCTGTTTCTTCTCCTGAGACAATGATGATGATGGTGGTGGTAATGATGGTGGTGGTGATGATGCTGGTGACGATGATATCAACGAGAAGGAGGATAATGCTGATGATGTCACTGGTGATGATGACTGGTACTACCCTTTGCCAGGCACCATGCAGAGTGCATAGGTGCTTCATCAAGATTGCTTCGTTCAATTTCCATTCCACTATGAGGTGGGCATGGTTATCATTACTGTTATCGCTGCCCCCTTTTATCAGGTAAGGAAGTGAGGCCTAGAGAATGTAATTAACTTCCCCAAAGATACTCAAGTAGTAAAATGATTAAAATTGGAAGTTAAGCTCAGGCAGACCAGCTACAGAAGTTGAATTCTGGTACACGTATAGCAAAAATCCTAAGAAATGGTTTGCAAATGCCTGAAGTTTCAGGAAAAGTGGATCATGCTATGCCAACCCCACTGAAATGGAGGTCGCAATAGTGGCCAACCTTCTTCAAGAGAGGGAACTTGTTATGGACTTCATATCTGTGTCCTCCCAACATGTATATGCTGAAATGTTAATCCCCCAGTGTGACAACATTTGGTGATGGGGCCTTTGGGAGGTGACTAGGTCAATATGGTAGAGCTTCCCTGATGGGACTGATGTCCTCATAAGTAGACCAAGAGCCGGCATTCTCAGCCATGTGAAGACTCAGCAAGAAGGCAGCTGTCCACAAGCCGAGAAGTGTATCTCACCAGACACCAGATCTGCCAGCACCTTGATCTTGGACTTCACAGCCTCCAGAACTATGAGAAATAAATATTTGTTGTTTACGCCACCCAGTCTATACTAGTTTTGTTACAGCAGCCCAAACTGACTAAGACAGATGTTGTTCTAAAGAGAAAATGAAATCATAGGTATGATGGGGCTTCTGCAACTACCGTGTTCCATAAACACTGTGTAACAGCATTAATTTATCTAATCCTAATAACTTCCCAAGGTAGTTACTATTACTACCACGTTTCATTTAAAAATGAGGAAAATGATTCATAGTCAGATAACTTAGCCAAGGAATGGTTGGCCTGGGATTCAAATGCAACAGTCTGGCATTACAGCCTGAAATCTTAACCAGTGCATTATGAGTGTTTCTAAAAATTATGATTATTATTGAAGCAGGAAGTTCCTGGGTCACAAGAGTACATTTCTGTGCTTCATCTCTTGAGTTTGGAGTGTGGTCATATGTAGATACTCACTCTCCCCAGGGATGCCTTCGATCATCCTCCACCCTAACAACATAAAGAGTACCCAGCTGTTGTCAGTTCCTCATTTGGGATCAGCCTAGAAGAGCAATGTGGAGATCCAAGAGAAGTTCTCAGTAAGTTCCTTGCGTCGATTTCCCCTCTTGCCACCTTTCGTCAGCCAGGCATCTCAGTCTTTGGAGACTTGTTCATTCAGGGTGACAGTGACATGAGCTGATGTGAGTGGGTGCCCACGCGGAAGGTCGGCCAGCAACAACATTTAAAATGAATAGGGCTGGGGGCGCCTGGGTGGCGCAGTCGGTTAAGCGTCCGACTTCAGCCAGGTCATGATCTCGCGGTCTGTGAGTTCGAGCCCCGCGTCAGGCTCTGGGCTGATGGCTCGGAGCCTGGAGCCTGTTTCAGATTCTGTGTCTCCCTCTCTCTCTGCCCCTCCCCCGTTCATGCTCTGTCTCTCTCTGTCCCAAAAATAAATAAAAAACGTTGAAAAAAAAAAAAAAAAAAAATTTTAAAATGAATAGGGCTGCTCTCCATGAGCCCAAGTACTTAACTGGCAAAAGCAAGTCATTGGTTTGTTCTTTTTGTTTGTTTGTTTTGTTTTGTTTTGTTGCAAGACGGCTACAGAAACAAGCCACCAAATTCAGAGGCCAATAGGAGATGCGGAAGAGGCAGGGGATTCACAGTGTTTGAGGAAAAAAACAACATGGCAGAAGTGCAGAGAAAGCCCAGGAATCTCCACATAGTCAATAGGCAGCAGAACCCACTGCATCCCTTTTCGCTATAAGAAAAGGATTTGAAGTCTTAACTAGATTCAGAGGTTGGTAGAATCGGAAGGAGTCATAAATGCCACGTTGGTGCACTTCCTCATCCTACATGTAAGAAAAGGGATGGCCAAGAAGGTAATGACTCCTTCAAAGTCATAGCTGACTAAGGGCTCTGCATCTACGTAGAGGGTGGTGTGTGTGAATGGAGGGTGGCCTCACCTGGAGGGTATGGAACCCTGTGGGTCATTCCCACTTCCCTTAAAATGGCCCCTCCACCAGGTGCAAAGTTCCTTTCTGATCTGGCCCCATTATCTCTGCTGCCCACCCCCCTCCTCACGTCCACTCTGTGACCATAACCCCAACCTCCTGGTTTTTCTGTAACCTATCGAGCCTGCTCCTACCTGGGGGCCTTGGCACATACCTCTTCCTCTGCCTGGAATGCTCCTTCCTCAAATACCTACACGCCAACTCGGATCTGGTCCCTTATTATCACATTTTCAGGAATTTTGTGAGACAGTGGTTAGTTTACAGTTAAAGAAGTTACTATGTTAAAAACAAAGGTAATAAAACTCAACGCATCCGAATTATTTTTGCTCCATCTCACTATTACTTGCACTTCTGAGGTTCTTTATGGGTATTGTATCAGGATGGTAGGAATACAAGCCCACGTCCACGACTTCATGTTGGTAGCTGGAAACCGGCCGCCGTGGGCGGATTTACACCGCAGAAATTGGCACAAGCTACCAACCAGGGCTGGCTTTTTTGTTCCTCTAGATTTACCAAAGCAGTGGACAAAAATGCCAGTAATGTAGAGTAAGCATAAAAGTGTGGCATGCCAGTAGCCGTAACGTTGTAACTAGCATGACATTTGAGGACCTATTTTTCCAGCATCGGAAAACTCTTATCCTGTTCAGAAGAACAGGAACTCCTGACATTGATGAACGGGTGAAATTCAGATATTCATCTCTGTTGTTTCACTTTTTCTTATTCATTAAGGTAAAAGAAAATATCAGCCAACGTTCATGTCAGAACTACTCTTGCCGATTAAAATTATATAAAATGATTACAAACAAGAGTTTAGCAAAAATCAACAAAACCATTTTGGGAGAATTCACTGGCCATATAAAATTTGTAATAAAGAGTATTGTGTATTTTATTATTACATATCAACTGTGAACTATCTATCTTTCTGTAAGCAAAACTTATTTTTAAAAATTCATATATGTATAACATGTTTGTTTATGTATTTGTTTTTTAAAGAACTAGTTGCTAGTTATCAGCCCACCAGTGGTCTCTTGCATTCTGTCTGAGTCTCTGCTCAACCTCCATTGGCCCAGAGAAGTCTTCTTGGATCACATTAGTGGGGTCCATCAGGCTTTCTATCCCCTGACCCCACTTTATTTGCCTTCATACGATTTTATCACTACTTAATGCTATATCATTATATATCTCTGTTTACCTGTTTATCTGGTTCCTCCACTGAATTGTAAGTTCTAAAGCAGCAAAGAAATAAAAACAAAAATAATTTGTTTTGGTTACTGTCTATGTTTCCCCTTGCTGAGAATAGATGCCTGGTACATAGCAGGTACTTAATAAATATATTTGAAAAAAATGAATGAGTGCAACTGGCCTCCTCGGCTTCGTAGGTAAATTCGTGGCATCGTTTGCTGTAAGTCAATGCCGGCAGGACTCTAGACCCCTCTCATAGTGTTACGCTCAAGAACATTTGCAAATAACCTAGAAATCAGTACAAGAGGGGAGGAATAAAGAAAGAAAAAAAAAACGTTCTTATGGCTTCTGATCAGTGTTGTGTAACTAGCCTGTGACTATCCTGTAACTTTCCATATTGTTCCGTAAAAGGTGACAAGGTCTACAACTTCTAATGACATCTGTAAACAAAGCGGGGAAGCCGCCACCGTATTTGAACCAAGACTGGCCACGTCCCCTGTGGGGTGGCTTTTCTGTATCTAGGCCACATTCTAAGAGTCACATTGACAACCCTGTGGCCAGGAAAGGCAACCAGGCAGGAGAGATGCCGCTGTGCAATGGGGAGTGGGGCAAGTCAAGAGATAGGATGTCAAAAACGCTGTGAAGGAAGACAGCACGCGTGCCTATCCGGGGTGTCGCCACGGCACTGGACCAGCTGAGCCCCTGCAAGTAAGGAGCCCAGCGATGAGAGGACGGGGAGCCAGGAGCTGATTGGCTCCCAATATTGGGAGAGTGGAAAAGACAGAATGAACTTGTTCTGTACAAGTTCAGAAAAGGACTTATGACTGAAAGCAGCTAAAAAACTGAGTTGGGTTTCATTTTTTCTATTCCTTCTAACAGCTGGAACTCTCACACAATGGGAAATATTGTCTGTTCACCCCAAAATTTTCTGACAAAACATACTCTTTGTCCTTAATGCTTCCTACACTTTTACCTTATACCTTAGGGAGAAAAAAAACCAAAAAACAAACAAACAAAAAAAAAAACCCAGAAAACAAATTATTTGAATTCTACAAAAGTTTTCTAAAAAAAGTAGCATTTTAACATTCTATAATTTGTATTTTTAGCAAATGCCTAGTCTTAAAACTCTATATTCTTTTTTAAATTTAAAAAAATTTTCTGAAGTTTATTTAAATTTGAGAGAGAGAGAGGGAGAGAGAATACACTCAAGCTGGGGAGGGGCAGAGAGAGAGGGAGAGAGAATCCCAAGCAGGCTCCCCGCTATCAGCACAGAGAGCCTGATGCAGGACTCAATCCCACGATCCTGGGATGACAACCTGAGCTCAAATCAAAAGTCAGACACTTAACCGACCGAGCCACCCAAGCGACTCTCTATTCTAAGAAAACAGCAAGGGTGGCAGATAGCTTTTTTAATGGTTTTCTTGCAGTATAATATACAAACCATAACATTCATGTGTTTTCATTTGTAGTAAATATACCAAGTTGTGCATCATCACTGCAACCAGTTTGAGCATATTGTCCTCATGCTGATTGCAGGAACTCCTGCCCTCACGCCATATCCACCCACATAATTGCGTGGTATATATGTGTGGTCTTCTGTGACAGACTTCTTTAGCATAATATCCTTGAGGTTCGTTCATGCTGTAGCATGTTGTTCCTTTTTGTTCCTTTTGATGGCTTAAAAGCATTCCACTGAATGGATATACCACATTTTGTTTATTCATTCACCAATAAACAAGCATTTGGATCATTTCTGGTTTTTGACTGTTACGAAAAATGAATAGCATCATTTTGAAATATCTTCAACTCCCCGCATAAACCAGACAGAGTTGCGCCATACCAAAACCCATGGAAAATACTTGCAACAAAATTAGAAGAAGATCAAAAAGGTGTTTAATTACATGCACCATGGTAATACATAGACTGGAAAGCATGTAGATTTTACAGTGCAGTTTTATCTCACACTTAATGAAAAAAAATGTTTGGGATATATTTTCAGGTGCGAAAGCAGGTTTCAAAATAAGAAGTGCAATAAAATTCCAAATATTTATATCTGTATATATTACATATCATAAATTCTATCAATGGCTCTGGGCTCTGAATTCTCAATGCACGTTTTACAATAAGACTTTAATTTGCCATCTCCGTCACCATTGTTGTCATTGCACATATGCAGATATTAAAAAAAAAAAAAAAGAAGTATCAGAATTTGCAGAACAGGTGTAAATGACTTGGAAGAAAATGCAAGACAAAAACGGATCACTCTTTAACCTCTCGGAATGGATGTTTCAGAGTAAGAGTCAGGGCTATTGTACATCCAACAAGATTAGCTACCTTCCAAATACTGAATTCAAAATCAGGCAAGCTCCACATAATGCAAAGCCTGCTCAGAGCCCAGCACCAATTTTTTTTAATGCATTATTTTGAAGAATGCTGTCTCACCAACACGTTTCATGGCACAGAGATTTTACTACATGGAAAATCTTGGACAGCTATGAGTCAAAGAACAACTCTGAAAAGTTAGACCCTGCATCTGAAAATTCTTAGGAATACATAACCAATTTATGTTCCTGTTTACGTATGTACAAGAGTAATGTTGGATTTTTAAAACATGTCAAAGGCTAAAGGAGCTTTTTTAAGAAGCATAAAATAAAAATTCTGTGATAGGAAAAGATGACATTTGGGGGTGTGGTGAACTCCCAATCACAAGCAGGTGGACAGACCGCTAACAACTACAAGACATGCATGTTGACACAGTCTGGGCAAGAAGAAGCAGAAGGAGGCTATAGGTCATTTGATGGCACAGAAAATAAGGGAACCAAGAATAACCAACAGGTATCCGCTGGAAAGTGAGGCAGACCAATTTGAAAATAGCAGCTGAAACTGGAGGAAAAACACTAGAAAGTTAATACCAAAAGAGTCCACTGATACTGTACAAGGAGGGGATGTGGCTGGGACAGGGCTTCTGGGCTGGCCACAAAATTCTGATCTCAGGCATAGCCAGATACCCTCTTCCTAACTCCTTAAAGCTGTACAAAATTAACTGATTGATTTAAAAATAAATTTTTAGAAATTACCATGGTTACTTGATGAAAAGCAGATCCTGTGCCCTACTCCAGACTTACGATATCAGAGAGTATGAGAACAAAGCCAAGGAATACTTAAGACGATTCAAGTTTCTGCGGGGGGGGCGGGGGGAAACCTCATGATTGATATTACTTAAAATTATTTTTAAAAATCAACTGCGTTTTGGAGTGAATCATAAGTTTAGTCAGTACCAACCCTTCTTCCAATTTTCTCAAAGGAATTTTTGTCCAACAAAAGAGCGTCTATCTAGAGCCATCTCCCGATCTAGACTGACAGAGAGGGAGGACTGTTTCTGGGCGATGACTCACCAGAGCTCTCCACCAGAAGGGCCGGGAAGGCCAGCAGAGTGAGGAGACATCCTGTTATGCAAGCCACAGCCAAGGACAGGCTCTCCCCAGGGAAGACAGGCTAACTTTACGGGTGGGGGCGCTTGCTTATGAGGCACCTCACACACTAGCAATGCCATCATCCACGTAGGAAGCTTTAGAGTCTAGAAAGTAGATTCTCCTCCTTCTCCTCCTCCCGTTCTGATGTGGGATAACAAAAACCTCTGGTCATAGATAAAGGATACATAATAAGAGGAAAATGAGGTTCAGTGAGGGAGGCCAGATGCACAGAAATGGGGGGAGGGAGGGGCTGGGGCTTTGACCCACATCTTTGCCTCGGGTTCTGCTACCCACCTATTGGGCTCCCCGCCGCCCCCCTCCCCCCCCACCCTTGCCCAGCCAACTCAAAGCCACAAAATCATCTTGCGTTACCACATTTTAGTTTGGATAAACTGACTATGGAGACAGAAATTCTTAAGTACCCTATGTGCAACAATCTCTTAAACATTTAGTATTCTGGGTCTATTTCTTTCTCTGAAACAACTACCGAGTTGATTGATAATTTATGCAAGGATGATGTTCTGCTCATTTAAATCTAGGGGTACACACCTCTGCCCAATGTTGCCTCTAATTTTTCCTACCTCCTTTTCCTTGAAGGAGTCGAAACTTGGTAGATACAAAAGAGGAAGAGCAGCTAAAGCCTGAAGTGTAAAGATAAAGAGCCACTAAGGTCACCCGAATGTATCCATACTGCACCTGTTCTATATAGTATTTTTCTCTACTAATAGACGATCAAATGTAAATCCTAATGTACACTCCATTTTACATGCAATATGGGTTAGTTACTGTTGCTATGGAAACCTTCACTTTTGCATTTACTGATTCTAATTCTGTGACATTTGCTGACTTTAGTACAATGTAAAGTTTATAAATATAACATAAAGGTTTGCGGCGAGTTTTTTTTTTTAAGTATTCAATTTGCATAGATAATTCCATCACAAATCTCTAGGTACATTAGGAGGAAGGCATTAAACTGATGCCGGTTAACAGTAATCAGCAAACAACAGGCTATTTCTAGAAATAACTATGTCCATTGATCCCCAAAAATCTCCTTTCACTAACCAAACGTATACCATTGCATAAGCCTTCCAACCACGGATGCAGTGATAATTTCCCCGTATAGATTTGTAAGGTAATTTCATTTATTCAACACACTTTCGTATCTGTTAACTTATTTTCACCTTACCATCGACCTGGTGAGACAGACAACCGGAGAGTTTTGAGGAAAGAACTGACTTCGCTTTAGGGACTATAGTCGACCCTTGAACAACACAGGTTTGAACTCCATGGCGCCTCTTATGCACAGGTTATCTCCCATAAATACCGTCCAGTACTGTATATGTATTTTCTGTTCCTTATGATTTTCTTAATAACAGTTTCTTTTCTCTAACTTACTGGATTGGAAGGATACTATGTGTACTACATATTCTGTACAAAATACGTTAATCAGTGGTTTATGTTATTAGCAAGGCTTCCAGTCAACAGTAGGCAATGAGTCAGTTTTGGGGGAGTCAAGATATATATGTGCATTTTCAATTGCACGGGGGTCGGCGCCCCTAACCTCCGTGCAGTTCAAGGGTCAACTCTACTTCCAGCCTGGAGCAAACAATCCTTTGACTTTCAATTGGAGCTTCATGGGGATCACTGAACAAATCACTCTCTTTTCCCTTTTTATTCCCAGTCTGAGTCATCCTTGCGTTTTTGAAAGCTAGCACAATTTCCACCCGTGGAATAAATGCCTCCTCTCTAAATGTCCCTACATTGTTCTAATTCCTTGATTATTGTCACTTACCAGCCACAGAAACTAAGACCCATAATTATTATGCAAAAATATCAAAAGTCATCTAGCAATGAACGGGGACCATAAATGCATTGATAAAAGTTGATCGAACTGACATACAGTTATGACGTTCACCCAACACTTTTGAGGCATTCCCACAGGCAGGGGTGAAATGCTACCTCCCTGTTACAGTCACAAAGAAAGGAATGATTTTGCGAGCCTCCCCAGGGAAAGCCAGGATTCAGGGAGCCACGCACATACATATTTGAATATAAAAGAGAGCATGTACAAGAAGCATTTTAAGTGGTTCCATCAAAGCCTGTGCATGCAATGAAAGGAACAAATTTAACCAATATTTATTGAGCTTCTATATTGTGTCAGACACTGCTTAGCAATCTTAGAGCGGTGAAGTGTCTATAGTTGTACCTGAAGAAGGAAAGAGGGGGTGAAAGAAAACTATAATGCCATACTTAAGGCTTATAGCGGAAAGGAAGACAGGCCAACAAAATGGCAAATGGGTTTAAGAGAATCACAAGAGCTTTTCAAAGATAAGAGGCACTTGAAAGAAAACAGGACCACTAATCACCAAGAAGAAACAGGGAAATAATGAGACTCAAAAATGGGGAAGAGAATGAACTCAATCAATCTTTGCTTTAAAAAAAAAAAGAAAGAAAAAAGGCAAAGAATGTTTAAAAACTGGTAAGTAATAAAGATATCGTGAAAGTAGAAGGTAATCGAAAGCAAGTTGGGGGAGGAGCTTGGGAAATGCACAGCTCAGGGGAGGCGGATAAGGCTATGATGGGGTTTGGCAGAAGTGATGGACACAGGGGATGCTGCTACAGCCATTTCAAGTGGGTTCTGCGAAGCAGGCAGAGTGGAAAACAGTAAACCATACACCGATTTCCAGCTTGAGGACACAGGTACATGCTGTTGACAAGAACGGATAGAGATGAAACCTAAAAAGACTCCCTGCTCTCATCCCAGCCTAGAGACCTCTTCTGCTCAAAACCATCCATAGTCAACCCAGTGCACCAAGCACTGTCCCATCCGTGCTCATCTGTCCCCTCTCCTGGTGGCCCAGTGCACGGTCATCTTTTTCTTGGCAAAGTATAATAGCTTTCTCTAGCCTATCTTCTTGCATCTGCTGTTAAATGCTCCCAAATCATTCTCCCCTCAGCAGCCTGAGCAATGTTTCCAAAATGCCATTCCAAAGCGGTGCCCTCTTTCAAACTCTCATTCAAAGGAGGACACCTCCCACTGCTCTTAGCATGACTTTCTAAATTTTATTTATTTATTTATTTTTAAGGTCTGTTTTTTTATTTTGAGAGAGAGAGAGAGAGAATCCGAGAATCCCAAGCAGGCTCTGTGCAGGCCACCAATGCAGACAGAGTCCAATGAAGGACTCAAACTCACGAACCGTGAGATCATGACCTGAGCCAAAACCAAGAGTCAGATGCTTAACTGACTGAGCCACCCAGGTGCCCCAGCATGATTTTTTTTTTTTAAAAAAAGCCAAAACCCTTAACATGTCTAACCACAGTCAAGCATGATCTGTCCCAACATGTATCTTTAGCTTCATGATGCTTCTACGATCTCCTCCCTGTACTCTGCACTCCAGACAACCTGCCCCCCGACTACCACAGGACCTTAATGCTTGCTGTTCCTCATTTAAAATGCCATCCTGGTGTCCCAAATCCCATTATTTTTTATTTCAGAGAGAGAGAGTGCAAGAGTGCACACAAGCAGAGGAGGGACAGAGAGATAGAGAGAGAGAACCTTAAGCAGGCTCTTCCTTCAGTGCGAGCCCAACACAAAGCTCAATTCCACGAACCTGAGATCTTGATCTGAGCCCAAATCAAGAGTCAGACGCTCAACCAACTGAGTCACCCAGACACCCCCCACAAATCCCATTTTTCTAATTGAATCTCATTTGTTCTTTTTTTAATTTTTTCTTGTTTATTTATTTTTGAGAGAGAGAGAACACACACGTGAGCAGAGGAGGGGCAGACAGAGAGGGAGAGAGAGAATCCCAAGCAGGCTCCACAAACTATCAGCGCGGAGCCCCGGCACCAAGCCCCACTCAATCTCACGACTGACCGGGATCAAGACCCGAGCCCAAACCAACAGTCACACGCTGAACCGACTGAGCCACCCAGGCACCCCTGTTCTTTCAATCTTAGCTGAAACTTCACTTCCTCAAAGAAGGCTTTCCTTACTACTGCTCCCACCAGCACTGACCAGGTTTCTTTATATCATGCTTTCCAGAAACAAGCTTGATTTCTCTGATGCATTTATCACACTGTGTTATATATATACATTTTATTTTTTTTAAATGTTAATGTGATTTAATAGAACGACTGAATATAAAAAAGAAGTTGAGATACATATACAATAGAACACTAGAGGACATAAGACATGCTACTTTTAATGCACTGCTTTTTTATTAAAAATTATTTTAGACTTCCAAAAAGACTGCAAAAATCGTAGGGTTCTTCTACCTTCGCCTACCTTCGCCTAATGTCAGTATCTTGTATATCTGTAGCACAATTGCTGCCACGAAGAAATTAGCATTGGTACAATATTATTGACTGAACCACACATTTTTATTCAAATTCTGCCAGTTTTCCCACTAATGTCCTTTACCTGCTCAGGATCCAAACCAGATTCCTACACAGGATTTAGTTATCTTATTCTCTCAGTCTCCTCCAGTGAAGGACAGTTCCTCAGTCTTTCCTTGTCTTTCACATTTAAATATGCAAATCCAAATGTAATGTTGAGTTTTTAAAAACAAATGAAACGGCATAAACGTAACATAGTCCACCAACCATGCAATGATAACTGTTTATACTGAATGAAACCTTATTGCTTGAATTATTTCTAATGTTCTTTCTGGTCTGGGAAGTTTGGTGTCAGTGTATGACAGATCCTGGGTTCCAAAGTATGTCAATCAGTGTCCAGATTCCAGATCTGTCCCCTGTGACCTTTATCACCACATAGTACACATTTTATACATTATGACTGTATATCAATGTCTGTGATCATTTACTTGCTCTTTACCTCCCTGACTTGGTTGTAAGTTTCCTACAAGAAGGGCCTGTGTCTATTTTTATGCACCACCGTATGCTAAACATCCTGGCCCCTACTCAACATAAATACCATACTGAATGAGGAAATGAATAAGATTTTAATGGATCTGCTCAAGGATACGTTATGGTTCCTATCGTTACAAAGTGAAATCCAAACTCCTCGGCCAAGCTTTCAAGGACCTTCATTACCACTCTCTCTTATAGCTGAGAAGACAGACATTTAGCAGGAAAAAGCGTGACGGTTAATTCCATGGGTTAACTTGACCAGGCCACGGAATGCCAGATTATCTGGTTAAACATTATTGCTAGGTGTGTCTGGGAGGTGTTTCCAGAAGAGACTGGCGTTTCGGTTAGAAACCTGAGGAAAGCAGAGGCCCTCCCCAGTGTGAGCGGGTATCATCCAATTGGGTGAGAGCCTGAATAGAACAAAAAGGCAGAACATGGTTGAATAAACTTCCTGACTCATTGAGCTGAAATACTGATCTTCTCCCACCCTTGGTCCTCCCGGTTCTCAGGCTCCAAACTGGAATCTAGACCACTCGCCCTCTGACTCTCGGTTCTTCAAACCACATCACCAGCTTTCCAGAATCTGCAGCTTGTAGATGACAGATCATGGGACTTCTCAGCCTCCATAATCACATGAGCCAATACCTTCTAATAATAAATGTCGTCCTAGATAGATAGAGATACCGAGACAGAGAGAGAGAAAGAGAGAGAGAGAGAGGATGAGAGATATCCTAATAGTTCTATTTCTCTGTAGACCTCTGAATAATACTAAGTGGGCAGAGAAGGAAGGATGTCCCGCTCGGAAACAAGAAGCAAATTTAACAAGTCTGTGAAGCCCCATTCACACTGCATTCTGTGGACCATGGCACCCAAGCATGGGATGGATGAAAATGGTTTCTCTTTCAGACATGCTATCTCCTTCACACCTGCAGACACTTCCCCAAGCAGAAGTCAGGCAACTACATCCTCTTCCCACCCCATACCTGTCGGCTTGGTGGCACCTCAGGCCTTTGTTCCTTCCAGCTGGAAGGACTTCTTCAACAAATCCAAATGTTATAATTTTCTTACAGGACCGATTCAATTCCAACCTTCTCCGTGACACATAGAACAAACGCTCTACTGTAGTTATTATATTATAATGCCAGAAGACAATTTAGCACTTCTTTAAGTGTTCAATCAATATTTAGTGGAGATCAGTCAGATTCCAGGTCCTGTATTAGAGCCTGGATGATTAAGTTAGATAAAAACAGGACTTCTCGTACCGTCGGGCAGTTTCCACGCTGCAAAGAGACAACTGGCCGAGAGAATGGGAAGAGGGGGCTGAAATCCAAAACACTTTGCAAGGTAGTTTGGGGCCGGTGTCTGCCTGACAGGAAAACCAGAAAGCTTTCCATTTGTACAAAAGGACCGCAGGCTCACCTGGAGGAACACCTTTTACTAATTCACATAAACATGTCCTATGGGCTGCTGTGCCTGGAACGATAGACATAGTGCTGTGTGGAGCTTACAGCTACCTTGGGTTTAAAATTCTGAGCTTGTTGTTTCGCTCATATTTCTTATTTAGTCAAGAAAGGTCTACAGCATTTCTTCTGCACTTGGCCCTGTGCTCTGGGCCTCAGTTTCTTCATCTGTGAAGTGGGGCACTGTCTTGAGAGTCAGTAGGGTTGAGAAGGGAAGATCAACCGTGGACTTGGGTGCACCCGGGTTCAAGCCACCGTGTGATTCCTGCTCACTATGAAACCCTGCACAAAGCACTAAACCTCTCGCAGCCTCAGTGTTTTCATCTGAAAAATGGAAGTAATAATACTACCTATTACTAATATTAGGATTACCTAATAATCCTACCAATACTATTGCTGTGCGGCTTGAGACAATGATGTAAAGCACTTAACTATGAGACTGGCATGAAGCAAACACTCAATACATGTGCACTTGATTTTCATTGTTCCTGCTGCTGAATTTTGCAAGATTCTCAAAATTCTCATTAAGTCTCTGCCTTCAATTTTATGGATACCTAACCATTCAAGACTTTGCATGATTTGTTTCTTCCTAAATTTTTCTCAGTATTGTCTAGCTAGATGGCGGGAGGAGGGGCGATTTTTTTTTTTAAGATTCGCTAAGTAACACCCTAAAAGTTTCATGAAAATTTCTACATTCAACACCCTGGTAAGGATGAGGTTTTCTACCCTACACGCAGACATTTTCTCATGACCAAGGAAAAACAAAAGGATTATTTTTGCTATATCTTGGTCTTTAAGCAGACTTAGAGAGGTTGCCTTTTTTCTTTCTCTCTCATCGGAGGTTTAGATTCTAATAGGTTAAAAGGCCTGGTTGCAGCCATCACTTTAATGCTGCAGCCATCACTTTAATGCTGCAGCCATCCCTTCGATCTGTCGCCATCACTTTCATTGCTGCAGCATCCCTTCAATCTGCAGCCATCACTTTAATGTTGCAGCATCCCTTCAATCTGCAGCCATCACTTTAATGCGGCATGGCTTTATCTCCCTGGGTTTGGATGCTTAAGCAGCTCAATTCCTCTAAAGATCACCAAATACACAGCATTGTCAAAAAGTTAGTAAGAGTGCCCTAGATTAAAACTATGAATATTTGGGTCACAATTTACTACATATTATAACCAACTTAGAGTGTGAACATGCACATGTATGAGTGCATGTGCACACATGTATGCATGCATATTTTATGCATGCTCGTGTGCATGTGTATGTGTGCACGTATGTGTGTGTTACAATATTGCGGTTTCTGCTGGGACGACTTCTATTCTCACTGTTCTCAACAGTCTGGTCTTGCTCATCAGGAGTCACCATACACCCCTACACTGTAAGTAGATGTTTAACTGGCTGCCTTCCCCACTAGGCTATGAGCTTCCTGAGGGCAGGGTTTGCTTGTTGTCCTCCATCATTGAGCACGTAATTAAAAAAAAAAACCCAATCACTTATTGAGGGATGAATAAGCCAATGCAATCCCATCATAGACACTACAGGGTGCCACAGTAAATGCTGCGTCTTTAATGGTTTTGAAATCAAAGCCATCATAAAAGTAACAGCATTCTCTCTTTTCTCCTTTTCCCCTGCCTCCACTTAAAAAAAAATCACAGGAAATATAGAATGAGGACTGGAAACCGTTCCCCACTGTTTCTCTCCCCACCCCCCACTCTCCTGTTATACCAAGAGTATCTGGTATCCCTTCAAGGAGGTCTCCGGAGACCTGGTAACACTATATATATGGTTAAGCTCCTTGGAAATACAATGGACTGAATTAAGGTAGAGGTTTCTAACTGTAAATGTCTTGACATATTTTCCTTGCAGACAAATGCCTGGAAATATAATAAACTATATTTTAATGTTTATTTGTCTCAAATACAGGGTTTTTTTTCAACAGACAAATGTGAAGTTTTGAGTCCAGAAAAAAACAGGTTTAAATCACCGCCCAGCAAGCGGTTTTTAAAATAGTACACACAAGTGATCATTTCAAAGCAGTTTAATGCACTTAGCCAACAGGCATTAACAGTCTTTGCAGAATAACCTAACACCTTAAGCTTATTTTCTAGTCTTGGTTCAGATGAATTTTAACCTTTCTTAAAAAAAAAAAAAAAAAACTGACAGTGCAGGGCACCCACTGATCTCTGTAATTTTAGTACATCCTGCATTTGCATTTTGTGGTTCTTTTATCATGACCGGAAAAAAACAATCCCTGGACCTTCTTTCATGCACAGTTAAGACAATGGCGCTCACAGCACTTGGAGACGAAGTGTGGTTCTCCAGCTCCAGCCGGTTGGTGAGGAAAGGCAAGGCGTTGTGACTCAGCAAGTTCCCCTCAGCAATGAGGGTGGGAGAGAAAGAACAGGAGGCTTGACACAGAGTCAATAACACATTATTTACCTCGATTTTATTTTTAATGTGGTAGATTAAAAACAGAAGCAAATAGTCCACCTAATGGGAGTCAGAGACTCTGGGGCCGACAAAAGAAACTTGCCATTCACATCTCGTCTACGCCAGAGCTGTCGGAAGAAAAATCAGCCTCAGGAAAGGGAAAGATTTATCCAAAGCCATAGGCTCAAGTTTGGGGAGGAAAGTAGCTATGAGAAGAGTTCAGGAAACCCACCCCTAAAACGAGAACAGTCTACAGTCTCCGTGACATCGCATCAAATGCCATGGAGGGAAGGGAAGAGTCGCTACCCAACACCGCCCCTGTCTTGGCAATTTACCTCCATGGTCCCACTGAGTGTTCAAGATGTGCCTGATGTTGATGGATTATTTCTAGCCTGCCACCTTGGAAACTGGGTTTCTGAGACTTATGCTCCCCGTCCTGGACGGGGTAGGATTTCAAATCTCTCCGTCTTGTCTCTCCCCACTCTGCCTTTTCACTTGACTAACTGCCACATCGCTATGGGGTCCTCTGGCCAGGCTGGCTACCACGTAAGGAGGTTTTCCCAGAAGGCATAGTGCATCACTTCCGGTTTCCCAAATCTGTCAAAGGCAGAGGGAAAAGTCAGGGCTGGAGACATGGGGACCCATCTTCTAAAATGACTGCTGAAAGTTCCATGAACCACATCATGGGCCTCACTGGTACACAAATAAAGTGGCCCTGGGCAAGTTACATAACCCTGGCTCACGGTAATTTTGCATCTTTAGAAAAAAATGCCATGAAAATCTATCCTTTGCTTCAGACACACTGGGCTAAAAATATCTCCATCAGCCAGTAACTGTGTGTAATTTTTCCTTTGTGCATCTCCCCATTCACGGATTCCCTTCTCTCAGCAGACAAGTATGTTCCAAGACAGACCGCTAGTCCCCCCTCCACAAAGTGACCAGAGGGATCTTGCCAAAAAGCAGATCAAAGTGTTACACACACACACACACACACACACACACACACAGGCAAAAAACTACCTTTATCAGTTCCCTTTGTCCAATACGGTAGAAGCTAATGTTGGTTTAATCTCTACCATTTATCAGGTGCTAGTCTAGGGACCTATAGGCCTTATCTCATTAAATTCTCCAAAACAATCCTGTGAGGTGAGTACTATTGTGGTATCATTTTCCCAAAGAGAAAACCAAGGCACAGAGAAACTAAACAATCACATCAGGGTCCTGCTTGTACTTACCGTGTGAAGTCCAGGAAATAAATAGTCTCTCAACGATGAAGACCACACGTCCTGGCTCAGCACACCAAGGCCTTCACCATCAGAATCCCACTTCCTTTCCATGCTTATCTCCTACCACCCTCACCAACCCCACCCGACACGAATACATACATACATATTGACCTGACTCCCCAGACCCGGAGCCCCAGCCATGCCCAAATCCTCACCCTTCCTCAAACAGGATATCGCCTTTCAAAGCTCAATTTCTTTGCATGTGCTGTTCCTTCTGCCAAAACCTTCTTCCCGCTATTCTTTTCAGATTGGCAAATCCCCCCTCATCCCACAAGACCCTCCTTCCTACAGATCCTTACTGTGCCCTTGCTAAACTCCTTCCCTCTTCATCTCTAGGCCAGTAAATATCACATAGGGTAAGTGTCCAATATCCACTAAACAAATAAGCCATAGTAATGATAGTTAATACATACAGAGGAGAAACGCCATGCTAACCACTTTGTAAGAATGATCTCACTCAATCCTCATAAAAACCCAAAGACGTAGTTTCTGTCATCATTCCTACATTACCCGGGAGGGCAACTGAGACGCAGAAAGGTAAATTAACTCACTCAAGTTCATACAAATAGTAAGAAAAATAAGTCTGCATGACTCCAGAAGTTAATCATTTAATGCCAGTGCCGTGTTGGGGAGGGTATTGCACACCACGACATTGTAATAGAAGCATATGTGTATGAAGCTTATCTATAAAATGTATATTACCCGTATTAAAACAGTGATAACTCAGAATCTAGTTACAAAATGGCTGTCTCTGTGAAATGTGCCTTTAAAAAAAGACCACTATTGGCCACAGAGAATGTAAATTGTCATGAAGGATACAAACATGAATAAGATAGTACCTGACCCCAAGGATCTCTTCGATCCAGTGAAGAAAATAAGATAACATTGCATACAACTCATGACACAGCCCACTTTTTGAGATATCACTTTTCTCCTTGAATCGAATATATGTCCTTCAAACGGTGTCATAAATTAACTTGCTATAGCCCAGCCTACTGGTTCTAGATCAACACTAACTCTTAACATTAATTCAAGCTCCTTCTTCCCAGTATAAATTGTGCAAAATCTTTTGATTTATAAACCTCACACAAGGTTGCATGCCTGCTGCCTCTTGACTCAGAAAAAATACAAGAGAAAGAAAAACAGTCGGGGGGGGAGGGGGGGAAGGATCTGCCTTCAAGCAGGAGGGAAAATCATTCTTAAAAGGAGACAGAGAGCCCTCAGTGAAGATTTCTGACTAGTATTACATGCTAATGGTAACCATAATAGTTACCACAGCTAAGTCCTTAGTACCAGTATCCTATCTCAGAACTGGGGGACAAGACAGATTGTTAAAAATTCTACTTCTTTGAGTTCAAATCATGGCGTAAAGGAGCCAGACAATTTTTTTAATATTTAGATGCTATCTTATGTTTCAAAACATAAGCATAAGTGTAAAGAATTCAGGGAATTCACAGTATATTTGAAAAAGGTTTAAGAGCGTGGTGAAACACTCCTAATGTTAGTTTAGAAAGCTGGATTCAAAAGGGCACCCACTATGCTCCTAAGCATGAAAAGGTTGATACACATGCTTGTGTGGATTCCATTTACATACTAATATGTTAACAGCCATTTTTGCTTGTATTTTAGAGAAAATGTGTATATGCCTCTTTGCACATTGTTGTATTTATAAATACTTTATGTTAATAATGCACCATGTTTTTAAAATTAGAAAAATTAAATATATGTTTTAAAACATATACAATTTAATTTTAAATAAATTGGCAGAGAAAACAATCATAAATTCTAAATTCTTTTATTTTTTTTTAAATTTTTTTAATGTTTATTTATTTTTGAGACAGAGAGACAGAGCATGAACAGGGGAGGGTCAGAGAGAGAGAGGGAGACGCAGAATCTGAAGCAGGCTCTAGGCTCCGAGCTGTCAGCACAGAGCCCGACATGAGGCTCGAACACACAGACCATGAGATCATGACCTGAGCCGAAGTCGGAAGCTCAACCAACTGAGCCACACAGGTGCCCCAATTCTAAATTCTTTTAACATTTATTTATTTTTGAGAGACAGAGAGAAATACAGTGTGAGTGGGGGAGGGGCAGAGAGAGAGTGAGACACAGAATCCAAAGCAGGTTCCAGGCTCTGAGTTGTCAGTACAGAACCTGATGCGGGGCTCAAACCCAAAAACCATCAGATCATGACCTGAGCCAAAGTCGGACGCTTAACCAACTGAGCCACCCAGGCGCCGCATAAAGTCTGCAGCAATGTAGACTAGTGATGTGTTTTTCAACATCAGCAGCATGATGTTAAAGACTGATACTATTTTAGCACAATCAGAAAACCGGAAAAGGTGAAAGGGATTTCAAACATGCAAGTTTTTGTAGGGGGCGCCTGGGTGGCTCAGTGGGTTAAGCGTCGGACCCTTGATTTTGGCTCAGGTTATGACCTCCCGGTTCCTGAGTTGGCGCCCCACATCCAGCTCTGTGCTGACAGCGTGGAGCGTGCTTGGGATACTCTTTCAAAATAAATAAATAAACTTTAAAAAAAAAAAACGAAATTTTTGTAAGATTGGTAGTAGTTGGTAAGATGGTGTTTAATGTGGCCAGTTCCTGGTTATTCTCAAGTAACAAGTGTTAAGATTTAGAAAACCTGAGACCATTTTACAGCACTTGGGAGCCCAGGTAAGCCCCGCCTATGTGTCGTTTCTGCACTTCCAAAGTCAGGAGCTATAGGGCTGGATGATCTTTCATGTCTATTCCAGCTCTGAAATTCTAGGATTCAGCTATTTTGAGAGTGGTCGTCTCCACCAAATGTTCTCCATAAGAACCTTTCAAAGGCAGGAGATATTCACCAACTGCTTCATTTCAGTTTTAGGCAAGAAATTTTAGTCAACTGCAGGGTAATCATGGCTGAAATTATAAGGCAAAAGAAGACATGTGTGTGTGTGTGTGTGTGTGTGTGTGTGTGCATTGCCAAAGGGTCAGCCTTGTTTATTAGTTTAGCTTTTGCTTGTCTACACAATTTTCAGTCTCAAGATAAAATCCTCATGAGTCCTAAGAAATGACCCTATCGGAAAGCAAAATTTAACAAACGCTACCCTCTCAAAATATATATATATATATATATATATACACACACATATATATGCAAATAACTTAATGTTTGAGCTATGCAAGATACTTGACTAGAAAGATTTATAAAAAATATTAATGTGGAGATCTAAATAAAAATCGCAGGTGAGTTGGTCAAGGAGATGTAATGTAGGAAGCTATGCGTAGTTTAAAGAACTCAGTAAGGAAAAATCAAGGAAACTCTACCCTGGTACTAGTGGGACGTACCAGCACATTGGAACGCCCAGGTGCATCTCTAAGGAAAGCAGAAGGAGGCAGCTTTCCTCCCCATCAACCTGAGCCCTGAGGCCAGAAGGATGCCGCATGGTGTCATTCAGCACATCGCCACTTCCACTCGTGGCATTTTCACTGTGTTAGGGAGCAAGCCACAAGGTGTCACAGCGGATGATCAATTGGCAGGGCTGTTATCAGTCCAGACACGGAGGTGGCACTTGCGGCTTCCAGCCCTTGCTGACACAGCTCCCTTGGAGAAGTCTGTGCGAAGCTGCGTGTTGAGAAGGGCGCCTCTTTGAAGGAGATGGCCAGTCAAGGCCAGCAGGTGTGTGCTCTCCATTTAGGTGGCCCTGCAAAGGCTCTCTGGAACAAGGGACCCTCTCAACATTCTGTTCTCTCCACTGAGTTCTTAGCCGGAGCAAATCCTGAACGTAGCTTCTTCCCAACAGAATGGAAGACATGTGTCCCACACTTCGGTCAGTCCTTAATCTGAGACTACGGGTATGTCTCAGAGATCATTACAACCCGGATTTTGGGGGCGATCGTGGCCACCAGAAGGTATATGATTATCACGTGAGCACTACTGTATGGCACTGAAAAACCCTGGTCACGTTAGCATATATTGTGAGAATACCAAATCCACAAGTCTTATAACATCATAGCAAATTTTGCTCATTAAACGGAAATATGCTAGTACAAACCAGGCGAAAAAAATATTTTTAAAGATACTTTCAGGAAATCAAGCAGTGTTTCATTACTTACACTACTCGATTTGCTGATAGGATAGAGAATAAGGGCAACAGCTTATGATCATTATCTTGGTTCACATTTATTGAGCACTTACTACACATAGAAATCCTCCCTTCCATGTGGGAGATGCATTCCAAGCCCCCTGATGGATGCCTGAAATTGTGGATAGTACCAAACCCCATATTTACCACGTTTTCCCCTGTCATACAGAACTATGATAAAGTGTAATTCCTAAATGAGGTCCAGAAAGAGATTAATAATAATTAACAAGACAATAAGACAGTGATAATAATATGCTGGAATAAAAGTTATGTGAATGTGCTCTCTCTGTCTCGAAAAACCGTAGCATACCGTAGTCACTCTTCTTCCAGTGATGATGCCAGATGACAAAACGGCTATGTGATGAGGCGAAGGGAGGTGACAGACGCAGGCATTGCGATATGGTGTTAGCCTACTACTGACCTCCCGACAACATATCAGGAGGATCACCGGCTCCTGGACCTCTGTTGATGGCAGATAATTGAAACCGAGGAAAGCGAAACTGCACACGGGGCCGGGGGCGGATTACTGTTCCAGGCATTGTACGTGCCTTAGCCATTCCCCTCCCAACCTAACACTCAAGCTAAGAAAACAAACCCTCAGAAAAGTTAAGAAACTTTCCCTCAGATCACACAGCAGGCAAGACGCAAAGCCCGGGTTTGGATCCAGATCTGACTTGTTATCAGTCATACTTGAGTTCAGATCTTTACACTCCACGCATGTCCCTCTTGTTGCTCCAAAGGAGCAGACACCGGTGCACATGTTTCCCAGCTGGAAGGTGCACACGTACACAAACACAATCTGATTGGGGCAAGGATCTCTCTCTCTGTGTGTCTATCTGTCTGTCTCTCATGCACACGCACACACGCACACAAACGCACGACAGTTAGCAAACACAGTTATCATAAACCACAACATCATATACTAATATAACTTCTCTTATTTTCTGTTGGGCAAATCACTTCAAACAAGCTAATTAATGGCCCTGAAAGCCCTTTCCCAAAATGCAAAGTGCTCCGGGAAATGTAAGGTGTGGTCACGATTCATATCATAACTCATGGCTGTGGCCCCCTCGGCAGATCCAAAGAGAGATAAGTGGTAGATATATCAGATGAGGAAAAACACTAGGATAAGGATAAAGATTTTTAATCAGAAGTCAGGAGACTCCCCACAGACTCACACCACCCAGAAGGCAAGATTCTCAGGTCAATGCTTTCTTCACAGAAGAAATTCCCTCTTCAGCCTTCTTTTTTCTGCAGGTCTGGCTGAGCATTCTATCAGTGAAATTCACCGGGCTATTAGGCTTACAGATTCTTTTCCAGCTGTAACTGTTGGTAAGACTCGAGGTAAACTCCAGTGTGAATCTGGGTAGTGTTGGCACAACTTAATTTCCTTTATTCAACTGATATATTTTGCATATCAACTATGCGTTACGGGGCATGGGGAGGTGCAGTGGGAGGGGGGGCTGTGATTGACAAGTCTGAACAAGACAAATGAGGCCCCTGCCCTCACACAGCTCGTATTCTGGGGGAGAAAAACAAACACTTAAGAAATAAACTAGAAGCAAGAAAATATCAGCTTGCTGTCATTTTTGTGAAGAAAATGATCAGGCCATGTGATAGAAAGTGAGTGGGGTTAAGGGAGGGAATTTTAATTGAGGTGATCCAAGGGGAGCTTTTCTGTGAAGGGCACATTTAAGCTGGTCAGTAGAGGACCTACTAAGTGCTGGACGCTCACCCTTCGTGGTCATTGCTTTCTTTGAGATATTTAATTGATCACCTGCAAATAAAGTCAACATCAGGCCAAATTCTAATTCAAATTAGGCCTGCTAATACTTCTATGGATTATTATGGAGGAACAGAACTATCCCACCACCGAGGGCAAAGATGTTGAGCCGTGAATGAGCTCGAAGAGTTAATGGATCCAAAGATGGTCCCTGTGGCTGGAGTCCACTGAACATGTAGAAGGAGATGAGACGAGACCTCGGGATCAATTGTATTCTCATAGCTAGAGCAAGGAGTTGGGAGCTGACGCTAGGTGTGAGGGAAAGCCAGAGAGTGATGTGATCGGATTCACGCTTCAAAAATATCCCTGCGGCTGCTTGCGGGGAACAGATTTTAAGATGGAGAGAGGCAGCAGGGAGCACAGTTGGGTGGCCCTCCAAACCCTGAAAAGAGTGGATGGGGTTGGGATGTCACCAGGACAGAGTACTCCCCACCTCTTCAGAGGGGTCTGTCAAATCTCTAACCCTGAGCCTCTGTTTTCATTTGGAAGGCTAACACTTCAAATTAGGTTAGTCAAAAGTGGTGGTAAAGTGAGGGCAAGTCAGGGCCTCCAAAAGGGGTGGGGAGCCCTTCCCACCTGCCTTGGGAGAGAACACTGAAGGCAGGAGTTAGAAGATGGCGTCCCCAGGGATGCCGGGGTATGGACTCCGCCTCCCCGTCTCTGGGTTTCACTTTTATCTGTTAAAGGAGAACGAGAATGCATGCATGTCAGGCTTGGGGTGGATAAATGAGGAAACCCATCTTATGTCCGACAAGTGGCAGGCGTTTACTGTAAAGACGGTGGCCTCACTGAGAGCCGAAGTAGGGGTGCAAGGGTAAGGAAGGAACATCACCTCCCACAAAGAAACGCAGAGACACAGGGTGTGGAGACTGCCTCGTACAAGAGGATCAGGATCAAACTAGGTGGGTAGGAAGCCCCTGGACACCTTATTTTCTCTAAAATTCCTTTTATTTTTAATTTTTTTCTTTTCTTTTTTTTTTTATTTTTGAGAGAGAGAGAGAGAAACAGGGAGACAGACTGTGAGCAGGGGATGGGGTAGAGAGAGAGGGAGACACAGAATCCAAAGCAGGTTCCGGGCTCTGAGCTGTCAGCCCAGAGCCCAACACAGGGCTCGAACCCAGGAACCGGGAGATCATGATCTAAGTCAAAGTCAGATGCTTAACTGACTGAGCCACCCAGGCACCTCTAAGATTCCTAATTGATGCAAAGGAAGCTAACACCATGACAAACTCTGACTGTGATTTAATCTCCTTATATTTGAATTGTTTAAGACAATTAAAACACCGTCTTCCACAGAGCCTGCCTGAGAAGAGTCCAGCACAGGATGGAAACCTAACTATTTTTAAGTAAAAGAATTAAACTTTGAGGTGACTATGCATCACAGTCCACAACACTTTCAGTGACTTCAGAGAAGACCACTTCAATGAATACCGAGGACACTCATTCTTCCATAGGGAGTATCATTTTGGTTCTTTTTGTCAACAAACAGGGTATATTTTCCACCTCTGGCATCATCCTTTGGGATTTCACATCATCCTTTTTGAAATCAGTCAAGAATTTGAGAGACAAGTGGTCAAGTCAAGTTACGTAGACGAGGTCCACTTTCCAGGCAGTGCCTAATAAATTTCTACAGGTGAAACCAAAGTCCTGGCTAGTATTTCTTATCGCAAAAGAGGTGTTACAGCAGCGAAGTTAACAGCACAATCTCTAAAACTAAACTACCATCTGTGTGACCTTCGACAGTTTACTTAACCCTTTGTTTCCTCAGTAAAAATGCAGTTAGTAGTACCTACCTCATGAGGCAAGTATAAGGATTACAGGCACTGACCCACAGAAAGCACTTAGCCCCATGTTCGACACATAGCAAGCACCCCAATGATGTTAACTATTATCATCCTGACGACCTTTCAGAAGGGTCTGTACCTTCCAGTACATGGACACACCCATAATACACTATGAACCTATCATGGCACTTCATTGTAAGACTTGGTTTGTATGTCTTCCTTCATTACCAAATTGTAAGCTTCCAGAGGACAGAAAAATATTTTAATCACCTCTGTATTCCCAGATATTGTCATTGTCTAAAATACGGCAATTCTCGAAGAGATAACCGAATTCTGTTTTAAGTATTGATAGTTGCCTATGTGCAGATGCATGCTCCTACAATGTGAGTTTTTAAAAAAAATCTAGGCTCAAACTGATGGAAGGAAGGAAGGGAAAGAAAGAAAAAAGAGAAAGAAAGAAAGAAAGAAAGAAAGAAGAAAGAAGGAAAGAAAGAAAAAGAGAAAGGAAGGAAGGAAGGGGAGAGAAAAAGAAAGAAAGAAAGAAAGAGAAAGAAAGAAGGAAAGAAAGAAAAAGAGAAAGGAAGGAAGGAAGGGGAGAGAAAAAGAAAGAAAGAAAGAAAGAAAGAGAAAGAAAGAAGGAAAGAAAGAAAAAGAGAAAGGAAGGAAGGAAGGGGAGAGAAAAAGAAAGAAAGAAAGAAAGAAAGAAAGAAAGAAAGAAAGAAAGAAAAAGAGAGAGAGAAGAAAGAAAGAAAAAAAGAAAGGGAAGCAAACAATATCTTTGTCAGATAATGACAAAGGTATATGTAGTCTCCACATCAGTTGAACATTTTTTAAAGCTCTGTTTTCTGACACTTTAAAAAAGAGATTGTTTTCCCAGATCAATTATATTTTTGAGACCCACCAACCAAATCCAAATAAGTTGATGAATCTTGTTCTTGACTATGGATAAAGTTGGATATTCAGGGTTGTTTGTTTTATGTGTTGTTGGCTTGTTCAGAAAGGAGGTGTTCTGTGTTTCTCGTGAAAAATGAGTTAATGTGGACAAATGTAATAAAAGGAGATTTATAGCCCTGTTCTCCATACAATTTAAATTAATTTCTTTCTGAAACCCAAACAAAAAGCTAAATGCATAAAAAACGCATACTGTTTTAAATCCTATATTATCATTTACACACCAAAAAGGGAGAGATTTAAATGTGCATTGATTTTAGACTGATAAGAATCTGTGTTGAATGGGAGTTGAGAGATTTTTTTTTCTTCTTCTTCTTGGCCTCCCTACTAATAGTTAGTTTACAGCAATTTTTAATTAAAAACAGTTCCCATCGCAAGAGCATGGGGGGAAAATAAAAAGACGTCAGGAAAATAAAATCGGTATGAGTCCTGCAGTTTGTTTTCTGAGGCCATGCAGAGATTCTGAAAAATAAGAGAGTTTGGAAGTTCTCCTTTTTAAAACTGCACTTTGGTTTCATTTAACATTTTCAAAACCGCTTTCCTTACCGCTACCAATGCCCCCTCCCCCCACTCCTCACCAACCCCCTTCGGAAAAACTTGGAAAGTTCTGTGTTTAACACTGAAAATCATTCATATGATGCGGAGCAACGACAACATGTTTCTTTCTAAATTTCTAGGGAAAAAAAAATCCAAGTTATCACAAAGTATTTCTCATTTTTTTCTACCTATCCAAAATACCTAATCTCATTTTAACTAGACTCCGTCTGATCAGGGATATTCAGCTACCCCATGAATAAACATGATGTTACAACGGGAAACCCTGTGACTGAAGTATATAAAAATGTAACTGAAAGAGAAGAATGAGAACCCCCCCCTTCAGTCCCCTCCCACCCCCCCCCCCCAGGGAGTTTGAGAGAAGGACCAGGAGGGGTACAAGCAGCAGATTTAAATTTCAAGGTCTTCAAACATTTTTCACGTTCATATTAAATCCTGTAAAACCAAAAACTGTAATTCTAATAAAAACCTTGTGTGTGTGGCTTCCAATTGTAATCACGGTTTTCTCTTTTGGAGTGGGATGTGTAATGTTGATAAAAGAAAGGGGGGAGAAAAACCCTCGAAACAGAACAAATACATAATGGAACCCACACTTTCCTGGAGTTTGTGGTATTTTATTAAAAGGAGCGCATTGCCAACAGGAAAAAAAAAAAATATATATATATATATATATATATACTTAAAAACAGCTTTATTGCAATGCAGACGAGTTTGGTAGTTTGAATGAGGACAAAGTACAGAAAAGTTACCAACGATAAGGAGATTTTTATAACTTGATAAACTTTCTGAAATTCTAGAGGAATCCAACACCAGTGAAATCTTTTCTCGAAAAATGAAGGTCACTATCATGTGTTTCATATTTTACCTATATTTTCATTTCACGGAGCTCAGGAAGTGGGGGGGAAATGCTGTTTTTGTGATTACTGAAGCTTTTCGGAGAACAAATTCTGATATCTGTACACCATGTCTTTATAGCCTACCTGATCGCACTCTGTGTGCGATGCTAAACTAACTGTATAATTGGGCACTTGTGTCCCTCCCGGATACATTTGGGACAGCAAGACCATCCATGAATTTTGGAAGACACGGGTAAATCATGGTAGCCTACACAACGGAAAATGTCACCCCCTTCCTACTGCCTGGGAATTACTAGTGACCAACTGTGACGCAAATCTCAAAGAGTTTCTCTTAACTTCATTTAAAAAGTGGGGGGGCGGGGGTAGGGAGGACACCCACGCATTTCTTTACGAAATTCCACTGAGATTCTGATGTTGCAAATAAACTTTATTTCCCAGAACAGCCAATAGCATTTAAAACATATTCTTGTTGTTTTTGTTTGCTTTGTAATACACTCATATTCCTTTAAAAAGGTCCTATAATCTCTTAGAGACTTGCTCACTTTTGCCACAAAGATTATGGATCTAAATTACGTCATGGTGAAATAAATGTGGAGAGTGTGGGGAAGAGAGAGCACTTTTAGGGTGGGGGAAGCTGATGCCCAAAGCAGCTTCAGGGAGCACCAGGCCCCCAAAGGCATCAGAATTAATTCCAAGGACCTAGTTCTCAAACTTTCTCTCCTCTTCCATGTAGTGATGCATCCACTGGCAAGTTAACAGATGTTTACTGAGTAACTACTATGTCCCAGGAACCTCAGGCTCCAAGTGCTACTTTAAACAAGGCTGGCAGGGTCTCTGCTTTCCGTGTTTTCTCCACTATCACCCCATTATTTCAGTGCCATTTGTGACTTTGAACTGAATACCCTGAACCAAGAAATAATGTCTGTGCTCCTCGTGCTGGCTTGCAGCACTCTCTCATACAGAAGAAAACCAAACCCAGGACTTTTGCAGAATCTGAATTTTTAAGTCAGAGGGGTATTGCAAGGTAATTTTCAGATGAGGAACCGTGATATCTATGCCAAATAGTTAGTAAGTGACAGAAACAAGTTAGGAACAGGAGAACTCCCAATCCAGTGCTCTCAAAACTGTAACTACTCTGCTTCTGATGGACTTCGATTTGATTTAATTGGAAGAAATGCACCAATCACTTGAGAGAATGCCCCAGGGAAGAGGTTGGGGGTCAGCTACTGGGGGAGAATAGGTAAACCCCTTGCTTCCTTACCACTTTCTTTCCTTTCCATAAAAAGGAGGTTACTAGGAAATTTCTACAAACTCGATTACAATTTATTCATTCAACATTGATTTGCTACAATTTCTTTCTACCCGAATCTATGTTTAAAAAGGAATAGGGACTTGAGAGTATTACCCAGATTGTGTGTGTGTGTGTGTGTGTGTGTGTGTGTGTGTGTGTGTGTAATGAGGAGTCAGTGAAATAGTACCATGTAATATAGGAGCAGGAACCAGAAAACAGGAGAAAGAA
This sequence comes from Panthera onca, assembly GCF_046562875.1. Classification (NCBI taxonomy): domain Eukaryota; kingdom Metazoa; phylum Chordata; class Mammalia; order Carnivora; family Felidae; genus Panthera; species Panthera onca. Next base: position 12,955,478 of record NC_138342.1, read on the forward strand.
CTGAGTCTCTTTTGTCCAAAATGATTGAATGCATTGGTTAAGTTCCAAAAGTCACTCAATAATCTATTTGATTTTGTGTGTGAATAACCTGGTAACTCTTGCTGGGTATTATTGTATTTTATGTCAACCGTCTACAGGGCTCAGAACAACTTTATCATCAATAATCATTGTTGGTAAAGGCACAATGTAACTTTCTCACGAAAAGTTTTTTTTTTTCGAAATATTTTCTTTTCCAATTACAAACTATGATCAAAATGTAGTATTTAATGTTAATATTTAAATGGCTCAGTAGAAATTATTTTATTCTCTCCTTTTTACATATGAAATAAAAACAAATTTATGGCCTTGGGTTCATGACATCATTTACGGCTTGGCAAAGAGAAAAGAAGTGTCAGGGCAATTATTTGGATAATTGTAAAAAAGATCTAATTAGTGGGGAAATGTTCGGGGTTGGCTCTAGAACATACCAGAAAACAGTTCGCAGTGCTTTTTTGTCACAGTCAGAGAGGTTTTTAAAAAAATCTTTAAGATTTGTCAGAGCAAGCTTTTCTCTCCAGTTTCTTGAGCTATGAAGCTGTTTTTTTCTACTCAGGGGAAAATCTTTAAAAGTAATACCCCATAATCCAAAAGGTACGAGTTCCTGAGTTCAGCTCTCACAAAAGATAATGTGACATTTTTAAGAAACATACCACAAATGGGGGACTTTTCGAAGGTGTTCTCTCAAATGCGAAACAAATGTGGGACTTTTCTGCAACTGTAGATTTTTGTGAGGGTTAGGACACAGAAGTGCCCCAGATAATCTAGCTGTGACCTGGCCAAGTGATAATTTAGGAGCACAGGGGAACATAGACATCAGAGAAATCTGCCTGTTCTTCTGACCAAGGAGGATGGGAGAAAAACCTCATTCCACAACTTCTCAAAAACTTTCTAAAACGCGAGCTGGACACAGGTTATTTTTTTTTAATCCTGTAGCTGTTCAAGAATTGAGCCTTCATGGCCCCTGTTCTCTTGTTTTCAACCAAGTATATTTTTAAGACCTTTTTTAACCTCAAATTTGTATAGCAATTAATGTGTGCCTGAACTACAAGACATTTTCTATCCCCCTAATTCTGATAAGCAGGCTATGACAACCAATAGCTCATGCAAGAATTTAAGAGTCCAACAAATAGTTGCAAAAACCTGAATGAAAGATACCAACTGTCACACACACACACACACACACACACACACACACACGAATATCATTTCCTGCCAACAGGTCGCCACCCTAAGCAAAACAGAGTTTACACTTGTGTAAAAGCTGCTGGCTTCTGGGGAGAGAAACAGTATCATCAATTATATTTAACTTCTATGATGTATTAACATATAAAGAAAACAGCAGTACTAAAGACAACCCAGTTTTTTAAAAAACATCAGTCCTTGTCCAGGAGTTAGCCAATCAGAAAGCAGGTCACATCTTGTTAGCTGTATTAAATGCATTAAACGTCATGAATTCTCCATGGCTCTGTTGACAATTTAAAGCAAGTGTGCTTTATTTTATCATACAACATTAACAGAGTCCCCTTCCAGAGCTGAGACTTAGTGTTCAATCTAAAATTCCACCAAGACTATTTCCTTAAAGCTCTGTGCCATCAGCCCTCTGGGTATTTTGTACTCGGGCAGAGAAGACGGAATTCCCAGCGATTTCTACTTCCCAAAGTCACTTTGGTGCACCCATCACAAACTCCTTGTCAAAACACTTCAACACAAAGCCCCAACTTACAGGCAAATTGGACAGCCCAGCAGCCCAGCAGCAAGACCCGGCCAGGCTAGCCCAGAGAAAAAGTCAGCTGGCATTAAATATTTAAATTGCAGGAGGCAGTCTGGAGTTTTGCATTTACAAAGTTCTGAAAGTCCTGTTCTCTCGGCTCCCAGAGTTGCTGGCCGAGGAGGCAGAGGCTCACTCCCCCCTCTCAGGCACAAGATTACAAATATGCAAAACTCAAGCTGACTTGAAGGCTGAGCCGGCTCCCGGGGAAGGTAGAGCTCCTTAGGAGACACTCCCAGCAGCGATAAGAGAAGTCGAGAACCCCCTTGCCCCAAGCAACTGGTTTCTGAATTTAACACGGAAATACACAAACAATGTGTCCCTCCAGGGCTAGTTCAGAAAAGTGTGTGGGCTTACCCTTCTCCCCCCTCCACCTCGATTTTGATGACTTTGAAAAGCAAATGCAGGTCAAAGCAGACTTCCTCTGGGATTTGTTAAAAATGTATTTTGCCAGATGCAAATGATCACAAAATCCCTTGGAATCATATCTCACGAAACACTAACGGGACTGACTCAGAGCCTGCAAACCCCAGAGTTCTGGAAGAAGAGCATTTCTGGAGCCCCGGCAGGCAAATCAAGTGCTGGGTTGTCTATTTCAAGATTCCGGCAGAAACTGTCCCCAGCTCCAAGAGTTGCTGTGCCTGGAAGCCCGGCGTTCAAACTAGTGGATTCATCCTGGCGCTCATTTCCACGTACGTGGTAGTATCTAGTGGGACACTTCCCACAGAATTCAGCCAGCAGCCCAGGAAAAGCCCATGCACAGTTTGAAAAAAACACACAAACATACACCCAAGGTTGGAGTACTTACCTCTGTGCGAGCCTGCAGCCTCTTGTTCATCTCATAGATTCGGTATTCTGGCTGAACCATGTATGGTGTATGTCTCCTATAAAATGGGCCGAAAGGAGAAGAATAGAAGGGGTCATGTGGTGTGCTGGACATCTTGCCTGCTTGTCGAAAATCAAGCTAAACAGAGTATCAGTAACGTCCATGCAGAGCACATGGGCTGTGTTCCTCACAGTACAAAGTAGACGCACGCACACGCTCACACACACACACACACACACACACACACATACACACACAGAGGCAGGCAGGCAGGCAGGCTGAACACACTGGCTGGGAACTGCTGTTGGAGCCCTCTATAGCAGGAGAGGAGAGAGAGAGCGAGAGGAGGGAGGGAGGGAGGGAGGGAGGGAGGAAAGGAGGGAGGGAGGGAGCACGGGAGAGGAGGGAGAGGGAGAGAGCAGGAGCTTCAGAGAGGAAGGGAGGTTGGTAGGGAGGAAGGGAGGAAAGGAGGGAGGGAAGGAGGGAGGGAGGGAGGGAGTGAATGAGAGAGAGAGAGAGAGAGAGAGAGGAGGCTGGATGGCTTTAGGCACCACTGCTTGTTTTTAAAGAAGCAGTTTGTGGAGAGGTCATTTCCTGTCCACACTGTAGACTAGTTGAAAAATATAATTCTCCTCACAGTCTGACAGAAGTCTAAGGTTTGGTTTTAATTTTTTTCCTCCAGCCAGGACCCTTCACAACCTGATTGCTAAGCTTGTTAGCATATAGGTGGTTTAACCGCTGCCTGAGCCACTCACCCCTGACAGTCACACTGTTGTAATGTATCAGAAATGTGATTACCACAAAATACAGCAACACTGCACTGTGGTCCCCTGTATTAGAGCTGGTGATTCACTGGCAAGCCAAGATTTCCTTCTGCACTAATCTCCCCATATAGTTTTGGGTTTACTTGCTGTTGTTCCAAGGGCTTGTTACAGCCTTTGCATTTCCACCCCCTCCTCATCCCCAGGCTCCCCAATCAACCCTCTTCCCAGCCCCTCCCTCTTCTCCCAAGGCTTCAGTTCAAGCAGGTTTAAGGGGGGCCTGGGTTCAGGTTACCGAAGCATTTTCAGGTAAAACAATCATTCCGAATGTGGAATGCCTAGGATACACCCTTGGAGCAGTGGGCTTTTTTTTTTTTTTTTTTCAAGAAGAAGAAAAAAACAAAAAACAAAAAACCTCCCAAAGCCGACCTCCAAATAAGATAGGAAAAGCAACAAGGGGGAAACTCCCACAAAAAATGACCATGGAAAATTCAGTTGAGTAGGAAATTGCAGATAATTGAATGGCTCATCCCCAAATAACATGTCCAACTCTGATGGAGGCAAAGTCTTTATTTTCCAAGATTGGTCAAGAACATAAATCTTTTGCAACCGAGGTACATGATAGCTGGAGGAAAACGGGCACAGCTCAAGGGAGGGGAAAGGATCTCTACAGAGAACTAAATGACCCATATGAAAATCACACTCTACTGGACCCAACGATAACCAGACGTATACCCCTCAAACAAAGCCTAGATGCAGAAAATGTAAATGTATTGAGCTAAGACCTAGCTAGGTCTGTGGTATTAAGAAGAGAAAGCAGAGACCACCAAAAAGGGTGATGCACGCAAGCCCCTGAATGTAAATGCATGCAAATGAGACATTTCTTCTTTTTAATAAGCAGATTAATTAACTTTCTGCCCCAATCATGGCTTGGGGTATCTCCAAGTCACTAGCCAACAGGGGATAAGGTATTGCTAATTCTGTAATTTACACTCTTTAAGAATACTCAGGAGCAGAAATACCCCCAAATTGCTGTCTTGATCAGCCCTTTGTCTTGATTGGAGGAGATACGTGTAGGGTCCACCCCAAACTTGTAGTGCAACTCAACACAGTAAAGTCCCTTGCCAGGATGAGATTAGGGGAGGCATTACACTCGGGCTGCTTGGAACTTGTTCGAGAAGACCCCAGGGCAGGCCAGCATGCTTAGTTTCAAGTTTCATTACAAATCCAAAAGCTGGACTAAATTTGCTGCAAGGTTTGTCAAAACACACAACCTTCTAAACACGAGATTTCAAACAAATTTGGCTTGATTTATGTTTTGGAATGATGGCCACTGCAAAATCTAACGGTTCCTTGTGTTTAGATTCCCAAACTAAGGACGTTCCAAGAGTTTAGTGCCTGCCTGAGTTTGTGTTTACATGGCTTTTTCGGAAAAAAAAGCAAAGTAACACCTAGCAGGCATGTGCAGCCCAATATTGATCAAAAAAAAAAAAAAAGAAAGAAAGAAAGAAAGAAAGAAAGAAAGAGAAAAGAAAAGAAAAGAGAAAAGAAAAGAAAAGAAAAGAAAAGAAAAGAAAAGAAAAGAAAAGAAAAGAAAAAGCTCAAAGATCCATTTGGGGAACTTCTTTCTAATAGAAGGTAAAATTTTGCTCTCATTAATTCTTGCAGACCATTCCAAGTTATTGGAAATACTGCTTCCTGTTAATACCTAAAGACTAAATGCAGAAAGATAGGAAACCTTATACTGCTTGGGCCACATACCTTCTCATCTTTGCTGCCTCAAGAGTCTGCACACTGGCCTCCCTGCTCAGATTCACAATTCTTTTCTGACTTGGGATTGGTCTTTGTCATTATCAGAATGCTGGCTGCAGAAAAGAAAAACTGCTCTTCCCTCATGGTTTCCCTTCACGGTTTCCCTGCCACCAGTAAGAAAATGTCCATACTCCTTGGTGAGGCACACAGGGCTCCTTAAGACCTGCACTCACTCCCTCACTCTCTCTGTCTCCCTCTCTGTCTTTACACACACACACACACACACACACACACACACATACACACACACCCCTTTTGTTTGTTTGTTTGCTTGTTATCCTTGGTCTTCCTAAACTTTACAATCCTGTTCCACACACATGTATACATTGTACTTTTAGCCCTTGTTCACCTGTAAACTCTTAGTCGACCTCTGTCCAATTAAATTATCACCTCCCCTCTGAATCTTTTTTCATTAATCCTTCATGAATTCATTTATTGCACGGGTATTTCATTCACGGTAGAAGGGGGCCCGGAGGACCGTAGCACTGGTCAGAGCACTTTTCAATTCTGGTTCCACCACCTGCCTGCCCTGGGAGCTTCAGCAGGTGACTGCATCTCTCTGTGCCTCTGTCACACTGTTTTCAAACCAGAGACAATGAGAGTAACAACCCATAAGATTGTTGCAAAGGATTAGATGAGATAACACGCTGCAATGTACTAGAACCCATACATATAGCGGCGCCTGGGTGGCTCAGTCGGTTAAGCACCGACTCCTGATTTTGGCTCAGGTCATGATCTCATGGTTCGAGGGATCAAGCCCCGCATCGGGCTCTGCGCTGAGTGTGGAGCCTGCTTGGGAGTCTCTGTCTCCCTCTATCTCTGCCTCTCCCCGGCTTGCTCACACACTCTCTCTCTCTCTCTCTCTCTCTCTCTCTCTCAAAAATAAGTAAACTTAAAAAATATTTTTTAAAAAGCACCCACACATATAAATTCTCAAAAAATATTATTATTGTTAGGTACCTAACATACACTTAGGTGCTAGGGAACACTGGGAGGCCAACGTGGGTAGCAGACATGCTCCCTGTCCTCTTGTCCCTTGTAGTCCATTGGGGATGAGAAAGGACACAACACCGGAGAACTAAAAAGCCTTTGGGAACCTAATTTCAAACTGTAATGTGTGCTATGAAGGAAATACAGTGGTCTCCACCTTATCCGGCTCCCTCTCTCCAACGATCTTACTGTACTGTACTCACCCCACTTGTGATGATGTGACGTGATAACGTGCCAGCAAGATCAGATCTGAAGGAGGTGAGTGACGTAGGCATGTGACGCAGCACCAGCCTCCTGTTGACATTCGTCAGAAGGAGAAGCTTCTGCTTCCAGCTGGTACTTGAACTGGTACTTGAACTCCAGAAAGCCAAACTGTGGAGATGGGGGAGAGGGACTGCTGTAAACAAAAGGAAGGGACAGAAAACAATGTCCCCATCTCGGTCAACACTGGATCTTCTGTTTTCTTCCAGTGGAGAATTTACATGTCAACGTGCTCATTGCTCTCACTTATTAAGTCCTTACTATGTGGGAAGCACTATGCTCAGTGGAATACACAAATATTCTTTATTGATCTCAAAGTAACCTTACGTGATTCGTTTGACTACTGTCCCCATTTTACAGATATGGAAACTGGGGCTTCAAGCTGCTACGAAACTTCTTCAAAGTCATACAACTAGTAAGTCACGGGGGCAAAATCCTTACGCACTTCGCGGCTTGACATCCAGGTCCATGTTCGTCTTTAAGGCGTCTCTGTTCTTTGGCCTCGGTGGCTAGTGTGGTGCTGGGCCCCCAGCGGGTGCTTAAACCACACACACCTGAGTAAGTGGAGGAAAAGACAAGAGGATGAAGTGTCTTCTTTGTCCTGCTTAAATGCAGGCACCCCTTGTCCCCCGCCCCCACTTCTACCCATTCTCCCTGAAGCCCGGCCTCATTACTTCCCCTTTTATTGCTGCCCCAAATCTTCCAGAATGTTCTCCCCACATTGCAGGTATCTGTTTAACCCTATGCACCATCAGGTCACCTGGCTGGTTTTGCCAGTTCCCTATTTCTTAAGGGACCAGCTATGACTCATGTTATTCTGGCCCAGGGCTGCGCATAAGAGAAAGGATGTGCTCATGTTAATGCTGCAGATCAACTCCTTTAGGAAACCGTAGAGAAATCCAATAGCCATGTTTGTATACCGTAAAAAAGTGAACGAGTCTAACCCCTGTTGTGACAGTCTTGTTACCCCCAAAGCCTGAGCCATGAGTTTACATATGATTTTGCATGATGTGTATTGAATAAACTCCAAAACTCTTCACACAGACATTCAAGGCGATTTAAAAGCTGACCTGACCTTTATGCTAGGGACCTCCTCTTGCCATATTCACATTAGATTTAGCCCACAGAGTGTTTATTTTTCTTTTAACTTGGAATACTTGCCAACAGTTTACAAAAATAAAGAGTTTCGTAGGAAATTCAGATTTTCGTCTTCTCTGGAAACCTCATGAGCTCTGGCCACCCTTGGCCCCATCCCATGTCGGCGGCGTGGGGTGGGACCTGATCGTTACCACTTTTCCCTCCATCTCTTGATGGCCTTCTCCAGGCACCGTCCCTAATTTCCATTTATCCGCCTGATCCCTCTGGGTATTAAAGTCATCGTCCTTTTTAAAATCTACCCAACTGCACCCTCTCCAATTCCTTTTGCTTGTTTCAGAAAGCCGGTTTTCTTAGCACTCTCTGTTCCCCTCTCGGCCCTCCCTTATCTCTGTGCCCCGTCTTTTCTTTTCTGCCCCTTCATTCCATAAGCATTCGGCTAACATACATGTGCAAGACACAGCGGAGATGTGGCAGGGGGACGAAGATAAACGAAGATTTAGATGGCGTAGCCTCTATTTTCAGGTCACGAAGAGAGATATGAAACCTGTAGTCGCTTCATTCACGACAAGTCGATATTGAGCCCTTACCCTGTACTAAGTACTGTGCCAAGTGCTGAACATACACCTTACTTGCAGAACTAATTGCCACCTCCAGGGTCTTGACCACAGAGAAGCAGACTTGATCGTCTTTTAGAGGATGAACTTTGGAGCCTCATTGACTTAGTTTAAATCCAGAATCCTGCATCTAGCTGTGTGACCTTGGGCACTTGACTAACCTCTCTGTGCCTCTGTTTTCCATTCTGTAAAAAGAGGCTTAGGGTACCTGAGTGGTTCAGTCGATTGAGCGTCTGACTTGAGTTCAGGTCATGATCTCATGGTTCTTGAGTTCAAACCCCGCATTGGCCTCACGGCTGTTAGTTCAGATCCTGCTTAAGATCTTCTGGGGCACCTGGAATTAGCAGTGGAGACAGGGCAGGAAAAACCTAAGGCATAATATAGTAGGCATCTGCAAACCGATGAATGAAATGCTAATCTACAAAGAGCCTCCAAGGAAGGAGGGATTCATTCAAATTAGTAAAATCAAGGAAGGCTTCACAGAGGAGTTGGCATTTGTATTTAACCTCAACATATCTTTCAGAGAGAAAGGCCACGCAAGCAGAGGAGACAGAATGGAAATGAACATGTCCGACACCAAGCAAAGTCAAGAAATATTGTGAAAGTAGAGACAGTAAAATGCTATCGAAGCCTGTTTCTAGAAGGTTTAAGTACCAGTGTAAGGAATGTGAGGTTTATTGCATGGATGGCAGGGAGTCAGAAAAAGGCAAGAAGAGTGCTTTTTTTTTTTTCTTTTAACTTTTTTAATGTTCATCTACTTTTTTGAAACAGCCTTTAAATGTTTATTTAGTTTTGAAAGAGAGAGAAAGAAACAGAGAATGCGTGGGGGAGGGGCAGAGAGAGAGGGAGACACAGAATCGGAAGCAGGCTCCAGGCTCTGAGCTGTCAGCACAGAGTCCAACGCGGGGCTCGAATTCACGGACCGCGAGATCGTGACCTGAGCCGAAGTCGGAAGCCTAACTGACTCAGTCACCCAGGCACCCCGAAAAGTGCTTTGTTTGAGCAAGATGCTTTGCAGACACGAGGGGGATAAACGGGACTCCGACCCAAGAATTGAACTCTGCCCTGGGAAGTTGATTTCAGTCAAAGGCATCCCTTGCACACTTTGCTCAGAAACTTGTCTCTTGAACGTAGGAAACAGAAGAGCCAGAGCAGAGGCTGAAAAACATCTCCTGTTGCTCTTGGCTCTCCCCCGGAATGAAAATGACTGATGAGGCTGTGGGATTCCTAAAGGCCATCTTCTCATCGGTACCAGCCATCGTTGCCCAGGCCATTAAAACTTACAAATGGAGTCAGTCCGTGGTTGAGGAGGGCATTGCTAACTACGCCAAGGAGCTTGGAAATCCGTCTCCACCCTGCAGTTTTGAAGACATATTGAGTTTCCTTTCTTGTGGCGTCCACTGTCATTCTCTGATGTCCTCTTGACTCGACCAAATCTAGTAAGTAATTGTAATGACCAAAGAAGGCCGTAGCCGCTGAAAACCCACTCATTTCTCAAGGATCAACAGTAAAATCCAACCCACAGCATGGGCCATCCAACACGCACTTAATCACTCCAGAAGTATTCGCCGAGGGCCCACCGTGTGCTGAAACCTCCTCTCTCAGATTCTGCGTGATCTGGCCCTTTCTTATCCTTCCAGCCACATCCGAACTCCGTTTCTTCCTGCCCTGCTCCTTCCACTGCATTTCCAGTACACAGCGAACTCATTCCTCCAAATTCTAGAATCGTCCTCTCTTCGTCGCTGCCATGACCACCTGTCTCTTCCTTAGCCTTCGTTCTCAGCTCAAGATGTTACCCCTTTGAGGAGGTCCTCCATAACCAAATGATCTAAACACCCATCCATGGCCATCACTTTCCATCACTGAATTTTGTTTGTGAGGTCTCCAACACTGACCACTACTTGTAATCACGTCTGCATTTACTATTGACTTGTGTGTTGCCTGTGTTCACTACGAGATTGTAAATTCTAGGCGTGTGGGTGCTGTGTTCATTTTATCCACCCATTCGCACTCAGAAGTTGCTTGGCACATGTGGGTGCGTGGTATATTTTTGTAAAACAAATGGATGAAAACTTATCAAAATGAATAAGGACAGCTAGGAGAGCTGTCCTAGCAATTTGCCTCCCTAATTCCAGACCAGACTCTCCATTTAAGAAGGGTGTGTAAAAGCTATTATGCATTCATTCATTTATTCATTTAGAAAGCATGTATCGGGTACTTACTCCACGTCAGGTACGATGCTAGGTCCCGGACAAACAAAAATGGGCAAATTTTATAGTTCCAGCGACTCCCTTCCCAGGATCCAGTTACCTATGAGGACCTTTGTCGTCATGAATTATTCAGTATCCAAAAGATCTCAGAGCTGCTGTTGAGATTTCTGTAATCTACTTCCAACCCACGGGAGACCATGTTGGCCAAGGGTCAAAGACGCTGCACTCCGGATCCAGTTTTGTCACTCCCTCGCTGTGTAAACCGGATCTCACCAATTACCGTACTGCTGAAGTTAGCTTTAGTTTCTTTATTTGTAAAATTTCATAGGGCCATTATGGGAATCAAGGAAGAACACTTCATAACAATAAGTAATCCCTTATATAGCTGTTAGGAAATGCCAGGCACTATTCTAAGTAGTTTATAAATATTGACTTGTTTCGTCTTTACAGCAATCCCAGAAGATAAAAACTATTACTGTTCCTATTTTGTAGATGAGGAAGCGTAGGCCCGGGAAGGCTGAGTAACTTGCCCAAGGCTACCCAGTCAGTCACTGGGGGGTTGGGAGCTGGAGCCAGGCGGTCTGGCTTCTCTCTGTGGACACTGTCAGCCACCAGGGTCCACAGCCTTTGTCCATGCCTACACTAGGTTGTGACCTGCCGGAGAAGAGAGAACAGACCTTCTCTAGCATACGGCCACATAGACCTGCAACACGTCAAGAAGAAACAAAAGTATAAATGAGAGGATACAACGTAACATTGGAGACGCTTTGTTTACAAGTAAAAGAAAAACCACTCTAAATGCCATAAGCAAAAAAGAAAACAAAAGTGCATTTATTGGCTTATGTCATTGGAAAAGTTAGAAGAAGCTGACTTCAGGTACAGTAGGATCCAGGGGCCCAAAGTAAGCCCTGAAAGCTTTCCTCATTCACAGACAAGCTTTATCCGTATGGTGACTATAGGCAGGGCCGGGCTAACCTCTCCAAATTAGCCCAGCGGAAAGAAGTTTCGTCCATGGGAGTTTCAGTAAAAATGCCGGTGTTGAATCTTATTGCCTGATTTGGACATACATGCCCACATCTAAACCAATCACTGTGGCCAAGAGAGTTGGCCAGTGCTAGGTCAAAGGTTCACCCTTCCAGCCCCGGGCCAGAGTGCATCCTTCTGAAGCTGGGGGCCTGCCCAAATGTCAGGATCCTCACTAGAAGATAGGTGTAGTGGATTGAACGGTGTCCACAAGTCCTAACCCCCAGTACCTGTGAATGTGCCCTTATGTGTAGATCAGGTCTTCATGGATGTAGTCAAGTTAAAATGAGATCTTATTGGATTAGATTGGGTTTATGTCCAGTGGCTGGAGACACAAAGGCACAAAGAGGGAACACAGCCACGTGAAGAGGGAGGCACAAACTGGAGTGACGTCATTATAAGCCAAGGATCACCAAGGACTGCCAGAAACCACCAGAAGCTAAGAGGCAAGGAAGGATTCTCCACTAGAGCCTCCAGAGGTAGCATGGTCCTGCCTTCTAGAACTCTGAAAGAATGCATTTCTGATGATTTAAGCCACCCACTTTGTGGTACGGAGTCCCTGGGACTTTACTAGACAGGAAATGGATCTGGAATGCAAAGCCTGTGATATCCGAGCACAAAGATGCCTGCTTAGCTGAGTTGGAAGGAAGTGCAAGGAGACCCCGTTTGTTGTCTCTCCCTGTAATAATAATAACAATAATAGTCTCATTTACTGATTGCTTGCTAGTTGCCGTGCAAATGTAGACTGGTGCTTTACATAAAATTATATCTTCAAATCTTATATCTTCGTAGTACCCCTGCTGAGTTAGCTATCTTTCCCTCTAGGCATGAAGGAGCTACCATACACAGAATATGGTCCTACGTCTGAAATTATGGGTAAGATCCCTGAAGGCAGCTTCTATATGTCACTAACCTTTATACGGCACCCTCCCCCCAAATCACACACACACAAGTGCACATGTGCATACACACCTGTATCACAACACCAAGCCGTGTTTGCAGCAAATAAAACGGACGGCAAATACTTCACAAATGAGGGGTGCCTGCCTGGGTGGCTCAGTCGATTCAATAAATTCATTTTTTTTTCTTTTTTGCTTATGGCATTTAGAGTAATTTTTCTTTTACTTGTAAACAAAGTCTCCAATGTTACATTGTATCCTCTCATTTATACTTTTGTTTCTTCTGGACAATACATGTTGCAGGTCCATGTGAGCGACTGACTCTTGGTTTCCGCGAGGTCATGATCTCGCGGTTCATGAGTTCCAGCCCCACATCAGGCTCTGCACTGATAGCACGAAGCTTGCCTGGGATTCTCTCTCTCCGTCTCTCTCTGTCCCTCTCCCGCTCGTTCTCTCTCTCTCAAGATAAACGTTTTTAAAAAAGAAATCAGGGGCGCCTGGGTGGCTCGGTGGGTTAAGCGTCCGACTTCGGCTCAGGTCATGCTCTCATGGTCTGCGAGTTCGAGCCCCGCATCTGTCGGGCTCTGTGCCGACAGCTCAGATCCTGGAGCCTGCTTCTGATTCTGTGTCTCCCTCTCTCTCTGACCCTACCCCGTTCATGCACTGTCTCTCTCTGTCTCAAAAATAAACATTAAAAAAAAAAAAGAAATAAAAAATACTTCACAAATGAATAAATAGCAGTCTATGCTAGCTAAATGTCTTAACGGGTGCACCAATTTTTTTTTTTCTACCATGCTAAAAATTACTGTCTGTGATAGCACGTTTTTCTCCTGCTCTGTTTTACCCCCCACCTTATTTTTAGTGCTGCCCAACCCCCAACCCAACCTGCCAGAACTAGCTTCACTCATCTGTATTTCAGCCCCGTGCCTCCTGCCTCCCTCTCCTCCCCTTGGAGCTTCACAGGGATACGCGCAGACCCCAGGACTCTGACAGACACCCTGAAAGCTGGAAGAAAGACAGCGTGGCCGCACCGCCTCCTAAGCCCGCCAAGGATGGACCTGTATGGCGTAACTTGGACCTGGACAATCATTCGTGAACAAAGGCGCCCAGATGCCTGTGCCTGCTCAGAATTGACTTCTGAGTCCCTCTATTATTGAAACTGACATCGGAAGTGTGTGCGTGTGTTTCTTTCATAAAAGCCCTATCCTAATCCAAGATCAAACAATTTATTTTGGAAAATAACTGTACATAATGGTACATTTTCTAGAACTGGCCAGGTTTCCCCCTGCCATTTGCCGTCGGCTTTGAAGTATTTAATAGCTAAGGTAACTTGAAGAAACTCCCATGTTCCCAAAAGCTGCACTTACTGCCTCTACTATTTGCTAGGGACTTATCATTTACCCACCGCTTTATCAGTCCACTTTTTGCTTTTATCTGCTTATTTCCCAAGTGGATTGTCATTACCTAGTTTTCTGCACATCGTTTTTAAGACCTGTGGAGGATTTCCTTACATAAATCGGCCTTAACTGATCTAACTGTCCCCTAGAGTTGATATTTGCATTATTTCCAATTTTTTCTCTAATACAACAATTCTTGAATGAATATTATCATATCTTTTTCCCCAGAGTTATTGAGGTATAATTGACCAATAAACATTGTATCTATGTAAAGTGTACAATGTGATGATTTGATATATATACTCACTGTGAAAGGAGTCCCACAATCAGGCTAATTAACACATCCATCACCTCACATGGTTACTGTGTGTGTGTGTGTGTGTGTGTGTGTGTGTGTGTGGCGATCCATATCTTTTGGACATCCACATTTATCCACAACAAACTCCTAAAAGTAAACTCATTTTGAGGCAAAGGGTATTTACTTTGTAAACCTTTAGTTGTCTGTTGCCAAGCTGCCCTCTAAATGAGTTGGATGGAGATAGGCCACCAGCAATTTTGACTTAGTTTTTATGTTAGGAGGCATGATTCATACTCATGAAGGAAGTTTTACATAATACGTCACGGTACGAAGAAAATTGTGAAACGCACCTGGTTTTCTCCACACACACAGGATGAGACAGGACCGAGGAGCTCATCTCTGTGGGTGGATGTGTAGACCCCCCCCCCATGCCCAGCTGCGATGCCCCCTCTGAGAATTAGTGGAAGACCATCCATTGTGTAACATGCAGTTTTGGGGTTGACAGATGCCTGGCTCTTTTCTGATTTTTCACAATTATAAAAAAACAACGAGTCGATAATCATCCTTCAGGTCTAGATGTAAATGTCACTTTCTTAAGGGGCCTTCCCCAACTCCCCAGCCTACGTTTCAACTTTTTCTTGGACTCTTTAACTGGACTAAGAGGCCCTAAGCCCTCTGAATAGAAATTGGCACCCACGCGGTCTCTTATACTTAGTACATCATGGCAAGCTACGTCTGCATGACCCTACTGATACGTACCAATCAGTTCCAAACATACGTGCCGTGAGATATCTTATCACTTACCACCTAATTTCAAAATGGATCGAGATTTTATATACACAATGCCCTGTATGCTCAGTTCAGTTGAATAAACATTTATTGGCATCAGGATGTATCAAGTCCTAGGCAAGAGTTAGGGACTGTGATGGTTAATTTTATGTATCAACTTGATTGGACCAGACATTTTTCTGTCTGTGAAGGTGTTTCTGGATGAGATTAATCTCATGTGAATTGGTAGATTGAGTAGAGCAGATTGCCCTCCCCGGTGTGGATGGGCCTCATCCAATCAGTTGAAGACCTAAAAAGAAAAAACTTGACCCTCTCACAAGTAAGGAAGAATTTTTCCTGCGTTTAAATTGAAACTGAATCGGCTCTTCCTGGATCTCAAGCCAGGCTTCAGACTGGAGCTGAAACAATGGCTTTCTGAGTCTCCAGCTTGCTGACTGACCCACAGGTCTCGGGACTTGTCAGCCCTATAATCACATGAGCCAATTCCTTCTGATAAGTCCCTTATAGAGCTGGAGACAGAGACAGAGATGAATATCCTATTGGTTCTGTTTCTCTGGAGAATGAGACTAATACAGATTTTGGAATTAAGGGTGGTTCCTGAGGAACAGTTTCAAGGATAAGTTTCCAAATTGTGGTTTCTGGAATAGAATCTCTAAACTGATCAGATTTAAAGATTCTAATGACTATATTTAGGGTAGTAAAGCGAGCACTGACGGTGCAAGGCATGATCTTATCTTGCAGCAGAAAGATGCACAATATCACCAGTGGGTACTCCTACTAACCCACTTACAAGAAGCAATGATCTGAGCGACTGTGTATATGACACTGTTAAACATTTCTGTCAAACTAACAAATATAATAAGATTGATCATTGCTTCTAATGTCACTGAAAAAAAAGCGGGGAAAGAAAGGGATGAGCTCAGCGGTGCAAATTCTCAGCTCCAGCACTGAGTAAATGACCTGAAAGCTTCTGTGTATGTTCTGGATTTTGTTTAGCCACAGGGCTGAGGATACTGCAAACCAAACCTGAGGTGGCATCCTGTGACTGGTTGAGTGACACCGCGGGTGAGCACCCAGCCTCATAGCCTGTTCATTGTGAAGGTGAGGACACTGGTTGGGAAGAAATGGAATCTTGAGAGATGCAAATGGGAGTATGTGGTGGAACTCTGATGAGGCTGGGGACCCTGAGCCCCTGAATTCTGCATAAGTCTTCTTTATTAGTGGAATAGTTCTCTCCACTCTGGACATGAGCCGGCTTCTCCATCGGCCCAGGGGAGGTGGAAACAGCAGTGGCCTCCCCTGAGACAGCAGTTGTTATGCAAGACAACAGTGATTCTAGACCTATAACTAGACTTGAGTCCCAGAAGGCCCTTAAAGGAGAGGTACAAAGTGTGACCTATGGGGACATGCCTTAAGTTGCAAAAGAACTGCTTCAATTTCACAACTCTGGAAACATAAGCGTAGATATTAAGGGTATGGGATAATGGTGGAAGGAACATAAAGTTGGATCAGACCACACTGGGCTCAGAGAAAAGATTCTGCATTTAATGCTGCAGCTTGAGGAGTTAGAAAGGCTGGAACAATTTGGTTCATCGGCTGAAACACGGAGCCCAAGAGAGCCCACAGTGTGGGAGGTGGAAATGCTGGACCTGCTTGTTTCATTGTAGATGGAGGGATTTGGAGGCTCACAGAGCCTGGGAGTAGATCTGTCATTTTAGACCTAGTCACCAACTCTGCAGGAGGTGGGGGTGTGTCCACAAGACCTCTTTCACAATGACTGAAGTAAATCCGAGCGCGGAGCCTCAGCAACCTTGTAAAGCCCTGTGATCACTGGTCTCCATAGGTCTGACCTTGTGGTGGGAACTGCAGTCACTAAACTGGGAAACTTAAATCCAGTGGGAACAATTGGGTCCCAGGGTGACAGGGGCCAAATGGAGGCGCTCAGTTGTCAAAGGCAAGGTGGATGTGGTTACCGTAATGGAAAACAGAGTCAAATCAGCAATCGGGATAGTTTGACTCACAGAGACCGTGAGCACTGACTAGGTGATCACGGTATTCCTGGAAGTAAAATAAATGGGAAGCCTGCTAAATTCTTACTTGACCCGTATAAGCAGAAAAGTTCTAGGTTAAGTAAAGAAAAGTATAACTTGATTCTTAAAAATTGGAAGTCATGGCTCTTGAATCAATTCTCAGACTTGAGCCAGGGTACAGGGCCAAAACACCTTGAATGAGGGGGAGGTTGGGTCCCTTTGAAGACAGATCGCAGTACAGTGCCGAAAATGTATATTGTTCATCTTTCTCCCAACCTTCCCCCAAAGGAACCTATGGTCTTCTATCTATAACTATGCATTGGGGAGGAAAAAAAAAATAATCAGGCCTTTTGGAAACTACTGGACACGGTCTCTGAACCGACAGTGATTCCAGGAGACCCAAAACATCCCTATGGTGCACCAGTCAGAGCTGGCGCTCAGGGAGCGCAGGTGATCAATGGAGTTTTAGCTCGGGCCCCTCCCATACTGGGTCTCTGAACCATCCCGTGATTATTTCCCCAGGTCTGAATGCATAATTGGAATACACATACCCACTAACAGGCAGAATCTCCACGCTGGTTCCCTGACCTGTGGATGAGGACTATTATGGTAGGACAGGCCAAGTAGAAATCAACAGAACTGCCTCTACCTAGAATAATAGTAAAAACAAAAGCAATACCGCATTCCTGAAGGGATTGCAGAGTTTAGTGCCACCATCAAGGACTTGAAAGACTCAGGGGTGGTGATTCCCACCACATCCCTGTTCAACTTGCATGTTTGGCCTGTGCAGAAGACAGATCTTGGAGAAAGACAGTGGATTATTGGAAGCCTAATCGGGTGGTGACTTCGATTGCAGCTGCTGGATGAGGTCTAGTTTCACTGCTTGAGCAAATGAACACATGGTGTGCACTGTTGATCTGACAAATGCTTTTTTTCTCTGTACTTGTCAATAAAGACCGTCAGAAACAAGTTTGCCTTCAAATGACATGGCCAGCAATGCACCTTCACTGTCCCGCCTCAGGTGGACATCAGCTCTCCAGCCCTGTGCCATAATGTAGTTCGCAGGGACCTCGACCGCCTTCCTTTCTATACAGTTTCACATTGGTCCGTTACATTGATGCAATCACGCTGATTGGTCCCAGTGAACAGGAAGTAGCAGCCACTCTGAATGGATTGGTAAAGCATTTGCATCTAAGATGGGAAATAAATACAACAAAAATTCGGGGGCCTTCTATCCCAGTGAGATTTCTAGCAATGCAGGGGTCTGGGGTACGTGGAGATAGATTGTCACATCTGCTACAAAAAGGAGGCACAGTGCCTACTGGGGTCTTTGGATTTTAGAGGCACTGTATTCCTTATCTGCATGTGTCATTCTGGCCCACTTAGCAAGTAACTCAAAAAGTCGATAGGTTTGACAAGATCCCAGAACAAAAGAAGGTTCTACGATAGGTCCAGGTTGCCATCAAGCTGCTCTGTCACTTGGGACATGTCATGCAGCAAATCTAATGGTGCCTGGAGTGGCAGTGGCAGACAGGAATGCAGTCTGGATGCTTTGGCAGGTCCCTTAAGGTGAATCGTAGCACAGGTCTTAAGATGGTCGAGCAGGGGCGCCTGGGTGGCGCAGTCGGTTAAGCGTCCGACTTCAGCCAGGTCACGATCTCGCGGCCCGTGAGTTCGAGCCCCGCGTCAGGCTCTGGGCTGATGGCTCGGAGCCTGGAGCCTGTTTCCGATTCTGTGTCTCCCTCTCTCTCTGCCCCTCCCCCATTCATGCTCTGTCTCTCTCTGTCCCAAAAATAAATAAAAAACGTTGAAAAATAAAAATTAAAAAAAAAAAAAGATGGTCGAGCAAAGCTTTGCCGTCTTCTGAGAAGACAGCTCTTGGTCTGCTGCAGGACCTTCACAGAGACTAAATGTTTAACCACGGGCCACCAAGTTCCCATGTGACCTGAACTATGCGTCATCAACTGGGGGTTACCTGATCCACCATGCCATAGGGTTGGGCATGCACAGCAGAGCTCCATCATCCGGTGGAGGCATGAAAATTGTATAGCATTCAAGCCCAAAGGAACAGAATATGCAAAGTCATAGAAGAATAAGTCAGTATTATGTACTGAGAAACTCAAATTCCTGAAGAATTATCAAGCATCAGGGTGCCTGGGAGACTCAGTTGGTTGAGCATCCGACTTCAGCTCAGTTATGATCTCATGGTTTGTTGGTAGTTCGAGCCCCATATCAGGCTCCCTGCTGTCAGTGCAGAGCCTGCTTGGATCCTCTGTCCCTCTCTCTCTGCCCAAATAAAATAAACATTAAAAAAAAAAAAGCATATCTGCATCAAAGACTGTCCACACACTGGGGTGCCTGGGTGGCTCATTCGGTTAAGCGTCTGACCTCAGCTCAGGTCACGATCTCATGGCCCCATCCATGAGTTCGAGTCCCACCTCAGGCTCTGTGCTGTCAGCTCAGAGCCTGGAGCCTGCCTCAGATTCTGTGTCTCCTTCTCTCTGCCCCTCCCATGCTCACGCCCTGTCTCTCTCTCTCTCTCAAAAATAAGTAAACATAAAAAAAGACTATCCACACACAGTCTCTGGTATGAAATAACAGAAGTGGTATGCAAATAATATTACTTAAATTAAATACTATTTTTGGTCCCATTGTTAAGAAAAAATGTACGTTGCCTTATTGGTGATAGATGACTCAATTCAACGGCTCAAGCCATAGTCAGATGCTCACTCTGGTTGCAACTGGGCACTATACTTAGAGTGATAGAAAATAAATGCCCTCGAGGTGCTTACAAGATAATGTGTGTACCTAGAATGTGCTTCGCAGTGAGAACTGCTGATTGATCAAGATAAAAGCTGAGGATATTGGGAGTTCAGGGTAGCTCATTCCAATCCCTGGGAACTGGGAAGCCTTCCCTTAACAGTGAACAAGACTCTACGGGTCATTTCTAATTGGGATCGCCATATCACCCTCTTTAATTTATCTCCTCTGAAATGCCAACACCCTCTCCCTGAGACAGCTACACGAGAACTAGTCAAGAGTTGAAAAAAGGAATGAAGTGAGAGATCACTTGAAAATGTAAACAATAAAATAGAAAAATCCCCTAGATATACCATATATTTTATATGTCATATTTAAATAAAACTGAAGGTGCAATCTGGTAAGTTATAAAGTAGTTTTCCATTTATAATTACAGTAATAATCATCATAGAAAATTTTGAAAATTAAAAAAAAATTAAAAGACAAAAAAGAGGAAATTCTATCACCCGGGAAAATAATTACTAACATTTTGGCATATTACGTCCTAGTTTAGGCACACATAGACTATTTTTTTAATATGCTTGTGGTAATATTATAAATAAAATTTTGTATTTTTTAACTTAATATTATATATATATATAATTTACATAAGTATATATATTATATAAATATATATATGAAACCATTTTCTCATATCATTAATCTTAAAAACATAATTTTAAATAACTGCATGATATTTTAGTTTAAGGGGGTACCACAATGGATATAACCATTTTCCTATTGTTGGATTTTTAGGAAAATTTCCAATTTTTTGCTCTTTTGAAAAATACTGTGATGAATATTCATTTCATTCATTCAGTACTGTTTCTTAATACCTCCTTTAGAGATACCATAGGCCAGGTTTTCTGAGAGGCAGACACAAGACAGGATTAGAAATTCAAGAGATTTTTTTAGGGGAAGTGCCTGCAGGAAAACAGGAAGAAGCTGGGCAGGCCGGGAGCGTCTGCCATCAAGATGCAGATCTAACCTCTACAAAAAAAGAGGGGAAGGAAGGAAGGTTGGGTAGAAGAATATTACACAGGCAGTTCCTAGAAAATGCCAGAAATCTAATGGGGAGTACTCAGGCCAACGTTGTCCATCAGAGGGGTCCTGCATTTTCTAGTAAAAGCATCCTGCCTAAGAATCCCTGCTGAGTTCAGCCATTGGGGGTGGCAGCCCATGACAAGAGTGGCCTCAGCTGGGCCACAATGGTGGATTTCAGAGAGCAGCACCGTTCGGGATGTCAGTCAATTACGCTCCCGGCATTCAAAGACCTGCGAGGCACACTTTTGTGACCACCATGGGAGAGATTCCCATGAATGGGATTCTAAGTTCTAAGACAGAACCAATTTTAAGGCTTTTGAACAATATTAAAAATTCTTTCCTACTCGATAAACATTCTAACAATTATGAGTACAAAAAATTATTTTTAATTAAAAATCTCCACTCTGTCTCTAATCTTGGGACTATCTGCTCCTTCCCAGGGTCCCCTTTCTTGACTGTGTCCTTGGTACCTCCTGGGCGAATCTTTGCAGTAATCTTCTGACCATGCTCTCCACTTCTAGGCACCTTATTTTATAATCTATTCTACACTCCACTGCCAGCATAATTCTACTAAGGCTCAATTCTGACCTACCACATCCCTGTTCAGAAGTCTTCTAAGGGTCAAAGGAATAGAACTTCAGTATGGAATTTCCACAGTATAGTATAACCCAGATTCCCCCAAAGATTGCTAATTATCGAATGCATTTGTTTCCTAGGGATGTGTACCATATGGGCATGCATTTGTATACATAAATATATAAAAATTATTTATAGTACATTACACACACACACACACACACACACAGAGAGAGTTCTGGAGGCTAGAAATCCAAAAGCAAGGTATAGACAAGGTTGGCTTTGGAGCAGAGTGCTCCTACAGAGAATCTGTCTCCTGCCGCTCTCTCTCCTAGTTTCTGTAGCCCCAGGTGTAACTTGGCTTGTTAATACATCTCTCCAATCTTTGTCTTCACATGGTGTTCTCCCTGTGTGTCTCTGCCTTCATGTGGCTATCTTCTCATAAGGACACCTGTCATATTGGATTAGGGGCCCACCCTATTCCAGTATCACCTCATCTTACTTTAATTATATCTGCAATAATAATATTTCCAAGGACACTTTCTGAGGTATTGGGGGTTAGGACTTAAACCTCTCTTTTTTCACGGATGGACACAATTCAACCTATAATACTGGGATCTTCTAGAAAGTCTTCCCAGGGAATAGTAAGAAAGATTATCACATAGGTTTTAAGTAAAGCTAAATGTATTCCATTTGAAGGGCTGTACTTTTTTCTAAGATCATGTCCTTCTTAGCTTTTTAGTATTGAGATGTTCTTTGTTTTAGCAAATGATACTGACAGTAAGCAATATGGGATTTGTAAAGGAAAAAATGAAAAGCTGACAACTTGTGAAACCCATTTTTGAAATTTTACTTATTCAAATAAAAATGGACTCCAAAATCTTCTGCGTATACAGCCTAATTAGGAAAACCAATCTAATGAGTGACCACAAAAAATGTGTTTTGTTTATTTTTTATTTATACCTGAACACTAACTATTCACAGCATAGAAATTTTAAAAGATTAGATAAAGTTAAAACAAATAACACTCTTAATGATAATTTGGGAGAAATCTTACTAAGGCTATTATAAATAAATGCCTAGAGATAACAATAGGTTTGATCATTCTTCAGTATTTGGTAGATCATAGTTTAACACAGGGATATAGTATTTAAAAACTAGATTTTAAGTACAATTTATTTATATATTTGATTATCATAGGTGTCAGAACTGAAAAATTACCTTGGAAAAGTTCATATCGTGCAATATGTACGTACTCAAAAAGAAGTTTATGGTTATTGATAATGGACATATAAATTTATATCTTAAATAGCTTTCTTTATAATATCAAATTTGGAGTTGGGCATATCAGCAGCTTTACAGTTTTTTTTTTTTTATGTTTATTTATTTTTGAAAGAGAGAGAGAGTGTGAGCAAGGGAGGGGCAGAGAGAGAGGGAGACACAGAATCCGAAGCAGGATCTAGGCTCCGAACTACCAGCACAGAGCCCGACACAGAGATCAAATTCACGAACCATGAGATCATGACCTGAGCCGAAATCAGAAGCTTAATTGACTGAGCCACCCAGGCACCCTAGCAGTTTTATCATTTTTAAACCCTATATATGTATCTTGATTTATAGACCCAAAGAAAGCAAAAGTGAAAATCCAATTAAATATTAATAAGCCTAAACCCCTCTCTTATAGTTTGATAAAATTAGAAAATCACCATTAGGCAAATACCACAGCAATTATTGTTGCAAGAAAGGGCTAGTGGTGCAGGTTAACTTAGTGACCAAAGATAGGATGAGAATGGGCTATATGCAGAGTTTCAAACTCTCTCCCCATCATAAGCTTTTTAATTGTTGAAAAAAAAAAAAATACTAACTACAGTGGACCTAGCAGGTGCCATCGTAACCAAGTGATCAAAGTCAGCATTACCCATAACGAGACACATTGACATCATGTGTATACGATACGATATGATGTAATGAGAGGGGCACATCGCTTCTGTGCAGTTCTTGCCAAAACTTCACGACCTCAGTCATATCAGAAGAAAACATCAGACGAACCGAAACTGAGGGACATTCTACAAAGTGCCCACTAGCTTTCAAAGATGAAAAACAAAGACCGAGGTACTCTTATAGATTGGACAAGACTAAGTAAAGATGACAATTAAATCAATGTGGAATCCTGAATTGGACCCAGGACCAGGAAAAAAGGATGTTAGTAGAAAAATCAAACTTCAAGCTAGGTCTGTGTATTAGTTGATAGTACCGTATCAGCGTTAGTTTCCTGGTTTAGATCGATTACGTGAGATACAGTGTTAGATGAAGCTGGGTAAAGCACATAGGAGAACTCTCTGTACCATTTTTGCAACTTTTATGTAAGTCTAAAATTTTTTCTAAATAAAAAAAATTAAATACACTAATAGAATTTGTAATATTACCTTCCTGGCGGATCCTCTTGCCCGGTCTATGTCAGACATCTTGCTCTGTAGAGTCCTCAAACCGTACCAAACTGTACTTCCGGTTCCTGTGCTTTTGCTTAAAGTATTCTCATCAACAGAAACTCACTCTGCAGTTATTTGAGGGCCTAGCGTGTGTACAGGTAAGTGATGTCCGCGGGTGTTGAATTCAACGCTATCATTACCAACCTACCTCTCTTTCCAGGTGGCTAAACTTCTCCCTCGGCTGTGTGATGATTCCAAATTCATCTGGCCAAAAACCCAGAGGAGGAGGACAGATAACTATATTCTTATGCTCCTTTTACAGTTGAAGAAACAAATTCCAAGATTTTAGGCATGTCTGCTGCAGACTAAAAGAATATTTGCTCTCGCCCTTCTCTTTAGCCATGTCTCCAAGTTTAGTGTTTACAAAAACATCTTCCTTTGAGGAATTCATCACGTCATCCAGGCTGAGCTGAAGACTGGGTTGAATGTGTTCTCACCCAAGAACAGTCTCTACAAGCAGGTTGCTGTGATCATTAATTTCATGTGTCACTTTGACTGGACCAGGGGATACCCAGATATTTGGTCAAACATTATTCCGGGCATTTCTTCAAGAGTGTTTTTGGAAGAGATTATCATTAAATTGGTGGACTTTGAGTAAAACAGATTGTCTTCCATTAGGTGAGTGGGCCTCATCCAATCAGTCAAAGGACTAAAACAAAAACAAAAACAAACCCCCCCCAAAAACCTGACCACCCCCAAGTAAGAGAAAATTCTCCAACAGACTGCCTTCAGACTTCATCTGCAACATCAACTCTTCTTGCCTGTCAGGGCTATAAATATACATATTAGTCAGTGCTCTCCAGAGAAACAGAACCGATGGGATCTATATCTATATCTTTATATCCACATCTATGTATCTCCTATTGGTTGTTTCTGGAAAACTCTAACTAATACAGTTGTCTTATGGTATTTTTGATATAAGTGGGTTCTCTTGTCACTTCTCTCACTCCCCAAAGTCATTTAGGGAATGAGCCAAAAGGCAGCATAGTTGAGGTATTTCCCAGACTGATTATAATTATCACATAATATTGATTGACTTTGAAGCTTCTACTTGAAAATGTAAAATACGCTCATGGGTGCAAGGAAATGGCTAGAGTACAGGCGAAAGTTTTTTAAATACAAACTCCTCTCAGCCTATCAGAAATATATAGACTGACTGCTAGCAATGTTTAACTGAAGTATACTCATGTTTTTGCTTTATTTAAAAAGAAAACTTAAGAAGATAATAATAATAATAAAAAGAAAACTTGTGGGTGCCTGGGTGGCTCAGCCAGTTGAGCGTCTCTCGGTTTTCACTCAGGTCATGATTTCAGCTCCGATCATGACCTCACGGTTCATGGGATCAAACAAACCCCACATCAGTCTCTGCTCGCCCTCTGCCCCTCCCCCACTCCTGAGCACATGCTTTTGCGCGCTCTCTCTCAAATAAAAAAATATATAGATATATATTTTTTTAATTAAAAAAAAGGAAACTGTGGTTGCCATTTACTCTCCTAGTTCCAGGATGTATATGGGTTACCACCTGTCTCCCAGTCATTGAGTAACTTTAATTTTGCCTTTGGAGTATTCATCATAGCTGTGTATTTTCTAAGCCAAGCTAAAATTTTGACATCCCTTTTAGTCACCGCGTAAATGGCGACAGTGTTGTCTTAGAATTCCACAACGTGTCAAGCCGCAGTAGTCAATGTGGTCAGTGACCCAGATCTTAGATCACATTCCCTTGCAAGGAATATGTTCTTTTGAGTCTAAAATGTTGAAGATATTTCTCTTTTGCCATTAAAGTCTTCATATCAGCAACTTTGTCTCAACTTCTGCTATGTTAAAATCTAAGACATAATCCCAATTATTTTGCTGTATGTAAATTTTGATGCATGTGTTTCAATAGTTTTAAAGATAAACTCGTCATCTACTGGCACCTAACCTGATTGCATGTTTTTCTCTCCAACACATTTCCTGTAAGAAAATTTGACCCATCCATTTTTGCCATTTACAGGATTCTGCTTAAGGTAATGGTGAAATTGAATAATTACCCAAGATCCAGGTGATGGAGTTTGGAAGGTAGTGGCCTGAGGGTTCCTGCTTTGGAAGCTTAGATAGTGACTCAAGGGGAAGGGGGTGGTGGCCTCCACAGGCTGGCATTGTCAGTACATAGTAAACAGGAAGTGACCCACCCACCCCCATATCTGGAATAGGATTGCCTATTTAGAATTAAATACCGAAAACAAACAAACATAATCCAACAGATTAACTGAGTGTATATAGGGAAAGACTGTCAATAAAAAAAGGAGCATTGACCACAGGATGAAAGCCGCCATTTTAGTTTGCCACGTGTGTTCTCATTTAGTCCTACAACAATCTTAGGAAGTGGGCAGTGGGATCCCATCATCCCCTTTTAGAGATGAAGGATGTAAAGCTTAGGAAGTGGGCAGTGTGATCCCATCATCCCCTTTTAGCGACAGGCTGTCACTTGCCCGAGATCACAGAGTTGGCGGGACACCCAGCCACGATTAGAACTCACTTGTGTTATTCCAACACCCTCTCTCTGAAGCAGCAAGCTGAGTGCCACCAGCAGACAAGAGAGCCACTAAGGCCAGCACTGGTTGTGCTCATTCAAGGACTGCCAGTAGGGAACCACCCCCGGCCCCCACCACCAAATTCATGTTGACCCGGCAGCTGTCTCCACCATGAAAAGCAGAGCCGGCTACCATTAAGCATTTTCACCTGTTTTACATATGCTGTATTCACCAAGCATGTGGCTGGCAAAGTGTGACTTCTGGTTTTGTTTCCTTGGAGCAAAGATGTACCAGGGCATACCTGCCTGTCAGGGGACAGGGTGGGGGCGGTCTTGTTATAATCTGGTACATGGCTATCCTGGCTTGTAGATGCCAGTGTCTTCAGAGGTGACTGTTGTTCAGCCTCTCTCATCCCATTGCCTCAGGAATCACTAATAAAACAGCAAACTCCCAAACTTGCTGAGCCAGGTCCATACCTCCTAGAAAAGTCACCAGAGTTCCTGCCACCCTGTGAGGTTTGCATGGCTACCTGGGAACTAACCAGCTGGCCGGTCCTGAGAATGCATCTTTCTTTGGTTGCTATTGAAAACAATGTCAGACATGTGTTCATAAAGATCTATTTAACACCCACCTTTTTTTTTTTTTTTTTTTAATTAGACAAAGTTTCTGATCTCTTCCCTTATTCACACACACTCTTCCCCTCCTGGGCATTGCCTTCTCTTGAAGCAGGTAATACCCTAATTGAAGGTGATTTCCTGAGGGGAAGGGTATGAATTGGGGAGTTTGAGGGGTGACTGCCCCATCTCTCCCTGTCTCCCTCTGGTGGCAGCTTCTGGCATGGCAGGTACACTGATGTAAATTGTAAACCACACCACAGGGATCCCTTGCTCAAAATCTTCCAGTGTCTCTCCCCATCACTTATAACAAAACCAATTTTTTTTTAACCAGGCTCTACAAGGGCAAACGCCATCTGGACCCTGCTTACCTCGACAGCCTTCTCTTTCCTCCTCACAATACCTCTGTCTTCATTCTGACTGCAAATATACCAAGCTCAGCAACCTTAGATACTGTGTACTTGCTTTTCACTCTCCAGAGTTTCCTTCTCCCAGACTCGTTAAGCCGAGCTTCTGCTCATCACTTAGGTTGCTACTTAACTACCACTTCTTTGGAGAAGTCTTCCCTAGCTACCGCAGCTAAGGAAACCCTCTTTCTTCATCAGATTGCCCCATTTTACTGGTTTCTCATGGCACTTATCACTACTTTGTATTTTCCTGTTTATCTTTGTATTAAGTTGCTTCCTTTGCAACTTAAATTGTAGCGCCATTCCAGGACACTGCTTGTATTGTTCAGTTCTGCCTTCCCAGCCCTTAAAGTCTGTCCAGCAAAGGGTAGGGAGGGGCTCTGTGAGCATTTATTAATCCATTCTGCCATTCTCCTATCCAACAGCCATGACAGATAGAATTAATCAATGCGCTGCTCTTTCCACTGCATATTATGGCACTGAGAGGACAATTTGCTAGAGATCCTCAATTGACTCCATATGCAAAAACAAATTCCGGACAGAGTAAAGAGCTACATGTAAAGAAACATAGAGATGATAGTTAAAGGGGTCTATTCTTATAATATTGCATTGGCGGGGTGGGGGGGGTGGAATCTTAATGGCAAAGATACTCTAGGGGTGCCTGGGTGGCTCAGTCGGTTAAGCATCTGACTTCAGCTCAGGTTATGATCTCATGGTTTGTGAGTTCGGGCCCCGCATCAGGCCCCATGCTGACAGATTGGAGCCTGGAGCCTGTTTCAGATTCTGTGTCTCCCTCTCTCTCTGCCCCTCCCCCACCACTTGTGCTCTGTGTCTGTCTCTCAAAAATGAATAAATGTTAAAAAATTAAAAAAAGAGAAAAGAGAAAAGAAACTCTAAAGTTAAGCATAATTATGGCCAAGAAGGTAAGGAGAAAGTCTTGACAATGTGACATTAAGAATGCTGAATGTTTGTATGGCATAATCAACCAGGTAAAAGTTGAGGTTTACATTTGGTGGAGATATTTGCAGAGTAAATGACCGACCAGTGGTTGATAACCTTAACTATTTTTTTAAAAATGTTTATTTATATTTGAGAGAGAGACAGAGTGTGAGCAGAGGCAGGGCAGAGAGAGAGGGAGACAGAATCGGAAGCAGGCTCCAGGCTCCGAACTACCAGCACAGAGCCGGACGTGGGGCTCGAACCCACGGACCGTGAGATCATGACCTGAGCCTAAGTTGGATGCACAACCGACTGAGCCACCCAGGCGCCCCTGACCTTAACTATTTTTTAACCGTACAAATTAATAAGAAAAAGAAAAGAGTGAGACAGAAAATGAACATTAGATGCCCACAACGAATTCACACGATGCAGGCGGCCCAAGAGGATGTTGAAAGGGAGCAGGATGTGGCACTCGAAAATGTGCCACTTTGGCACGTGGACTAATTTGAGGTGAAGGCAGTCCAGACTTAGCGGATTCAAGGAAAACTTTACCTCTCCCTTAACTGCCAAACAGAATTTACATAGAGGTCCAGAAAGGGAGATACTACCAGAGATAACTTTTACCTGAAAGACTTACCTGTTCGACAGGCAAACATCTGACTACCAAATAACCCTTTTCTTATCTTCCTACGACACGCTCCTCCACTAGGAAGCCCCAGGCCCCTACCCCATTCCTTAGCTCAGGATGGCATATAAGCCCCGACTCCCTAACTGCCTTTGCATCTCATGTGGGTATAGGGCTCCCCTACGTATGAAATTAAATTTTGCTTTTTTCCTGTTCCTCTGTCTTTATCAATTTAATCATTAAACCAGCCAAAGAACCTAGAAGAGTGGAATAAAAGAATTTGTCCCCAACAATGTGGAAAGACATTCAACCACACTTATGATCAAGAAAATGAAACTCAAGATAGATTTTTTTTTCCCTATTACATTAATGAAACAAAAAAGATCCAAAGCTGTCATGGATGTGGAGAAACGGCCATTGTTACCATGGGGAAGAGTGTGAACGTGTCCTGCCTTTTTGGAAGGGAATTTGTCAGTACAAAATTTCTACTGCCCGTGTACAACAATTTTGCACCTAGGTGTTTATAATCGTTGACATTTCTTTGGATATAAGTGAGATTAAGTATTTTTCATGTTACTTGCTCATCTCCATATTTTCTTATCCTGAACGTGCCAGCGTATGACGTCTGCCTGCTTCTCGACTAGTAGACTGTTAGCTGAGTAAGATTTGGAGACGCAGAGCAGCACAAAGAGGGCACTGAAATGCGCTTCTTCACACAAGAACTATTGAACTCCTTTATCATTTCACTCTCAATAGCAGAAACAGTTGCACTGAGACCATAATATAATCACAATCGTTTCTCAGCAGTGGCCCCATCCCCAGGAACTTGCATCCTTCCTAACTTGCTAAAAGGATGTAGTGATAGCATTTACATTTTTTAAAAAAATGTAATTCATCATGCATTCTTTAATTCACTTAGCAAACATTTATTGACCACCTGCCTCTGCCAGGTCCTGCTTTAGCCATCTGTCCTCAACCCTTTTGCTCTTACTCATAAAATATGCACAAACCCTTAAGAAGCAATGCCTTAGGAAGCAAGCCCAGTCATCAGGGTCCACGAAAAAGATACCCACGTGTGCACATGGACACATCGGAGCCAGAAGAAAAATTCTGTTATTAAATTTTAAAAAGCAGAATCTCGAAAACCTTAAAAATCCTCCATGTATTATTAAGTCAAAAAAAGTTAACAAAACGTTATGTGTATAATGTTCCCACTTTTGCTAAAAAAGTGTGTGTGTGTGTGTGTGTGTGTGTGTGAATGAATTTACGCAGGAAAAGTTCTGGAAGGACATATTCAAAACTTATTTCCTTAAATGATGAGATTTCAGGTTTTCATTTCCTTTTTTTTCGCATTTTGTTTTCTAAATTTTCTGCTCCTGATATATACTGCCCCAATAATCTCAGAAAAGCAAAAGTTATTAATGTCATAGTTAAAAGTGGGCTTTGTAACCAAATGTCCATTTAGCTTTCAATTTTTTCTTGATCACTCCCTAAACTTATGAGTTAGAAAGTTAGCTTTTAAAAGTTACTTTGCAAGCCCAAACCTTAGTTTGTCACCCGAAAATAGTGTTAATAACTAATAACTATCCCCGCGGGTTCTTGGTTTGAATTCAATAATATCAAGTAAGAAACACTCTGAGCACAGAGCTTCATGCTTAGTAAGTGCTCTCAATGTTAGTTCATTTTTTTTTTCTTCTCTTCTCCTTATACAACAAATGTTAAAGTCAATTAAACCTTAGGGAGTCTATAAAAGCTATAACTAAACACCCAGGACTTTCCAGGATAAACCCAGTTTCAAATATTTCATCCTATTGTTGCACTGTGTATACTGATTTTGTTTTCAGATTCATGATTTTCATCAGCCTCATGTTTCTTTGGCCGTCTTATCACAATATCTAATGTCTTTGAGCGTTCACTATATGCTATCCGATCTTCTGAAATGAGAAAAAATAGCTCTGAGAGTCTGACACATAGCTTCAACCCTCACTCATAGCCAAAGCGTCTTACATAGTTAACTTGAGAAGTTATCTGCCTTCTTTGATAGCTAGGCAAACTTAGTTCATTGGAATAGTAAAAGTGCTTCTTAACAAATACATGTTTTTCAATTATAGTAATATTAAGGATTACATATTTAAAAATAAGGAAAAGTTCTAATTGCATTTTATAAAGTAAATATAATATCGATACTAAAAGATGGTGACATTGCACAAAAACAAAACAAAATGAAACAAAAAATCAGAATGGACTAATCACATTAAAAATCTTCAATACAATGTGAGCAAACAGTTCACTAAAAAATATACATTAAAACCATGTGCCCAGATATTTAAGCAAACTAAGTGTCCATCAATAAGTGAATGGATAAAGAAGATGTGGTATTATATATATATATATATATATATATATATATATATATACACAAAACAGAATATTACTCAGCCATAAAAAGCAAGGAAGCTGGCTATTCACAACAATATGGATGGACCTAACTGTAATATGCTAAGTGAAATAAGTTAAACAAAGAAAGACAAATGCTATATGATTTCACCTATATGTAGAATCTAAAAAAAAAAAAAAAAAAAAGAAGAAAGAAAGACAAGACAAGACAAGAAAAGGCATAAATACAGAGAGCAAACTGATGGTTGCCAGAAAGGAAGGGGGGTGGGGGGTAAGTAAAATAGAAGGGGATTAAGGGACAAACTTCCAATTATAAAATAAATAAGTCATGGGAATGGAAAGTACAGCATACGGAATATAGTCAAGAACATTATATCTTTGCTGACAGAGGGTAACTACACTTAGCATGGGGAGCACTGAGTAATGTATGCAGTTGTCAAATCTCTATGTTGTACACCTGAAACTGATATTATATATCAAAAAATGTTCACTTTTTAAGGAATGTAAATGTGTTTCAATATGAGGAGTTGTATTTACACAATTAATCAAACTAATAGGCTGAAAGGGAAAAATTATATGATTATTTCCAGAGATGCGAAAAGGGCACCTGCCAGAATTCACTTCTATAAAAATAAAACAACAAAATATGAATTGATGGATATTTCCTTGGCACATATAAAAATTACATACATAACCTTAATACCCAAACTGCTAAAATTAGTAATAAGAAAAGTGATGTCTATCAATTCCACACAAAGATGCTCAAGGAATCCATTGCTCTGTAACATTTGCAATGACGAATACTGCAAACAAAATGTTACATAGCATTGGATTTCACACCTCTTATTCCATTTTTAGTGACTCTGACTCTGTTGCTAAGGTTGTATATGGAATTTTTAAATTTATTAGTGTAACAAAATAGAACGTTAATATAATAGATAACTACTATCTCATAATTTTCTATAATTAGTATATATTCACATATTAAGGAAAATTCCTGCAAGACCCAAAAGTAGACTTAAAAAAAGGAAGTCACCTATGTCCCTGGACAGAGATGCCAGTTTTTTCTAAATCAACTTATAAATCTAATGCAATCCGATAAGAATCACAGCTGATGTTTTTTTTCTCAAGCTAAACACGTGGATTACAAAACTCATTTGGCAGTAGAAACAAGCAAGAATCACCAGAAAAATCCTGGAAGAAAAGAATTGTGAGAGAGGCTAGCCCTTTCAGAGGCTAAAACATACTACCAATTTTTTGTAAATCTCAAATGCAATATTGGTGCATAAAAAGATGGGCAAACCAATGAAACTGGAGAGCAAACAAAGAAAGATACACCATTACAAGAGCAAATGTAGCATATGGTAAAAACATCTTCTCAAATCAGTGGAGAATAGATCAACATTTTTGGTAAGTAACATGGAGATAACTGGGTAGTAATATGAAAAAAATTAAAAGGTATCTATTTCTTATACCACACTCCAGGATAGATTCCAAATGGATGACATTTAAGTGTAAAAACATTAAAACACAAGTACTAGATAAAAACATGAGTGAATTTCTACTAGAACTTAGGGTTAGAAAATGTTTTCCTATTATTCAAAATTCAAAAGAACCATAAGAAAAAGTAAACTGTATATATATAAAAAGAAACCTTTGCAAAGGAAAAGATAGCATAAACAAAGAGGATAAAAGCCAAACTGGCAAAAACATTAGTTCCTTATGTAACAATAAATTATGTTAGTGTATATCCCTAACACATATAAAGCTTCAAAAATCTTTTAAATAACTACAATTTTATACAAAGCAGACAAGAGAATAAAGCAAATGGTTCACACAAAAAAATAAGGACTTAATTATATGAATAGTTGCTCAATTTCAGTTATAACAAAGGAAATCTGTTTCAGATTAAGATATCATTTCTTATCTATTAGGTAGCAAATTCAAATGTGTTGGTTTGACAAAAATCCAGTTGACAAGGCTTTATTTAGGCAACTAGGTACTTTCATATATTGTTTATGGAAATAAGAAATGGTACATTTTTTATAGAAGGGAATTTGGAAATATCTGACAAAATTATATGTGCATTTAAGCTTTGACTTAACAATTTCACTTCTGGGAATATATCCCAAAGATACACTGGCAAAATACGGAAAGGAAGGAAGGAAGACAAGACTATGATTTCAAGATTATTATTTGCAATATTAATTATAATAGCAGAAACATGGAAATGACCCAAATGTTTGTCAATAGGGCATTGGATAAATAAATTCTGAAACACAGTTCAGTAACATGAAGCTCTGTAGAAGAATTGATACCCAGGACATGCTATATGAAGAAAGCAAGGCAAGAAAAAGGTGAATAGTGTGCTATTTTTTCAAATGTTTGTTTGTTTATTTATTTATTTATTAAGAGGGGGTTGGGGGCGGGCAGAGAGAGAAAATCCCAAGCAGGCTCCACACTGTCATTGCAGAGCTGGATGTGGGGCTCAAACTCACAAACTGTGAGATCATGACCTGAGCTGAAATCAAGAGTCCTGTTGCTTAAGCAACTGAGCCACCCGGGTGCCCCAATAGTGTGCTATTTTTAAGTAAAGAGCATATGAGTAGGAGTTCCTACCTGCTTATATTTGTAAAAAGCAAATGATGGAAGTGTAGGGGAGAAAAAAAATTTTCCTCTACCCTTCTAGATTCTTTTGACTGCTCTATTAATTAAATTGACAGAAAACAGATTAACAGAAGAAAAACAATTACATACATACAGGAGCCCCGTAAGAATATGAGACCCCAAGGTAATCAGGCAATTGAAGTTTATATGCCATTGTGAGCTAAAGAGAAGGGGTTGGGGGCCTGAGATTTCAAAGGAAAGAAAAACAACTTAGGGAACTTAGGAAGAGCTGATGTTTGTAAACAAATACTTGTTATGCCTCGCAGACAATGGGACACGGAGAGGAATTTGCTCTCTCGGTTGTACTGAGCCTACCTCTGCCCTACCACACCTAACCCACATTCTCTGTCGTTATCCCTAGTGATAGTTCTGTCCTGGATCAGCTCTTCGATCTAAATTCTTTTAGGCAGTTAAGGAGGAGGTAAACATCCTCCTAAGTCCTTTGGACCTTGACTAACTTCAGTTCAAAGTAATCCACATGCCAAATGGCACATTTGGGGGAGGTTCCTTCGGAACTCCTTCAGAAGATAAACCATAAAATCAAAAGAAAATGGGTACCTATGGGGAATTGCTCTGTAGGTATAACTCTCAAATCATGCAAATTATTTACACAATTTAAAACAATTTAATTTTAAATTATCAATTACTAATAATAGAAAGTGTTTTTAAAAAGAAGAGAAAAAAGAAACCACAGGGTCCAAATGGGGCCACTTGCCCCTCTGACAACAAACCGAGACTTAATTGCAAGAATGTGACCTTTACCCAGTCAATCTGGAATTTCCTGATTAGCATTAGGGAGGTGAGCAGCATGAAAGAGTCCTGCCCTTCCCCCAAAGGAAGGGAACCTTGCCTGAAACAATTCCTTTCTTTTACTAGCAATTTCCTTGTCCCACCCCACTTCTGCCTATAGAAGTCTTTCGTTTTGTACAGCTCCTCAGCCCCTGTCAACTTGCTAGACGGGATGCTGCCCGATTCTTGAACTGCTGGACAAAACCAGTTAGGCCTTCCGACTTACTCAGTTGAACTTTCATTTTTTTAATAAAAGTGAAATGAAACAGATGAACTTCATTGAAAGTCCACTTTTGTGTCAAATCCACAAGAGAACAAGAAATTCAAGTGATGGGGAAGCACAGTGAGTTGACTTTTTATTCATAGTGGGATACAAAAAGAACCGGTCCCGCCCCCAAATACGTGTAAAAGTTTTAAAGTGATGATATTGGTCATGACAATATTATTTTGAGATTGTTGCATTTGCTTTGAGAGACAATGCAGTTGAATAGTTATGTCAAATGTAAACTTTACGACAGCAAAGAAGGGACCGTGAAGCAAATAATCCATTTTCTTCGATGTAAACGAATTGTAAGAAAAAGAAAGGGAGAGACAGCCTACAGGTTAAAATAAACTTAAAACACCTATCAAACAATCACAATAGATAGACCTTATTGAATGCTGATTCACAAAGAAAAGATGTTTTTTAAGAGGTGGCCTTTAAGAGACGACTGGAAATTTTAATAAGGCTGGACACTTGATATGGATAACTTACGGCTGTTTTGTTTATGTATAGTAATGAAACAGGGGTTATGTTTTAAAAAGGAATTCTTACGTGTTTAACATACATCTTGATGTATTTATAAATGAAATGATATGATAATGAGAATTAGGTCATAAGAATAACAGAGTAGAAACGAGTGGGAGTACCGATGAAATAAATTGACCATCAGTTGATAATCATTGAAATGGAGTGGTGAGGACATGTGGAGGCATTATATTATTCATTCGATTTTTGTGTATATTTGATATTTTCCAAAATAAGATAATAAGAAATGTCAACCTCATAAAAATACAGAGATTGCTAACATTTGTTAGATTTATAAATGAAGCATAAATTTACAAGATGAAACTAAAATCCTAAGGAAGACCTAGGTTTTGTGAATCTGTAACTTTAATAAATTGAATTCCAATTGTTTAAGGCAAGATGCAACTTCTGAATGTGTTTTCTATGTATAAAAACCAATCTCAGGGGCATGAAAATGCAAACTTAACAACACAAAGGCTTGGAGGAAAACAGCCTGGACTCAAATTCCTTCTCACCTGGAACTAGAGTTATAACATACAAAGTGCTTAGAACAGTACCTAGCACATAGGTAACAGTCAGGAAATTTCAGCAATCATGATTATCATCAGCCTGGGCATTGGAAAGAGAAAGGACCTTTTTCAAGTCTTGACCCTTCCATTTATGAACTAGGGACAAGTTATTTGGTTCCATTTAAGAAATACAGATGAAAGCGTCTTCTGTGTGCTCACCCTGAGAAACTGGGTCACTGATGTCGAGGTGTTAATAATCTACAGTCTAAAGTAAATCTCTGTTTCTTCAGTTCTAAAACTGTTACCCTAATAATCAAAGATCATAAGGTTTCACCGACTGGTTTTGCAAATGAAGTGAAACTAGTTCTAATGATCTAAATAGAAAAATCCCCAAATGAAAACAAAAAAAAAATTCTGTTTGCAGCACCCTGCCAGATGAAAATAGTCTGAAAGAACGGAAATATTTTGTGCTTTTGTTCACCACGCCAACAGCTGGTGTTGATCTGCTCTCTAAAAGGACCTACCCACTGCCCTCTGTTCAACGAACTTTTCGTCTTTTCTATTAATCCAGAAAAGATTGCATTAATTCACAAATTGCAATTTGGATTTAAATATCAGGCCCTCCTCCATTTTGTTAATGTAATTTATCACATTAGGGGTAATTTCTGATCCTCAGAAACCCAGCACCATCACCTTTCATTCGTGCATTCAACAAGTCGTTTCTACTGCCTACTACATGCACGAGTCTGAGCTAGGAATTGAGGCAATTACTAAACACAGATGCAAAAGAGCTTATGCAAGACAATAAGCAATATACCTTACATGAATAAATTACATAGTATGTTAGATAGTGAAATATGCATGGAAAAAATTAATGAATACAGAAGCATGAAAGAGGTGTCTAATAACATTTGCTGACTGATTATATATATATATATATATGTATATGGTGTATATATGGTATATATATGGTATATGGTATGTGTGTGTGTGTGTGTATATTGTGTGTATACACACACACACACACACACACACACACACACACACATATTTGACTTCTAAATGTTTCCTCACTGAGCGTCCTACACTCCTGGTAGATTGCAGCTTGGGCTGGTTTTTCATTTGTGTGTTTTTAATCAAGTACCTTCCGACAGAGCACATACTCTTTGCCGCCACCTGAAAATTCCAAGCAAACTCTGAATGTACAGCCAGAGCTGTCCACTCGGGGGTACCAGGACTGTTGAGGTGAGAGGGCTCTGAGAGATGAGTTCAACGCCTGCCTCTGTACCTGGGTGCTCTTGAATGCTCACTTTGCCACCTGGTCTAGTCTATTGGCCAGTGACGGCCAACACCATGCAGCAATGTGACTCTTTCCCCGCGGCTTTTGCTATCTGGGATCTCTCTACTGCCATAGCAGTCACACCTGTGCAATCACGTAGGGCCTAGAAGGGGGATTCGGTACAAAAGTACCAGAGGCCTCCTCTCCAAACTCTTACGGGGCTGCTGAGAAGTTTCGTGCTTAGTTGTAACATTTAGCCCATCCCCTCCCTGCCTGTCCATCTAGGTTGGTTTTTCCTTTCTTGTGTTGACTCCCTTGTTTGTGAGAGGGATCAGAATGTGACATCCCAAAATATGCCACTTTGGCATTAGGCGTATTTTGAGCTGAAGGCCATTAAGAAACTGCAGGGGCACCTGGGGGGCTCAGTCAGTTAAGCATCAGCTCAGGTCATGATCTCGCGGTTCATGGGTTCGAGCTCCGCGTTGGGCTCTGTGCTGACAGCTCAGAGCCTGGAGCCTGCATCGGATTCTGTGTCTCCCTCTCTCTCTCTGTCCCTCCCCCGCTCAGGCCCTGTGTGTCTCTCTCTCAAAAATAAAACATTAAAAAAAATTAAAAAGAAAAAGAAAAAGAAACTGCATACACAAGAGACCTGGGTCCTATCTCTGCCTAAAAGCTGGGGCACAAAATTACCCTTTGTGAAGGAAATTTACCTTTGTAAAGGTGTCCTCCTCTTAGGAGACACCTCTTAGCATCTGAGATGACTTTGATCTGCATGACAAACCTTATTAATCATTCTTAGTCACCTGCTCACAACTTACCTTCCCAGAAGCCCCAATCTCTGCTTTCCTTTACCTATTCACTTCTCTGTCCTTGATTACAGTTTGTTAAAATGCTATATAGGCTCTTGGGTCAAACCACCTCTTTGGGGTTTTTACTTCTTTTCTGTGAAGCCTCCATATGCATGTAAAATTAACCTTTTTTCCTCCTCATCTGTCTTTTGTCAGTTTAATTCACAGACCCCAGCTACAGAACAGAAGAACAGAAGAAAAGGGCCTGAAGAAGTCAGCCAAAGCTGGACCTCAGGCGGCTGAGACTGTCCACTAGAACTTGCTTAGCATCACTGAGCAGGCTAGGAAAAGGAAGATACTTCACACTCTCTTTCCTTTGACTAGCAAAACCTGTGTTTCCCTCCAGAAGCAGTTCATTTATCACTTCCTCTTGCAGCCTTGATGCCCCATCAGAATTTATATCCCCAACCAATCCTCCATGGTCCTTATACTATTATATTGATTGGTATACACGCCAAAGGGGATCAGAATTTGTCACTTCAAAATGCGCTCTTTTGGCATAAGGATTATTTTAAGCTTGTTGTTTTTAAGAAACTACAGACACAGGAGAAGCTCTGATAACCAAATAGAAGTTACCCATCGTAAGAGTCACATACACACATAAGATAAGCCTCCATTTATAAGGGCGTCTCCCTCACTGTCTAGGGAAGAGAGGCTGGCCAGATCTCTAGAAACTCTGATCAATGCACAATTCAAAGACTTAACTCTCCATAATAAGCATACTTTTGTTTACTGTGTTTTCTAATAAGTTCCCGGAAGTGGTGCCCCAACCCCCAACATACTGCTTTGCTTTGGTTGAGATGATTTTACCATGACAGCCTAGGCTGTTTCATTTTTTTTTAAATATAATTTATTGTCACATTGGCTTACATACAACACCCAGTGCTGGTCCCAACAAGTGATGGCCTGGGCTATTTCAAACACTTACTGCTCTTCCTGGGTATCATACACAGGGGGTACATATGTTATAAAAATTGTATGTCTTTCTTCTCTTAATCTGTCTTTTTATTACAGGGGTGTAATAAAGCCTAGAAAGATAGAGGGGAAATTATTTTTCTTCCCCCACAATGCCTTTCTTCCCAGAGAGGCTGTAAGATCTTTAATGGTGAGACTAGGACATATGGTATTTACCGTTGCAATTCCCAGGATTAAAAGTATGGTACACCCTAGAAAAAATAATAATAAAATAAATTAAATTTAAAATTAAACGCTTTCTGAGAAAATGATACCATCTATCAAGTATTTACTTTAAAAATATTGCACATAAACTTGGGTGTTTTCTTTTTCTTTTTTTAATGTTTATTTATTTTTGAAAGAGAGAGAGAGAGAGAGAGCACAAGCAGGGGAGGGACATAGAGAGGGAGACATAGAATCTGAAGCAGGCTCCAGGCTCTGAGCTGTCAGCACAGAGCCCAACATAGGGCTCGAACCCACTGACCACGAGATCGTGACCTGAGCCAAAATCGGACCCTTAATCAATTAAGCTACACAGACACCCTTAAACTTGTGTGTTTCAATTCAAGCTTCTTGTTTAAAGAAAAGACAGAGATTGAGAAACAAGTAATATATGATCAGGAAACAAACAGTGTGGATTCTTTGGGCAGCTAACCTGATTTCTTTAATAAGTCAATGGCATGGAAAAGAAGGGAAAAGAAGGCAGGAAGACTCTTTTAGAATAAAAAAGACTTAAAAATATATTACAACAAATAGCAACATGTAAACCTGTTTTAAGACATTTTGAGATGGTTAGGGGACTCTGAGTAGGGAGAGAGTATTAGATAATACTAAAAGTTATTATTGTTCACTAAGTATAAAAACAGTATTTTGGTTGTGAGTGAAATGTCCTTATTTAAGGGTATAATAATGTGATGTAAAGGATTTTCCTGAAAATACTACAGCAAGATAGAGTAATTGATAAAAAAAATACAAATAAGGCATACGTAGGTTATGCAGTACAATAAATACATATATTTGGTCTTTGTCCCCTATTTCTAAACCAAAGCTCCTAAAATTCTTGGAATTTCCTGAGTGATAGGTCTTTTGTCATCAACAAAAAAAATCCCTTTCACTCCCACCTGAGTTTATGCTAGTGAGGTGATTCGTGGGGGTGTCTTAGATCGCTTCAAGATGGGGGCTGACCACCAGAGGAACCAACCATGTGATTAGGGGGTTAGAACTTCCAGCCTCACTTCCAACCTTCAGGGAGGGAAAGGGGACTGGAAATCGAGTTCAATCACCAATGGCTGATGATTTAATCAATCATGTCTGTATCATGAAACCCCACACAAAGATCCTAGAGAAACAAGGTTCAGGGAAGCTTCTGGATCGGTGAACACTTTGATAGGCTAGAAGAGGGGCATGGAAGCTGTTCCCCCAAATTTTATCCTGTGCCTCTCTTCCATTTGGCCATTATTGAGTTGCGTCTATTGTCATAAAGTGATGATCATAAACAAGGCGCTTTTTTGAGTTCACTTTGTCATTCTAGTGAGTTATCGAACCCGGGGGAGGTAGCCTG
Source organism: Panthera onca (assembly GCF_046562875.1). NCBI lineage: Eukaryota > Metazoa > Chordata > Mammalia > Carnivora > Felidae > Panthera > Panthera onca. The sequence goes on from NC_138342.1 coordinate 12,996,090, forward strand.
AGATGTCCCAAATTTGTAGCTGGCTAAGCAGAAGTGCAGGTAACCTGGGGACCCCATATGCGCTGGCATCTAAAGTGGGGACAGTCCTGTGGGAGTGAGCTCTTGACTCATGTATGACATCTGTGCTTGCTCCAAATGGGCAGTATCAGAATTCAGTGGATATGGACATCGCTCAGTTGGTGTTGGGGGATTGCCTAAATGTTGTTGAAAAATGACACAGAGTAATTATGGCAAAATGTCGGTAATTGTTGCATCGGTGAGATGGGCACAAGGCAGTCCATTACACTATTCTTTCTGCTGTTGTGTGTTTCAAAACTTTCCTACCAAAAACATTAAAAACTTAAAGAGACACTTTTTTTTAATGAGTTTGATCATTCTGACAATATTTGCAAAATATAGACATCCTAAAAAGATATAGTGATATCTCATACTGATTTTAATTTGCATCCCTTTTATGACTAATGATGTTGAGCATCTTTCTATGTATATATTGGGCATTTATATGTCTTTTTTTGTAAAGCATTATTTCAGTTAACTTTCCCTAAGGAAATGACGCCGTGTGTCCACAAAAGGATGTGTCTAAGAAGGTTCGTGGCAGCTTTATTCATAACAGAAAAAATATAAAATAAAATAAAATAAAATAAAGGAAGCAACTCAAATGTCCACCAGCAGGAAAACAGAGAAATGGTGACATATTATGCAAGGGAATATTACTCATCACTAAAAAGAACAAACTACTTGTTAAATGGAGCAACATAAGTGAATCCTGAAAACATTGTGTTCAATTTAAGAATCCAGACACAAAAGAATACATACTGCATGGTTTCGTTAAGAATTCCAAGATCGGGCAAAATGGATCTGTAGGTATAAAAATGAAAACAATGGTTGTCAGTGGAAGACGAATGGAAAAGGGTAGGAGGGAACTTTCTGGGGTGACAGAAGTGTTCTATTATTTTGAGTGGGCTATTGGTTAGCCAGGTGCACACATTTGTCAAAATCCATCAAATTCTATACGTAAGATCTGTATATTTTATTCTATATAATTATACTCCAACTTAAAGAAAGAGAGAGAGAATATACCTAACACAAAGGAATGTGTTGTTAGTGATGGTATTTCAGACATTAGCAAGAGAGGTTTTTTTTTTTTTAAGTTTATTTATTTTGAGAGACTGTGTGTGTGTGTGTGTGTGTGTGTGTGTGTGCGCACACACATGAATGAGGGAGGGGCAGAGAGAGGGAGAGAGAGAGAGAATCCCAAGCAGACTCTCTGCTATTGGCACATGGCCCCACCCAGGGCTCGACCTCATGAACCGTGAGATCACGACCTGAGCCGAAATCAGGAGTCAGATGCTTAACTGCCTGAGCCACCCAGGCGCCCCAGCAAGGGAGGTGTTTTCAGGTAGAAGGACACATCCACCTGGTCTTTCTGCCAGGAGGGAACCTGTGCCTCAGGACTCTTATACGATCACCCTGAGAAACCGAATTCGCCTTTGCTTAAGCATCAGTGCAGGGCAGTCCGTAGTCCCCCCCTGTCTGAACTTCTCTTGCTACAGTAGCAATCCGGAATTCTTAGTGTGACACCATAGAAACAGTGTTAGCTTTCTCTACAGGCCACACAAGTGACCCTGCCACTGACATCCTTCGTGGATGAAGAAGCAGAAATCTGATTAGCCATAAGTGGGTTGTATCTGCCTGGAAGGAGCACTGTTGGACAGGCATACCCTACTTCCAGGTCTAAGTGCTTGTCCCATGGACTTCAGGGCTCTCAGTCCCCACAACTTACCTGTCGGATTTCTCAGGGAGTAGGCATGAAAGCTCAGTCATAAGAAGGGATAAAGTGAAAAGTGAAATTATTTCATACATTTTGAGACCACTGTGTATTTGGGGGTTTATGAACTAGAAATATACTCTATTAGTAGTATTTGTCTAGATCACAGAAAATGATTAGTAAAATATGTTCATCCTCCCCTGGGATATTAGGGGCTGCCATAACAAAGGGCCACAGGCCAGAGGGCTTAAACAACAGAAATTAATTTTCTCACAATCCTGGAGGCTGGAAGTCTGAGATCAAGAGGGCGTCAGCAGGTTTCATTTCTTTTAAGGTCTCTTGTCTTGACTTGTGGATGGCTGTCTTCCTCCAGTGTCTTCCTGTGGTCACCCCCCTGCATGTGTCTGTGTTCCCATCTCTTCTCATAAGGTCGGCAGTCATATCAGATTAAAGCTCACCCATATGATCTCGTTTTAACTTAATTACCTCTTTAAAAACACTATTTCCAAATACAGTCCCATTTCGAGGTACTGGGGACTAGGAATTCAACATGTGAATTTGGGGGGACATAATTTAACCTATAAAAGCAGGTGAAATGCTTATTGTCCTCATTTTGCTCATAAGACAAGTGAGCCTCAAGAAACTAAGGGACTAGGTCAGAGCTTGGTGACATGTAACGATGGGTGTGACGGACCACGTCCCTTGAGCCTCTCCATTTTTTTAATGCAGCCTGGTTGACTTCCAACTGCCAGTATGGGAACCTCATTCATGGGGGGCCTTCTTTGAAGCTTGGACCGTCACTTTGTCTGTCTCTCAGCAAGGAGTGCCTGAAATTACCATCCTCCCGGAGCCGCCCCAACCAGTTACTGATGGGAATAGGTGCATCAATCCCCCAGCACCTCCCCCTTAGGTAGGAAACCTCTGAGAAGAGCATTTCCACATTTCCTCAGTGAAATGAAACTGTTGTTGCCCTTCGTTGTAGCTGGCTTGACTGTATGCCCTCTGTGGCCTTCCCATCTCGGTGTCACTTTCTCTAGCTAGTATATCCTTCGCTTGCCAGATAAAGTCCTTGACTTTGAGTCGTGCGTCAGAGTCTGGTTCTGGGGAACTCAGACCAAGACATTGAGATTCAAACCCAAGGTTTTTGACTGTACAATCCATTCCACCACACTGTAAATTATAGGTCCGACTGTGAAATCGTGACCTGGACCATTTTTTTGACCTCGAAAAAATGGCAATGCTATACAGTTCAACTGTATAGCAGTAAAAATATATGTGTATGTGTATACATATAAATCACCACAGAAAATGGGTGCACATATGTACATGTAATAAAAACATAACACACATTTTATAATGCAAAGAGACTACCTACTTCATCTTTTTAAAGCAAATGTCTCTATGTCTCTTGGGGCGCCTGGATGGCTCAGTCGGTTGAGCATCCAACTTTGGCTCGGGTTATGATCTCATGGTCAGTGAGTTCAAACCCCCTGTTGCGCTCTGTGCTGACAGCTCAGAGCCTGGAGCCTGTTTCAGAGTCTGTGTCTCCCTCTCTCTCTGCCTCCACCCACTCGTGCTCTGTCCCTCTCTGTCTCAAAAATAAATAAATGTTAAAAGTCTTTGTGTCTCTCCTCTTCCTTAAATTTTTTAGTAATTATATCACTGCCATGCTCAAATTCAGGTTTCATAGAATAATATTGATATACTATTATTTTCTGTCTCCCTCCTTTTCCCCTTGGCTTGTTCTCTGCCCTCTTTGTTCTGTTTCGATATTACTAAGTTGCTTAGAATTAATAACAAAAGAAGAAGAAAACACTGTACTATCGCCCAAGTCTTTGCCCTTCCCCACTGGGAAGCATTCTTTCGTCTTGAACAACTCAACAGCCAAAGCTTTTCCTCTGCTCCCTTTCCCCAGATTGAATGAGTCCAATCCTCCCAGGGCCATCTCTTTACCTTGGATATGAAGCCACAACCGTATCAGTCACACTGAACTACAGCATTTTTTATTTGCCTGTCTCCCCTCTCTGACAGTGAGCTCCTGAAGCCAATGCCTGGTTGTGATCCTGCCTGTCCAGTGTCTATTGTAGTCCTCAGGGCACCGTAGGTACTCACTAAATGATACTGAATGAAGATAAAGTCAGACCTTGACCTTTGTTATCTAGGTTTCAGTAAAGCATTGTGCAGAAGGTATATGGACGGTGACCGTTTCTTTACATTGCATAGTGACTATATACTCAGAAAACAAAAATAAACGCATATGACCTTCTGACAAAATGGTCCAAAACAGATTTGAATATTTGACCCAAAGTATACTGGGAAAGCAGAGCTATGCTAAACTGTGAAGTTGAAAGTCAGACTGCCTGGGTCCAGTGACGGTCTAGTGGTTTGACTTTAGGCAGTTCTCTTTAACCCTCTTGTGCCCCGTGTTGTCCATCTGCACAGAGGGATAATAGAAGAACCCACCTCAAAGAATTGTGAAGATATTTCAGTCCTGGTGATAAATACAGGCTATTCTAGCATAGCTATAATGCTGGCCTTTCCATGGCATTTACTCTGAGATTTCACGCAAACACCAAGCCTCGGTCTCCACAGCTAGACGCAGGAATGGACGTATTAATTAATATGGTAAGTGCTCACATGTCTGCGTGTGCTGTGACTGGGAAAGCAGCAGTGGTGAAGCCTGACCCAGGACTTCTCTTCATGGAGTTTCTTGTCTAGGGAAGAGCAACAAACGAACTGGCAATTCTAATATCATGCGAAATGTTTTGAGCCAGTAAAGAGTCTCATGAAAGCTCATGGAGAGGACAACTGCCCTCGCTTGGGGGGCAGGGGGGAGTGGACATGTCGTGTAAGTGGAGGACAGAGAGTGGGAGCTAAGTTAGAGGGCAGGGAGCTGAGAAGCTATGCCCAAAAGGGTGGAGGCTTTACCTTAAGAGTGCTGAATTTTAATCCAGAAAGGAACAGCATCTGCACGCGTCCTAGAGGGATCGTTCAGGTGCTAGGTGCAAAATGGAACTCGGCTCTGGGAAGCAGAGAGGCAGGGCTGGAGGAGGAAGATCTATAGGCAGCATCTGTAGCCAGCCATCCAGGCAAAAGCTGGTGGGAGCCTGAACCAGGAAAATGATACTGGCATGTCTGTTAGTTTCCTAAGGTTCCCATAACACAGCATCACATGCTTGGTGGCTTAAAACAGCAGAAATACATTCTCTCACACTTCTGGAGGCTAGGTGTCTGAAATCAAGCAACTGTCAGAGCCACTCTTTCTCTCTGAAGGCTCTGGGGGAGGATCATCCTTCCCTCTGTCTAGCTTCTGATGGTTGGCTGCAATTTTGGTGTCCCTTGGCTTGTAAACTCCAACCTCTGCCTCCGTGGTTACATGGCATTCTCCCAGTGTGTCTCTTTCTCTTTGCACAGATTTCTCTCTTTTTATAAGAACACCAGTCATTGGGTTAGGGCCCACGCTAATCCAGTATGATCTCACCTTAATTGATTGCATCTGCAAAGACCTTATTTCCAAAACAAAACAAAACAAAAAACAGGGGGGGGGGGGAGGGAGGGGAGGGTGCGGGGAGGGGTCACTTTCACAGGTACAGAGATTTAGGACCTGAACTCATGTTCTTAAGGAGACAGGATTCAATCTACAAACGAATGGAATCAAATAAATGAATTTAGGAGATATTACCAGGGAACTGACTCTTTGGGAATAGAAAGGGTTATAAAGGAATCGAAGATATTATTCAGAGAGGTGACTCAGGTAAATTGTGGGTGACTAGTGAATTCCTGGTGAATAGTTAGTGCAGCTCATTTAAAAAGGAAGGAGGGAGAAGAGAATTTCAAGGGTCAGATGATAAGTGCAGTTTTAGACAGGCGGCTGGAGATACCATTCTTGGCTGACTTCAAACCCTTTAGGGCCAAATGTCTGGGTAGCATTTGAGAATTGGGGATGGATTTCTTAGATGGTAGGGCATCAGCAGGAAAGATTGAGAAGCAAAATCTGAGATGATCTAGAGGTGAAATGTTTCAATTTCTGTGAAATTTGGAAACATAGGCTTTGTATTCTGAGTGCTTAGAAATTATACATGAAAGAATCTCATCTGTGTCTAGGACCATGAACTTTCTAGATTATTATAATGATGATCCATCTTAATATTTGGGTAAAACTTTAGTTTACAGAATATTACTCCACTTAAATCTGTGTATAGACACATAGATATACCCCCATTTTCTTTAGCTCAAAAGATCACCCTCCTTAAAACGGAGAAGTCCGTGAGAATATATGGACTTAAATCCTGTCTTTATCATTGTCTAATATTATTTTTCCAGAGAAAAGAAGTAATATATCTTTGAAAGCAATCTGATGCCCTTAGATTATAAAGTGCTGTGTGAAAAGCAGGAAAATGACCACCAGAGAGAACTAAAAAATTTTTTGAACCTAAAAATAGAATTCCAAATATTGCTTTTAAAATGTTGACCAAATTAAAATCAAGTAAAATAACAGATTTATCTCCAAATATTTAAAGGGGAAGACGTAGTCATGCATTTATAATGCCGAAATGTTATAATTACAAAGAGGACTTTGGGGAATGATGTAATCTATTTTTCTCTTTCCTGGATTAGCTATACTTAATTTAGTGTTCAAGAAGTTTACTCCATAAATGTAAATAAATATTAGATTAGGTTTTTTTCTTTTACTGGGGGGGGCTTAAAACTTTTTATTTAAATATTTTAAAATTGTGCCTTTTAATAATCCAAATTCTTTGAAAAAATTACTACAGATTAATCTTCATTTAAATATCACTTTTTTTCAGAAAAGAGCAGGTGGTGGTGGGAAATCTTAGATGGATTTACTTATTGCAGGACTTCTCAGGGCCTTTGATATGCTATATACTGAATCCCTAACAAGAATGAGTATGATATGGCATGAATGAACATTTGCTAAACTTTTTGAACATAAACCTTTTCATCACATAAGACCCTGAAGACAAGCACATCATAGAATATACTTTGGGTAACAATTATTTTAGTAATCAAAATGGATGAACATTTGCCTAATCTTGAGAATCAGTAGACCAGAGATTCCTGATTTTCCTCCTTATTCTAGGTTTAACTTTAATATAAGCCACATTTTTAAAAAATGTGACTTAAATTTCAGCACCTACAATACAAACTGTAGTCAGTCAGTAAGTATTTATTGAGAATGTATTACGTGTCGGGCACTGTTCTAGGTACCAGGCTTCTGAAGAAATACAAGTCAGCAAATACGTCTGTAAGGGAATGTGTCCTTTCTAACACTGAAGTCTTAGGCTCATCCATTCTTCTAAACTCTACATTTAAGAATTGCAATTCTTCTTTTTTTCTTATAGAATTGATTTAAACTTTCTTTTCAATGCACTTTCACCGGGCAGAGATCTGAGATTTGTCAGATCAATGCCCTCATTGTAAAAGAGAAGCATGAGACCAGATGGGAAAAATAACTGATCCAAAATTACAGAGCATTTAAAGATGGAGGTGAGCTCCAACTCAAGACCAATCAATCTTGTTTTCACTTCACCAGCCTGACCTTCCCTTTGCTCAATTCTGAGCCCTCAATGGGTTACTTAATTCCTTAGGTTATAGAGTCCACATACTTAGAACAATAGCTTGGCTGATTCTTGACCAAATGTAAGGAACTGCTTGCAGTCCCACCATCCAAGACTTTTACCCAGAGAAAGTGCTGGAATGGAGACAAGCACAGATTTACACCCCAATTCAGCCACTAATTTAGCAGTGAGAAGTGGCACAAGTTTCTTAAACTCTGGGCCTCAGTTTACTCATCTCTTAAATGGGATCAACACCAATGACAACTACTACAATAATAGAGAGGCTTTAAGGTGGTGCTTAATAAATATTGTTAAAACTGAACATTCATCTGGGAGCCTCGGTGGCTCAGTTGGTTAAGCATCTGACTTCAGCTCAGGTCATGATCTCAAGGTTTGTGAGTTCAAGCCCCACGTGGGGCTCTGTGCTGACAGCTCAGAGCCTGGAGCCTGCTTTGGATTTTATGTCTCTCTCTCTCTCTCTCTCTCTCTCTCTCTCTTTCTCTCTCTGCCCCTCCCCCACTTGTGCTCTGCCTCTCTCTGTCTCTCAAAAATAGATAAATGTAAAAAAAAATTAAAACTAAACATTCATCAGATAGTTTAAGGAGTTTATTAGGTTTAGCTTCACCCCCAATGACACACAGGATCTAAGGGAGCACTGGCCAAATACATGGCCCCCAGGCTACTTCCCTCTCCTCAACAGACCCCTTCCCTGGGGCAAGAGAGTATAGAGTGTTCAGGAAACTCTAGGAGGGGGCGATATAGAGTGAAAACAAGATACAAATTAGCATCTCAACAGCTGTCCCATTTCATGTGTATCACATATTGTTTCACTGTAGAGCAATATACAAGTCTCATTTTTAAGCCCTTTGAAAACAGGGAATATGTCTTGTTCCTCTTTGTATCATCCAGGCACATTATACAAAGCAATTCTTGATACAGAGCCTCCCCTATGCTAAGCACCTATTGCCTACAGGCTAGAGGGAATAAACAGATGAGTGAACGAGTCCTGTGGCATTTCCACTCCTGTGGCCCTGCTCCTTTTCTCCTTTGGGTTTGCCAGTGGCCTGTTATGAACTAGGGCTCCCCTCTGCCTTTTCAGACCCATCTGCTGACATTTTCTTTCTTTTTTTTTAAATTTTTTAATGTTAATTTTTGAGAGACCGAACAAATGGGGGAGGGACACAGAGAGAGAGAGAGAGAGAGGGAGACACAGAATCTGAAGCAGGCTCCAGGGTCTGAGCAGTCAGCACAGAGCCCGACGCGGGGCTGGAACTCACGGACCGGGATCGTGACCGGACGCTTAACCGACTGAGCCACCCAGGCGCCCCATCTGCTTTCATTTTCTACTGGGCGGTCTTGTTTTTCTCCCCGAATCAAACAACCAGCACTGATTCAAGACTTGCTACGAAACAAACGGCCAAGTGATGCTTGGGCAAAGCATTTTCTACAGCATCTTAGCAGATCCCAGCTAAATAAAGCCCATCATACATTAAAAAAAAAAAAAAAAAAAAAAAAAAAAAAGGCAAGCTTGTGACTATGTCTCCCGTCCCGGCGAATAGCAGGGCTTTGAGACATGAAGAGGAGAAAAAACTACTTACACACGGCAGACCATTAGGCCAGAAACTAGAAAACGAGAGTGATCCGTTAGTGTGGGATGTGGCACACCAGAAGTGCCTGCTGTCAATGAAACATCCGTCTTCAGATCAGACTAGCAGCGAACGAAGAGGGCTGCGAACCCCTGCCATTTGAGTCTCATCGCTGACACCTGGGTGCTGCTTTCTCTACTTTATAGTTTATGACAAAGTCTCCAATAAAAAGCCTCTGGGACTTACAGACACATGTCTGTAATTTCTCTTGTCATATTCCAGGAAGTGAAGATAAGGCATGGTCACTGTCAGCTGAAGCGGGGCAGTCCTTTAGAGAGAAGCTTCAAGGACAGACTCTGGTGTTTACAGGCTGGCTGCCAGCAATGGTACAAGTTCCTTCTTCACAGAATCTCGCCCCCCTGATTTCATTCTGCGGGGATCATTCGCTGTGCCACATGTGTACACTTGGTCTGTACTAGACCATTACACGCTTGTTTTACCGACCCTTGGGTGGTCTTCTGGTCGTTCTGTCTCCGTAGTTAAGACTCAGCAAGTTCTCCATTACTACCAAACCTCTCCCCAAGCCTCCTGAAGGACTGGGCTGGGCAATCTCCGAGTCAGCTTGTAGATGCGGGATTTTAGACTTTGGAGTCGGGAGAATTTGAATCCAAGTGCCCGCCCGGCACCGATCATGTACTCCCAGATAACACAGGGAACTTCACTGAGCATCCCTTTCTGAACCCGTGGGGAACAGTGATGATATCCCGACAAAATAATTTGTGATGTAACGGAATGATTGGAAATAAGTCAAATGTCCCACCCAGCCTGGTTATGTGAATTATGGGACATCCGTACCTTGGGGGGAGTTTCTTCCCCATTTCTGATGTTTCCTTTGATGTAGAGGAAGGTCCACTAGCATCATAGTCTCTATCCATCTCTATACCCTTCCTCACTCTTCCATAGGGAAGGGGGGTGACTTTTCTAACTGGTGAGTTTCGAAGAATAAACTGGGCGGGCTTAGCGGGTTTCTCTCTCCCATCTCCTGGGAATGAGATGTCCACACGGGCAGAGGGGCCCGATTTGCCTGCCCAGCACTGCTTGGGGCTGGGTAGGAGACTACCCTGAGCTTCGATATTTGGAAGCTACTGTAAGCTTCGATATTTGGAAGTCTACCAGTCTTTGGCTGTTAGCTGTTGTGTCCACTATCAGCCTCATCAAGGATGAAAATGATACTCAATATCTCAAATAGTTCAGAACTCAGATAGGAAGGATGGTGGCTATTTTGTGGGCATTTTCAAAGGTCCAACCTAATACCATGGAATATCCTGCTACATGCTTAAAATAATTTAATAGATACTGATTCGTGGACAGAATGATACCATGGCGTTTATTTTATATTGTTAGGAGAAAAGATTATGAAGTAGAATATATTCTGTGATTCTAGTTTTGTTTCAAACATCTACATTTATTTACTATTTCTATTGTAACATTTAACAATAGAAAAAAGTCTGAAATGGCAGCATGAACATTTAGTGGCAGTTATCTTGGGGCAGTGGATTTATGGGTGTTTTTAAATGTTCTTTTAGATCCTACACATTTTGAGTCAATGACAAAAAAAAAAAATAGATCCCGATTTTATTGATAAAAATTCCAAAGTCATTTATGCTAAAAAAAACAAAAGCCAACAATTTAAAAATTTTATTGTTAAAAATTCCAAAGTCATTTTTGCTAAAAAACAAAAGCCAGCAATCTAAAAATTGTCAAAATCACAAATGCCTCATGATTACCTTTTTATGAGTTCATTGCTTGGTTTGTGAGCTCAAGTCAGAAGTAATTATATTTTTGGTTGGGGACCATCTGGTGTCACTGACTTTAAATGGGCAACTTTCCACAGGCTGTAAATCCCTTCGAGTTTCAGAATAGTACGGAAGGAGAAAAGCTAGTTCAGATTTGAATAATGCTATCTGCTCAGTATGTTTCAAATAAAAACAAAGGAACCGAGTAACTAACAAGCAGATCACAGGAAAACGTAGAATTGTCCGGCTCGAAAGACCTGTAGAGTTGTTCTAGCTCGCTGGAGAGAAATCGCGGTGTGTTGTTCCTTTCTGCTTTCCCTGCGGCAGACATTGGCCGGCAATGACAGCCTCTTCCTTTCTTGGCCAGTGTGTGTCCATGTTGTATCTTTCACTCCAAGAAGCCACTACACATCATCAGCTTTGGCAGGACAGGTGACACCATTGGCCCATCTGTCCTCCATCTGAACCATTTATTTCACAGATCAGGAAACTGAGTAGTAAGAGGCTTTTGAAGAGTCGCAGAACTAGCAACAGAACCTGACATTAATCCTCAGCTCACACAAGGAGAACACACTTAATGGACCTTTGCATGAACAAACCACCATCCTAGGCTTTGGGGAGCTACCGAGGTGAACAGGATAGTCACCTGCCCTCAAGAAGTTTGCAACCCGCTTGGAGTGACTCGGGTCTGTGGCTGAAGATAATAAAATTGTGTAATGCAAGGTGGGGGGAAATGACCTACGGTGAAAGAACAGAGGTAAGGAGAGCATCTGTGGTTGGAAAAGGTTGGGAAATCCAGTGCTCGATTCAAACCACTACATTGTGAAAAACCATGTGTTACAAATACGAGCCCAATTTTATAAATTCAACAGATGTTCATTGAATAAATTTATAAACAAATATCAAAAAAGGTATTCAGGACAGCTAGCCAGCTACATATATATAGAGAGAGATTTCAAGTAAATATCTCAAGTGAAAATACTCCAAGACGCACATATATCTATGAAATAAAAGAGTAAATATCTAAGCATGACGATTTCCAAATTTCCTCTTTAGTACATGCTTGCCGTTCTTCATTCATTTTGTTATTTACTAGCTCTCACTGGCTAGCAGATTAGTGAATTAAAGGAGAATAACTAAAAATTAAGAAAATCTATCTACTAACTTGTTTCTTATGTTTTACGAATGAAGAAAGACTGTATTCATTCACTCTTGGAGGTATAGTGACTCAATATTTACTTGAATTACTTACTGATTGTTACAATAGTATTCAGAATATTCTTATTACCATACAATTTCTAGGAATGTACCATTTTAAAGTGTTGATGCTTTAGAAATGTTGAAAATATAATATAAATAAGGCTTGATGACTAAAGAAAAAGTGTGAAAAAATATTTATAAAATAGATATATTAGCTCTGCACTGACAGTGTGGAACCTGCTTGGGATTCTCCTTTTCTTCCTCTCTCTGCCCCTCCCTTGCTCACTCACTCTCTCAAAATAAATAAATAAACTTAAAATTAATTAATTAATTAATTAATTAAATAGATGAACTGAATAGAATAAGAAAATTAATTAATAAAATAGATGAACTGAAAAGAATAAGAAAAATTTAGTATATAAAGAGCTTCTACAAATCAATAAGAAAAAAAGATTCAGTTTCTTAAAAACATGCAAATCTTAACTACATGAATAAATAAAAAGGCCATGGTCATAAAAGCAGTGTCATCTCCGTATTAATCAAGTAAATGGAAATTAAAACAATGAGATATAAATCTTACCAAATCAGACTTCAAAGATCGACAATTGTCTAGTATTGATGAAGGGGCGTGGAAACACAATCTCACTTATAAGAGGGAGATTTGGCAATATGAATCAACATTTTTATTTTTAGTTAATTTTATTTTTTTAAACGTTTATTTTGAGAGAGGGGGAAAGCGTGTGCATCAACGGGGGAGGGGCAGAGAGAGAGAGGGGAGAGAGAGAATCCTAAGCAGACTCCATGCCGTCAGCACAGAGCCCAACGTGGGGCTCCATCCCACGACCATGAGATCATCACCTGAGCTGAAACCAAGAGTTGGACACTTAACTGATTGAGCCACACCCAGGCACCCCTGAATCAAAAGTCTACAATGTGCATACTCTTTGATCCAGGAATTTCATTTCTAAGAAATTATCCAAAGGAGTCAATAAAGATTGTGTGAAAAGATGCTTAGTAGTAATAGTGAAAATACTAATGAAACAATAGTAAATTCATTAGCTGTTTTAGCTCCTAAAATACACTTTGAGGTAGATACTGCTATCATCCCCATTTTACAGTTGAGAAAACGGTTTTTTAGAGAAGTTAAACAATTTAGCACCTTTCCTTGGGGACTATGAAAACAAACTGATGGTACCATTGTTTATAATAGCAAACAGGTGAGGGGTGCCTGGCTGGCTCAGTTGGTAGACCTGCGACTTCTTTTTAAAGTTTATTTACTTATTTTGAGAGACATAGAGAGTGAACCCATGCAGAGGCAGGGCAGAGAGAGAGAGAGAGAGAGAGAGAGAGAGAGAGAGAGAGAGAAGATCCCAAGCAGTTTCCACGCTGTCAGTGCAGAGCCCCGATGCAGGGCTTGAACTCACAAACTGAGATCATGACATGAGCCAAAATCAAGAGTCACATGCTCAACTGACTGAGCCACTTAGCTGACCTGAGCCTGAGCCTCTTGATCTCAGGGTGGTGAGTTCAAGCCCCACATTGTGTGTGGAGCCTACTATGATAGTAAACACTTGGGTGCATCCTAGCAGATCAGGTGGTTAGTATAATAAACCAGGGTGCATTTACACAACGGGATGCCTCTGTTGGAAAGAATGAAATGGATCTATGTATGTTGACATGAACAGATAACCATGATATATTATTACTCAGTAGAGAAAGGAGGATAAAAGTACTGTATATATAATTGTTTAAATATACATAAGACTTTGAATTATGTACATCAAAGTATTCATAGCCGTTATCTCTAAGGAGAAAGATTATGAAGTCTATTTTATAAAACGTGTATTATTTTAGTTTTAGTAAGAAGCATGTGTTACTATAGGGGTTCTCCTGGACAAGGCACCCTCTTCTTTACCATATATCAGTTGTGATATATGACAAAACAGTAATGAAATTAGGGCTCTAAATGACCTTGTCACTACTAATGAAGTTCATATCAGTGGTTCCAGCTGACCCCAGCCCCCAACCTTAGGACACAGCCTTTAAGGCTAAGATTACTGCATGGGTAGGGCTGAGACAAGGATGATTCTTTCTCCTTTCATACTTACAATCAGATTAAGTCGCGTCTCCTCCTCAGCTAGAGTAGAGGGGGGTGGAGGGCAAAGTGAGGAAGGCAGGTCAGGAGGGGAAGAAGTCTTTCCCCGTACCAATGATTACTTACTTACTTACTTATGATCTGTGGTAGGCTGAATAAGGATCCCAAGAGATATCCAAATCTTAATCCCTGGAATTTGGCATTATTATGTTACATGGCAAACAGACTCTGGACATATGATTCAATGGAGGCTCTTCAGATGGGGAGACTATTCTGGATTTTCCAGCTGGACTCTAAAGGTCATCACAAATGTCCTTATAAGAGGGATGCAGAGGCAGAGTTGACCACAGAGGAGGCAAAGACTGTATGGAAGGAACAGACGAGGTGAAGAGAGATGTGACAATGCTATTCAGCTGGCTTTGAAGATGGAGGGAAAGGCCAGGAGTCAAAGAATGCAGAAGGCCGCTGGAAGCTAGGGAGGAGCGAGGAGACAGATCCTCCTCCCAGACCCTTCAGAGGGAAGCCAACATCTTGACTTTTCCCCAGTGAAACTGATTTCAAACTTCCGACCCCCAGAACTAGAAGGCAACAAATTTGTATTATTTTAAGCCACAAAGTTGAGCAAGAACAGGAAACCAATACACGATTCTAAAAAATTCAATGACTATGTCTGATATTTACAAAAAGTAGTTAGAAGATTCTGTTAACTAGAACTTAGTAGAAACACACATCCCCCCTCTTCCTTACAATTATGCAACGTGCTGTGGAAGAAAAGATGTAATTTGAAGAAGATGGAGAGTAAAGTATTCTGGAAACCAATTAAAACAATTTAGACTTAATACAGGAGGTAATTTACTCACTAATAAATCACTGTGTTCATTCAAATAAAAAAGAGGCAAAAAACCCCAATTATGCAATGTGCTAAATTCTACTGAAATCAGGGATCTTCTTCCGTCCCGAATGCAGGGAGATCTTATTTATCCAGCAGAGTGGATAATGAGAAAAGCATATCAGCCAATTGTCCAGATACTGAGGCTTCTTTTTAAAGGGCTGAAAGTTTGGGGTACCTGGGTGGTGCAGTCAGTTAAGCATCTGACTCTTGATCTTGGCTCAGGTCATGATCTCACAGTTTGTGAGTTCGAGCCCCACATCAGGGTCTGTGCTGACAGCTCAGCTCAGAGCCTGCTTGGGATTTTCTGTCTCCCTCTCTCTCTGCCCCTCCCCCGCTTGTGCAATCTCCCTCCCTCTCTCTCTCTCTCTTTCTCAAAATACACAAATAAACCTTAAAAAAAGAAGAAGAAATAAAGTGCCAAAAGCTCAACATTTTATCACTTGTTCTAAATTTTTTCTTAGAGAATCAGGTATTCCCAGTTTTCTTTCTTCACTACACCACCCTGAACAGATTTGAGCCTTCTTTTTTTTTTTTTTTTTTGTAACTGATGGTCACAAGCAACTGTACAAGGTGACATCTATGTACTTAAATGTGGTTAATGTATTGAGATGTAATACAGGACTGTTAACTTCTATTTCAAAACCCTCCCCACCCCCCAACTATGGTGCCCGAACTCTTTGCCCAGATTATTATAATTGTTTTCTCTCTTTCCTTGCTTTCTAAATGAATGGGACACCTCCTTGCTGCTGCCTCTGTGCCCACTTTTAGCAAGCTCTAGCCTTTCTTAATTGCTGCCTTTGATGTACAACTAATTAGGACTTTGGAAAACTAACTTGTAACAACAGTTTCTGAAATAAACGCTCAGCTTTCTAAGGAGCTATCTGGTGAGTAAAGTGCATACATGCTTCTGTATGAATTAAGGACTCCTATGTGTTGGCCAAGCAAAGGCCCTTTGGGCTGATTCCCAGTATCTGAAGCTATCCGTTTTTCTGTCAGGCTATCAGTTCTCTGTAGGCAAAAGTTGTACCTGAACAATAAAAACTGAAAATAGTAACTTATAGTTACTATCCTAATAGTATACTAAATACTAATAGTATTTATTCCGCACCAAAATTGTGCACCTACCTATGTGTCAGCACTGTGTAAAAATGCTTTACAAATCTCATTTAATGCACACACACACACACACACCCCAGAGATAGTTATTCTAGTCCTCATTTTACAGAGATAGAAATTGAGACCAAGGATGGAGTGATTTGTCCAGGACTGAAAAGGAAACTATTCCCTGTTCTAGGAACTAGGCCACCCTGTATCGCCTGTGAATAATACGATCGCTGGCACTTAGTAGGTGCTCAGCAAAGGGTGCCAATGAGATGAACGTGCTTCCCCACACTCCCTCCCTCCAAGCGCACAGGGCATAGAGTGCATTCAGCAGAGGCCATGGCGCGGACCATCCAACTCAAATGTCTGCGAAATGAAAACCTTGAATCACGTCTGTCACTGCACATGCACCTCCCTCAAACGGTGCGGTAAAAGGGCAGCGCATTGACCATGGGTTCCCAGGAACAGAAACCGCTAACAAATGTATCTTGTTAGTTTGCTGTCAGGAGAAAGATTTTTATCAGGAATGTTGTATTTCTGAAGACACCAGAATAATTTCCTCCTAATAAATTTCCATCTTATTCAGAGAAGCTGAGATTCTGCCAGGAGCTCAGAGCCTCCTGGGGGTAGAGCTCGGGCAGCTTTGTGCTGCTGGATTAGATGTGCGTGCACGTCTCCAAAAGGCGGGCACGAACCCAGCTCATGCAGACACGCTGGGGCATTTAAAACAACAGCACAGAGGCACGCACGGCATGGGTCTGGGTTCCTAGCACCCATTTGAAGGGACCTAAAATTTGGTCTGAAGGGGATTTCTTCCTTTCCTGGTAAAGGAGGAATTGGGTTTGCGTGTGTGTGTTCTTCTTTCAAAGGGGAAAGGAAACATTTTCCTATATCCATTTCAGATTTGCTTCATGGAAGTTTGAGACGCTGTTAATGTTGCATGGTTCGGGTTTTTCTGTTTTTCCATTTCGGGGTTTTCTCATACATTATCCATTTGCACCAGCACCCTCTCCAAATGCGTCAAGGAAACACCCGAGAAGGGAATTTCTGGAGGCCCTAATGGATTAATTTCCAGAAAAGGGATAAAACAGGTTCGGTGCTTGAAATGTGGATGGCATTTCTTCAAATAGGTAAATAACCTCAGCCTCTCCTTCTTTCCTCTGTTGACACCTCCTCCCCAATTTTTTTAATAAACCAAAGTGGACTCTTAGATTCCTTTTGCTCTTTTTACTGATGCCAGACTATATTTAAACCCCGAATTCTTTTCTCTACTCCCCAGGGATCACCAAACAGGCTCCTCTCAGCAATGAAGAGAAACGGTGTGGAATTTTTTTTTCTTTCAGAAAACACCATTCCAGCTTGCAGCCTAATTCCATTTGTGATTTAGAGGGGCATGGTACCTTCCCCCCAGAACGTCCCCAGGGAAAAGGATGAATGGCCATCCCAGTGTTGCATAAAAATTAGTATTGGGCCACAAATTATTGGACCCTATTAGGGTTTTCTTTTAAGTAAATTGAGGTTATATATCACAGTCTTCCAAGAAGCACGGGTGCTTTGAATCCTCCAAGTTAAAAGAACATTTAAGAGTTCCTGCAATCTAATAGTAAATATGATTAGAAGACCAGGCAGGTTGTTACAAACACAGCTTCTCTTTTGTGACAGCCTCACTAAAAAAAGAGTAGAAAGAAGACGATGGATCTCACAACTGAAGGATTTTCAGCAAGGAAAAGGGATCATATGATCAGCAAATCGTATACCATGAGCCCAATGCCAGTTTGCTAATCTATCAGGTCAGCAAGAAATTTAAGAGAATATGTGTGTGTGTGTGTGTGTGTGTGTGTGCAAGGGTGTGTGTCTGTGCATGTGCATGGGGCTCTGCATGTGCACAGGTGTGTGTTTGTGTGTGCACATGCACGGATATGTATGGGTGTGTTTATGCATGCACACACATAGGTGTGGGTGCGTGGGTGTGCCGGGATGTTTCGAGCCACATAAGGGCAGTTATTATTTCATCCAGCCAGACGTATCTGTGTTACTGTTTCGTGTCTCCTTCAGTAATCAAGCTTAAGGCGAACTTTATTGTGTTTTTACATCTTTCAAGTAGCAAGTTGGTAGTAAACGCCAGCGTTGACGCACTAATGAGGAAATCTATACATTGTTGCCTCGCATGTGACTACACCTTTCACATTTCATCTTAATTTCATAAAAAGTCTAGCCATATTTAGGCAGAAAGACTGTTTTCTCAGGGCAGGTGCCCGCCTGGTGGATGTATTCACACCCTGCACAATGACTCCCTTCCAGAATTATTACTCCATTCCCCTGCATCCCCGGCCATGCCCCTCTCCATTCTTCTGTTGACAGTCCTGAGGCACATGACCTTCTCCTCATGGTTCAAGCTTCAGTTACAAAAGGAAGGTTGTCCCCATATCTGCTCCCCCCAGCAATGATCATTCTAAACGAAGACAGAGGGTGTGTCTAACCAGCTTGCTCTCTCCTGGTCCCGGCCCCTTCCCACCAGCCTCACGGATCCAGAAGCCCAGCCCTCACAGGCTATCCCCCCGGTCCTCCTGGGTGGTGTCAGGGAAAGAGTCCTTGGCTGGGAGTAAAGAGGTCCAAGTTCTGACACCCGTAGGCAGAGCTAAACTCACTGAGCCCTCACGAGGAGCCATGCCCTATGCTTAGCCCTCCAAGTGTATCAGCTCATTTCATCCTTAGGGCGTGCTATGAAATCCGTGTAAGTCCTCCCCTACTTCAGGTTGTGGAGCTGAGGCTCAGAGGAGGTAGATGATTTGCCCAGTGGAGTAGCTGGCATGGAACCCAGGCATTGGGACCTAATGTCGATGTTGTGGAGTGGACCACTCGCCAGCCCCAGGGTCCTTGTTAAATAAGAGGGTTGGCCATTCAGCCTCATTTCTACACCTCTTTCCGGCTCTAATATTTCACAATATTCTCTGTCTCTCTAGCCTGCGTGTCCCAATTATAAAGGGGAAACCAAAGTCCGGTCATCCGCAGCTCCAGGCTGAGGTTCTGAACGCGGTTCTCTGGCACAAGAGGTTACCACAACTCCTCGACAAAATGTAAGATTTCTTTTTTAAAAAAGCCGCATCCCCAAATATTAACAGTGGGATCACAGATGTTTTCTGCCTGCTGAAAATAGATACCACATTTGCACAATGTTGTTTTTTCTAAGCATCCTCTGTCGCAGAATTGTGCATAGTATGTATTCATTTTGCTGAAAAAAGCTGTTAAACACTCAGAAAAATAAAAATCTAGGAAGATACATAGCAAGTTGTTGACAGTATCTTTGGGTGGTCAGGAACTTAAAACCCTTTTTCTTGTTGTTTTTGGAGCTGATTTTTTCCATGAATTGATATGACTTCAGAAAAAAAAAAAAAGAATAAAGAACAATAAGCTAAAAACAAAACCAAACAGAAAACCCACTCATCAGCACACCACCCTCCCCCCAAATCTAAAATCACTATGACTCCAAACCAAGGAAGGAAACAGCGTGGGGCGTGGGGAGGCGGGGAAGAGACTTCTCTGGCACTGAATCTAAATCGTACAGGTTCCCATTGTGCTTAGTTGACGTGTGTTATGGTGGGAGAGAAGGTCTTGGAAAGACTTTCCCCGGGATTTCTCCGGAGGATTTTCTTCTCCAAGACAGCTGATGGCCTAAACAGGAGATTTTAGAGCCTGTACTTTCTTTCAACCATATCCTACAGGTTCACAGTCCCTTCTTTGGAATTTTGAAATCCAAAATACTTGGAAATAGGAAGTTTTCTTCAAAATTCGTTTAAACTGCAAAATCTAATGGTTACTGATGGTCTTTATCCCACCTGGTGTGTTTACTAATATATTTTCCTGCAGAAATAGTAAGGCTGGAATACTGAATGCCTCCTCATGGCTACTGCTCTGGGCACCATGTAATATATCCAATGTATTTCCACTGGGTTGCCTTTGTAAAACTTCAATAATTCTGAATTCCCAAACCATCTGATCCCAGCATCTAAGCTGAGGGCTTAGTGACCTGTATCTAGCTCAACATTCAGTGTTCTTTAAACCTTACAAGGGGGCATAGGTCTATTGTGGGCATGCAGCTTCCTCTCTCAATTTCCCTGCTAAGGTTACCCCACACGCCATGTTGGATTTGTCGAAGGAGTGCACAGTACAATCTTGGAAGAATGGGACTAGGGAGAGAACTTCTGTGAACAAAATAAACATTTTTTAAAGTTTTTTCAACGTTTATTATTTTTGAGAGACAGAGAGGGAAAGAGCACAAGCAGGAGAAGGGCAGAGAGAGAGAAGGAGACACAGAATCTGCTCCAGGATTCGAGCTGTCAGCACAGAGCTGGACACGGGGCTCGAACTCCCAAACCATGGGATCAAGACCTGAGTCAAAGTCCAACGCTCAACCAACTGAGCCACCCAGGCACCCCCAAAATAAAATTTTAAGACAAGTGAAAAAATAATTGCCAAACGAACGAACCACTTTGCTCCATCTCTGCCCAGAATATAGCCCTGCATGCACTTATTTTAAATGATTTTCTCTTATTGGTAATATTGAACATGGGTAGGAAACACATGTAGGATGACATGGGCATATTTTTATAGATGGGAGCCTCAACCTTCACACATTCCAGGTGATTACACTCACTAGGATGCCAGGGAGCACATCAAGAAACTAAATCACTTTAGGCAACCTAAAACTTGGGTCAATGAGTCTCTTGTATCAAATATTTTTTTTCACCTTCTAACACAAATAATGTGGTAGAAGAAAGATGCTTCTGAGGTGGTATGAATAGAGATCAGGCTGCTCAAAGAAGCAGGCATCTCAGCTTGTAGTCAAACCTTTCATGAAGCTGAGCTACCAAATTCTTGGGCATTTCGTCCTTTCAGATCACAAACCCATCAAACTAGTTTTTAGTCTCAGGTACACATCCAGTCTCCTGTTCACCTTGATGAGCTTTCTGTAGATCAGGACAGATTTTCTTTTTCTTTCTTTCTTTCTTTCTTTCTTTCTTTTCTTTCTTCTTTCTTTCTTTCTTTTTTCTTCTTTCCTTCTTTCTCTTCCTTCTTTCCTTCTTTCTCTTTCTTCCTTCCTTCTTTCTCTTCCTTCCCTCCTTCCTTCCTTCTTTTCTTCTTTCCTTCTCTTTCTTTCTTTCTTCCTCGTTTATTTTCTTTTCTTCCTTCCTTCTTTCCTTCTTTCTCTTTCTTTCTTTCTTTCTTTCTTTCTTTCTTTCTTGTTTGTTTCCTTTTCTTCCTTCCTTCCTTCCTTCCTTCTTTCTCTTTCTTTCTTCTTTCTTTTCTTTCTTTCTTTCTTTCTTTCTTTCTTTCTTCTTTTTTTCCAAATTAAGTTACTAAAATCAGCTCAGGGAACTGTTATGGACTGAAAGTTTGTGTCTTCCCCAAATTGGTATGGTGAAGCCCTAATCCCCATTGTGATGTTATTTGGAAGCGAGTCCTCTGAAAGGGAATTACGTGTAGATGAGGTCCTGAGGGTGGGGCTCCCATGATGTGAATAGTGTCCTTAAAGACAAGGAAGAGAGACCAGAGCTCTCTCTTTCCATCACGTGAAGATGACAAGTCTGTAAGAAGGTGGCCTTTTGCAAGAGAGCTGTCACCAGGAACCGAATCATCCAGCACCTTGATCTTGGGCTTTTCAGCCTCTGGAACTGTTACAAAGAAATGTCTGTTGTTCGAGCCACCCAGTCTGTGGCATTTTGTTCTAACAGCCCAAGCTGACTGAGATGGAGACGAAACCTTCAGAAAGAGATGCACACATTGACCTTTCACAGAACAAAATTGGGCAATACATTTCTTGAGTTAATTGCTTTGTTTTTTTCTTCAGCACTGAATACCAAGCTCTGCAGAGACAAAAACTGGAAAAACAAAACAAAACAACAACAACAAAAACAAACAAAAATTACCTCTCAGCTCCCTGCCCAACTTCAAGATTTGTTACTTTTCTTTCGACTCAGAATCCATGAGCACCAGAGTTTGACTTAAATGCAGAGTCTCCGTGCACAGCTTAGATACAGTAGTGTGGGAGTGGAATTTTGGTGAGGACAGAATTGAGAAGACAACTGAGACATCTTAGGAGAAAGATGATCTAAGTAGAGAGGTCTAAAGCAGGGGCATTGAGGTCAGGAGGGACCGGGATGCATTCTGGCTCTGAGACCAGAATGCTGTGTGTCCTAGAGCTGTTTCTCACACCCTCTGAGCAGTTTTCTCACCACTGAAATGAAAGCATTCGGACTGGCCTGTTGATTTGAGGATGGAATAGGATCATGTATGTAACAAGTTGAGCAATGTGCCAGACACATTAAGTAAGAACTCGATAAATCGTAGTTTTTATTACTCCCCCCGCCCCCTTTTATTACTGTCCCAGTCTCACCATCCCCCACCATACACACCTCCCGCCTTGCACTTTTAAGATTAAAGAAACGACAAATCGACAAATCGCAGTTTCAGGCTTGCATTTGTGGGTAAGCAGAGCTATTCTTCCACAATTCGTGCAAAAATCCTCGCAATTAAAAACGAAAATAAAACTTTCTCTCTTCAGATTTTATTTTAACCAGCCCACAAAATTTTTTATCCGTCTTTGCCTTTCAGAAACCCCGCAGCTGATGGCAGGGAAGTCAGACGAGCAGCCTTCAGATGTCTCGGATTCTTGAATTTTCCACTGCTGATTAAAATTCTGTCTCACCCGTAGCCTGATCCCACAGGCCCCGGACTGCAAAGCCCGCAGAGCAGAGCCTGCCTTCGTTTGATTCATTTATTCATCAAACATTTACTGAGCATCTTCTATGTGTTGGGCGCCGTGCGAGGCTCTGAACCAGCTTGGTGGGTAAGACAATTCTATTCTCAGGGAGCTCAGAATCAAGAGAGGAGTCAGACGTGTATATTTTTGTAATTACAACCCAATGAGGAGATGCAATGATAAAGGTTTATCGGGAAGCAGAGAGGAGAGAACTTACAGCCCCTTGAGGGGGTACAGGAGGGGCAGTGAGAAAGTCAGCCGCAGGAAGAGCTTACTGACCACGTGGCTCTGGCGTGTAAGACTTGTCAAAGACCTCTGTCCTCAGTCAAGGAGATTTCCAAGAATGCAACCTTCCTCTCTCTCTCTCATTTGTTATTTTTTTTAAAAGATTTTATTACTTTTATGTAATCTTTACACCCAACATGGGGTTTGAACTTACAACCCCGAGATCAAGAGTCGCACTCTCTACTGACTGAGCCAGCCAGGCACCCCTTATTCATTCTTATTGCCTTTTTAAAATTTATTTTTGAGAGAGAGAAAGACAGAGAGAGAGAGCGCGTGAGCGCAAGCAGAGGAGGGGCGGAGAGAGAGGGAGACAGGATCCAAAGCAGCCTCCAGGCTCTGAGATGTCGGCACCGAGCCGGATGCAGGGCTTGAGCTTACAAACCATGAGCTGGATCATGACCGGAGCCAAAGTTGGATGCCCAACCGACTGAGCCACCCAGGTGCCCCTCGTTATTATTAATAATCACCTCTCCCCCCTTTTGTCCTTCACTGCTGAGTCTCTAGTACCTTAGAACAGTATCTGGCACAGAGCCAATTTCTTGTTAGGAGCTGATTTGTCCCCCATTCGTATGTTGAAGTCCTAACCTCCAGTATCTCAGAAGGTGACTGCAGTTCGAAATAATCTTTAAAGAGTTAGTTAAGGAGGGGTGCCTGGGCGGCTCAATCGGTTAAACGTCTGACTCCTGATTTTGGCTCAGGTCATGATCTTGCAGTTTGTGAGTTCAAGCCCTGCATCAGACTCTGTGCTGACAGGGCAGAGCCTGCTTGGGATTCTCTCTTCCTCTCTCTCTGCCCCTCCCCCACTCATGCTCTCATTCTCTCAAAATAAGTAAATAAACTTTAAAAAAATAAAGAATTAATTAAGGAAAAGTAAGCTCATTAGGTCAAGCCCTAAAACAATCTGGCTTCTCCTTACAGGAAGAGACGAGGACACAGACAAGTACAGGGGGAAGACCGTGTATAAGACGCAACGAGAAGAAAGCTACCTCCGAGTCAACGAGAGAGATCTCAGAAGGAAGGAACCCTGTAGACACCTTGATCTTAGACTTCTAGCCTCCAAAACTGTGAGAAAAGAAGTTTCTATTGTTGAAACCATCCAGTCTGGGGTATTTTGTTATGATAGCTCTAGCAAAGTAATACAATGCTCAAAATATATTTGTTGAATAAATCAGTGAATAATGCTTGCATTTTAATGAACATATATCTAGATAGATGGTGGATCGATAGATAGATAGAGATGAATAGATACATATGGATACATACCCTTTGTCTGCACACCTCGGAGTCCTGGCAGGTTGCTAGCTTATTAAGTGACACTTAGGAAGAGCTCCATGTGTGAGTTTGTTGATTAAACATTAACTCATTTCCAGGGGTCAGATTGAATGTTGTGCTTCTTTGTAAAAGAACCACGGGGGGGAAGAGTTTTGTTCAAATTTAACTCTGTGACTTAGTTGCAGGTGACAGAAGAGGAAAGCAGAAGAGGAGAGACACTAACGTTCACCTGTCTCCTCCCTGTGCCCTCCATTGGGCTCCGGGCTTTTCCACAACTGTGTGGCTTAATCCTCCCCACGATCTGTGAGGCGTGTACGAATATCCACATTTCACAGGTGGTGACGTTGCAGCTCAGAGAGTCCTAGTGCCTTGTCTGAACATCCTATACCGTGTCCACGGTCACATGTCTAAAAATCAATGTTTGTACAGCGTTTCTCTCCCACTGAAACTTTTATGTCTATCTGACTGGCTCTTTGAGCAATTCTGCAGTTCGGAAAACCTAAGTGACTCGCCCAGTGTAAAGTATGCTTGCTTAATTTATTAAAATAATTTTTTTGCCTTATAAAAAATAGAAACCAAGTGCAGAAGCATGTAGTTCATGAGGTATGTTAGGCACAGATAAAACAACCGGAGTATATGTGTGTTAAATATAAATGAAATGAATGGAACAAACACGAGTGTTTCTGGATGGAATGATCTGGTCATTAAGGTACGACGGTCCCAGCAGGTAGGCTCGTAATTCACATCTCTCTCTCTCTCTCTCTCTCTCTCTCTCACACACACACACACACACACACACGCCTGCGCCCATCAGCAATATCCACTGTGGTCTCCTTCTGGCTCTGGGTGTTATCTACCCAAGAAATACAGATAAAACCTGCAGCTGCTCAGCAGATCGTGGGCAAGCTACAGCTAGAATCCAGCCATGCTTGCCAGCCTCCCCAAGTGTCTTCAATGGAGCAAGGGGCTTCTATTGCCATGCCTCCCTGCCCCCCCCCCGCCCCCCCGCCCAATCCTCAGTTCTAATCCTTAGTGCCACACTGTCAGTGGTGAAGACTGGGGAAGGGGCAAGGGGATGGGGGAGAGAATATATGAAAAAGGACTAACCCAGCATCTGAGGGACATGGCCCCTCTACCCCACCTCGCCTTATCCTGAGTGTGCTAACCTGTACCTTCTGTTTTCTATTGCATCTTGCTGAGTTTTTTAAATTGATCAAATAAATGGATTCAATTATCTTACTTTGGTCTCCGAGCCTTCCTTTCTCGTGGCCCGTGAGATAGCCTGCCTGGTATTGTACCTGAGGCCACCGTTGCTTCAAGGTGATTTCCTGGGGCATCTGGTGGCTTAGTCGGTTAAGCATCAGACTCTTGGTTTCAGCTCAGGTCACCATCTCACAGTTCGTGGGTTCGAGCCCTGCATCGGGTTTCGTGCCGATGCGAGGAGGCTGCTAGGGATTCTCTTTCCTCTCTCTGAACACCCCCCTTCTCGAAAAATAAATAAACTTAAAAAAAAAGAAAGATGATTTCCTGCACACCTACCGTGTATCTCCTACCTCCAAATTCCTTTTTATCACAGGCTCTTTCCCTGTGGGTACCTACTAGAAAAGTCGATCTGTCTGAAAGTGGGGACTCTCCCCACCAAAAATAACTCGGTGGAACTTTTGGTTCTGTACAAAGTCTGATTTTGGATCTTCCTTTACATCAAAGATATATACGTTTGAGTGAGTATTTAAGTCACAAGTATAGAGGGAACTATTTGAAAGTTGTCAGAATGAGGTGAGTCCTGCTCCGTTGGTACCGCTCCTCCTCGGCTCTGCATTTGGATGCGCACATTCCCCTGTAAGCCTCAGTTACCGCGTCTGAGACCTGGGAATGGTTTTTTGAGTTCTGGCTTTCCCGCCCCAGAGGGGTGGGAGGGGAGCGAATGGAATGACAGGTAACTCAGCTACTGCACTAACCTTGTGCCTGGCGCTGCTCTAATTCTTGCAACAGCCCTCTGCGGTAGGCTGGGAAACTATGCGGGAGGGAAATTATCCTCCCTTTACAGAAGGGAAAGCTCAAGTACCGAGAGGTCAAACGGCTTGCCCAAGGTCCCATGGCGGGATGCGAGCAGAACTGGGATTTGAACCCAGGCCCGCGGCTCTCCAGCACAACCCCGAGCTCTGCGCGGCGTGCGCACAGAGCCAGTAGACGCTGTCCCCCGCCTCCCCCCGGCCCCCCGTGAGTGCAGGTAGCAGAACAAGAGTCAGCTGCAAGATGCGACAGAGGGCAGAGAGCAGAAGCATTTCTGGATGAGCAGACAGACGAAGGAGCTGGCGAGCGGCGGGCTGGGCATCACCAAGTCCAGAGGAGGGTGACTAGCCCTGCTGGGACGAGCGTGAAGCCTCCATAGAGAGGTGACATCAGGGTATGGCCTTCCCATGGAGCCACGTGAAGGAAGAATGAACTCTTCCTTCATATAACTCCTGGAGATAACACCTCCAGGAGGGAGGAAGATTCCGCTGCTCACAAGCGGGAAGGGTGAGCGGGGACTAGCACCACCGTTAGGTGTTAAAAATACCCTCGAGTACCTCCAACTGGCCCCAAACCCCCCACACCAATTTTCCATCCATCCACCACCTCCCAGGTTCTCCTTCCTTGTGTGATTTTTACCCCGTTTCCTCCTGCGATTCCACGCCCTCAGGGTCTCCTCCCCACGAGGTTAATCAAAGGATCTTCCTCAATGGATCGGCACCCCCTAAGGTACATGCCAATGCCAACTGCTAATAACGCACTGTCCACCCCGCTCCATAAATTCTCATAACTGCCGTTGTGGCGTTCTGTTTTGTTTTGCTTTTTAAGTAACTGCTATCGTTTTTGTACGAACATACCTGCGTGGTTATATCAGGTCTGGCTTCAGCTTTAAGTCTCAGAAGAAAGATAAAACCGCCGAGTCTTGGGGCTCTGATGTGAACCACCCCCTCCTTTTCTGGAAGTGCAGAGAGAAGCCTGGACTCTCGCTGAATCTGGAAGCCCAGCCAGTGCTTCTCCGAGGAGCCAGTTGCCACCTGCCATGCGTGGTGACCTGGGGAAGAAGAAATGGGGGAAGCACCAGGCCCAGGGTGGGAATGTAAGAAGAAGAGCCTCCCTCGGGGAAAATTGCAGCTGAATGTTTACATTTGAAAAGAGGCTTCCAGGAGAACCTTTTCTCCCCCAAAACAAAGGACTGTAAGGGTGTCTTCAGGGGAGGTCTTCAGTAGAAGGGGTCGGTCAGGACTCTGAGAACCCCACCACCAAGCCCCTTAGACGCAGCCTCGTTCCTTACCATGGAGCACCGTCCAGATTGGAGAAGACCAGGGGACATCTATGGCAGACAAGGAAAAGTCTACTTGTACCACAGTGTGATCATTTCAGACCAGAAGGATTCTCTTTTTAATTTTTAGTTTTTTAGTCTGTTTCCTCCATATTTATGGAATCGTAGACACGGTGTTTTTTCTTTTGGAGTCAGAAAGGACCTCAGAAATTTAAACTAATAATTGTATTTTGCAAAAGGAAATACGTCCGGAGAGGTAAAAGGACTCACCCAGGAAGTGAGAACTTACCCAGTGACTTACACTGCCAGGAAGGGGCAGGGCCAGGACGATGGTGTCCTGACCGAAACAAGTTTCTCAGGGATTGGGAATCACCAGACCCGGCTTTCTAGAAGGAGTATCCCCCTCCCACAATGGGGTCGTTGTAAATACCCCCTCCCTCCAATTACAAGATTCGACTTCCTTTGATGCCATACCAACTCCAGGGCAAATTCTCACCTTTGGTTTCAGGAGACACTGAGGCTCAGAGAGTTCAAGAGATTCATACCAGGTCTCCGTGTGGGTGAGCGAAGGTGCCAGATGTTAAATGCAGATGAAGTCACCAGGCCGCAGTCATTTTGTGATCTGACGCCAGGAACACCCCTGCATTATTCCCAGTCCTGTCACGCCCTGAGGTCTGATAATCCTGATGTCACTTTTGGATCCTTTCTTTTAGTTGGGTTCAGGTCTTTCTTTGTGGGCACGTGTGTGCCCCCTTACATCCTGCACCCCTTACATCCTGCGCCCCCTTCCATCCTGTGCCCCCTTCCATCCTGTGCCCCCTTACATGCTGTGCCCCCTTACATCTTGAGCCCTAGCTGCTGCACTGGCCTCCCCGGCCTGGCCTTGCTGACACAGCTTGTTGCCTTTAAGCCCATTCTCCACTTTCTGGAGGTGGAGTTTTTCAGCCCGTAATGCCCTAATCATTTTAGTATTTCCATTTAAAGGTGCATGTTTCTAGCTTCTCTTGAGAAGAGAAGTGACTCTTCATGCCTTAGTTTTTTTCTCAGTAAAATTTATTTTCTCAGTAATAACACAAAATAAATGAAACCGTGCTTGACCAGTGCCTGTCATTTTCAATATGATGACAATGGATGATGGCGGGGCCCTGTCCGCTGAAGCTGAGACGCGAGCACCACCTGGGAGGGGTGGGGGTGCTCCGTGGTCCTCCCCCCTCCTACTCCATCCCTCCTTCCAGACACCTGTCCGGCCTTCAAGATGTCTGCGCTTGTGACTCCTGATAGAGTCCCCATCTATCCCCACCCTGTACTCACCCCCTTTCCTGTCTCCCATTTTTAAGCAACACCGAACAGCTTGTGTTTCCTCCATATGCCTTCTCAGCCTGAATCCGAGCTTTGCCGATTCGTGACACGTGGAACATGTACTTCGCCCGTTGACCCCACCGGATAATATTGCCACACGCGACTCGAGGCAGGGACACGGGAATGTGACCCAGACTGAACACGGGGGCTAGCTCACCAAATGTCTTCGTAAATAAGCCAGTCTGAGAGATTACCACAGCTAACCCATTGACACGGATTTAGAATCTCTGTGGCTCCAGAAGCACCTGCATTTTCAACAGGCAACACCATTCCACGTTCAAGTCCAGAAAAGATCTTGGTTTGCAGTTAGATCAAGTCAAGTTCAAACCCCAGCCCTGTCACTTATTGGTGACTTTGAGCTAGTTACGTAGTCCCTGAGAGCCATAGCTCTTTCACCTTTCAAAAGCACCTAACAGCTCTGCCGCTCGTAAGTATTCTGAATTTGTATGTCCACACAGTAACTTGTATGCATTTACAGCAGCTTCATTCACAATAGCCAAAAACTGTGGGGTAGAGACAAAAAGGGATCAACAAGGGAGTGGTTAAGCCAATGTAATGTAAACCACGCAGTGGAATACAACTCAGCAATGAAAAGGAGTGTACCGTTGATCAACAACAACGTGAATGAATCTCAAAGGCATTTTGCTGAGTGCACGTATGATCCCATGCATACAGAAGCAAACCAATCTGTTACAACAAAAAAGCAGTTCCGTCGCGGCCTCGGGTTCCGAGCAGAGGGGCAGATGACCTCTAAAGGGGCTCGAGGAATCCTTTGCAGGTGCTGGGCATGTTCTGGATCAGGATCGTGGTGATGGTTTCGTGGGTATATGCCACTGTGAAACCGATCGGATTGTACACTGAAAATACATGTCATTTATTGTGCGAAAATTATTCCTCAATAAATGCGGAAAGGAAAAAATGATTAAAAGCATAACACCTACAACGCTCAGCAGCCTTTAATGGTCATTGAGATTCCTCAGTGTATTATTTTTTTGCAGTGGTTCTTATCTGAAACACGTAAAAGAATTAATATTAAGATCTGTTGCATTAGGAAGAACTCTATAATTGTATTTTTTGTACTGGTTGTTTGACACTTTTCAATGCAATCTTGACAAAGTCATTGCAATACTAAATTTAGTACAATGGTGTTTATATATACACAAGCGTGTGTAGACACGCTATAAAAATAGTTAATAAATTCCTTAGTGGATGATGAAAAGAAGAGGGTAGGCCAGTGGCTGTGTTGTTTGCTGCCTGTGTGGGACTGGTGCCCAGAGTCCCTGGAGAAGAGGACAGAGGCCTCCGTCACCAGCCTGGGGCTACAGCGACAGGTCTGGATCCCAGAAACCCTCATCATCAGTTCATGTTGCATTTCCTGTCCCTCACATTTCTGTGTGCCTGAAGGAGGCCTTTCCTCTAGGTGTGCCTGGAAAACACAACAGCATCACTGCCCTCTTGGGTTTCAAGTCTCCCTCTTGTCTAGTAGACAGGGTTTCCCTAACAAGAACAACAAGCTTCATCCTAAGCGATAAGTGGGGAAGGGGGGGCAGGTGGGAGTGGGCACCATATTTTAATCTTACCAAATACCAAATACCCATCTCCCGCAGTCTGCTCTTGACCTCTCTCTGTGATTTTATTCAGCTTTTCGATCATTATCTTAATAGGCATCTACCCATCATTTACCACAATGCAGTAAGCGGGGTGATCATTTTTCTAAAGATAAAAATGACATCTCTATTTGCTTCCTTTCTCCCTCTTAAAGCTGATGCTTGTCCATTATGTTAACTCTCGCTCTTTGTTCCTCTCTAGGATGGCTCAGCGCTCCAGCGTTGTCTGTAAAAGTTGGGGAGACAGAGAGTTAAATCATCAACTAGAGAATTTGATCACTGCAGACCTAGACTCCTGGTAGTTCAGTGCAAATGAAAACAGCGAGTTTCTTTTTGCCTTAATTATCTGTGTGATTACCTTAGCCCAGAGAGACAGGCTCAGAATCTCAAAAAAGGTGTTGTTTTTTTTTTTCTCTCAATCCTTCAGTGGCATAGTCAGCAACATTTATTATGTGCCAACTGTATGAAGCAAGTCTGCATTAAATATTGAAAGTGGAAGGTACCCAAGAGACTTATTATAGATGCTGCTTATGAACCTTTCAATAACCAACTACAGAAACAAGATCGTTGGAATACCTGATGCGCACCAGGCAGTTCACCAGCTGCAGGGATTCAGAGATGTACCATATGTGGACCTAAGGAATGTAGAGTTTAGTGTGTAAGAATAAGCAAGCCTAAAGAGGGGGGAGGGGCAGTATTTTTATGATGCTGGCTCGTAAGTGTGGCATGAGTCTAGGGAAGGAACGGTTGGAGTACAGGAGCTGTCCGCCCACACCTAATGGACACTTATCCATGCCAGGCATTATCTCTTAGACGTCTGTCCTCCAGTCATCACAGATTTTTATAGCTCAAGTGCTACCTCCGCGAAGAACTCCCAGCCCTCCAGACAAAAGGAATCACTCCTTGCTCGGTGCTTCCGGCACATATAGCTATTTGCCCTCTGTGGAAATGAGTTGTTTGCATGTCTGTTTTGACCACTAGTTCCGTCTTGAGGTTTAGGAGGCTTGTGCTACTCCTGTGTTTATCCTCGAGAACATTCATTACCTTGACTTGCACAGAAGAGTGTTAGCAATTCCCTGTAAGAAAGACGTGTGATCAGAGGTGATGATGGAGGAGGCACCTTGACTCCCTTCCAAGGAGACTCACCAGAGAGCTTTGTCCTGATTAATTTACATCGGCACTTCAGGTTCAAACACTTGATTTTGATAACGTAGGAAGAATAATTCCCTCTCTCAAGGGCAGACTCCTACTAACCAATTCACATGATTGAGACACAAAAGTCTTCTAGAGTCCTCCAAAATGACAGAATACTCTCTCTCATTTTGTTTTGTTTGTTATCGGTGTTGTTTTTAGTCCCAAAGAGATGGAAATTGGGGGGGGGGGGGGGGTGCGGGGAACAAGGAACAAAACAAAGGGACAAAAATATGTTTTATCCAGATAGATTGTTTACTCCCTGATAAAGGCACTGCGGTGGCAAATTGAGATGTCACTGGCCCAGCTGCCAGCTCTCTGCTCAAGTGTGATTCTTGAATTGTGCAAATGATACCACATCCTAAGCTGACACGTAATCACTTACTGATCTGAAGGCAATGAGAAAAGGGGTATCTACACATTGTAGCCAAATCTCTCAGGCCAAGTGGCCAATCCTTCTCCATGTGTTTGATCTTGTAGGTTGTCCTCCTTTAGAGAAGAAGCAAACCGTTCACAACCCCCTTTTCTGTTGTGGACACAGAAGGCCAAGTGTCTTGCATTTCTATAATGGAAGCATGGAAAACGAGCCAGCAGAAATTGTAAACAAAGAGGATTTGGACAAAAGATTATCCTGGGGTGATATTGGGTTCCATCTTTGATGTGGTCTACCTATGGAAAAGAGAACATCAACTATTTTTTTTAACGTTTATTTATTTTCGAGAGAGAGACAGAGGGCATGAGTGCACAAGTTGGGGAGGGGCCCACAGAGGGAGGACAAAGGATGCAAATTGGGCTCTGTGCTGGCGGCAGTGAATCTGATCTGGGGGGTCAAACTCACAAACCATGAGATCATGACCTGAGATGAACGTGAGCTTCATCTCATTTGCCTACCCATTCATTCAAGTCACAGACACGGCTTATGATCTAGACCTCATGCTCTCTCCTTAAAGAGACTGTGGACATCTCTATCATGATTTTTTTCAGCTGTTAAGTTTGCATTTGAACTCCTAGAGGGCAATTTTATTTGCCATCTTTCCAACTCTGTGAGGTATCTCATCATAGTTCAGGACCTTGACAAAGATAAGGAATCAGAAAATTATTGTTGAGTGTGGAGAGGTGTTATTGGAGCTGGAACCTCAACATGGTGATTGGAATGGGTAGAGCTGGGATGCAAGGACATTCTTTGAAAATGGAGAAATGTAACAAAATGGGATATGAACTTGAAAAACTTCTGCTATCTCTGGACTGTTGTCTCAACAAATTATGATACTTTTTGTTCATAATAACTTTTTACTTTTTTTTTTTTTACTTTTTTTTAATGTTTATTTATTTTTGAGAGAGAGAGACTGAGTGTGAGTGGAGGAGGGGCAGAGAGAGAAGGAGACACAGAATCCGAAACAGGCTCCAGGCTCTGAGCTGTCAGCACAGAGCCCAACACCAAGTTCTAACTCACAAGCTGAGATCACGACCTGAGCCAAAGTCAGACACTTAACCGACTGAGCCACCCAGGCGCCCCTTTTTACTTTTTTCTTAATGTTTATTTATTTTTAAAGAGAGAGAGAGAGTGAGGAAGAGGCAGAGAGAGAGGGAGGAGAGAATCCTGTGCTGTCAGCACAGAGTCTGATGCAGGGCTTGATCCCATGAACCGTGAGATCATGACCTGAGCAGAAATCAAGAGTCAGATACTTAACCAAATGAGCCACTCAGGCACCCCTTGTTTTGACTTTTCACAGGGTGAGGTTAGTGATTGAAATGCCCTTTTCCAGTGGCCTAATTCCTATTTTTCTTGTAATATTTTAATATCCAAGATGACATGGTAGGAAGGATACTGGGAGGAGAAACAATGGTAGAGAGGAAGGAAGAAAGGAAGAAAGGCTGCATTTGCAACCAAAGTCCTGGATTCAATTTCTGGCTCTGCCACTTACCACCTGTGTTGCTCAGACAAAATGTTTTTCTTACCTTTTCAAGCCTCAGGTTTCTCTTTCAGGAGAATATTACCTACTTCCCAAGATATTAACTTAGAGGATTGACCAAGAGAACGTATATACAAAAACCTAGAACAGAGAAATGGCTAATAAAATGTCAATCGGATCAGAATCTGAACACCTAACTAAAATTCAACCACCAGAGTCAAAGCTTACCTGACTTCTCAGCCTTAAGTGGTCCTCAGCTTGCATACTCCCGTTACATATGGCATGTTCCACCATCACAATGCTTACCATGCCGTACTAGTCTTTCTTAGGTCCCTGTCTCTTACTATATTAGAAATCCCTCAAAGGCAGACACCAATCCATGTTCACTCATGAACCCTCAGACCCGAGATGGTCTCTTACTTAAAGGAGGTCTTTACAAATCCTTACAAAATGAATGAATGAATGTCACCGAAATCTCCAGACCTAACAAACTCAAAAAGCAAGGGTGTCATGATTACTTCTGTTATGAAAAATTTTTCCCACGCTGTGAAATCCTTTTACTTTCCAAAGCACCAGCACATATGGCGTTTTGGATTTCAATTTCCAAACACATTTACAATTAACCTCACCAAGGCAGGTCTTTGTGGGCTCCTGATGATGTAAAATTACCCAAGAAGAGTCTCATGCATACAAGAACTGCAATATCTATTAGTTTCCTTGTGTCTTCCTTTTACAGAAAGGAAGAGTGAAACCCCAATTCCTAATTGATGTCAAAAAGCACATTTCCTCTCCATGGTTTTTGGTATTTTATTGTTTTCTGTCATCAATTATAATTTTACAACAGAATTATTTCATTTTCCACGGGTTCGTGAAGACTTTAAGAGTTGTAAGCTAGCTTCTCTTACATGTGCACAGAAGGAAAAAAAAGTGAGGAAATCTTGGGAAAGAGAGTAAGTGTAAGAAAAGGATGAAAAAGGTCCTAAAAGGAATTGAAACCTTAAATAGGCTCTAAATTCTTCATACTGAAGGCCAGAGCAGATTCAGGGTTTAAAATTAATGTATAATTTGTTCAGAGCCTTTTTCTTTATTTTAGCTTGAAAAAATACGACGAAGCAAGTTCAATGGATTTTTCCATTAATATTATTAAATTAAGTGTTAATTTAATAAAATGCACAGATTTTAAGGGCAGTTTGGTGAATTTTACAAATGTATATACCCATGCAAATACCATCCCGACCAAGATACAGAACATCTTCATTTCCTTGGAATTTTCTTTTCTACCCCTTTTCGGATCCCCTCTCATACCCTGTCCCCAGATCAGTGTATCTTAACGTTTAGGGCTCCATGGATTATTTCTTAGTACCAGATAAAAGCTCCAGCCTCACCACAGTGGGACAGGCAAGTGGGGTCATGTGAATGGATCCTAAGTTAAGGACCCCAAGCAAGTTTTATTAATTCATTTACCTATTCATTTAAAAATCTTTACTGAGCCCTGACTGGAGCTTGGAGTAGGTGTTGGGCAGACCATGGTAGAGAAATATGGCACTGCTCTTTCCTTCTTGATTTATAGCAAGGAAAAAGGCAATCAACAATAAAAGAAAGCCAATAAAGATAGAATTTTGGACTGTGATAAATGCAATGAGAGCAACTTTCAGTCCAGGCGTAGTGACAAAGAAGAACACAGAGAAGCTATTTTATAGATTCAGGGAAGGTCCCTTGGAGGAGGTGGCCATTTAGTGGAAACCTGGGCAGGAAAAGAAGCCAGCCACTCCACAAAGTAGAGAAGACCTTTCCGGCAGAGACAACTCTTTGCCACTGCCCTATCTGAATCATGCTTCCCCTTCCTTCTACCCACTCAAACTCTGTCCTAAAATACAGTTAATTCTTCCCATTCACAAAGCAGTCCAAATATTAAAAGAAAATTTACATTTCACATGACGTTACTTTGAATTCTTATGAAGGTAATTTTACTGGTTTTCTATTGGTTGTGCAACAAGTCACCCCAATATCTAGTAGTTTAAGCAAAAATGATAACTTTATTATCTCCCATGAGCTTTGTAGTCAGGAATTAGGGGAGGATTCGGCTGAGTGGTTCTGAACCATGGTCTGTCCTGGAGTTGTAGTTAGGCTTGGCTAGATCTGGAAGAGCAGTAGACGGGCAGGGATTCTCTTTCTTAACCTGGCATCAGGTATTCTCCAGGTAGTATCCCTGGAAGAACTGCCTTGGGTTTCTGTACAGCATGGCAGTCTCAGGGCAGTCAAATTGCTTCCATGGTAGTGGAAGGATTAAGTAGTGAATATTCCAACAAAAAAGTCAGAACCGAATAGGAGACAGAGTGTCATTTTTACCATGCTTTATTCATCAACGCATCAAAATATTTCAAGAAGAGATATAAGCTTGATGGGAGAGTAGCAAGATTCTAGCAGAGCATATAGGATAAGAACACTGCTGCAATTATCTTTGGAATTTACAATCAACCATGTGTGTGCAGGGAAGATAGATAAGAAAGGAGAGAGGAGATTTCAAAGGAGGGTGGGATGGAGAATGGCACCTGAGGACAGGTAAAAGATAAGCACCTGGGCATGTTCAGAAAGTTCATAAAGAGAAAGATGGCCTAACTTTAGATATGCTCGGTCATCAAAAAAAAAAAAAAAAAAAAAAAAAAAAAAAAAAAAAAAGGAGGGAGAAAGAGAAAACTCTGACTCAATTAAATTGAACACCTTCAACATGGCAGATTTCCTACAAGATGTCTCCCTTTATGGCCTCATGGTCGCTGCCACAGATCCAGGTTTATATACAATATATAATATGCAGGCATATTTCAAGAAGAGATATAAGCTTGATGGGAGAGTAGCAAGATTATATGCAATGTATATTAATATATGTGCGATATGTATATATTATCTTTTCTTCCCAAGATCTCTTTCTTAAGTGTGAAGATACTCTGTGCAGACTTTCCATAATTTCTCATTGATCAGCTCTGAGTCATATGCCTGCCTTCAATCAATTACTGGTAGAGGGAATGAATGGATTGTTATAATTGACTTGTGATGTCCTGAATCATGTGGGACATCCTTAGAAGCAGGAAGAGAGGTCATTGACGGTAAGAAAATGACAGGGTCAATGGATCTGAGGTCTTGATGAAATCAAATAATTGCTAAATTGAGAGTATGGAAGTTAAGTATGTTGCAAAGACAGGAGATGGCTAGGGACAGATGTTTGAAGTCAAGGCTATGACAAGGTGTAGTGTGTGACTATGACAGTGGAAGAATAAGATTATTGAACATCAAAGATCATGGAGTCAAGAAGCTGGAGAAACCAAGAGACCAAGAGAAACATGATCCATGGGGATATTAAAGACACCCAAAATGGGACAGAAATAATGGCAGAAAAAAATATGGCGAAAAAGTTAGCAATTAAATGCTTTGCTATGAAATCTATAACTTTCATATGTCACACGTGTATACTTATATGGCCTATACCAGTACAAACTTATTAGAAAAAATTGATGGAATCAGAACTTCACCAGCCTCCAAATGATCCCTTTAATGCTAGTCTTCTACTCTGTGGTTAGAGTAATCTATCTAAATAATCTATTTCATCACTTTAGCATCCTATTTAAGGTCTTCTGACACTTCCCAATGCCATCAGGATAAAATGCAAATGCTTTAATGACTTACAAGGCTCCTTAATGTATGGTCTTTGACACTAATTCAGGTGACTTCTCCAAACTCTTACTCTACATCCTTATCAGAAAAATATTTTTCAACATGTGTTTCTAACGTGTATCTATTTATACACTACTCTATTAATATATTGTTTTTGTATAAAAGATACATAAAAATAAAAATAAAATAAATAAGTTTTGTGAGTAGCTACAGTGTAGAAATTCAAAAGAAGCCATTTTTGAAATCCACAGTTATAGTTAGAGACCCTAGCACCCATTTCTCAATAACTGATAGAACAATCAGACAGAAAATCAGCAAACATACAGAATAACTAAGTAACGTGAGCAAAAACTAAGATCTAATCAACATTTAGAGGATGATAGTCAAACACTCTTTTGTTCCAGTGCCCAAAGAACACATCCCAGGATAGACTGACAACATTCTAGGCAAAAAAGAAACCTCAATAAAGTTTAAAGAACTGATATCGAACACAGTGTGTCCTCCAACCACAATGTAATCAAACTAGAAATCACTAACAGAAAGAAAAGAAGAAAAGCTCCAAACACTTGGATGCTAAACAATACACTTCTAAATAGCCTATGGGTCAATCTAAGTCTTAGTGGAAATTATACAAATATATAAAACTGAATAAAAATAAAAATACACCTTATCAAAATTTGTGAGACAGCTGAAGCTGTGTTGAGAAGGAAATAAAAAAATTTTTTTAATGTTTTATTTTATTTTTGAGAGAGAGAGTGTGTGAGCAGGGGAGGTGCAGAGAGAGAGGGAGACACAGAATGTGAAGCAGGCTCCAGGTTCTGAGCTGTCAGCCCCAACATGGGGCTTGAACTCACAGATGGTGAGATCATGACCTGGGCTGAAGTCGGATGCTCAACCGACTGAGTCACCCATGAGTCCTGAGAAGGAAATTTTTAGCACTAAATGTAGACGTTAGAAAAGATAAAATTTTCAAATCAATAGTCTAAGCTCCCACCTCAAGAAACTAGAGAGAGAAGGGCAAAATAAACCCAAAGCAAGCAGAAGGAAAGAAATAGTAAAGATAAAGCAGAAATTTTTGAAATTAAAGACAGAAAAACTATAAAGAAAAAATCAATAAAATAAATAGTTCCCTGAAAAGATCAATAAAATCAACAAAACTCCAGCAAGACTAACAAAAAAAAAGAGAGAAGACATAAATTACCAATATCAGGAATGAAACAGGAGATATTACAGAATTTTTATGCATAAAGAGAAATATTATAACCACTCTACGTATATACATTTGTGACAGAAAAAATAGACCAATCTCATGAAAAATAGGAATTACCACAACTCACCCAATATGAAATAGATAATCTGAATATCTCTGTAACTATTAAAGCAATGGAGTTTTAAATTTTTTTAAAATGCTTTTTATTATTTATTTCTGAGAGAGTGAGAGAGAGAGAGAGAGAGAGAGAGAGAGTGAGAACCAGCGGGGGAAGGGCAGAGAGAGGGGGAGACACAGAATCTGAAGCAGGTTCCAGGCTTTGAGCTGTCAGCACAGAGCCAGACGCAGGGCTCGACCCCAAGAACCGTGAGATCATGATCGAAGCCAAAATCAGACACTTAACCAACTGAGCCTTCCAGGCACCCCAAAGAAACTGAATTTTTAATTTAAAAACTACCAAGAAAGAAATCTCCAAGCCCAAGTGGTTTTAATGTAGAATTCTTCCAGATATTTAAAGAAGAATGAAAACCTATCCTACACAATTTCTTTCAGACATAGAAGAGGAAGAAATAATTCCCAATTATTTTATAAAGCTAGTATTGCCAAAACCAGACAAAAACATAAAAATAAAAAAATGAGAAAAGAAAGAAAAGAAAACCTCAGATCAATATTCTTCATAAATACAGATACAAAAATTCTGTTTTTTAAAAAAAATTTTGACATTTATTTATTTTTGAGAGACAGAGAGAGACAGAGTGCAAGCAGGGGAGGGGCAGACAGGGAAGGAGACACAGAATCCAAAGCAGGTTCCAGGCTCTGAGCTGTCAGCACAGAGCCCGACATGGGGCTCAAACTCACGAACCCATGAGATCATAACCTGAGCTGAGTCAGATGCTTAACTGACAGCCACCCAGACGCCCCTGGGCACCAAAATTCTTAATGAATTATTAGCAAATAGAATTCAGCAATATATAAAAAGAGTCATACATCATGACCAAATGTTTTTTTTTTTTATTTCAGTGATATAAACCTGGCTCAATATTTGAAAATCAATCAATGTAATTTACCATATTAACTGGCTAAAGAAGAAAAATCACATGATCTTATCAATCAATGCAGAAAAACAATCAGACAATGTTCAGTACCTATTCATTAGAACATATTCAGAAAAATAAGATAAAGGAGAACTTCCTCAACTTGATAAAGAACATCTTTAAAAAAATACCTGTTAACATCATATTTAAAGGTGAAAGACTAAATGCTTTTCTCTTGGGATCAGGAACAAGGCAAGGATTTCTGCTCTCACTATTCTTATTCAGCATAATGTAAGAAGTTAGCCAGTTCCACAAGAAAAAATAATAAAATAAACGTCACATATGTTCCTTTATAGGAAGCAATCAAACTGTTTATATTTGAAAATGACATGATTTTCTGCATAGAAAATCCCAAGAGATCTATTAAAAATATTTCTAGAATCAGCCAGGTCACAGGATGAAAAATAAACATATAGAAACCAACTGTATATCTATATGCTACCAATGAACATTTGGACACAGAAATTAAAAAAAAATACAATGCATTTATATTAGATAAAATTAATGAAGAATCGCTCAGATGCAAATCTAACAAAGTACAGGCAGGATTTGTATTATGAAAACTACAGTGTGATGAAAAAAAAATCAAAGAAGAATTCCATAAATGAAGAAATATACCAGGTTTAGAGATTGGAAGTTGCAACATAGTACAGATGTCAATTCTTCCCAAACCCATTCACAGGTTTAACACAATTCTTATTGAAATCTCAGCAAGATAGTTTGTAAATATAGATACAGATTACTCTACAATATACATGGAAAAGCAAAGAAACTAGAAAAATGAAACAATTTTGAAAAATAAGAATAAAGTAGGAGGAATCAGTTTACCTGATTGTAAGACCTACTATTGTAAGACCTTACATATCTGTAAGAACTACAAATAAGTTCAACTGATTTTTGACCCCACGTCCCTCCCACCCCCAAAAATGTGAATCAGTAAAAGAAAGTCTTTTCAATAAACGG
The DNA here is from genome assembly GCF_046562875.1 of Panthera onca. Classification (NCBI taxonomy): domain Eukaryota; kingdom Metazoa; phylum Chordata; class Mammalia; order Carnivora; family Felidae; genus Panthera; species Panthera onca. The sequence goes on from NC_138342.1 coordinate 13,036,722, forward strand.
TGCTGGAGCAGTCAGACAGGGGTAGGCATGAAAATCATCTTGAAATTTTCTTAGATCTTATACAAAAATTATTTCAAAACGGATTATGGAATAATATGTAATAAAACTTTAGGGGAAAAGTGGAGAAAATCTTGGCTCTGAGGCTAGAGAAGAGTTCTTAGATTTCATACTAAAAGCACAATTCGTAAGAGGGAAAATTGATCAACGGGACTTCATCAAAAGTAAAATTTTTGCTCTGTGAAAGACCCCGTTTAAAAACGAAAAGACCAGCGATATCTGGGAGAAAATATTTGTAAACCACATGTGTGAACAGGGACTAGCATCTAGAATATGTAAAGAACTCTCAAAACTGAACAGTAAAAGAGCATACAACCCAATTTTTAAATGGGCACAATATATGAAGAAGCATTCACTAAAGAAGATATACAGATGGCAAATAAGTACAGGAATAGGGCAATGCAAATTAAAACTGTAATGAGATATCTCAAGTTAAAATTTAAAAAAATAGTGACAACATGGTGTATGGGGGAAGGATGCAGAGAAAGAGGATTACTGATAAATTCCTGGTGGGAATATAAAACTGTAGTTACTCACGAAAATTGGCAATTTCTCAAAAAGTTAAGCATGCAGTTACCAAATAGACCAGCAACTGAACTCCTAGACTTTTGTCTAGGGAAAATAAAGACTTATGTTTACACAAAAACCCATACACAAATGGTTATAGCCACTTTATTTGTTAATACCCCCAAACTGGAAATGACCCAGATACCTTCAATTGGTGAATGGTTAAATATAGTGTGATATACTCCTATGATGAAATACTAGTCAGCAAAAAAACAAAAAAAGCACTAACTATTGATACACACAGAGAATTATGATGAGCAAAAAAAGCCAATTCCAAACCTTTACAGAATTTATGCTTTCATTTATGTAAAATTCTTGAAATGACTAAATTATACGTACAGTGAATAGATTAGTGGTCATCAAAGGTTAAGGAAAGTAGGTTGGGAGGGAAGTGGATATGGCTATAAAACTGAAATATGCATCTTTGTGGTGAAGGAAATAATTTGTATCTTGACTGTATCAATGTCAAGATCCTAGTTGTGATATTATACTAGTCTTACCAGAGTCTACCATTGTGGGAAACTGGTCAAAGGGTCCACAGGATCTTTCTGTATTATTTCTCACAACTGTATGCCAATCTACAATTATTGAAAAATAAAGTTTCATTTCAAAATTGCCAGACTTCAATTTATAGATCTAAAAACCAAGTGAGCCTCAAACAGGATAAATGCAGGCACACCACAGGCACCTGTTTGACTGAACACAAGAGATGAAGAATAAAATCTTAAAAGATGCTAGGGGAGTGCGGGGGGCAGGGGGGAGATTAAAAATATTAAAAATACACTACCACGATATGAATTGCAACTAACTTCTCACGAGTAATAAAAAAGTTTGAAGACAATGAAGTGATATCTTTTATGTGTTGAAAGAAAAACAAATCTGTCAATACAGAATTCTGTATCCAGCAAAAAGATATTTTAAAAGGGAAAGCAGAGTTCTGCCTACTAGTAAAAGTGGTGTAGTAGTCCCTAGAACTCTAAGATTGTCCCCATGATCTCGGGCACCTCTTACATCTTGAAGAATTCCATACTTTTGAGTATTGGCTGAGGGAAAGCTATAACTTGCTTCTAATCCATTGGTTTGGAAAAGGTGTCAGGATGTTACTCTTGGAATTAGGTATACGTATATATATGTACACACACACACACACACACACACACACACATATTTCTAGCATGCATGAGACGATGAGAGAGACTCTTCTTGATTACCTCAAAATGTCATGTTGTCACCTGCCTATGAGGACCTAGAGTGGCCTCTAGGAGACCTCAAGGAACAGAATTATATCTGTAATTATATGAGCTTGGAAGAGGATCCTGAGTTCCAAAAAGGACTGTAGACCAGCCAAAACCTCAAATGCAATTTTGTGAGACCCTGAGCAGAGGACCAAGCTAAACCATACCCAGACTTGTGATGCACAGGAAGTGTAAGATAATAAATCTGTGCTGTTTACTGCTAAATTGTGGTAATTTGTAACACAGCAACAGATAACTAATGCAGGTGGAGAAACTTGGTTGGAAACTAGATAGGGATTTTTTATAAGTTAATTAATTTAATCACTTTAAGAGAGAGAGAGAGCGCAAGGAGGGGAGGGGCAGAAAGAGAGGGAGAGAGAATTCCAAGTACGGTCCATGCTGTCAGCACAGAGCCTGATGTAGGACTTGATCCCACAAACCATGAGATCATAACCTGAACTGAAACCAAGAGTTGAATGCTCAATAGACTGAGCCATCTACCTGCTCTAGAAACTAGACAGTGATTTAAGTCTTCTCTTTCTTATATAAGGATTTCAGATAACAATTATAAAACCCAGACAAAACAGTCTTAAGAGTCACCATAAAACAAGTTAAATATCTTTCAAAACAGTGACATCTATAAGTATGTTATCTAACCACAATAATATTTAATTAGAAATTAATACCAGTAAGTCATTGAGAACACCCCCTCCCCCCTTATGCTTGGAAACTAAACAAGTTATTTCTTTGATCCATGAGTCAAAGAATAAATAAAAAATGAAATTAGAAAAGATTTTGAAATATCAGGGGCGCCTGGGTGGCTCAGCCGGTTGAGCGTCCGACTTCAGCTCACGTCATGATCTCATGGCTACTGAGTTCAAGCCCCACATCGGGCTCTGTGCTGACAGCTCAGAGCCTGGATCCTGCTTCGGATTCTGTGTCTCCCTCTCTCTCTGACCCTCCCCCATTCATGCTCTGTCTCTCTCTGTCTCAAAAATAAACATTTAAAAAAAGAATATAACATATCAAAAAACATGGGAGGCAATTTGCAGTGACATTATTAAACCCAAAAGTCTTATATAAGAAAGAGAAAATGTAAATTAATTATTTAGTTTCCAATCTTGAAAAGCTAGAAAAAGAGAGTGAAATTAAATCCTAATAAAGCGAATGGAAAGATCATAGTAGATATCAATAAAATAAAAAACAAACAAGGAATAGAGAACATATGAAAATCTAACAAAATAGAAAATTAGCTTCTTAAAAAGATTAATAAAACTGGTAAGCTCCTAGACACTGATCAATGACAAAGAAAAAATATAAATAACCAACCTGTTATGAAAGAAAAGTTATTCCTAAAGATTCTATACACATGAAAAGGATCAAAAAAAGAACTGTTGAGTAGTGTAATGCCAATAAATGCAACATAGATGCGATAGATGAGATTAAAACACAACTTAACGAAACTTACAAAGATGAACAACAAAATCTGAATACACTCATGTTTCTTAAATTTGTTACGAAAAACTTTTTCACATAGAAGGCCTGGTGAATTCTATCAAATAAGAGAAAGTACTATTCTTTAAAGATGAAATAGCAATTCCACCCTAACTTGTTCAAACAAAAATCAACAAGACAGACACCTGGGTGGCTCAGTCGGTTAAGCGTCCAACTTTGGCTCAGGTCATGATCTCACGGTCTGTGAGTTTGAGCCCTGCATCAGGCTCTGTGCTGACAGCTCAGAGCCTGGAGCCTGCTTCAGATTCTGTGTCTCCCTCTCTCTCTGCCCTTCCCTGGCTCGCACTCTATCACTCTCTCTGTCTCTCAAAAATAAATAAACATAAAAAAAAAAGAAAAAAAAAGAGAAAAGGATGAGACACTTACCTACTTATTTTATGATAACAACATTATTTTGATACCAAAACCTGACAAAAAATATATACACCAATATCCCCCATGAGCTTAGAGGCAAACATAATTAGAAAATATAATACAGCAATACAAGAAAAGGAAAATACATTATGACTAAATGGAATTTAAGCAAGTTTGGTTTAACATTTGAAAGTACATCAAAGTAATTCATCATATAGAATAAAGAACAGAAGCTCAACCTAATAAATGCATAAAATTCTACTTTCATTCATAACAATAATTCTTAGAAAATTACAATGAAAAGGAAAATTACTAAATCTGATAAAAGACAACTATAAAAAATCTAGAACTAAAGTCATACTTAACAGTGAAATATTAAACCATGTTCTCATAAGTTCAAGAGCAAAGTAAGGTTACCCATTCTCACCACTTCTGTTCAACATTTTGCTGAAGTTCCTAGCCAATTCAATAAGGCAAGAGAAAGAAAGAAAGAAAGAAAGAAAGAAAGAAAGAAAGAAAGAAAGAAAGAAAGAAAGAAAAAGAAAGGAAGAAAGAAATGAAGGAAGGAAGGAAATGCATAAAGATTGGAAGTTAAAAAGTAAAACTTCTCTATTTGCAATTTGTAATTGTTTATACAGAACATCATAATGAATCAATCCCTCTCCTTCTCAAAAAAAACCTGTAAATTTAGGTCTCACAATTCAACAAGCAAGGTCAACATCGAATTATTAACTTTTTCTATGCACTGTCAGCAAACAATTGGAAAACATTTTTTTTTAATTCCAGTTACAATACTGTCAAAATACTTAAGACACTGTGGAAATTTTTTAACTAAAAATAGACAAGAACTCTCTTCTCAAGACTGTAAGTCTACAGAAAGAAAATTTAAAAGACCTAAATAAATAAGAAGGTATGCCCCATTTATAGTTAAAAACACTTATTATTGGTAAGATGTCAGTCCTCCCCAATAATTCAACACAATCTAAATTATGAGCCTGGTAGGCCTTTTAAATAAAAATTTGCACAATATATCTAAAATTTATATGGAAATGCAAACAATCTGGAATAACCAAATCAGTCTTCAAGACGAATACAACTAGAAGACTTATACTAAGTAATTTAAGATCTGCTATAATGCTATAGACTTCAAGAGAGTGACATTTGCATAAGGATAGACAAATCAATTAATGGAATAGAATGCAGTTCAGACATAGAACCTTTTATATGGTTAATTAATTTTTGTCAAAGGTGCAAAGCAATTCAATGGAGAATGGAAACTCCATTTGACAAATGTGCTGACCGAAAAATATCTATATAGAAAAAAATACCTGCGTTCTTACCTCATACTATATACAAAGTTAATTTGAGATGAATCATAGAACTAATCATAAAAGCCAGAAAGGTAAGTCTTCTTAAAAAAGAAACAAGATAGAGAAACATCTTTCACAACTTTTCAAGGATACAGTAATCATGAGCCATCAAAAAGGAAAAATAAAATAAAATAAATCATACTTTGGGAAAATTAAAACAATTGAATCATCAGAAGATACCATTAAGAAAACAGTTAAGATACAGAAGGGGAAGAGATGATGGTATGCATATACCTGATAAGCTCTTTCAAAATATTTAAGCTCAATAATGAAAAAAGAGTAAGAAGAAAATGGGTAGAAAACATGAACAAATACTTTTCACTTAAAAAGTTCAAGTCCCCCATCAGGTGAGTTCATGACCCCGCTTTGGGTGAGCCCGCTTCTCTCTCCCTCTCTCTCTCTCTGCCCCTCCAGGGATTTGCTCTCTTTCTCTTCCCCTTACTCACTTGTGCCCTTTCTCAAAAAAAAAAAAAAAAAAAAAGATACAGGAATGGCCAATAAGCATGTGAAAAAATGCTGCACTGGTATTGGGAAACACATCAATGAAAATGAAAATTATAATAAGATATCACCACAAAAAAATATGACTAAAATTAGACATAACATGAAACATTGGCAAGGGTAAAGAGCTAAAACACTCATACATTCCTAGTGTCAATGCAGAATGCTAGCACTACTTATAAAGCTAAAAATTCACCTATCCATTGATTCAGCCATTTCTCTCTTTGGTGCTTATATGAGAAAAATTAAATCAAATACCCACTAAGATTTTATAAGAATGTTCACAACAGCCTTATTCACAACTGCTAGAAATGTCCATCAGTAGGGAAATGTCCATCAGTGAGGAAATGAATTTTACATTTATGGTTAATTTACACAGTGAAATACTATTTAGGAATAAAAAAGAACAAACTACTGATGGAATAACATGGTGAACTTTATAGACATTATAGTGAGCAAAAAAAAAAAAACCCTACAAGCACATAGAAGATATATTGAATGACTGCATTTATATAAAGTGCAAGAAAGTAAAAGTAATCTATAGTGACAGAGGTTAGAAAATGATGGAGTTGTGGGGGGGGGGTGGTTTATTCAAAGAGGGGGCATAAATAAACGTCCAGGTTGATCAAAATATCCCATATTTTGTTTGGGGTGGTTATTATATGATTGTACAAAATTATTCAAAACAAATTAAACTTAAGGTCTGTAGGGTTTTTTGTTTGTAAATAATATCTCAATTAAAAAGGAGGCTAAAATAAGATTAAAATCTTAGTGAACAATATTTTATATCTTTCTCAACATGATGTTTCATACCGCTGGTCTGCTAATAGCCTGAGCATAATCTGTTCAGAATTGTTCACAGTAACTGATAAAAATTTATTTTTCAAATCGTCTTGACCATGCAATGTTATCTTCCCCCACCCAAACCTTTGTGTCTAATCTAATCAGGTTGTCATTGTTTTTAGGAGATGAAATATCAGCTCTCCCTTCTTGGCCTTCTTTTATACTTGCTTTAATAGTATGATCTGCTATACAAGCTGGTTTCTTTGCCAGGAGTGTTTCCAAGTCCCTTGTCCATTTTGTGAAGGTTAGTTTCGTTATAACTAGTTTGATCAGTGTCTTCAATCAAGTGTCCCTAGACTCCGACCGTTAGAGACCCCTGTCTACCTCCCTTGGGAACTTATTAAGGATCTCAGTACTGATCAGCACATTAAAAATAAGTAATGCTTATTTTATTCTTATCAAGAATAAACATAAATGGGTGATCTTCCTCTATCCAACGGGCCAGATGGGCCACTGTCTTACCCTGTTCTAGCTTCTCACTACCCTGTTTTTTTCTTTATTAATTGTTTTTAATGTTTATTTATTTTTGAGAGAGAGAGAGAGAGCATGAGCAGGGGAGGGGCACAGAGAGGGAGACACAGAATGTGAAGCAGGCTCCAGGCTCTGAGCTGTCAGCACAGACCCTGACGCGGGGCTTGAACCCACAAGCCGTGAGATCGTGACCTGAGCTGAAGTCGGACACTTAACCGACTGAGCCACCCTGGTGCCCCACACTACCCTGTTTTTTATTACTACTTACCATTTATGTCTCAGATCTCACTTCTCTGGCATGTTTCTCTGACTCTTTATGTCTTAGTTAGGTACTGCAGGGCCTTTGTACAAGGAAACAGGACATTGTAATTCAGGATAAGGCTACATGTCAGCATACTAATTTAGACAAATTACTTTTAACACTCCTTAAAATCTTCCTTCTTTCTTTATTCAAAAAATAGATATCACTAAACATGTTCTGGTACTATTACAAGCACAGGGGATTCAATCGTGAACCAAATGGCCAAATAACCTCATGCTCTCGTGGCACTGAACTTCTGGTGGGGCAGGCAGACAATTAAAAAATAGATGACGTGGTGAGAAGTATACGGAGAAAAATAAAGCAAGAGAGGATATTAAATATAAGGGGGGAGTGGGGTTGATGATAACATCTGGTGGTCAAGGATGGCCCCACTCAACGTGAGCTTGAACCAAGACCAGAAAGAGCCAAGCAAATATCTGTCAGAAGATTGTTCTGAGAAGAGAGATCATCTTTGCGGAGTGAGCAAGGGTGCAAGCAGGGAGAGAAGTGGACAGGTTCAAGATCATTTTCAGAGTTAGAGTTCTTAGATCTTTGCTGCAGATGGATTGCATGGGAGGGATAGCGGGAGGAAAGGAGGAGTAAAAGGTGACTCCCACGTTTCTGATTTCAGCTCATCAGGGCGAAGCTGGTGGTGATTTGGAGAGATGGGGAAGAAGGGGATGGTGTGGCACGCCAAGTCAGAGTCCACGTTTGACGTGATAGATGTGCACTGCTTATAGTGGTCACCATCTGGACTTTGAGGACATTTAGGCTCGGACGGCATACTTTAATGGCTGCAGTGGATTGTCTATCCGCTCCTATGCAGTGTTACTTTGTGACACCACCCATCGAGAGGGGGAGGCTATTTCTCTGCCCCGCGAATGTGGGCTTAGATGTGTGACTCGCTTTGACCAAGATGGGTACTAGCAGATGTGATGCAAGCAGAGGCTTGGAAGGTTGTCCTGCCAAGATGATGCCCATCACCGTGGGGACAAGGGAGGGCTAGGCCGCTGGACGAGAAGAGACATAAGACCAAATTGCCCCGTTGCCCCTGCTGACCTCACTCCAACCGCCAGACACATGAGCGAAGTTACCTTCTACCATTCAGCCCTCTCAGAGCCAGCTCAGCCTAGAATGTGAGAACTTCAAAGTATGTCTGAATCACTAAATCATTTCAGCAAAACCTAATGGATACACTTGCCTCAGATCCAGAGATGGTGAATGGCCAAGTCAGGATTTGTGGCTCCGTTCCTTCTCCTAAATTCACTATTTCTCCATTAGTCCACAACCACTCTCTTCTAATATGAGCTCATGAAATCGTAACCCGAAATATTCCGGGGCCATGTCCTCCAAGCTGCTATCTTAAAGCAAGTGTTCATTAAAACGCACTCCTTTTGTTAATGTGCAATCTCTGTCTCTCTGTCTCCCTCTCTTTATCTCTCTCTCTCTCTCCTTCCCGAGACAATGTTGCTAGAAAAGCAACCAACAGAAATCCAATTCAATCCCTAGGGAAATTTATAGCAAAAAAAAAAATCTTGCTATGCCAGTGCTTTTTTCATGACAATATGAAGCATCTGGGATCTCAGAAGAAGCATCTATCACAATATGTTGCAATGTAGTGCAGGAATTGGCAGTTTCTCCAATTCCTTAAAGCATAACTAAGAGCAAAATAAATGTGAAAGTATGAGGTCCAGGCTACTGCTGACACACCTGTCCCTTTCAAAGCAGTCTACTGGCTTAAGGAAAAGAAACACAAAAGCAAAAAACAAAACAAGACAAAACAAAACAAAAACAAGACTGCCCTATTGGGCTCAGAAGTCTCTGAGCTGAATCCCAAACCCAGAGCATATTCAACATTGTAAATAATGTCAAGGGATGTAGCCACTGGAGCCCCAACAAGAACAGGGACCGAAGGACACCGTTCTGAGGCCCCAGATGGAATGGGAAGGAGGCTCTAGTGGCGCCCAGCCTGGCTTTACACGTGAGCTGTCCTGAGCTGTAGCCTTGCTTTCTTACTGCCTTACTGAATGACTTGGGACAAGTCCCATAATGACCCATTAAGTCATCATTAAATATGAGCACTTAGCGGAGGACCCTCTGTTTAGAGCGAGGGGTGAGCAAAAGGCAGTGTCCTGAGGGAAAGGGACACAAGACTAGTAAGTTTTGATGTGATGAAGTAAGAGATAAGGGAGGTTCCCCTGGGCCACTGAGAACAGAGGAACCAGAACATCCTTATTCAGCCAGAGAACACAGGCAGCGTGTTGGTGCTTGGGGTTTCAATGCTGAAAGGAAAGAGAAGGACTATGGGGCATGGAGGGGACCTCACCTCCACAGTGTAACCACACTGTGTAGCGTAGATCCGCATCCAGTGCTCTTGGCCTTGCTCCGCCAGGGAGGAAACGGAGCCACAATCCGGTACGCGGCTTGCTCCCATCCCATAGCCAGCGAGTGATGGAACTTCGATCTAAATGCAAGCCTGTCTCTGAACCCCATGCTTTTATTATTTTAGCCTTCTTAGAATATGACTTAAAAGTAATGCCTGTAAGTGTATTCTGAAATCTTATGGAAAGTCTAACGTGGCACCCTCTGGCAGGAAGAAAACGTAGTTAATTAAAAAACACAATTTTAAGTGATGAAATGGATTCTTTTCTTCTTGCCCCCCTCAAATGAGTCTCATACGGCTCCCCCCTCCTCTGCTACTCCTGGTATCTAGAGTGGAAGACAAAGCAGCAATACCCAGGAGGGAGCAAAAGCCCCAGAATGTTAAATCTTGGTCATCTTGGTTGTAAACATCTCAGTAACCCAGTGAGCCCGGCACTTCCCGGCTTCCCAGTGACCTGCAGGATCAATCCTGACGCTTCTGCAGCAGGAGAGAAAATGCCCAGAAATGGCTCTGGGGTTGGATATAATTTTAAAGAGAAGCCTGCTCCCAGCTTCTAAATCACTTAATCAGAGTTCTATTCCTAACCTTGTAATTAATATTTGACATTAGATGAAATGGTTTAATTCCACTTATGTGTGTGTGTTTTACATACCTGAAATTAAATTAAAATCAACAGAAACATTTCTTGAAATGAAAAGGCTATAAATCCAAGATTTGTCTTCCCAGCCAAAAATACTTTCTCAATTTGGGGCCCCCAGGGGGAGAACACACATACAGGACAACCAATAGGATAAAAACTATGTGATGGAAACTGGAGGCCAGTAAGGACATAAAGCAGCCCCATTATGTGTTGGGATCTAGGTGGATGCTGGGGTAGAGTGCCTGCCGGGAGATTCTGTGAAAGGCAAGTGTACAAATAGGGTGAGGTTAGATGAGTCCTAAGAAAAACTTGGCTAGAGGGTTAGGAGAGTTTCAGCTTTGCCACTTACCAGACCCTGTGACTTCAGGCACGTTAACCTCCCAGAGCCTCAGTTTCTCCCTCCTGACAACATGGGAAACAGGTTCTCACTGGCCGGGGGAATTAGAGGCACAAGTAGGACAGTATGTCTCAAACTCACCTCTTCAGAAGGATCCTCTGGAGAAGCCTGTCCAAATACAGATTCTCGGGTCTTTTTTCCTGAAGCTTCTGGGGCCTGAGACTGTGCTTTCAACAGTCTTTCCAGTGGTGACAAAATCAAGGACAGGGGCTGAGGCTTTGTCTCAAGTCTCCCTGCCCCCACCCCACCAAACACAGACATCGATGCCCACCTACCATGGTCACTGTGCATCCACATAAACATTTTTACTTATTCTTATCTGTAACTCTTCCCTCGGACTTATAAAGAAGTTGCAAAAATATTAACACAGTGAATTGACTTACACTCTTGACTCGGTGTCCCCGAATATTAACATCTTACACAACCATAATAGGACGATGAAAATCAGGACAGCAACATCGGTCCAATATTATTCACAATCTGACAGACCTTATTTAAATTTTACCAGTTGTCCCACTAACGTTCTTTTTCTAGTCCAGGATCTAAACCGGGTAAATTCAAATACATTAAATATGGTGTGTTTGCTGGGCAAATGCCTCATCCTGACAAATGCTTGACAGTCCTTCTAAACAGATGCCTTATCCCCATTTCACATGGACGTTCTAGAACTGCCATGACATGCCACGTGATCCTTATAATCAAGACATTGGCCTACACGTGGAGATAGTGATTTTGATATTCTTGGCATATGTTAATAGTTTAAGTAGAAGCTCACTCAAAACAAAAACTTCACATTCATACGTAAGGAATCAAGACTGATGAAGAGCAGAATGAAGCTTTCGTAGAGAAGAGCTTGAGACACTCTGACTCTTGCCCTTGCTTTTCCCTTGAGCAATGCTGTCCTCAGCCATAACTATCAGGCACGACCCTGCCTATCAGTCAAGGTCCATTAAATGAGATGATGCATGGAAAGGATTTCGCTCAATGAGCACACAGGGAAGACTCAATGAATATTGTTCATAACGTGTGTTACACTTTCCAAAGCCACGCAAAAATTCTTTCGAGCCATCAAGTGGGATAGTCCCGATTTCCAACCCCCTTCCTGTTATTTGAATGCCTCAGATAGCTTTGAATACATCCTGATCTATATTGTAGTGACCTGTGTCCTTCTTTATCTCACTGCCCCTACTAGATTGTAGATTCTGATCCTTTTACCCCTTAAGGATGCTTCCCAGGCTTTATCCAGATGGTTCTGTCAGGAGCTGGCCTCCCAAATGCACCAGGGCACCCAGCCAGTAGGCCCTCTGATCTAATTTGTCGTCAACAGTCTAGGCTTTAACTTGTTATAAGCATCTCTGTATAAAGTTGCACTTGTGCTCCACAGAGGTAAGCACCTGTTCTAAACTAACCTCATGAGAGCTAAGTTCTTCTTCAGGAGGGAAAAAAGAAATGCCTCTATTCAGGTGGCCCACTCTGTATTTTGGGTACTGTAAATTGCCTTTAGGAAAAAAAAGAGACAAAGAAAGTTGAAGGAGGTTGCTAATACTTACCAGCACTTTAGTTCTTCAGATCTTCAAAGCACTTTACAGAAATCAACTAATGAACACTTCATCACAGAGCATGCAGTCTCCCTACTCCCCCACACCCCCTCCCCCATCCCCCACCGGGAATTGGAAGCCTCAAGACTTCAATCCTACAGCCAGCGACTTGAAAGGGGCTGGGCGATTTGCAGTTAACAATTGCATTCATGATTGCACTTTCTAAAAGAGAGACAGTCAAATCTCATGCCTTCCAAGAAGCAAGTGCTGGCCAGATGTTTGTTGATTGACTGACTGAATCAAACTCAGGGCAGATCATTCAATATGGCGATTTCTCTGCACTCTCCACTTCTTCAGGGCAAATATAATCAACCGGGCACAGGCCAAGTTTGCTCTAGAAAAGTCTTTCCAATGCTGCATTAGGTGATTTAATGTAAAACTTTCAGGGCCATGAGTCCCTTATAAAAATCTATGAAAGTTACAAAAATCTATGTGCCTTGTCCCTAGGAAAATGCTAAGTGCACACACACCTCTGTAAAAGTCGTCATGAATTTCCAGAATCCTCTCTGAAACACAGATTCAGACTCTGCTTCAGGTATTATTTGGAGGCAGCCCACTTAAAAAGGATCATCTACGTCTGGGTTTGGGAGACACAATTTATTCTGCCAAGAACACTTTGGTTTCACTGGTTTGCAAGCAAAATTTAGAATGCGCAGTGGCCCTTTTCAGATTAGGCATCAAGAATATTCCAAAATGTTATATGATTATGTTTCTTTTTTAAAATCATCCAATGAAATAGTGTGCTTTCTGGTTGCAGCCATTTGCAGTGACCTTAGGGACTTGTTTTTCTTCTTCTTAGGCTCATTTAATGACATATTCTTATATTTGGGAAGATAGGAAATGTGCTGCCTGTCTTCTTAGCAGACGCGTAGTGACTAGGGAAGACTTTTCTAAAAACTTCTTGACAGCAACATTAAGTAAATCCTCCACAAATACCCCCAACAGAGCTCAGCAAATCGCGTTAGGGATCCCTGACACCTCAACACCTAATTCCCAGCCTTATTGAAAATCAGGAAGGAAAACAGTTTGTGGGCCTCTGGATGGAAGAAGAGTCCCACTTTCTAGGAAAGTGAGCATTTTGAGGAGGCGGAGGGGAGGGGAGGGAAAAGATCAAAAGGAAGTCTGAAGCCTCTGGGGAGTGGCCCTCCAAACCCAATTGCTTGCATTTCAATGATCAGCCTGGAAATGCAGAAATCTAAGATTCCTTTTTAAAAGACTGCGGTATTGACCACAGCCCAAATCTCAAAGAAGCTTCGGTAGGGGTTGTTTACACTGCACTGGGGTGATGAGTCCTCCCTTCCTGGCGATGTTTTTGGGGGAAAGGAAGGAGCTGTCAAGTTTGAGTAGGAGAAAGGATTCCAAGAATTAAAGCCAAGGATAAAAGGGTTTTCCACACTTCTCACCAATTGATGGGCAAATTTGCGCTTCCTTCCACCCGACAGACAGACAGACAGACGAGGTGTCTGTCCTGAAGTGACTGAGAGGTCCAGCTGTTTCAGATAAAACAGAAATTTAGGAGTCTGAGTCCATGGTCCTTGGCTAAAGTGCTCAGATAAGAAATAATGAGCCAGGAGGGCTTGTCCCCTTTCAGAATTTTTTGTCAAGCATCCTGGATTCTTTTCCTTGACCCATTGCTTTCTTTCCTGGCTGAAAGTTACCTGAATCCAAATGTTCTATCCAGCTGTACCTAATCTTTTCATAACCAAAAGGATTGAGTAACAAGTATGTCCTGCTCACCTGCCTGCCCTGCTCAGCCTTGGGGACCTTCCGTCTCTGAAGCACAGTGAGGCTGCAGGAAAAGGCTGGCACTGAGTTAAGTGCCTGCCCCATCCTGACCTTGAGAGTTGTGGGGTCAGATCTGGGTTTGGATTCTGGCTCTGCCATCTCCTGGTTTTGAAAGGGAGGCAGCTCAATTTCTTTGGTACTCAGTTACTTCATTTATAAAAGGAGCTTCTGGAATTTAACTATATGTAAATATATCCTGTCTTATTCCATCAATGATTTGCAGTGGTACAACACACTCCCACATCACCACATACAGAAGCAAACTACAAAAGAAGAAGAAGAAGAAGAAGAAGAAGAAGAAGAAGAAGAAGAAGAAAGACAAACACTAAAATGAAGAATACGAGAGAGCTAATAAAATACGCTTTTCATTAAAAATTACATAAACTCATTTTTAAACCTGAGGTTTTGGAATATGCTTATATTTTAGAAAACACTTTTTTAAAACTTCAAAGCAAATGTACAGAGGTTGAAGAAGGCACAAGATACGAGTTTTTCAATTTATTTTTCAATTTCAACCACTTCCTGTCCCAGAACATGGAAGGTGAGATATCATCAGTCTGGTTCTACTGCACGATAGTGACATTCAGGTCAAGGTAACAGAGAGGGGCAGGAAGGAGCTGGTTCATGTCCAACTTAACCTCACTAAGAGCAGATTCCTTACGCTTGAGTGGGGCTTTGTAAACCCTTGTTTACAAAACATAGGGATTTTTATGCCCCTTCAATACAAAAGGAAAATGGGCTTGGAAGAAAAAAATGGCTTCCCCCAAAGTCACACGGCTACTGAAGTGGCTACTACTCTGTCCCAGGTCCCCGGCTCAGGGCCTGCACGGCACTATGAAACTTCTGAATCTCCACTTTGCAAATTTTCTCTACTTTGCAAAATTTTCTTCCTTGGTCCCTATTTCCCTGTGGTTCCATTTGTGGTCCTGTTTCTTGTGAATTACATTTGTATTTTATCTAAGGATCAAGATGTTAACCTCTTAGGGTGATCCTGCCTAGCAACAAGCTGCTGTGGAGATGCGGGAAAACTTTCTCAGTAGATGTCTTTCAGGTTAGCTCTCCTCTGTACAGTGGGACAACGGCTGGTGCCACTTGGAAAGGCCATTTCTATTGATTTCTTCAAACACAGTTCCAAAGTCTTAAATTCTGCTATTTTAACATAAATGAGAATCTGAAAGCAATCCTAATGCTTTCGTTTGCTGGCAGAGAAGTGTGAAAATGCCATTGTGTGTGATAGAGGTAGGATTCAAATCTAGTAATTTCTCACGCCAAAGCCTGCTCTCTCTCCCACGGCTCCTTACGGCTGTCTCTGCTCCATGAAAGACACTACTTGGGATTCTGGAATTGTTGACAATATGTTGGTTTTCATAACAGAAGATTTGAAGGAAATGGATAACACAGAGAATCTTAGCACTTCCGCCTTGTATTTGGAAAAACAACCACCAACCACACATACCCCTCTAAGTTTATCTGTTGTATGTCAGATACGAAGGATGTTAGAAATGATTAAGTTTTTAAGAATTCAAAGTTTAGTGGGGAAGAAGAAAAGCAGAAAAGTACACCTTTATTTAAGAATGTACAAAAACAAAATTCAGCTGGGTAAATTTGAAGATTTAATTGGCTTTATTCAATGGTTCATGAACTGGGCAGCCTGTGGCAAGGAGCTCTGAGGAGCTGGACCATGTGGAAGTCCATGTAGACTAAGTTGGAAAGGAAGGGGGCAGAAAAGGACATTTTCTAACAAAGAGTAGACTGTTTCAGGGGAGGCCACCTTTCTTTGGGGGATGGAGAGGCATCTATCACGCAGATCACCTCACTAGTGTTGACCAGGCCTTTCATATTGACTAGTTAAAGGTCACATTTCTGGGAGAGGCTGAAACTGCATTTAAGTCTTGGTTTGTTGTCCTGGGGACAAGTAGCTCCAATTTTCTTTTCTTTTCTTTTCTTTTCTTTTCTTTTCTTTTCTTTTCTTTTCTTTTCTTTTCCTTTTCTTCTCTTCTCTTCCCTTTTCTTTTTTCTTTCTTTCTTTCTTTCTTTCTTTCTTTCTTTCTTTCTTCCATCCTCCTCCTTTAGATCAGACTCTCAGCCTAATCAAGAGATGTGATCAAAATTTAAGACAGTTGTTTCACTCAGTACTGCCTATGGTTCTTATGGCTTTTACTGATCCTCTATGTGGTATTTTTCAGGTCATGTTTGTTTGTTTGTTTGTTTAGTTTGAGAGAGAGAGCATCAAGTTGGGGCAGAGAGAGATGGAGAGAAAATCCCAAGCAGACTCTGCAGTGTCAGCACAGAGCCCAATGTGGGGCTCGATGTAACAAACTGGGAAATCATGACCTGAGCTGAAATCAAGAGTCAGACCTTCAACTGAGCCACACAGGTGCCCCTGTTTGTTTGTTTGTTTGTTTCTTTTTGTTTTTGATTTTGTTTTTGGCTGACTCTCGATGGTATTCACAGGTCATAACTGCAGGTTCACAATTTTTTAGTTGCTCATTTTCATTCCTTTTCTGGCATTCCGGTTTTAGGGAGATCATCTGCTTGGTGGTTGGTGGCTACAAACATGCATTTAGAGGTTTTGAGAAAATACAACACAACAGGAAGATTACCATGACTACTATAAGCACAGTGATTCCCAATGTCTGTAGTGCATCTTGGACCCATGGTCCCCAAGATCCAAACCAATCAAAATCAAGTAAGTCAAAGAAAGACCCTGTCGAGAAAGTCATCTTTTTAAGTCAAGTGGCTTGCTCAGTAACTTTACATAATTGAGTTTTAACTTGCCCAGAAGCATTAATCAAGGTGCAGCACGTGGTATTGGCGACAACACAGACAACTTGTTTGCTCATCTAAAAGCTAATCAAGGGCTATCTTATTATCAAGAACACCTTTGGCCCTGGAGTCTAAGGGTTTTTCTTGGACAGCTATTGTCTTAGCGGCAGATTCTACAATATTTTCAAGAGTTAAGGAGAGGTTCCTGATCATATTATCATTTGCATTTACTCCTTACACCAGGGAAGTAGGGATCTACCAAAGGAAGTTAATTTTGAATCACGAATGCCTCTTGGTAGGTCCTTTCTAACTCAACAATGTAAATTCAGGGGAGTTGACCAGTGAGGTGTTTCAGTCTGCCTGTGAAGATTTAGGGGTACAATTAGATAAACAAAGAGGCATTGCCCAGTTATGTGCCAGCCATCTAGACATCCATGGGCACAAGAAGAATGGTAACCACCAAAGACAAAGATGAGTCCCATCTGGGCACAAATCATTTCCACTAAGGTGGCACTGTGAATGGCAGGGACTGTTGCACTTGCCTGTTCCAGCCAGGAATCAGTTAGGTTTTCTCCAAGACTGAAATAAAAAGATGTTCTAAATTCCAGAGATTACCCCTACTTATCAATTGCTTGAGAGACACAAATGATGCTGTTATCTTTCCAGGACAAAGCCAGAGTATAGGAAAGGAAGAGAAGAAAGGGTTTCATGTTTAGGTAAAGTATGAAGTCTTGGTCCAACCTCTTAGGAGGCAGCAGTGTACCTCAAGGACAGCTGGCCTCTTTTCCTGGTCAACTTGATTCAAAATCAGATGCCAGGTGGAGTCTTCTTCAGCTGCGAGATGTGTACTCGAGCCTCGAGTCCCTGTTGTTTAGTGAGGAGAACTTGATACAGTCCCTTCTAAGGATATCCAGGAGCAGTCTTTGTTCTTAGTGATTACAAATCAGAAGGGTGGGAGAAGATTGGAAACATCAGTTTGGAGAGTCACAGACAGATTATTTGAGGAAACTAGGACTCAGGATCCAGTCCAATTTGCAGGTATATGTAAAACTTCAAAGACAACAGGATTAAAATCTAATATAGACAAAGGTGCAAACATAATTTTTATCTCCATAATCACCTCCATCTTTTTAATCAAAGAAAATCACAGTGAAACTAATTTGTCTGCATTAAAGTTAGTTTGATGCACTACATAAGTGCAGTAAGAATAGTGATTGACCCTTTAAGCTATTTTTAAGACTGCTATGCTAGGAATCTTTCATACAAAATCTCAGATTGAGCTCTTAAATGTGTCTGGGGCCAGGAAACCAAGGCAAGGACTTGCCATCAGATTGTACCTGATGAAACTGTTAGGAATTCTGAGAGGCTTCATTGGTTTCATAAGTCAACCTTGGTTCTCAAAAGCTGTCTGGTCATATATGAGTCTATACACATCTCTCTCAAATACAACATTCAATTCAAAGTTTTGGTAATATAGCCAATATTTAGAACAGATTCTTTTTGGGGTGCCTGGGGGACTCAGTCATTTGAGTGTCCAACTTTGGCTCAGGTCATGATCTTACGGTTTGTGAGTCCAAACCCCACATTGGACTTGCTGCTGTCCACACAGAGCCCACTTCGGATCCTCTGTCCCTCCCCACCTCTCTGCTCCTCCCCTGCTCTCCCTCTCTCTCTTTCTCTCTCTCTCTCTCTCTCAAAAGTAAATAAACATTAAAAAGTAAAGAACAGATTCTTATTTTACTTGTACATATAACTAATTATATCGCCATGAAAAGAATACTCAAGAATTTCCAAATTCTGGAGGAATCAGACAAGAAGAATATAAATATTTCATCTTTGTTTTTGAAAGGTTTATGTTACCATATTGTTGTAAACCATAAATAGCTGAAAAAAAAGGTTTCCTTAAATCTGGAAAAACAAACCATTAAGGAATCAGAAATATTGTAGACACAAAGTCATAAAGAATTACAATCATCCTCCTAAAGTTATTTGATACTGTGTTATTAATTCTTGTTATGCTTGAATTCAGTTTTTTCTATTAGCTCTGGAAATCCTTAACCAATTCCATTTTATGATCTAAATGTTATCAGAAACCTGCATTTGCCAGAGCCCTTTCCATGAATCTCCTCAAAGATGAAGCACTTTTGCAGGAACACTTTTACAAAAGCATCTGTGTAAAACAATAAGTCCTGGTAAATAACAAGACATAAATGCCCATTGTTAAATACCTGATGAGAATTCATTATACTGAAATTGACAAGGAAATTCGGTTATTTCTGCAACAGGCCACATTTTAAGATAATAAGTAGAATTAAGATGGTAACATTATACCAGAACATATCAGACTTTAGGAATTTCATGCAATTTCTGGAATACTTCTAACATATACCTATACAAATACAATACAAAGAAGGCTAGTATTTCTTCTTATTTGACAAATGCTTCTCATGTAATTTAAAATATCAAATAAACCTATTTAGTTTAACATCTTTCTTTTCATAAAAAGAGAAAAACAATATTTTGAGATGTTCCAGGGACCTTCTAAAAATTCCTAAAGTTCCTAGATGAAAGAGACTTTGTTTAGAATTTGATTTGGGAAACCTTTGTTAAAAATATCAAGAGATTTGAGAAACATTTGGTTAAGTAGGGTCACAGGTCACTGTGAAATAATGCTTAGTTATCTACTTAACTTTAGTGACAATTAAAGACTTTGCAGGAAAACATAGAAAGTTAATTGTTGTAAAAAAGAAAGAAAGAAAGAAAGAAAGAAAGAAAGAAAGAAAGAAAGAAAGAAAAGAAAAACTTAACTTTTTGAAGACTCCACTTTCTTTTTTTTTAAATGTAATTTATTTATTTTGAGAGAGAGAGAGGGAGAGAGAGAATCCCAAGCAGGCTCCACAATGTCAGCACAGAACCTGATGCAGGGCTGGATCCCACGAGCATGAAATCATGACCCGAGCCAACATCAAGAGTTGCACGCTTAGCCTATTGAGCCACCCAGATGCCCCAAGACTCCGCTTTCTTAAGTAATCAAAAGACCTAATAAAGACAACACAGGAAATCGTTTTGGCAAGACACAAAATCTTTTTTTCTAGGAAGATTACTTAAAAGGTAAGGAAGGGGCGCTTGGGTGACTCGGTTAAAAGTCTGACTTCGGCTCAGGTCATGATCTTGCAGTTCATGGGTTTGAGTTCTGCGTTGGGCTCTGTGCTGACAGCTCAGAGCCTGGACCCTGCTTGAGATTCTGTGTCTCCCTCTCTCTCTGCTTCTCCCCCGCTCGTGCTCTGTCTCTCTCTCACTCAAAAATAAATAAACATAAATAAAATTTAAGAAAGGTAAAGAAAAACTTTTAAGATCTCTTATCAAAAGCAGACCAAAGGTCTAAGGAAACTCTGTCCTTTCAGAAGAAGATTTAACTGGGAAGTTAAATCCCAGTTGACATACTACATTACTGATTTTAAAGCTTAATTTTATAATCCTTATAATAAATTAATTTTATTTTAACCAACTTGACTGCATAAGATTCTCTCGGTTTCTTTCTTCCCAACTTTCTATTTAATTCATTTTTAAGTCTCCTCTTTCACATTGTCAAATTACCGGTTTTACTTTGGGACAAAATTATTTTCTCTTCTCTCAACAAAAAACACCCCTTCATTCCTCATAACTTCTCTTACTGAAAACACATATCCTACCTTCCTTGCAAAAAGCAATGTATTCCTGCTTATTTCTAGTAGCTTTAATTACATATACCAGCATTTTAACCCTTAAAAGCCTTAATTTTAGTGAAAATAAAGAAGTAAATAATTGTGAACTGTCTTTTACATTAGCATTCTGTGACTTGGCAAATTTACGAATACATTTTCTAATTTCTTGAAACATATGCTATCTCATAGTAAATTTTTAAGTGTGACACAAAACATGCTTATTAATAGACCCAAATATCTTTTAGTTTCTCTGTAAAAGGAAGCCAAAAGTGATTAACCCATGTTCAGTAATTAATGTTTCAATGTTTTATCTTATTTGGAAATGCTCCATACATTCAATGACTATCCATCATTTAATTTAACATAGCAAAATTTGAAGGTTTTGGGTTAGCAAAAGCTTTGGGAAAACTATTTTAAAAATTCATCATAAAAATTTTACCCTACTTACACCTATTTAATTATTTGTGGTAAACAATTATGTTTGGACTGCTTACAAAAACTTCATGAGACATCAGACAAAGTCAGCCATGGTAGTGAGCCATTTTTCTTGCTGAAAAACTGTATGAAATAACATGAACTTATTTGATTAGTAAATCCAGGTAGAATGAAAGTGTTATATTTAATGCTGATAAGTCTAAGACATGCCTGTTTTAATTAAACTAACAACTCTACACTCGTTTTACCAGCTATTGCCAAATACTAAATATTTTCTCTGAAATTCAGTTGAGGCCAGTTTCTATTACACTTGTGAATTTTTAATTTAAGTAAGTGCTTAATTTTCTTTAAGCCAATTAAATAGAGCTCTTTTATACACTAACTTTAGCAATACCATTTGGAGGTAGAAAATAACATATGTCTACAACTGAAGTTACAGACAGATACAAATAGACATCACATAGCTTCCATTCTGAGATTTTAATCATGAAATGAGGAATGTGGAGAAGACACATAAGGGTTTATTATTACTATTCACCTAAGTTTCAAATATTCCCTTTTTTGTTTTTCTTCTGATAAGAATTACCTCCCTAAAGTTGGTTTTTTAAAGAGATGACCTAGTTAAGAATTCCCAGAGAAGACTGGGTAAAACATTTACATCTCAAAGGCACAGGGGAAAGAATCCAGGCTCCTCCTCAAGGATTTTTGTTCTCTTAAGGTCAGAGTTTTTACAATACTTACAAGGCTTGGAGATAAATAGGCAAGGTTAGGACACACCCATCCATCTATGCTGGAATATATATATTTTTTAATCCTGTCTGTACATTTAGCTTAGGGGAGAAGAGTTAAAATATTCCTATCAGGCTCTGAATATCAGCTTCTAATCTGACCAAATTTCTGTTCATAGAATTATTAAATCCTTTCAAATATCTTATAAGGTTTCAGCCAGGAAAACAGTTATATTTCTGGCAATATTAAACAACCCCATGGACCCAAGAGGTGTCCTCAAGGAGGGTGCAAAAGATATTGTTTTCACAAGATCTAAGAACTCTCAAAGATAGCTAAAACAAAGAACTGAACACCTGTATGTCCCAGGCAGGCAGAAAGCCAAGGAAAGTTCTTTGGACACAAAATGAGATAAGCAAGAAGTCAATAGCTATCTCTGGGAGAGAAAGGTTCAATAACTAATGTGTCTGGTTTGGGAAAGGAAGGGCCAAGATGAAATATTATTTTTCTCTCTTGATTGATGTGAGGAATAAGACCACCAACTCAACAATCCAATCAAAGGAGGGATGCAGAGACTTGGAGCACAGTGAAGCAAAGCTTTAATCAACATTCTTACAAGAGTGGGTGTCTGATGGACAGGCACACTTGGGGAAGTTATAGCAGACAATTTATTTCCTAGCATGCAAGTCCCTCCCCTGGTTCCTCATTGGCTGAGTACTACAGAGGCAAGTCCCTCCCTGGTTCCTCATTGGCTGAGCACTACAGAGGTTACAGAGTAGCCCGGCTGTCACCTACGCTCATGTAAGGCAAAAAGTAGTCTGATTGGAACAAGTATACTTTCCCTGAGGTGGCGCAGAGACTTTCAGTCCCTCCTCCCTTTGTTCTTTGGCGCATGCTCCCTTGCAAAGCTGGAGAAAATAAGCCCGTGAATCTGAAAGGGGAAGAAGAACCAGGAAGTGAAGTGTCTAAGGGTTTGGGCCTCCATTGTGAGGGTGGGAGTTGGTACATATTTCCAATAAGTTGTAAACCTGTTAGCTAGACAGCACAGCTTTTATTTGGTATTTCTGAAAATGAATCATCTCCCTTACTTCTCACAATTGGACCCTACAGATAGAGATTGAGAGCTGACTCTGGTAAGAATTCTCACACTTTGCTGGCTTCTGCGTTTTTCCAGGATCCCCTGGGAAATACCTTTGGCAAGGTGTTTTCATTAATTTTAATTTTAGTTTTGAGGCAAGGAAACTAAAGGATCCCATGACCAAAAAACAACTTCTTTGCTCTTTTTCCTGCCTCTATTCTTGCTAGGATCTGTACCCCTGCTTTACACATGCCTCGTAGTACCCACGATGTATGTCCTTGTAAAGTTCAAAGAGTTAATGATATCTTTGGACGCTTCCAGCAGAATAGATAACATCTAAAGGGTGACTGGTGGGGTCCTCATGTAAGTTTCTAAGACCACTGACTCCAGATACCTTGATACCAAAACTCCCAGCTCCAGGGTGGAAAAGACTTATGAAGGACACCTGAGCACTGTCTTTGGTTTGACCAGTTTCTGGATGCCTGAGAGGACACGTACACTAGATGCCCATCTTTGGTAAAAACCCAGACCCCGAGCATAGATGAGACTCTCTCCTTTCCTTTCTGAGTCTCCTAGACACTCCACCTGCTATACTATATCACTTCCATTATTCAGTAAACTCTGCTCTCACTTCCTCTCAGCTCGCATTGGATTTCCATCCTGTGCAAACCAAGGACCCTTTTGGCTGGTCCTGTGGGGCCCCGTCTGGGTACTTGGACCCAGCCAGCCTGCACCAGTTTCCCTTGGCTGTTTAAGGAAATAACGTTGCAGTTTACCAGAAAATTCTTCAGAGCATCCTCAACTCTGACAGGAACCCAGACAGGAGCCCTTTGCTGAAGGTATATATAGGGGTGCCTATAAGGCCATTAACTGGGTAGACTTTTGTTTATGGTCATGTAATCTTTTCAGAGTGGAAAACAATTCAGACACAGGATTAATAAAATGCATACTTAAGTAAAGGAGGACAGAGGTAGCAGTAAAAATTACATCATTCTTATAGTCTTTTGTTTTAGGCCCCTTTTATAGCTTTTACTTTTCATTACCTTTTTGCAATGAATCTTTCAATGAAGCTATTTTGGAATTTTGAAACCTTTTGGCGGCATCTGCATCCCAATTAAAGTAGGTATCCCATTCTGTTTGTTTGATCTGGGAATCTTTGCTTTCAAGTGCACTTCTTAAATTATCTTGTCTAATTGAAAGGTTTCTCATAATGGCCATTGCAATTCTAGGTTGCTTTTGGTAAGAGTTTGCCATTTTTGTAGATATCTACAGCTTCCAGGATCACAGTTCTTAGATATAAAATAAACAATTGTACCGGAAGGTTATATGCTTGACTCTTTAGAAATTAATGATCCCATCTTTTTAGCTAGAACTTTTGGGTCTCTTGATTCAGATTAATACATAAGAAATGTGCCACAAGGGTTGGGGATAGTGTGGTGTTTTACAGTATACCTCGTTGTACAGAAATTTTCTTGAGGTTGGTAAGAAACCTGTGTCAAATTATCCTAACACAGGAGTCTTTGAGTTAGATGGTGAGTGCTCTAACATCGTTTAAGTGCTCAATCTGTGCCCACCAATTTTGCAGCTGCCTCTGAGATTCCCATTAGCAATAGCCTTTTTCTACACATAATGAGATAAACAAACATGTGTGCCTTAATATACCAGCAGTAACCAATGACCTAAGAACAAGGGAAGGGACTGAACCAGCAGACCCCAAAGAATGGGATTTGCAGACTAATTCCAAACAAATGGAGAACTGCAGCTGCCACCAGCAGTTCCCAATGGGGAATCTCGGAAAGGATACTAAGGGCTGGGTTTTAGAAGGTACTACAGACTGGCCAATAAAACTCTCTGTGTACACCAACAACTCCCACTGTGGAACCCAAGAAGAAGCCCAACATCTGCAGTCAGCAAGCTGGAGACCCAGGAGAGCTAATGGAATAGTTCTAGTCCTACTCTAACGTCCTGAGAAACAGGAGAGCCAATGGTGTAAATTACAGATCAAGTCTCAGTGTGAACACAAGACAAGACTGCAGGTGTCCCAGCTCAAAGATGGGCAGAGAAAGCCAGTTCTCCTTTCTCACCTTTTTGCTCTATTCAAGCCTTAAAGGGATTAAATGAGACCCATTCACAGTATATACAATCTGCTTCACTCAGTCTACAGATTCCAATGCTATTCTACCAGAAACACCCTCACAGACACACCTAGAATAATGTTTAACCAAAATATCAGGGTACCTTGTGGTCTAATCAATACATAAAATTAGCCATCACGATGTCCCAATTTTGTTCCAAGAAAACATTATCAATAATGCTAAGAAATGTGTATAATGTGTTTTCAAAGCAGAACCTTTTGAAACTATACCATACCATATAAGCATGTTACTATTTGATTCAGCAGAAAGGTAGGGAGCCTGGTAGAAAACAAAAAACAGCCTTTGGAGCTATACATCACAAGGCTCAAATCCTGGGAACTTTCCACCACCTCCTGGCCTTGAGGAAATGTCCTACTGCTTTAGAACCTCTGTTTTCATAGCTATAAACAGGGATGATCAAGAATAATATTCCAGATATGTAACACCTGGTTGGTACACACACACACCCATTAAAAGAGAAGTCAGCCCTCTGGGGATATGACAGTATGTGCCGCTTGCATACTATGGTACCCACTTCGTGAGAAAGACGTGAGGATTAGCGGATGCTGAAACTGGCCCACGGAGATGGTCCATATTCGCCAAACAGGTCAACAGTTCATATTTTACCTTCTCTTGCCTTTGGGAATGTTGCTGTCTTTGCTTTCCAATCTAGCACATAAGTTCCCCTCATCCTTGCATCTTTGTCGTAGTTGCAGAGCAGACTCTGAAGGATTGCTTTTGGTCCACACAGTCACAGTGAAATTACGGCAGGAGCCATCCTGGCCCCTGTTTACAGAGGCAGCGATCAGAATTTCTTCTCAGCATTTTGGCAGGATTTTAGTTCAATTAAAAACACACACTCCCTTATATGTGAGAGACTGGTGTGTGTGTGTCTTTCTGTTTCCCGTGTGCCTTCCTGACAGCGGGGGCTAGAAAGCTAGGCATTTCCCAGACTTCCTTGGAGATAAGGTTTCAAATGGAAATTAGATTCCATCAATCAGATGTACTATAGGAGATGTGGAAGGCCAAAATGAAGCAGGCACTTTGCTCCTACTGTATCTGTGGTCATCGGTGTTGTGGATGTCAAAAGTCAGAGTACAGGGCATCGTGTACTGGTGGAGGTCAATTCTGGCAGCAGTGATTTCCTATCCCTATTGAGTGGTGACCTTGGTGCCTCTGACTGAGTCTCCACAGCCGTGTGGTCCTAGCAGCTGACATGTCCGTTCAGCAACTTCTCAACTAGGTTGCAGCTTCTTTGGTAGATTGGCCTAACAATATGATTTTGAGAATCATTCCTGAAAGTTCCAACTGGAGTCCTTATCTCCTGGGGTGGATATGATGTTTTGAAACTAAACGTAGACAGGTTATATTCTTGAACTCATCTTCTGGGAATTTAGCCATAGATATACCTGTAATCCATGTGTGTACAAAAATGCATTCAGAGCATTCACCAAAGAACTGCTTCATACCAAGAAAGAGCTGGAAATAACTTAAACGCCCATTGACAAGGATTGATTCGAAAAATTATGTTGTATCCACACAATTCAACTTTATACTCCAATTTACTTTTTTTAAGGAAATAGATCTAGCTATGTGGTTTACAAAAAAGAGTAATATTAAGTGATGTTGCCAAATACTTTCATTTTTGCTTGGATATTCACACCTGCCATTCACAGCCCATATTCTTGGGAAACGATAGCTCCACCTCTGGCTCTTAGGTGGGTTCTTGACTCAGGCCTAACTAATTCATGTAGCCGCGTCCTTTTCTAGGTGGATTGGTTCTGATAGGAGCACGTGACCCAATTCATGTCAATGAGATCTGAAAAGTAGTTGGCTTGAGCCTCCAGGGAAAGACAATAATAAAATTAAAGCTTTCTGGCTCTTCTGAGAGAACTTCAAGAAATAACTTCTCTCTCTGCCCAGATATGGACATATCAGTATGTAGCCCTGGGGATGTTAGCAAGTCACATTTCAGCCAATATGGGAAGCCAGCCTTAGCAATCACAGCATGGGTGGCAGAGTAGAAAGAGGAAAGCCAGACCTCTGATAACATAATTAAACCACTGAGTCAAATCAACCTTGAACCAAGCTCTTTTTCTGAACTTCCAGTTATGCCAGTAGACAAGTCCTGTTTATTATTCAGGACAGTATGAGTTTGGCATTTGGTTACTTTCAGTGGAACATGTTCTGTAAATTAAGTGGAAAAATAAAAAAGCAAGGAGCAAAAAAAAAAAAAAATGTCGGATGTATTACTCTTTGTGTTAAAAACATAGGTTAAAAAAATTCATACATACGAATGTGCTTGACTATGCATAGAAAAGTGAGTTCTGCATTAAGAGGGAGACTTTTCATTATTATTATTATTATTATTATTATTTGTATTTGCATTTGAACTTGTTTAATTACATATTGGTTTAATAATTCTTTTGAAATATAATCATCAGTTCTGCTCATGCAGAAATATCTCCACAAAGGAATGGTTGGGATCTATTTGATGACCCCATAGGCAAAAGGAAAGGCACGGGAGGGAACGGAAGAAGCTCCTCTCCGGGGCACATAGTCTCCATTGTGGTGGGAATGTCATCGGACTCATTAAGACCACCTTAATCACGTGTCATTCAGGACAAGGCAGCTGGCTTTAGGCTTAGATGTAAAGAATGCTGAGGACAGTCTTCAGACAACATTCCTTTAGGTTTGGTTGACCTCATGTAGTTAAGCTGTCTCTGTAAAAAATCTGGGGCTATTGAAGGAGGAGCCATGTTCTTGAGCTGCCCAGTCTTCATGCAGTTGAAGAACCCTGGCATCTATGTCTGTGTGAGAAGCCAGTAGAGAACCAGGCATCACTCATTTTCACATCATCCTCCCCAGTGGCAGTAACTTGTGAACAGACGGTGAGGGCCAACCTCTTACAACGTTCTTCCTCATACCAAACACCATTAGTCATCCCAAGAAATCTTGCCTGACTTTGTCATCCTTCCCTGTCCCAGCGCTTATAGCTCCCTTGGTCCTGAGTGCCCCTGCACATTGGGTTTCCTGGGAAACAGGCCCTGGAAAGACAATTGGTGAGCAGGAAGTTCATGAAGTTCATGAAGGAGAATCCTTGTAGAAGTAGGCAGAGGGAAGTTTGGGCTGTGAGTTTGTTTCTCTCTTTATACTTCATGTTCTAAGGAAAAACTCTCTTTTTCTTCTCTTCTCACACCACCTCGCTCTGGTCACTGAATGTGTGTGCTTTCTTTGACGCCAGCTAGGAGTTGTACAATGTGAATTAGTTCTGACACTATCTACCTGTTAAGGTTAAGGGCTCACTCCTACAAGACTACCCCTTTGACCCACTTCAGATGTCAACTTCAAGTCCAGGTTGCCACCTGGGGCTTCTGGCCGACCAGCTAGAAGTCAGAGGTTCCACAACCCCTTGCTCAGTTTTAATAATTTGCTAGAACAGTTGACAAACTCAGGAAAACGGGTTACTTACTAAATTACTGTTTTGTTATAAAAAGATACAACTCAAGTACAGCCAGATGGAATGGACGCGTAGGGCAAGGTATGTGGGAAGGAGCTCGGAGCTTCCATGCCCTCTCTGGGGGCACCACCCTCCCAGCACCTCCTGGGGTTCACCAACCTGCAAGTTCTCCGAACCCTGATATTTAGGATTTTTATGGAGGCTTCTTACATAGGCACAGTCAATTAAATTATGGGCCATCGGTGATTAATTCAACCTCTGGTTCCTCTTCCCTCCCTGGAGGTTGGGGGATGGGGCTGAAAGTTCCAGCCCTCCTCTCTCTGGGCTGGTTTCCCTGGCAACCAGCACCTTCCCCCAAGGCTATCCAGGAGCCCCCAGCCACCAGGCATCTCATTAGCATACCAAAAGACATGATCTCTAAGGAGACTCCAGGGTTTTAGGCTTGTGTGCTAGTAAATAGGGGGTGGAGGGGGACAGAGGTTCAGTCTAATAGGGCCTCAGTCAACCCAACAGGAACTCTGAAGTTGTGATAGCCCTTCAGAACTTCTCCAAATTGGGGAAGGGGCCGGGCTTTTGTCCCCACTTATAGGGTGCAGGTGCCCCAGGGAATAGAATCCAGCTGGGGATAATTGAGAGCTCTTTTCAAAGCTGAGGGCACACATTTTTCAGCCACGAAGGGATCCTGGGGGACTCGTCACAGGATCCCCTGCAGCACCCTCAGGTTTCCCAAATCTCCCTGTTCTCCTCCACACACACTCCCTTAAACACCTTCCAAATAGGATCAGTGTCCTGCTGACTTCAGTATCCTGCCCTGAACTTTTACCTACAGTCCTTCCCACTCTTTCTCCGTGAAAAACCATGTGGGTTCCCCTCTGTGCTATAAGCACTTCACCTTCATCATTAGCTCACGTGATAGTCCAAACAACCTTTGAGGTCAGAATTATCTTGCCCCCATTTAGCAGATGAAGGATCTGAATCTCCAGTAGGTTAAACAATTACCCAAGGTTACACTGCTAATAACCACGTGGTCCTAAATACCAGCAACATTGCCTATCGCCAGTGGAGAGTTGAAGGCCAACTTCAAAGGGATAAGAAGTCTCAACAGGGCAGTGTGAGGGGGCTGTGGACGGAGAGAGGGGCCAATCGAAATGGCAGCTTCTGGGAGTGTGGAGACCCCCATTCTTTCTAGGCATGTCCATTAGCCCCTCTGCAAACCATCCTAAATCACACCGGCTCCAACGGAAAGACATAGGCCTTGGTCATAACTCCTTCCAGAGTCTCTTGAAGATGGAATTTCTGGTCACCACTGGCCTGACTCATCCCCTTTCCCTCCTGGCTCTGGAAGTCCCATTACACAGAGGGAAAACCACAACCCGGAGGCACAACGAGGCTGGCCGTGGGTAGCCCAGGTAGTTAGGCCAACTCCTATGGATTTACACTATTTCACTGTCTTGACGACCCTCCCCTCTCTGAGGGGCCATTCAAAAATACTATTATTATTTTTTAAAAAAATCAAATGAGTCTATCTGTAAAACTAGAAAGTACAGAATAGACACCTCCCCACCCCCATCTCTGTCCCAGCCAGAGTTAAAGGGACTAAGGCAGCGATGCCCCTGATTTCTAGTCACTCGCACTTATTTTTAGAAGGCAGAAAAGAAAGAAGCCGCCTAAACGGCGCTATTAGGGTGGCTAATTAAATTTCTTCTTTGCTGTTACAATGCATTCATTTTTGAGGATCATTACTTTTCGTGTAGCTTCTTTCAAGAGCTTCGTTTAAGGTTTTAAACCGCAAGGCAAGACTTAAAGCCACAGGCCACGCTTCTACCAGTGGCGACGCGTCTGTGCCTCATGGCGACGTGGACGTGTCGGGGGCTCAGGGGCACTCCAGGGCGAGAGCATGACGCCAGAGTTGCCGTTTCTTCAGAAGTGCATGAACCGCAAAGGGAGGGGAACGGCTACCCCCTTTACAGGAGATCCTCTGAGCTCCTAGATAGGGGCGCGCTTGCATATAGCCTTTAGCTACTGTTCAAAACTCAGGGTGCTCACTTCCTACTTAATATTCATTTATTCACAAAGAGACAAGAGTTGCCCTACGGGGGCCAGACACTCGGATGCATGGTGGGGGGAGGGAGATGACGGTGAACGGTAGGCAAGGCTCAGAGGCGGCTCTGGATGGAAGGCAGCCTGCGAACTGAACTGGACCCGGCTTCACCAGGGCAGGGCAATCAGGCACATCTCTTTCCAGATCCGTGTTCAGGGTCCTTCTGCCCACGGTTTGAAATTGGCCGTTGTGGGATTCTTCACACCACAGACACGGCAAACACCACAGTCAGGGCACCCCCCCCCACCACCACCATTTTGGAGAGCCAGCGTACCAGCACCCCACTGGCTGGGCCTCATTTCCCAAGTGAGAAACTGAGGCAGAGAGAGGAAGGACATCTTCTCCTTAGTTTTCTTTAGTGCCCACATCCTGTTTGGCACACCACAGGTGCTCAATAAATATTTATTAACTCATTAAAATATTCCTCCTCCCCAAGTTGCAGGTAAGCCATATGAAAGTGGAAAAGATAATGCAATTATACGAATCTAAAATGTTGTTGCAGAAACACGTACTAAACCTGAGACAACAGAACATTTAGTGTTTCGAAGAAAAGAAGTCGCTAACGTGTTTCACTACGGCAAGCCGTGAGCGCTCTTTTTTCTAACCAGATTAGATATTTGAACACGATCCTTTCTAGATCTCCAAAGTGTGGCTCAGATCTGCAAAGCCGTTTGGGACTAAGGCTCCCCATTTTCAATAGTACAAGATTTCGTCCACTGCTCAGACTTTTCAGGTGCTGAACACGACGTTGATCCAAAGTGAAGTAGATGCCCTGTACAGCCAAATATTTAGGTAAAGGCCAAGTCCACTTTCAACAGATGATACCTGCAAGTTAAGAAAACAATCTGCTGACCTTTGGAAAGGCGTGTCGACCACAGTGAACAACAAAAGTATGTTTTCCATTAGAAGAAAGATAGGAACTGGAGATGAGGCTCGAATGGTAAGGGGTAACCACCCATATTAAATAGCTCGGGTTTAGCCTCACCTTTTTCAAAGTACCCTGAAAAAAAGAAAACAAAAAAGTGTTAGTGATATGGATAACACGTCACTAGCTACTCACCGGGACCGTACTGCAAATGTCCAGTTGGTGTCAAACTATAAACAAAACCCCATTCTGAACCCTCGTCGTAGGACTTACCTTCTGCCCTCTGCAACCCCACCCCCCACTTCGGCCCTCCACACCCCCTCACCTCCCCCACCCCCGCCACCACCTCCACTCACTCTCCACTGTGGTAATGATGTGAATGTGCAAAAGTCAAGACTGGGTTAAGAGGGGACCAAAAGGAATGTTTTAGATGAAATCAGATGTGACCCCTGGAATCAGGAGCGTTGGCTGAGCATGGTTTTAATTACGGGGGGCTCAGGCAGCTTCCAGATACCACTCTTCGGCGGCTTGGTGTACCTCTAAAAATGTGCTCGGCCGGCCAGGCTGCCGGCAGGAAGGGTTTATGACCTCCCACTCCATTAAAAAAATAAATAAATCAGAAGCCCCGGAGGCGGTCGCATGTTCAGAAGCAATGAAATTGCAACCTGTTTACTTCTTCGACATTTAAGTTCCCAGCCCAGGCACGGCCTTACAGGCTAAGACTAAACCTTATTGTGAAGGAATTAAAATTCTTTTGCTCTGATGCAGTCCGGCTGATGGCATATGGCCTGTCGCTGAAGCCCCAGGGCTCATCTTGTGTTTTCCGAGATCTCATAAAATCGCCGCACCCTAATGGAAGGAGAGAGTTTTGCATCTTCAAAATGTGTGGGGACTTCATTACAAACTCAAGCTCTTTAGACAGGACAGCCATTCGTCTAAGTCCAAGTCTGCTTTAAGATGCAAAGGAAATGAAGTCCATAAATGTGGAAGAATGGATCTAATATCACGGGGCTGAGGGGGGGAGGCTTCTAAGTCACTGGAAAGAAAGACAGGAGAGCTGAGGACTAAAGGCAAAGGAATCGTCACTAGTCGAAGCCATTCGCTTTGAGAGAGGAGTGCCACCCATCAAATTTTCCTTAGGTGAAGGGTTGGTGTGGCAGTTTTATGTGTCAGCTTAAGTAGGTGGTGGGGACCAGGTACATGATCAAACACCAGCCTATATATTTCTGTGAGGTACTTTTTAGATGTGATGAACATTTAAAACAGTAGACATTGAGCAACGGAGATTACCCTTTATGATGGGGTGGGCCTCACCCAATAAGTTGAAGGCGTTAACAGGTGAGACCTCTGGGATCCTCTGAGGAAAACGGAATTCTGCCTGCCTATGGCCTCCAGGCTCAAGGCCAAAACATGAGCTCTTTCCAGTCTGTGGCCTGCCCTGCAAAGTTCAGACTTGCCAGCCTCCAGTTCCTTAAAATAAATCTCTATCTCTAAATACAACCTGATTTATAAATGCATCCTATTGGTTCTGTTTCTCTGGAGAACCCTGACTAATGTGGTTGTTATGTGGAAGAAAAAAAAAAACACAACAAGGAAGAGAACTCATGTTTGATGGGTACATGAAACATTTCTTTTGATTTTTCACCTGTCTCCTTAATCCTTACAACTATCATATAAAATAAGCAATTCCTCCATTTTCCTGATTAGAGAACTGAGGTTTTGATCTTTCCCAGAATCACGAAGCCAGGAAGTAGTGGACGTCACGTTCGCTCAGGTCTGTCTCCTACGCCATGTCCCTTCCAGGACATCACTTGCTTCCGTGCACGGTTTGTTCTGTGTTATTCCAGAAAGCAGAGCAAGACCTTGGGCCTCCAAGATCTCAGCGAGAGAACCACCTGTAGAGAGAAGTCAAGACGAGAGACAAAGTCCTAATGGCATTCGAGGTCTTGGCTTTGGTCATTTCTGAGATCAGTTTCACTCGTTCCTCAACTGCCAGGGGCATGTTTTGTTTTTTGACCCCTTTTATGGAGTTATAGTTGACACATGATAAACTGAACATATTCAAAGTGTGTAGCTTGATAGGTGTTGATATATACACATCCACGACATCAACATCACAACCAAAATAATGAACATATCATCACTCTCTAAAGCTTCCTCATGTACTTTTCTAATACTTTTCACCTTTCTACTTTCTACTCCCTTATGGCAGCAGGCACTGATCTGCTTTTGGTTACTATAAGTGAACTTATATTTTCTGGAATCTTATATATAAATGGAATGATACAGTATGTACTCTTCTTGGGGGGGGGGAAGGAGCATCTGACTTCCTTCATACAGTAGAATTATTTGGAATTTTGTCATGCCGTTCTGTGTATCAATAATTCACTAATTTGTATTCCTGAGTATTTTTCCATTCTCCGCATATACCATAAACCGCAATCTATTTATTCATCGGCGGGTGGAAATCAGGTGGTTTCCAGTTTGCCGCTGCTCTGAGCGTCCATGTACAGGTTATTATGTAGGCATCTGCAGGGGTCAGCAGACCGTGGCTTCTTTTGCACTTCCCACAAACACAGCCACGTCCGGCATTTATTCATTTGTCTATTGTCCATAGTTGCTTTTGTATTACAATAGCAGAGTGTGTAACGTCTTGGCCAGCAAAGCCTAAAATATTTACTTTCCGTTTTCCGAACCCCCACTGTTGTATGCATTCCTATAGTGACTAGATATAAAGTAGGTGTATATTCAGCTTTTCATACAAATGGCCAAGCTGTTTTCCAAAGTGGTTGTACCAGTTTGCATTTCCACCAGCAGAGGGTGAAAGTTCTATTTTCTCCACGTCCTTGCCTAAAACTTAATATGCTCATTCTTTTTTTTTTTTTTTTTTTGATTTTTTAAATGTTTATTTAGTTTTTGAGAGAGTGAGAGAGCACAAGCAGGGAAGGGGCAGAAAGAGAGGGAGGCAGAGGATCTGAAGCGGGCTCCCTACTGACACCACACAGCCTGATGCGGGACATGAACGTACAAACCGAGAGGTCATTGCCTGAGCAGAAGTCAGACGCTTAACTGACTGAGGCACCCAGGTGCCCCAACAGGCTCATTCTTTTTAATGTTGGCCATTCTAATAGATGTGTAGTGGTTTCTTTTTTTTTTATTTAAACAAATTTTTTTAATGTTTATTATTTATTTTTGATAGAGACAGAGCAAGAGCGCGGGAGGGGCAGAGAGAGAGGGAGACGCGGAATCTCAAGCAGGCTCCAGTCTCCGAGCTGTCAGCACAGAGCCCGACGCGGGGCTGGAACCCATGAACCGCGGGATGGTGACCTGAGCCGAAGTTGGACACTCAACCATCTGAGCCACTTAGGCGTCTGACATAGAGGTTTCTTATGGAGGTGATTTTAGCTTGCATTTCTCTGATAACTAATGGTATTGAACATCTTTTCATGTGTATATTTTTTGTTTCTGTATCATTTTTTGGTTGAAGTAGATGTTTTAAATATTTTTGCTATTTGGGAGACAGAGGATTTGTTTTCTTATTACTGAGTTTTGAGAGTTCTTTATATATTTTGTCCTATAAGCAACATATTAGATATGTGATTTGTTAATATTTCTTTCCAGTCTGTGGGTTGTCTTTTTATTTTCTCCACAGGATCTTCACAAAGCTAAAGTTTTTAATATTGATGAAAGCATATTTATAACATGCTTTAGATATCATGTTTAAGAAATCTTTGCCTTACCCAAGATCATGAGACTTTCTTCCATGAGTTTTACAGTTTAGAGTTATACTCAACTATTTGAGAACTATTAAGAAATGAGCAAAATTTTTAGAAAATTATTTTTTTACAAAAGGCTATCCAAAAACAACAACAACCACAACTACAACAACAACAACAACAACAACAACAACAAAGGCTATCCAATTGTTCCGGAATCATTTGTTTAAAAAACTATCCTTTCTCTGCTGAACTATCTTTGCAACTTTGTTGAAAATAAATTGCCCCATATATGTGCAGGTCAATTTCTGGATTCCTTACTCAGCTTCATTAATCTATTTGTCTATCTTTATGCCAATACCATGCTGTCTTTATTACCATGGATTTATAAGTTTTGAAGTCGAGTAGTAAAAGTTCTCCAATTTTTTTTCAGAATTGTTCTTGCCATTCCATGTCTTTTCTATCTCCATTTGAATTTTCGAGTCAATTTATCAATTTCTACAAAAAAAATCATGCTGGGAATTTGATTGGAATTGTTGAATCTATAGATCAATTTGGGGGGAAAATGGTATCTTAATAATAGAGAGTCCTCTGATCTGTGACACAGTGTAGCTCTTCAATTTTTGGTTAGATGTTCTTTTCTTTCTCTCAGGTGCGTAATTCTCAGTACACAGGTCTTGCAACCACTGGCTGACTGGAAACAAGATCACAAAATAAACAACATCCTGTCTTTGTGTAAAAAATTGGACATTTTACTCATCACATTGCATTAATTTTTGGACTTTTTCAAGTTTATGTATTTATTTTGGGAGAGAGAGAGAGAGAGTGAGCGAGCATGAGTAATGGGGGGGGGGGGCAAAGAAAGAAGGAGAGAGAGAGAGAATCCCAAGCAGGCTCCATGTTCCATGCTGAACCTCATGACTGTGAGATCATGATCTGAGCTGAAACCAAGAGGAGGACTCTTAACCGACTGAACCATCCAGGCTTCCCTTTATTACTGATTTCTAAGTCTAAGATCATAATGTTCAGAGATAATATTTCATCTGAACTTAATCCAAATTAGTGGGACCTTTTTACAGCCCAGAAAATAATCTCTTCTGGTAAATAGTCCATGTACACTTACAAAGGGTGTTAATTCTGCCATTATTGGGTGGAGTATTTTATGAAAGACCAAGTAGGTCAAGCTGGCTGTGAGTTGTTCAAGCCTTCTCTGTCCAGCTCAACTTTCTGCCTGGTTGTTCTATCAATCGCTGAGAGGGGAGTTGCCGAAATCCCACCTACTTACAGATTTGTCTCGTTCATCTTTCGGTTCTACCGGTTTTGGCCTCACGTATCAGAAGCTTTGCTGTGGTGCGTTTCCACGCAAGATACTCTGGTGCGTTCACAACTTTAAAAAGCCGAGTAGAGCATCTTGGGGCCTCACCTCGCACCCTCACGCCTTGTGGGTGGTCCCGAGGTCTCAGCCCGTTCCTCCATGACTGGGTTTAACCATGCATCTTCCAGACTAAATTGCTTCAGAAAAGAATTACCCAAACACACAATTTTAAAGCAGCGTGTTTTTCTCTCCTTGTGGTACTTGAAATCTCATTGGAGAAGCAAGGCCATGACATTACAGCAAACAACACAAGGCCATTTATTATTAATAGCCAGATCTGGCGGAGAAATATTCTGCAGGATTCCCAAGGGGCCGGAGTTTAATCAGGACCGGGGCTTATTTGTATGCTTTCATTCTTTTGTTCTTCCTCTCTCCCGCCTTCTCTCTCTCTCTCCCTCCCTCCCCATTTCCTTCCTTCCTTCCTTCCCTTCGCTTCACATTTACTTTGTACCTAATCAGACTCCGTTCCTTTGTCAAGAATTGATTCAGGCCAGATCCCTGACCTCAGAGGGTACAGAAGAGAAGCTGGCTTGGAAGAAGTGGGACTTGAGTGGAGCCTTGAAAGACAATAGCTGAAGGACATATTCTGTAGGATGAAGAATGGACTTGACACATGCACAAGCAAATGAATTCTGTGCTTATCTGGAAAACTCGAAACCTTCATGTCTTCTATATGATCCTTGTCGATCAAAAAATAAAGGTGCTTCTTTGTTTTGTTGCCCCTCCTACTAAAATCGCAGATACTTAATAAATGTGGGGTGGGGAGGAGAGACTAAATGACAGAAATAACCATTCCTGTTATATCACCGATGTGTAACCGCTTCACAATCTTTGGTATCTTTCTAATTTGTTTCCACATACGAAAAATAAACATTAAATTTTATATCCAGATCTTTTCTTGACATTCTGTCCAGAATTTTCTACGTTATCATAATTTTAGTCAATGTAACTTTAGACACAGTCTAATCGAGAGGCTGAACAAGTTGAAAAATCTCTCTATTGTTTTATATCTAGATTGTTACTGGTTTTCCCTTATCAAAAACATTCTGCCAAAGCATTTTTAGACACTATTTTTTATTTGTATAAATTATTTAAATTTAAATAAATTTGTATTTATTATTTTAATGCCTTATAAATGAAGGGAAATTTTAGAGATTATCAAGTCCAACCATTTCAATTTTCAGACAAGAAACTGAGCTATGGGTAATTAACTGAGTTTTTTGGATCTATGCTTCTCGAACTTTAATATGTATGGGGATCACCTGGGGATCTTATTAAACTACAGATCATGATTCAGTAAGTCTGGGGTGGATCCCAATATTCTGCATTTCTGACAAGCTCCCAGGTGATGCAGGTGATTGCACAAAAATATGATTTATACATCAGGTAAAGGATTTGAAACAAAATATGTCTGTCTGCAAAGCCCAAGCTCAAAGCCTCTATTACCTAGGACAGACTATAGTGGCTAATCAGAACCGATGTGTAGAAGCTTTCAAATGTAATTGAAATTTAATTTAATTATCTTAGTTTAAGGATATCCTTTCTACCAGCCATTGAAGATATGCAAACTCTAGCTGAACACCCAAATTGGTAGAGAGGTTTAATGGAAATTCAGTGATGGAGGGGAGCATCTATCATCCAGTGACCTTGAAGGTCCTCCCGACCTCAAAATTAAGGTTTTATTATATATGTTAATATTAGATACTTTGGATATTTATCCCAACAGCTAGCTCTCCAGGGATTTAAGATTCAAGGAGCCATTTTCTGATAGAAGTGCACTGTCAAGCAGGAGAAACAGATGAAATTAGGAGGGTGTTTTTGTTTTTGTTTTTGTTTTTTTTAAACCACACTGGATGGTAGTTAGAAACCCAGGAGATGGCCAGAGTGGTCACATGAAAGAAAAATCTTCCTCTGTCTCCCTCCCTCCCTCCCTTCCTCTCTCTCTCCTTCTCCCTCTCTCCCCCTCTACTCTTTTGGAAAAATAAAACCTCACATTTGAGAAATTTTGGGAAATATAATTTGCATTTGAAGAAAATGTCAGAATTTTTTAACACAAGATGGGAAGCAAAAGAGAAAATGTAAATGATTGGGGTCTCTTTACAAAAGGAAGATAGTGTCGCTTCTTAGTACAGACACATTTCTCTTTACAAGGTTTTCAAATGATAATGTTCTCCTTGAAACATGTTAAATGTCTGAGTCGTAAATTTCAAATTGTCACTGCAGGCTGAGCTCCCGCATGAGAAGAAGAAGGACTGCTTGTTTTTTTACACAAGCTTCTCTAAAACTCCTGAAAAATTCCCAAATTATTGATTTCACTTAAGCCTTCCAAAAACTGGAGCCCCTGCTTGGTGACACACAGGCGCATGGATGACAGAGACGATGCCTCAGAGATGCCACCCTGCTTAGTCAACAACTATGACCTCCTTCCAGTATTCTGGATTCCTATTCCCAGGGACCCATCCGACTTCCCCCTGTGGGTTGGACACCTGCTGTCCATTATCCACCTTCCTTGCCAAACCAGGTGCTCCTCCTGATCCTGAATACACTCATTTCATTTCCCTCTCCTCTCCCCCAAAGCACAAATTAGATTCACCAACACCTGACCTCCACTCTTATGGCCATCACATCCTGCTGATTCCCCTGTTGCTACTGGTTCAATAATTTAATCTCTCCTGTCTCCAAGTTCTTATGCTCAGCCTTTCTGGTGCATCCTCCACACTGATGCCAGAACATTCCTTTCAAAGGGCAACTATTACTCTTCCTAGGTGTGAAGTCACACTTTGGTCTTGGAATCTATGACTGACTACAGCCCAAAGGTCCCACTTCCTCACCTGTCATTCAAAACCTTCTCTAAACTGCCCCCACCCTTCCTGTTCAGCCTCATCCCAATTTAAGCTAGAGTCTAGCCAGGCAAAAGAATGTGCCCTTCCTGGAAGATGTATTTAGGAAGTACGTTGGCATAGTGGTCACCAGGCTTTGGATTCGAGCTTCAGCTCTACCTTCTCCAAGCTGCATGGGACCTTCAGGCCAGAAGTCAAGACTTCAAGACTTTGCGATGGCCTCCCATTTTTTAAAACGAAGGTACTAACAGTGCCTCTCTCCTATCATCAGTGCAAGGATTCAAGGTAACACTTAGAGCAGAACTTCCAGTTGCTGCCAGGCACACGTGTACTAAAACAGGGTTGTGGCTGATCTTACAACAGAAGGACCAGGATAGATTGCAGGCTCATGGATTTTCTCTAATCGGTCAAAGACCTGAGATCTCAGGGCAATGGACTAGCGCACAATGTAAGAGAGACACTCACAAACAGGGACCAGACCTGAGTACTTGCTTACCTGGGGCAAATGCAGCAGCACACCATGAAGAAGAATTCTAGAAGAAGCTAGAATAGCTCCTGAGTGGAAGTCACTGAGAGAGTACAGAGCAGTTGGGGCCACAGATATAAGGGAATTTATACACATTTTGCGGGCTTTTTTCCCATAAACAGAACTCGGTGAGAATCTTGGGGATGTGTCCCTCATGACTCAGGTCTGGGATTGGGGAATAGCAGCCACTGGAAAGTGGACATATCACCAAGAGCCTTTGCACAAATAGGGACCTCATTTATCAGATAGTCTGATCTACCTTGCATTCATACAGGGCTTTATTTTTTTCATTATTATTATGTATTTGAAGGCAGAAATTCCTAGTTTAATCTTTTTTTATGGTGAAGGAAAACAGATGTCAAATAATTATGTCCCTTTCCCAAGGTCACACAATGAGTTTCTTTAGAGGTAGTCCAAAAATCGTGGTCAAGGGCTTTTGCTCTGAGCCCACTTGCTGTGTTGGTAGGAAACATCTATTCAAACATGAGATGTTGAAGGTTCTATCACGCATGGGCTCATTTTGTATGACTTACTACTGTCCTGTCAGGTAGGTTAAAGTATGGGCTAATAACCCCATTTTACAGATGAGAGAATTGAGGCTCAGGGAGATTAAGGCTTGCCTCAAATTGAAGGGCAGTGTTGTTAAGGTGGGGCTGGAAAAGAAAGAGCTGGGAGGAGGGGGGAAGAGATAGTCCTTAAAGATTTTATCCCATGAGCAATTTGAAACTGTAGGTGTGGTTTACTTTTTTAAAGTTTATTTATTTATTTTGAGAGAGAGAAACAGAGAGAGAGAGAGTAGGAGAGAATCCCAAGCAGGCTCCTTGCTGTCAGCTCAGAGTCTGTCGCGTGGCTCGATCCCCAAAACCGTGAGATGAGGACCTGAGCTGAGACCAAGAGTTGGACGCTTAACTGACTGAGCCAGCCAGGCGCCCCATGAAACTGTAGATGTGTTTTAAGAACACACAGACACAATCTGATGTCGTTTTATGTTACTTTTTCAAACAAGCAATCCTGTTTATAATATTCTTTTACATTTAGCCACTTAACATCCACTCCTTTTTTTGCTGGCAGCCACACCCTGCTTTAACTTTGAGGAAGCTACCCCTTCCCTACTTATAGCCTGGAAGATTCTAGGAAGAGCATGTGCCAGGCTCCATGTCTTGGCCCTTGGCTGGTTAACTGTGGGCCACATGCCCTAGGTGGACCTGGTCAGGGCCAACAAGACCCAGTTCTCAGGTTTTTACTAGGCTGTCACTTTTATTGGACTCTTCCATTCCCTGTAAAAGATGTTGAGACCACACCACACAGAGAGCAGAAAGTGCCCAGCTCAGAAGAAGCCAAGTCCAGAAATGCATCCTAGCAATGTTTTTAAACTCAAATCAAGCCTTACTTAAAGTCAAATCTACCCCCGGCATTTTGCAGTTATGTGAACTATCAATCTCTCCCTCCCTTATCCCTGCCTTCTGAAAGTGTTTGAGTTGGATTCTTAAAAACCCCAGTGGAAAGACACCTAACTAGTATACCCTTTCATGGCTGTTAAATGAACAAACTTGTAAAAATAATGACCAACATTTGGTAAGAGTGTGAGAAATGGGCTTTTTCCTACACAACTTATATAAATATAAATAAGTGCACACACACACACACACACACACACACACCACATATATAAACTTAAAATATGTGCATACCCTAACACTCAAAAATTTCACTTTAAAAATGTTATCTTACATAAATAAAGATTGTGTGAGACAAGTTAGTTGGAAAGAGACAAATTAGTTAAAGATGTTATGACAAATAGTGATCCATCTATACAACACAAACTAAGTAGAATTTAAAATAATATTGCAAAATATTGACATGTTAAAATGTTTATAAAGTGCCAATGAGTATAATATACACTATAAATTATAGGTACCATATAATTTTATTTTGCTTACAAAAATGTAAACTTATATGCATATAGAAATAATGGGGAAGCTATACCCTGATACATTACCAGTGGTGGGAATATCAGTAAATTTTTCACATTTTCCTTTTTGATATTTCCTTTTAAAGACATGTTTAATTATCATGAACTACAAAAACAACACTTACAGAAAGCTTTTTAAGGGAAAATAACTTAGACATTGCATTACAGAAAAATTAGAAAAACAAAAGGAATGAGCCCATTCATAAACATAACACTGTAATACAGTCATTCTCATGGAACTGGATATCTTTCTTTGCAGGATTTTTCTAGGCTTTGTTTTCCCTTGGTGTTGTAGCTATTAGAATGTATGTACCATTTTGCATCCTGTTTTTGCCACTTAACATCTTGTGGGTTTTTCATGATGTCCCAGATCATTATTACACATTTCCATCCAATGTTCATAATGGTTTATGTACCATTCTGTGGATTTATTGTACTTTTCTTTATTTAACCATTCCTATATTGTTGGATGTTCAGGCTGTGTGGTTCTTCAAAAACATATTCTGTATATTTGGGATGGTTTCCTTTGGAAAAATCCCCAGAAGTGAACCCATTTCATCATCTAAGGAAGGACTGTCCCAAGAGCACATGTAAGGAAGAGTTAATCCCATAAAAGCCATCACCTGGGCTCCTGACTTCCTCTCACTAGGATTCCTCACTGGGGGATCTTCGGGAGCTGTGCCTTCTGCCCAAGCTCCTGCCAGGACCCATCTTTCAAGTGCAGGGCAAGCACAGAGCTTCCGAAGCCCAGAAGGAGGCTGGGACCAGGCCAAGGGCCTGCTGGGGGAAAACTAAGAAATAAAAGCAGGATAAAAATCTTTCCAGTTACTTCTAAGTGCAACTTGAGGCTTAGTGGTCACCAATTGAATCAATATCTGACCCAGAGGCTGACTGACTGAGGAGTTGAGTCATTTCCTCATGTCCAAGGCTAGAAAATGGAGACTCTGTAATGGACAGGGAGAGCCCTTCCCCTGTGAAGGAGGGCCTGTAATGGAGGAAGGCTGGCCTTGGGTCAGAAGGCCTCAGTTCCACCCACCAGATATGGGACTCTGAGAATGTCTTCCTGACAAAATGGCGCTAATAATACCTGTCTGCCTGGAAGCCTGAACGTCTTCAATGAGAAATGGATATGAAAGTCCTTTGTAAACTCTAAAGTGCTGTGTGTGTCCTTGTGAGGGATCAAGACGGTCTTTGCTTGAAAAAGGTTAGAAAACGACAGTGTCCTCGCTCACTATGCTTAGTGTCTGATGGTTGTTTCTTCATTGATCCCACGTTTATT
Source organism: Panthera onca (assembly GCF_046562875.1). Taxonomy (NCBI): domain Eukaryota; kingdom Metazoa; phylum Chordata; class Mammalia; order Carnivora; family Felidae; genus Panthera; species Panthera onca. The sequence continues at coordinate 13,079,717 of NC_138342.1, forward strand.
GAGTGCCTGCCATGTGCCAGGTAATTTTTTTACGTACTTGAGATACAAAAGTGAACAAGACAGGTAAGGCCTTTCATGGAACTTTACATCCTAGTGAGTGGAGACCACACCACACAGTAAACAAACAAGTGAGCAAAAGAGAAAACAAGGTGGGTGTCAAGAAAAAATAAAGTGGGGTGATAGGGCAGAGAGTCCAGGAGTGAGGGATACTGTTGTTTTCTGGAATGAGAACAGAGAGTCTCCAGAAGGTGACAGTTATACTGAAGCCTGAAAGGTCAAAGAAGCAAGCCACCTGAAGACACAGGGGAAGATGCCCCAGCCAGAAGCAACAGCAAGAGCAGGAGGTGGGGAAAAAGTTGGAGGGTGCCCCACCCCCCAAACTGATATGGTAAAACCTAACCCCCAAGATGACGGCATTAGGAGGTGTGGCTTTTGGGAGGATGGACTCTTCTGAACGGGACTAATTCCTTTAAAAGAAGAGATGTCATTAATTAGACGTATGGGGATGATCACTTTGCAATATACAAGAATATTGAATCACTATGTTGTATGCCTTGAAGCTAATGAAATACAAGAGGCACTGTGAGTTGATAATTGATGAAGGGTAATATGGCACTTCACCCACACCCTTCTCTCTGCTTTGGTGTATGTTTGAAATTATCCAAAAAGAAGAAGAGACACCAGAGCTTCCTCTCCCTGCCATGTGGGGACAAATGAGAAGACTGCCATCTACAAGACGAGAAGAGTTGCCTCACCAGCACCTGATTGTTCTGACACCTTGATCTTGGACTTCCCAGCCTCCAGAACTAGGGAAAATGTAATTTCCACTGTGTAGTCCACCCATGCCAGTGTTTGGTGATAGCAGCCTGAGAGACTAAGACAAAGATAACAAGCCCATAAGTCTGTACAGGTTGGTTTAAAATAAGTCTCAACGTTCCTTGGTCAGCAAAATGTCTCCAGTCAATGTAGTCTTAACTGCAGTAATAATGCCCCCAAAGGAAGAATAAATTAGTTCTTGGTGGAAGCACAAAAGAACCTGGCATTTTTTGCATTTGAAGCACAAGTACATATGCAATACATAAATAAATGTATCGATGTTCTTAAATTTTCATGGGAAAGTTGATTAGGAAACAAGTACCTTAAAAAAGTCCTTAAGAGTCAACAGTAAAAAATAGGTTGAGAAATACTTAAGTTAGAGCCAGTCAGGGCCTAGCATTAGGTCACTCAAAGGTGAGTGAGAAGTTTTCCTTTTGTAGTAGAACCTAGGAGTCCAAATCTTCCCATGCTGCCCACCATTATCACCCCCCATGACCCCCCAAGAGAGACATGCAGAGAGAGCCAGACTTAGAGAAGGAGGGCTTGTTACCAGCAGAGAGTTTGGTCATCCCATCTCTGCTGTGAACACCAAAAACTGGCCCCCAAAAGGGCTTCATTAAGACAGAACTTGCTTTCTGTCTCACATCAATGAATCCCAGAAGAAGTCCAAGCCTGATATGGCAGCTCCACAATGACCTTGGACACTGGTTCCTTCCTCATGGTCTAAAAATGGTTGCTCAAACTCAGCCATCATGTTCGAAGTCCAGGCAGCTGTAGGGAGGAAGATCATCAGGCACACCCCAGAATTGGTACTTCTACTTATATCCCATTGCTGGAACTCATTCATATTATCCCCACCCTGCCCCAGCTGCATGGGAGGTTGGAAATAAAATCCTTAGAATAGCAATGAGCCTAGCTCAAAGTTGAACAATCTCTTATAAATAAAGAAGGAGAGAACAGATGCCAAGGGACCGCCATCTGCCATGATGTGCAGATCCTATGTGGACCTTCTCTCCCTCATATGGTGCAGAATCAGGAAGATCCCTTACACAGGCTTTCATGAGTTTCTGTCTCTGGGCCTCCCTCTAGTACCCACTGGATTTTCTTTTCTTTTTTGTAAAATGTATTTATTTTTTTTATTTAAGTGATCTCTACACCCAACATCGGGCTCAAACTTACAACCCTGAGATCAAGAGTCAAGTCACCTACTCCTCAGACTAAGCCAGCCAGGTGCCCCGCTGCTGGATTTTCTAAGGTGGCAATAAAGCAGTGAGAAGTGGAGGGCATGTTTTCACTGGAAGAAGGAGGCTCCAGGGACCATTATTTCAAACACTGGAGAGAGAGACAGAGAGAACCTTCCCTATTTAGGTTTATTTATATTCTCCTGTTAACACTCATTCCCCTAGTAATGTGATTCGATTAACATTCCAGAACCTGACTCATTCTCCACACTATTTTTTCCTGCCAGGAGATGGGGGAGTAAGAAGAGCTCACACCTTCCTTTACCCTATGGGCCATCTCCCTCTAAGAGCCGCCCAAAGCAGAAGGAAGCTGAGGCAAGAAAAGTCGTGCATGGAGGGATGTCTCTAGGGAGAATGTCCGTAGGGCAGCCCAAGAACACAAGGGCACGGAGGCCCTGTCTAATAAAGGAGCAGATCCCTAAAGGGATACCTTCGGCACAGCATGCGGAGTGCTGAAATCACAGTGTGAAAGACTTTGAGGGTGGGGAGGGTGGGGAGAGAAAGCTCCACAGAAGCCAGCCATGACCACAGAGGTGCCAGAAGGGGGAAAGAGACATTCAAGGCAGAGCAAAGGCCTAAAGGGGTGAGGAGGGACACACGTTTGGGGGACACTGGGTAGTTTGTTTGAGATGAGGGCCATATGAGAAGACGGTGAAGGTGGCAGGTGGGAGAGGAAATATGTCGGAGATGAATTTACCTGAAATGGTAGCAGGCACAGTCTAGCTACTTGGCTCCAAATGTCCTTGGTGAAGTTAACAGATTTGGGCTGGTAAGGAACAAAGAGCTGCACGTAGAGGTGATGGATGAGCCCCAAGCCTGGAGAGACCTTGAAACGAAATCCCTGTGATCCCAGGAAAGAACAAATCTGAGAGCTACAGGACGCAGGGTGGCTGGACGCCTTTCTGTAGAACCCATTCCGAGCACTGCCGAAACCCCAGTGGGTTGAAGAGTGCCCCCTAAAATTCACATCCACCTGGAACTGGAGAATTTGAGCGTATTTGGAAATAGGGTCTGTGCAGATGTCATTCATTCACTTAAGATGGCAATCGGACTGGTGTCCTTATAGGAGGAAAAGACTTGCGGAGATGCGCGGGGAAGAAGGCCATGTGATGAATGCAGAGACCGGAAAAACAGGAAAACCAGCAGAAGCTAGAAGAGGAGAGGGAGGATGTCCCCCTAGAGCCCTCAGGGGGAGCACAGCTCTGCTAACACCTTGCTTTCAGACTTCCCGTCTCCAGAACTTTGCGAGTGAAGTTCTGCTGTCCAAGCACCCCGTTTGTGGCACTGAGTTAGGCGGCCCAGGACGCGAACACACCTGCCCTGCCAGGCACGATTCTGTGCGTGCGCCAGCAGCACATCGGCGTGTCAGCAAAGGAGAGACGCGTCCACGAGGCCTTGCGGGCCCTCCACGCAGCGACGGGGGGTAACAAGGAAGCGACCCAACGAACCGACCAAAGAGGGAGAAGGCAGAGAAGAGGAAACGGGCCCAAGCTGCAGGTGGTGGGACACATCTCCAACTTAGGCCACCGGATGCGTTGTTTCTGGATAACTCGGAAACAAAAGAGCCCGTCACCGGCTCGCTTCCGTTGCCATGGCAAATCCATCCTTCCCCTGCCTCCCACGCCTCCCCCAAACGCTACCGCTCGCCACTCTCGGTTGTAAATACTTCCATAAATGTCGAGCACATAAAAAGCAGGAATGCCCCGAGTCATTCTGATTTACCACCCCTGTTTTAGAAACAAAATTAATCTGTACAATGTATCGGAGCGAATATGCCCCGGAGTCCAGAAAGCCGGTGAGCCAGAAAGCCAACCTTGGACAGCGTGTGCGCTCTCGGGCTGGCTCTGCGGGCTGAAACGAAGCAGGGCCTGGGCTCGGGGTCTGCGACGCTGCCTCCTGTGGTTTGGGTTCAGGCGCATCCCTACCTTGGGAGCCTCAGCTGGAAAATGAGCAGGTGGGATTGCCCAAGCTAACATCCTTTCCGGTTGGAAAATTCTGTCCCTGGGGCTGAGCCCAAGCGGCCCGGAGGGGAGATGTCCCCTGTGAGGGTCTTGGATGGAGCACCCAGGGGCTCTGCTTCTCACTTGACGGTACAGGACAAGGAAGGGCACACAAAGACAATACCTTACGAAAGGATTCTACAGCACCATCCAAAAGCTCCTCACGTGGTCCAAGTCCTGGATTCTGACTTTTTGTCTACCATTGTTTTTAATGCTATTTCTAACAGTAGCAGCTAATGTTTATAAACACTTTTCTGAGTTCAGGCACAATTCTAGGCACTTTTAATACATATTTTTAAAGTTTTATTATTTTTTTAATGTTTATTTATTTACTTTTGTGTGTGAGAGAGACAGAGAGAGAGCGAGTGCACAAGTTGGGGGAGGGACAGAGAGAAACAGGGAGACACAGAATCCCAAGCAGGCTCCAGGCTCGGAGCTGTCAGCAGGGAGCCCGATGTGGGGCTCAAACTCACAAACTGTGAGATCATGACCTGAACTGAAACCAAGAGTCAGACGTTTAACCTATTGAGCCACCCAGGCACCCGCCCATAGGCACTTTGATATTTTAAATGTTACTCTTTACCTCATATCTATCAGGTAGATACTGTGATCTCCCTCACTTTATAGGAGAGGATGCTGAGGTGGGGTGGGGGTCAGTGGTTGGCCCCAAATGCTGTTAGCTACCATGTCCTGCTGGGGGTTTTTTAATGATTAGAGGAAAGGGCCCTTCATTTAACATCGAGATGGTGAATCAGGTGTCAAGGAGCAGGACCAGTGTTCTGCAGGACTCTCCGGGGAGAGCTGCTCAGTCTTGTTCTCCATCTTTCCCCACCCTTCCTGTCACCCCTAGAGTAGCCATCTTGTAAGGCTCTCCTGAGCCAGTCGGTTGAAAATCCACACCTGGGGCATCCAACTGTCTGTCATTCAACCTCACACAGCTTGTGTATAAAAGTGACATAACTGCCATTTCCTGCTCCCACATGGCCAAGATCTTCTCATTCCTGGGGTGGTTTCACTGAGCCCCGGGAACTCCTGGGACTTCTGGTCATGTGACCTTGTGGCTGCAACCAGCCAGGGGGGCTCCAGGAACTGTGGTCAGTCTCCAGTCTCCCCCCATGTGGAGGAGAAACTGAGGCACAGGGGGTGGATGCCGTTGCCCCAATGTCTCAAAGCCTCACTTGGCAGACCCAAGCTTGGATCCCTGTAGCCATATCTGGCCTCTTCTCTGTGTCCCTCTGACTTCTCACCTCCAGAAAGCATCTTCCTCAGTCCTTGTCAAAGACCTACAGCAGAGAAACTTTGTCTTGTGTGCACTCCCCTTTTTCCTCCCCATCCCAAGGAACTGCTCCTATATATCCCTGCTGCTCTAGAATCACTCTGTCCAGCTCGACACCCTAGCCGTCTCCAGCCATGCTTTCCACATTGAAAACAGTCCCTGCTGCATTGAAGTCGTGTGTACCCACCCCTAATTTGTCTGATGAATGCATCCATTCAAACCCTTGTTGAGAACCAACTGTGTTAAGAGAGTCAAGATTCTGTACTTTTCAAAGCAGAGTTCAGACAGTCCCTTGCTCCTGAGGACTGCTGTGTAATCACAGATTTCTGGCTACAAAGAAACTTCTTGGGGATTCTGTTCAAATAAATAGCTTCCTGGATCCCCTCGGGGAGAGGGGACTCTAGTTCTGATGTGGAAACTAGTGTCTGTGCATTCCCAAGTGACAAGATGTGACTACCGTTTGGGCCCACTGCATCAACGGGTTCCAGTGATCTCTTTGGGTACCTGATTACCCAAGGTCACACCCACACCTTCTGACCACTCACTCTTGTCCAGGGAAAGTGCTTTTCTTTTTAGCAGGCTTGGAATTTTCTTCCCTTCCCTTCATTCCTGGCGTTATTTTAGGGGAACAATGACTCAACACTGACTCATGCCGTCTTTCCAGCCCACTGCTTCATTCCTGAACTAACTGGGGTTCTTTTCAGCGCTTCTACCTACTCTGGAAAAAGAGAGAGAGAGAGAGGTAGAACAGAGGATTCTTACTGGTGCTTCTGCTCCCCAAGTTTACATGCACACCACAGAGTGCTTGTTCTAATTCATTTTTCCACTTTCGGTCCCCAACTCTAAAACTCAGCCCCGTAGTATGTTTCAATCCACAAAGTATCCTTCTACAAACTGGTAGGAGTCCTCACCAGGGAGGGTCATATTTATGTTCCAAAGTAACTTCGATGTGATGGAAAGGACCTCCTTTCCAGGGTTAAATGTTGCCAACTTCTTGTATCATCAAAGCATTTCCAGAAGAACAGGATTGCTCCTTCTCTACAGCAGACCCTGGTCCCTAAACAGAACAAAACCTCTCAGCTTGCTTCTCCACTCTCGGTCTTTCTCTCACTTGCACACCTGCCTTCATTTCTAGTCCAGAGCTGCTGTGGTCTTGGTTCCCAGCTTTTGGTTATTTTGGTGACCATTTAAGATGCAAATGAAGTAGACTGAAGGCTCACTGGCATGCAAGCTGCAATGTATCATCTCTTCGGCAAAAAACATTCAGCAGATTCAGACACACACTTCCCGAACACATGCTGCATTTCTCTCACCAAAACACACATTTTCACATACCCAATGCTGTCTCGAATTCAGAGCATCATTCTTGCTCTTTGGGGAGGACATATTTCCTCATCCATCTTCTAGAGAGACCTCTCTGCCCCAGCTCTATTGACTCTGCCAGTAACCACGTTCTGGGCTTGTCCTTGCAAAAGGATCCCCTATAACCTCAGGTTCCCCTGTCCCACAGGGAACCAACCAGCTTCTCCCAGAAACCTGCTCCCCTTCCAGGTTTCTTGCATCCTCTTCAGATTTCTTCCAAACTCCTCTTTAAACTTGCATGCTATGCTCATTCCTAGACACAAGATGAGATGGAATAATTTATTACACCCCTCTTTTTACTATGCCCCAAGGCACAAAGCTGGCCACATGAAGCTCCTAAATTCAATAAATACTGAATTGGAAGGAATGTACTTAGCATAAAGCTGTTTGAAAGTGTAAAAAAAATGGGGTGCCTGGTTGGCTCAGTCAGTTGAGCGTCCGACTTCGGGTCAGGTCATGATCTCACAGTTCGTGGGCTCGAGCCCCACATCCGGCTCCACACTGACAGAGAAGGGCCTACTTTGGATCTTCTGTCTCTCTGTCTCTCTCTCTCTGCCTCTCCCTCCCCACCAAAACCAAATAAATAAACCTTAAAAAAAAGAAAGAAAGAAAGTGTAAAAAAGGCAAGGGATTATACTCTTTCAACACTTGCTACAATTATCACTTTCCAGAAAGTGCTCTAACAGTGACAATACATGACCTTTATATAGAATCCAAAGTTAGTTCTCATCCAAACAGTAATGTAGAAAATGTTCTGCAGTCCAAAGATCTGAAGCTGAGTCTTGCCTTTATCTTATTGAATTTGAACACAGGGCACAATCTCTCTGAATCAAATCAGGATGATAACAGTTGTAGTAGTAGTAGTAGTAGTAGTAGTAGTAATAATAATAATAACTCAAGTATAATTAAAATTCTAAAAAGTAGGGGCACCTGGGTGGCTCAGTCAGTTAGGTGTCTGACTTTGGCTCAGGTCATGATCTCACGGTTCGTGGGTTCAAGCCCCGCATCGGGCTCTGTGCTGACAGCTCAGAGCCTGGAGCCTGCTTCCGATTCTGTCTCTCCCTCTCTCTCAAGAATAAATAAACATTAGAAAATTTTAAAAAAATAAATAAAATTCTAAAAAGTATATTCTTGTGGGAAAGTGCATGCTAAGTCAACATGCTCCTCTAAGACTCTACCTTCCAAGGAGTCACCTGGTAGAGGAGACAACTTTCTCCATGTGGTCCTACTGTGCGTGATCTTATTTCCCTACAAACAGTACTGAAATGACCCCACCTAACCTTTAGATTCCTTATTGATTTCGACAGTGTCCAAGTCTAGCACAGTGCAGTTGTTCGATAATTACTTATTGAATGGAAGGATGAACTTGCAACAAATGTGGTCATTAGGATCATGTTTATACCTCTATTTGCAGTTAAAATCCTTCATTTCACTTTGGGTCTCCCTCCCTAATTGTGTGCTGAATTCTGACCAAAATGAAAAATGTACTCAATTGTGTAAGGATACTCAAAAAGACATTTCCACACATCTGCACGGACTTTTACCCTTATCACCACAAACAAAAATATATAAATATATGCATGTATATGGAAGGCTTATTCTGAGGCAAACAGAATGGGCAACTGGGCTAAGAAAGAATGATCCCTTGCTCCTGAACTAACAAAGAGCAGATAGCTAATCAATTTGCCGAGAAGTTATCCATTGTTGAAAATTAACCTGAAATGTGATCTCTGGCTGTAACGTCCGTGTGGTAAGATGATGTGTGAGGTTCTGCTTTTTCAAAGGCTTCGCTGCCACTCTGTCCCCTTCCAAGAAGTCCCCTGATTCACAGACAGGTCCAGCCCCTCTCCCTCACGGAGATTTAATAGTTGAGGCCCGCCTCCAACCCATAAAACCAACCTGTCACTGGGGCGAAATAGCTCACGTGGGGCTGGGGGGCAGGGGAACAATCCATCCAGAAGAAGCCACGTGAGCAAAGTCACTGGGACAAACCCGGGCCCGTCATTTGCAAAGTCTTCACCCTCCACGATGCGCCCGATTGGAAGTCAGAATGGAATGGATACTTGATCGCTCGTTCTTTCCAGCTCCACGGAGCCAAAAGCTTCACTCACAGCTACTCACGCCAGTTGCCTGCTGACCTTTTATGGGTTGCAACCTGCGTGCCTGACTAACTGATTTGTTCCAGCTGCAGCGATATTTTCTACCTTCCTTGTTACTTAATTGATCCTGGCTGTGCCTGGTCCCGCAAACCAGCCCTCCTGGACCTTGCAACATATGCTGTATATCCTGCATGTACTCCTGTGTCCTGACAAGGAACATAAAAATCAGAGATGGCAGGAGACAAGGGGAGGGAGATGTCAAACGCAGCGGTACGAATGCAAATCACTTGGCTTTCCTCCTTGGGTCTCTCCAGCACTGTCCTCTGCACCGTAGACCTAATGACCCTCTTCCTACAGACAGCACATCTCTGGAGACTCAGATTTTCTCCTCAAACTTTAAAAACAGTAATCACCCACAGACCTTTAAAGGCAAAAGAAAACAATAGAATAACAAATGGGTTCCTTCATCCATTCTTTGTTCTTTTCACCATGTGTATTAAGTTCCTACTTGGAACTTAAGTGCTTGGCATAGTGCTAACCTCCAGGAAAACAGAAGTGAATTAGAGTTTCTGCTCTGCAAGAGCTCGCAGTCATGTGGGGGGCAAAGATGCAACAAATAACCAGAACATTGTGACATATGCCTTCACCTCGATGGGCAGTTCTCGATGTACAGCAAGGGACCCCTGGGCATTCCCAAGACCCTTCCAGAGAGTCTGTGAGGTCCAAACACTTCTTATAATAAAACTACCATGTTTTTGCTGTTTTTTTTTTTTAACCATCATTCTCTCTTAAGTGTACAATGGAGTTTTCAAGACACGACATGACATGTAAAGTCACAACAGATCACAGACAGATAGGACAGTCCAACTGTCTTCTGTTCAGCCAGACATTAAAGAGATTTGCAAAATGTAAAATAATGTCACTCTCCTTATATTGTCCTGTTTTGGAAAATATAGTTACTTTTCATACACATGTCTTACTGTGTCATTGTATATAATTGGTTTACTGTGATTTTTAAATTAATACAAATGTAAACAAAACCTCAGAAATAATTTCGAATGTAGCAAATATTGATAGATACAGCTGTTAACCACAGATCTTATGTGTGCTTCATCAGCTTTTACATGTACCTGTGTGTATGTGTAAAGTTCTAGGAAATTTTATCACATGGAGATTCACGTAACTATAATCTTGACCACCATACAGTACAGAACTACTCCATCACCACAAAGAAACTTCCTCATGTTCCTCCTGTAGAGTCATACCTGCCTCCCAACCCGAATTCCCATCAATGGCTGATCTGTTCTCTACAACTATAATTTTTTGTTACTCTGAGAACATTCATGTTAAGTGGAATCATAAGCATGTAACCCTTTGAGACTGACTTTTTGGTTTTTGGGCCATAATGCTTTTGACATCCATCCCAGAAAATGTGCATATAGTTCAATAGTTCATTCTTTTTTTTTTTTTTTTAACATTTTATTTATTTTTGAGACAGAGAGAGACAGAGCATGAACGGGGGAGGGGCAGAGAGAGAGGGAGACACAGAATCGGAAGCAGGCTCTAGGCTCTGAGCCATCAGCCCAGAGCCTGACGCGGGGCTCGAACCCACGGACCGCGAGATCGTGACCTGAGCTGAAGTCGGATGCTCAACCGACTGAGCCACCCAGGTGCCCCCATTCTTTTTTTTTTTTTTTTTTTTTATCGCTAAGTAGTATTCCTTTGAAAATATGTACCAGTTGTTTATTTACTCATCCACTGAAGGACATTCGCACTGTTTTCAGTGTTTGGCTCTTGCAAACAAGCTACAAATGAAGAACGCTTGTGTAGGGGTAGTTGTGTGTACATGGGTTTTTATTTCTCTAAACACTCAGAACCATGTGTGCTGGCTCATATGGGGAATATGTTCAGCTGAGACATTACTCCATATTTCCAGTGTGGCTGCACGATTTTTCCCACCAACAGTGTATGCGAGGCCTAGTTGTTTCACCATCTCACTAGTACTTTTGTTTTGTCTTGTTTTGTATGTGTGTGTGTGTGTGTTTCCCCCATACTCTTTATCATTAGTATTTTTTGTGTCGGTCATTTTAATGCGTGTGTTGTGATACCTCATTGTGGCTTTCGTTTGAATTTCCCTGACAGCTAATAATGCTGAACATACTTATGTGTGTTTATCCATATATCTTCTTGATTTGATCAGGTGTGTGCTCTTATTGAATGGTGTGTTTCCTTACTGTTGTGTTCAGAGAGTTCTCCATATGTTCTAGATACAAGTCCTTTGTCAGATATATGATTTGCAAATATTTTATCCCAATCTGAGTTTTTTTTTTTTTATCCTTTTAAGAGATCTTTTGCAGGGCAAAACTTTTAAATTTTAATGAAGTCCTATTTGTTGATTTTTTTCTTTTATGGATTGTGCCTTTGGGACCAAACCTAAGAACTCTTTGCCTAGCCCCAGATCATGAACATTTTCTCACAAATAATTTTTAAGGATGTGAAGTGTCCAGAGACCAAAAAGTTTGAGAATCACAGGTCTAGGTGTATGTGCAATATTTTCAGAGTATACAAGAGGGTCTTTTTCAGTAGTACTAGTTATAATCATACTTCATTTTACTCCTCACTTTTTAAACCACCCAGAAACAAGTATATTTTGCTTTGAGAGCTGGAGGAATACAAAATATTTTGAAGTTCCTTATTTTATAGACATAGCCAGAGAAGTTCGGTGACTTTCCCAAGGTCACGCAATTAATACGGAGCTGATATCAGGCTCTAATCCAGGCCAGTGTGTCTCAGAAAACTGTAGGTATGCCCATCTCTGTACGATTTTCTATAATCCCCTTTCCCATCCACGTATCTGGCTCTTTAACATCTATCATTCATTACCCCTCTTTCTTTTGGCACCCATTTACATTTAACAAATATAAATTAAGAAGCAGATTACCATTCTCTCTTAGAACCACATTCAGTCTTTCCTTTATTCATCTCTTTAAGCATTTATGGAGTATCAGTTCTGTGGCTGTTGCTGTAATATGCTCTGGGAATAAAAAGATGAAACACAATGCCTACTCTCAAGGAGTTTCTGTCCAGAGAGATAAAAATAGCAGTGACATAGTGCGCTACGTGCGTCGATGATGTGCCAAGACTTTCAATGCAATTTGCTGAGTGCTGTAGTTACAAGGCCACATCCATTTCCAAACATCTCTTGCGCCAGTACCATATGCACTGTCATTTTTGTCGTGGTAAATATGGTCACAGGATGAAGAGATGAAAACAAAGTGCTGCAGGGTCTAGAGGAGGAAGCAGCCTAACCCTAGAGATGGGAGAATGGGAATCCTCAAAGGAAGAGGTAAGATTTAGGAGAGGTTTTGGAGGATGAGTTGATGTTCACAGAGAGAGAAAGAGAGAAGAATGTTTCAGGTAGAGGTAAGTGCATTCTCAAGGATATAAAACCAAGAAATAGCAGAAAAAAAGGAAATGATGACAGATCTAAATAATGATTTACACTACTGTCACAAGACAATGGCTGATCGGCGACCAGACAAATGTTACAGGGAAAGCATCAAGGGGTGCAGAGGAGAGAGAGAAAGCTTCATGGAGAAGGTCAAGTTCGAAGCAAAGAACAAATGGCTGCAAAGGCTAAATGTTTGAGGCTCTTATTTTTAATCCGCTGGGATGGAATTCTTTAAACTTGAGGATTGAGAACGTTGTCCTGTGGGGATACTTGCTAGCCTGGGGGACGGGCTTCTTCCACTTCTTGGGGAAATGGAGAACAACTAAAGCAGTTTTCACGCACACCTTTATGTCACCTGCATGAAAGACCTTAGGGGAAAATCTTGAGAAACTCACACGGCCTCAGTATCCCCGAGAAGGTGGTCCAGGCTAATGCTCCCTATTCTATTACAAGAGCCTGTAGAGCCCCAGCCCTTCTGACGAGTTCATCACAGGGCACATCTGGCAGGCACGGATCAGAGCTCTGCGTGTCTCCTTTTCTATTGTCCTAACACAGAGACAGGAAACAGGAGATTTAAGTTCAAATACAGTATGGCTTGAAAAACTTGTATTTCATGTGAGCACCTCAGTAAATGTCTCTTTTTTGTTTTTCTTCTTCTTCTTTTTGGCAGCAAAAATTATAACAACAAAGATTACTAACGTATATTTGAGTAAAATTAATTTTAATTTTGAAGTGGTCTTTTTTTCCACATTGTCACCACTTTTAAATTCTCACTTTGCACTCTTAGGGGCTCTCAGAATGTAGGCACCAAAGGCACCCTTAAATTGTTTTTTTGAATCAAATAGATCAGTGATAGTTCCCATTTCCCTTGCAAAAATATTTCATGGGCAGATAATTTTCACTGAAAGGCAGGCAGGAGAATAGGTAAAGGAAGGAAATGAATCCATTTTGTTTTTCTTTTCCAACTAAGAGTTCTTTAAAAAAGGACCAGAACTGAAGCTTATAATTTGGCGGCTGGTGGGGTTGAAACTTGCCTCATTTCAGATTGAGTCATGGACTGCCCTCCATGTTCTTGATGGCTAGGAAATGTGAGTCTACCAAAGATTCTAGACATAAACTTTTAAGTTTGTTTATTCATCAAAGCCTTCTAATTGGCTTCTCTTCCTGTCTTTCCTGACATGCCTAAGAGGGACCCATCAAGTGAAAGCCTGGCCAACATGATTAATTTTGTTTCAGCAGATATTTATTAAGCCTCTGATGTATACCAGTCACTGTGATGAACGTTGGGATGTGGACACGTAAGAGTTCTTGTTCCCGACCAGAGAGTGCCTCAGTTACAGTGGGAGGCAGGTGTGACAGATGCTGTGGGAATGAGAGAAAGGATCTGGCCCAAGCTGACAATGCCAGGGAAGATGTCCTAAAGGAGGGGACAGCCTGGACTGAGACAAGAAGGACCAGACAAGACACCAGGGGTCTGAGAGGGGACACATACAGGGAGATAGATGCTTTATATGGCAAGAGCAAGAGACAGCATGGGGTCTCCTGGCAGTCGCATGTAGTTTCTCAAGCCTAGAGCAGAAAGTTTCCTGCTAATCAAGGAGACAACATCATGAGATAATTAGAGACCAGGTGTGGAGGGGCTTACCACCAGGGGAAGAAGCACCAGTGTGGCAAACGGGGTCCTGGCAAGCACAGACTGATGGGTCCACTCACAGGACAGGGTCCAGGGACCAAGAAGGGACGTTGAGAGACCCAACCACTAGCAAGCAGGCAAAGCACCCGGTACCGCTCTCAGGCCTGGGAGGGCAAGGGAAGAAAGTAGTGAGATCTGAGGCTATGAAGACAGTCACCCACCACAGGATGTTGTACAGGAGCCCAGCCTTGGCTGGGACTCTGGCACCACAGCAAGGAGACAGTGGGCAGCCCATGCCTCATTTCTCTCTCCTGCAGCCTCCAGTCTCTACGCAGCACCTCCCATTGGCCAAAGCCAACCAGGAGTCAGAGAGCAACGGAGCCCCGGGAGGTAGGGGTCAGCTCTCAGGACACAGAGCAAACCATTGCCATGTTCCATATCCAAAACACAGACGCAGTCAGTGCTGACCTTCATACAGGTACGAGCAACCTTAGTTAAAAAATTTTAATGGGGAAAATTCCATGTGAAACATGGTGTTTAGATAACTGTTACAAACAAAGGTAAATTCCATTATAATAAGCTTCAGGTAACGACCGTGTGGTTTTCATACATTTTGTTTAAAGCATAAGCATGGCTAAAAACCACCTTCTTAGTGTTTCAGACCTGGATCTTTTCTTCCTATAAGCCTCAAGATATTTATTTGATTCAGTGACTGGTTTATGGGAATTTAGCTGAGTTTTCTTTCCTGATTTATGTTTTGGTGAGGGAAGTAAGGGGGAATAATGTTGATGGAAGAACAGAAGAGGAAGAGGGAAACATCTGCTGAATGCTTACTATGTGCTTGCAACCACACTTAATCTTCACGGCGGGGCTCTGGCTTTTTCACACATTGTAGAAGAGATTATAGCAGAAGCTCATTATGTCACTAATGGAGCCAGGTTTCAAACCTGAGTCTTTCCAATGCCAAAGCCAATCTTCTCACAAAACCCGTGTCTTTGCATTAACATGTCGGGTGGCCTTGTAAGCCAAAGGTCCCTGCTAGAAAATGGGCAAAATTCTTTCCGTCCTTTCCCTTCCCTTCCCTTCCCTTCCCTTCCCTTCCCTTCCCTTCCCTTCCCTTCCATCCTTCCCTCTTTTTTTCCTTCCCTCTTTCCTTCCTTCCTTCCTCCCTTCTTTCCCTTCCCTTCCTCCTTCCTTTCTTCCTTCCCTTCTTCCTTCCCATCTTCCTTCCCCCTATCCTTTTTTCCTTCCCTCTTTCCTTTCCCTTCCTTCCTTCCTTCCTTTCCTTTCCCTTTTTCCTTCCTCCCTTCCTTCCTTTCCTTTCCCTTCTTTCCTTCCTTCCTTCCTTCCTTCCTTTCTTTTCCCTTCTTTCCTTCCTTCCTTCCTTCCTTCCTTCCTCCCTCTTCCTTCCTCTCCTTCTTCCCTTCTTCTCACCTTCCTCCTTTCCCTCCCACTCTCCTTCTTGTACTCCTTCCTTACTTTCCACCCTCCTTCCTTCTCTCTCTCTCTCTCTCTCTCTCTCTCTCTCTCTCTTCCCCCTTCTTTTCCTAAATTCCATGTATCACAGGCAACATCTTTTTCATCTCCCACCCCTGGCCTTTCTTTAGAAAATGAATCTTATATGATAAACATGATAAACTTTAGTATTGAACAATTGTTAAGTAGATCAGCACTGCAACAATACCTTTCTATGTGGACAATCTATGTGAAGAGCTACTATAACAAGATAACAAAGCCCGCTTGTATAGGCTTCCAAGGAAGAGACAAGCTTTGTTACACAGAAATCCTTCTTCTTTAGGGATCATACCCATGAAACATGACTTAAAAAGAACACAAGCAGGAGGTATGTGAGTTCTATTTTACCTGTTCTGGTTCAAGAACTATTGGAGTTTTAAACTTCTGGAAGATGTTATCTTTTTTGGATTCATGTTTTGCCTGCAATCCAGTTATTCCTCAAATGCTTCGCCTGAAAAATCATCAACAGAACTATTGTGGCAACAGGAAAAATTCCCAACTCAACAATTCACACATGCTGAGAAAACCCAGTTTTAAAGCAGTCAACTTAATGTTAAACAAATCAGAGAGTGAAGACCAGATGTTTCCACAGCCCTTCCCCACTTACTCATTCATTAAAGACGGCACTTTAAGACCATCTGAATTTCCAGGTACTCCATGAAGCATTATTTACTACGTGAGCTCCTACTGAGCACTTCTCCTTAAAGCTTAGACTTAAAAGAACAGATCCAAGTCAAGGGCCCATTACAGTGACCAGCACATCATAGGACAGACAAGAAATGTGGGTCTTTATCACTCCCACCAGATGAACTCTAATAGCCATCTCTAAGAGTTTTGAGTGTCTTCTGCCTAACTGAATTCTTATTTCAAGCCTCTCCATGTCTCATGCATTTTTTTACCCCATTTGCTGTAGTCTTTCACTCAGTCATTAAATGCTCACTGTAGACTACCCGGCCCATCCCTTCTCTGTGCTCAGCTCCTAGAATGTCTGAGCCACTGCCCCCAGTAGGCCAGTATCTCTCAGCATAGCTTCAGTCTTTGTAAAATGCATCAAAATATAACTTTGATGAGTCAGATAAATTGAGATCATGGATTTGACAAAATTGAAAAGGCATTAACGGTGCCCACTGGCACAACTATGTCTGACTCTGACAGGGGAACCATAACACATCTTTCGGGACCAGTGCTCCATCAACTCTGTGATCATGTACAAAGTTTCTGTTTAACCTATAGGGCTTTGATATGCTGTTCCCTCAGGTCATAAAACCTCCTCCCAACATCTTTCACTGGGGAAGTCAAACTCAAATCTCATTTTTTCCCCTTTTTCTTTTGGAAAAATTTGAATATATACAAAACTAGAAAGGATACTATAATGAACCCCTATCTGCTCATCAACCAATTTCAATACTATCATTTCATGTTCAATGTTCTTTGCTCTGAGGACCTGGGAGTGGGTCTAAATGGAGAATAAACCACACAAGAAGTTGGGACTTTACCCGAAGGACAACAGGGAGCCTTTGTTGGGTTTTAAAAGGAAAACTACATGGTCCAATTTGCTTTTCAGCCAAGATCGCTCTGATCTTAGAAGACGGATTTGAAAGGAGCAAGCGTGAACTCGAGGATACAAGGGAGGAAGGTGTCGCTGGAAAGTAGGTAGAGACGTAACATGTGGTGGATGATCCCGCACAAATCAATGTCATAAGGCTGGGCATGCTGTGGAAGGCATACTCAGCGCCAGCCAGGTACAGGGAGGAAAAGTTCCCACCCTGGGAGTCTGAGAAGGCTTCTTGCAGAGTGGTACAGTTTGAGTTTGTTCTTGAAGCAAAGTTAAGACAAGCAACTATAACTGTATTCCAGTGCAAAGCAAGTTTACCCAGCAAAGACCATTGTTTATGGCTCATTGATAATTAAACTTGACCCTCCATTGCCATGCTCCACCGACCTTCAGTTGGAAAGACCCAGCATATGTGTGTTGTTATTTTAATGAACAGCATTTCCACCACCACCCCCCGTACAAATTTCCAGCAAGTCTATATGGTTCTTTAAGAGTCATTACCGTGGGCGCTCACACTTCCAGCATAAAACTTCAAATGAATGTTTCTCGCAACCACTTTGCTTTCTCATTGAGGCTGTTCAAAATGTCAGTGGTTTTAGCACTGAGCTTAACCTTTACGCATTTTCACCAGAGTTTCAGAAACACAGCCTGTGCTAGATTTCCCTTCCGGCGGTGGGCGGGAATGTTTTATACACACAGTTATAAGCCAAGAATTCTGACATTGCCATCAAACTGCCTTCGAGACATCGCACGTGTTTGAGCGCTTGCAATAAGGCAATGGTACTCCATCACGCTCAAATGCCAAGCACATAATAGTCATGTGTTTATTCACTCATTCAACAAAATATTTACCCAGAGCCTACTATGGATCGCTCTTAGAGGCAATGGGAATACAAGGCTGCACAAAATCAAGTGCCTGTCTTCATGGAGCTTATATTCTAGTGGAAGAGACGGCTCATCAAACAAATAATGGATCAGGTGGCCATAAGCCACCTGAAATATATATCTCATATTGTAAATAAAGACATATTACATTTGCATATATTTGCATTAGTCACACATATTTACATACATTATTTACATAGTTGCATATATTTACATACATATTTTACACACATTATTTACATATTTACATGTATTTACATTATTAATATGTATATAAATTAACCGTGGTAAAAAAAGCTAAAGAGCCCTGGAATGGATGGAAGCCAGATTCCAATATTCCAGTGGATTCCAATGAATGGGGATACCATTTTACGTGAGTGATTAGAAAAGAATCTCAGTTATCTCTTTTGCTTCAGAAATACTGCAAGATAATTGACCTAAATGTGAACAGTATACAGCTGATCTTCATTATCTGGGGTTCCATATTTGCACATTTGCTTGAATTCTTGCTAGAATTCATTTGTAAGTTCAAAATCAATACTTACGGCACTTTCACGGTTACCTGCAGATATGCGCAGAGTGGCAAAAATTTTGAGTCACTCACACGTGTGTTCCCAGATGAGGTCCAGCGAGATAATCCTCTGCCTTCTCGTTTCAGTTCTCATATTGTAAATAAATATCCTTTTCGAGGTCTACTTACTGCCGTGTTTTTCACATTTCTGTGCTTTTTGTTTATGATTTGTTGTTTCAAATGGCCTCAAAGCATAGGATTGAAGTGCTATCTAGTTTTCCCGAGCTCAAGAAGGCTGTGCCATGACTTATGGAGAAAATACATGTATTAGATAAGCTTTATTCATTTACTATCGGCTGAGTTCAATGTTAAAGGATCAACAACGTACATTAGATAAGTTGTCTTTGAACAGAAGTGCACATAAAGCAGTTATGTATTGATCAGTTGACACAACATTTACTACCAGGGGCTCACAGGAAACTACCCCCCTGTATTTCCTCTAGAAGCAATGATTCAGAATTCACTAATTCAGTGTTCACGGTAACTTGATAGAACATAACTGCAGCCAAGGATGAGAATTGACTGCATCTCTCCCCTTCTTTTCTTTCCACAACCACATACTTCAGAGGCACTTCAGTATTGTCGAAAAAACATGGGCTTTAGAGTTAAACAGATCTCGATTTTAATCGCAGGTCAGCCACTTGTGATTTAGGACAACATCATTAATCTCACTGGCCCTCAATTTTATGATCTGTAAAATAGAAATAACACATGTTGTAAGTAGGACTGTTGTGAAGATTAAATGAAATAACAAATGAACAATTATTTGGCACTAATTAAATTAAAGTCACTTTAAAAATATTATCTAGATTTTCTATGTTGGGTATGTCTCACTAGATGGAAATTTTATAATGGAAAATAATCACTTGAATCTATTTTTTTTAAATTAAACTGGTTTCTTAATTGAAAAAAAAAAAACCTGCGTGCATGTGCTAAAAAATGAAATGATACAAAACATTTATGAACAGTGAGACTTTATCTTACCCCTTGCCTCTCACGTCTTCTTCCCAGAGGTAACCATTGTTAACCTTTGTATATATGTCTAATTCATAGGCAAACACAGGTATTATGTACATAAATGCTTCAGGGGAATAAATCGTTATTTAAAAATTTGGAGTCCTGGGATGCCTGGGTGGCTCAGTCGTTTGAGCGTCCAACTCTTGATTTTGGCTCAGGTCACGATTTCAGTTTCATGAGTTTGAGCCCCGTGTCAGGCTCTGTGATGGGTATGAAGGCTGCTTAAGATTCTCTCCCCCCCCCCACCCTCTCTCTCTCTCCCTCTCTCTCTTTCTCTGCCCCTCCCCCACTCACATGCACTCAAAGAAAGAATTATAGTTCTTCTAGGAGCCTGATGTATTAAGGAATAAATAAAGAAGTATATATATATTATGACACAACAATTTCAAAGAATATATTTTTAATAACTTATTTCAATAAAATTGTACTCTTGTGTATTTTATGGATTTAAAAACATTATTCTGAGAAGAGGGTACATAGACTTCATCAGACTGACAAAAGGACCGTGGATAGAAAAATGGTTAAGAATTCTTTTTTTTTTCTTTCTATTCATGTGATGTAATGAGGTGAGCTACTGAAAAAAAAAATAGTGTCAGCATCTCCTTCTCCTACTGTTATCCCCAGGGGCTTCACTGTGTTTCTAAAGCCCCATGTAAGAATTTCCCCGGAAGAGCTGGGACCCAAGGGAAGAGCTGACAGGTAGAAATGGAAATAACTCACACCGGCAGAGGGAGAGATGCCCTAGTATTAGGAAAAGGTTGAGTGGCTCCTGCCAGTAAAAGCTAGTAACGCTCCTTTCACAGCACCACAGGGAGGTACCAGGACCTGGTCTCTACTGGTAATCAGCTGGGCAAAGTGACAGGGGCTGGCATCATGCATGAAAGCTCCTAGCCTTAGCACCAGTGCCCATGCAAAGCATGGCCTAGAGGAGTGGACTTCTGACAATGAACACTGTAGCAGTAATGTTGATATTCTGAAGACTAGAGACCCTGGACACTGCCTAACCCTTGTTCACCAAATTTTTTTTAAAAAGAATAGAAATGGAATTTTTTTTTTGTCTCCCTAGTGAGCTGGGACTCAAAATCTTATATTTTAAAGCAAATAATGGGTCATTTCTTATAACAAGTGTTATAGTAGAAAAAGATTCATATCCTCTTTACTGAGAGCTGAGGATAATACAAGTTAATTTAGTAAGGTTGGTAGGGTCAAGGGCTGTTCTTGGCACAAAGCAGCATAGGCAAGGTCCTAGTGAAGAGAAAGAGGAAAGAAAGGCCAGGGAGCCTCAGGATAAGACTGGAGAGGAAAGTGGGAGCCTCTGGTTATAGACCCTTTACTACAGGCCGTGTTAAGGAATGTGGTCATTTTCCCAACGACTCTGGAGTGGCTTTAAGTATTGAGGCTTTAAGTATGTGTATAGGGCAGGGTGAATGGAAAAGAAGTGGATGAAATAATTCAAAATTGCATTTTACAGACATCTCTTTGGCTGCAATGTGGAGAGAGTGTTGATGGACAAGAATAGACAAGCAGAGGCTCTTCAGCCTCTTGCCTTTGGTGGTGACTTTAACTAGAGAGGAGGCAGTGGAATGAAGAGGAGTGAAGGGATTCAAGAATTGGGGACGAACCTGATGAGACTTTGGGTTGGATCAGGTCTCCATGGTGAGAGATGTCAGGGTGTCTGTCTCGTAAGTGTGATGGTGCAGCCGTCCTTGAGGAGTCGCATTGCCTGAGATAAGACTCCCTGGTGAGGATCAAATTTCAGGCAGGAAGAGGAGAGGAGAGAAATCAGGAGTTTGATTAAGAAAATACTGAAAAAGAGGTGATTTTGAGACATAGCAACTGGAGCTGAATACTAAGTGGATGTATGGGCCCAAGAGAGGAGGATCCATTAGCTGTACAGATTCATGCAAAGATCCTTAATTTTTCAGATTTTAAGCTACTCTGTAACATTTTTAGCCCTTAAACATGGTAGTGATGCTAAAGATGATGGTGATAGTGATGACGATGGCAATGGGGATGATGATGTTGGTGGTGATAGTGATGATGGTGATGGTGGCAGTGATGGTGATGGTGATGATGATGGCGATGGTGATGGTGATGGTGATGATGATAGTGATGGTGATGATGATGGCGATGATGATGGTGGTGGTGATGGTGATGGTGATGATGATGGTGGTGGTGATGGCGATGATGATGGTGGTGGTGATGGTGATGGTGATGATGATAGTGATGGTGATGATGATGGCGACGATGATGGCGATGATGATGGCGATGATTATGGTGACGATGATGGCGACGATGATGGCGATGATGGTGGTGGTGATGGTGATGGTGATGGCGATGGTGATGGTGGTGGTGATGGCGATGGTGATGGTGATGGCGATGATGATGGTGGTGGTGGTGGTGATGATGATGACGATGATGATGGTGATGGTGATGGTGGTGGTGATGGTGATGATGATGGCAATGGCGATGGTGATGGTGATGATGATGGTGATGGTGATGGTGATGGCAATGATGATGGCGGTGGTGATGATGGCGATGATGATGGTGATGGTGATGGTGATGGCAATGATGGTGGTGGTGATGGCGATGGTGATGGTGATGGCGATGATGATGGTGGTGGTGATGATGATGACGATGATGATGGTGATGGTGATGGTGGTGGTGATGATGATGGTGGTGGTGATGGTGATGGTGATGGCAATGATGATGGTGGTGGTGATGATGATAGTGATGATGGTGATGATGGTGATGGTGATGGTGATAGCGATGATGATGGTGATGGTGATGGTGATGGCAATGATGATGGTGATGGTGATGGTGATGGCAATGATGATGGTGATAACGATGGTCATGGTGGTGGTGATGGTGATGATGATGGTGATGATGGTGATGGTGGTGGTGGTAATGAAGGTGATGGCAGTGAAGGGCATCATGATGGTGGTAAAAGTGATAGTGGTGGCAATGGTAATGCTAATAGTGACAGTGATGATGGCAGTAATGGTGATGGATAACGCTCACTGACAATTACTTGGTCTGATCACTTTGGTACACCAATTTACTCAATTATTTTAAAAACACTGTATTTTATTACTATCCCTTTTTATAGTTGAGAAACCGAAGCCCAAGCCAACTGGCAGCAGAGACATGATCTACACCCAATTTGTTCTCTAAAATAATTATATTCACCTTATAGGGTTGCTGTGAAGATTAAATTTTAAAAGTATAATAATAGATATTTATGAAGCACTTATTATATGCCAGACACTATTTTAAAGGCTTTGCACGGATTGACTTTTTTAATCATTGCAACAAAATTATGAGGTAAATACCATTAGTATCCTCAGTTAAGAGATGAGAAAATGAAGGCACAGTGGGCTGAACTAATTTGTAGCTGAGTCCATCAAAGCCTAAGATTGGGATCCAGGAAGGTTGGTTCCAGGGTGCATGGTTTTGACCAGTATGTCACATTAATTCAGATTTGCAAAGCGTTTAAGACATGGTAAACATTCAATGCCACCGTCAAGAAGTTAAAACAAATTTGTCTCAGGATTTAACCAAAGATGCTTTGCAAAAGATGAGTAGCTAAGCCCACATTTACATTAAAGGGAAATGTATGGAAACCTGCTGCAAAGTAGATGTTCAATAAATATTTGCTAAATGAATAAACTCTAGGAAAGAGTAGTAAACTCACAAAATACAAGACTTGTTTTGCCACTGGCTTTTGGATATGTCTCTTGGGAATGTCACTTCCCTTCTTAAATCTCCATTCATTCATTTGTAAAATGTGTTGGTTGAACAATATGAGCTAGCATACTGGTACACGCTATCATTTCCTACCCCTGGACAGACATTGCTAATCCATCATAGATGGCACTGTTTCCCACTGTGTCTAAGTCCACCTTCAACACTGTGCTTTCAGAAGCCACCAGAGACCTCACTCAAGATTCAACCTGTTCGCAGACTCTGAACTCCATATCTGGAGACCCTTTCAGCTATGACATTCCATCACTTTCTGAAAGAAAGTTCTGCTTTCTTAAGATCTTCTGCATTAATCCACTGCTTTCAAATGTCTTCATTCCACTCCACATCTATACTCTTGGCCTGATGGGCCTGCATTCTCTTCAGGCCATGAGGGGAGAATATGAACCACATGCTGAAAGTGCTGTAATTTGTTCACGCATCTGACTGGTGATGTTAAAACTGCTGTGGCAACTGGAGGCCACGTGCTACTGTCGGCAGCATCCTTCATGAGAGGTCTTCCCACATTTCCTAGGCATGGCCAGTGCTCTCAGGAGTAATCGCTTTACTTGTTTGTTTGTTTGTTTATTGCAAGCATTCTGCTCTTCCTAAATTTGTTGCCTGTCAGCCTGTTCACAGCTGCTGTCTACCAGCCCCCAGCACACCAAACTGAAAGGGCCGTTGCTGACACCCTCCACCTCCCACCGCAATCCCAGAAAAATGGGACTTTACGATTCTCACGGGATTGTCTGACCCTTTCTTGCTTCCCTCTGCCTTCTCTCTGCAGCTGTGCGCTGGGACTTTAGGAAGCACTTTGACCGGACACACATTTTAAACAGATTCAGAGCTATTTCTCACCATCTGCTTTTAAGTACTGGAACCAACAGCAATGTCTTTGAGTATCATTTCATATTTCTCCCAGCTCCCTCTCAACACTGAATCAACCCTATCACCATCCCTAATTTGGACTAGGGCACAACACTATTTATAGTAATGATTCTATACATGCAGACACCAAACATACCAAATAGGCATAACTGGATGCCTGCCATCAACCAATCCCCAACACGTTGCTAATGGACTGGCCATCAGGGGTATCGGGGTCTCAGTCTAGGCTGAACTGGAAGTCAGATCCCCCTTGGCTGCCTACTCACTTTGTGTGACCGTAAGCAAGTTTTTCCACTGCTCTGAGCCTCAATTTCTTTATCTGGGAGCCATTTTCTCCCAGCCATAGAAGTAAGACCCATAATGCTCTAGAGACAGGAAGTGACTGGCTAAGAGAAAGCAAGAGAGCAAACTCATAGGGGCCTCTATCTCAGATGTGGCTGGGAAAAGTAGGCTGGGGAAGCATTGCAGCAAACACCAAGTTTCCAAAATTTGACTCTTCCTGCAGCTCTGTTGGGTGGTGAGTGGAGGTGGGGCACTTCTTGTTCCCAAGCAGCAGGTACACCCTGAGACTGGGTCTTTCCAACTGAGCCCAGGAAGATGACCTGCAAACAGGCAGTGACATGGTGATGTCCCGGCAGCTCCTGCTCATGGCCTTCCCGAAGGCCATCTCACACCTCGGCAGTTGGCTTCTTCAAAGCCAGGAGGAGGATCCCTTACTCTAACCTGATAAAATGGAGTCTTACACAATGCAGGGTGTGGAAGTGAAATCTTATCACCTTCACCACATTCTGTCTGCTAGAAGGTTCCACCATACTCAAAGAGAGGTGATTACAGAAAGGCATGACTCATCGGGTGTCCAGCTGGAATCCTACCTACCGTGACAGCCCAGGATTGCCCCAGTGCAGTGAGCCCAAGGGCATCACCTGACTTCAAAGATTCCGATACAATCCTGCCTTTGCATGGCACACTCACCAATAAGATTGTCCCAGTTAACAAAACTGCAAATATTAATTGATAATGTATAAAGGGAGTATGAAGATTTTGAAAATGGCAATAATCATAATAATAGAAACATCCATGATGAGTTTTGTAATTTATAAAGGATTTATAAACTTGCCCTCTTACTCCATCCTTTCAGCAACAGACAGGGGAAATACGATCATCCCCATATTTTGCGTGAGAAAACTGGAGCTTGGGTAAGATGGCATGGTCAAGATCGCACAGCTAATAAATGGCACAACGAAGATGGAGTCAAGCAACCTAGACTCTGATTTCTTGGAGTGTATGTTTGGCTGGGGAATTATGATAAGTGTATATTTCCATGAATAGATCTGTAACAATAAATGGAATAAGTGGAATATGTACTGAGAACCATAGGATATCTGTGGTCTTAAAAGATTTTTCAAAAAGGCTGGTCTGGCCCAGGAGGATTTCATTGTACAAGTGGGGCATGAACTAGACCCTGAAGAATGGATTCATGCACTTGATGGGGTGGGTGAAAAGATGGTCATCCAAGTGAAAGGAATGGGTAAATAAAATGGAAAGGTATAAAATTATGAAGGTTTCCAGGGCACCCAGCTAGTGAAAGGCTCCATTAAGAGAAACACAGACGAAAAGATTGGAAAGGCATCTGGAATTCCAGAAGACTCTTTGGGGATGCAAGAACAGTGGTACAATGAGTCCCCAAGTCCCATCAGCCTTCCTCAAATCTCATGCCTATGCAGCAGTCTAAAGACCTGGCCTAGTCTCAGCTACCTGGAGCACTAGGGAAGCAGGAGGCTGGAGGCTGGGGCAAGGAAGTTGCCTCCTCTACTGCCAAAACTTAGTTGGCTGAGTGAAAAATTCTAGGCAGATCTGGCTCTCTTTCAGCCTCCCTGGTAGATGACCTCTATCTCTCTGGACCTCAGTTTCTACCTCCGAAAAAATGGAGGTTAAAAATACCTACCCTGCAGACTTGTTGAGCAGGAAAAAAAAATGAAATTATATCTGCAAAGTGCCTAGATCGACATATTCAATAAAGAGGGCTATTATTATGAGGTGAATTAATCAATTAGTTGGTGTGGTACAGGGATCCCCCCCATAGTCCCAAACACTTTCCATATGTTCTACATGCTTCTCCCTCCATCACATGGCCCCCAAAGTCTTCTTTTGTTTAACTTCCGTTAAAAGATAACTGACATTTTAAAAAAATTGCTTCTTTTACTGTTTGGTTGTTGGTGATAAAAGTGAAAACAAATTCACAAGTAGCTTAGTGTAGAAGAAGCTTTCTTAGACCAGAGGAGCAGGTCTCAAGGGGGAGACATTTATTTATTTTTTAACGTTTTTACTCATTTTTGAGAGAGAGAGAGAGAGAGAGAGAGAGCGAGCATGAGTGAGGAGGGGCAGAGAAAGAAGGAGACACAGAATGTGAAGCAAGTTCCAGGCTCTGAGCTGTCAGCAAAGAGCCCAAAGTGGGCCCAAACTCACCAGCTGCTGTGAGATCATGACCTGAGCCGAAGTTGTATGCTTAACTGACTGAGCCACCCAAGTGCCCCTCAAAGGGGACATATTTAACAATGCCTGGAGATTCTTAGTTGTCACTACCGGGGGATGCTATGGCATCTAGTGGGTTGAGACCAAGGAAGCTTCTAAACATCCTACAATGCCTACCCCTACATCCTACAATTCTCCCTACCCCCACATACATAGGAAGGAATTATGCAGCCCAAAATGTCAACAGTGCTGGAGTGGAGAAACCTTAGGCCAGAGAAAAGGACATCTGAGTCCTGGTCTTTGCTCTGCCTTGAATAAACTCTGAGCTAAATAGGCATTTGACTTACCTGTAAAATGAAAACTTGGGCTTAGATCTGCCTGTAACAAAGTGAAAAAAAAATTATAGCAAAACTGTTATGAAACTAAATGTATCCACTTTGTAATTCTGTCCTTTCTACTGATATTATAATCTGCTTCATTGGAGAGAATAGATACATAGCCAGTCTTCTAAAAGTGGTTGTGATGGTTAACTAGAAAAAGCATATAAAGATATAAAGATATAAAAGATTATAAAAATATTCTTAGCAAAATAAAAACCGCAAGGTCCAGGTCAGTCCCTCAAACTTTTCAAATTTTTTTCAGTGAAATCCAAAATTTGAGAAACAATCAGCCCACGTGATCTCAAAGACCTGTTCCAGCTTCAACAAAATATGATTCCACAAGAAACAAGTAAGAGAAATTGCTAGAGAGCTTCTGCTCCACGAAGTGTTAGGCTTTTCTGAAAAACATGTTGTATTAACGAAGATTTACTGAGTAAACCGGAAGCTACTCTATGCATTCCGAAGATGGGAACTGGGAGTGCGCAATTGTTGGAAAAGCTGGGAAGGAAGGCAGAGAAACCACCACTCAAGGTCACCAAAGCCAATGCTGAAGTCCTCAGCCTGCCGCACTGAGGCAGGTGGTCCTCAAGGATTTGTCAGGAAGTCCCTGTGAATTTCACTCCCGTGCCCGCATCTACTACAGTTGCCTCCAGGGAGTCATGGCTCAGCAACCTTCCAAATCTGGTTTGGGTGCCTCGCACAGGCCAGTCGGGAGAAGGGGATTTCAGGGTATAGAGTCTCCAGTTTTCCTCTGCGATGCGGCGGAGTCCTTAGGAGGGATGCCAGGCTGACCAAAATCTAGCACGCATACCGAACGGCCCAAGATACCATCCCGTGTCTCCACCCACATCCTTCTGCCGTCCCCACACAGATGCTGGGGATAAACCAAACCAAGATTTGAACAGCTTGTCTCTGTTGCAGCGGAGAGGAATTTAAAAAAAAAAAAAAAAAGGAGGCTACAATGAGTTAAACAAATCAACATTGTTTACAGAAATGTCTGACTTTTAAAATAATTCCTGGCCTGATTTGCAAAGATTGTTGGGATGCTTTTAGGAGTTTTCAATTCCTCATTAGCATTTTGTAAGCCAACAAGTCTCTGCGATTCAAATCCTGTGACCATCACATTAAGCTATAAAACATTGTTCTGCTGATGCAGTAATTGCCTGACATGGCTACCTGGTTCGGACTCGTGCTTAGTATGCAAATCTGCTCCAAGAATGTACTTGACAATCACTTTTCTGTCCACAGAAACTGCCCCTTGATGGAAAATGTATTCCAAAAATGACTTTCTATTTTTTGCCTTTAAAACTAAAGCTTGCAAGTCCAATGGGAGCTGAGAGCAACAACATATGCTTATAATTCTGATTACCATCAGGGAATTCAACCTTACTGAGGGAAGGGAAGGGAAAGGGGCCCGCAGAGGGGGGAGCACAAAAGCTCTCTGAAAAACAGCAGAGGAAAACAATCCCAATCAGGTTGGCTACTCCTGGGTAATGGGAGAAACTTGATTGTGGAAAGCGGGGCTGGTTTCCCTCCAGACCCTACAAGAAATGTTGTGTGGGCATAGCAAGGAATGCTGACAAATAAAGTCAAGCTTTAGGGATCCACTCTTGATGGTGGGCCAAAGGAATTCTTCAGAAAAGACTACCTCTGTCCCAAGCAGTGGTCCCAGTGTGGACCTTTAAACCAGGCCACCTCATGCTCCAGCCCTGTGTGACCAACCCACTGCTCTGCCCCCAGGGAGGGGTGCAGGACCCCTCACTTCTCTCTGCTCTGGTTCCCTGTCCCATTTCTGGATTCCGAGCATGAGTTCACAAAGAACCAAGTCTGAATCCCAGCTCTGATGCTGAATGATTTGGGCAGGTGATGTACTTCTCTGACCTTCAGCCTTTCAAATGGGGATGATAATGCCCACCTCCAAAATCGTCATGGGAAAATAAGATAGACAGTATAAGGGAATGTCTGAAACCCAGTGGCCACTCAGTAAACGGTGACCACTGCTACTCCTTTATTTGATTGCCTTCTAAGCTCTTTGGTATTTGCTACTATTTATGACTCCATGGTTTTTTACTTATTAATTATTCAACAAGTATTTACTGAATATCTACTTTGTGCCAGGTGCGCTGAAGCTGTGATGTTATGCAGGACAGATATGGTCCCTGTATCACTATCAGGGGGAGCAGATGAATTAATAGGACATTGCAATAAATTGGATGGGGACAGCAGAGTGCTAGAGAAATTCCTAAGAAGGAAGTTTTACCCAGGTTTAGGGGCCACAGAAGGTTTCTTGGAGGAGGTGACTTCTAAGTTATACCTGAACCACGCATTAGCTCCAGCTAGATACAGAATGGTGTGGAGGAGTAGAAAGGAAAGGAGACATAGAGCTTCAGCCCCTGGTGAATGCAAAGGTCCGTAGTGAGAGGCCCTGAAACATACTCCTTAACTGAAACAAGTTCTGTGTGAGTGAATGCGGGCAATGGAGGCCCAGAAAGGGACCGTGACCAGCCCATGGGTCACATGGCCAGCTAATGGGCAAGCAGGCTTAGATGTTTTTACTCTTTCCCAAGTCTATGTGTCTGTTATGTCCTCTGCTTTTCTGGGTACCTCTCATCGCCTCGCCTTCCCCCATTCCCTGGCATTCTCATCATGAATCTGACACTAGATCGGACCATGGAATCTGCTATCTGCTAAATGTGTCCAAAGTTCCAAAGCAATTTCCATCCATTGACATAGACCCCTGTGACTCCCAGAGTCACTTTAATTAGTCTCCATATGCTGTGAAAGGCAGCAGAGGCTAATGCCTTTTCAATCAGACAAACTGAAGTTGAAACTCCATCCATGGAGAGCCAATGTCAACTTGTTTATGAGGCAACTATGAAGTTACCTCCTATGTATGAGATGGTCAACTTCCCCCACAATGTTGTTGGTAAGACTCAAGTAATGCAATAAACTCTGTAAAGTGTCCAACACACAATAGGCACTGATTAATGTTAACCCCCTCATTCTTGGTTCTATAGTAGGTGAGCCAAAGTAAATCACTCAAACACAAAATGCCACACTTGATGTCAATTTTAAGTTCACTTTCTCCATCATCTTCCTTAATTTTTTTCTTTCCAACTCACTATACTATCCAGTGTACACGTTCCATTTAGCCTTTTGGTTTAGAAGGAGATGGTTTGCTCAGTTTAACCTGAAAAAGGGCTTTATGTTGAGACAAAAAAATCAGGAATCTTAACTGTTTAACCAGGCATCGTGAGAAGACAGCAGGCCTCATGGACACAGGAACAGGATTTGGAAAATGAAAGGCTTTTCAGAATCCCATCATGTCTTGGTTCCATCATGTCTTACCAAGCAGACTTCACTGGTCACCCTGTAGACCTCATACATTATTACGACATGGTTTATTTACCCTCTTGGGTTCTTCTCCCTAAGTATCTTTTGACACTTGACTACCAGTTGGCCAACTGTCTCTCTTTCAAATCCCTGATTTGGGTACTGAAAATTCTGCAACCCAGGAAACCCTTCAGTCAGTTTTAAGATGAAAAGTCTCATATCCTGCGACCACCCTTCAGTCCCTGGCCAAGTGGGACGGTTGGTCCCAGCAGGGGAACTTCTGCAAAAGAAATGTGGCTGAGGCATGACTACCCACACAGTAAAGATCAGGTAGCCTGGAAAATCTTCCTGACATTGAAGAACCAATCTATGACAGGACCATTCCACTGGTATATGGGATTCAGCTGATTTCTATTAAAATAATGCTTAAAATAAACTTCCTGGAATCAAAAATCTCTCTGATCTGACAATTTGAATGTTTTAACCTTTAAAATCTTTATTCCATTTCCACTTTCTAAGCTCATAACCAAAATAGTACCACTTGGTCCCAAATCAAATACGGTATTCTTGCTCAGAAGGAAATATGTTGCTAACTTTAGTAAAGACTTAAAGCAAATTTATAGAATAAGGGACCCACAGATACAACCAAGGTTCCCCAGACTGTGAAAAGAGGTATGTGTGCTGACTGACCATTATTATTTTATCACTCACTCCTTAAATAAACATTTAGTAGGAAAATGTATTGGGCAGTCACCACATACTACACTACCCAAAGTTAACCAAACTGGGAGGGAGGGCATAGTCCTCCCAGTCCTCCCAGTCCTCCCATAGACTGCCAACTCTGAACAAGACTTCTAATGCTAACTGCAGGTTTGAGGGCTTCCAAGAACTACTCTCAGGTTTGATCATTTTTTGGAAGGACTCAGAATCACCGAAAGCTGGTGAACTCACAGTTAAGATCTTAAGGATACCTTAAGGTCAGATGACAGAAGAGACACATAGGGCAAAGTCTGGGAGGGTTCTGGAGTGAAGCTTTCTTTATCCTCAAGACACATTTCCCTCCAGCATTGATGTGTGACAATACACACTCTGATTGTTAACCTAGAAGCTCACCCAGAGCTTTTACTGGAGCTGCATTTCTTTTGCATGATTGATTGATTACTCATGTGGTTGAACTGTTTTTAGCCACTTGTTACTATGGAGGTGAGGCTAAAATCAAGTGGCTTGAGGGGCTTAACATGAATCACCTTATTAGCTAGCACAATAAATTATCACTCAGGAAATTCCACGTGTTTAGAGGTTACCTCCTCAGGAGGCAAGAACAAAGACCAGATCTCTCTTTGGGCAAAGCCAAAATCTTTGCCACACACAATACTGTGATGTGCACTTTGTATTCATCATCTCAGTTAATCCTCATAAATCTGGGAGTAATTATTATTATTCCCATAATTTAATAAGGAAAAAAAGGTTTAGAGTAATTGGCCCACTAGCGCATAATAGTGGAGTTGGGATTAGCACCAATTCTGTCTGGCCCCACAGCCTAAACTCCCAGACACTGTATAGTGCAGCTACTAAGTGTCCAAGATTTGTGCTAAACTCTGGAGATATCAAGATGAAAAAGTCATGGTCCATGTATCTGTTAGGGACCTGGCAAGAAACAGACGGCCTACATATACTTGCTAGCTAAGGAGATTGTAATGAAGGGGCCATTATCAAAAGTATAAGCAATACCATGGGATGATACAGTACCATGATGCTGGCAACTATGGAGAGCTGTTACTTCCTCCAGAGAGAGAAGTCAATGATCACTGGATCCCAGAAACTGTAGGTCTATCCCCTGGATAGGAGCTATGGCCTCTAGTGGGAGAATGCAGGTACAGCCAAAGCACAGCCTGGTTGGGTTCTGTGGGGGAGACACACTCCAATCTCACTCTCTTCCTTCTGTCAGGTTTCCCACCATTGTCTCCCATTGGCTGAAACCACCTACCTGGACAGCTGGGACAAGAGGTCTCACAGATACCGTATGTACACAGTCCTAGACATAGATCCAGGTGGAAAAGTGTGGACAGTAGATCTGCAGGGATAAATGGAAAGTATCCTGCACCCTCTGCTCCCCACAAACCCTTAGTATAAAACAGAGAAACATGTAGATGTGTAGTTGCAACCCAGGGGCTAAATATCTTTATGAACTGAGAGAAGTACAGTGAAGGAGCTAAGAAATCATCAATTAGGAGAAACCTTTGCCTTGAAGGATGGGTAACTTATCATTTGGGCAAGAGAAGGAGGGACATGCACAAAGATTTTTTTCCCCTTTTTTGGGTGGTGGTGGTGGTGGTTGAATCAGCAAAGACATGCAGGTCTGAAACAGTACAGAAAACTGTATTTAGTTCACTAGGCTTAGTGTAGACTTTCCAGGGGGAAACAGCCAATGATGAGCTTATGAAGTTACACTGGGGCCAGATCATGAAGAGAACTTTAAATGCCTAATTAAGTAAAGGGAATTTGTCTCCCCCCAAAACAATGAGGAGACATTCAGTAGTTTTATGATAAGATTTTAATTTAAGAAATCTCCTTCTAGGGGCCTCTAGGTGGTTCTGCTGGTTGAGCGAGCAACTCTTGATTTCAGGTCAGGATCCTGGGGTTGTTGGATTGAGCCTCACCTCAGGCTCTGTGATGAATGTGGAGCCTGCTTGAGATCCTCTCTCTCTCTCTCTCTCTCTCTCTCTCTCTCTCCCCCCCCCACACCCTTCTCCCCACTCATGTTCTCTTTCTCTCTCTCTCAAATAAAAAAGTAAAATAAAATAAAAATATAAATAAGTAAGTAAGTAAATAAATAAATAAAAGCTCCTTTTAGCTGTTTGATAAAGGATTAGAAAAATATGACTTGGTAGCTAACGATCTGTTAAGTTTATCAAACTATCACAGTGGTTTAGGCAAGAGGGAAAGAAGATGTAGCTCACAAAAACTGGTTGGACCCCTTAGATGCAGAGGAAGAAACTGTAAAGCGCGTGCAGATTACTGGCGTAAAGTGGCACCGGGACCATGCAAGAGGCCGATGGCACAACGAAAAGGAAAGTCATTGCTAACAGCTTGTGGTGGTCAACAGCACTTATATACTTAGACATTAGGCATCTGACAAGGTGAACATTTGTCCAAAAACATCACACGTCCCTTAAAGACAGACTCTTATTAGATGGGTGTTGTATCTGGGCATCTGAACTCTAAAGACAACAGATTTATAAAATTGTAAGTCCAGTAGAAAAAGGAAAAGTGATGGGCCAGTAAACGGTGAAGAAAAGTTAACTGCAGTGGACAAACTTCTAAGTTGTATGGAAAACCTTCGTATCTCTAAGAGTGAACTCTGAGTAATTACAGACTTAATTAAAGATGATAAACTGTCTTTAATGGTCTGATAAGTGCTGTAAAGAAGGAAACAGCCAAATTAACCCAGTTTAAGATTTATTTGGTGGATAAACCCCGATCTAGCATTTAGTATGTACCAGGCATCATATATCATATCATGTATCTTATTCTATAATATCATATTATAATCTCCATCGGGCCTCATAAAAACTTTATTATCATTATTGCTATTATTATCTTCATAATATAAAAGGATTCTGTTTCCATTTCCTGTACCTATCCAAGCCAGGTGGCCATGAACAGTGACACAGTTTGTACACTGCCCAAATATGCCTGTCAATGAATTAAGGCCAAAATGCCCACCCCACCCCCACCCCCACCATGCCTTGAGATCTGGCTTAGGCTGACCTTCACTTAGAGACAGAAACACATTTTACTATTCACCCACCTAGGAAAGTTGCCTTTTTCCTAATTTGCACAAAGACTGGAAGCAGACCCAAATTCAAAGTCTCATTGAGACTAGAGCCCTGGCCAGGATTCTGTCCAGCAGACTATGATCTTCACAACATGTCTAACCCTTTCTTGTCAGTCAGGACCCTCATTCCAAATTTCTGAAGGTAGGATCTAGTCTCCTGACTCCTGGTTCACCTTCTGCTCCGGATGGAGTGATCGTCCCAAATCCCAAACCTATCAGGTTCATATGGTCTCTGTTAACCTTCTCAGAGCATCTATGCCACATCATGAGACTCCATCGAGACTTGGCTGCAGGGTCTGCTAAGCAACGCGTGGCATACATTTGAAGTTGTCCCCC
The DNA here is from genome assembly GCF_046562875.1 of Panthera onca. NCBI lineage: Eukaryota > Metazoa > Chordata > Mammalia > Carnivora > Felidae > Panthera > Panthera onca. Next base: position 13,114,126 of record NC_138342.1, read on the forward strand.
TGGGTCAAGGAGCTACATACAGGTAAAAGAATAAAACTGTCTATCAGAAACCAGTAGCCTGAGATCATTTGGAGGGAGGGGCAGAAAGGTGTTAGACATGGAAATCTACCACCTGTAGCCTTCCTTTGCCCCCTTCTTCCTGAGTTTAGAAATCCGAAGCAGACACAGTCAGGACTCCTATCTCCAGGAAGATATGAGCCGGACCATAATTCTTCATAGAACTTAAGCTCCCCAGAATCACCTTCATAAATCTACCACCACCTCCCACCTGGCCTCAAACCATACTTCTGTAGTCTCATCCGGAAGATATAAAATAAACCCTTTCTAGCTAATCCCAAATATCAGGAAATTTGTCCCTGATAAAATATACTCACTATCTGGTGTTGGTACTAGGTGTCTTTTCTCAGAAAAATAGGTAATATCAATACATTCATCTTAGTTGCATTAAAAAAAAAAAGAAAAAGAAAAAGAAAAAAAAAGAACAGAGGCACCTGGGTGGCCCAGTCGGTTAAGCATCTGACTTCAGCTCAGGTCATGATCTTGTGGTTTGTGGGTTCGAGGCCTGCATCGGGCTCTGTGCTGACAGCTCAAGCCTGGAGTTCGCTTTGGATTCTGTGTTTCCCTTTATCTCTGCCCCTCCCTCGCTTGCTCTCTGTCTCTCTCTGTCTCTCTCTCTCTCTCTCAAAAATAAATAAACATTAAAAAATTAAAAAAAAAAAAAAAGAACAGTGAAAAAATGAGTGGAATCCAAACAACACGGGCTGGGAGTCAGATAGAATTGAGTTCAATGCTAGAATAGTCACTTTCTCACTGTGTGTCCTTGAATAAGTTATTTAACGTCTCTGAAACTGTCTCACTTGCAGAGTATGTAATATTGATGGTGCCAATGATTGCCAACGTGGTTGTTGGGAAGATGAAAATGAAATCCCCTAAGAGTGCCTACTGTAACTGTTGGCAAATAACGGCACTTAATAAGGGACTTTTGGGAGGAATCGGAAGGACTGCCTCTGCCTGGCTTGTTTCCACATCCAGAAAGCACTTGCCTCAGGAAGCAGGAGAGCTAACACTAGAGAAAACTCATTGGTGACTTTCTACCCTGATCTTTCCCATCCGACACTAAGCTGTAAAGGACTACCACTTATGGTTGTATGTGTTTTAAGTACCATTTGCCAACCACATCAGCATAAGGAGCCTCTTGAATTCTAAATTCTTTATGTAAACCGAATTACCTATCCATTGAAAGTGGAGAAGATCTGCCCCATTGGCCTTGGAATTAGGTGCACTTGAATTCAAAGTCTGTTTCTGGCTCGAGCAGGCTCAAGCAGGCTCAAGCAGCCATGTGACCTCGAGCCAATCGGGTTCCCTCTTTGAGCCTCAGTCTCCCCTTCTTATAATGGGTCTGGTAATCACAACCCTTCAGAACAATTTTTGCCGGGAACAAAAGAGATCCTTGATATGGGACGCCATGTATAGTCAGGGCTCAGTACATTGGAATTCTCTGCCTTTCCCCTAGAGACCAGATTAACACTGCCACCCACACAGTGAGATGACCCCAACTGTACCCTAAACCGTTACTTCTAATCCTTTATTCTACAGTATGTTCTGGGAAAATGATTTGTTGATATTTGGACAAGTTAACAACATGGTTTTGTTTTATGAGCTGCCAGTACTAAATGCTGTCTCTATGCACTTTCATCGTGTTTTTATTTGAGCTTCTACATAAACTTCTCTTCTGTGTTGATTTGACCTTTTCAAACCTCAGTTCTCTGAGCGTTGGAGACAAGATGAGGATATGCAGAGTGACGAAGCTGAAGTCACGCCTTCATAGGCTGAGAAGAAACTGAATCCGGGCAAATGGCTCCTACACCAGAAAAGCCTTTGCAATATTAAATGAGGAGTTAGTGACAGGCTTAACTAGCCTCTTGTGGCAAACCTCCAAATCTTAACTTACTAACGTTGGTTTTGGCTATAACAAACCAGCTGTCACAAGTGGCGGGAGACCATTAATTATGTACAAGAGTGCTGATAAATTAGTGCCTAATTGCTAGAAAATATGAAGAGTTCTTATTTGTTTCGTGCACCGTCTTCCCGTTTTTACAGGAGTCCCATAGGAAAATGACATTGAATTAAGTTTGTGGAGGTGTGAAAGTCAAATAAAATGAACAAACGAACAAATGCGTAAGTGTAGATCTCATGACTAAACGCTGGATGAAGATCCCAATAGGCAACTCTTGCAATGCAGTGCTTACCCTGGCATTTTACACTGTTGTCCTGGGAGACCACTCTTAATGGGCCAGGCCGGCCTCTGATAAGACCCCTTTTGTACTTTAGTAACCAAGGAACTGTGGATCTGTTCCAAAATTTAGCACCTTATTCTGGGTATCTGTACTATAATGATAATAGCTTCTATTTATTGAGCACTTATGAAGTGACAGGCATTTGCAAAACCTGAAGACTATCCTACAAATTAAAGTATAATATGGGTGGCCCCTGGGTGGCTCAGTTGGTTAAGCGTCCGACTTTGGCTCTGGTCTTGATCTCATGGCTCGTGAGTTGGAGCCCCACACTGGGCTCTGTGCTGACAGCTCAGAGCATGGAACCTGCCTCGGATTCTGTGTCTCCCCCTCTCTCTGCCTCTCCCCTGCTTGCACTCTGTCTCTCTCTCAAAAATAAATAAACATTGAAAAAAAAATTAAAGTATAATGTTAATAAGACATTGGGAATAAAGTAATACACTATAGCAGGAAAACCTATGACCTAGACTTGAAAGACACAGAGGAGGGAAGGAGAGGAGTTGGGGTATTCAGGATTGTGTCCAATGCCCCAAAACGTCAGTTGAATTTGGGTCAACTCTGGCTAATGCAAAGCCCCTTGAACTATCAGAACTCTCAATTAGCAATAAAGGAGAATAGTTCCTGCTACTCCATCCCCCACTTATTAGTAGGAATGACAGCCTGCTGATCCGGGTGGCTAAAAAACAGGCTGGCTAGAATTCGATTTGATGATAAGAATTAGGAGCCCATGATAGACCAATTGTAATAACGCCCCCCTTTCTTATTCCTCAATATACCGCTTCCCTTTGCCACATGACTTTGCAGTTCTTCTCACTGAAGATGTGAAGTCTATTTCTCCACACACCACATATGGGTTGGCTTTGTGACTTACAAAGGCCAACAGAAAGCCCAAGTGCCCATTCTCCAGTTCCGAGCTTGGGTCTTAGGAGGCCTTGGCCATTTCTGCCTGTTCTTCCACGTATGAACTGCAGTGAGACTGTGCCTGGCTTAGCTCCCTAGACGAGGCACACCAAACAGAGCAGAGTTGCCTCCATCACCCCAGAGGAGGGAGTCAAAAATCAGGCAACAGCCACCCAACTCCCAGACTTGGAGTGGGCCAAGCCCACACTGGCAGAGTCATCTAGATGACCTGTAACTATCTGCAGATGCATGAGCAAACCCAGCCAAGATCAGCAGACCTCAGCCCAGATCAGCTGAACCCTGAAGATTCACAAGCCAAACACACACTTATTGTTGTTTTCCACAGAGGATTTGTGGTTGTTCATCATTCAACATTATTGTAGCCATGGATAAATTATATGGAACCTTGAAGAAGCTGCTGCTTCACTCTCTATTTCTAAGAACAAATTCATTAATAAGTTCACCATTTGTAGTTCCTATTACGGGGCTCATGGTAGAGAGTCAAGAGAAGAAATTCAAAGCTTATTTAGCCTGCATATTCAATCTTAAATAAAAGTTGTAACACACTCAATTCCATTCATGTGACAAAGATTCTTTCTCACCAAACTTAAGTCAAGTTCCTCTGAGTCTTCTACTCAAGTAGGCCTGACACCAGGCTTCTAGTTCCGTCCTTGTAGAGTCCAGTTTAAGCAAGAATCCTGCCAAGTCAATGAAGAGAGAATCCCTACCCTCAATGTCTGATCAAATTTCCTCATCCCCCATTATTCCCTTGTGATGTCTGACCACCCTAGCCTACCTTCAACAAGAATCCTCTTGAGTTGGTTTAATGAGAATCTCCTTATCCCTGGCATTTCCTCTTAGTAATTTTTAGTCTATTGCCCACCCCCCATCTACTCTTTGACTATAAATACCCACTTTTCCTTATTGTATTTGAAGTTGAACCCAATCTTTCCTCTACTGCAAAACCTCACCGAAGTGGCCCCTATATCCATCATGACAATCCTGCATAAAGTCTGCCTTGTTGCTTTAACAGGTGTCAGAATAACTGTTTCTTCAACACAAGGCACATATGTTGATTATCTGCTGTATGTAGGACAACTTGCTAAGCACAATTTTGTTAGTTGGAGGAGGAATTCTCAATCCTCAATATACTGGGGAGGTAGAGCAGAGCCATGCTGTATAATTCCCCTCCTCCCCCTACACTGAGATGCTGTAGCCATGTTTCTATCATCACTTCTGGAAAGAGCCTCTGTCTTTAATGACAGAAACTTGCATCCTTTCGGTGTGTTGGGAGGGAAAAAATGAGAGCCACCAACCTAAATTAAGTCAGAGCTAAGTTTCTATTGTCAAACATAACCATTATTTATTGGAAACAGAGCATTACTGTACCCTAGGCTGTCCACTCAGTAAGGAAACGAAGGATAATACTCACAAGTTTCCATGATTTGCAAATCTTCTTTAGTAACAGATTCCTACAGTCAATGCTTTCACACCATGAAAATTCCCAGATAGACACAAAGTTTTCCCTGAACCAACATATGATTATTCATTACAAAAAACCTATAAACAAGGTTCTCAATAATGAACTTTTTTTATTTCTTAATACAAACATAGCATTAAGTGTTCATTTATTAAATGCCATGCCTGAAACCAAGCCCTGTGATAAGATTCTTAACTCGAGTGAGGATTAGCAGGTGACAGGTGTGGATCCTGGATCTGTACAAGAATATAAATAATTAGAACCAGAAAAATTGGCAAAATACTCTCTAAAACTTCTAGCCTTCATTGTTTAAATCCACAAAATCCCTTTAACTGTTAGAAGACCCTTAGTGATAGGCAGAATATTCCCTGTGATTGTCAGTGTTCTGTGTCCATATTGCCAGGCTACTGTATCCAAAAATTTAATGAAATACTTATCTAGCCATTTGCCATGAAGGTACTTTGTAGATGTGGTTATTGTTTATAATCACTTGACCTTAAATAAAGGAGATACACTTGATAATGTGAGTGGGCCTAATCCAATCGGTCGACAGCCATAACAGCAAACCCTAAGGGTTTCCAGAGAAGAAATTCTGCCTCAAGGACTGTAACATCAGCTTCTGCCTGCATTTCCAGCCTACCAGCCTGCCCTATAAATTTTGGGCTTACCAGCCCCAACAATCATGTGATCGAATTCCTTAAAATAAATCCTTTAATATGTATATATATATATATATATATATATATATACACATATACACACACACACACACACATGTAGAAACATAGATACATATGTACTGATACTACATATGTAAAAAGTATATTTGTAATATTATATCTCTATATGTATATATAGTATATATCTGTATATGTATATATGTTTATATCTGTATATATATATACAGCTATTATATATCTGTGTGTGTGTGTGTGTGTATATACATGTATATATATGTGTGTGTGTGTGTGTGTGTGTGTGTGTGTGTGTGTGTATATATATATATATATATATATCCTTCTCTGAAGAACTCTGATACACTACAAAAATTTAAGTGTCTATCATTCTCACAAAATTAGATTCTGCAGCCCTGAACCACTTAAACCCATTTTGTACCCAATATCTGAACTTGCTTCTGATGTACTTTTACACTTTTCAGATTTGGGTTTGAAGTTGGATTCTGTATTCTTTGCTATGACTTTTGTAGGAGGCACTGCTAGCTTTCTGTCCAGATCCACTTGGATCTTTTTAACTTTACTGTATGTCCTTCCCTGGGATTTTGTGTGATATCCACATCTGTGACTCTCTTTGGAGGTCTTCCCTTAAGTTACTGGAGCCTCTTTCTCCACAAGCACCGAAATCTTCCCTGCAGCTGTTAACCAATGACTGCCTGGTGTGGGAATATGAGACTCCTGTTCTCTTGCCTTAAGTTTGGACAAACTTTGAAAAATAATTTATACTCCAGAGGCCCTGTATGGGATCACACTGAGGCTGGGACTTTGCCTGAAACAGTATCCTTGCTTGACTTCATGCCATTTCCTATCTTGCCTCCCCACTGCCTTACCAGTATCTCCTCGAAATGCTTCCGTGTCTCAGCACTTGCTTGTGGCACACTCAGCCTAGGACATCCTTTATATCCTTTGTCTGCGATCCAGATTCTTATCCTAGTTCTATTAGCGTGGGAGAGCCTGAAGTGATAACCTGCCTCTAATTCAGCAGGCACTCCTATTAGGAGTGAAATCGTTAGTTCATTCCCGCCCCTTGAATAGGATCCAGATAGATCTGACAAAATACCAAATACAGAATGCAAAAGCAAAGGTAGAATTTTAGTATGACACATTCATAGCACTTCTGAGTTGGAAGAAACCTAAAGATATTTAATCCAAATTTCTGCCTATTCATGAATTCCTTCTTCAACATCTCTGGACAGGGGTCTCTCATATTTTAAATGGATGCTTTCTTCTTTTTAAAGCACTGCGTCCCATTGTTGAACAGTCTGTTAGAAAGTTTAATCTTCTACTGGGCCAGTCTATCCTGCTACAAACCCTACCTATGTAAAATAAGTTTTTATGTAAAATATGTAAAATACTTTTGCAGTTTATGAGAACTACATGGGGCAAGAGAAAGAAGAAGAAGGTGGCACTCCCTGAGTTCACTCCACACAGCACAATTCCTTAACATAGAATTCTAAAATGATTCCTCTATTCCTGATTTAATCCAAGACCTCTCCTGTATTTGCCTTTTTTTCCACAGGCGAGGAGGGGCCTCAAGTCACACAGAGAGAAAGGGTAAGACATTTCAATGCTCAGCAAGGAAGAGGCGCGGGGCCTTGTTAGCAAACTTCAAAGAGGCAACTTGTAAGGATGCTGATAACCTATTTGAGAAGGTCACAATCCCTGTTGAATAAAACACTAGGATCTATAAAAAGGTAGAGAATATTTGTGGAGCTGAACAAGATCCTCAAGATCTATAGGGTCACAGTGTTTATCCAGAGGAAGTGAACATCAAAGATCTTTTTATTAGTTGAAAATTTAACTTCTAGAAAAGCGACACGAGCCTATGGTTTATGTAGGGCCTGATTTCCACATGGATAGACAAGGTGAGTCTATTGCCCTATTCATACCTCTACTCCATAAACACTTGAGTCCTAGCCTCAGGTGCGCTCTGTCTGATTCTGGTCTCCGGTGCTTCAATCATTCTTTGAAGGACACGGCAAGGCTCAGGGCTCTCAGGCCAGCCTCCCACCCCTACATCCATCTTCTTTTCCTCTCGTGCCCCCCTCCTGTTCCTTTCTGGGCCCTGGGTGCTCCTCATGTCTGCATCTTGCATTCTATCAACCTCTGTTCCTTGTCAAGGGCTGAAACAGGAGTGTAAATGGCTCTTTATTTCCATGTCCTTAATCTGGCCCAAAGGCCAACATGATTTGCCCCCATCAACTTTCTGCCCCAGGTCCCCACTCCTTTCCCGGGTCTCCCCATTCTAGCCGAGCAGGTCTCTTCACTGCTTCTCAAATGTACCAGGCAATGCAGGCTACAGGGCGTTTGCATTTGCTTTTCCATCTGGAATACCTCCTCTCTCAGATTTTCTTGGCTCCCTTACCTCCTGAGACTTTTGCTCACATATTGCCATACTAGACAGACCTTCTCTGACCACCCTGTGTATTTCCTATGTTCCAATTTTGCCCTATTTCACCCATGGGGCTTTTCACCTCATTATATGCTTATAAAGTATATATGCTTCTTTGTTTATTGTCTTTCTCCACCTACTAGAATGTAATAACCAGGAAAGCAAGGATTTTGTCTATTTTGTTCATGGCTGTCTCTTGGCTACTTGAATTGTGTCTAACATAGAATGTAACTACTCAATAAATATCTGTTTAATGACAAAATAAATCAACATATTACCAAAGTTCATATATTAGTTTTTTTCTGCAATATTTTTTGCAAAAGCTTTGCAAGAGTATGACTACCTCTCTGCCCCCAGTCACAGTTTTCCTCCCCAAAAGCAAGCAATGTTTTTTTTTCTTTTTAATGTATCATGCCAGGGATACTTTCTGCATATACAAGAAAAAATACATGACTATATTCTTTTTTATAGTTTTACTCAAATGGTGGCAGGCCATGCATACCATTTTACTAACTGAACAATATACCATGGAATTATTCCATATCAGTATATGAGCAAATACTTCATTTAAAAAAATTTACTTCCATCTTCCTTTAAAAAAATACTTATATCCACTGAAAGGATGTATCACAATTGATTTATCTGATCTCCTGTTGATAGGCATGTAGATTGTATCTTTGTTACATTCATTATTTTAATCGTTTGGGAGTATTGATTTGGACCATATACAGGTGCAGAGAGTGAACCATTTTTGGCTTCCCTAAATAACAGTTTTACTTGGTTCAACCTAATTTTCATTAAAAGGATAAATTTCTAGCAGTGGAATTCCAGAATTAAAGGAGATGGGCGTTTGTAAATTGAATCGATATTGCCAAATTGCCCTCCAAGGGGAATGTGCCAAGTATGTTCCCAATGTATGAGAGTTTCTACTTCCCATATACCCTGCTGGCACAGAATTTTATTAGATGTTCTTAACTTCATCAACTTGATGAGTAGAAAATGGTACCTCATTGTGATTTTAATTTGCATTTATTTTATTATTAGGCTGAGCGTTTTTGTTTTGCATTTAAAGAACCATTTGTATTTCTGATTTTGTGAAAATCAGAATCTATTGGAATCTTCTGTTTATTTTTCTTTTAGATTTTTTCCTCTTGTTGATTTGTAGAAGCTCTCTACAAAAGAGAGAATCTCTGTATTTGCAATATGAGTTGCAAATATTTGCTCCTACGTTGTGGTTTGTCTTTTGGCTTTATGTTTATTTTTTTTTTCCTTTGCAGAATTCTATTTTTACATTTATGTGGTTAAATTTATAAGCTTTTGGTGTCAGTTTTGCGTTATAATAAGAAATGAATTTCTCTCTCCAAGATTATTTTAAAAGAATTCTTCCGTATTTTCTTCCAGTATTTTATGGCTTCAATTCATAGTGAATCTTTTCAAAATATGGAGCTTATTTTTATGTGTGAGATGAGGTCAAGAGCCAGCTACATTTTTTTTCAGATGGCGTCCCAATTTTCCCAACTCCATTTTGAACAATTCATTTTATCCCTTTTTCATATTTTAAGGTTTCATTCATATTTGGGTTTATATTCTGGGGTTCCTGATGGAGTTCACTAATCTGTCTATTGATGTAGCAATACCACACTGTTTTACTTACTGTAGATGTATAATATATTCCAATACCCGGAAAACTTAGATTCCCCTTGTTACTCTTCCTTTCCAGCATTTTCTTGATTCTATTTGTTTGTCTAATTTCAATATTAATTTTATGCTCAATTCACCTAGAAAATACCCAAAATTCTGTTGAAACTGAATTTAATGAGAATTATCCTATTATGTCTTCATTAAGCATGATGTTGATTTTGAGGGTAAGGCATATTTAAAATATACATTCATATAGCTGTATGTCATGTAAAGAAATATTTATGTCCTTTTTGTTAAAGTTTTTATTACGATGAGCTACTAAATTTTTTATGCAATATCTTTTTAGCATCCTTAGAGATAATCATATATTTTTTTTCTTTTGATGTATTTCTATGATGAACTACACTGGTGGGGTTCCTAACCTTTCAACACCTTGGAAATCAGTCTCAGTAAGTTCTAGTTCTCTTTTAATGTGCTTCTGGGCTCTGTTCGTTGCTGTCTTAGTCAGCTCTGGCTGCTGTAACAAAATGCCAAAACCTGGGTGGCTTATACAGCAGACATGTTTCTTACCATACTGGAGGCTGGAAAGTCCAATATCAACATGCTGGCTGATTCAGTGCCAGGGTAGGGCTCTCTTCCTGCAGACAGTTGCCCCCTTGCAAGATCATCACTTGGTAGAGAGAGAGAGAGCTGTCTGGCACCTCTTATAAGGACACTAATCCATTAGGAGGGCCCCACCCTCATGAACTCATCTAAACCTAATTCCCTCCCAAAGGCCCTACCCCCAATACCATTGCACTGGGGGCTAGGGCTTCCACATATGAATTTTAGGGAGATAAAATTCAATCCATAGCAGTTAATATATGCAGATTAGTTTGGTCTGCTATTTAGTTTTTTTCTCCTTTTCTGTAGAGTTTAGGTTTCAATATTATGCTAACCTCATAAGAAGAGAACTTCAAAACTGCTTTATACTTCTGTGTTCTGGAACAGTTTAAGTTGTACTGGATTAACCCCTTCCTTACAGGTTTGGTAGAATTGTTCTGTGAAACCATCTGGGTAGCTGCTTTTGGGAGATGCAACACTTTGATTATACTCACAGGTTTAACATACACTAATGAAACTTAAGCCCCAGGACCCCTTGCTTGGGACCCTAACATGGCCCTGGAAGGGCCCTAGAAATGTGTCCACTGGGTCATATCTTCTTGTGAAATCTGCAAAGATATTTTTAATCACAATTGTCTGAGGCCACTGTCTCTTCCCATGTTAATTTCTGTGTCACTCTTCTGCTCTTTTCAGCTGATGTTGGAGTGGCTGCAAACATTTTTGTAGCTCTGGCTAAGAGAAACATGGTAGCCTTGGGGATGCACCACCCAATCCCCTTCAAGAAAGGACTTGCATATCAACTGAGGGGAGTGTAGTCAGGAGACAGTCTCTAGCCATCAGCAACTTTGGGGTCTACTTTCTGTGCAGAAAGGTGTAGGTGTCTGAGGCCACACCATGCCCAGGGCAGCCTTCTCCTCCAGTGACTGAATGAGGAAAGATAGGAAGGCCCAGGCACTTCAGCCCAGTGCACAGCCATCTGACGAGTGATACTGTCTAGGTTTCTCTTATCACAGGCTCTGTGCTGACCAGCTTCCTCTCCTTCCCACCACAAGTCTTGATCCCTAATGAGATCTTGCACTCCAAACTGATTCCAAACTTCTGATTCTGAAGAATCTAACCTACAATGAGAAAGCATTTAGTTTGGTTTTAATAGGATACAAAACACACACACACACACACACACACACACACACACACACACTATAGTCTCAGTCACTTCTGTGTATTGTTTTGTTATTGTTAGCTGATGTGGTATTTAAGATTGTCTTCCAAAGTACTCCTACTTCGGACTCTATTGACTTTCTGGCATCATGACAGGAAAGTGCAGCAGAGGCTATGCCGAGAATGAATTTGTCCTGTGGTACCATTTCTCGATGTAGTTGGATCGAGGAGAAATAAAGATTGAAGTGTATGTAACCAGCAGCTAATCTGTGGAAAAGTCTTCTAATTGTCACACATATAACTGTGTAAGCAAAAGATTTATTTCCAATCAATATCTAGTGAAAATGGAAGATTTCTTCTGGAAGGAAAATGTGCAATAATACAGTATATATTTATAAGCTACTATACTTAAGAATAAAAAAAAAAAGAACTCAAACTATGCAAAATAGAACATACCAGAATTCTCATGTGAAGAGCATACATAAAATGTTACCAGTACCAAGAACAATAAATACACTTGTATGTGAAGTCATATGCTTTTGTTTGGTTTTTGTTTTTGGATCCTTAGATATTGAACTGCACCTTAGCAAGGTTGGGAGGTTCCAGACAAATGGCATGCCAAATTACCACCCCAAACTGAAAGAGCTTGAAGAAACAAGTATTATAGGGGCAAAACCACACATATGTAACAATATGTCAATGCACATAGTTTGTGAGTAATTTAATAACACGATTATGTAGCTCTATACAACATAATAACAATTTTAAAATGAATTTTAATTGCTCTAGGCAATGAACAACATCACTTCAAATAGTGGTTATGATGAAACCCTGCACAGGAAATCTTAAAATACCTAAAAATACATATCTCATATATGAAAGAAACTTAATAGTGGTTTTCCCAAATTCTCCAACAATCCTAAAATGTTTATTATATTATCAAAATGAGCCATAAAGCTGAAAGAGACAATAATAAAAAACAAACTTTGATTAATATTGCTAGAGGAAAGACCAAATTGTCTTTTGCCTTTCTGCAGAAAATGATGCTTAAAAATCATTGTCATATGAAGAGGTCACAAAGTATGTAGCCTAGAACTGTAGAAATAAAAATGTATCATAGGTGAATTAATTAAAATATTGTATTATTTGTCTGAGTTTTGTAATATTTGCATTCTGGTGTAGTGTTTGTTTCTCCCCCTCCCCCCTTTTTTTTTCATTCCAAATACACATTCAGTTTACTAATTTTATTGTTTTGAAAACTTGTATCTTTTTTATAAAGAGGGTGACAAAATTGTTTAAGCACTGAGACTCTAAAGACCAGAATCCACTCTTGCTCTTACGGGTATTTGTGAATATCAGCACACATATCTGCATCTCATGTTATTTGATCTTTTTACATTTTCTATTTCTTCTGGGGTCACTTTTAGTGATCTATGTTTTCCTAGATAATAATTCATTGTATTCATCATATTCACCTTTTCCAACTTATTTGCATATTGTGAAACAAAGTAGTCTCATAATTTTTCAGCTTTTCTGTCCACAATTATTTATTTTTATGGTTTAATTTGCATATTATTTGCTTTCCTTGGTTGAGTGATCCAGTGGAGTTTATCTATTTATCCTCTCCCATCCCCCCTCCAAAATTCTGTTTTTATATTTTAATTCAACAATTGTTTTCAATTAATTATCTACTCTTATTTTGATCTAATCTTTTTTGCCTAGTATGCTTTTTCTTATTCTTTTATTTTCCACTATTCTTTGTTTTAAATGCTTCTCTTTTCTCGACATATAATTGGGTTTTGCTCTGTAATCCAATTGTATTTTTTAAATCATGGCATTTGACCCATTTACAATTACTGACATATCAGCTACATTTTGTCTCTTAATGTTGGCATCACAGTATGCTTTCTGTCTTTATGCATTTTCTTTACATTTTAAAATTAATTCACTATATAGTCTGTACTGTATTTCTTTTGATCATTTGGAAGGTTTACATATTTCTTCTAGATAATTTCTTTTTTTTATATAAATTTTTTTAACGTTTATTTATTTTTGAGACAGAGAGAGACAGAGCATGAACAGGGGAGGGTCAGAGAGAGAGGGAGACACAGAATCCGAAACAGTCTCTAGGCTCTGAGCTGTCAGCACAGAGCCCGACGCGGGGCCCGAGCTCACGGACCGTGAGATCATGACCTGAGCCAAAGTTGGATGCTTAACCGACTGAGCCACCCAGGCGCCCCTAGATAATTTCTTTATAATCACAAAACTTAATACATTTAAGCCTGTCTTTCTTTAGGCAGTGCCATTTGAAATTTTATTACACTGACAAGAACGATGCATGTCCACATCTCCCTTTGCCCCTTCCTCCAATTTTAGTTGATTGGATAATTTTCTATGAATTACCATCTTTAAATGGCATCTTTTTAGTCTTGGTTATAAAGGATAAAGACATAGCATACTTACACTTCCTTTATTTTCTCTCACTCTTTTCTCCCAGTTATTGTAATTTGCATAGTTTCTACGTTGTTAATATTAATTGCATTTATATTTTATTCTTGTAGCTAAAATTCTCATTTAGTCTTTGTTCTACTTCTGAGTGTTGAACTGTCATCTTCTTTTTGTGGCTTTCTTTGCTATGGACTAACATCTCTTTGTTGGCTAAAAAATCATACAATTTCCAACAATCCTAAAATGTTTTCTTCAATGTTTCTTCAGTAGTTTCTTCCAGAAGGATTCATAGGGGCTACAGTTTCAGAAATGTTTTTCTGATTTTTTTTATCTGAGCTAGGTATAAAATTAATGAGTCTTATTTTGTTTCTTTGAAAACAGTCATCTTTAAATTTTAATTCGTTTTTTGTTTGTTTGTTTATTTTTTTATGTTACACCCAGGAAACGTGTTTGGGGCAGTGGAATTCCCAGGGTCTAGGAAATCAAAGCTGCTGAACTGGTCACTGTCTCTAGGTAGGTTGAAACCAGATGTGCTTTGGACACTTTCCCACTGATATTCCATAACTTGGGTCCAAGCCAGAAGTATCCCTTTTTAATAATATCAATTGATTTTGCTTAACAAATTTTCATATTCAGTAGCACTTTGGTATCTTTTAATTGTCTATTTTTTAACTCAGTATTTCCTAATCAGAACATTTAACACCTGATTTATGTTTACTCATTGAATGAATCACCGTTGTTCATCTGTTTTGGTTATAAACTCCATCAAATCTATTTCAGTAACAACCATCCTCCTATTTCTCAAGGCCTTCATTTTCTGTATCAAAGTTTATGATCCTTCACTCCTCTAATAGAGCCTCCTTGACCCAACCAACTGTAAGTCTTTACTAATACAATCTGCATTCTCTCCTCAACCCATTCCCAAATTGCTCCATGAAATCAGACACCCCAGATTTAACCTAGTAGCATTGCCTTTCCCCTGATTCCACTTATCCTGCAACCAAAAGACCTGTGTGTATAACTGCATGCTTTATTAAGGTAGAGCCTGGCAGGAGTTGTGCATTCTTTTCCCCTGATGTGTCTGTATTTTGACATCTGTGTGTTACTCTTCAGGGCTTCTCCAACTGTGTCCTTGGCTTTCATTTTCCTCCACATTTCATTTGGTTTCTTTGAATAAGGAAACTGCTACTTTCCTTTCTTCCTTGGAAGAGGGGAGCTGATTTAATTGTTTCATAATGAAAAGCATTTTCTTTTGTAAAACTGATTAATTTCTCAACTACATGTAGGAAATAGAAAAACAAATATCCCTGGCGGTTATTACTGAATGGCCATATTTCCTAAGTCCCATTCTGCCTTAGGAAAAAAAACACTGGAATTGGAGAAAGATGATCTGGGGTTGATCCTGGCTTCATGACTTGCTCATTATATTTCCTTGGGAATGTGTGCCTTCTGAGACCTGATTGCCTCATTGGAACTAATGATTCCTGCCTGTGTGGTTCACAAGGTTATCATGAGACTAAGCGAATTAATGAAGGTAAGAGACATTTTAAAACTCTGATGGATTATACAAACAATAGATCTCATAGGAAAATTCAAACCAAATTTGTAACTCCTACCTAGATTTTTCCTTTCATCAATGGTTATTATCTTTTTAATATACAATATAAGTACTATCCTTCTGGCAACAAATCAATGAAGGCTACTATTTAAAGTTTTAATAAAGGACGAACTCAATATATTACAAGTTTTGTTAAACTAGTTTTTGACACACCCCCTCCCAATGTCATGAAGTGTGATTTAAGGGTTGTGATCAGACTCATAAATTTCCATATGATACTTCCAAGTAGTAAGAAAGAAACTCTAAGCCTCCACTATCCATTTGCTTCTTCAAGTATGGATTTATTTGTTTTCACCATAAAGCCCTGTATTGAACTTTGGTTTCTTTGATTCCGTAACGGAAACTCTAATTAATGATGTTATTTTTAGTTTTTCTGGAGCTATATATTCTAAGAAATTAAAGCAATTTACATGTTTTAGATTTGGAATGAATGGCCCATGGCCCCGCTACATAAAATTTTAGATGTTGTTTATTTCCCTTTGTGCATGTTAGAATCACCTTATTTTTGGTGTAGAACACATTCTTTTTCTTTTCTTTGTAAGATTTTACACTTTTCTGAAACTTCAATGATTTTTATATTGATTTCCAAAAAGCAAATATTCATTTTATATTATTAAAATGCAAAAACATAGACATTTAATAATATCTATAAACCTTATTTTTAATAATAAATATTAAAAATTTTGTATATGTGCCTCCAAATAAACACACACACATGCAAACACATTTTTAAAGTCAATTCCATATTATACCCTTCACCTGAGACTTTCAACTTTTTTTCTATTTTAAAACAAATATATATTTGTTACAGAAAATTTGAGAAGAAACAAGGTATTTTTAGTCATCCTTCAAAGACACCTTAAAGAAAGTAAAACAACAAATTATTAACTGAAAGTACATTTGCAACTCAATTCATTGACAAATGACTAGGATGAAGAATATATCAAGATATGCATCAGTATATTACATACACAACAAAAAGAAAAAGCATTGAAATGAAAAATAGATTTAAAAAGTATGAATGGTTGAAAGTACCCTTATCTTGATGAGCACCGACTAATATACGGAATTGTTGAATCACTGTATCGCACACCTGAAACTATAATATAACACTGTGTGTTAACTACACTGGAATTAAATTAAAAAAAAAATCAAAATAAAACAATTACATCATAGTTTAAAAAAATAAAAAAAAATTAAATGTATGATTGGCAATAGAATAGAAGCAGAAATATGACGGGCTAAAAATAGTACAAGAGAAGCTCAACCTCTGTAATAATTGGGAAAATGAAAATCAATATAAAAAATTTCATTTTACACCCAACTGATGACAAATGATTGATTTTTTTGGACAAATTTGTAATGGACAAAAAATTTTAAAGTTTGAATAATGCCAAATTTTGGAGATGTGGATCGAAGAGAACTCTTACACATAGCTATTAAGAATAAAAACTGGTATAACAACTTCACAAAGTAATTTGGCATTCTCTCTTAAACATTTGCATATCCCACCAACCAGCAGTTCCCTTCTTGACATATACCAAGAGAAACTGCTTCACATGCATACCAGGGGATGTGTACAAGAATCTTTTTAGTGATACTACTCAAAATAGAAAAAACTTGGAAATGGTTCAAGTGTTCATTGCCAAGAAAATGGAAAAGCTGTGCTATAGTCACAGAATACACTTTCATACAGCAGTGAAAATTAATGAACTACAACAGTGCATTATTTGAGTACCCTAGTATTAAACTAGACTTGGGAGGCACAAACCAGGGTGGAGAAAAGGAAGCTGAAGCAATAACATAAAAAAGGATGATCCTCGGGTGTAAACTAAGGATTATAACCAATCTATTCTCTTGCACACTAAGAACAAATTTTCAAAGAGAAATTACCTTACTATATTTTTCGATGAAGAAAGAAAACTTAACTTTGCTTCACAGGTGGCATTTCAAGATTATTTCTGAACCTACAATCCAGTCATCCCCTGCTCCTTGTCCTGGATTTTTATACCTCATTTCTACTTGCACACAGATGCCTATAATTTCCCCCCAAGTAGTTTCTTCCACTCAATGTCTACTTTCTTCTCTTCCCTCTTTCACTATCAAAGTTGTTCTTATGCTTGAAGGTCCAACTCAACATGTTCTTTAGAACTTTTCCAAAGTCTACCTTCCTTAGGACAGGGACACAAATACAATAGAATAAAAGACACAGAGATATACTAGAAAGACACAGGAATGAAATAAACATGATACTTGATCGATGCATATGCTTGCACACAGGTTTACTCAGAATTTCAGTTCCTCCTTCCGCATTTCTTTCTTCTTTTGCATTTTCACAAAACAATTGCTATTAAGCACTCTTTTTAAAAGGATTTGTCTGAGCTATGTCTATTAAGTTTACCAATATTTTCCAAATTTTAAGTACCTAGAAGACAAGGACTATTCTTGCAGCAGATGCTACAGGTGACTCATCAGATCCCATGGGGTCCCTTCTACAGGCTGGTTGGGCCCATCCCTGTCCCCACCCCCAGCTGCCAGCATTATTTCTCACAGCTCACACCTGCAATCTTCTCTGCAGCGTTGCCCTTGGGCAATTGTAACTGCCTTGGAGTGTGTATCTCCCATGAAGCAGCCAGATGCAGGGGTACAAAAGCCCCTTGCCTTAAAGCTGGACAAGTTCTGTGGTGCAAATTACACTCCTGAGCTCCCCCCAGGAAAAGACTGAGGCTAGACTTGACCTTGTTTGGCATCTTCTTATTCTCTATCCTTCTTTGCTCACTCTCTACAGCAGTCTCCTGAGAGCACACCCTCAATAAATCACTTACACATGAATTCTCCTCTCCAGCTCTGATTCCAGGAAGACTGGCCTAACACGGTTATTTACTAAAATTTGTATCATCTAGGGGCGCCTGGGTGGCTCAGTCGGTTAAGCGGCCGACTTCAGCCCAGGTCATGATCTCACTGTCCGTGAGTTCGAGCCCCGCGTCGGGCTCTGTGCTGACAGCTCAGAGCCTGCGGCCTGTTTCAGATTCTGCGTCTCCCTCTCTCTGACTCTCCCCCGTTCATGCTCTGTCTCTCTCTGTCTCAAAAATAAATAAACGTTAAGAAAAAAATTTTTTTAAATAAATAAATAAAATAACCTTGAGCACCACCTAGTTAGGAAAGAAAACAACTTGTCAATTCACTCATTAGTGGTTTATGAGTATCTTTGTAATTAATGAAAGTGTTTGAATTTTTTTCGAATGAAGACAAAGAAACCAAGACTTTGATAAGTGTATTAGTATCTTCTTGCTGTGTGATACATTACCACAAACTCAGTGGCTTAAAACACCACAAATGTGCTATCTCACGGTTCCAGTGTGTCGAGAGTCTGGGCATGGGTCAACTGGATTGTCTGCTTAGGGTCTCAAAGGCTAAAATCAAGGTGTTGGTAGGGGGCACTTTTATCCAAAGTTCGGGCTCCCATTCAAACTCATTGGTTGTGAAACTTTATTTCCTTGTGACTGTGAGATTACTATTTCTTCCTAGCTGCCAGCTGGGGCCTGCTGCCAGATCATCGTCACATGGGCCTCTACGTAGGCTGTCTCCACAACGTGACAGTCTACATCTTTAAGACCAACGGAAGAACCTCTCACGCTACAAATCTTCTCTTTTAGGAAGGAACAGTGCTGTTTAAGGCCCAACCTAATTAAGTCACACCCACCCAGAACAATCTCTTTTTTTTATTAACCCAGTGTCAACCCATTTGGGACCTTAAATACATTTGCAAAATCCCTTCGTCTCTGCATACAACCTAACAACAGGAATGCACACTCAAGGGGAAAGCACAGACACCAGAAATGTGGAAATCTTGAGGGTCATCTTAGAATCTGCCTATCAGAGGGGCACCTGGGTGGGTCAGTTGCTTAAGTGTCCAACTCTTGGTTTTGACTCAGGTCATGATCTCACGGTTCATGAGTCTCTCTCTCAAAATAAATAAATAAACTTAAAAAAAAAAAAAGAATTCTGCCTATCAGAGTAGGATTATCAGATATAATTCTGGACATCAAGTTAAATTTGAATGTCAGATAAACCACAAACTAATACGATTTTTCTTCAACCCTAGTCTAGAGTTATTCTAGGGTCTAAATGTTCTGGAGTCTAAAATAGAGTCACAAGATCAAAAGTTCACAAGGGCTAGGCAGGCGATGTAAGTGAGTACAGCAGACCAGATGGGAACTGTGGCGGACTGGGTGCTCATGCCCCAGGTACAGGGGGCCACGGCTCTACAACTCCAGCTGGCTGTTGCCATGAAGTTGCAAGCCAAGTGGCCAGAGCCTCAGATTGTTTTTCAAGAGACAGCACTTTTACTTGAATTTCCATTTAAAATCTTCCCCGCTGACAATAGTAACCTAAAATTGAAAAAAACAAAAGAATTCACAAGCCATACGAGGGCCTTGATAGCCAGTTCGTGACCCATGATCTAAGGTGTATAAGCACCAAAAGAGGAAATTCAAAAACCTTCCTTTCGCCAGCACACAGGGAGGGCTTTCCCCAGCCTCTTCCGTCTGAAGATCACATTACTTCATTTAGTAACTGACGCTCATCTCTAAAACAAAATTGATTTGCCACATCAGAAAACTGATTTATGAGTCCTACAAGGCAGCCATAATGTCAACCAATCAAGAGCCAAATTTACAAATCCTCCAAAATGCACAATAAATGCCAAATAAAAACTTTCAATTTACCAATCTTTCTTTGTAGGCAGCATAAATCAGATGAGAATAGAATGGTACTGGCATTATTATGATTAAGTTTTGAAATTCTGAGGTTGTATTTGGTTTGTATTTCCTTCCAAGTTTGATCTTTTCTTTATAAGTAGACTTCTGATTTTAATCATCACAGAAATAATAGCCTTAGTTGCAGCTTATTAAAAAAGCTCAGTTGATGGAGGCTGAAGTTAGGTAATAAAGCCCCTGATACTTTTAATTTGGAGACTCAGTAAGATGTGCTGGGTATCATTTCTGGTCAGGTTTTCATACACCAAAAGGCCATCCTAGACTCGGGCCTTGACTAGCTGGGCAGGACCCTCAACGTCCCAACCCAAAGTCCTCCGTCTTGCTTGGTTTGTCTTCTTGTGGGATTTAACGCCTAGTTTTCACTTTAAGACGCATTTCTTTTGGACACCATTCCCAATCTTCGGCCAGAAGCTGTTAAGGACCTAACATCTGCTCAGGGTAAGGTAAAAACATTAGAGGTGACAGGCACTGGGGTGGTGACAGGGGACGAGCATGTGCTTATTTCTGGGATTCCCCTGGACATCAAGGATCAGAGGCCTTTAATGTTTCTACCTCAGCTCTCTCACCATCATAAGAAATGGCAAATGCACCAGCGTGCCGGCCAGTGCCCGAGCCTTGGGGCTGCCCAAGGTAACAGTGGCTATTGTTAAAAGGAAGGAAAATGGCAGACAGAAGTGAGAAGCTCAAAGCAGGCCTTCCCCATTCTGTCCAGTCAGGCACCTCCCAGTTAAAAGCACACAATCTCATGGCAAACAGGAGACAAAATAGCGTCTCACCCACCTTTTCTGCTTGTTTTGGCTCTTCTTTTCTATTGTTACCATCACCTATGTGGTGAACGGGCTGAGGCTGAGAGAAATAAAGGAGTAATAGAAGCGTCAGAGTTCTTGGGGTGGGGGAGGGGCCAGACAGAGCCACAGAGAGGGAAGCGGAACACTAGCCAAAGGAAGGGTTTAGAAGAGTGAGCCTCCAACTTGCCAGGATGAAGACGCCTCCCTTTCGTAAGGAGTGGGGAGGAACCTTTCTATGTTAAAAGGAAAAAAGATTCTTGAAGCAAGTTCTGTCCATTACAGGCATGTAGACAAATAGAAAGCCATAAGATACAGCCATAATTTGTCCCAAAGATAATATTAAAGGGATCATATATACTAAAAGGATATAATATCATGTATAATATTATCCTGTCGTACTCCTTCACAGAAGAAAAGTTATTTTGTTACTATTTACTGATTGTGAAAATTCAGTGACAGGTACTGTAAGTTTAGCATCAATGTGCTTGAAATGCCGCAGTGTCATGTGTGACTGGTTCAGACTATAGATGTTTTGTGCGGGTGTCTTCTTACCTTGCAGGATCTCCCCTCCACCTATACACCCACGCACAGTCGGTTACTCCACTCACTGTGCATGGGTGTGATAGTTTATTAAAAATATTTACTCTGCAGCTACTATGTTTCAGGCATTGTGACCAAGTACTGGGTATGTACTTGTGAAACTAAGAAAAGAAAAAAAAAAAATAGGTACAAACTCAGTTTTCTTGGAGAATGCTGTTTCACATGTGATTGTTACTTACTAAAACCTAAATATAGAGGCACCTGGGTGGCTCAGTTGGTTAAGCTTCTGACTTTGGCTCCCATCATGATCTCGCAGTTTGTGAGTTTGAGCCCCATGTCAGGCTCTGTGCTGACAGCTCAGAGCCTGGAGCCTGCTTTGGATTCTGTGTCTCTCTCTCTTTCTTCCACTCCCCTGCTCATGTTCTCTCTCTTTCAAAAATAAATAAACATCGGGAAAAAAAATTTTTTAAAACCCTAAATATAAAAATGTTCAAATGATTCTCTTTTTAAATAATGAATCAGAGTGGAGTCAACTTTACCTCTTTGGTAATATGACTCTCACTGCCACTTAAATATTGCTGTCTTGGATGAGAGAGAATAGGGTAGAGTTACGGAATGTAGGAAACTGTAGATAGCAGTCTCGGTTTTTTTTCCAAGGTAGAATATTGCATGTGTGAACATTTTCTGTCATAATTTACTCTTACAACTGACCATAAAAAAGGCAAGAAGCACTGCTTTGTAGAATTTGTATAGTGGGTGTGGACCTTCTACAAATACCTGCTAATCTCGGAAGTAAAATGATCCCCATTGCTATCGGAAAAGAGGAACAGAACAAATATGACTGAATGTCATTGTAGCAAATACAGAAAACCTTCCCTGAGGGGCTGAGGGGCTCCTTGTGCGGCACACTGAGATATAGGTAGGAATCAGATTGCCCCCTACCTGGTGGGAGCTCGTGGAAAGGGGGAGGCAGGAAGTGAGTGAAGCAATCCAACACATGGTACAATACATCCAGCTTACAGCTGGAGCAGCCATTCACAGGAATAACAATCCTTCGTAGAGTTTTACCACTGGAATAAGAATTGTAGGGTAAGGATGGTTGGTCCAGTAAAGAAGGAAGGCGGAAGGATGTCATTCCAGGCAGAGGAAGAGCATGTGCAAAGCCACGTGTGTATTTGCGAAGAATTCAGGATATCTGGAGAACCACCCAGAGAGGGTCAAGGCCAGAAAGAGAAATTGGGGCCAGATTAAGAAACTGAGGCCCTGTTGCGTTTGGAATTAATCTTGAGGGCTAGTGTTCCCAAACGAGAGGATGTGTACTGTTGTTGGAACACCGGATCGATTTAGAAACGTTTTTAAAAATCATTATTATTTTAACTTCCCCTCATGTTTAATGGTAATAATAGCACATGGAAATTGAAATTTAGTGAAGATTATTGCTTAGAACAGGGGTGAGTGTAAAGAAAGGGTAAACGAACTTAAGGAAATTATTAAGGAAAGCATTAGGGAAGTGATACAGAAACATAGGAAAACAATCACACAGTTGAGGGGCAAATGAGGAAAGTGTAAGGAACACTGTCATGGAGTCAGAGATTGGAGTCCTGGGAGTGACGTGAGGCGGGTTGCAGGACATTTGTTCGTGGGCTGCACTCCACTTTCCGGCAGATGGCTCACACAGCAGAGTAGAGGGTGAGCTAGGGCAAGGGGTGGATGTGGGGGGACCCTGGGTTGGGGGAACGGCAGTGGTCCAAGAAAGAGATCGCGAGGACTGACACTAGGCAGCAGCAGGCAACATTGAGAGCGGTGAGGGACAGATTCAAATATGCCTCCCCTGCTTCCTGTCAACATCGAGCCCAGCCTGGCTAACAGGCAGGAAATGAGGAGGAGAAGATGGCTTTTTCCAGATTATTATCATTTATGCTTCCTTTCCCATTTATTGGTATTAGGATCATAATGTCGTGTGATGGTGATGTTTTCTCCCGGTGCCCGGAAGCTGCGATTCTAAGTGCTCATAAATATCTTTGGGGATGGACGAACTAGAGTATGAAAATGGACTTTCTGAGTTCATCATTACAGCATTCGGGCTTAACTGCCAGCCACTTACGACTGGCCACACACAAAGAAACGCCACTTTGAGGTTCATTAGTTGCCATCAAGTATAAAAGACGAGGCAACCCATACCAGGTGGGTCTATGGGTCTTTGAAACCCCTCTCTTTCTGATGGCCTGAATAACTCGAGATTCAATAGTTCCAGCAAACACGGGAGATGGTGAGGAGAGGAGAGAAGGGAACATGGTGGGCACCATTTCAGTTTTTCCTGCTTGGTATCCGTCCTCATTTCTTCTCCTATCAACACCCAAAAAGCCACTCTTCTCTTTAATCCTTGAAAGTGCCTGAGTCTAACCCCACCTTTGCCTTCCAGCCCAGTACAAGTCTCAGGTTTGGCCAATGAGGGTATTCCATCCCGTGGTTCACAAATAGTCACACAATGCAAGCCCAGTCAAGGAGACTCAGTCCTAGCACATTTCTGGAACTAGTTGATAGAGAAGATCTTTCGCTACCATTTAGATGTTAACCTGAAGTGCCTGAGGGCCACCGTGGGGAGGGGACGAACCCCATCCAGAGAGAAATGGACCTTCAAGAGACAAAGTGCCTATATCTTGATGTTATTGTGTGGTCCTTTGAATAGCTTCTCTCCCTGGACTTTACAGGTTTGTGAGAAAGCGTCCTACCAGCCCCCCTCCCTATTTTTTCCTCCTCAAGACAATTTCAGTTGAGTCTCTGTCACCTGTGACCAAAATTCATTATGTAGTCCGTCTGTTTTTGATGTCCTTATAAAGCCCAGCTCAGTAAGTCCAACTAACACAACAGGATGGGAGGACGGGGGGAGGAGCAGCCCTGGAAAGGAGGCAAGCACTGGGGGGAAGAGAGAGAAAGTTATTAGCCCGCATTGTCACTCAATTCTGCAAGCATTAATTTAGGGCTTGCTGCCTGAAAGGCAGCCTGTTGGGTTAAGATCCAGCAACGGAGTCCGGATATAAAGACTAAAGAAAATGGTCTGTGTCCTTAAAACAATTAGTCTCTAGAAACCATTCAAGTCAGAACAGGGTGATGTGAGCTCTGGCCTTTGCATCCACCAAAGCCCACTCCACTGCCACCTTCTCTCAACACGGGGTGCCATCTCCCATCCCCAAAAGAAAATTGACACCAGCAACTGAAAGCTCCCTCAATATCCTTGTCTGGACAAAATCAGCCCCCTGGAAATTAGTTTCATAAGCATAAGTGAAAAACAAACCTAAAACCTAGAAGGCCAGACAGATTGAATGATGATCTGTAAAGACCTTCCCCTGGCCCTTCCTCTTCTCAATAGTGTTTGTCCCTCTGGCCATTGTATTTTACCTCAATGCAAAAAATTGAACATTGCGTGAAATGTTCGGAAGGAAAGGTGAAAAGTAGTAGTGGGGGAGGGAAGGAGGGAGAGAGGGAGGCAGGGAGGGAGGAAGGAAAGAGTCAGGCAAGCAGAAATATTGGCTGCCTCTTGGAGTTTGTTGACATGGAAACATGATATATCTCCCTCTGAACAAAGATTCCAGTACAGTTGCAATACTATTGTGTATCAATCCAACAAAAATAACCACTGGGTAGGGATCACAAAGCACTACCAAAGAAATACAAGCTGAAGGGGAATCTAGACAAAAAGTTGGGGAGAAATTCCCTGGAAATTCAAAGACAAATATCCAGTTTGGAAGTTGAAGCGTGCTGCTGCTTTTGTCTCTGCATGCTTAGCCAGCAGAAATCAGGTCGTTCACAGATCTTGCCTGCCCTTCTATCCTGGAATAAGAGATGTGCCGCCACTTTGTTATTTCTGCGTGTGCGCTGAGAATTCTTCTCCCTCTCACCTCCTAAATGAGACCATCGGGTCTCTAAGCAGCAAGAATCGGCATGCCAAACACCAACACCCTGGATCCCTCTTGATTTTGAGGCTATGCATCTCCTTCCTCCTGCTTTGGAAACCCTTTTCTCTAGCCTCTCTTGCCTGGCTGCTGAATTCCTAGTGTGCCTTTTCAAACCGAAGGATGCACATTTATGGCTCTCCCTCTGAAATTGAAATCCAGGGTAGGTAAAGCATATGTGGAAAGGAGGAGTCCTTAAGTCAGCAAGCTGGCTGGCTTGTGGGACATCGTCAGAAATGTCTGCGAGAAACAAGAGCCAGAAAATAAAACAACAATGCTTGCAATACTCATTAAGATTGTAACGACCACAGGAACCCAGCAGGCAGCACAGGGAGATGGGGATGTGTGTTCGTGTGAGTCCTGATAGACGAAAGTATGCAGAAGTAGGAACATAAACATTGTAAATTAATATTTAATACTCGACTCACACCTGCCTTTATAAAGACTCATCAGAGAAACTGCCATGTGAGCCCAGATACAGGCATCAGGTCACTACAGACTGCTGGCCTCTGGGAATGGAGTGCACTGTTCTTTAAGGGATGTGTCAAAGGACAGCCACAAAGTCCACAGGGTCTGGGTGGGGGTCATTCAGAGGGAGACAAAAGCGTGGGATGGGAAATCACAAGGACTATTTGGGAAATGGTGATGAATCCAGGAACCACATTAGGAGTATGAGACATGAAGAATGGCAGAGAAACCCAGGGAGATTGTCTGGGGCCAGGTAATACTATTTCTGGGAATGTGAACTTTATTTATAGGCAGTGGGGTGCCACGGATGATCTTAGAACAGAGCGTGCTATAATCAGATCTATGCTTTTTGAAAAGTCACTTGTGAGACAATCTTAGCACGAAATGCAGAGCAAGCATGTCAGGAAAGTTACCTTTTTAAGATGATCTGTTCTAAACTTTTATGGGAAATTGGCTATTCTGGGTATGGCAGCTGCACTAAGCCCCCCCCCCCCCCCCCCCCCCCCGAGAGAAGAGCCCCATTGTCTCATTTTCCCAGCTGTTGTCACTGCACTGCCTCAGGCTTGTCAGCAGAGGGGACTGGTCTTTGGTTGCAGATCCACCTTCAGAAGCAACCACAACCGTGCCCTGTCATCCACCCAGTCTCCTGGCCCCGGAAGAGCTGTCAGCTCACCATACCGGAAGCCCAGGTAGCCATTTCTAGAGAAATCATAACTTCTTCCCCATCACAACCCAGGCAAGAGGGTTGGTCAATCGATAGTAGCACGAACATTTTTAATTAAAGGAAGAATAAAAAAAAACCATAAACCCAGCTACTTTTTGGGGCTTGAAGCATAACCACATGACACAACATTGCTCATGAACAGAGTCTAGCTTTGGCAACTTCTCTCAGGCTCAGGCTCAGGACCCCGTTTGTCTTAGTCCATTCGGGGTGCTGTAACAGAATACCACAGGTTGTGTGGCTTCTACCAGAAGCACTATTTCTCACAGTTCTGGAGGCTGAGAAGTCCAAGATCAAGGCACCAGCAGATTCGTGTCTGGTGAAGGCTCCCTTCCTGGTTCATAGATGGCTGGCTCTTCTTCGTGTCTTCACATGGGGGAAGGAGCGAGGAGCTCTCTGGGGTCTGTTTTATAAAGGCATCCATCCCATTCAGGAGAGCTCCACTCACATGACCTAATCACCTCCCAAAGGCCTCACCTCCAAATGCCATCACATTGGAGGAAAGTTTCAACATATGAAAGGGGGTGGGACACAAACACTTAGTCTATAGCATTGGTCAGATCCTGACCCCCTAGTTCCTCAATCTCTTCAACAATGATGAACTCCATCTTACCCCACTGAAGGCACAAGCAACATGGCCTCACTTTAGTCCCCAAACACGATGCTTCTGTCTCCCTCCTCTCTCCAACTGATGTCCCCCTGCCCCACTTCAGAAGCTCCCTCACTTACCCTCACCTACTCTCAATTACCCCTTGACTACCCTTCTTATCCATCCTTGATTGTCCTCATCTACTCTCATTCATCCCCACTAGCCTTGTCTACCCTCCCCTTGCCCCTTCTAATTTCATCTGCCCCCTTGACTCATTTTACCTCCTTTTGCAAATCATTAACATTCCTTACCACCATCATCTCTGCCCGCACAAAGTTGTAACAACAACAACAGCGTTCGTGATGCCCTCTCTGACGATGGCATGTGCTCTGTTCAAGAAATAGCTTCAGAATGAAGGATCAGTTGACATAGGGCTCCTAACCCTTTATGTTTTCTGGCAACTTAGACCTTCAGAGTCACTTTACATCACTGTTATTTAATCCTCATAAGAAGCCTCCAAAGAATGTGAGATGAAGAATTTCATGGCTGGTGAAGGTGAGGTTATACATAAGTGCAAGAATAAGGAACATACTACTATTTCTTCTCACGATAATAGATAACATTTAGTGTTGCACTGAGGTGCCCAGTCAAATTGGAGGTACTTCATATCTTCCTCTCAGTTCCACATAGAAGGGATCTTACAAATGAAGAATCTGAAGGTCAGGAAGACCCAGTGACCTATCCAAAGCCACCCAGCCAGCAAATGGAAACCAAGACCTTCTAACTCTGAGTCTTTCTTTGTACCAGAAATAAACTCATTCATGCTCCGTCATGTGCATTTCTTCTTCGTGGACATTTGCATTTTAAAAGAAAAAAAGTTCATGTGCAAGATTAAAAAAATATATTTTCTATTGGAATAACTGTCTGAAAATTGTGCCAGAGTGATTAAAGTTTCCATGGTCCCTCAAGTTATAATTTGTACTTCTAAAGTCATACCAGTTTCTAACACCAAAAAAGAAAATAGGTCAGATATTGAAGTTATCTTCCTTCTACTATATTCCCTTCTGTTTTATGCTTCTGTCTACTGCAGAGCATATTTAGTTCCCTTGCGTTAAAGCACAAGAAATGTGGGATACTCTGTTATGCAAATCACAGGAGGAAAGAATGAGCAGGAAAAAAGGCAGAGTCTGCTGTGGTGGAAGTTCTGGAATCACTGGGCTTTGAGGTAAACAGAAAGATTAAGCAGTGACCTAGTTTGATCTCATAAGCAAATGGAAGATTCGTAAAGAACTGTGTTCTGAAGGAAGACGAGGAAGGAAAATGGAGCTGGTATTGATTGACAGAAGAATGGTACAGTGTTTAGGGCACATTTCTGACCCCAGCCTGCTGCATCCAATTCCCAGCCCCACTTCCTAACTGTGTGACCACCTCAACTATGTCGTGGTTTCATCCTCTCTAAAATGGGAATGATGATAAAAATAGTACCTACCTCAACTGGGCAGGAAGGAGTCAAGGTGTGCAGTGTGTGTAAAATAGAGCTGATGCACAGACTAAGGGCAACATGTGTGACAGAGATCCATGCATTGCTGAGCTGCCATCTTGGGCCACTTGGTGGATGAATTAAGCCACTTTGACTGTCAGGTGCAGAGGTTCATTCAGGTTCCAGCGAGAAAGTGGCGTTTCCCATCAAATGCACAGGAAATGAAGAAGAACATGGGTTGGGGTGCTCAGCCAGGCTACATGGAGACTGCAATATTATTGAGCACATGGGAAGCACTAACCTGGGCCATCTGGTGGCAGTCATGACTGAATGGATAGTCCATGTTCCCCCAGTTTGTGTTCCACTTTTAGGGCAATGAACTGACTCTGGGTAGTTTGGTTGACTACAAACACCGAGGACGTTTGGTGGAGAGAGATTTGGTTCAATGGGTCAAAACGAGCCTTGGCGGTTAAAGATCTTACTTAGCCAGTGACCATGCAAACTCTTGCCAACGCATTAATCAGCTACCCGTGGAGCGAGTGCCCACCGTGATCGATACACTGAGGTCTGGAGGGACAGGTCCCAGGTTCAGCTTTCCTGAGTAGGGACCAGCACGAGGCAGATATGCAGAGTATGATAGATAACTATTTAATACAAACAATTTTTCATTTTACCTTAGACCGCTCTGTGAAGTAGGTATTGTTAAGTCCCATGGTTCAAACTGCACCCCTGTAGGCACGGTTTTTTTCAAAGATGAGGATTGGCCATAGACTCCAATGGCCGGACATCCTGTTGAACGTAGAGTCACAATTCTCTAAGGGCCTCCAATCCTGATGTGTTTTTATTTCACTAATCCTTAAGTATGGTGTGTAATAGAAACTGCAGAAATGCTTATGATATTTTGATTCTTACTATGTGTTCTTGATTTTCTTTTCACCTTTCCTGACAAAAGATAAACATACATTCATGTAAGAAAGGAAGATAGGGTTCAGGAAAAAGGGAAGGAGTGTCGAAAAGCATTTTACCGCTGAGGTTCCCCAAATTAGGTGCCTTTCAGGATCATCTGGGAAGTTTGTTTATACAACCACTTTACTGAGGCAGAATTTATAAACCATATTTTTAAGTGTACAAGTCAATAATTTTTTGTGAATTTATACCGTTGTGTGACTACCACCACAATCCAACTGTGACATTTCTGTCACTCCAACATACTCTCTCATGCCTGGAAAGCTTTTGATTGTTATTTTAACCACTTTATTCTCAAGTCACAGAAAAACAAGACAAAACAACACTGTGAACAGTTAATTTTACTTAAATCCAAGTTAATTAACATATAGTGTAATAATGGTTTCAGGAGTCGAACCCAGTGACTCGTCACGTACATACAACACCCAGTGCTCATCCCAACAAGTGCCCTCCCCCATGCCCATCGCCCATTTAGCCCGTCCGCCCCACCTCCCCTCCAGCAACCCTCAGTTTTTTTCTCTATATGTAAGAAACTCTTATGGTTTGCCTCCCTCTCTGTTTTTATCTTATTTTTCCTTACCTTCCCCTACATTCATCTGTTTTGTATCTTAAATTCCACATGTGAGTGAAATCGTATGAGATTTGTCTTTCTCTGACTGGCTTATTTCACTTAGCATAATACCCTCCAGTTCCATCCACGTTGTTGCAAGATTTCATTTTTTGATCACCAAGTAATACTCCATTGTATACATAAAATACATCTTTATCTATTCATCAGTCAATGGACATTTGGGCTGTTTCCATAATTTGGCTATTGTTGATAGGGCTGCTGTAAACATTGGGGTGCATGTGCCCTTTTGAATCAGCATTACTGTACCCTTTGGATAAATACCTAGTAGTGCAATTATTTTTCCATGCTTTTATCAATGTATTTATGTACTAACATACATAAGTAAATAATAGTCACTCATATGTGAGATTTTTTATTTCAAATGAGTGGGATCATAGTATGACTCTGTTCCCATTACCTGCCTTTTTCATTTAAAACGGGTCTCGGAGATCTTTCCACATCCGTTCACATCTCTCCTTTCCGAGTAATGTCCCCTAGTATTCCAGAGTCTAAATACAGCATCGTTCATTTGGCCACCAGTTCCCCTCTTGATGCAAATTTAGGTTGTTTCTAATTTTTTTTTCTTTTTATCTTGAAGTGGCAATAACACTTATGTGCTATACCTGTGTGCATCTGTGCCTAATTCCTGGAGGGCAGACTCCTAGAGATACACCTTCAAGTTGCATTTTTTTTTTAAACCAGGCATCTTAACACCTATCCTTTCCTTTAAAATTCAGTGTGCCAAGACATTTGATTAATTGGGTCTGGGTGGCCCCCAGGAGTCTATATATTTTTAAATATTTATTTATTTTTGAGAGAAAGAGAGAATGTGAGCAGGTGAGAGGCAGAGAGAGAGGGAGACACAGAATCCGAAGCAGGCTCTAGGCTCTGAGCTGTCAGCACAGAACCCGACGTGGGGCTGCAACTCACCACCCACAAGATCGTGACCTGAGCGAAGTCAGACCCTTAACCAACTGAGCCACCCAGGTGCCCCAGGTACCTGCCCCGGAGATTCAGATATAGCCAGCTTGGCATCACTTGCAGACTGTCATCAGTAGCTTTGTAGTCAGAGAAATGTAGGTTCAAATCTCAGCTCCGTCACTGCAAGTGGTGTGAACGTGGACACCATTCATTCTGCCTGTCCGCCCATTCATTCATTCTGCAGTTAGCAAGCAAGCGTTGAGCACCACTTATGTACCAAGCATAATTCTCAGTCGGTAGGTAAGACAGACACATAAACAAATGCATAAATACAACAAAGTGTCATGGATTCTATAAAGGGGAGGCCAGCTCATTGTACCTTCCAAGGAGGAACACTTAGTCTTAGCCCTGAAATAAGGAGAGGTTTCTGCCAAGTGACCAAAGCCAGTCTGGGTAGAGGAAACAGCAGGAGCAAAGGCCTGGGGTTGTCATGTGTAAACATTTCATGCGGTGCTGGGGTGGGGGGTGGGGGGGCAGGGGGAGGCCAGCAAGGAGGCTGGAGGGGAAGACAGAATTACGGCAGACCGTAGGGTGTAGGAGAGTGCTCTTGAGGGGTTGTAACCGGGGGTGAGGGGGTGTTCCGTGGCAGACTCGTCCAGCAGGGTGGCGAGAAAGGAGAATAGGGGCTCGGGCAGGAAAACCCAGGTCATAAAGCCAGTTAGGCATGGACCCTGTCACCACCCAGGCCAGTCCACACCAGACACCAGGGTGAGAACACTTGCAAAAGCTGGATAGGGACATGTGACTACTGCTGATTTGCCAACTGATGGGCTGGTTGGTCTCAGCCCTTCTTTAACCCAGCACCAAGCCTGGATTGGTGTGCTTTCAGCAACCGAGAGGTGGCTTCTGTGGTCAGAAGCCAGATGTGATGGTTGATCTTATGTATCAACTTGACTGGACCATGGTCCCCAGATATTTGGTCAAGCATTATTCTGGATGTTTCCGTGAGGGTGTTTTTGGATGATATTAACATTTAAATCGATGGGCTCTGGGTAACCTAGACTACCTTCCCTAACGTGGGTAGGCCTCATCCAATCCCCTGAAGGCTTGAATAGAAAAAACAAAGACTGACCTCCCTGCTGCAAGAGGAAATTGCACCAGCAGACGGCCTTCAGGCTTGCACTGCGGCATCAAATCTCCCCTGAGTCTCTAGCTATCGGCCCACCCTGCAGATTTTTGACTCGCCAGCCTCCCTAACGGCGTGGACCAATTCTTTACAATAACCCCCTCCGCCGTGTGTGTGTGTGCGCGCGCGCACGCACACCCTCAGTGGCGCTGAGGCTGGAAGCAGCCCGAAGACACTGATGGGAACGGCCCTCATCACAGGGAGAACCTCCAGAGCACGGTTTTTCCTTTCACGCTCCAGGGACCTGCAGGTTCTGCCGGCAGCCACTTTAGAGGAAGAACTGAGAAGCTGCGCGTTCAGATTCCCGCCCAGCCCGAGCATTCCAAGGTCGCAGGTGATGGCTACCCACTCTAGGGACATCATCTGTCTCTCTGCAAATAAATGCCCCCTTAGGCAACTGTTTATAGATGCTTTTCTGAACTCTTCCTTTTCACTGTCCGTCTTGATCCAAGACCTGCTAGTGTCCTTTGCACACAACGCCGCTTTGCGTGTCTTGTCGCTGTACGTTTTTTGTTTTATCGCTTTCTTCAGTTGTTTACAGTGTCACTCAAATCTCAGAAGATGGGGTCCACAGATTGAGATTTTTACATATTTTTCCCCTAAAGCGAAAGTAATACTGACACTTTTTAAAAATGTTTATTTATTTTTGAGAGAGGGATAGAAAGAGCACACTTGAGCAGGGGAGGGGCAGAGAGAAAGAGAGAGAGAGAGAGACAGACAGACAGACAGACAGAAGATCTGAAGCAGGCCCTGCCCTGCCAATGGAGAACTTGATGAGGGGCTCAAATTCATGAACTGTGAAATCATGACCTGGGCTTACACCGGACGCTTAACAAACTGAGCCACCCAGGTGCCCTGACGCTCTCTTTTTAATAGTGCTTTGCAGTTTGTGCAACAATACTAGGTTTAATTGATCTCTTGGCCTCACTTATGAAATCTGTACATTGGGAACAGTGCTATAATAATAGCACTATATATAATGCCACACAGATTATTATAAAAATTAAATGAGAATACGCATGTCAAGTGCTCAGTAGAGTCCCTGGCATTAAAGACTAGGCTTTCCCTCCTACATTATCTTATATGATTATTGTAATGCTTCTCTGAAGTAGACGGAATGAAATAAATTAACCGTTTCACAAAGGAGGAAGACGAGGCTTGGAGGTAAATACCTTACTTAGAGTCACCCCGCAGATGGATAGAAAAGCCAGAACTTGAATGCAGGCCACCTAACTTCAGTGCTCTTAGGACTATGCACACTCAGCTTATAAGGCTCCCCACTGACACTGGGAAAATACTCACACGAGAGTCTCTGCAGATCAATGAATAAAAATTATTTACTGCAGCAGTTTCTAGATCATGCCGTGTGAATAATAAGTGTTGAATGATAAGTATTCAAGAAAGAGGAAACCTCAATCCACTGTTCTCGGTCTCACTAAATTTCTCTGTAAAATCTTGTGCGGATCAGCAATTCCTCAATGCCCTGGCAATTTGAAAGTCCCTGTGCGGCCCCTCCAGCAGTCAGGGTCACTACAGAAAGCATGGATCTGCAACCCTTCCCTTCATGAAAGTCTTAGCTGGTTTTCTCCTGCCCCTGCCGCTAGAGCCGTTCCAATGAGCCCTCTCTCCATCCTTCGTCTTCCTCATTTCTTCAAGAATCATTTATCTTTCTGAAACTCAAGTCTTATCACAATCTTCACCTGCTCATCAGCAAATTAAGCCTCTTCTCAGTACTCCTGAGCTGAAGTCCAACTCTGCTCACCAGACCACAAGGCCATTTTTCACCATTCAATCAACAAACACCTATGGAGCCCCGCAAGATGTGCGGGGCAGAGCTCTGTGTGCTGGGGAAATCAAGGTCACTGCTTTAATGGAGGCTATGTTCCAGTAGGCAAGATGGATCCCAAGCAAATTAATGTAAATAAACTAAATATGTTCATAGTACAGTCTTACACTAACTTCCCCTCCTACCACTTCTGCCTGAACCCCATTTTTCTACACTTCCAGGTATGTTATGTTTTTTCCTACCTTTGTGCCTACATCCTTGTTTATTACTGTCTGGAATGTCTGTGACTCACCTCTACTTTGCAAAATTAATGTATCTTGTAAGGCACAGTACGTATCATCTCCTACGCGAATTTTCCTTCTTAACTCAAGAAGTTATGTCCTTCCATATGCCCCATTACATTTTATTTTATTTTTTAAATGTTTATTTATTTTTGAGAGAGAGAGAGAGAGAGAGAGTGAGCAAGCAGGGGAGGGGCAGAGAGAGAGGGTGACCCGAGACAGAGAATCCCAAGCAGGTCCCACACTGTCAGTTCAGAGCCAAATGCGGGGCTTGAACTCACAAAACACAGCATCATGGCCTGAGCGGATATCAAGAGTCAATCGTTTAACCAACTGAGCCATCTGGGTGCCCCTCTACCCCCTGGCCCGTTACATTTTAAGTTTCTGTTATGGTCATGTTTTCATTTGTCCTTTGTTTTTTGTTTTTTGTGTTATTTTATTTTATTTTTATTTATTTATTTTTTGCAGAGAGTGACTAGAAAGGAGGTGTTACAGAGTGATTACAAAAAAATACTCCAACTCGTCCTGCCCCCACCCCCGTCCTTCCTCCCTAACCCCCTTCCTCACCCAAGCTTTGCAAGATACCTTGCTAGTACCCCCTCCTTTCAAGAGTAGACTCTATTCCTGCACCCTCAGTCTGGACTACTCTTGCACTTGGCTTTGGTCAGTAGAATGCTCACTTCTGCTCTCTTGGGGCCCTGTGTCTGCCATGACAATGAGTGTGAGCCAGCCAGCTGGCAGGGAGAGACCTCAGGGAACAGAACCATGTCAGTCCAGCAGCCCAGCCAAGGCCCAGGGCAGAATCGGCCACACCACTCTGCTAACCCACAAATTCATGAGCAGAACTAAATGCCTGCTGCTTTCTGCCCCTCAAGTTTTGCGATTGTTATGCAGCATTACTGTGGCCTTAGAACACCGATGTCAACACTTCAGGGAATCATGGAAACTTATTGTTTATATCTGCCACATCATTGACATTATTGCACTTGTTCATTTACTTATTCACTTATTTGTTTATCCATCTTTCAAGCAAATTTGTCTGCTACATACCAGGCACTATGCCAGATACATAGGCTTAAAGATTAATATGGCGTGATGTATTTTCTGCCCTATCGATAAATATCAATGAAACAACGGACATGTCTCTTTTCTCCTTGAACATCTGTACAGAGAGAAAGTCCCTAACTGCTTTGGACAGCCAATTCTTATATTTAATCTCTCAGTGCATTAAGTTCTTCTTTTTGTCCAACCACAAACTCCAGCTTTTTGTTGTTGTTGCTGTTGTTTATTTATTTTGAGAGAGAGAGAGAGAAAGTGGGGGAGGGCCAAAGAGAGAGGGGGAGAGGGAGAATCCCAAACAGGCTCCACACTGACAGCACAGAACCCGATGTGGGGCTCAAACGCACGAACCACGAGATCATGACCTGAGCCGAAACCAAGATTTGAACACTTAATCAGCTGAGCCAGGTGCCCCAAATTCTCCAGCTTTTATCTGAGTTCCTGTCTTCTAACTCAGCTGCCCATGAACCTGAGGAATAAAGCACAGCATCCTCTTCATAAAAACCTTTCATAAGCTTCAACTTAGTCATTAAGTCAAGGAAACAGTTAAGCCACTTTACATGTGCCGAAGATTTTATTTTGGGATATCTCTGTGGGAAGGGATGTTTGGGATTAATTGAGCTTTCTGGATATCTGCACATGAGTGCCAGAGTTTTATATATAGAATGAGAACACCTGATCGCAGCACCTGCAAAGAGAAATTACTCATTTAACCTCCCGAACCCCAATCAGAGAGAAAAGAGCGTTGAGGCTTTGGTGGAGGACCCTGTGGCTGGAGGGTCAGGTCTCTGAGTTAGGGTGCAGGAGGGGATCTTCCAAAGATTCTGTCTTGCCATTCTTCCTTCCCTGGAGCCCTCTTCTTCCTCCTCAAGGTCCCTCAAGACCCACACTCAGGCCAGGTTCCCAGTCACTCCCTGATGCACACGACCCTGCTCCAACTGGTCCAGGCATTATCTTCTGCAGACCTTTAAGGAGTTGGTTTTCCAGAATTTTGTAAACACTAGAAAGGAACATCTATTTATCTTTCCTTTTCTCTGCCATTGCGGAGTTTCGAAAATCATCACCCCTACAGAGGTCTAACAAATATTCCCTTTCCTCTTCCTGCAATTTTAAAAATAAAATCAATTCTATTCAGGTCCCTGTGGTAAAGTCCAGCTAACAGAGAGGGCTTCCCTGGCCAGCCTCTATAAATGTGCACCATGTTCCCTCATTCCTGACTGCCTCTTGCTCCTCTGTTCTTCTTCACAGTGCTTAGCCTTAAGTAACTTGTATCTACTTGTGTATTTTTTAAAAACTGTTTTCCTCACAAGAGCTAGGAATTTGTTGTTTTTGTTTTTTGCCTACATTTTTTCATTTTTTACTAATTTACATACAATAAAATGTATCCTTTTTAGCATGGAAGTCTGTGAGGGTTTTTCTTAAATTTTTTAATGCTTATTTAGTTTTGAGAGATAGAGACACAGAGTGTGAGAAGGGAGACACAGAATCCAAAGCAGGCTCCAGGCTCTGAGCTGTCAGCACAGAGCCCGACATGGGGCTCGAACTCACGGACCACAAGATCGTGACCTGAGCCGTAGTCGGACGCTTAACTCACTGAGCCCCCCAGGCACCCAGAAGTCTGTGAGTTTTAACGAATACATAGGCATGAAACCACTACCACAATCAAGATATAAAAAACTGTTCCGTCACCCCCCAAAAACTCCCCATTCCCCTTTTTAGCCAGCCCCTCCTCTCACCCCAGTTCCTGGCAACCAATGATCTGTTTTCTGCATCTCTGGTTTTACCTTTTCCAGAATATCATAAAAATGGAGCCATATAGTCTGTAGCCTTTATGGCTTCTTTCACTTAACATAATACATACGAGATTCATTCATGTTGTTGCATGTATAAGTAATTTGTTCCTTTTTTAATGCTAAGAAGTATGACATTGTGTGGATTATACGGCAGTCTGTTTATTCATTCATCAGTTTGAGGACATTTGGGTTGTTTTCAGTTTTTGGCTCTGACAAATAAAGCTGTTAGGAACACTTGCATACATATTGTTTTGTAAACATAAGCTTTCATTTTTCTTAGGTAAACACCCAGGAGTGGGACTGCTAAGTCATATATTAAGTGTAAGTTTAATTACGTAAGAAACTGCCACGTTGTTTTCCAGAATTGCTGAATGGTTTTGTACTCTCAGCAGCAGTGTGTGAGGGTTCCAGGCATTCCACATCCTCGCCAGCACTTGGTATTATCAGGTGCCAGTTGCCAGTGTTCCGTTTGCCATCCCAATAAGCAAGCGGTGGCATCTTGTTGTGGCTTTAACTTCCATTTCCCTAATGACCAATTATGCTAGGCACCTTTTTATGAATATATTTGCCATCCATCTATGTTCTTTGGTGAGACGCCTGTTTAAATCCTTTGCCTAATTTTTATTGGTGTGTTTATTTCCTTATTATGATGAATTTCGGGAGTTCTTTATGTATTCTGGACACAGTCTCTTATCGGGTACCTGATTTACAAATACTCTCTCCCAGTCTGTGGTTTGTCTCATGTTCACTTAATGGTACCTGTCTAAGAGCAGAAATTCTTAATTTTGATCAAGTCCAATTTATTCATTTTTAAAAATGGATCGCTTTGGTATCGGAACTAATAAATCTGTGCCTAATGTAAGGTTCCGAAGACTTTCTACCACGTTTTCTTTTAAAGATTTATAGATTAAGGATTTACTTTTAAGAGTATGAACCATTCGGGGTGATCTGTTGCATGTGGTACAAGATTCGGATTGGGGCCCATTGTATGGATATCTGACTCTTCCAGCACCAGCTGAGACTTTGTTTCTATTTATTGCAGTATTCTATTGCTTAGAATTGTGTCTGGCATGAAGCAGGCATTCCATAAGTAGTCAACAAATAAATGAATCTAATTCATTTTATTTTTAATATATATGTAACTCTTTAATTGATCTAGAATGAGTTTTGGTATGCTATGAGAAGTATGAATTTAAGTGGATTTATTTGCCAGCATTATGTGTTAATTTAGACCAAATATTCTTCCTTAAGATAGAAATTATTTAATCTAATTCTTTCATTTACTATAAGTTTCACTCACCGCACCTTGAACATGGCACTGAGTTAGACACTAAGACAGGAATTCTTTTGTCAGTTTGGTGAAGTCTGTAGACTCCTTTCTTAGAATAATGTATTTAAATGCATAAAACAAAAATATAGGATTACAGAGGAAACCAATTATATTGAAATACAGTTTTCAAAATACTTTTTAAAAACTGTGACACCGTAATATATGTGTTTCTTTATTTAAACATCATAACACAATCTTGCAGCAAGTCTAAGAGCCACCAGTGCTTCAGAGCAGTGATGAGCCTAAGATATTTTGAGATGTCTGCAATAACCTAGAATGTGATAGAAAAACACCTGGGATTTCTACCCGTGGCAAAGACATAGGTACTATGATTCTATCATGGCTGTTGCCTATGTTCATGATTGAAGGACATCCTGAATTTCTGTTAGCAGTTACTGCAAATAAAGATGTATTCTGTTTCTATTCAAATTCTCAGCCCCATGAATTTCAACCCCCATTAAGAACTCAGGAACCGGAGAGATACACAGATGAATAAAATGTGGTCCCTTCTCCCTAAGAAATTACATTCCGGGGAGAGGCAAAAAAGACACGTGAACCAGAGATTCTATGGCATGCCAAACTGCATTGAACTGGCTGAGAGAGGATGGCAAAGGTTCACAAAGACGGGAATAATGCAAGTCAGCTCTAGGGAGACATTTGGAGTCCTGTGGCCTTGTGAGGATGAATAGCTAAGTCCGTGTGGTAAAGAGAAAGGAGAAAGGACGTAAGAGGAAGAGGTGAGAACCTCATTTTCTGAGAGACCAGTATAATCTCTCCCCCTACCTCTGCCACTAAATCATCAGAAGTAGCTCTATTTTCAAAACCTTGGCCATTGCCAAAAATGGAAACATTGGGAAAGAAGGTACTGTGTGGGGTAGGAAGTCGACATGACCAATAAGACCTTTCAGAGGCCACAGAACAGTCCTTTCTTCCTAAAGGATGAAATGAGTCCTGGGCGTTGTGGGCTGAAATCTGTTCTCCGACCCCATTCATGGGACTTACTTAGGCTGCTGAGAAAGACCACATCATGTCATGGGAAAAACAAGAGTTTGCATCAGACAAACCTGAGCCTGAGCTGCTCACTTGCCTGTATGTTTGCCTGGGTGATGTAATCCGAGTAAGTCTTTGCTAAGGAGGATGATTTTATGCCACTGCATTAATTTCCTTGTAGGGAGAGGGGGGTAAGGATAGCATTGACTGAAGCCTTCAAAATTTGGGGAAATCCACCAAAGGAAGACTTACAACCCATCAGGAAACTGGGCATGTGTAGTTCTGTTCTTTTGCTGCTCCCTGGTCCTCTTTGGAAGAAGGGATAAACTGTCTGTACATCCACATTTTCCTTCCTCCATGTGGTAAGCTATGTGGGGCAGACCTTGACCCTGGCATTGGGGGGAACGAAGGGAGGAAGTCTGCAGCTGTTTATTTGCTCTGCTTGGTGTGTATGTGCTTGTGTGTATCAAAGTGCTTTCAGAGGACAGAAATCACACGAGTTATTTGAAAAGAGGGAATCTAATATAAAGAATTGTTAACTAGGTATAAAGTTGTTACCTAGGAAACTGAAAGGATAAAAGAGAACTCAAGAGTATCACAGAGATAGCAACTGCCAGAAGCAGCTACCACCCATAGAGCCGTGGGAACAGGAGGAAGAGACTGGGGGTTAGAAAAAGTTGAAGCTCTGCAGAGCACCCATGGAGCCAGACTTCCGGGGAGGGGATCAACGCGGGTGGCAGTCACCGGGGGCAGAGGGAGTGTGATGAGGCTGGTTCTGCAAACGTTGAAAAAGCAGCAAACTCGGTTCAGCTGCTGCCCTGAGGAGGGACCTGCCTCTTCCGGGATGTAATGCCTGCAGGAACAGGAAGAAGATGGGCAGCCCACAGACAGATGCCTCCTTTTCCTTCCAGCCTGCTACACTCTCTCTCTAGTGCCCCCTATTGGCAGATCCTAACAATGAGCAGCTGACAAAGTAGAAATGCCCCGGCACCAGCATCACGGAGCTGAGCATAAAAGGGCTGATTTGGAGCCAAGAGACAATAGAGCAACAGCTAGCACAAGGGCTGTGTATATTGAGTGTGTGTCCATTCCTGTGTGTGTGTGTGTGTGTGTGTGTGTGAGACGTAAGCAGAGGGAGGTAGGATGGTTACCTCTACTTCCAGTCTAATTCTACCATTATTTTTAAGAACTTTATTTTTAATGTTTATTTATTTCTTTGGAGTGGGGGAGGGGCAGAGAGAGATAGGGAGAGAGAGAATCCCAAGCAGGCTCAGTGCTGTCAGTGCAGAGCCTGACATAGGGCCTGATCCCACGAACCGTGAGATCATGACCCTGAGCCAAAACCAAGAGTCCCACGCTCCTCCGACTAAGCCACCCAGGTGCCCCAAAGTCTCCTATTTTTGGTAATTTTTATTTTCACTTTAGAGAGAGAACACACACTTTAGAGAGAGAGCAAGTGGAGGAGAGGGGCAGAGGGGAGAAAGAATCTTAAGCAGGCTCCACGCTCTGCTTAACGCAGAACCTGTCTACCATAAGTAGGGCTTTTGATTTTTAGGTGACGTCTATGTTCATTTCTCAACTGGTTAAAAACTCAAAAGGAAGAATAATCTGATTCATTACTCCCATCACAAACCCCAAGGAATTCCTTACCTGAAAACTGTTTGCTGTGAGAACCAAACTAAAGAACACAAGTAAAACACCTGCCGTAGTTCCCTGCACGTAGTAGGAAATCAACACACGCAAACTCTTTTTCTTCTCGGCCCTCCTCCCTGTGAAATTGATACACTGGATGTACAGGGAAATGTCTGCCAACAAAATAATGAGTTGCATTAATAAAAATTAAACGACTGATAGAGAGTTCATGTTTACAAAAGGTTTTCACATTTCTTCCACTTAATCTTTACAGCAATCTTGCAGGCAAATTACTGACTCCCATTTTACAGACAAGAAATCTACACTTCAGAGAAGTTGATAAGCAGGCCCAGTGTAAGACCAAGCTCGACTGCAGACTTAACTCTGTACCAGTGTTTCTGAAGTGGGTCCTTGGATCACCTGACTCAGAAATGCTTCTGGCATTTATTAAAACACATTATTTCTGAATCTCATCCTAAATCTATGGATTCAGAGTCTCTGGGTATACCCAGAACATTGTATTTTTCCCAGTCCCCCAGATAATTGCAATAAACAATGAAGTGTGAGACTCTTTGTCTTATACCATATGTTTCTCTATGTGGTGATAAAAGTGTATCCTGGCAAAGGCCTTTAACTGATTCCCTGATGGTTAAGATTCTACTCATCACATGATTCTTTGTGATTCTGATATCCTTGTAGAACAGTAATTCACAAAATGTGGTCCTGAAACAGCAGCGTCAGGATCCCATGGGAATGTGTTCAGAGTGCAAATGCTTGGACTGGAGCAGATGTGGGGGAGATGCAAGGTATGGGGGAGCCATTGAGGTGATAGTGAAGAATGCTGAAATTCGGGAGCCACACTTATAGGGGAGATTTTTAATTTGCTGGCCTCTAAATTTGTTGACCTGCTGTCCTTGGAAGATCAATCTTCCCACCCCCATGCCTCACACCATTATACCCTCCTAGACCCCATCCTTACCGATAATTTCCCACAGTCACTGTGTCTCTATCTTATTTTCCAGCCACCATGTTCTAAGCTTCCAGATCATTCTCTCTAGTAGTCCAACCCCAACAACTCTTCAACCGTCTGGGAGCCTCTAATCCATGGATCTTATTTTCTTCCTATTCTCTTTCACCCTCATACAGCGGCTCTCTAAGCTAGACACCAAGGTCTATGGAGAGATTCTTCACCTTGCATATTCCCTCAATTCCCTTGCCTACTCTCTTTGCATTGCCTTAAGCCTGGAAAACCCCAGTGCTGGTTACATCCAATGCTCAGCTGGCACCTGCATAGCCAAATATGCCCAAAGAAATGTATAACCATGCTGACAGTTCTTATATTGAATTCACAGCTCTGAATCTCAAACAGAGCTGCTAATTCAGGCTGCAAACTCCCAGCTCTGCTGGCTGTGATGGGGCATGAGCAGGGGAGTAGGGGGTGAGGGGTGGGAGGGGGCTTAAGGGAATGTTGGGCCAAAATGAAAGCAGAGGCACTGCCCTGTACCATGATGGAATCTCAGCTCGGCAATGACTGCTTTTTAGAAAATACTTAATTTCCCTGAAACTTGATTTTTCATCTGTGAAAAAGAATGGGAGTGAGTTGTGAGGTTTGGGGGCACCTGGGTCGCTCGGTCGGTTAAGGGGTCCGACTCTTGATTTCGGCTCAGGTCATGATTTCACAGTTAGTGAGATTGAGCCCTGTGGAGGGCTCCATGCTGACAGTGCAGAGCCTGCCTGGGATTCTCTCTCTCTCCCTCCCTCTGCCATTCCCCTGCCCCCTCCCTCTCAAAATAAATAAAAAAATAAAACTAGAAAAAAAAAATGTGAGGTTTGGTGAAGGAATGCATGTACAAGCCCTATTCACAGATCATCAGCACATGGTGGGGCCTCGAGAACCAGCAGCTACATTCATAATTAGAAACTCAACATAGAATCCAGGAATTTCAGAGCTGGCAATGACTTTGACATTTCCATGGTTTTCAGTTGAGGAGAAAGGAGAACAGGGAATCAGGTTGTGCCTAATTCCTTGCACCCCTCTTTCTACCTCACCCCAGTTTGTAGAATGAGTCCTGATCTTTAAAAGGAAAGATTTAAGAAACTTCACTCAGGGGTCTAGGACCCTGATACCTCACTGAAATGGGAGGTCCCGGCCTTCCCAGATTCATCCAAGCGCACTTAGCATTTTCATCTCATGAGATGTGACAGAGACATGATTTTCCTGAGATTACACAGCTTGACTTGATGAAAATACATTACTCTTTGCACATATTGGCCAGTAGCATGAAAAAAGTGGAAGTTGGGACAAACTAACCAAGTGATATCAGTTGAATAGATATTATGCAAGGTTTCCAATCTTGTCTTGTTTGTGTTCCCCGAAAGAAGCCAAACCATGAACTGGTATCGCAATAATATTCAGTTCTGATGTGTGTTAAGATCATCTGGGAAGCTTTTTAAAAATATTCAGATCTGAGCTCCATCCTAAATCAACTGAAATAAAATATTCAGGAGGCAGGGTTCAGGTGTTACTATTTTTTACAGTCTCCCAGATGATTTTAATGTGCAGCCAGAATGAGAGCCATATAGTAAGACAGTTGTCTCAAAGTGTGGTTTCCTGACACGCAGCATCAGTGTTTCCTGGGAATATTAGAAATTAAAATGCTCAGGCTCCACCCCCAACCTACTGAGGGTGAAGCCCAGAAGTCTGGGTTTCAACAAGTCTACTAGGTGATTGTGAAATACACGCAGGCTTGAGAACTCTTGGCTTCGACAGTGATGTGATGACACAGAGAGAGAAATAGGGAGAGAGAGAAAGAGAAAGTAAAGGGGTATCCAGAGACTCTAAACTTCTGTGTCCCCATACTCTGCCACATCATTGGGCTTTTATGTGCTTGTGTTCCTTACACTATTCACCTAGAAAACTTTAAGGATTTGTAGAGACATAGGTACCTCATGCCTAGAGAGGGAAATCAAGGAAAATTCTCTCTGCTCTGCAAAGCCACATTAGATGGAGCCCATCAC
Organism: Panthera onca; assembly: GCF_046562875.1. Taxonomy (NCBI): domain Eukaryota; kingdom Metazoa; phylum Chordata; class Mammalia; order Carnivora; family Felidae; genus Panthera; species Panthera onca. Next base: position 13,158,286 of record NC_138342.1, read on the forward strand.
TGCCTTTGCACATACCTGTATCCAGCATCGATCTTGCTTTACTCAACTATCTGCTTATGAGTCTTTCTTAGGCCACTGGACTCTGACACTCTCAAGGGCAGAGATAACGCCTTCAACATCTTTGGCATTCCAGTACCCAGGAAGGACCTGGCAATAAAACAAAAGTGGGCCAATAACCGAATGAGGAGATAAGTGAAGCATGAGTGAAGTCCTCTAAATCTAAACGATGTATTGGAATCATAATTGTTTATTGACCACCTTATTCAGAGAGGGACCCTTTAATCATGATAACCTTTCATATATGACCTATTTAAACTTCCTAATGACCCTGAAGTATTATTGTCCCCTTTTTACAAAACAAAAAGACAGAGACGTAGACAAGTAACGAAAAGCCATATGGGCAGTAAGTGATAGAGCCACGGGTTTGAAGTCAAGTGTCTCTACAGCCTGATTTAACCACTGCAGTAGATATTACAAGAATCTGATTCTAATCCTGGCTAAGCAATCACTCTCTCAGTGGCCCTGGACAAGTTATTTCTCTCTGGCTCTCAGGTTTTCCACTTGCCAAATGAATTTGTCTAGTCACACTGATGGCTTTAACCATGGGCCCCAAATTCCTGGGAACTATGTAATTACTGTAAGAAATCAATAAATCCATCTGTATACCAAGCAAGCATTGTTTGGGGACTTATGCCCATTTTTAAATGTATGTAGAGAATGCTGTGAACCATTCGTTCCTCAATAAACATTTACTGAGCACCTGCTATAGCTCGTGCCCTCTGCTGAGTGCTCTGCGCACAGAGAACAGCTGGTCACCAGCCCTTTCTTTGACAACTTACCATGAAGACCAAGAGACAGACATGAACACGTAAGTAAATGTGCAAATAAAACTTCCTGTAAGTGCTGTGAAGAAAGCCATTTCTCTCTGAGTGAGACTAGGCTGTGGGGAGGCTGTTTCATTAGATTGGTGGTCAGGGAAGGGCTCTCCGAGGTAGTGATGATTAAGCCTTAGATGTTAGAGAAGAAAAGGAGCCAGGCTGCCGCGTGGGAGACATGTTCCTAGCAGGGAAAGCAATTAAAAAAAAAAAAAAAAAATTCCCCCAGGCTCTTGAATTTAAACATGTTTATTCCCAAACACTAAAAATAAAATTACTATTATTTGAGAGCCAGGGATAATTTTTGAAGATAAAAAATAAAGCAAAATATGCATATGTTTTTCAGGGTGCATAATGCTAGTGCCTGTAGTAAACAAGACCCATCTCAGCGGCTTAACACTGAGTTGGTTTATTCCTGACTTCTATCACACTCCAACATGGGTGGATTGGGGGCCTCTGCTCCAAAGAGGGATTTGGGGACCCAGGCCCCTTCCAGCACGGGGCTCCCCAGTATTCTGGGGCACACCCAACTCAGCCTGGAAGTGAAACATATTTCCACCACTCACCTTTAACTGGCAGACACTCAGCCCCACTCAGAAGCAAAAGGCCCAGAAAATGTAGTCTAGCATATTATTAGAAATGTCTGCCTCAACATGTGACCTGACTTCTTGCAAGAGAACTACAAATGGCAATAAGCATACGAGGAAGTTTACCAAAATTATAAATCAGGGAAATGTGTATTAAGATATGAGTAACATAAATTTTCTCATTTATCAAATTAACCAATTTTATAAAGGTTACAAATAACAAATATATGGAAGCTAAAGGTTCATTAATAAGTAATAGTTTTAAAGATTATGGCACATCCATTCCATAGAATATGTAAGTGTTCAAAAGAATCATCTGTTTATACTGTCATGGAAGGATGTGTGAGATATATTGTCAGGGGAAAAAAGGAAAACAAGAAATCGAGTGTATATGTGGTCTGATTCATTTTATGATCAAGTATGTGTGATGTAAATGCATGTTCTCGAAGCACACAACGAAATTTTAACAAAGGTCCCTTTCGGTAGGAAAATAGGATGGGGGTGGGGAGGTTTGTCAGAGGAAGAGATTCAGAGAAAAGAAAAGGACTTGGTTCTTTTTACTCTTTATAAATCTGTCCTATTGGGTTCTTTTGTTTGTTTTTAAAATAAGCATGTATTGTTTTTGGAATGAACGGGGAAAAAAGAGAACAACCCAGAGTTGGGAAGAGTGTGGGGAGATTGCCATTGGCACATCCCACTGGAGGAAATACACGTTGGCACAACTTTGCTGGATGGAAATCTGGAAATATATGCATCAAAAGCCTTAAAAACATGCATACCACCTCTAGGAATTTAATCTGAGAAAATGTTACGCACACACACACACACAAGTTTATCCCCAAGGAATAAGGAATAGTTTTAAAAGATTACAGCACATCCACTCTGTAGACTACCATGTAACTGTCCAAAAGAATTATCTACACATACTGTTATGAAAAGATGTTTGAAACGTATTATTAAGGGCAAAGAAGGAAAGCAAGCAATAGAGAGTATTGTTAGTAATGGCAGAATGTTGGAAATAACTAGTTTCCTACAGTGACTTACCAGTGGGCTCAAATACTATTCAGGTATTTAAAGTAATGCTATAACAGAATTCCTGGTGATAGATAGTTTGCACTAGTTGAGTAAGGTTTTAAATTAAAATCTCATTTTTTTAATGTTTACTTATTTATTTTTGAGGGGTGGAAGAGGGGCAGAGAGAGAGGGAGACCAAGAATCCCAAGGAGGCTCTGCGCTCTGCAGAGCCCAACATGGGGCTCAAACTCACAAACCACAAGATCATTGACCAGAGCAGAAACCAAGATTTGGAGGCTTAACTGACTGAGCCACTCAGGTGCCCCAAAATCTCACTTTTGCTTAAATATATGTGTATAAAATATACATGTGAGATGCATTTAATATATCTAATGGAATATACATATGTATGTTTGTATACGTATGTATGTGTATGAATACACACACACACACACACACACACACACACACACACACACAATGCTCTATACTACATGAGCAAATCCATGTCAGAAAGAGTGGAAAGACGGAGACCAGATATAAAGACTGGTCATTCACCAGTAATAGACTTGGTAACAGCCACTTCACCTAAAACCAATTTTCCTAAAGACTAGTTCTTTAAATATCTGCAAGCAGTTTCCTCAAATTATCCCTCTTTCAGACGCTTCTCATTATTTATAAAACATTGCATTTTTGATCAATCCTAATTAGATATACAAAAATAAGTCAGAATTGCTCTTAGGTCAAAAGTGCCTTTTTGTTAAAAATGCTGAAATGCAAAAAAGATGGAGGGACCAAGAGTAAGATCCAAAAAGATGCAACCAATAGTGAATTTTAAACAAATATATGGATTGGCAAATGGCTCACAGACAAATCTGTTTCAGCCAAACCGGATTTAGGCAAATGGATCTATTTTTTTTTCCTTTTCTTTTCCTTTTTCTACTGTATTTTTCTTATGTATTTCTTTGTCTCTTTCGTTTCTTTCTTCCTTCTTTTCTTCTTGTTTATCTATACAGTCTAATTTTTCTGCAGTGAGAATGATTTTAATAATAAGGAAAAAAAAGTTATCTTTTGAACAATAAAAGGAGATTCTCCAGCTCATTAATGATGGGCAAATCGGGACTCAAAGATTCATTGCAACAATGACTTTTATGAATTCAACACGCACTCTCCCATCTAGTGCCTACTGTGTGCTAACATTGAGCCCAGTGGCATCTGAACTCATTACCATGAGCCTAGCACGAACACCACAGTGTGGCAAAGCGCCTGTCCCGTTGCTACCTAAGTCTTGGACTGGTGGCCGGCTCTGGGGAATGCTCAGTCTGCCCAGAGCATCCATTTGGTTGACAGCATGCTGACTTCTACAGCTTCTACTCGGAATCTGGGAGTCATTATACACCCCTCATTAGCATTGAAAAACCATCTGGTGGTCATTAGAAAGCAAACATTACATATAATACATTAGGCCCTAGAAACAATTTAATTAACATCAAGGTCTAGTCAAAATCCTCCAAATAAGGGGGATTCCCAGATAAGGGGTAACACTGCTTTTGCCTTTATCCCTTGAACAGATGAGGAATTATGTCGGGCTGCAGCCCTGCGGGCTCCAGGCAATGCCTCCTGCAGATTCAATCAGCTCAATTCAGAGGTCATTGGCCAAATGGTCATTCTTTTAGGATTCCGCGAAGATGAATTTTTTAAACTTTTGATAGCTCTGTTTGTGAGTAGAACTACACCATTTCCCAAGTCCCTGAAAATGCTACAATGGGGACACACAGTGGCTTTTTACTCTGGGATTCGCTGTGTCGCAGCTGAAAAGCCTCTAAATTAGGCATCAGTAAAGTGTACCCAGCTGGGCACAGCTGGGTCTCTGTGTGGTCTTAGGCAAGTTGCTTGACTTCTCTGAGCCCTTCCCCTCTGTCAAACAGGCCATGTCGTGGGGGTTCTGTGGATTCTGCCTGACGCAAATCATCAGCCAATACAGGATTTCTGAATGGGCCACTTGGGGATGATAGAGTCAGAATAGTCCAGGCTCCATTTTCCCTCCACAGAGGAGCATCTTGGTGTGAGTGCAAAGACTAGTCTTAAGAAAATAGTCTGCACCCCTGGTTTTCGGTGACACAGTCCAGGGGGCATCTCCCAGCCTTCACTTTTCCAGAGCATCCAAATCAAGGTAACTCATTCCATCTCAGACCTGCGTGCCCCCTCTGTCCTCCAGACGCTCTTCATGCTTGCCAGTGATCTCTCTTGTGGGTGACAGAATCCCCATCTCTAGCTGACCATTGGGTTCCTTCCTGGCCCCACACCAAGGTCTTTAATACACTGGCTCCATACTAATCCTCACTGGTACTCAGGCATGAATCCTGGGCTCATCTTAAGGAATTTTACTCCCTTCTCTACCCATCCAAACTTGTGAGCACCTACTTTGCGCTGGGTACCCTACTAGTATCGGGAATACGGAGGCTTAGGACACGGTTCTTTTCCTTGTGGGATTCACGGATTAGTGAGGGAAACAACAAACAGAAAATCACAATCCCTTGCAATCACTGCTGAGACAGTGCTTTTAGCAATGAGGTGCTCCCATCCCTCAGCAGAACCAGCAGAAGCAGCACCGGGAACTTGTTAGAAATGCATAATCTCAGGCCCCTCCAAGCCTGCTGAATCAGAGGCTGCATTTTAACAAGATCCCAGGTGACTTGTGTCCGCATTCGAGTTCCAGGGACAATGTGAAAGAAGATTGAAGCAGGGAACCAGCCATCCCGACTTACCTGAAATTAAGGGGTTTACTGGGACATGGAATTTGCAGTGCTAAAATCAGGACAGTCTCAGGAATGCCAGGTATAACCTCACCCCCAGAGGTCTAGCTTAGCAATGACAACGTCTTAGTGGCTCACTGGGGGTAGGGGGAGTGGGATCAACTGCCACAACTCGAAACCTTCCCCTGACGCTTCCATGAAGGTACCACACTTTTAAGAATTAATTTGTATATCGAGGGATCTGTTAAATTTTCACGTACACACATCCCAAACTATTACGTTGCTGAAAATAAAATAGTTTGAAAATGTCTGGTATCATGAGAAAAGTAAGGTATCATAGCCAGGAAACTAGGTTTCAATCCTGGACCTTTCATCTGCTGCTCGTGTGACCAGGAACGAGTCACCGAAATGCTCTGAGCTTTAGTTCCTCATCTGTAACATGCGTCTTGTCAGAGGTCCTAAGGTCACCCCCAGGTTTTACAATTTACTACAAGGATTCACAGAACACAGAAAAATCTGTTACACGCATGGTAATGGCTTATTATCATAGAAGAGGATACGGATTAAAATCACCAAAGGAAAAAGGTACTTAGGGCAGAGCCCAGGAGAGGCAAATGCAAAGTTCCAGTTGGTCTCTCCCAGTGGATTCATACGCACAGCGTTTCAATCTCTCAGCAATGACATGTGACAGCACATTCGGAGTATTGCTAAGCAGAGAAGTTTGTCTGAGTCTTATCTCCAGAGTTTTTATTGGCGGTCGGTCATGTAGATTCCTGTTGGTCATAGAGTGCTTATGGGACTGACCTTAGCAACTCAGTCTTCAGGCCCCCAGATGTTGAACTGATGTAGGATAGGCCCCAGGAGAACAAAGACAGGTATTCACCGTAAATCATGTTAACATATGTTACGTAAACTATCTGCCATGGGCCAAGGCATAGGTATACAAGGATAGTTTTACTAGGCAGGATATTCCAAGGAGTCAGATTTTGTCTCCCAGGGGACAGTTAAGGGCCAGTCCTTTCTTTGGCATGTGCAGGGTTTGAACACCCTGAGTCTGCTGAGTTAACCCCTTACTACACATGGGAATAATAACCTTTACCTTCAAGAGACAGATACGTGTATTCTGACACAAAATAGGCAATGAATATAAGGAAACTCTTATATTCCACAAATAAAAAATACGTGTGCCGGGGCACCTGGGTGACTCAGTCGGTTAAGCAACTGACTTCGGCTCAGGTCATGATCTCACAGTTTGTGAGTTCAAGCCCCGCGTCAGGCTCTGTGCTGACAGCTCAGAGCCTGGAACCTGCTTTGGACTCTGTCTCCCTCTCTGTCTCTACCCCTCCCCTGCTCATGCTTTGTCTCTCTGTGTCTCTCAAAAACAAACATTAAAAAAAATTAAAAAATAAAAAATACCTGTGCCCAAGCCTTTCCTAGGTGATTCCATAGCTTCCTACATTTCTCCTTTTCTTAGGCCTATCCAGCTCCCTCCCATCAGTAAACACTCTGTTTAAACCCCCTCCTCCAAGAAGCCTTCCCCACTGACCAACCCCTGTAATCTCTTTTCCCTATCATTCTGGGAGCCACTTGCAAGCAATTTCTCACGGTTACTCTATTTTAAGGAAATATGGTATTATTTTTGCAGAAAAAAATATATGCTCATCGTGATCAAGCAATACAAAAAATCTCCCCAAATTAAAATGTTCCCTCAAATTATTCCACCTAAAAGTAATCATCAATATTTTAAGTGAATATTGTTCCACGTGTTTTTCTATATATAAATATAGATAGCCAAAAAATTGATAGATGTTTCTCTAAAAATAGGATCATGCTATAAGCACTATTTTTCATTAAACATGCTTAATTTTATTTGAATTTACCAAAACAAAGAAATTAAAATGAAATGGAAAGAATTGCTAATCTTGAAATGAGTCTTTGCTATAATAGATATTTCAAAGTACTCTGATGTTAAGAAATAAAATTATGAAGATCACAATTAGAGGCATTAGTTTTTATCTACAATTAGTTTTTAATCTACGTGTTTCAATTTTAGGCAGCTTTGATTGACTCCATTAGTGCCCTCACACTTCCTCCCACTGTCCCTTCTACCACCTCCTCATTTTTGCTAGTTGGAGCATCATTTTTACACTGTCAAGGTTTGTAGTATTTGCATTCTGCTTTGTAAGAGTAATTCCCACCATGATTTGGTATCAGGTCTATATAAATTGACTCAATGCTCACTTTTACCACACCCTCCATTCCTGAGTTCAACACTTTCATTCATCTCTTAAGTGACTTGATTTCATTTTCAAGTAATTTTTTTTCCAGTAAAGGCTCAGGGGTGCAATATTTCCTGAGTTATGTGAGTTATTTAAGAATAGCTGCCTGTTGCCCTGTTCTTGAACAACATCTTGGTTATATCTAATATTCTTGAATCACATTTTCCTCCAGAAAATGTAGACATCGGTCTATTACCTTCGACTTTGGAATAATGCTGTGGTCAGCCTTCTGTCTCCTTTCTCTGTGACTTACTTCTTCCTGGATGCCTGAAAACCTCATTCTTTATCCTTGAACTCCAGCAACTGACCCAGGATGTATCTCTGCATCGCATGCTCTTTCTGCTTAGGTGCTCTGCATGGAATTTTCCTGAAGCAGAGCAAGTACTCTTAATCTGCAGAGTCATGGATTTTTTTTTTATTTAATTATATCCCTGAATAATTTTTCTGTTTTATTTGTTGGATGCTTCACCTCAAGGACTTCGACTATGCACGGATAACTCATACATTTATATCGTTAAGCAGACCTCTCCTTGGTTAACTAACTCTTCCAGAATTAGATATACAGCGGTATCCTTGGATCTTTTCTTGAATTGAGAGGCAAACTTAACACCTCCAAAACCAAATTCTGTTTTCCACTACAAACCTCCTCCTACCACTGCCTTGCCAATCTCATAAACGAGAACTTGAGCCTTCCAGCTTTCCAAGCCAAGAATCTTCGAGTTATCCTTGGTTCCTCTCTTGCTTCCATACTCCATATCTTCTACAAATCCTATTAACTGTTTCTTTAAAATATCCAAAATCTTACCATTTCTTACCAACCTTCCCTTTGACCCTGGGCTAATCTACCATCATCTCTTGCTTCATTCTGCAATAGCCTCTGAACTGGTCTCCCTGTTTCTCCACACACACTCCACAACAATCTATTTCCAACAAATTAGCCAGAATGGTCCTGACTCTCATCTTCTCAAAACAGTCTATGGAATACGTGTCCAAATCCCCACGCAGGCCTACAAGGTGATGCAAATCTGGCTCCTGCCACTTCTCTGGCCTCATTCCTGGCACCCTCCCCATCAATGACTCCATTCCAGTCACCACCAGAGTCCCCCAAACATATCAGACATGTTCCTACCCCAGTGCCTTTGCACTTCTGCACCTTTTCCGTGGGACTCTGGACTGGCTCCCTCCCTTTATTCAGTCCCACCTGCAGCGTTACTCTGACCATCCTGTATAAAATAGCGACATCTCCACCCTCTTACCTCGCTGTATGTTTCTCCCTAGCACCTGTCACCATCTGACATATTGACTTGTTTATTGTCTTTAAATACATTGAAGACACAGACTGTCCACACATATGTGCTTCATAATATTTGTCAAACAAATATGAATGAATGTTGGATTTATCTTTTTCTGCCCTCCCTATTAGCATCTGATTACTTTCTTTGCTGTTTTTAGTCTATCTTCACTGTGTTATTTTCAAGTCTTTTCACATTTTCAGTAATTGAATTTTTAGCAGTGTCTATTCCCTTCCTTACTTTTCTAATTTTATTTTTTTAGTTCTGTAATGAAAGTATTTTATTTGACGATTTTTCTTCCTTAAGGCTGTGCAATGTCTCTTTTCATCACATTCTATTGCTTTATCATCTCATCTTTGAACACTTGTTTTTATTGAATTCACACTCTTATTAGGCTCTCAATAACTGGAAACACTGGTGGGGAATTGCCTTCTGGTTTGGGGGTTATGTTTTCTTCTAGATTGGGTTCTCTGTATTTTGTATGCATTTTTCTTTTTCTTTACTTTTTTCCATGGTTGCCATTCTTTAAAAAACAATTTTTTTTTTTTGTCTTGCTCTTACTGATGAGCTCTGAACAGAACTTCTCCTTTCCCTGACATTTTACTAGTGGTTTTTAAGACTAGTTCATTTTTTCTTCAAAGGCATCCTTTGCAAATACCTATTGACTGTCCCTTTATGGTGCATCTTCTTGGGAACCTGAGGTCTTGGATTGGTGATGAGCAGAGAGAAAGGGAACAGGATAGAGGGGGAAGGTGCTCAGCTGACTGACTGCAAACTTCTATTAATCACGGCACTGTTAGAATTCACACTCTTCAGGGACTGCTTCCGCTTCTGAGGTTGTGTTAAGTGCCCTTTTCTGATGTGTACCTACGGGAGGGTAGGAAATTGTACACTATTTAAGGAAGGCACATACCTTTGGCTTCATTCCTCTGATGCAGCAAGGAGCCCTGGAGTCAGAGTCCTTCAGTCCCCAGCCTCACCAGCCCAACCCTATAAGCTGTTTCCACTGATTCCCAGTCAGAAGAGGAAAAGGATAAAATTAAGTTTGCTTCTCCCCAGATTTGGATACCCTGTGTAAGAATTCTTATACCAGTTGCTAGGGCTTACCTAACAAGCTACCACAGCCTAGGTGGCTTAAACAACAAATATTTATTTTCTCACCCTTCTGGAGGCTAGGAGTTCAAGATCAAGGTGCCAGCTGGGTTTGTGTCTTGTGAGACCTCTCTCCTTGACTTGCAAAAGGCCATCTTCTTTCTGTGTCTTCATATGGCCTTTTCTCTGTGCACGGGTATCCCTGGTGTCACTCCCTCTTCTTAGAAGGACACCAGTCAGATTGGATTAGGACCCCACCCTTATGGCCTCATTTTAATATAGTCGCTTCTTTAAAGACCTTACCTCCAAATAAGGTCATATTCTGAGATAATGAGGGTTTAGACATCAACATGTGTGTTTGTGGGGAAGGACATAATTCAGTCCCAGAACAATTTTTTTTTTTTTTTCAATGTTTTATTTTAGTTTTGAGAGAGAGAGAGAAAGAGAGCACAAGCTGGGGGGAGGGTGGCAGAGAGAGAGGAGACACAGAATCCGAAGCAGGCTCCAGGCTCAGAACTGTCACCACAGAGCCCGACATGGGGCTCGAACTCATGAACCGCAAGATTATGACCTGAGCTGCGGTCAGAAACTTAACCAACTGAGCCACCCAGGCGCCCCAGCCCCAAACAATTCTTAAGATTTAGTTGACTTCCTGATGACAGCTGTTGGGGTGAGAGCCCAGCCAGGAGCCTCATTGTGGTGCTCCCTCTATGTGGTTGCTCTCCTGAGCTTCTGTCTCTTTCTTAGGCTCATATCATTTCTCTGCGGTTGAATTGCTTTTATGATTTGTTCAATCATGAGTTTTGATTCAACAGAGATTCAAGGACCAAGGACCAGCCACTGACAGTTATGCTAGGTGCTGGGCCATAGCACTAAGAAGACCAGCACAGCTTGCCTCCTACCACCTGCACTTCCTGCCCCGCCATCTTCTCTCTCCAACCTCATCATGGCCTATTTAGGGGGAAATTCCATATCTTCCTTCCTAAGTAAACTCCATACTTGGACCAGTTTTTTGCCTGAAGTTGTGCTTGTTCAATAAAAATTATTTATGAAAAGAAATGCATGTGAAAACTTTAAAAGGTACTGTCACAATGCTATTTGTTCTTGGTCCCAAAGAAAGAAATAAAAAACCTGCCCAATTTTTTCTGATTTCAAAGGAGGGGTGAAGAAAAGACTCACATCTGGCCAAGTTTTAGCTCTAAACACTTTGCATAATTAGTTAGAAACCCTTTGTTAGAGGGCCAGATGGCTGCTGTACCCCAAAAGGAAATTAAATACGTAGGCAGTGGCAGTTGAAGGGAGGAATTAGAAATTCCTTTCTAAAGAGAAAGGACTTCATCTGGAGCTGCCCTGTAGGTGTGGTTAATAGCGGCCATTGGTTTCCTAGCAACCAAGCCCTTTCCCTTTCAGAAGTATTTCTGTACCCAGCCTTCAAATGTTCTCCATAGACATGGGGGTTGCGGGGGGGGGGGGGGGGGGGGGGGATGCACTCAGCACCCACGATGCCTTTCGGAGGAATTGGAAAAGCCCAGACTAATGAAGATGGGAGCCCTTCCAGCCCAGTGTACCTAGTGCCACTGATGCCCCCACCTATGGGACCAGCCCCCACTCATTTTGTCATGGAGTCCTAGCCTGGGAAGGCTACATACAGAGCCCAAGATTCAGAAGCCTGGAATTACTTCTGGCACAGAGTTTCTAAAGCAAATCTGGGAGACTTTTATGCCCATAGTTCAGTGTCCCTTAATCACAGCTGTGCAGTTTTCAACATCTCTCTCCTGGATTACTGCAACCACCTTCTCACTGATTTCCTGCCCCTAGGTCTTTCCCTCCTCCAGTCCATCCTGCTCATTGCAGCCAGAGTCATCTGCATGAAAGGAAATTCTAGTTATTTCTGTCCATGTCTACTCATTTCTGCCCCACGAGGCCTTTGTGATCTGGCTCTCACTTAACTCTCCAGACCAGTCATTCTTCTACATGCACCCTTTGCTCTGGACAGACCGTACTATTCTAGTTCCTTGAACACACCAGTCTGTTTCCCACTGTCGTGCCTCAGCTTACGCTTTTACTTCCGCAGGTTACACTCTAGCCTCACTTCTACAACTGCTCAACCCCTATTTGTCCTTTAACATTTAGCTCCCACTCAGGTCTTCTGGGACCTTCCCCATATCTCTTTCTATCCCTAGGTCTGCTTCATATGTTCCTCCTCTCTCTCTAAGTTCCTATAAGACTCTAGGTTTACATATATTTTAGCACTAAAGAAAATATGCTCTAATTGTTGACCTGCTTATCTGTGTTCCCAAGCAGATGAGAATTCTCAAGACAAGGAGCAGTGTTTTGCTTTTCCCCATATTTTCCACACCCAACGCAGGATCCAGAATTGTGCAGTGAATGAATGATTACATACTGAAGCAGGTACTGTGACTTGGCACCTGCCTCAATTTACCCATATCCATTTTCAGCTCCTTTCTGGACTGGAGTTTTACTTCTATGTCAACAGAGCAGTATAGAAAGAGCCTTAAAGTGGCTTAAAGCTCTAGGCATGTACACAAAAAACTGTATTCTAACTTCCTTGGGTCTGTGATCTAGAGGAGATGCATCAGCAGGAAAATGATAAAAAATTTCTAGAATCTGAGATTGCTCAAGAAATCCAAGATAACTCCTGGAACAATTTCTTGTTTTATACATGATCACAGTGTTGTGTTTAAATACCTTCCCAATCCATGAGGACAGGATCCATTGAGGAAACTCATTCCATTATTGAGCATGCCTAATTAGAATCTGAGCTAAATAATTTACATCTTTATTATAAAATCTAGTTCATTCATGTGCATTGCTCGCAGCTTTGTGCAGTTAAGGGCATATCTCATTGGCTCAAAACTGTTTTGATAGGTCTTCCTTACCCTAGTTTGGACTGTGTCCTTTGTAGCAACCCAGGTAAAGAGCAATCTTTCTTCTATATCACTCTTCACATAGTAAAAGACCATGGCCCTCCCTTGGCCTTCTTGTTCTCTACACTGAACTCTTCAAGTCTCTTCAACTGTTCTTCATGAAATGTGGTTTTCAGACTATGTACCTCATCATCCTGGTCACCAGCCTTTGTATATATTATCAGATGGATCCCATCTAATCAACAAGAATGTACCGAATGCCAACTGTCAAGATCGTAAAGGTGTCAGATTTTACAATCTTTGTGAGTGAACACATTAGCCCATCACAGTTTCATGGATGCAGGCAAAGGACACAAAACTCTGGGTCAGAGCCAGGGACAGCAACAGCAATGGACAGAGTATCAGCATTTTATTGTACCAGTTCCCCAAGTCCAAGTTGGGGAAAGATATAAAGAGGGCCAGGTAATACTTCAATTCATAGTGGATGTCATTTTATAACAGAAACCACAAGATTGGGAAGCCCCATCTTTTATAATGGGATATAAACAAACCTGCCCAACTTTGTTTGAAAGGGTACCATTATCTTTATTGTCCAAGGCCTTTTGTTATATAAATTTTCTCAGAAAGGTAGCCCAGAAAAAAAAAAAATGGTCAATGCTTTTTCTTACAAGATGTGCCGAAATGTGAGAGCTCCCTGGAAAACTGTCTCCCAACACCCACTGAAGCCATTAGCACTCAGGAGATAAACCAGTTCCATTGCTATAAGTGAACCATACAAAAGAGACAAGTTGCGAACAGCTCTGGTCTCTGAAAACAGCATTGTGAGCACCTTCCTTGCACGGGATAGAAGGATCTCCACCTCAGAAAAGTTGTGGCCTTGAATCATAGAGGCCAGCAGCCAGTGGACACATCTCCACTCGTTCATTATTTATGAACACTTCTCTTCTTCCATTTAAGTGTGTATTTAGTGAAACAGGGGTCAGAACCTGTGGAATCCCCTTAGGAGTAAAATCTGGGTCCCATGTGGTTAGTGACACTTTTATTTACTGCTTTAATTATGCCTATTGTAACCAGCCCACAAGACCAAAGCAAAGGGCATGGGCCCATGAAAAATGGGTTTATTATGGAAATTGATAGTGATTTTTTGTGAACATAACAGTATTGATCCAGCTTATCCTAAGAACAGTCATGAAATTATGACATGTTTTGCCAGAATTTCCAGTTCTGTCTAGTCGTTTTCTATGTCTCTGGGCCTCAGAAGAACTTGGGTGTTTTTCATATATTGATTCAACAGATAGTGAACTGCATCAGGCACTATTAGAGGCTCTGAAGACAAAGCAATGGAAGATACAAAGCTCCTGCCCACCCTCATGGTGCTTACATCCTAGTGGGTGAGATTGAAAACAAATAGGTAACTATGCAGATGGACAGGATCAGGCAACAGTAAGTGCAAAGAAGAAAATGAAGCAGAACAAGAGGACAGGGAGCCAGAGAGAAAGGGGTGCTGATTCAGGGGAGGCCTTGCTGACAGAAGATCTGAATAAATGGGGAGTACTTCCCCTGATGAAATCTGAAGGAAGAATACCCCAGCAAATAGGAATAGCAAGTGCAACGAGCTTGGCTTATCTGAGAAAAACCAAGACCAACGGAGCTGGAGTGGAAGGAGCTAAGTACAGCGTAGCTGGCGATTAAGGTTTGCCTTTCTTTGGAGCAATATGCTTTATACCACAGGGGAAATCTGAAATCTTCTCCATGGTAAGAGGAAAACCTTTTTCCTTTGTTGCTATATTCATCGTTATGAACAAACTTTAAAAGTGGAAAACTAGCACACTATGCCTTGAGATAGTTTCATAAAATTATACATTGTCCCCATGCTTGAAACTTTGCATCGATTTCCCGTTACCACGTAAATAAAACACATTGGCATCTCATGCAAACCTATTTGGCCAATTCTCCAGCCTCACCTTCCATGCGGCACCACCCTTCTACCATAGGATCAAACCTTACTTAAAGAAGCCCTTGCAGGCCTTACAATGAGCCACCTGCAGGCTTGTCCTCCTGATAATACCTCTTCCTGGAGTGTCTCTGCTTTCTTTACTCCCCATTATCTCCCATGCATCGCTCAAGACTGGGCTTGGAAGTCACAGCTCTCAGAGACTCTATCTGAACACCAGATCTGAGTAGGGATCCTTCTTCTGTCTTTGCTTGTCTCTTCCATCTTTCTATTCTCAACTGTAATCACTTATTTATTGCTTATCACATTTGATGTTTAGCTCCCTGCGGGGAGGAAATCTCAGACTTTATCTCTATATTTCCACTTCTTAACAGAGTATGCTTCTCATGGTAGGTGCACAATATTTTTGGCAGAATGGATAAATGAATGATTGCATGAATATATTACATTTGAAGATGTTCTCTATGAGCAGGAAGTATTTGAATATATTCTTCTGGACTGGTAAGCAGCTGCTCTAAGCATACAGAACACATTTACTTAAAGGCTGCTCAGAATATAACTCAGTAAATTGTTTTAAATCTATAATGCATTAACCAACCACATTTCAAAAAGTTCACACTGCTACTGTTTTCTAATAATCTCTGTGTCATTGGAAATTATCTTTGTGGCTCCCTTTTTCTCCCAAATAGTAAACCTACTATTGTTATTCCAGGAATGATCATGTATTTCATGGCTTGAGAAACCCACTAAAGAAGGGTAAGCAGACCCTGAAACTTCTAGAGAAATCCAACCCTTTCTTAGATAGATTTGTTCTGGGGTTAATTTATAGATAATTTAAATCTTTGATGTCTTACTTATAATTAAAAATAAAAAACTGAATTCATAGTAACACAGAGCATAGCAGTGGTTACCAGAGGCTAGGATGTGAGAGAAAGGGGACATTGTCTTTTGTTGTTGTTGTTGTTGTTGTTGTTGTTGTTTGTTTTTGGTTTTTTGTTTAAGTAGAATGGTGGTTGTTGGGGGTTGGGGGAAGGAGGTCATGGGGAATTACTGTTTAATGGGTACAGAATTTAAGTTTTATAAAAGGAAAAGAGTTCTGGAGATGGTGATGATGGTTGTACAACAATATGAATGTACTAATACCACTGAACCATACACTTAATATGGTTAGGGGGTACTTTTTATGCTATGTCTATTTTATCACAATAAAAAATGGGGAAAAATGAAATTTTAAGTCCTTGGCAAGTATAGCTCACAGTAGAATGTGTTAAATGGTTAAATGGAATGCCACTGAGTTACCGCTGCTCAATGTGTAATGCTTGTTCCAAATTTGGTCAACTCAGAAGCAGACCCTGAGATGAGGATTTGTCAGAAGCACACCCTGAAACAAGGATTTGAGTGAGACATTCATTTAGGATGTGCTGGGAATGCCAGCAGGGGAATCAGGAAATATAATACATGGATGAGAAGGCAGGTCCACAAATACTGTACTATTAAGCCAGCTTACCTAGTAGGAGACTGGACTTTCATCCCTGGGAGAAACTCTGGGAATTGATGCAAAACATGCTCCTCACAAATATCCTGTTCAAGAAGTGAGGGAGCTGCGGTATTTATACAACCACATAAAAACGTCATTGGTCAAGGGTTACCTGGGGGGTTGTTAACTTCTGGACACTTCACGCTTGCCTCTCACTTTGACAGCTTAACCTGGCAGAAGAAGGGAAAAGGTCTCAGGGACAGAGATGCAGATACTGGCAGGCAGGTAGAGGGAGAAGATATATAGGTGGGGCCATGACAATATTTACTACATTCTATTGCTCAGCAAGTATCTTTCCTGGCTCTGAACAACATGGGAGTTGATTCTAAGCTCACATCTCAAAGAGCTCTCTTACCCAACAAATAGAATAAATGCCCACCTGCTTCAGCCCCACGTAACGATAAACTCAGGTAGGACCCAGTACTCAGGATATAGAAAGAGCTACAACACAAGCAAACAAACAAAACCTTACCCAGAGGTGGCCAAAAAAAAGAAAAAAGAAAAAAGAAAAAAAAACAACCACCTAGAATTTTACAGAGCATGCCAAAGGCAAGCAAAACTTCAATAAAAATAAATTGATGAAGACTTTGCTTAAAGTGAAGTGATTAATCACAGAAATAATGGCTGAGAATAAAATAAATGGGACAAGATGATATGAGGCACACATGTGCAGATGAGCTGGAAGAGAGGGAAAAACAGAGAAAGGAATCTAGGCCAGGCCTGGATAAGAGATGCTTTCTTTTTTCCAACTAGTTCAGGGTTACCCCTAGTTCTTTACAGAGAAGGACCTGCACATTGATATTCGAACATCACTGTACTCATGGCTGTTGTAAGTAGTTCTGTCAGATCACCCGCATTTGGCTTTCTTTCCATAGTAAAGGACTAATCTTGCTCAATTCATTCTTTTATCATCTTTATAAAACCCTGGAGTAAAGAGCCTGTCCAGGTATTTCTACGTTGTTATGCAGGGTCTGGGAGGATTCTACATGATTTTTGCTACGTCAAGAGCCTAGCACCCAAAAGGTATAAACCATGAAAGCACCCTACACACTTACACACACACACACACACACACACACACACACTCACACACAAGGATTTCTCCTGGGTATGCTGGCTGCACATCACAAAATGTCTTCTGAACAGCAGGAATTTTAATTAAATCAGGAGCAATCTAATTTGGCCTAAATTGGCTTGCAACAAAAGGTGTTAAGAGGAACAGAAATTGTTCTGCAATATGGATGTTTGTGAAAAGGACGGGCTTGATCTATTGACAACTGTAATGAAAAGTGATGTTGAAAATATGAAGCCTTACTGAAGAAGGTAGAAAGCCTGAAAATGCTAATCAGTGATATTCTGATTAAACAAAGAAATTATTATAAACATTTACTCCTGAAACTGATTGTATCTGAAGGCACAACAATGAGTGGAAGCTGGTCCCTGATAACCCTGGAAGGAAGTAATGGAGGAAGATGAAGAGGGAAAGAGGAGTGTAAACCACTATTATTTGTATAACTGGAAGAGGAAGTGGACACATACCCCAGTTTGGACAGAGAGAATAATAAAAATTATTTAAATATATAAATAAAATCCTCCTCCTTCTTTCTTCCAAGCAGTAGAATTTGCTAGATTAAGAAGAGGACCTTTGCTAGCAGGAATGAAAGGTTGACCAAGCAGAACTACAAAGATCTAGCAAAAGGATAAGAGGGTGAGAAATCTGAGGACATCAGCAACAGAGCTCCAGTTACGCACCACGAGATCTAGGGTGGGCAAGAAAGAAAGGGAAGCATCGGAAAGGAGGGTGATGGGCCATGTGGCAAAGGACAGTTTGGGAGTATCGTGGTGTTGATGTGGTGAAGAATCAGGAACATTGGAAAGAAAGGAGTAAGCTGGATGGAGGAGGATTTAGGTCATTGTGGGATACAGGAGTTTACATTCTTACCGGCGTAGGATTCCTGGCAATAACCATGGGTGTAGGTGGTTGAAGGGGAGGAAGGGTCACAGGGAGTCACAGAGAAAAAGGAGCTTCAAGACGTGGCTATTGGGTGGTTCCTCTCCATACATGTTGCCCACGACAATTGAAGGAACTGGGGTGGAGAGGAGAATAGCTATGCAACTGCCAAAGTCTTCAGTGAAGAAGGGAAGAGGCCAGAAGTTAAGCAAATAAAGACAATGAGGAGTAGTAAAGAGTGGTATGGATGAATGTAATTAGCCTCAAAGGAAGAAGCTTTTATTTCCATGAAGATTAAAGAGTAATGGTCTGGAAGCAGCCAGGAGAACTTTCCCCAAGCCTACATCCCCATGAGACTATGAAGTGTGGGAGAAAACTCAGCCTCCAGCCAAAGGAGAAACAAGTGGCCTCTCAGGTCCAGCTGCTATTTAGGTGAAGTGGTGTCTTCAGTGCATCCTTCACAGCAGGAAGCCCCCCCCCCCCGCCCCCGCCAGATGTTAGAAATATACAAGCAGAGGACACAAAATAATAGGTTTCATGACCAGATACATTTGAGCTATCCCGCGTGATATACCCTCCTCTCAGAGAATCACGTTACAAATGCAAAAAATTCAGGAAACTCCGTGGAGCAGCAATGTGGTTTATCCGAATGGTTTTATATTTATTTGGCTACTGAACCATTGCCTGGGGAGATATCTAGTAACACAAAATAGGTACCCTATGGCAAGTGACAAGAGCAGGTAAGGTAAGAAGGGAGAAAGAGGCTTCAGTGAAAAAGTAAAGAGATTGATTGGATAAATAGAGATATATATGGTGTGGCATCCAAAGTCAGCCTGCCTGGTTTTGAATCCCAGCAGGGCACTTCCCAGCTCTATAACCCTGAGCAAAGACTCGCTTTCTATGGCTCAGCTTACTTGCCTGTAGAAGAAGAACATGGAGGGGGAGGGGGAGGAGACCGTCAGCACCGGGTGGTGTTCACAAGCAAGTTAACACAGGAATGTGTAGAAAGATGCCGGATGCAAGGTATGTACCCCTCAAAGGACAGCTGTGGCTACTGCAGAGCTTACTTGCACTGGAAGGAGAGTTCCAGTGACATTCTGGGTCCCAACAGTGGGAGTCGCAGGATGAGAGTAATCCCGGCTCCAAAGGCAGAAGGTAGGAAACGTGGATCCCAGCTTTAGTGGATCCCAGGGGCACTTCCCCAGGCACATCATTAACTCTGCTACCTGCCTGCACAGCTTAGGGGTTTGCAATTTGACCAACTTCGCGCCCGCTGCTGTAAGGGCTACCGAGGACCAGAGATCCGCTTTCTTGCGTGTTTATTATTTACATTTCCTCTAGGGCGAATTTTTCATCCATGTCTTTTGGCCATTTACATATCATCGTTTAAAAAATTACTTTTATCCAAATGTAAATGCAGGTGATCGTCCCCAACCTCCCTCTCTGGCTCTTCGTCTTTGCCTGACTCAGGAAAACCCCGGAGCTGCTTCCATTCCTATCACTCGTGTCAGGGACCTTCTCATTAAGAATATTAAGAGGCATAATCAATTCACTTTTTAATAAGGATAATGGGTGAGAAGTACAGAGGCCTTTCTGATCAGAGAATCTTTCTCCAGGCCTTACAACTACTTTCTTCCCTTTTCACTCAATATCTTTTCAAATTACTAACCCAAGACTTCCGTGCTCTCTTTTTAGCTGACAGTTCGGAATCAGGAGTATTGTACTGTGTCCACGTCTCTGAAATCTAATAAGATAGAACATGCTTTCCCTGCTCTGTGACAGTAGAGGAAAACAAGTGCAGGAGAATGCTCTAGGCCACCATCAAGGAGCCCTGCGTCTACATCCGCACTGTAGGAGATGACGGGGATATTAGCTTATTATTCAGGGCCCAGCCTGAGAAAGAAAGAATGGTGCTTTTATGGGGCTGGAAAAGCCAATTCAGACTTTCAAAAGATTCCTTGCTGTCACTTTACATCCATGCAAGACTTTCCTCTTTACAGAATTCTCTCATCTTCCCAATGACTGTTCACAACAACCCACCCCTGTGCACGGCTCCACATCATTTCTAGGTTCGTGGGGCCACTATCTTTTGGGCTGCTTAACCTCTAGTGTGAAGCAAACAAAGGATCCATTAGGATACATATGGGAGGGCTGGAGGCAAGTAGGAGCGGACTTCTCTGGGCCTGCAAAGTCAGGGAAGATGTCCCCAAGAATATCCGTCTAAGTGTTAATTTAAATCTGAGTAAGAGTCAGCCACGTGAAGGTGCAGGGGAAGACGGGCTCTTCCAGGCCAAGGAAAGAATATGTGTGAGTGTGGGGAGGTGGGCAGAGCGTGGTTCTGGAAGAACTGATAAGTGTTCAGGATGACTGGAGTGCAAGATGGATGAAACTGAGGACGGATGGATGAGGGGCAGAGAATAAAGAGGATTCCTTCTTAGAAGCACTGCCCACCCACATCCGCCCAAAACAATAAGCAAAGTAAGGAGAGGTACATTACGTATTCTTTCCCGCCTAGCTCTTTCAGCCACAGAGATCGCTTGGGGTCACACATACTGAAGTAGGGAACAAAGTCCCCAGCACTTGTTCCTTTGAGGAGTCTATATTTAAGGAGGTAAAATGTCTAGCCTCTAAGCCCCAAAGAAAAGGCTATTTGATGAAGACTTTGGGGCACAAGGTCAGATCACCACATCTTCCAGAATTGGGTGATAATGGCTGAAACGTGATTCAGAAGGATAGTACTTAAGAGTTAGGAAAGTGACCCTGAATAGGGGAATCGCTGCTAAAAACAATGGCAACCACCTTTTATGCAGCATGTGCTTTGTGACAGCTCTTCCTGCCAGGTGTTTGGCTCAGGTTATCTCATTTCTACCTTCTCAATGGTCCTATGAGCAAATGCTAATGCCATCTCTATTTTACAGATAAGGAAACAAAGCTTTGGGAGCGAATAGGTAACTTTCTCATTCCTTCCATTCTCTTAGCTATAAATGGTCAAGACTCCATTTGTATCCAAGCTCATCTGAATCCAAAGCCCATTCTCTTAAATATTTCATAGAATAAAAATTGAAGGGAAGAAAGGACACATCTAAAGAGTGGCACAGTGGCTAGCTTCCTCAAAGCCCTTCTTCAGTTAAGGATCTCAGAGGTGGGAAGCAGTCCTTTGGTGGCTACGAGTGATTTGGAGGATCCAGTGTTGAATGGACAACTCGGGCAATGGTCAGCACTCATCAGTGGCCTGAACTAGGAGCCTGACCAAAGAGGATACAAAGCAGAGCTCGGGCCCAGCCTGAAGGTGGATTCGAAGCAGTCTTCATAGTAGATTAGTCAGTAATTTGGAGTGGTTTTGCTATGGTAGCAGCCCCAAAATCTGAGTGGCTTAGCACACAAGCTGCATTTCTCACTTTCACAAATTCAGCTACCGGCCCAGGTATCTCTTCAGGGCAACCATTCTCCATGGGGTGACCTGAAACTCCAGGCTGCTGGAAACACCACCTTTCTGTGCAGCCTCCTTGGTTAATTCAGCAGGGGAGAGCAAGTCTGGATAATGACCTAGAGTCCTTTTATGGCCCCCACCCAGAAGTGACACCTTGCCCTTCCATCTCCACAAAAGTAATCACACATGGCCTCACTTAACTGCAAGGGAGCTGAAGCATGCAGTACTCCATGCACCGGGAACGAGAAAAGAATTGGACATTGATGAACACAGATACACTTACCATGGGAGCCTCCAGAGAGTTCTCAATAACATGCCTCACTGTATAATAATTTACTAGAGATCCACAATTACCCTTCACTGAACATTGCCTCGCAACATCCACTGGGGGTATTAGCTGATACAGTTGTATTCATTACACTATCCCAAGGCCGTCGCTTATTGGACACGGGGTCCTAAGTCCCTGGAGACAAGAAACACCGCTCTGATTATCTCTCCCAGAATCGAAACATAGACATTAGATGTCTTTGTATGTATCTTTAAAGTAAATCTTTTCCACTTAAGTGAGCTTAGGTGTATTTCTGGTCCATCATGGCCTCCATATTGATGAATGTAAATAGTTGGCTCAGATTGACAGACTGGCAGGCACAGACATTGCTTGGGTAAATTAAATAGGGAGGGTCTGATTATTTTTTTAATTGACGCGTGGTTGACATACACTATTATATTAGTTTCAGGTGTATAACCTAGTGATTTGACATTTATATACATTACAAAATGCCCACCACAATAAATGTAGTTATCATCTGTCACTAAACAAAGTTATTACCGTGTTATTGACTGTATTTCTGACGCTGTACTTTACATTTTTATGATTTGTTTACTTTATAACTGGAATTTTGCACCTCTTAGTCCCCTTCTATTTTGCCCATCCCTCTGGCAACTACCAGTTTGTTCTCTGTATTTATGAGTCTGTTTCTGTTTTGTTCTATTTAGTCAATTGCTTTGTTTTGTTAGATTCCATGTATAAGTGAAATCACATGGTATTCGTTTTTCTCTGCCTAACTTTTATCACTTAGCATAATACCGTCTAAGTCCACCCATGTTGTCACAAATGGCAAGATTTTATTCCCCTCAAAGCCTGAGTAATATCCCATTATATACGAACGTCACATCTTACTTATCTATTCATCTACAGATGGATACTTGGGCTGCTTCCATATCTTGGCTGTTGTAAATAATGCCGCAATAAACATGGGGTACAGATACCTTTTCAAATTAGTGTTTTCATTTCATACCCAATAGTGGAATTGCTAACTGGTGTGGTATTTATCTTTTTAATTTTTTGAGGAAACTCCATCCTGTTTTCCACAGTGTCTACAACAGTTTGCATTCCCACCAACAGAGCACGTGGCTCTACATCCTCGCCAACACTTATTATTTCTTGTCTTTCTGATACTAGCCATTCTGACAGGTGTGAAGTGTTATTTCATTGTGGTTTTGATTTGCATCGCCTTGATCCTTAGCAACGCTGAGCATCTTTTCATGTCTTTTGGCCATCGGGGTGTCTTCTTTGGGGGTCTGTTTACTTTAAAGGTTTAGAAAAGAGTCAAAGTCAGGATTTACAGTAAACAGATGGGCAACATTCTCCAGGATTGACTGAGATACAAGCTGTAAGACCCTTCTTCTGGATCCCATCCTCTGAGAGTGAGGATTTCACCAGAACGGGTGGAAGTCCAAATATATCTCCCTGAAGAGTCACTTTACGGCCATGAGTGGCCCTGTGTGTAGGCTGCTTCGGATGCATACCACAGACCCTATCATCTCGGGAAGATTCAACTCATTAATCTCAATAGTATGCAACCGGCACCACGCTCAGAAGGCAGAGCAGTTCTGTAAACGTGGGGAGATGGCCGGCCGCTTCAGATGGAGGGGTAGCTCATAGATGCCCACACCAAGCGGGGCTTTTGCCCTCACCAACACAGACACTTGAATTCTAATGGGCAAGAATGAAGTAGGAACCAGGGTTCCATTTCAAACTTCAAAATCCTTTGCCAAGCAAAATGAGGTTGGGTGCTGAAATTCAAAATGCACAAAGTTCTTTTTTCCTTCTTTCTTTTTTGTTTTTCCCTTTAAGAATACTTGTGATTGAGAATAAAAGGAAAAAGGTCATATCTTAAATCTTTTTGGTGACAATTGCTCCCTTGCCATCAGAATACACTTAACTCCATCTTTCCTTCTGCCATGTCTTCTCAAGAGGAGTGACATTCTTGTAATCATAATTCAATCACATGAATTCCATCTCATTGGAATGGAATGGAATTAAAGACAATCATCTCAAACAAAAGTTTAACAATTTCCTCTGCTTAAGGACCTGAGCAAAGTAGTACAGAATATAGGAATAATCAGAAATGGCAGAGGGCAAAATTTTAAAAACTTTACTTTCTTAAAACTCATAAAATTTGGGCTTCAAAGTGTCACAGACAGGGGCACCTGGGTGGCTCAGTCGGTTAAGCATCTGACTATTGATTTCAGTTCAGGGCATGATCTCACCGTTTGTGAGTTCAAGTCCCACATCAGGCTCTGTGCTGACAGCGTGGAGCCTGCTTGGGATTGCTCCCTCTCTCCCTCTCTCTCTATCTCTCTCTCTCTCTGCCCCTCCCCTGAACTCTTTCTCTCAAAAAATAAATAAACTAATAAAAGATTTTTTTTAAAGTTACAGACATATTATGTACATTTACAAAGGAAAATATATCCAACCAGGTTCTTTGTTACTATGTTTTAATGTTATATTTGATTTCTTATAATAACATTTTGCTCATTGTAGAAAATTGAGAAAACAAAGATAAGGGGAAAAGGAGAAAATTGAAATCAACTATGGTCGTGCCACTAGACATTCTCTGTTGATTCTACATACGTATATGTGTATCTGCCTATATTTATCTATCTACACAAACACAATTTTTCCAAATTGTATTGTCATTTTATATACTTAACAATACACTTTTGTGGCAAGCAATAGTACTATTCACCAATATCCAGCTCTCCTCTTCTTACATGTCCATATTTACTCCCCTATCCTCTGAGGTTGGATGTAGCCATTGACTCTGGCAAATAAGATGTGAGTGGAAGTGATGTATGTCACCTTGGGGTGGAAGCATTTAATTTCCAGTAGTGACTAGCTGACCTGCGCTTCCTCTGCTGTGACATGAAGTTGCCATAAGATGGAAATAGCCTTAAATGCTCTGCCAACACATGAAGAGAGCTGCCCTTGTGAGTCACCAGCTCTATGGGATCTTTGTGTAAGACACTGAAAACTTTGGGGCTGTTGTAGCAGCATAAGTTAGCTTGTTCTGACCAATGCAATCTTTAGCATTGTTCTAACAGTAAACATTCTAAAAACTCGTTAAAAGACTGGGCACCTGGGTGGCTCAGTCAGTTAAGCATCTGACTTTGGCTCAGGTCATGATCTCTCAGTTCATGAGTTCGAGCCCCACGTCGGGTGAGCTCGAGCCCTGCTTCAGGTGAGCCCCACTTCTCTCTCCCTCTCTCTCTCTCTCTCTCTCTCTCTCTCTCTCTGCCCCTTGTGGGATTCTCTCTCCCTCTCTCTGCCCTCACTCACTTGCACCCTCTCTCTCTCTCTCAAAAAAAAAATACAATTACATTTCTTCATAATATATTCAGCCAGCCTCTTATTATTGGATATTTAAATTACTTCTAATTTAGAAACAATATTATAAGGAACATATCATTAGTTAAAATTTTCCTCATATCCGTGGTTATTTCCTTAAGGTGCAATCATAAAAGGAAAGTCAGTTCAAAGGATATATAATGATATATAAAACTTAAGTTTTAAAGAAAATTAATAAATTAAATGATAATGAAAAATATATATATAGTGCCTAATCATCCTACCCAAAAAAAACCGTTGACAGAATGATCAATGACATAAATAGGTGATTTCTTTATTTAATATAAATATTCTATCTATCTTTAAAAGGGGAAAATGGTACCCTATGGTTTTTAATTACAATTCTATGAGTTAAATGCTTTTTCATAATTGTGTGGGTTATTTGTATTTCATCTTTTGTGATTTGTCTTTTCATCATTTTCTGATCTCTTAAGATCCCTCCATTTGCTAAGTGTATAATTATTGACAATAGTAAAACAATCATACATTCATTAAAAATTAACCTTTGTCATATGCACTGTGAATATTTTTCCAACTACTAATTTGATTGGAAATATTCCACTGCTATTTATATTTTTTAACGTACAGATGTGTTGATAGTTTTGTTTCTCAGGTTATCAAACCTATTAATACTTTCCTTTATGGTTTTTACTTCTAACACCATGTCATAACTATCTTCATCCCACATAAAAATACATATTTTTCTAGTACTTTATGATTTTGTTTTTATACTTAAATCCCTGATCCATATGGTATATAAGTTGTATATGGCATAAAATTCAGATCTATTTTTTCCCCCAGATGGCCAGTTCTCCTAACAATGCTTACTGAATAATCCTTCCTTTCCATACAATTTTAAATGCCATGTGTATCCATATACCAAGTTCTCAAAAATACTTGAGGCTGGACACATATTCTGTCCTACTGACCAATCTGTCTACATCCAAATGGTACCAGGGTGTTTTTGTGTGTGTGTGTGTTTTTTTTTTTTTACAGAATTTTAGAGTTTGGTTTAATGTGTATTTTGTATTAGAATAGGAGATCTTAGTTTAGAGATAATTTTAGCTTTTTTTCCAGTATGCTTTAAGTATTACATCTTTATACTCTTCAATATCTCATAACATATATTGCTGTTCTGTTTTGGCATTTTCTTGCCAGTTTTTAAGTTTTTATTTTTTAAGGTGAACTTTCAAAAATTTCAATGGGATTTTCATCTTTTCCAGGAAATGTATTCTAGTCGTATTTAATGTCTTTTCCTTCATTAATTCACTCAAATATTTATTTGGCACATACTATGAGCCAGGAATCATTCTAGGGATTGGGGATACAGCAGAGAACAAACCATTCTTTGCCCTCATGAAGCTTAGATTCTAAGGACAGACGAGAAAGACGATGAGCAAGATAAATAAGTACAACTGAATGTGTTACATAATAAGAAATAAATAGAAAAAATAAATGAAATATCATTGTTGGTGGTTTTCATTCAAGTTCTCCTTGAAGTAGATACCAAGATAATCCAATGAGTGAGAGATTCATCAGGAGAGAGACTTGTGAAGGATAAGAGATCAGGAAAAGACAGAAGCACCTTGGATCTAAGAAGACCGATGGAAGTCTGACACCCACAAAAGAGAAAGGAGACATGGAGGGAGGGGTGGGTGAAAGGAACCTCACAGGAGACTTCTGTGCAGCTCTGAGAAAGTCTCGCCAGTCTGATGGGGAGCCTCATGTAAGCAGTGTGTGATAGCCTATTAACACTCTGCAAAAATCGTCTTGCTGTGTCACTAGCACCCTACCGGGCACATTCATTTGCTGGCAGCAGTCTGGGGCCTGGCCTTTCCCAGGTGAATTGCACTGGAGCCAAAGGTGTGGCAGATGCAGGCCTCAGCTTCTAAAGAGCTGAGAAAGAGGTGTCGGGCCACCACAATGGGGGAAAGTTATAACAATTTTAATGGGCCAGCTTTAAAGTTCAGTGCATAAATCTTGTTCATTTTTTATTGATCCGTAACTATTCTGTACCTTTGGTTGACATTTTGAGTGGGGTGGTGTTCTTTTTCAAGTCATTTGAAAATTAATTATAGCCAATATGCAGGAAAACTAAATTTTGGCTATTTTATAACCTGCCACTAATTGAATTCTTTTTTCTTTTTCTTTCTTTCTTTTTTTGTTTTTTTGAGAAAAAGAGTATGAGTGTAAGAGGGAGGGTGAGACAGAGAGAGAGATCGAGAGAGAGAGAGAGAGAGAGAATCTCAAGCAGGCTCTGCACTCAGCAGAGATGGATGCTGGGTTCGATCTCATGAACGGTGAGATCATGACCTAAACTGAAATCAAGAGTCAGATGCACCCCCAAAGTTTATAGCGGTGTTATCAACAATAGCCAAATTATAGAAAGATCCCAAATGTCCATCAACTGATGAATGGATAAAGAAGCTGTGGTATATATATATACAAGGGACTATTACTCAGTGATCAAAAAGAATTACATCTTGCCATTTGCAACAAAGTGGATGGAACTAGAGTGTATTATGCTAAGCGAAATAAGTCAGTCAGAGAAAGATAAAAATCACATGATTTCATTCCTGTGTGGAATTTAAGAAACAAAACATGAACATAGGGGAAGGGAAGGAAAAATAAGATAAAAACAGAGGGAGGCAAACCGTAAGACTCTTAAATACAGAGAATGAACTGAGGGCTGCTGGAGGGGAGGTGGGTGGGGGGATGAGCTAGGTGGGTGATGGGCATTAAGGAGGGCACTTGTTGGGATGAGCACTAAGTATTATATGTAAGTGATGAATCACTAAATTCTACTCCTGCAATCAATACTACACTATATGTTAACTAACTTGAATTTTAAAAAAACGTCATCTAACTGTCAAAGCCATCCAGGTGCCCCTTCAATTTTTATTAATTTACTTCTTAGTTTGAGATTCTACATGGTTAAGAACATCATCTCAAATAGTTTTGTCTCCTCAGAAAATTATG
Organism: Panthera onca; assembly: GCF_046562875.1. Taxonomy (NCBI): domain Eukaryota; kingdom Metazoa; phylum Chordata; class Mammalia; order Carnivora; family Felidae; genus Panthera; species Panthera onca. The sequence goes on from NC_138342.1 coordinate 13,186,611, forward strand.
TCTCATTTCTTTTCCTTATCCAATTGCCAAATCAAGGTCAAAATATCGTGAAGATATGGATACATTCACGTTCAGGAAAATCCCTCTTAAGTTTTACAGCTAAGAATTATGGTGGATGTTCTATGCCAAGACATGTGAAAAAAATACCTAGATCAATTTCCTAAGAATATCTAAATTACCAAAATTAACTTGGGAAATTGATCTAGGAACATTGTCTTCATTTGTCTTGCTATAGCGTTGTAGATAATGTACTCTTACCCACTTTCTGCCCCCTCTCTATCTGTGATCATATCTTTCATCATTCCTGGTGTTTGTGGTTGGGCTTTTACTTGTTCTTTTTCTTCAACAGACTTCAACAAATATCCTTCTTTTATGGGTCTTTTCAAAGAACCAGCTCCTGAAGTATCTATCATCTCTGCATCTTTTTCTTTTCTAATTTATTAATTTCTGCTTTTATCTTCAGCATCCCTTGATTTGTTCTTTGCTTAATTTAATTTTATTTTCACAGGCGTTTAAGAGAGAAAAAAGTGAGGTCTGTTTGTGCCTTTGGGTTCACACCAATCTAGCTCCATCTCTAATCATAATATTAATAATCACATATCACAGGCAGCATGGAGTCATGACCAATGATGTAGACTCTGGTTTTGGTGCCAACTGCCTGCGTGCATAACCCGGTTCCACCTTTGCCAGCTGTGTGCATGGACAAGCAGTTTCCACATCAGTAAGACGAGGATTATTATTATAATAAAACTTACCTCATAGGGTTAGTGGGAAGATTATTTGAGTTAATATTTTGCAAGGCTTTTGAAACAGAGCGTGGCTCACAGTAACTGCTATGTAATACATGAATACACTACACTTAGGCAACGTTTTATCTTTTGCAAAGCATTTTCACATTAATTTTCTCCATTAGTTATCACGACAACCCCATGAGGCAAACAATTCTCATCCCTGCTTTATATCTGACAAAACTGTAACTCCAACAAATTGACTCCCATGGCATCACCAGTTAGTGAATGGAAGAGCCAGATCTTATGATTCCATGATCAATGGGTGGCTTAAAGCCCAAATGACATCTTTTGTTTGGGGAGCTTGGGAGGACGCGAAGACGTCCAGGTTTTCGGCACTGGCAACAGCTGCAGATTTTGAGCCCTTCAACTGAGTGGCAGATTATCCAGGACTGGAGCAGTCAAGTGTTCACTGTCAAGAAGTGCCATGGGCTCTGGGCTCTGGATAAGTGTGGCCAAATGAGACCTGATCCAGGAGCAGAAGATGTGTCTAGTCCTGGTCCTGCCCTGTCTTACTCCATGAGCATGAGCAAGGTACGTTGTTCTGCTTTGTGTCGATTTTCTCAAATATTAGTAAGGAAAATAAGGTCTCTCTGGCTGGCATCACATGTCACTGTAGGGCTCAAAATATGCAGATGGCAGTGAAACATTTGGAAAGCTTGTTAACTTTTCCACATATGCAAGATTCTGTGCGTGTTAAAGGTATCTACCCTACTACTTTCTTTGCTTACATGCCTGGGAGGGAAATGCAGATGTGGAAGCAGCTTCCAGACAACGTGCCTGCTCCCAAATTCTTAAGCCCAGGAAACTTCTTCCAACTCTTACTCACACCAAGAGCATCATTATCTTTGCACTGGATGAAAAGATATCTACACATATTCCAGAACAGAAATCTAATTTCCAATTGGCTTCTCTTGTACTGTGAACGGGTAGGTAACAGAACACAACAGAATTTTCCACAGAAACCGTTTTCCATGGCACACCCAAAACCAAGCAGGAAAGAGAGGGAACCAAAAAATTCCCTTGGCATTTAGTTCTTCATTACGTCGTAAGAGCGTGGGCCACCTGGGGAAAATAATTGTATTAGGACAGAAGGAGACAGATCCAATTCTGGGTTATATTACCAGAACTGTTTCTATAACTATATATTTCTCCAGATTCTAGGAATCATCCACTGAAATCTTTTGACATTTAATTCATTGTATTTAGGTTTCTTTTTTTTTTTTTTTCAACAAGAACTGAATCTGTTAACTATGTAGTCTTTTCTTGATGAATAGCTACTTTTGATTTTCCTAAAGTTTACAGGATGGGAATTGGAAGGAGATGTATAAATCATGACAAGATGGGCAGGTGAGTGTGGGAGGCTGCTAGTCTTCTGTTCCAAATAGAATCCCATTAAGGCTCAACAAGGGGATGTGAGCAGCTAGATTTTAGAGTTCTTCCTCCCTCTGCAAATGAAAGAGAGAGTTGTTTTTTGAGAGCTGACAGGCTTTATCCTTCATGAGTTTCATTTCTCCCTTGGGGTGTGTGTGTGTGTGTGTGTGTGTGTGTGTGTGTGTGTGTTGGGAAAGAGCAGGGGATGAGGAAGGTGGCAGGGGAAGGAGAGGGAGAAACAAAGAAATCAATGTTCAGTGTATGTGTAGGAGAAGACTCGGGCCAGACTCACTATTTGAGGAGAGGGCAGCAATTGTCGACAGCCATCCCTGGATGCCAGTGATGCCCTACTCAAGCCAAGAAGGACTCCCACTGCAAAAGAACTATCTCCTAAAAGCTCTTGTGAACTTAGGCTGCTCTTAACCAAATTTAGTTTATGTCCCTAGTGAACAAGATTATTGTCAGGCCCAGCTGCTCTGTCCTCCTCAGACCACACAGGAGCAGTTCAGAGTTGAGAGCCAGCAAGGGGTGGAAGGGAACTAGTAATTCTGAGTGTTGCAAGATATCTGACACCTGTTCATGGCAACAGAGTACACACACACACACACACACACACACACAAACACACACAATATGTCCTTTAACCTACTAAAAGGTTCCAAGAGAGCCAGAGATCTGCCCCCTTTATTCACTGTTCTATCCCCAACGCCTTGTACGTAGTAAATGCACAATAAATACTTGTGAAATGAATGAATGAATCTTTACAACTCAAACAGGAGTGTAATAATTATCAATCTTTTTCTAAAATGAAGAGGTTAATGTTCCAAGATGTTAAGGAGCAGACAAGCTAGGATTCGGACCCACATGTGTCCTGACTCCACAGCTGATGCCTTTCAGGATGCAATGCCGTCCTTGCATTACAAACCGGAACGTCTGCGGAGGACAGGATGCACAGGGAACCAGAAATCACATTCTATAAAGACTCACTGAGGAACCGAGGCATTATCTGAGAGAAGGAGCACCTCAAGCTAGCAAGCTCTGGAGTGCCCCTTGCCTTTTCTGGGTTTCTGTTCTTCACCAGTGAGACGAAGGGGTTAGACTGGACTGGAGCGCAAGGAATCAACATATGTGGCACCGTTCTATGCTGCAGCTCCTATAGCAGACATTAATCATCGATCACAGCATTCCTCCTCAATGAACTTGGATGCACCTTTATGGAGATTCTTGACAGCAGTCTAGGCAACCACTGATTAAAGTTGGCATGCCTGAGAAAGACTGTTTTACTTCTCTTGATTAGATCATCTCTGATGTCCCTCAAATTTATTTCTGTCCATCAATTCATCATTCTTTCTACCTTGTTGTGTATATTGCTTAGCACACTGGGACACCACGAACAATGAAAGCTTGCAATCTTCCCTGAAAGCAGTAATATAAAAACCAGGTAGCCTCGAGACTCTGGGTTTATCCTTATACAGTCCTCTCTTCAAACTACTTTCCAGATAGAGAAAAAAATGTCTTAACTACAAATCATGTAAATATTGTGGATAAAAAGATTCCCTTTTCTAAGACTAAGACAACACCTATTACAATACTGTATTGCAAAAGCAAGCTAAAGTTAACACATGGGACAGATCTTAGAGTTAAAGTATTGGCTTCATGGATTGGCTTGTAGTCAACATTTTCTTGAGTTACACATACAGTGAAGATTGCCATGAAATAAGATGACACATTGAAAATAACATTATCTGAGCAGTATCACGTCTGGATTTTAGCCAAGCTCAAGGAGTATAAAATAAAGTTGTTTTTTATGGTAGCCTCACACCTGGGTATCTGGCTGTTAGTGGTTCAGGAAGAGTAAAAGAGAGGATTTCATATTGATTTTTTTTCCAATAACTTTTTAATAACACAAATAACCTTCAGTACTGCGTGAGGTATTCCACCAATACCATAAAAATAGAAAACTTAGGGGGACCCTGGAGGGCTCAGTTAAGTGTCTGACTCTTGATTTCAGCTCAGATCATGATCTCACGGTTCATGAGTTCGAGCCCCATGATGGGCTCTGCACTGTCGGTGCAGAGCCTGCTTGAGATTTCCTCTCTCTCCCTCTCTCTCTCTGCCCCTCCCAACGCACTCTCTAAAAATAAATGAGTAAACTTAAAAAGAAAAAGAATCTATAAAAAATGTATAAAATTTAAATTCATCATTTAGAAATTCTAACATTTGTTGTCCTACCAGGGTCACTGGTTGCAGTCAACAGAAGTCAGCTCTAACTGATGCAGATACGAAGGGAATTTACAACAGGGTATTGAGACATTCAAGGAATGGATCCAACGGCTGGAGAACTAGGCTCAGGAAGTACAAAATACAGCCAGGATCCTGCCTCATCACCACAGGCCATAGCCACCCCCCACCACCACAATGCTGGACTCAGTTGCCCTGGGACCTCACCCCTGTACCAATAAGCTCCTGATTTCAACATAGCTGTTGTAATAATCTTCTAACTCTCCCTGTCTCTTTTATCATTTCCTCATGAATGAAAGTCTTAGATTAGTGACACTCAACATTTTGGTCCAGTATCCAGCCATTAAATACCTGCCCCTCCTTGGTCTTCTGTTCAAATGGGAAAGAGTTCAGGAGGTAGGCAGCAATGACACCCACGACACCTGTTAAAATAAAATGCCCAAATAATTACAAAGTGAATTTCGTGTTAGTGAAATACCCCGATAACAAATAAATAAAATTTATTTAATGGCTACTTTCTTTTAGCAACACACCGGGCTCTAGACATAATCTCTTTTGTGTCATTTCATTCCTCATACAACCCTAAGGAGACAAATATTATTTTCCCCACATCGGGGGCGAGGAAAGAGTATTCACCCAGGGTCACACAGCTAGTAAACACCAGAGGCAGAATTCAAAGGAAGGTCTTCCTGAAGCTAACCTACTAGTCCTGACCACTAAACTGCACTGCCTTTCTATGAACATTGCCATGGTGGCCTGGATCAGGGCTTGCCTTTACCAAGTATATGATACATGGCTGTTTTGGTGCTTCTTTTCAGCAGACATTCCTTCAGTGAGTGTTTAGTGCATAGAAGCCATCATCATAGGTATTGTGAAGCAGATACTAGTGTGAGTAAAGCATATGTCAGTTTCTAACTACAATATGGAGGATAATGAGATACTTGCAAGAGACAGATACAAGATCAGTCACACCCTGAAAATCCCTTGAGAACAAGGATTGTGTCTTTCTTGTTCACGTGATATCCTCAGCGCCTCAGAGTACTTGGCCCATAGTAGGCTCTCAGTAAATATTTAATGAAGGGATAAGAATAACTAATATTTATTAAGCACTTACCATGAGCCAAGCACTCTGTCAAGCCCTTACCAGATAAGTACTATTATTATCTCTATTGTGAACACTGTGGCTGAGAGGGACCTTGCCTTGGATCACATGCAAGTAGGGGGCACAGTTTGGGTACAAATCCATGCAGCCTGCCTCATAAGGGTGCCCATCTTCTTCAAGAGTAAGGGTTTCATTTTGAGGTTGACTTTGCTCCAGGGAGCATTGCTGCCTATATAGGTCTTCACATCTGCACAGCACAACATCCACAGGAAGAGAGAGGGGGGGGGGGAATCCTTTTCAGCGGCTTTGTCTGAAGAGACAAGAAACATCTCTCCCAGAACTCCCAGGCATACCCCCCTCTTTGCAGCTAACTGGTAGGAATTGTCATATGCCCATTCCTAAACTGATCCCTGTGGCCAAAGTAAAGGGTGAGTTAATAGACTTTGACCAAAGTGGCCAGTCAAACCAGATTTAGGGATGTATCAAGGGGGAGTGGAGGACCCTATCTTAATAGGGCCAAGCCCTGCACATGGAGGTAGATTCAACTTTTCCTGGAGCAGGCAGGTGTTGGGAGACCGGTAAATACCCGAAGGTAAGTTAAGGTAGTCTCAGGAAGGGGTAATAGACAAGGTGGATGCTCCGTAGGCGACTACGTCCACTACAACCCCTCCTCTTTAGAATTCCACAAGGACTCCCTACACTTGTCAGAACAAAGTCCAAATGTCTTGGCAAGGCATACAACCTCCTTCATTCGCCATTTACTTTCAACCTGCCTGTCCAGGCTCACCTTCAGCCACTGCATGTTCCATAGCCTCTCCTCCTAGAACTAGTCACACATCTCTGAAAGCACAGCTCTGCTCACTCCTTTGCCTATGCCATCCGGTGCCTGGAAAGCTTTTCAACACTCAGTGAAGATGGCGGCTCTGGCAGGAACCCTTCTCTCTGCACTACCGCCTACCCCACTCCCCTCAGGCGGGTCCTACCAGAGATGCAATTCCCCAGTATGTCCATCGCGGGGCGCTGTGAGACTGTCTGCGCAGGTCTACCTCCATCACTCCTCTTCACCTGGGGTCCAGGCCCAGAGCCTGGAAAGTAGGCGGCGTTGAGTCTGAAGATAAGGAGTGAATGAATCTTGATGTGATACACTCTCTCAGCCTCCAAACTTTTCCTTTCCAACCCTTATCACAATTGAAATTACAAATGCATTGATGTAATCATTCGCTTGGTGTCTATTTCCCTATAAAAATGTAAGCTTTGTGGGGGTCAGGACCATGTCTCTTGTTCACCTTGGCACCTATCAGAGTCTGACACATTCCAAGAAAGGTTTAATAAATATCTGTTGAATGAGTAGAACATCCAGGGTTTAAAACTGCCTGAAAACCGCATACGCTATTTTTTTTCCATCATATCTATTTCGTTTGTCAAGGAAATAATATTGCTCATAGGAACAGAGAAGAGATCTAGGCTTTATTCCAGACATATTTTCACAGCTTTGGTTGCTGGAAAGAGGCAAAAACCCCGGGTCACGTGATTTTGTATTTAGAATATTAATTTTCCCTAGGTCATGCAGAAACCAGCGATACTTTCTTTAATGAAATGCTTTTGTACTAATTTCTATTTGTATGCAAAAGACATCATGGGTTTAACACATGGATAGAACCTCCCCCACTGGCACACCCATATCTGCATAGCAGAAGGGGAAAGGCTTCTGATTTATTACACATAAACAAAATGAATAAGATAACATTTTATTAGTTAGAAACCATTATAAAAACAGCAATAAAATGAGGCAGTACAAGTGGAAGACGCCCTTATCAATAAATCCTCGGAAGTTTAGGACCCTGGTGCATGTTGTAATAATGGTAAAAAAAAAAAAAAAAAGATAATTAAAAGGATCGGATTGCAGAACTGTATCATTTTATCAAGAGGCAGCCTATAAAAACAGGAAACATCAGGGCAGTGATGGTCTGTGAATCTCTAACTTTTGTGGAAAAGAAAGGTGTTTGAAATTCAAGTTGTTTTAGCTAATGTGAGAAGAATCCATTTCTCGGTTATGTCGTATTGAAACATGCAAATTCAGGCAAGAAATGGCTCTCCTTTAAAGTCAGTGTCTTTTTTAAGTCTTGTTTCTGACGGTGAGCAGTAAATGGCTTTATTAAATTAGCCATGTCCATCCTATCAATTATAGTTGATACTATAACTAAGAGATGTAGGTGAGGAAGACAGTTTGGTTACTTTTTCTACAAGAGACTCGGTTTTTCTTCCCTTGACTGAGAATCTTCATTTCATCCTAGAAAATCCTTGTGACACATTGCAAATATTTTTTATATAAAAGCATCACAGGGAAGCACAGAGACTTCAGAGGTTTTTCATTTCCCAGAGAGCCACAGTCAGTTTTTAGAAAGTAAATTGTGTCCTCTACCCTTTCCCTCCCTCCAGGTCAATGCTTCCCCTCCCCCACCCTGGGCAGTTTAATATGAGTCACTGCCTGGGCTTTGTTCTATGGAATAACATTTTCTCCTGGGAGTTGCTTCATGCAAAACACTCCCCGCTGAGAGAGTGGAAATTTACCCATAAGACATTCTTCCAGCAGCAAGACCCTGGAGGAAACCTGATCAGAATGTTTAAAGACTCGACTAGCTCCTTCTCCTTAACTCCCCCCAAATGTCTCAGAGAAAAAACATAATAAACCATTTATTTAAGGTCTGTAATACCTGGTGACAACAGAAAACTGAAAATAGGTAGATTATTTCCTATTTTTCTTCTGCTACTCCATCTTTCACGACGATTTCTGTTCTCTCTTCTTTCTTGTTTTGGTCTATAAGCCACTCTGCAGTCGTCAGATTGATCAATGCATCAACTTTTTTTAAAACAACTGCCAGATACTCAAGAAGTTATGTAAAGCTAAGTAGCTGTTATTTTGCAACATTTTTATAAACTCAGATGTATCTTCTGTAGTGCAAGTGACATCGATTTACCTCTAAAATAGTACATGCATTCATACATGGTATAAATCACAAGTGTTATAAACAAGACAACAGGTCCAAAATGGAGTCACTCACGCTATACCCCATGTAACCAAACTGACACTTAATTACAGTTTCAGCCTTTCCCAGAAATAGAATCTTAAACCAGTCGATCAGGAATTGCCTAATTGGCATAGTTAGGTAATCTGCCTGATAAGCTCCTCCCCTCCCCTAAAGAAAAATGATGTTGTCATAACCAATCTGCTTTTTCATCCAAGGTAACTTCCTTTTTCCCTGCTCCCTTCTGCCTATAAAAGTCTTTCATTCGGTACAGCTGCCTGGCTGTACATTGGTTTCTTTCTGTTGGCTACATTGGTTGCTCCCCAATTCATGAATCAAGGAATAAAGTCAATAAAATCTTTAAAATTTACTCAGTTGAATTTTGTTGTATAACACAAGAAAGCTTGGTTGTGATTCCTTTACAAAAAATCTTGAAGCAACGTTATCTTTGTAACATACACACACACACACACACACACGTACATAATATAATGTAATTAATAATGTAATGTATCGATTACTCATATATAGGTACACATATATGGATACATATCTCTTTTTCTTTTAAGGAGTAAAGCTAATAATCATGGAAGACATGGAAGTAGCCCAGCCCAGCTCACCAACATTTGCCAAATGATGTTGCTAAAAGTGGGAAGGACTAAAACATTTAACCCAAAGCAGCCCCCGTCCTAGGGAGGGTGTAGGCAGAACTGGCAAGAACTGGTGGACGAACTGTCACCTGCTGGATGGCCAAGGGGCAAGCCGTGGCTTGATGGTCCCTGGGCTAGGCATTTTGTCATCTTTTCTCTTTATTGAGAACATTGTTATCTAGGATTTCAACAGTGCACTTAGAACACACTTTCCTAAATAGTATGTGGAGTTGCACAATGTATGCCTGTATAAAAACCCTGTTAAAAATTTCAAAGTTTGCAAACTGGAAGAATAAGTGAGTGGCTCATTTAATTTATTTTAATCAGTTATATCAGGAAAATGCAATTCTATTGAAGGGAAACCTTTGCAGAAGCCGAGAGCAATTATGTTTTGCGCACAGAGTACTCTTTTTAAAAAAAGACCATGTGTGCAGCATAAAAAAAAGCTTAGTAATGTCAATCATCTTGATTTCAAATTCCTTCAGTGCAGTCCTTAAACAGTGCAGAAATTATAGAAAGCAGAAGCTATTTCTCTCAAGATTCTGTGCAGCTGTTTTCTGCAATTCTTGAATATTCTTGATATAAGTGTTTCTGAATGTACCTGCTTGTAAAAGTAAAAATTACTGCAGTAATGCTCTTCTTCACTTTGTTTTAAATAGATATTCTCACATCGTATCTTAGAATAACTCACCACAGGCCCCTTGAGTGAGCTAAACGTTGACTAATTTTAAGTAATGGGATTTCCCCCTAATAATTAACATCACATTATGCAAAAGAGTAGCTTAAAAGTTGAGAAATAGATGGCGGATGGTACAAAATGGAAGCCTATTTTAAGGGAGTTTGTTAAATTGTTGAAGATATTCGCGGGAGGCAAGTGAGAAAATTTTTCAATGAGTACCACCACCCTTCCAAAGAGACATCCAAATGCTGTCCCTAGAGAGAGCGGAGATCTCCGCTTTCATGGATTTGGCAGCTTTAAAATAAAGTCAGTGCATTTCACAAGTAAAAACAATCATGTTTCCTTTCCACCGAATGCAAGTAAATCAACTTTGAACTCAATATTGAGTTGAAATCTCTTAAGATGTAGTGACTTATAACCTGTCCAGATATGATTAACAAAGACCTTTGATTAAAAATGGGAACATAGATGGTTTGTGACAGGTAAATCCCTCAAGTTCGGTGTGCAAGTTTCCATTGTTTCATATATTCTTAGATTCAGGTCATTTTCTGGTCTGTATGTAACACGGGAACTTGTGTAGATTTCATTATTATTAGAAAGTCAACCACCAGGTAGAAACTTTGAACAAATACTTCCAGTCTCCTGGAAGAAATGAATAACCTAAAAGTATAGTGTCAGTTTCATAACCCTGGCAGCCCCCAGCTTAGAAATGGGCTGCACTCCAAAAGTTCGCTGGGAAGCCAATGGTTTAGCATTCAGAATGCATTTTCCTATAGATCAGTTTCATCTATTGTGGCTGGTTTCCTCAGTTAAAAAAAAATCGATTTAACTCATCAGGAACCAGAAAGAGGTGTTAGTACTAAAGTAGCATTGTTTTAAATATATTGTTTGACCGCTTATGATACTGTAATTGGGGAGAAATAAATTTTAATTTTTAAGCCAGATTAGTGAGAGTTGATATCTTTGCTCCCATAAAGCAGTGACAAATTATTGAACATCAGGAAGTTACAACACTCTACCCGGAAGAATTTGTTGACTCTTTGCAATTCTACAATTGCAGGATAGGCATTTTTTTCTGTTATTCATTTCTCGTTTATTTTGAGTCAGATAATAAAATGATTATATAGCTCACTACTCATTAGCTGTGTGACCTTGGACAATTTACCTACTCTCTTTGTGCCTCAGGGGTTTTTTGTGAAAATGGATGAGATAGTTCTTCGGTAGACATTTACTCACCCAGTTTGTACCTCTCCTCTTCAAGCTGTATCCCTGGTTTTCACTGGAAAATTCTCTCCACCCAATTCTCACCCCAGACGGTGTGAATGGGTCTCTACCTCATCCTTAGAGTGGAACACATGACTGGAGCCTGCCGATGAGAGCTGGCTTCGGGGGTGACTTCCGAGTGACTGCTTCAAGAGTGAGCCAGCCATGTGAGCAGGTCCAATAAGAATGAACCTCAGGGTCATGAATTCGAGCCCCATGTTGGGTGTAGAAGTTACTGAAAATATAAATAAATAATATTTTTTTAAAAAGGATGAATGTATTTTTCCTGGGGATTCTGGGACAGAAGTACTTCACCTTCTCTGCTAGGTTTAAATCTGGAAAGATATGCTTCAGGAACACTCGGCAGTCATCTCCATTTATCCCAGTGGTTCTGACCAAAGGAGAGGGAAGGGGAAGCTTCCCACCCTGCCCCGGCTCCCTCACAGGGGACATTTGCCAATATCTGGGAACATTTTTCGTTGTCACAACTCTGGGAGCATGTGGGGGTTACTAGTCTCATCTAGTGGATAAAGGCCAGAAATTCCACTCAACATCCTACAGTGCACAGGATGGTTCCCCACAGTGAAAAGTTTTCTGTCCCCAGAGGTCAGTAGTGCTGAGGTTGAAAACCCCTGCTCTAACTATATGGCTACATGACAACATCACAAAAGCAGAGTCGAGAAATGGAGAAAAAGTGACTCCTGGAGATACTGTTTAAAATCTGGATTAATTCACAATGAACACGATTTTCCATCACTTACATTCAAAAAACTCTTAATAAAATCGGTAAGTATGGAACATCATGTGTGACTTACAGTAGGCACCCAATAAGTGGTTGGTGTTTTCGTTACAGGTTATCACTCACGTGAGAACCAGGATTGGGGGAATCCAGAATAACACACCTGTTTGTAATCTAATGTTCATGGATTGGATGCTATCTACATAAGGATTACGTGTTTTAGTCCCCATACACGCGCCTATGCCCTCCACTGTGTTCTCGACGCAGGACACATTTCTGATCTGTACTGGGAAAACAAAACCTATAGATCCAACAGATAATGCCATTTTTGTCCAGAATTTGCAATTTTTCTCTGATTAGATCTCATGTTATCAAGAAGTCCATGTATCTGTTAGGAGACCAAAAAATTAAAAGAAAAAAATGTGTAAGTTTTTTACAAAAATTACTAAGACTTTAAAAGTGACTACCAGTCTGTCCATGCAAACCAGGATGACAATTTAAAAATTGCTTCATAAAAATAAATAAATAAATAAATAAATAAATAAAAATAAAAATTGCTTCATAAAATAACATTTAGGAGTAAAAAAAAAAATCTCATTAATACTGCATTTTTTTCCCCATTCTTGTGCTTTTGGAATATATCACAAAAGTGGACTGGGGGTACTATACCCTAAACTTGGCAAAAAAAAAAAAAAGTTGAAAATCTTTTTGTTTTTCCCCAAAGGTAGTAGAAATGTATAAATGTATGTATATGTATATGTATATGTATATGTGTATATATACATATGCGATTTGACCAACTCAAAATACTAATCACATTTCTTGATTTCCCAGTTCTATAGCTTCAAGGGCATACATTTCACAGTATTTTTGCTCTCTTAACAGTTTGTGCATTTCATTCCTCCATAAGATATGAATATATTATACTAAGAGATATTATATAAATGAGACCATTATTCAAAATGAGAATCTTCTCTACTAACAGCATCACTATTTGTAGCATATAAGACTAAATAAATGTCTCCCATGAGTGACTAAATGCAAAATAAAAAGTAACCACTCAACTTTAATAGTTTAAAAAATGCCATTAAACATAATGGCTTCTTGACATTCAAAGTAGCACTATGTTTTAAGTGATCTTCATTTTTTAAGAACTACTTTATTTTCATTTTAAATATTGATGGCAGATCAAGTTCTCCAGGGTGAAGAACCAAAGGAGAAAGCTTTCTAAAGAAAATAAATTTCCATGGACTTTGGAGTTCCAAGGTGCTACTTTTTTTTTATTTTGTTTCTGTTTGGTTTTGTTTTTGTGTTCTCCCGAGGCTATGTAATAACATCACATAAATGAACAACCTGAAAAACTGATGGAACAATCTTTTTTCTCAAGATTTTCTTCAATTCTTGCTGGTAGATACTTTTGACCACAGCCTTGCCTTCCTCACTCTAATCTGAAGGGGGAGCTTTGACCTCTACAGAGGACAAAAGAAGAACAAAATGGCCCCGTGGGACCACCACCATGGAATGAAAGTCGCATGAAGGAAATGATACAAGCAGGGCAAGCAGGAGAGGGATGTAGAGTCTTCAAAGGAAATAGTGACCCCTTTCCTTTCTTATCTTCTTACCAGGCAGAAGATTAACACTAGAGTCAGGCTTGAAGGGAAAAGAAAGCAGGCATACACAAAACTGAGTTCAGTCTCGAATTATGTGAAGGGCACCTTTGAGGTCTGGTTCTTATCCCGTTCCGGTTCATCAAGTTAGAAGGAAAAAAAACTCTGGCTAGGAATAGTGTGTGTGTAGCTGACATGCCCTGTGCTGTGTTGCAAGAATGTGCTGGTACATGACCAAGCAAGGATTCCAGATGAGGAAATGCATGCACATAGCTCCCAAATGAGTAACAGTGTTCAGTTGATTACAGAATGATGCCAGATCAAAGACCCACATCTCTGTCTGCTAGACCCCAAGCTCACTGAGGGCAGGGCCTGGTCTGTCTTATTCCTCATATATGTTCCCAGTCTCTGTGTGCCTGGCAAAAGGCAAAAATGTGACCCATCAACCACTTACCACAGAAGAACAAAACAAAACCATTATTTGCTTAAAGACTTTGAGCAACTCATCCAGCCTTCTTGGATTTTAGTTTTGCCACTACCAAAAATGTAAGGGATGAAGTAAACAATTTCTCTGGTACCACATAGCCCCCTGAAGTTATAAAATACTCCTCACACAATATACAGACGTGTGTCCAGAGATATGACAACCAGCCACCTGTTCCTTATATACATCACTTGAAGTCACAGTTGGGAAAAATTAAAAAATGTGAAGACATTTGTCAGATTAAGTATTTCTGCCATATTTAAGGCAATACCAAGGCCCACTCTCTACCACCACTAAAAAGATCTCCATTCTGGCTGCCATCCACCTGGGGATATTTTCACCTTGTTGTGGTCAGCAGCATTATTTGTCTAGAACTCTCAAGGATTTCATTCTTGGCTCACTGATCAGCCATGTTCGATACTGTGCAAAAGGAAAAAGTTGCCAAGCCATAAAAATCCTACAGAGAACAAGTCCCCTTTGAGTGGCACAGCAGCACAGCCAACGTGCTCAGGTTTGGGAGTCAGATCTACCAGAGCATGAACTCCAATGGATACTTGCCCTCTTTGAACTATAGTCGCCTCCTCTGAAATATGAAAATAGTTCCTGCCTCACTGAGGTGGGAAGATAAAAGGAAATGATGTCTGTGAAATGTATGTCCATAGTTAACATTCAATGAATAGCAGCAATTATTATTGTTTAAGGCTCCCTTGCTTGCTCTGACACATCAAGAAAAATGATTTAAGGGATTAAAAAAAGTAGATGCTGAGTTCTTTTCAGAAGATGGGAAATTGAAAGAATAAAGAAAAAGACTGAACGTGGAGTCAGAAAATCTGGAATGCCTCCCCTACTTACAAGATATATGATCTTGGGCAAGTCACTTTATCTCTTGAACCCAGCTTCCTCTTCTGTAAAGTAAGATTAATCGTGTGCCCCTAGAAAGCACTCTGTCAATTCTAAAGTGCTATTCAAATGTTCATTGCTAATATCATTATTACCATAGACAAAGTGATTCAAGGACACACTAATAACAGAAGCTTACAAATCTGTGACATGCCTATGGACGGATGAGAAGCAGTAGCTAAGGATTTGCCATATTGACATTCTGGAACGAAAGAGAGTAATTTTTTTTTTAAGTCTCTTGACAGTTGGGAAGCAAAGAAAGCAGAATTAGAATTGCAACCACTTGTGGTCCTTCCAGACTAGTGGCAGCCTCACCACGTAGAGGTAAAGGAAATTAAACCTATTTGCATTATACTGTATTCAGAATTACTGCCTTAGATACAGCCAGAATCACCTTTGATTCCCAAACAAGCTGCTCTGCTTCTGAAGCACTTCATGTCTATACACAGATTTAAGAAAGTTACATAGCAGAAGACAAGAGAAAAACTTCAAAAGCAGTGAAATTCGTCGTAAGCTCCTTCAAACCACAGCGCTGCGACGTGGCATGAAGAAAAGCAAGTTCCAGTGTATACACTGAGTGTATCAAACTTCACCTCCGAGGTAGTTAGGAAGCTGTCCTCTTCAGAGTTGTCAATATTGTCACAAAGTTCTCAAGAGTCCACAAATCATATTCACGAGCCAATCCCACCAACTTTAACAGGTACGGACGCTTCTTAGCAAACCAGAATGAGACTCCGGGTACTTTTCAGGGTGTGAATGACAAGCTGGGAGGAGTTGTAGTCCACTGGAGGGGCAGTTGAGGGCCATTAAGCCTAGCCAGTCATTAATCTCCAGGAAGTGCCCAGAGCCAAGGTCGTTATTGCTATTACAAACTAAAAATGAAAAGAAAAAGAGAAGGCACGTAGTTCTTTTTTATGGGTGATACAGTTTCAATTGGCACATATTGAGCATTCCTAGAGATTTAATTAAGCAATCAGATTGCTTGAGTGGTCTCAATATTCAGTGCCTTTTATAGAGTTCTTTAATGACTATGCATAGAATTATTCTGGATACTTTATGGACCATAGCAAGTGAGATTTTATGTCTTCCCAGGAATACAGTGAACCTTTCCACCATTCCTCTGGCTTAAACAAAGGTGTGGTTGTTGGTGGCCGTGGTGGTAGTGGTGGTGTTTGGGGATGGGGGGTGGGGTGGGGCCTCAGGTTTGTGTCTGCAAAAATATAGCCAGAAGATCAGAGTGAAGATCCTTTACTTAAACCGAGAAGCGTTTGACTTTGCCTCCTCATGATTCATTCCAGTGAAATGTAGTGCCATTTACTGCAGTACCAGTAAAACAAAGAGAGGTAACGCATTTAATACTGTATTCTTTCAGTTATTTTCTAGGTCGTTGGGGGCATAAACAGTATTTTTAGGATGAAGGATACAGCAATGAACAGCATCTATGAGATCTGCATCCACACATAAAGCAGCATAAGACAGTGGTTAAGGTGACTGACTCTGGAGCCAACAACCTGGGTTTAAATCTTCACATATTCATGCACCAGCTGTGAGACATTGGGCACTTTACCTAACCTCTCTGTTCCTCAGTCTCTTCAGTTTTCAGATGAGGTTAAAATAGTTCCTTCTTCTTTGGCTCTTAGAAAGATTACGTGGATAAATATAGAGGAAAGCGCTCAGAATTGCGTGCAGCATGCGGTAGGAACTACATAGGTGTTAGCTATCGTTATGACGTTCTCACGCACAGAAACAAGACAATATGCCAGGGAACGACTCAATGAACAAGGTGTGTGTAAGTAGTGATGAGTGGTATGTAAAAATAAAGCAGTGTGAAATGGGGATGAATTTGTTGGGAAATTCTTCTCTAAGAAGTGACACGTGTGGTAGCCCTGAATTACAGGCAACACCTAGTCTGATTGCACTTCACTCTGTTGTGCTCCACAGACACCAGGCTATTACATGTGGAAAGTTTGCGGCAACCCCAAGTCTATCAGTGGGGTTTTTCCAGCAGCGTTTTCTCATGTTGTGTCTGTGTTACATCTCGGTAATTCTCACAGTATTTCAAACATTTTCCTCGTCGTTCTGGGCGTCATGGTGATCTGTGGCCAGTGATCTTTGGCGTTACTGTTGGAATTATTTTGGCTTCCCCCAACAGCACCCATATAAGGTGGCAAACTTAATCAATAAATGCTGGGTGTGTTCTGACTGCCCCACCGACTGGTTGTCTCCCCATCTCTCTCCCTCCCCCCAGGCTTCCCTATTCCCTGAGACACAACAATATTGAATGTGAGCCAGTTAATAACCCTATGATGGCCTCGAAGTGTTCAAGTATAGGGAAGAGTCACACATCTCTCACTTTAAATCAAAAGCTAGAAATGATTAAGCTCAGTGAGGAAGGCATATCAAAAGCCAAGGCAGGCCAAACGCTAGCCCTTTTGG
Organism: Panthera onca; assembly: GCF_046562875.1. Lineage (NCBI taxonomy): Eukaryota > Metazoa > Chordata > Mammalia > Carnivora > Felidae > Panthera > Panthera onca. Next base: position 13,203,900 of record NC_138342.1, read on the forward strand.
GCCAGTTAGCCAAGTTGTCAATGCAAAGGAAAAGTTCTCGAAGGAAATTAAAAGTGCTGCTCTGCTGCGCACACAAATGATAAGAAAGCAAAGCAGACATATTGCTGATATGGAGAAAGGTTAGTGGTCTCGACAGAAGATCAGACCAGCTACTGTGAAGCCAAAGCCTAATCCCCAGCAAGGCCCTAACTCACTTCAGTTCTGTGAAGGCGGAAAGAGGCAAGGAAGTTGCAGAAGAAAAGTTGAAAGCCAGCAGAGATTGGTTCATGAGGTTTAAAGAAAGAAACCACCTCCATAACATCAAATGCAAGTTGAAGCAGCAAGTGCTGAAGTAGAAGCTGCAGCAAGTTGCCCAGAGATCTAGTTAATTCATGAAGGTGGCCACACTAAACAACAGATTTTTGTTAAACAGCAGATTTTCAACGTCAATGAAACAGCCTTCTATTGGAAGAAGATGCCATCTAGAACCTCCATAGCTAGAGAAGAGAAGTCAATGCCTGGCTTCAAAGCTTTAAAGGGCAGGCTTACTCTCTTGTAATGGCTAATGCAGCTGGTGACTAAGTTGAAGCCAGTGCTCATTTATCATTCTGAAAATTGTAGGGCCCTTAAGAATTATGCTGCATCTACTCTGCCTGTGCTAAATGAATGGGACAACAAAGCCTGAATGACAGCACATCTGTTTACAACATGGTTTACTGAAATTTTAAGCCCACTGTTGAGACCTACTACTCCAGAAAAAAAAAAAAAAAAAGATTCCTTTCAAAATATTCCTGCTCATTGACAATGCACATTGGTCACCCCAGAGCTCTGATGGAGACGTACAACAGGATTAACACTGTTTTCGTGTCTGCTAACACAACATTCTGCAGCTCACGGATGAAAGAGTAATTTCAACGTTCAAGTCTTATTACTGAAGAAATACATTTCGTAAGGCTCCAGATGTCCTAGATAGTGATTCCTCTGATGAATCTGGGCAAAGTAAATTGGAAAACTTCTAGAAAGGATTCACCATTCTAGATGCCATTATGAACATTTGTCATTCACGAGAAGAAATCAAAATATCAAATGAACAGGAGTTTGGAAGTTGATTCCAGCCCCGATAGATGGCTTTGAGGGACTCAAGACTTCAGTGGAAGCAGCAATGTCAGATGTGGTGGAAATAGCAGAACTAGAATCAGGAGAGAGGCCTGAAGATGGGACTGCATGGCTGCTATCAAACGATGAAACTTTCAGGGATGAGGGGTCGCTTCTTATGGATGAGCAAAGAAAGTAGATTCTTGAGATGGAAGCTACTCCTGGTGAAGAGGATGTGAAGATTGTTGAAATGACAAGAGAGGATTTAGACTATCACGGAAACTTAGTTGATAAAGCAGCAGCAGGGTCTTAAAGGATTGACTCCAATTTTAAAAGACGTTCTCCTGTGGGTAAAATGCTATCAACAGCACTGCGTGCTACAGAGATATTGTTCATGAAAGGAAGAGTCCGTTGATGCAGCAAACTTCATTGTTGTCTTAATCTAAGAAATTGTCACAGCCAAATTGCAGCGTTCACTTTACTGCGGTGGTCGGGAGCCAAATCCACAGTATCTCTGAGCTGTGCCTGTATTATCGTCTCTCATGTGAGAATTGTAGGGAGAACTATTTCCGACAGAGGAAACACCAAATGCAAAAGGCCACGAAATGGAATTAGGTTTGGTGTGCTTAAGATATAAGAGCAGGGCGGTTGCAGTGTGGTAAGAGAGTAGAGAATGGTTGAGATGAAGCTGAAGAAGTGTCGGAGATCAACCTGTACAAGGCTGTGTAGACCAAACTAAAAAGCGAAATCTAGTTACATGCAGATTATCATCTGTAATTTCTGTAATACCTTCATGAATGTGTCTGGCCATATATGTGGAACTGTTAGGCAAAATTTAGATATAAACATTCCTAACTCATTAAGAGTTTGGATTTTATTTTAAATACAGTGAAAGACATTGGAATAGTCAGAATAGATGTCTGACAACCAAGTTTTGTGTATGTTTGAAAGCCAACTCCAGGGGCGATGGAGGGAATAAGCTGAGTGTGGGGTACAATGGAAATGGAGAGGATTGGTCTGTTCAGTCCAACCTTGTGCATTGGGTGATCCCGGCCAATTCAATCCATTTTACCTCGATTAATTTAACTGGCATTTACTGAGTGTCTACCATGTGTAAAGTCCCATGCTGGGTAGGAGAAAGAAATAAAAAGTTAATAAAATAGGCCCTTGCACTAAAAGAGCCAATATTCAGTGGGAAAACTCAAATAAAAATAATAAATGGTTTTACAAGCCCTGGTGATATGCTCTCTACAAGACTGCCACTAGCATGTAGAAAAAAAGATAAATATATTTACAGGTCCACATGTAATTAGAAAGCGCTCTAGTCTTCTAAGCAATCAGAGATAGATACCACATCACAAATGAACAATTCTTCGTAGGGCGCCTCCCAAGTGAAGCACTTAGCTCTGTATCCCACACGGGTAGATGCTCAGCACACATTTGTTAGTGGTGAAAGAATGACCTACTCTGCCTTCATTGCTTCCACAGAATTTTGCTTGAATCTCTCTTAAATGCTTGTTCCATTCTGCATGGTAATAAAATGAGTTGTCTTCACGTGTCTGGTAGAGTGTAAGACTGGGGAACAAGGACCGTGCAGAACTGCTCCTTTACAGCACCTTGCTGCAAAACTGACTATCGAGAAAGTCCTCCTCCTTTACTAAGTTAGAAGCAAGTGCTGCTGCGGCCCTAATCCTGCAGCTGGATGCTGTGGGAGAACCGTGCTCCGCACCAATGACTGCATCCCTCCAGGGGACCATTGCTCTGTGCCTGGGAACACTTGCCATATGGGTCTGAGGTCTCAGAAGAGGACTAGAGCTTGGGAATGCTGTTGACCAAACTCCATTCACGGGAAGACAAGGGGGAAAGTGGGTGAGCATAGCTGCCATCGTTACCACTGGGTATCTTTCACCAGATCAGGAACGGCCATTGTTTTATATGAGAGGTTTCAGGGGTTTGCTTTATTATGAGGAGACTGTGAAGTGCGGCGACAGCATGACACAGTATCAGAAACCAAAAGACTCTTTTAGTCCCAGCTGTGCCATTAAGTGACTTGAAAAAGTCACTTCCCCTCCCCGGGCCTTGGTTTGTGCCTCTCTAATGAGGAGACTGAGCTAAATCAGAGGTTTCCGGTTTGACCCGGATCCTCAGAGTGCTCATTGTGTATCAGTGACACACAGGACACAATGTGCATCGTTGGAGTCCCTCAGGTCGAACTGGTGGGGCCCAAATCCTCCCCCTCTTAGGCTACCTCCTCACTCCCAAAACAATGGGGGCTTCAAGAAAGGGACTTTGTGTCCCCAGAACCACAGCCTTCCCTGCACGTTGGGGCCCGTCGATGGTAAACCCCTTGCCTGAATAGCTGCACATAATTTGTAAAGTACTTTCGGACCTTCCCTTTCATGTAATCTAGCACCCAGTCATTTTAAACGAGAGATCAAAAGTGACAAGCAGTTACACTTCCAGCTTTTACTGCCACAGAGTGTGGACAATCCAGAAGACTCCACAGCCAAATGCTCTGATAGAGCAAGAGGATGAGTTGTAGAATCCTCAAGCCAGCTTATCTGCTCTTGTTTGTAGGAATGCAAGGAGAAATGCTGTTTTTTGACGTTACCATGCAAATTAGATCAGAGATCAATATGCCGAGATAAATATAGTAGTGATAGCTGATATGCACGGTCTAGAAAAAGTTAACTCTAGGAGACCACATTTTTCATATTTTAAGATAATTTCCTTTTATCATATAATACACGCTCATGATTAAAAAAGCCAAGATTTAAATGACCAAAAAAATTACTAATAATTGCCCCAAATGGAGATAATTACTATTCACATGTGAGTCCCTATCTCCCTGTCTTTTTGCGAAGTAGAAACGCTTTAACAAAAACTGGATTATGGTAGACGCACACTTTTTAATCTGCTTTTTTCATCCAACAAGGTATGATCATCACTCCAGGTCAAGGAGTACATTTCCACAATACCGTTTTTTAGTAGGAACATGGTTTTTTATCATAGGGATAACCATTATGTATTCAAATCATCACCTATTATTGGAAATATCAGGTTTTTTTCCAATCACAAAGTAAGTGCTTCTGGCTAAATCTGCGCGTTAGTTAAGGAACTGCTAGATCAAAGGGTCTGTACATTTCTTTTTTTTTTTTTAATTTTTTGATGTTTATCTATTTTTGAGAGAAAAAAAGAGAGAGAGTGCAAGCGGGAGAGGTGCAGAGAGAGGAAAGGGAAGACACAGAATCCGAAGCAGGCTGCGGGCTCCGAGCTGGGGGGCTTGACTCACAAACTGCACATTTCTTTACAACTTTTGACACATGGAGCTCAAAATGTACCAAATTCATCCTCTCCATCTGCGATACATCAAAATGGCCAAGAGATGCCCAGATTAAACATTATTTCTGGGTGTGTTTGTGAGGGTGTTTCCAGATGAGATAACCATGGGAATCGGTGACTCAGTAAAGTAGCTGGTGCTCCCTAATGTGGGTGGACATCATCCAATCCACTAAGGGCCTAAACAGGACAAAAGCTAGAGGAAGGAGAAGTTTGTCCCTTTTTTTCCCCGTCTCATTGCTCGAGTTGGGCATCACGTCTTCTCCCATACCTGATGAGATTTGCTCCATCAGCTCCCCTGCTGTGTATTTAGTTTGTGAAAGTGCATTTCCTTCCACCCCCTTAAAAACAAAGTAATATCACTCTCTGTATTTTTTAAACTCAGTTTTAATGTAATGGGAAGGAAAATTGCTTCCACTTTGTAGCCTTCCAAACTCCACAACGGGGCTACTTAGTCCTCGTGTCTTTTCCCCAGGTTCTGCCTTCCTGTCCTCGTCTGAAGCAAATTTAAGGAGCCCTGGGTCAGTGGCTCAACAATTTGGCATCAAATCAGGCTGTTCTGTTGGTCTTACTTTGCTTCCTGTCGCTCTCTGTGACTGAACCACGAGTCTAACCTTTCATGTTACACCGAAGGTCCACCCGTGTCTCCTCTAGCTTAGTCCCTGGTGAGAAATCTTCTGTTTTCAGGCCTGTGGGGGTTGGATAGTGGTCCCCCAAAAGGTATGTCCACACTGAACCTGTGAACATGACTTTTATTTGAGAAAAGGGTCTCTGCAAGGTAATTAAGGATTCTGGCCTGAGATCGTCCTGGATTGCAGAGGAGGGACCCAAGTCCCATAACAAGTGTCCTTAGGAGAGAAGGGGAGAAGGCAGAAAAGAAAAACACGCAGAGCAGAAGGCCATGTGTGGTCAGAGGCAGACGATGGAGTTGCCGGTAGCTAGAAGAGAAAAGGAAGGATTCATTTAAGGAAAAATATTCTGTTGTTTTACAACACCAGATCTTTGGTAATTTGGTATAACAGCCATAAGAAACTATACAGGACCCTACTAAGGAGCCCTGTTCTGAGCCTTCTCTCAGTCACTGAGAAACACTCTTTGCAGGCAAGTGTCACAGAAGCCGGTGGCCTGTCTATTTAGATCCCATCCCATTCATCAGACAAACATTTACCGAGCACCTGCAACATAGTAGGTCTTCTTCTAGGTGCTGCATGACAGCAAAAGTAGAGACATAGTCCTTACCTCTGAGGGGCAAACGTTAAGTGAATACCTACTCTGCTATCCACAGGCTGTTGTGGGTGCAGACATGGCAGCTATTTCACAAAGTGCCTGTGGACCATGTTGAAAGCTCGGGCTTTACGCAGCAGATGGCAGTCCTCTTAGAGATTTTTATGTAAGTATTACCCACACCCCACACCCTGGGCTCCTCCGATACTGGACTTCCTTGACATCTATTCTAGGGCCAGTCTAACATCTGCCTGCGGCCTTCTGCGGCTCTCCCTCATTCTCCATCAGCTTGCCCTGGCTCTCCTTACGGCCCACACTTAAGTTTCATCCATTGTCCATTCTCCAGCTGTCCATGGTCATGGTCACTGGCCCAGAGTAAACAGCTAGTCTTAGTCCCGGACCTCGTCTGATCTCTCAGTTGGGCCCAGGTGTGCTCCATTAATTAATTTGTTCATTCATTCAAGAATTACCTACTCAGCATTTACTAGCCAGTCCCTGGTTGTACAAAAATGAATAAAATACAGTCTTTGTCCTTAAGATGCTTACCATCTGTATTAGTCTGGTTGGGCTGCCATAACAAAATACCACAGACTGGTGGCTTCAACAACAGAAATTTATTTTCTCACAGTCCTGGAGGCTAGAAATCCAAGACTAAGGTGCCGGCATGATTGATGTCTGGCGAGGCTTCTCAGTTTACAGATGGCCACCACCTCGCTGTATCCTCACATGGCCTTTCCTCAGTGTGTGCATGCTCCTGGTGTCTCTTCCTCTTCTAAGCACACAAGTCCTATTGGCTTAGGGTCCCTTATGACCTCATTTTACTTTAATTACCTCTTTAAGGCCCTCTTTCCAAATACAGTCACACTGGGTATTAGAACTTCAACATGAATTTTGAAGAGGACACAATTCTGTCCATACCACCATCTGTGTGGAAAAGTCACGTATGTACAGGCAGTCGCCATAAGGTATCATGTATTTCTGGGCTGGAGCTTCTAATCTGTCCAGGAGCACCTTAAAAGAAGAGAGGAAGTTATTCAGGTGGAGGAACAAAGCAGGGAAATCCAGGCAGAGGGACACAGTCTATACTAAACAAAAACATAAAACAGTTACAGTCTGTCAGGTGGATGGCTGAGATCATGGAGATGAGGCTTGGAAGGCACCATCACAACATGCTGTCACCCACCTCCCTCTTCTCCCCTCTGCCACAGTCTTACTTTCCATGTGCCATTGTACCCTCCCTCCTCACTCCACTCAGATTATCACTGCCTTAGGTCTCAGTCCTGGAAACACTTAAAATGGCAGCCTTTCTGCTTCTATAAAACACCTCGTAGTGTACAAAACACCTTCACCACATCATTTGACCCGTAGAAACTGCCCAGTGGAGGGAAACAAATATTATTACATTCATATATATAATGAAAGCAAGATTCAAATAATTGTAGTAGTAGTAGTAATAATAATAATAGTAACTGTCTTGCCCAAGGTCAGAGTGCTACGTTGGAGTTAGTTTAGGGCTAGAGCCCAGGTCACCTGCATGCTGGTCTAGTTTCTCTCTTCTACACCACCTGCATTTTTCTCTGCTGTGTGCCTCGTGTGTCATATTTCTCCAGTAATGCATTTACATTTTGACAGAGCTTTCTGGAAATAATGTGTTAACCAGGAGAAAAAAAAAATTCAGAGTGGGAATGTTGGGCCTGGCAAGACATTTTTTGGCTAGGCAGTCCTGTCAAAGCCCATTGAATCACACATCTGCCTCTCAAAGGGCCAGCCCAGAGCAAAGCCCATGGGTATATTTTGCCGAAAGGAGCAAATTAAAGCACTTCCAAGTCAGGAAATGCCAAGCTAGGCTTTTCTGTGGTGTTAACTTACTGGCTCAAAGACGACCAAATAGTAATTTACCTACAGCCTAGCCTGTTACCCAGAATGCTTCACTGGATCTTGGTCAATGTTGCCAAGGCAACAACAACTCTTACCACTTTGGTAATTTTTAGTTTCAATCACAAACTTCATATTGACTTGGCTGAAGGTCTGATGCAGCAAAACCGTAACTCACTGGAATGCATGAGGAATAAATTCTCTTAGTTTCCAACAAATCTGACACTTTAATCCTTAAAAAATTCTGTCCACTTTGGATGGAAATTTCTCTAGAATTCTTTTCTTGTATCTACATCTTCCCTCACATAATCGATGAAGCCTAATTTAGTTGAAGCATTTCTGGATGATTCAGGTGCTAGAGTGGACTTTCCAAAACACAAATCCAACTGCAAGATAGAAACCTAAACTCTTCTAGTTTGGGAAACTGCCTGCAGTCTTCACCCTAATCTACCTCTCTGATCGCATATTCTCTTTCTCTCCACATGCCCTATACTCCAGGAACATGGCCATCATCACTTTTGGGACGTTCCTGGAACACACCATTTTCTTTCTTATCACTGAGTATTTATACACAGGGAGGCCCTTGGAAGTGCTCCATTCTCTTCTTTCTTTAGAACATTTTTGCTCTACTTTAACTATGGAGGTAGTGTACATCTCCTACACAAAGCCTACTGAAAGTCTTTCACAACCTTCTCTTCACACGATCCCGGAGTACTTGGCGCCTACCCCCTTATTGCCAGGACTTATGTATCTGACTTTCTCGTGCCATCTTTGCCCTCTATGTCTGCTTAGCACAGCCTTGACCTGACATAGGTGCTAAATACATAGTTCTCATTATGACCAAATAAACAAGTACTAAACTCTTCTTCATAAACACTACTCGGTGTTTACTATGTGCCAGAAACCGTAATGGGAACTTCCCATGTATTTCTCACTTAATTCTCATAAGAACTCAGTAAGTCCAGAGCCCGAAATCACACCAGTTCTCCCGTCTCCAAAATCCAGGCTTTTCTTCTATGTAATGTTGTACAGCACAAGCTGGACAAGTCCACATACTATGCTAAAAGCCGAGTGGTTGTTAATAAATTGGAGAGTGATTTGTAGCCTGGATTCCATGCTACACTTGGATAGCAAAGGGACTGGGTGGGTTGAAGGAGAGCAGGACCAAGGGTTTGTGTAGATTAGGAGGCTCTGAACAGGAATCAGAGGTCAGAAAGACAACATGCAGGGTAAAAGAAGGGCGCAATAGCTGGAAAAGGCAAATAAGTCTTAAAATCTAGAATCTAGAGTAGGAGCCACATATTCAGTTGTTCAAAGGGCCAGAGATTTAAAGCAAGCCAGACAGCTTCCACTAAGCAATCTTCTCTTTTTCACTTCTACTGAGTCTCATGGTCCTCTGGGTCTAATGTCCGTTTGACTACTTCTGATATGTGTAAGAAGTATTTTACAGTCATCTCCCCTACAGGAAAAGAGTGTATGCATGATGGAAAAAGGTAGTTCGTACTGAACCTCCGCATGAAGACTATCAGAGGGCAGGACCAGTAGAGGCATTGACACGCTGAATTCCAGAAGGGAGGTGGAGCCCAGTATTTCCAGATAATATACTTTTTAAAGGAATCTGGAAAGTTGTATTGGTAAGTAAATCATCTGATTTTTAAAGTGAGAAGATTATGCAAAAATGCTAACAAGATTATGAGGGCTCCAGCTAAATCTTGAATTTTACTGGACTTAACCATCATCTAGAAATCTTGTTAAAACAGGTTCTAGGGGCCCACTCAAGACTTTCCAGTCTGTAGGTCTCTGTGGAATCTGAAAATGTGTATTTCTTACAATATCCTAAGTGAATTAATCCTGGTGGGGACCATGCAGTACCAGTTCCAGCATTCAGGCAGCCTGTTTGGCACCTCAGGTCTAGAAATTTAGAGAAAAGAACTGGAAACAGGAGACATCCGAACAAACTCTGATCCTGGAACTGAGACTGTCATCCCATAAGCCCTTAAGTGCTTCTCTTGGAAAATGTGCTACAAAATAAAGCAAGGGTTAGCTATCAGAGGTCCAGATAAGTTCTTATACCCTGGCCTGAGACTAGGAAAAATTCATGAAGCCAAAAGATGGCCATAGAATTTGTTGGAAATTGCAGAGCTACAAACATAATTAGGAAATGAGAAGACAAAAGAGGAGAAATCTAAGGACCTGACATAAATTGGCTTAGAGAAGTCAAGTTCAAGCGGTAACTCACTAACAAGTCTTCAAGCACAAGATGGAGTTTGGGAGAAGATGCTGAACAGCTGTTCTCTTTTCCACGGAGGCTTGGCTAATATAACCTGAGCTTCCTGAAGAGCGGGAGGGGTTGAAGTAGAAAAAGAATTCCCATACCCAGCAGCTGTACAGGACAGGCAGTGATTGTCTTTGAGCCCTGCTAGATTCTTACAGTTCGGATCTTTAAAATCAGATAAATGATAGACTCTTAGCATATTGAGAGACCCATCCCCTGCCAGTGTTTCTCAAAGTACAGGACTCCAGCCCGCTGCTGGAAGAGAAGATGTTTTGGTGCCACATAGAGTTATGTGACTTTGGATCGCAAAGGGGTAAAGGTACTCCCTTTTCGATTCTCTTTCATCACTTGGTCATGTCAAGGAGAAAGTCTCCCTGAGGTGCTGTCTTTCTCAACTGTCTAACCCTTGCCAATCTCCCTTTTGAACAGAAGAGAGAAGGCTTCAGCGGCAGAGCATTAAGCAGGCAGCAGAGTGTACAAGGATTGATTGTCAATGTTTTGTTTCTTGGTATTCATTTTTTTTGGTTTCCTGTATGGTGAGTGATGCTGGTTTTCCATTTTAAGGCCATGATAGAAAGTTTCCTTTTAAATAAACAAATTTAGGAAGGCAAAGTCCGCTGAATTATAGAGAAATATCAGGCAAACGATACTGATGAATGATCGCCATAGCTCAAAATTGCACAGATGGTACATGGAAAAATGATGTTTTGGAAACACTGATCAAGGCTAAGTGGCTCCTTTATGAATGAGAAAAGTGAAGCTCTGAAAATTAAAGGTCATTCTCGGTTTCATGCAGAATTTACAGATGAGGATTTACAGGGACTGGAGACAGGCTCACTTAGGATCAAGGTGTGGGGGACTAGAGACTCCATGGTGTGCATCTGAAGCATCTCTGTCTAGCACAGTGACCGGTGCACCCAGCTTGAAATGAGTCAATTTCATACCAGCACTGTGGCCATCCCTCTGTGTTAATTGGCAAGTGAGAGCTTCTCAGTACATCATCTATAACATGAGCAACTAATTCAGGATATTACTTGAGTGCAAAAGGAAGTACTACACAGGAACATATCTCATTAAACTCTACAAGGTCTCAAAACGTATGGCACAGAAGGTAGAAACCCATAAAATACTGTTATTTTTCATGCTCCCCTAATATTAATATCTTGGTGGCTGAAACCAATGAATTTTTCTCATTGGATTTATCCTATTTTGAATAAAAAAGAAGTAACTAAACATAGTTTGCAAATATTTTATTTTTTTTCCTGAATTGACCCTCATGCATACGATATCATTCAGCAGTGATCTAAATGACACAATATTTCTACAGAGCTCTGGGTTTATCTCCTTCAAATATATCAAGGCTTTACTTCATTAAATAGGCAAAAATGTCTCATAATTAGTACACTCAAATATCAGCTTCAGTGAAGATGGCCTTTGCTTATGTTGTTTGGAGGCAAATAGGTGTTCCTAAGGATTTACTAGCAGATTACACTCTTTAGAAGATGCACAATCTCCTTGAAATTGGGTTCAAACCATTTTATGGGTTATTAATCCATCTTTCAGATACGGTAAAGGATAAACTTCAGCTAGGCCTTATCCAAGTAATCACAGATTCCTAATGAATATGGCCAAATTAACAAGTTTTTGCTATAAATATATGCAGTGAGATTTGGTCAATGTAAATGCAGTATGTTTAAAAATAGAGATTATTAACAAACCCCCAAGTTCAATCCAATAAAGAACCAAAGGAAAAAAAATGCATTTGCAATCAGCCTGCCAGAGATATTACAGAAATGAATGATTTCTAACCTCTGGTAACTCAAACCTGTAACATCCGTTGTATTGCACAAATAGATCATTCAGAAAGGTAAAGGTTACTTCCAAAAATAATAGTTGTATAAAGGTGCTCCATTCCCGGGTAAATTAAAGACGCAGGCTTATTCCTACTTTCCACGCTGAACAGAACACTGGAGGAACCTATTAATAGCATCGTTAGTTTCAAGGAGGCGGCTGACATGGAATTTGGATCTTAATGTACAGAAATAGATACTCATCTACTCTCCCAGCAATGCAACAACCTTAATGGAATAATCTTTTCAAAATGAAAGCTCTGCCCTAATGAAAGTCCTCTTTTTCACTAAAATAAAAAAATGAGGCAACAAAGGCAAGACTCTCCATTTACATGAATGATGTCACAGCTTCACCAGAAATGTATATTTAAGCCTGGGGACTATTTGTTGGAAATTTTAATGTTAAACTACCTACAGAATGTATTTAGCTGTAGATAGTACAAACCAATAGACATTACAAAAATTCCTTCTGAAAATGGAACTTATAAATATTTATTTTAAAGGATCAACAGGGTAAGTTTTCTGTTGCCTAAGCAAGTTTAATACCACCCTGTAAAATAACTGAAGTTAAAGATAATTGGTACATTTAAACCTGTAATATATGAGGACTGTTGACTGCATTTTAGAATAGCAGATTTTATTTTCATTTCCCAGGAACCTATTTTATAGCAGACTAAGCTGCCCTTGGAAACAAGGTGTGTGTGTGTGTGTGTGTGTGTGTGTGATGAGGGCACAGATCTCATCTGGTATCTGAAGGGCATCTTAAGAAAGAGTGATGGGATTTGTTCCTTGTAGAACAAAATTACAGTGTGAATCCTGCCTCCTGGAATTCTGTAATCTGCAGACTTGCAACTAATTTTGGTGACCCCTGGCCCAAGAAAGGGACAGGGATTAAGTTTTGATGCTTCCAAAGATGGAAATTGACCACTCCTCTCTGCACCCATGCACCTTTGCAATGAGACTTTGCAGATTTTTCCACCAAAAGGAGGGGTCTGTTTCTTCAGTCTCTGAATCTGGGCTGACCTCAGGACTTGCTTTCACCAACAGAATGTCTCCCAGTGATGTCATGCCAATTCCAAACCTACACCTCAAGAGCCCTTGCACACTTCCCCTCTTGCTCCTAGAACCCTGTCATTATGACATGAACAAGTTCAAACAGCTTTCTGGGCTACCGGGAACACAGACAAGCTATTCCAACAGAGGCCATCCTAGACCAGACAAACCCCATCGGTCTTCCAGCTGACCATGGAGGCATGAGTAGGCAGCCACCTATTCAGAGGAACCACCCTGCTCATTGATTTAGGAACAATAACTAATGGTTGTTGTTTTAAGCCAGTAAGATTTGGGGTGTTTGTTTATGTAGCAAAATCTGTTACCCCACGATGAATTCTAAGCTATAGAGTATTGCCGTTTGAGTTTCACATCAGGCAGATGGATAGATTTGGGGCATAAAACTTCCAAAAAGACACGTATATGTCTGAAAGGATAAAGTGTAGCCCTGAGTAGGTAGGAATGCTTTCCTTCAAAGACCACTAGGCTTATGTGTGGTAGCTGGGCCAGTGAGAGAGATCAGCAACCTATGTGAAAGAGACTTTGCTCCAGTTGTGGTCTAGCAGTGTTGCTAGGATGGTGAGGGCCCTGGACTTATTGCACGGTAGTGGGTGATAACTGCAGGGAAGAGGTATGGAGAGCAGGCTCTTCTTGCTTGGGGGTCAAAGCAGAATGGACAACCTCTATAGGCTGTCCAGTCTCCCAACGTTCTCCCAACCCCCCAAGGGAGCTCACCGGTCTTCTTGTCAACCAGACAGATGGGATTAAAGTAATTTGGATTAATAAGAATGTTTCCACTCTGTGAACTGTAGAGTAGTTCTTAACCTGCTACATCAAAATAAAAGATCTTTCTATATCGCATTTAATACTCTTGATCTTGAAACTACTTTGAGTGGCATTGTTACTCTGCCTCTCTTTTGTTAGCATTGGCCTGATATAAATTTGTTACCCTTGTTTTAAGTAGCATGTAAGGTGATGTATATTTAAAAACACATGATAACCAGGCACGGAGGCCAGATTTCCTTCATCTATGGTGGGGCCTGAATGTCAGCACCAAATGTACGATGCAGCTTTAATGTACATCCAGGGTTGAGTAGTGCTGGGCTAGAGCTCTCCTGTTTCCTACCCACTGGGCAGAATATTTAGCGTAGATTTATGCCTCCTCTGCACCACCATTTCCCCCAGGTTTTGTTGAAAACACCTGGAATTATATTTCTTTCAGATTTTTTTTTTTACGTTATGCTTCTTATGTTCTGGGAATCTTTTCCACTTAATTTCAGCCTCATTAATAACAATTATTTAGGCATAATTATGAGCTCAGCTGGTTCCTTTGCTCATCACTGGGTCTTATATTCATCTTCCCTTCTATGGAGTTTACACGCCAATCAAGATGATTTCAGCCACAAGGAGCAGACCCCATCCCCACACACACACACACAAGCAGTTGTTTGCAGAGTGGAGGCATTCGTATCTCACAACCAGGAGCATGGACATAGCCAGGGTGGGCTAATTTAGCAGCTCTCCCATGTCATCAAGGTGCCAGATGTCCCCCATCTTTCTGCTCTGCCAGTCTCCGCACACTAATGAGGCCTTTTAGGGTTTTCAAGTGGCAATAGCATTTTCCAGTGTCACTTGTAGATAAACAGCATCTAGGACACAAAAGATGTCTTCTCCAATAGGGCTCAAGGAAAACTTTTTCCAGAAGCACACCAGCACAAGTCCCCTCTCCCATTACGGGCAAGGAGCATGAGACCACGATGATTGGCTTAGGCCAACCACAATTCATCCCTTGTGGCTGATGAGGGGCCAGTCTCCTCTGTGTGTGCCTGTCTGGGACTTACAAAAAGTCTGGGTTCCTTTTAGCAAGAAAGAAGGGGAGAATGACTGTTAACTTAATGTGTCTGCTATAATACATTCCAATTTTTTGCATTTGTTATGTTGTATTTCCTCAAAAAAAGATGCAGAGATGGTGAACTTACTAGGATTTTTTTTTTTTTAATTTTAGAAAATATCTTAATCCTTTGGGTGCCTGGATGGCTCAGTCAGTTAGGTGTCCAACTTAGGCTTGGGTCATGATCTCGTGGTTCATGACTTCAAGCCCCTTGTCAGGCACTGTGCTAACAGCTTGGCCTGGAGACTGATTCAAATTCAGTCTCCTTCTCTCTCTGACCCTCCCCCGCTCATGCTCTGTCTCTGTTTCTCTCTTAAAATATAAACATTAAAAAAGTGTTTTTTTAAAAGAAAATATTTTAATCCTCAAAATTGAATGATGCTTTGGATAGGTAAGTCAGTCTTGGCTATCAATACTTTCACGTGGTATATGTTTCATCAGTGATCCAATTTTGAGCCAGCATCTTTAAAATGAGAGGTCTACATGAAAACAAATACATATGGAATAGAAACATCATATGCAATATAAAAGATACATGACAAAATGGAGAAGCAAGTTGCAAATATCAGACACAAGAGAGCTTTTAAAAACACGGGAGGGTGGGGGGAATAACAGTTCATATCGGGGTATCTCAAACCCATTCCCTCTCATAGCAACCAAGGATGCCTGAAGAAATAGCTCACTCCTGGGCTGAAACAGAAACAGAAAGGACAAGCCCAAAACATTTTGTCAAATGAGAAAGCAAAGGGGAAATTAAAGACTATTAGGATCATATTGAAAGGACCTGAAGAGGCTCCTACTGGCCAAGGATGGAATAATTTGAACAAGAATGCACTGTATTGTAACACATCGATATATTAGAATCTGTCAGTTCACAATGATGCTTAAAAACAAAATAAAAATAAACAAGCAAAAACATTTTGGTTGATCATCATTGGAAGTAGATAGAGCACAGACCATTTACTCTAAAAATTAGTAATTAAAAAAGAAAAAAGCATTCATTTTGTCTTTTTGGTACTCAGGCTAACCCAAAGGTTGATGAGGGAAAGCTTGTATTACAGAAATATTTCAGCTTGTAGATGAGGAAAGAATGACTGAGTTGGAGGATCACCGTTTTACAAGAGGCGATAATGGACCTGACGTTGACCATCAATGGTTGCCTCACATCACAAAATGAGAACCAGACGTTAGTGCCTCCTGATAGAAAGGTCCATGAAGTATTCTTGCCAAAAACTTATACTTGAATTTAATCAACCTTCTAAAATTAGTCAAACTACCAATTTACAGGAAACACAGGGAACAAAGGAACAAGGTAAACGGTACCATGGGACAATAATCAGCAAAACACAGGTAGTGGGAAGCTCCATGAAACAGACAATGCAGTTTCTTCTACAAATAGATGGCAGTGAATGAAAGAAGAGAAAGAAAGAAGTGGTAGATTAAGACTTCAGAAACACTGAGCAAATTGCGGAATACAGACCTTATTTGATTCTTATTCAAACAAATAAACTATAAAATACATTATGAGACAATCAGGGAAATTTGAACATTGATTGGATATTTAATGATATTAAGGAATTGTTGATTTTTAAAGTTAAGGGTGTTTCTTTTAAAGTGAATCTTTATATTTCCAAGATATATGATGAAACATTTATAGCTGAAATGATACCATGCCTGAGATTTGTTTCAAAATAAGTTGGTGAGAAGAAAGTCAGGAGGAGCTAGATGGAATAAGGTTGGCAATAGTTGTTTAAACTGGGTGATGATGGGTGTTTGATGGGCAGTAACACTCTTCCACCAATGTTATACACATGCTTGAAATTCCCCACAAGAAGGTTTTTGTGTGTTTTCTACATTTATTTTTATTTAATTATATTTTAATAACAAGTCTAACTCCAGTTGGATTCCAGTTTCTTGGCAAGCAACCATGATGGTTAGTTTTATGTGTCAACTTACTATGCCCAGATATTTGGTCAAACACTATTCTGGATGTTTCTGTGAGGCTGGTTTTTTTGGATGAGACTAACATTTGATATCAGACTTTTAGTAAAGCGAATCACCCTGCCTTACGTGATAGGCTTTATCCAACCCGTTGAAGTCCTGAATAGAACAAAGACTGACCTCCTGCAAACAAGGAAGAATTCCTTTTTTTAATTCTTATTTATTTTTTTATTCAAATATAATTAATATAGTGTTATATTGGTTTCAAGCATACATTATAATGATTTAACAATTCTATACATTACTCAGTGCTCACCACAGAAATGTACTCTTGATCTCCTTCACCTATTTTCCCCTCCCCCCGCCACCCACCTCTCCTCTGACGATCACCAGTTTGTTCTCTATATTGAGTCTGGTTTTTTGTTGTCTCTTTTGTCATTGTTCATTTGTTTCAACCAAGTAGTGGTTCTGTCAGCGGACTGCTTCTCTGGGTATCCAACCTGCCCACCTATCTTGCAGATTTTGGACCGGCCAATCCTTAAAATCAACCAACCAACTGACTGACAACCAACCGACCAACCAACCAACCAGCCAACCAACCAACAAATAAACAAAGAAACAAACACATCCTGTTAGTTCTATCTCTCTGGAAAACCCTGATTAATACAGCAACCTTTTTTTTCCTTCAAGAAGGTCATAACCCTTTTTCCTCCTGTTTGGTACTCCAAAATTTCACCATGTCTATGACAAATGACTTTCTCAGAGGAAGTTCTTTCTGTCACAAATAACTGTCTATCTCTGGCCCAGGGAAACTGTTTGGTGAGTGCCTTGGTCTTCTTCCTTATTCTTTCCTGTTGAATCACTCTTTGCTGGTCGGCTCCACTCCCTCTGTCTCCTAACTTCAATCTTAAAATTTTTATACCACTGTCCTTTTCCATTCATTCTGGAAGAATCCCTTCACTCAGTCTTTCATGATCTCAGCCATATACGTGATTATTTTATTATTAGGTGTGTCTATGGAGTCTTTTATTTCAGCAATCCTATTTTGAAATTCTAAAAAACGACTTCAAATTCAGTCTTCTGCCACTTATAGCCTCTGTGACCTAGGGCAAGTTATTTAGCCTCTCTGTGCCTTCGTTTCCTTTTCGATAAAATACACCTCTTAATAGTACCTAGCCCATAGGATTTTTAGAGAATTAAATAAGGTCAGGCATAAAAAAGGCAGTACATGGAAAAGGCTTAAAATGAAATGCTCAATAGTAATTAGCTTCCAGAGAGTCTTCTTTTTATTTTTTCATCTGTGAAGTGCTCTCAACCCTCTTTGAAAATAGTGATTAGAATTTTCAAAATTTTATATGCCTTTTCTCCATTAACTCTATTTCCTTGGAATTTTCCCTCTATTTTTTCAGATTGGTTTGCTATTTTATTTGTGCATTTTTTCAAATATTTGGTGACTCTTGACTTCCTGTTTATGCTACGAAAGAGGATACATAATGATTAATATTAGTACTGAGCACAGCAACATTATAACTTTCATGGGCCACTTCCTCTGTAAAAAAATATTTTAAATTATAGTTTATTTCTTCATTGCTCTAAAATAAACATAATCCAGGATGGATTATACTCATTTTTATAAATTCTGGTCTTAAAAAATAATTAGAACATTTTCTTGGGCTCCTAACAACGTCATGGGCCCAGGCACACGCCTATTGCACCTAATGGAGAAATTGGTCCTGGTAGGAGGGGAGGTTGTTCTCAGCACAACTGACAGTGGATTGTAATTGCAAGGGTTCACGTGAAAGAGGCTGGGGCCTCATTTTGCAGTACATGAAGAGTGTGTGTGCCTTTGGGGTGTGGGGGCCCTGCCACTGGCAGCCGGCGGACTTCATATGGGGTACGATCCTGCACTTCTCTCCATCTCTAAGGCACAAGTTAAGGAAACCCAGGCAAATCAACCATTGTATGAGGAATGGTTCTCATAGATTTATGCTGAGGGCAAATTCTAAAGCTAACCACTCTGAAAGCACTGGACAGGCTCAGCTATGGGGCAGCATTTTAATTAGTAACCCTGCCAGTTCTCTCAAGACCTCTTCTCACTTCCAGCCATTGGCAGATATTGTGGTTTTTCCAGGGTTCTTTTAGGGAACTTTACTCTTTCAGAGGTCTTCTTTTTATAACCTGCATTGTGTCATCCATTGCCCATTAACTGCTTCATCATAGATTTGGTCCTTTTTCTGTATATCTCCCAGAAATTTCTGTGTTGCTGGTCTGCTGAAGTCATTGCTCCTGGCTTTCCAGTACTCTTAAAATTCACCCTATTTTTACATTTCTTCTGTTATTTCAGTAAGACTAGGATAGATGGAGAAAAGTTACCAATTGGGCTTAGTAATCATTTTAAGCTGATGTGTAAAATATTAAATGTATGTTTGTTTTAGATAATATTTTAAGTATGAAGAAAGAAATATGATAGTAACTTATAGAGCCCCTGGGTGTCCCCAAGTCTTCTGGCTTACAGAGCCCATCTCCTACAAAGATGTATTATTTTATTATTAAAAATCTAAATGGGAGGTTCCTTTCAGCTCATTGCATTGTCAACTTAGGTTTCCTACCCCTTCAGAATTTTCTAACATCTTACTGATGTTCATTTCTCTCTACCCTATGATTCCCATTGAGTAATTACTATATAGCTTTATAGTAATTCTTAAAATCAAGTAGTGTGATTCCCACAACATTGTTTTTTGTTTTTTTTCTTTTCAAAGTTGTTTTGACTATCATAAGTCATTTGCTTTTTCATAGAAAGTTTTCATATAAATTTTAAAACCAGTTTGTGTGTGTGTGTGTGTGTGTGTGTGTGTGTGGATATATATATATTGAATATTTTGCTTGGATTTTGATTGGGATTGCATTCATTTTATAGATCACTTTGGGGAGAACTGATATCTTTGTTGAGTCTTCCAATTCAGGAACATGATATATCCATTTATTTACATAGTTTTTGTTTCTTTCATTAGTGTTTTGTAGTTTTTAGCATACAGATTCCGTACATGTTTTGTTAAGTGTATTACTAAGTATTTCATTTTTTATTGTCTTTGCAATTGTCTTTTGGTGTCCATAGGTTTATTGTTAGTGTATAGATGTGAAACTGGTTTCTTTTGTGTTGGTCTTGTGTCTTGCAGCTTTGCTGAACTCATTTATTAGTCCAAAGAGTGTTTTTGTTTATGCCTTAGGATTTTCAACATAGGCAATCATGTCATCTACAAATAAGAATAGTCTCACTTCTTCTTTCCTAGTTTACATGGTTTTTATGTCTTTTTCTTGCCTTATTGCACTGGATACAATTTTCAATCTGATGTTGAACACAAGTGGTTAGTGCCTGTTCCTCAGTTTAGCAAGAAGCATTCAGTGTTTCACCACTAATAATGTTACCAGTAGGTTTTCTGTAGTTGGTCATCAGGAAGTTATTATTATTGAGGAAGTTCTGTCTTTACTGAGAGATTTTGTCTTGAATGAATTCTAAATTTTGTCAAATGATTTTTCTGTATCAATTGATGTTAAATTATGTTTTTCCTCCTATAGAGGGTTAATATGATGCACTACTGCATTAGTCAGGGGTTTTCAGAGAAATAGAACCAAAAATAATAAATAAATAAATATATTTATTATAAGTAACTGGCTCATGTGATTAGAGAAGCTGGCAAGTTCATCATTTGAAAGCCAATGCCCCAGTTTGAGTCTGAAGGCTGGCAGGCTGCTGAAAAACTAGGAAAAGCTGAAGTTCCAGATCAAAGACTATGAGGCAGAAGAAGTCTCTCATCCAGGAAAGGGTTAACTGTTTGTTTTTTCAGGTCTTCAAGTTATTGGATGAGGCCCACTTACATAATGGATGGTAATCTCCTTCCTTATTCTAATGATTCAAATGTTAATCTTATCCAAAACACCTTCACGGAAATACTTAGATAATGTTAAGCCAAATGTCTGGGCACACTGTGGCCCAGTTAAATTGACACATGAAATTAATCATCACAACTACAATGATTGATTTCGAATATTGAAACAGCTTTACATTCTCAGGATATACTCTATTTGGTCATGGATTCCATTGTCTAATATTTTTGCTGAAGGTTTTTGCTGAAGGTTTTTGCTGAAGGTCTTAGTCTGTAGTTTTCTTTTCTTGTACTGTATTTGTCTGGTTTTAATATTAGGGTAATGGCGGCCTTGTAAAACAAGTTGGAAATTATTCCCTCATCTTTTGTTTTCTGGAAGAGATTATGTAAAATTGGTGTTATTTGTTCTGTAAATGTTTGGTAGAATTGGCCAGTAAAACTATCCACGCCTGGATATTTCATTTCAGAAGATGTTTAACTATGAATTCAATTTCTGTAATAGTTACAAGGCTATTCAGATTAGTTATTTCAATTAGGATGAATTTCAGTAGTTTGCGGTTTTCAAAGAATTGATCCATTTTATTTAAATTATCAAATGTATATGTATAGAGTTGTTTGTGGTTTTAATGTCTACAGAGTCTGTAATGATATCCTATCTTTCATTTTTAATATTGGTAATTTGGGTCTCTCTTCCCCCTCCTCCTCTTTTTTTCTGTCAAACTTGCTAGAGATATCTCAACTTTACTGATGGTTTTAAAGAGTCGTTTCTGGCATAATCAATTTTCTCTATGATTTTTACTCCCTTTTTTTGTCTTCATCTTTTGGATTTCACTGATTTCTGCTCTTATCCTTATAATTTCCTTCCTTCTGCTTTGTTTGTATTAATTCTGCTCCTCTTTTTTCTAGTTTCTTAAGGTGGAAACTTATTAACTTAGATTAAAAACTTAAGACTTTTTAACAAAAGCATTGAATGCTATAAATTTCCCTCTCAGCACTGCTTATCTGCCTCCCAGAAATTTTGATATGTTGTGTTTTCATTTTCATTTAGTTCAATATATTTTATAATTTTCTTAAAAACTTCCTCTTTGGCCCATGGTGTTTGGATTTTTTCCCATTACCTTTGGGTTATTCATTTCTATTTTAATTATGTCAAAGTCCAAGAATGTACTATATATGATTTAAATTCTTTTGCCTCTTATGATCTATCTTGAGGAATATTCCATGTGAAATTGGAAAGAAGGGTGTGTGCTGCTGTTGTTCAGTGAAGTGTTTCATAAACATCCATTAGATCTAATTGGTTGCTGATAGTGTTTAGTCCTTTATACTTGAAAGTTTTTCTCTCTACTTACTTTATCAGGCACAGACAAAGGGGTTTTTAAGTCTATAATTATAATTATAGAAGTATCTATTTCCCCTTTCAGTTGTGATGGTTGTTGCTTTGCAATATTGTAAAGCTCTATTCTTTAGTCACACATATTTAGAATTTTTATATCTTCTTGGAAACTGACACTTTTATCAATATATAGCCCTTTTTCATCCCCAGCAATTTTCTTTGCTCTGAAGTCTACTTTGTCTGATATCAATACAGCCTCTCTAGTTTTCTTTTGATTAGTGTTTTCCATGGTATATATATTTCCATCGTTATACTCTTTAGCAAACCTATATAAGTATGTTCAAGTGAGTTTCTTATAGACCTCATACAGTTAAATATTGCTTTTGAATCCATTCTGACAATCTCTGCCTTTCAGTTGGCATGTTTAGACCATTTACAATTGTAATAAGTATTTATATGTTTGGATTTAATATGTCCATTTTAGTATTTGTTTTCTGTTTCTTTCCTCAATCTTTCTTTTTCTTTATTTCCCAGCTCCTACCTTCTTTTATATTATATAAGCATTTTTAGTACTCTATTTTAATTTATCTAATGTGTTTTCATATACCTCTTTGTATATTTTTAATGGTTTCTCTAAGGATTACAATATCCATACTTAACTTTGAACACTTCACTTAAAATCAATATTTTATCATTTCATGTAGAATGAGGAAACTTCATTACTCTATAAATGCCTTCACCCTCTCCTTTTTATAATGCTGTTGACTTATTTTTACATGTCCTTTCATTGAATATCCCATCAGACAGTTATAATTTTTACTTTAACCAACAAACATTTCAAATAACCCAACAGGAGAAGGATAGTCTATTATATTTACCCAGATAATTCCCATTTCTGTTGTACCTCCTTTATTCTTGAAGTTCCAAATTTCCTTCTGCTATCATTTATCTTTCTGTCTATAGAAATTCCCTTTAGCAATTCTTTTAGAGCAGGTCCACTGGGAATGACTTCTCTCAGATATCCTTTATCCAAGCATGTCTTTATTTCATTTTAATCGCTGAAGGATGTTTTCACTGAATATAGAATTTCTTTTTTTTTTTCTTCAGCAGTTTAAAAGTGTTGTGTCAGGGCGCCTGGGTGGCTCAGTCGGTTAGGCTGCCGACTTCAGCTCAGGTCACGATCTCGCGGTCCGTGAGTTCGAGCCCCGCGTCCGGCTCTGGGCTGATGGCTCAGAGCCTGGAGCCTGCTTCCAATTCTGTGTCTCCCTCTCTCTCTGCCCCTCCCCCGTTCATGCTCTGTCTCTCTCTGTCTCAAAAATAAATAAAACGTTAAAAATAAATAAATAAATTAATTAATTAATTAATTAAAAAAAAATAAAATAAAAGTGTTGTGTCACTTCCTTCTCAACTTTATGGTTTTCAGTGAGAAAACCATAGTTTTGAATCATTGGTCCCTTCTAAGTAATGTATCAATTTTCTCCAACTGCTCTCAAATTTTTTTCTGTTTTTAGTTTTCATCAATTTTATTATAATGTATCTGGGCATCAATTTCTTTGGGTTTATACTGTTCAGGACTCACTATACTTTGTTTCTTTTGTCAACTCTGCCACATTTTCAGTCACATTTCTTCAAGTATTTTATGAGCACTGCACTTTCTCTTCTTGAACTCTTAGAAACACAAATGTTAGACTTCTTGGTATCGTCTGCCTATACTGTTCATATTGGATGTTTTCTATTGAGCTATCTTCAAGTTCATTGACTTTCTCTTCTGTCATATTCTGCTATGAATCCATCCAGTTAATTTTTTTTGTACCTCCCCATTCTAAATTTTCATTTGTTCTTCTCTTTACCTTATACTTTGCCAAGACTGCTATTCTATTCATTTTAGTGGTGTTGCATTCATTCTTGAAACATTTTTACAATAACTGTGTTAAAATGCTATTAGATAATTCCAACATCTGTATCACCACAATGTATGGATCTTTTTATTGTTCTTTCCTATGAAAATTAGGATTATGATTTTTTTTTTTTTTTTTTTTTTTTTTTTTTTTTTTGTATCCTGAGTAATTTCAGGTTGGGTAGATATCCAGGAGTGGAATACAAATTAAAAACACAATTTGAAAACAAACCTTGTTCTTTAAAAATTGATACATACTGATTATAGAAGAAATGTTCTTAAAAACTAATAAACAAAGGGAAGAGAAATCACCTATCACCTAACTAATTAGAGGTGATCATTTTCGTCTGTTTATATATAACCTCTGTCTCTCTCAGAATGCTTCTGAAGTTCAATTTTCATGTAATTTGATTTTCTAAGGTCAAATTTACTCTTTACTTCCTCAAATACAGATTTTAATTCTCTGATTGCAATAATCACTTCCTTTTAATCATCCTTTTCCTCACCCAGATCCCTCCTCACTTTATTTTGTTGCCTTTACATCTTATCCTTTTGACTTTTGAATTTATACTGTCACATTATTTCTTATTCAATTAGCTTTCATGTATTAGTTTTTCTTCTCCCATAGAGGCCATGTTCTTCTGACATTATTGAGGTTACAAAAAAAAATTCCTAAAATGTTCTTTTGGATCCAGTGTAAGTCGTTTTCCAACAACCATATTTCCTCTGAGTTTTGAGTGCTATTTAGTTTACAATAAATTTTCACAGGACCTGTGTTGTTTCCACGTTCCACTTTTTCCCCCCTTATAATGGATTTTCTGGAATTGGTGCTTTTGGATTTCCTGATGGAGCACAGTTAATATTATACAGCTTCTGAGCTATTCCCAGCATCTATTAGACCTTCATAAACGTAGATACATAGATTAATTATTAGACTTGGGGGGGGGGGGGTGAGTGTTATACCAGTTAGAGTGTTTTGGTTGCAAGGAATACAAAATCTAACTTAAATTAATTTAAACAATAATTGGAAATTTCAAAGATGAGCAGGTTTCAGATGTAGTAGGATCACAGCTCTAGACTCATTTTCTGCCTTTCTCTCCACACTTCCCACTTCTCTGTATCGACTTTATCTTCAGCTGGATTTTGTTTGTGGCTTTGAAAGTTCTATACACTTCACTATACTGAAAAGCTCTGAGAGGTTTTTTTCCCTCAAAATTATAAAACTAAGGTCCCAGACTGCACTTATTTTGGATCGACTTCAGTTACATACTCATGCCCCAGGCTGCTAGGGACTATCATAAGAATCACCCAGATTTCCTCCTTCACATTGTGTTAAGTGGGTTCTGCATCCCACCAAATCTACATACATAATGAGAAATATCCCTTAAGAGGAAGAAAGGATGGATACTGAATATCACCTCTCTTCCCTCCCACAATGCTCACTTCAAGGAAGTTATCCACACCTGAACCTCTGGTACTCTGAGCCAATGAAATACAAGTTCTTCCAGCCCCTGCTCCCAAACTCAGCACCTTATTTGGGGAAACTAATCTCTAAGAATGCAATAGTGGATTTAAATTCATCAGGCAGGCAGAGATTATGTCTCTAATTGTTTTCCTTAATAATCCATGATTATGTCTCTAATTGTTTTCCTTAGTCCAACTCAATAAATCTTATTGCTAAGGAAAAATTCACCCCAGATTCTAACAGTACAATATCTGTTAGGGTCCATTTCAATATTGTTCTGAAGTTTTCCAAAGATGAACTAAGTACTAGCCACTTACACAATAGATGTTTAAATTTCACAAAATATTCTTTTATATGCAGGTATTTTATTTACCTGTGTAGTTAATTATTCCATAAGTAACTTGAGAAACACAGTCAATAAAACAATTTTAAAATTTAAAACATGAATGTGAATCGGCTGCTGGATAGATATATGTATAGGTTAAAAAACAAATCAAGACTATGTAATACAAACCAAAAAGAATGACGAGATCAGTTACTCTTGCTGCTGTTTTTGGTAATTTAATTGCCTCTAATTTAGCCTCAAATTTTGCTCTGAGCTTCCCAACAGCCAAAGGAAAAATGGTAACATAGTCAGTTACATTATTCTCTAATATCAAAATATACCAGTCCTTTAAAAGAATTAAATCTCTTCATGGTACTAAATGTTAAATGAGTATATAGGGAGTTCTGAGCACTGTGGTAAAATGTCTTCCTTGTCAACATTTTATAGGGAATAGAACTGTAAGATCCTTGTAACTGTTTCGTATAGTTCATACACATTGAAATAATTGAAAAACTATAATTAAAAGTAATTTGATGGAGATTCTATGAGGTGCCAAATAAGATAGTATGTGATCAGTCTTAGGATTTAATTTGATCCTAAGACAAAGTTTTAAGTGTCTTGATAAATGCTTAGACTGTAAATCCTTCAAATAATCTGTTTATTTCTTCACTCGGGCTTTTGATAGTGTTTCATAGTCTTTCATTCAATTCTTTCAACAACCTGAGATAATGTTCTAATTCCCACAAATTACATTTGAAGAAGTGGAAGCTCAGAGGAGTGAAATGTTTTGCTGAAGGTCAGCCAGTAAATGACTTGGAAGGAACTCAAACACAGGTGTTCTGATTCCAGATTAACAAAATGCATTTGTTAAGTATCTATTGGGTGCTAGGCAGTGCTCTTGGGCCTGAGGATAGTTGAATAAAATGTAATCCCTGTTCTCAAAAAGTAGGAAAAACAGATAACACGTAATTTTCTCTAACTTAGCCATCACTCTTTGCTTTCATTATACTGGTGCAATACCAGTAGGTGTGGAGGAGATAGTTTGGGAATATAAGACTGTTGGATAAGACTAAATATTTCTGCTGTCTCTTCCAGATCGTATTCTATATTATATGACATAATTTTAAATAAAGATGTTGCAAGTGTTGACAGAAACACAGACAAAAAGGACTGGAGAAATAATCACTTCATAGAGCGGCCGTGCCTCTTTTGGGAAAACCAGAAGGAAGAGGGAAAGGTATTCCATTTATTCCCAGGATTACGATAACTATTCTTGGCCATACTGTGAAACAGCATTTGGTGACAAAATGTCATCCTGATGAAGAAAGATTTCAAAAGCAGGTGGGAATATCGTGGCCCAAATATTTTCAATCCATACTGGTGCTGGTGATAATTTTATGTAAAATGACGAAGTCATGACTGCTCCGCCCTAGAAATGGTTCAGTGGAAAACAGATGACTGCGAGGAAGTCCAGGATGTTTGACCTATGATCAGTCACTTTCACTCATGGTTTGTAAATAACAAAACCATTTTTCAGATCAAATTTCACATGAAACTCAATATAGGTATTACCTTGAAGATACTGCAGGTTTGGTTCCAGACCACCACAATAAAGCAAGCCAAATGAATTTTTTGTTTTCCCAGTACATATAAAATTTGTGTTTTATACTACACAGTAGTCTGTTAAGTGTGCAACAGCATTGTGTCTAAAAAAACCAATGTGCATTCCTTAAATTAATACTTTTTTGCTGGGGCTCCTGGGTGGCTTGGTCAGTTGAGCGACCCACTCTTGATTTTGGCTCAGGTCATGATCTCACGGTTGTGGGATCAAGCCTCGCATGGGGCTCTGTGCTGTCAGGGCAGAGTCTGCTTGGGATTCTCCCTCTCCCTCTCTCTCTGCCCACTCACACGTGCCTCTCTCTCTCTCTCTCAAAATAAATACGCTTTAAAAAATGAAAAATAAAAACACGTTATTACTAAAAGATGCTAGACATCATTTAAGCTTTCAGGGACTCATAATCTTTTTGCTGCAGGAGGGTCTTGCCTCAATGTGGATGGCTACTGACTGATCAGGATGGTGGCTGCTGACGGTTGGGGGCAGCTGTGTCTATTCTTAAAATAGACAACAGTGAAGGCTGCCACACCAATGGACTCTTCATTTAATGAACAATTTCTCTGTAGCATGGGATGCTGTCTGATAGAATTTTACCCACAGTAGAACTTCTTTCAAAATCGGAGTCAGTTCTTCAAAACCCTTCTGTTGCTTTATCAACTAAATTGATGTGATCATCTACATTCTTTGGTGTCATCTCATCGATCTCCACAGCATCTTTGCCAGGAATATATTCCATATCAAGAGACCACCTCCTTTGTTCGACCATAAGAAGCAACTCCTCATCCATTAAAACTTTATCATGAGATTGCAGCAATTCAAATATAATAATAATGGGAGACTTTGAAATATGCAAGAATTACCAAAATATGGCCCAAAGACATGATGGGAGCAAATGATTTTGGAATAAATGGTGCCAGTAGACTTGTTTGATGCAGGGTTGCCATTCAACTTTAATTTGCAAAAATGCAGTATCTGCAAAGCACAATAAAGCAAAGCACCATGAAATGAGGCATGCTGGTATATAAAATAGATCAAAGTAGAACAACGTTAGCTGACTAAATCCAGGGTGGGGGACAGAAGGCCCATGCACATTGTGTCCCCAGGACCTCTTTACTGACTATGCCTCCAGGTGATTGATCACTGAAGCACGATTTGAAAACTGGTCCTGTCGATTCAAAGGGTCACTGCTCCTAGGAGTCTACAAAATAAGAAATACTGGTTGTTTCATCTCGGATGGCTACTGAAGAGCATGCCATTAGTAGCCTTTAGGGAAGTACGAATAATTTACATTTTTTGTTCTTTTCTAGTTGGTAACCCCGGTGGTTCAAGTGCAGACCAAGCAGACAAACTCTGAGAGCTAGGATTAAAAAGAAAATAAAAAACAGCTCACAGTAATGACCCCTCCCAAGAAAAGACCCAGCAATCTTCCAGCTACAGTAGCAGTAATCCCAAACCCACTACAGCATCTAATTGAAATATTGATTCTTCAGTTAGGTCTCTAACTTAAAATTCCAGAGCAGAGAGCTCCCCACCACACAGACACCCCCTTTGCAGAATCACGTCACAGAACACACAGTGTTTCCTTAACATTAAGCTTCCCTGGGCTTTCATTTCAATTAGTCATAAAAAAAGATCAAGAAGGAAAGTATTGTCGGAAAGATTCCAGTCAGTGTTTTATTGCCTGAAACACTTCTCAGGATTAACCATTTCATATCAGAAAGGGAATTCTGCAGAAAGAGAAATGCTTTTTCCTTACAGAGAGGAAGCTGTGGGTAAAACAAAGAATACAAAATCTACTTTCTTCTAAGTGTCTTATTCAACATGTTTTCATTAAACAATCTCATTTACGGCATTAAAATTTTCCCGAACAAACACCAATATATGCCAAAAAATTATCACAAATCCAACTTTTGCTCTCCTTCTATTTCCATGTAGTTTCCAAGAACAACAAAATCCCTTGACATTATTATCTCCTCCGAATACTAATTATGTCACTACCACTGCATGTCTGCTAATCTTCCAGAAATAATGTGAGAATTACCGGGACGCAATAGGAACAGAATGGAATTAGAAACATATTTTGTGGATTTGTCAAAACTACCAGCTTTCTAAGAGTGGTAAAACGCACATCCAAAAAAAAATTCTTTCATAAGGACAAATTCCCACAATGAAGATAAATGATGAGTCTTAATACTACGCTTTGAGCATAGACAACTAGCTAGAGCAAGGCCAGTATTCGGCGGGTTCTTTTATTCTTACAGGAAATTTAGTTCACGGCACCCAGGATTTTCATCTCAGAGCACAGCTTTGACTCTAGATGAGACCCGTTTTTAATCATGCTTAATGGGCCTGGTTCCCAAGAGAATAACAATGAAGGTGAAAACCTCTTGAGCAGGGAGGAGAATACACTTGCTCTGGGGACCAGGACCTAATCCTTCCCTGTGAAGGAAGGAAACAATGTCTTCCTCCTCTTCAGTCGCAAACATTTCTCGAATGTATGAATGACAGTATCATCATGCTCTGCTCATCCTGGGCTAAAAACAAAAGGATCATAAGCTGTTGTGCCTGAAGATACCTTTGCCGTTATCTCCTTCAGCTCCATTTTGCAGATGTAGAAACTGATGCCTAAAAACCGATGGGTTTCCTGAAGGTACATACTTGGTCACATAAGGCATAGGCATCTGTATTTATTTCCCCAATCTCTGATCAAGGCCCTCTCCTCTACTTCAGATGACAAAATCCTACATCATTTTCAAAATCAAGTCTTAGGGATGTCTCAGGGCATCTCCTTCCCTGACTCTGAGCCACCGCAGGGTCCAGACACGTATCACCTCTTTCTGGACACCAGCTGTAGGATCTTCTGGTCTCGGGGATTCCAGTGTGGTCACTTGGATGGCTCCGTACTCCTCTCCGATTTTTCAGCCCTGCTCAGAGGCCTTCTTCTCTATCCCATCACTGGCACCCACCTGACCTCTTTGCTGTACCACTAACAGTCAGGCATGCACATATGTGCACACACCTCATGCTGGTTCACTCAGCAGGACTTTAGTTTTGCGGTCCGCCTAGGCTGGATTCTTCTTCCCATCCATCTGGCTGGTTCCTCTCTATGCCATTGTTACCTCCCATGACTACTCCCCTTCCTTCCACACCCCACACCCAGTCTTGGGTTAGGATCCTCTAATCTCAGATCTCGTGTTTCCACATATCTGTTGTCTCTGCACTAAACTCAGGCACATTACCTAAAACCCTTGCATGGGTTTCCCAGATTCCGCTGGACCTGGTTTCTCCCGATCATTGAACCAATGGACATGCAGGTATCATGCGAAAACTATATTAACTTATAAATATTGACACAGACAAGTGACAGGTAGTTAGGGATATTTAGACAACGTTTGTACGTTTCTAGGCACCAATTACTCTATCTCTTTTTTAACTCAGTGGATTATTTTGAAATCAGTGCACCTGTGATCTTTCTGATCCTCTCACAGGAGAACAGGAACTCTTGACATAATTTTGCTTCTACCTTTGAAAACCTAATGTTAGTTATGGACAACTGTGTGTTTTCTTTAAGGAGTTTGGTCACTGGACTCACAAAATGTTGCATCTGAGAAGAATAAGATTCTTAATTGTGTTTGCAATGAAATATATGAATAAATAGATGGAACACATTAATACTGTATTAATAGCTACGAGCGTCTTCTAGAATGGTGTGTCCTATGCCAAGTGCAGCTGGTTGTATTATAAGTATCTTTTTATATGTCTGTTTCCCACACTTCATTCCAGGCTAATTGTGTGATTCAGATTGTGTGGCCAGAGCCAGCATAGTATCTGGCACAGTATAAAAACTCAATACTTTTGGAATGAAACATTTATGTAGTCCTAAGCTCTCTGTGAAACCTTGGCTAAGTGGATATTTCCCTGTGAACTACTTTTCCTATATCCCTTACCAAAAAGTCAGTCTACACTTAAATTCAAGACACAATATATCGCCAAAAAAGTTTGTCTCCTATAATTCCCTTCATTGCCTACATCGGCCCTCTAATACCAAACAGAATAACCCTGGTCTCTCTTCCAGATATTTGAAGACTGCGATTATTTCTCTGGCAAATCTTCATGTCTTTGGGCTAATATTTCCCTGTTCTTCAATCATTTTCAGACATTCATTAGGGCTTAACTCTTATAAGCACACTCTACAGGTGCTCAATCTCCCACTTAAGCTGTGCCTCCCAAGAAATGCACACAGCATTGCCTGGAATGTCTGCCCAGACCACAGTTCAGGGAGGTTGTCACCTCCTTTGATTTTGATGCCATACCTCTGCTAATGAGGCCAAAGTGTATCAGCTTTTTCAGTAGCTACTCAACTGACATCCCCATACCCACTCTTTCCCAATTTCCTATCTGAAGAAGAGTCATTCCTCACATTATTAAAATCAATTCCTCCCCCTTGGACTTTTAACCCTATCTCATTCTGCCTTTCCAAGGATTTTATACCATCACCTACAACCTCGCTTACTTTCTATGCAAATTCTTCCTGCCTAAGGTCCCTTCCCAGTAGCTTTAAACATGCTCAGTCTCTTATCACACACACACACACTCTCTCTCTCTCTCTCTCTCTCTCTCTCTCTCTTTCCAGTATCGTGTTCTACCCTCATCATTTCTCCCAAATTCTCTTACCAAGATCACAAATGACTTTCATTTTACTAAAGCCAAAGGACAAAAGTAGCCTTCCATTTTGACTTCTTTGCTTCATTTGACTGTTGACTCCTTAACAACTCATTCTTAAAACTCTTGCCACATCCTCCATGATGTTTGTCTTTCTGGTTTTCCTTACATTTCCCTTTGTAGACTCCTGTTCCTCAGCTATACTTTCAAATGTCTGGGTCCCCTACGCCTTACCTTCAGACTCTTCTCTTTCACCTCTCAGTAGATAATGGCATTACCTTCCATTATTTCAACCACCATCTAAAATCTAATGTCTCCCAAATTCCATCTCCATTCCAGATCTTTCTCCTAAGCTACAGTCTTATGAAAAAAAAAAAAAGAGGATACCCTCTACTCATCATTTGCACAGGGGCATTTCTGAAGTCCCTCCAACTCGACAACAGCAAATTCACCTCAACTGTCTCTACTACTCTCTCCTCCTCTTGTTCTTCTTTGTTCCATAAAAGCCAGGATAGACCACCCAGTGTTCTCCAAGAGGCCTACAGATGAGATGGGGTGTAGACAAATATAACTTGCTGAACAGGGCTAAGTCAGATACAATGAGACCATTGTTTCATTTTTGCTCCATCACTGAAATCAACCACTCCTGCTTACGCCTCCTTTCTTTGCCCTTCCTCAGAGCACATTTCAAGCACCGTGACCATTTTTTGCACCTTTTTCAAATACAAGAGCAATCACACTGAGCTCTCTGTAACTCACTTTCAAGTTCAGTGTTTTTTAAGTCACAACTTCAATTTCTCACCCAATTTAAATCTTCTTTCCCCCACCCCCACCTCTTCTTCCTAACCGGCTTAAGGTCGGTCCTGCCCCATGAACCAGGGACCTATGCCAAGGTTGGGAGACAATATGGTCTTCTCACTCTCTCTACTTGACCCTCACTCTGTGGCTTCTGTGTTTCACTCCCTTCATCTGAGAGAAGTGCCCTTAACCCAGAATGTGTATGGACCATTAACAAAGCTCACTGGGTCTCATTTTCCTCACAAAAAGTGAGACTATTGCAGTAAGTGACCTCCATATCTACTACAGCAAGATCTCAGCTTTCCTTTCTCTGAGGCAAACACCAATTCGTTTGTCCACAGGGACGGGATAATTTTTGAATTCCTAAATGTCTTGTCTATCTACAAGCTCATAAAAGAACTATGGATCCCTTAGTAATGTTTTCAAGTGAGACCAAAACATGATGAGGCACGGCCCTACCCCTGGATCTCCAAACGGTACCATCAGCAAACTGTCTTGTTCACATTCTTACACCATTGCTGAGACCAGGACAGCACCTTCAGTCCACATCACAAGCAGACCACATATATTTTTCTTAAATCATGGTCATACTTCAGGAAAGTAGGTTTGCAGCTTTACAGTGTCCTCAGCAGTCATTGTTTCAGTTACCCCTGAAATGGTGACCCATGGTCTCCTCGAATCATTTCTTTTTTCTTTTCAAATTTCTTGACTGTCATGTAATAGTTTGGCTGTTTTGAAACAATCCTTTAGTCTTATAATATATTTATACTGTGGGATTTCAAATATGAGAGTGATGTCGTTGATCAAGCTTTTGTCGGCAGTGGTACAGTTTCAAATAAAATGTGTGATAACTGTTTTGTCTAATACCTTAAATCTCAATCTCCTGTGCAAAAACATATTTCATTCAAAGTGACAGCAACCACAAATTACAAATTTGGTGTGAGAAAGACTTATTTTATTTTATTTATTTATTTTTTTAGAAAGACTTATTTTAAAGTAATTTTAATGGAAATAATGCATGTACACAATTTAAAAGGACAAATAGTGGTTGCCTACTCCATTCCTCTCTAGAAAATCAAGACTCCCAGTGGCAACATTTTTCAAGTCTTTTAGCTATTTCTTCTGGCATATGATTCAATATTTCTAAATAACATCCTTATAGCACTCATTCTCGGTTCAACTTCAGACGTTATCTTTTGATTTCTGAGTTAGGATATAGGTTTGGATACCATGACAGAAACTAAAATGGCAGTGCCTTAAAATTAGAAGCTTATTTTTCTCTTATAAATAAGCATCAAGTTAGAAAGACCTTTATTCACCTGATCCAAGATGGCTTGTCACCATGACCACATTTCATCCAATGGAATCATGGAGAAGGGAGTGGGAAAAACAAGATACGTTCCTTTTACGGGCACAACCTAGAAAATGTACATATTAAACACCCCAAATTTGTTCCACAAATGTGTTTAACAAATTTAGCTTATTTTAAATGTTTTCTCTTGTTATTGCAACTAAACAGATTTTTTAAAATACAGTTACATAATAAATGCGAAATCAGAACAGTGGTTCCCTCTGAGGAGGGAATGAAGGGGGATGAAATAAAGGAGAAGCTGAAACTGAGTTATGGTTAATGTTTAAGCCAAACATTTGGTGATGGGGTTGTAGTCTCCATTATATTATTCTGCTTTATAGTTTGCATATATTATTTTATATGTATCAAATATTTAAAATAGATTACAAGAAGACAAAGTGAGATAGATATAAAATACTAGAAAATAATAACAAGTAAGGCTGGAAGTAGGTTACCTGAATTAAGGTATTTCTAGGATCCTTATAATGTACAGAGCAAGTTTGATTACTATGAGACTTTAAGCTAGATAAGCATGTTAAAATAGCGTGGGTAACAATTAAGAATAAATGAAACAACAGAAGGACATTCAAACCAGAAGTCAGGAAAGAAAAATAAAACATAAAAATAGTAGAACTGATAAAAAATACCAAATAAGATGTAGAAATTAAGCCAAATAATCAGCAAGCACAACGAATATAAGTGACTATACTCACTCATTAAAATATAAAGACCATTAGGGGGCACTGGTTGACTCGGTTGAGCGGCCAACTCTTGATTTTAGCTCAGGTCATGATCCCAAAGTCATGGGATCAATCCCCTCATCAGGCTTTACACTGAGTGTGGAGCCTGCTTAAGATTTTGCCTCCCTCTGCCCCCTCCCCTGCTCATACTCTCTCTCTCCCTCCCTCTCTCTCTCTCTCAAAAATAAAAATAAGTATGGGGCGCCTGGGTGGCGCAGTCGGTTAAGCGTCCGACTTCAGCCAGGTCACGATCTCACGGTCCGTGAGTTCGAGCCCCGCGTCAGGCTCTGGGCTGATGGCTCAGAGCCTGGAGCCTGTTTCCGATTCTGTGTCTCCCTCTCTCTCTGTCCCTCCCCCGTTCATGCTCTGTCTCTCTCTGTCCCACAAATAAATAAAAAAACGTTGAAAAAAAAAATTTTAAAAAAAATAAAAATAAGTAAAACAAACCTTTAAAAAAAAAAGATAAAGACCATTAGGTAAGCATAAAAATAAAACAAAACAAAAAAAAAACAAAAAAAAACAAAAAAAAACCCGCTGAATGCTGTGTATGAGCACATCTTAAATAGAAGAACACAGGTTCAAAGTAAAAGGGAAAAAACACTATACACCCAGAATATATTAAACAACAAAAAAAATCGCTTTCATGACATCAGGGAGAAAATATACTTTAAAGCCAAAAACATTACAGTTAAAGAAAAGCACTACATCACAGCAATGTTTTAGTTTACTTCAAAAATATAACTATAAACTACTGTGACCTAATAGTATGGCCTCAAAATATACCAAAAAAACCAAAAAAAACAAAACCCAATCCATGATAAAGATCAAAGCTATGTCCCATCTCACCTTCAGAAACCTGTTCTGTCAATATTAGACCTATTACCTGAGCTCCAGCTCCACCCACCCCCGCAGCTGGATTCCGGCTGGATTGGCCAATGGGAACGCACTTCTCTCTTTCTTTACCAAACATCGTTTCCGTGGCAACAGCAGCATCTGCACTCCGGTCCAGATCCCACCTGCTTATCCTGCCCAACGTTCTAGTCATCTAGCCTCCCTTTATTCCTGCTATTCCCAGTGTCTAAATTTCCTCGTTTCCTCTTCTGCTTTTTGGCTCTTCCGCCACAAGGGTAACCAAGTATATGCCTACAGTTTATCTTGTTGCAAATACTCAGAGTGGTTCCTGTTTTCATGGTTAGCCTCGTCATTAGTATTCTATTGTTTCCATAGCAAATCGCCACAAATTAAGCGGCTTAAAACCACACGGATTTATTATCTCGTGGTCGTATGGGTCAGGAACCCAGTGGGCTTGGCTGGTGCCTCTGCTCTGAGTTTCATAAGGGCTGAAATCCAGGTGTCAGTAGGGCCGCTTCCTTTCTCGTTTTTTCCAGCTTTATGGAGATATAATTGACATATAACACTGTGTAAGTTTAAGGTGCACAATGTGATGATGTGATACACGTATATACTGTGAAAATGATTACCACAAAAAGGTTAGTTAACACATCCATCACTTCACATAATTACAACTTTCCTGTAGTGAGAAATATATGGTTTACTCTCCTAGCAACTTTCAAGTATACAGTACGGTGGTGTTAATTATAGTCATCACGATGTATATTAGATCCCCAAAACTTATTCATCTTATAACTAGACGTTTGTGGCCTTTGACCAACATCTTCCCATTTCCCCTACCCCCCAGTCCATCAACATCTTCCCATTTCCCCTACCCCCCAGTCCATGGCAAACCACCACTCTATTTGCTGTTTATATGGATTTAGCTTCTTTTTTTTTAAGGTTCTACATGTAAGTGCGATCATGGAGTCATTGTCTTTTCCTTTCTGACTTACATCACTTAGCACAATGCCACCAAGATCCACACATGTGTAATATTCCATTGTGTGTGTGTGTGTGTGTGTGTTCATCTGTTGATGGATACTTAGGTTGTTTCCATGTACTGACTATTGTGAATCATGCTGAAATAAGCATTGGAGTACAGATATCTCTTTGAGATGGTGATTTCATTTCTTTTGAATATATACCCAGGGGTGGGATTGCTGGATCATACAGTAGCTCTATTTTTAATTTCTTGAGAAATCTCCATACTGTTTTCCACAGTGGTTATAACAATATACATTCCCACCAAGAACACACAAGGATTCTCTTTGTTCCATATCCTCACCAGCACTTACTATATCTTGTCTTTTTTATAATGCTTATTCTAACAGGTGTGAGGACATATTTTTCATTTGCATTCCCTAACGATTAGTGATGTTGAGCACCTTTCCATGTACCTGTTACTCATTTGTAGTTCTTCTTTGCAAAAATGTCTATTTAGATCCTCTGTCCATAAATTGGATTGTTTGTTTTACTTCAGATTATTTGGTTTTTGCCAT
The DNA here is from genome assembly GCF_046562875.1 of Panthera onca. NCBI lineage: Eukaryota > Metazoa > Chordata > Mammalia > Carnivora > Felidae > Panthera > Panthera onca. The sequence continues at coordinate 13,240,882 of NC_138342.1, forward strand.
TGAATTGGCTCTAGCTTGGATTTCCAGTCTTCTGTTGAACAAGAATGGTGAGAGTGATCACCCCTGTCTTATTCCTGATTCTAAATGAAAAGCTTCCAGTTTTCTACCATTGGGAATGATGTTAGCTGTGGGTTGTTCATAGGCTTTATTATGTTGAGGTATGTTACTTTATACCCAATTTATTGAATTATCATAAAGTGGTGTTGAATTTTGTCAAATGCTTTGTCTGCATTTATTGAGAGGATCTTACAATTTTTACCCTTCATCCTATTAATGTGCGTATCACGTCTATTGATTTGCATATGTCGGACCATCCCTGCATATGATACAAGGGATGAATCCCACTGTCGTGGTGTATGGTCCTTTTAATGCGTTATTGAATTCAGTTTTCTGGTATCGTGCTGAGAATTTTGGCCTCTGTATTCATCAGGAACATTGGCCTGTAGTTTCCTTTTCTTGTCGTGTCCTTATCTGACCTCGTATTAGGGTGAACTGGCCTTGTAAAATGAATTTGGAAGTGTTTCTTCAATTTTTTGGAAGAGTTTAAGAAGGGTTGGCATTAATTCTTCTTTAAATGGTTGATGGAATTCACCCATGAAACCATCTGGTCCTGGGCTTTTCTTTGTTGGAAGGGTTTTGATTACTGCTTTCATCTCATCTGGCAGAATGGATGGCCATGTCTCTTGCCAGGTCCCCTGAGTGGACCGGGCTTGTCCCTGACCGTGGCAAAAAGGGCTAGAGTCAAGTTTAGGGTCTTTTCAGGGCCTTCAGGACTAGTGCTAGTCCTGCTCATATCCTGCAGCTGTAAGGGGATTGGAGTCAAGTAGAGGGCCTCTTCAGCATCTCTGGGGGTGCAGATAGGAGTGTCACCTGCAGGGTCTCTGTGCCAGCAGGACTATTCATGAACTGTGACTGGGATGGGTGGGAGTTCAGTTATAGGACCCTTTCAGAATCCATATCCTGACCAAGTTTAGCAGGCATACCTTCAGGGATTCCCAGACTGTGACCAAGAGGGGCTACAACTGGTTTATGGGTCACTTGAGAGTCCACAGCTGAGACTGAGGTCTATATGTCTATCACCCAATGCATGGCATGACTTTTCCCTTGACAAATGCTGCTGATGACAGAACCAAAGCCAAACAGGGTTTTAGCTGAGTCCTTAGGGGTATGAAGCTATTTCTGGATCTGCAGCCCAGACCATAATCAGTGAGTTAGCCACCTGGGTGCAGGCCTGCCTTCCCAAAGTGGCTCTTCTCGGTCTTGGACTGCACCAGAGTTTCACCGTCTCTTACCTGAATCCCAAACCTCCCACAAAGGCACTTTTGTCCATGGGTGGAGGCCAAATTGCTCTTGTTAAGGGTAAGATAGCTGTGAGGGATGTCCCATTTGGTCTTCTTGCTGACCTGTATTCCCTTCTGGAGGCCAAGGGAGAATCTGTATCTTAGGATATTCAGTTATTGGCAGAATTTAGTTCTGTGCAGTTGTAGACCTGAGCTTTCCATTTCCCTGCTGGCTACCTTCCAGGAGCTGCTCACAACTTCTAGAGACTGCCTGTATACCTTGGCCCATGGCCCCTTCTTCCATCTTGAAAGCCAGCAACAGTGGGTGTGGTCCTCATCAAGGTGTATCCTTTCTATCTCTTCTGCCTCCTTATCTTTTACAAGTTCTAACTAACTGTTTCATTTTATTCCTCTGACTATAAAGACCCATGGGACTATATCTGGGCCACTTGAATAATCCAGAACAATATTTCAATTTTAGGATCAGCTGATTAGCAACTTTAACTCCAACTACAAAGTTCGTTTTGCAATGTGCCATAACATATTTGTAGGCCAATTACCAGGGAATAAAGATCATGGTCCCACCTAGTTAAGACTAGCTTGACTCCCAAGGAGTGATTCCTGACAAGACCTGGTATAAAAGGGAATATTACTCTGAAAGAGTGGGCTCAGACCTTGCACTCTTCCCCCGGCACTCTGAAAGCCCCAAGGTGGTGGTTCAAGGCCCTCCCAAAAATGCAGCACAGAAGTTAAGCTGACTGGTTAGGACTTCATGCCTCTTTCTTTTTCTCCCCTACATTTTGCAAGTAGGAAGTAAAGGCTCAGAGAAACCCAGTCATTGCTCAAAGTCACAAACTCAGTTCATGACAGTGCAATTGAAATACCTGATATTCATTCATTTATCCGTTCAATAACACTTGCTAAACCCTACCAGCTAACTGGACCAGGGAAACAAACATGAAATAAACCTTGCCAATCCACCTATCAGAGATTTTTGTCTGTTTTCCTAAGATACAAATGCAGTTAACATGTTTGCATACTTGATGTTAGTTCAGTAAAGTTTCCCACACATTTTTACATAAAAGTTTGATTTTCTCTAAGAACATCTGCTTCAGCTCAAAGGCAGCTGTCAGGGTGATAGGACCTGATTCAAACCCAAGCTGTGTGTCCTTAGGGAATTCACTTAGTGATAGTATTTACCTGAAAGGGCTGTTGTGAGCAGGGTTGAGTAGTATCTGCACGTCACTGGGAACTAGCATATAGCAGGTGCTCAGTAAGTGATAGCCGTGATCGTTGTCATTACCCAACCTCCCTGAGCCTCAGTTTTATTTTTTATTAAGTGGGCACAATAATAAGCATATCATGGGGTGATTACATGAGGAAGTATCAATAACACATGTGGCACACAGTTTGTACAAACACACCTCCCCTTCCTCCCTCCTTAACAACCTCACTAAACTGATTCTTTTTGTGGCTTACTTACACCTTCAATAAAACACTTCAGGAAAGGTCTGTGATAGAGAGGCAATGCAGCAGGGGTCAGGATTTCAGGGTTCTTTAGAGGATCTGAAACTACCCTCCTGCGTGACTTTAGGCAAGGGGTTTGGCTTTTATGATCCTCAGTTTCCTCATCCATGAAGAACAGAATGCTCTAGAAAATAGTCTTCACCCCCTACTTTGGTTTTAAATTAATCAGAGAGTTACGCCAGTCTCTAGGAATAGAATCTTCCGAAATGCACAAGGCCTGCAAATCCCTTCATCATGCAGTTTTAGGGGGTCAGTCTCCCTGCTCACTTCATTTTCTTTTTGCTGATGTGGCTGGTCTCCCCAGGGAGATCTTGGATGGACCAAAGGATGACACAGGAAACTGGAAGCCAGGTGAGACCCAGAGAGAAACCCAAATACACAAGAGGGCCCCAGACCTGAGACAGATAGGTGGCTTCCGGAGCAGCAGCCCCAGAGGAAGAAACAAACTCAGGCTGTCAGAGGAAGCGTTGTAAAGAGAAAACCATGACGGAGCAGGTAGTAGGAAGTGGCTCTTATTAACATTCTCCACTGTCCAGTGATGCAGCATCCATCCCTGGAGCGTGGTGCCCCCACGTTAGGACCTGGCAGGCCTCCATGCTGAAGGAGGCCATGCAGCTACCTGCCCTATGGGAAGAGGCCAAGAACAGCACAAGGGGATCTGGAAAGAAAATACACCAACCTGACCCAGAACCAAGCACAGAGTCAGGCGAGGCCAAGGTAGGAGCAGTAAATTATGTGTTAGTGAGAAGCCAGCACCCCCAAAACAGAACTGTCTCTTACCCACCTCAGAAAGAGTTCTTTGGGGTTTGCTAGAAACAGAGACTCTGTTAAGCTGTCTCAAAAAATAAACATTTATTGTCAGGACGCACAGTCAACAAAAGAGACTGGATCACAAAAGAAGCCAGTTTGTTGTCTTCAGTTCAAGGCATCACCAATGCTGGGATTTTTCCGTTTGTTCTCTCCTTCTATTTATGTCTTCTTGTTCTCTGACAAACTGGCTCGCTTTCTGTATTTTCTGAGTGACATTCCAAAAGGAGAAAATCTGGCTATTCTAGCTGATTACCATTGCCCTTACTTTTCAGGCCAATCTTCATTATGGCTCAGTGGCCAGCCGACGAATTGGCTGCCTTCAAGTCAAATATTTACTACCAATCTAGTAAGTAGCAACTCTTTATTTAAGGAACTATGTCAGAGTGACCTGTTGTGGGTGGGACTGATAGCCTTCAAAGGTAGTGGTGAATAGCAGGTGTCATGTTGAACATGTCTAGTGAACATCCATGTAAAAAACAGTAATTAAGAGACTATAACGGGCTGGTACTTACTAAGCTCTGGACCCCAGGAAGTTCCCATTTCTGCCCCTCAGGGTCCAATCAGTGGCAGCATCTACAAGGACAGAGACCCCACCTAATGTATCACAGGGACCTGATATCTTGGCCTTATGCGTGACAGGAAGGGAACCAAGGGAGGAAGTAAATAGAAGGACCTAGACAGACAGAGGGTTCCTAGAAAATGCAGTTCCATAAATTGTTCTGGATGGATTTTTGCCTGGGTTCTGGGTCGTCCCTGATGGAGTCACTAGTATCACAACCTGTGCACCCAAATGCATTCCTTCCCGTCCTTTCTGTTCCAGCTGATGATTCCCAAAATAATGCTCATACCTATAGATTCATTAGTTGGGAATCAGACAGACCTGGGATCTATCTCTGGCTCAGCTGTGTGTCCTTGAGCGAGTCACTTAGCCTCTCTAAGCCTCAGTGTCCTCATCTATAAAATTACACTAAGAAAACCTACTGTATGCATGGACCACTATGTTCGGGATCATTCTTTCCATTGCTATTGGCATGTGACTGAACAGTGTTGGCCTCTTGAAAGCAGTTGTCATTCCTTCTGTGACAGGAAATGGATGGAGGCTTGGAAAGAAAGGAGGAAGGACTTCAAGGCATTGCTTCCAAGGCAGAAGCAATGTGAAGGTACCTGTGTGAAGGTAGAAGGGGAATAGTGTCAGGGCCCCTGAGGTCACGGGCTCCAGAACCAGTGTCTTACACAGCCATCCTGGGGATGGGCTGGTGTCAGATTGGAGACAATCGAGAGTTATAATGTCAGAGTCCAGGCCAGTGCTGACTCAGAGAATCCTTGGCTGATGCAACTCTGAGGTGGCTGAAAGGTCCTTTCCCACTCACTGCTGGAGCATCTTGTCCACATTCTGTTACACTGCTGGGACGGGAGCCCAGAGACAGCATTTTGGGGAGAGATTCCCCTTTCCTCCTGGAGATGCCCTATCACCGGATGAAATGGCCTGGTGCCCAGAGCGGCACAGGAGATTCAGGAAGAAAAGTATGACCCCTAGAGGGCACATAACAGGGCATAGTCTTCTGTTTTCAAGATCAAGGCTACATGACAGCTACAAAAGCAATGAGAAGAGAAAACAGGGGCTGAGGATGGGTTTATGAGATTGCCAAGTTTCCCCTTCAAGAACAATTTTGGGGCAGGATGGGATCTTTTGAACTATGTAAACCCTAAAATTCTTGGATAATTCAGGGTAGTAAAGGAGGAGGTATTGGCTGTTCTATTAATCTGGATATGTGGGTGCTGTAGAGAGCTTTAATCTTAAAAACCAAAGTGATAGAAGCCTTATGCCAGCTCCCGCACCCCGTAGGGGAAAGACATTGTATTATTGTTCTGAGGAAGCTACAAGGACATAGGCCTGGAAGAAATGATACTATGGGCTTTGTACACAGCTCCCCAGGGATTGAAAGTCCACTCAGGGACTTTCACTGTATCAGGCCCACTGAGGTCTTCATTTGGGGCGGGGTTTTGATACCCTCGTGTGGACTAACCCAGATGTCTTTGTACTGTCAAAGAATCTAGACACTGCATGGAGCCATGCGGTCTCTAGCTCCATGGCTGCCTGTTGGAACTTGAAGTTCACATGCAGCTTTGCCAATAACAGGATACAACAGAGCATGCTCAGAGCAGTGGGGCTGAGCGGGCTGTGAAGGAAAGATGGTCTCCATTCGATCTGGAAGCTGATAACGTTCTCCCACCTATGCTAATCTTACCTTGGCACCTACTGCACCACTTGCTGTATATCTGAAGGTTCATCTTCCTCAAATCCTTTGCTCAAATGTAAAATATGTGTGACAATATTCATCTGCAAGAAGGAAAATCATAAAGAACTTAACGCTCAGATTCTGCTCTACACACAGCTGTGCTATTAATTTTGGCATTTCGGCTTTATTCATGAACCACTTGACACCCCACACAGCAGGATGTTTAGGGTGACTATGATGAAATTCATACAAAGGAAACTATTTAAATATCTGTCTAATTCATATAGATTAATTTAGTTCAAGTATAATTTAGGGCCTTTTTGAATTTGCATTACCAAGTTATTATTTTCTTGGTAAAATAAATTTTCCTTCTCACTCTTCTCTAACTGTACACAGAAATAGACAAGAGATGGTCATCTGGAACTTCCATTGCCATCCATGGAAAATTCTAGAAGCTATTATTTAATCAACTAGTTCCATGTGAGTGGCTTATTGAATAAAGGAGGAATTACTTTGGGGGGAGATATTTTGGAACGTAAAGAGCTTAAATCTGAATGGGGAGCATGAGTGAGGAAAAACATGACCCTAGCGTGTTGAGCATATCGGTGTTAGACTGAGGTCAGCATGTCATTTGTGACTCTACTGAGCAAAGGATATGAGCAAAAAAGAACTGGCTTTCATTTTATCTATTATGTGCCAGCTATTGCACATATTTTAAATACATTATTTTTTTGAGGTTATGTTTCAAGCTAATATGTATATTGCCTCACTTATCTTATTAAACATAATAATAGTATTGGCATCATAGAATCGTAAGGTAATGTATGTGGCCAACCTTTGGTCAGATTCATCTTTGGTCTAATAGACTGTGGATCAGAATGGGTATATATGGTGGAGACGCATTGCTAGAGACACCTCTGTGTGCACAGGGAGTGAAGAGAGGGCATTTCTAGAGGAAAGAGAATATGGTGAACTCTACAAAGACTCCAAAAAGTGCCTTCTAGAGTAAATCTGTACATGGCTCTCTAGTCCTTAGTTTCCTCCTCTGTAAAATTGGGGTAATAGTAGGACCTTCTTCTTAGGATCGCCGTGAGGATGAAGTGAGAAATATAAAATATTTTAGATAATGATTATGCATAATCAGCTCTTTCCAGGCACATGTCGACCAGCTCACTCTTTTTTTCAGTGAAGGTTCTGAGACACCACTTCTTTTAAAAAGCTCTCTATAACTCCCAAACTCTAGATTAGTTTCCTCAATAGGTGTTCCCATTTGAATCTTGTTCTTACCCAACAGGGTGCTTATCACACTCTAATATAATTATATATTATATTATATTATATTATATTATATTATATTATAATTATAATATAATATAATATAATTATAGTTGGTGCAATATGTATATTGCAATTATCTGCCCCCAGAGTGAGTATCTGAGTACCTTAAGGTCAAGGAATAAGTTGTACACACTATTTTATCCCCAGAGCCCAGAACAGTACTTAGTTGACACTATGAACTTAACATTTCTTTAATAAATAAAGTTGAACCCTTAGCATCATTATGTCATCAACTTGCTATCATTATTTTATAGATGAGGAAACTGAGTCCAGAAAAATATTAAGTAACTTACTCTGGTTTACCCCTTGAGTAAATGAGAGGGAGCAGGATTTGCATCCAAGACTCTTGAGTCCAAAGACCATGCTTTCCCACTAGGTATGAGGCCTCATTAGGCCAAGATCTGTTGAGAATTTCTTTCTATGTGCTGGGTATATCACTATATAGTTCCATTTCATCTGGTTTAGACTTTGGAACAATCTTTGATGCAAGTGTGTACGTTTGCCACGTGAAGAAACTGTGGCTTACATGCCCAAGGTCATGTGGCAGCACTAAGATCCAGTCTTCCACATCCAGAGAAACCATTTGTGATCATAAGTCAGGCATCCAGCGAGCCCCAACAGCCACACCAGCAAACCCCAACAGTCAGATCCAACATGAAAGACCACAAGGCCTAAATGGATCAAACTTCTCCCCCTGAAACATTCTGACAGGCTTTGTTGATTTCTGGATTTTGCCTTCCTGTCCTGTCCCCCAGCAGCAGCACCATGCTGCTCCAGTGGGCTATTTATAGACCACCTGAAATATACTTCAGAATAGCTCATATGTATCCGTTGCAAAGTATTGTGGGAGTAATTCCTTTCTCAATGCCCAGGGAAAATTGAGGGGGTAAAAGAGAATAAAATAGTTGGGGAGGTGGGGGGAAAGAAGTATACTGCTTAGGGTGTTTGAAATCTGTTTATAGATTGGCATTTTTCTCTTTCCTCTTTTTAACATCTCCATCAAGTCTCTGAATGTTTATTAAAACGTTTGGCAAAAGGGAATATCTTATTTAAATAATGCTCTTTAGGTAATATGCTGTTTTGTAAGCATCACACAAGCTTTCTTCCTACTGTCTTCTTCACATGGTTAAAGGAAAGGAAGATTCAGGATCATAGTTTGAAAAATAATAAAGAGCTAGGTTGCATTTCCTCGGCGGTCAGTTCCTATTATGCCAGCCATCTTCTCTTTGGCTGGTAAAATGCAATTGGAAGTTGTAAAATAATTAACCCAAAACGACAATAACCATACTATTGTCTATCAAAAACCTCCTTGGTTAAGAATAAAATAGTGACTCTAGCTCTTAAATACTGATCCAGTATAAAAGGCTAACCTAGAATCTAAATCATCATTTCTTCAGCATCTTGTCAAGCATTGGAAAGAATAATATAAAAAAGAAACCACCAAATTCTGCCTTCAAATTGTCCCTCAAAAAGAAAAGACAGCCAAGATACACACCAAACTCTTACAATGCCATAGCCCACCAACAGCAGGGCAGGGGAAAGGATTCCAAAGGAGGGTCCAGGAGACCTGGTGTTTTGGTCAGTTCAGGCTGCTACGATAAATACTGCAGACCACAGGACTTAAACAACAAACATGGATTTATAACAGTTCTAGAAGCTGGAAGTCTGAGATCGGTGTGCCAGCATGGGCAGGTTCTGGTAAGAACTCTTCCTGGTTTGCAAATAGTCATCTTCCTCACAAGGCATAGAGAGTAACCATGTCTCTTCTGACTTTTCTTTTAAGGGCGCTAATCTCTTTCATGAGGGCTCCACCCGCATGACCTAATTAGTTCCCAAAGGCCCTGCTTCCAAATAATGTCACACTGGGGACTAGGCTTCAATGTGTGGATTGTGGAGGAACACAAGAATTCAATCCATAGCAGCTGGGTTCTAGAACCATCTTGGATGCCAACTTGCTCTTTCACACCCCTCTCTGGGCCATCATTTCCTCACCTGCAGACGACCTCTTCTCTCTCTTAGAGAAAACTAAAGCTCTGAATGCCACAGGCAGATGGCCGGCAGTATGAACGAGAAGTGTGGACACTGAGGAAGAAAGGCAGGGGCTTCTCAATGCACGCAGGGGAAGTCTCTGGGGCAAATGGGACTTAAGATGAATGGAAACTCACTCCCCTGGGAAGGAGGACCAGTGTGCCTACAAAGAGAGCAAGGTACAGATCAGGAAGGAGAGCTCCAGATGGTGATAAAAAGAGTAAAAACTGTCAAAAGGAGGTTCAAAGACAGCAATAGGGTCAGAAGGAGGGTTCAGGGAAAATCAAAGAAGCTTTTGGCTCCTTCCCCTAATTCACCCTCTACAAAGGTGGCACAAATTTTTTTCTACCACCCGGTAAGATGGTATCACTTCCTCGAACAGAATCTCTCAATGACTACCTATTGCCTTCACTATTAAAACAAAACGAAACAAAAAAACTGACTACCCTTCTTACACACAATTTCTTACCCTTGATTTCAAAATTCAATCATCTCTAAAACCCAGTTTCCTCCTATATATTTGGCAGAATAAGTTGATCTAAACTAACATAAGGCTCTTTGTGTTCTTTCTTTCTTGGGTGTGACTATTAATTGTCAGCAAAGATTGTCCATAGTGATGGTAAGAAAAGAGGGTTATAGTACAATGCATAGAAGGATCTAGAGCTTTGAGTCTAAGAAAGAAAAAATGATATAACTGCATTAGAACTGGCATTCACAAAAAAAAAAAAAAAAGCTGGTTGAGGGTTCCATGGCATCACAGAGCTGAAGTTGATGAGACTATGACTTCCTTTAGAGTAAAGGCAATATATGACGATGTTCTATAAAATGTAGGGGCACCTGGGTGGCTCAGTCAGTTAAGTGTCTGACTTCAGCTCAGGTCATGATCTCACAGTTCATGGGTTTGAGCCCCACATGGGGCTCTGTGCTGACAGCTCAGAGCCTGGAGCCTGCTTCGGATTCTGTGTCTCCCTCTGTCTCTGCCCTTCCCCCACTCATGCTCTCTCCCACACTCTCTCTCTCTCTCTCTCAAAAAATAAATAAATATTAAAAAAAGTTTAAAGTAGGAAAAAAATTGAAAAGCAGACATTTTTTAAACCACTCTGAAGTCTCATCACGTAAAGTCAGCCCACCAATTATTTGCAATATAAATTTTTATTTTAAGGGATTTTTTTTAAAGCTGGATGTTATCTGTTAACTTTCTCTTAATCAATGAATGAAAGTGATTATTTTACTACACCTTATCAACATTAGGGACCATTATTTTGTTTTAAACACCAACTGTTTGGATGGGGAATTTTTGAAAGGGGAAAATAAGCCCTCACTATTGTTTTCATTTGCATTTATTTGGTTACTCAGGGAAGTTTTAAAAAAAAATGTGTGCCGTCATTTACCAACATACTTGATATTTGTGTTTTGCCTATTTATATCCTTTCTCCGTGTATTTCCTGGGGTCCTGGTATTTGTGTTATTGAATTCATATGAGTTTTACATTTATTACGAGAAGTTACCCTTTGTCAAACTTCCTACAGCATCATCTCTAGTTTTGTTGATTGCTTTTTAATCTTGGTGATTTTTTTTTTGATGTATAAAAGTTTTAAATTTTTATGTAGTCACATCTATCAATCACATCCTTAGTGATTTATTCCATCAATTCTAAGCTTAGAGAACTCTCCCCCTCAGGAGGCTTGATAAATATTCACATCTATTTTCTTCCAGATTTTCTAACAGTTAAGGTTTTTAAATATTTAACTCTTTAATCCATCTGGAATTTATTCTGATGTTCCTAGTGAGGTAAGAAATGTTCAAAATTCTTCTAAAAAATAAAACACTTAACGCCTCACATGTTTAGCTGATATTAGCATAAACCTTGAAGGCCAAGTGGTACCAGCTTCAAAGGCGGCAAATTTCTTAATAGAGTTTAGGATTTCCCCCCTTAATAGCACAGCGTACAAAATACACACACTTGCCAGTCATTGCTCTAAGTGAGTTTATCAGCAAGCTGCACACCCAGCATATGGTCTCTTTTTCATTATTAAGAAAAGTAAGTAATAAATAGGAACTGGGGCTCCCACCAATCATTAGCAAATCCTCCAAAGAAAATTAAGCACATATTGGAATCTTGTCCCCAGTGGACTCCTGCAATCTCTCTGACTGAATCATTTCACCAAAGAAAACTTTTCCCTCCTTCCAATCTCGTTAAAAGTACGCGGTGACTCATTCCAAAGAGCACATGCAGAAGAAACCAGAATACACGCGTTTGATTTCTCTCCACGCTGGGGAAACATTCCTGCCTCTCCCTGCCTTCCAGCCCAAAGGCAGCCACGTCTGGAGCTGCACTGAAAAAGATTTGTGGCTTATTGTCCTGATGGATGCCAGAGTAATGGAATCGCTCCGTACTTTGTCCTGGAAAGGCAGGCCAACAAGGCATTGTGCTATTGACGGCTCGCATTATAATGGAGAAATATTAGGGGGATATTTCAATAGCCACCCAGAGGAGAGGCAGTGGCTATAAGCATGCCACAGACTGCTTCCAAGGAGAGTAAAAGGGACATAAAAAAAGGGTGGGGGGGGCAGGGAAGGGGTGGAAATGTTCAGGGAGGGGAAAAAAAAAGTCCGCTCAGAGAATACATGTGAATGCAAAGCCTGTTTGCTAGCCTGGCTCTCTAGAGAGGGCAGTAAGGATTCCTGGTATGTGAACTCCACAATTACAGCGTTATTAATTTATGCAGCTCTGCAGACCACACGTGGGACTTCATGGTAATTAAGTTACAGATAAAGTCAGGTTAGTTTCCCTCTGAAGATAAACAGTTACGTTCTGTTTTTACACACGCACAAGGAAAAATTGGCAGATTTTTAGCCAAAGAAGAGTATCTGGTAAACATATATTTCATGCAGAACCTGTCAGTAACATAATATCTTAAAAAAAAAAAAAAAAAAGACCACCTAGCACCTAGAAATAGATTTAACAGAGCAGTAGAATGATGGAGACTTAGCCGGTAAACCACTCCATGATAGAAGTGAGTAGGGAGGTTGGAGGCAAGAGGCTTAATGAGTCCCTCCTATGTGGCCCACATTAGCAATGTGCAAACGTTCAAGTAGACACTGGAGACAAGGATAAAACCCGTTAGCATGGTCACCTGGAATGATCAGAAACGGATTGAACCAAAACACAAGCCTTAAAAAGTGGCATACACTGAATCTAGCAATTTTACTCCTAATGATTCATTCTAGGTAAATAACCACTGTGATGGCTACATTTGGGGGTGTCAACCTGACTGAACCACAGGGTGCCCAGATATTAGTTGAAACTTTATTTCGGAGTGTGTCTGTGAGGGTGCTTCTGGATGAGATTAACTTTTGAATTCTTAGACTAAGTAGAGTAGGTTGTTCTCCCCAGTTGGGTGAGCCTTATTCAATCAGTTGAAGACCTGAATAGAATAAAAGGCGGAATAAGAAAGAATTCATTCTTTGGGCGGCTCAGTCGGTTAAACGTCCAACTCTTGATTTCAGCTCAGGTCATGATCTCATGGTTCGGGGGTTTGAGCCCCACATCGGGCTCTCCACTCACAACACAGGGCCTGCTTCAGATCCTCTGTCTCCCTCTCTCTGTCCCTCCCCCACTCGTGCTAGGTCTCTCTCTCTCTCTCAAATAAACGTTAAAAATTAAAAAAAAAAAAAAAGAATTCTTTCTCTCTGTCTGTCTGTCTCTGAGCTGGGACATCAGTCTCCACCTGCCTTCAGACTCAGACTCTAGAACACCTTTGGCTGTCCTGGTTCTCAGGCCTTTGGACCTAGACTGGAACTGTATCAGTCTCCTAGTCCTCAGTTTACTACCTGCAGATCTTGGACTTCCCAGCCCCCATAACCACATGAGAGAATTGCTTACAATAAATATATGTGTATTTCCTGTTGGTTCCGTTTCTCTAGAGAACCAAGACTAATAAAATCGTGGATGTGTGCAGAGATTTTCCTACAGAGATGTTCATCACAGTATTGTTTATTAATTTTTTTAATGTTTATTTATTTATTTTCAAGTGAGAGAGAGGGACAGAGCATCAGTGGGGGAGGGACAAAGAGATAGGGAGACACAGAATCCGAAGCAGGATCCAGGCTCTGAGCTGTTAGCACAGAGCCTGGTGAGGGGCTCAAACCCACGAGCCATGAGATCATGACCTGAGCTGAAGTCGGACACTTAACCAACTGAACCACCCAGGCACCCCCACAGTATTGTTTATAATAGCAAACATTTGCAAGCAACCCACCTTTTTACCTGATGTTTTACTGTGAACAAATCTCCATCCTATTGATATATCTCTGGACCCTTATCTTGAAGGACTAGAGTCTTCCATTGATGAATGCACCATAATTAGTTTAATCAATATACACAGGATTTAAAAATTATGTTACATAAGCTCTGTATTATGTTCACTAAAATGAAAAGAGCAAACTAAACAGACACCATAAATACTGTCTGTTTTACTTTTATTTTCTGCTTACTGAATCTCTCAGGAGTACCCTCTCCAGCAGTTCCAACAAAACGCATAGCTTTATTTGTTTTATTACCAATAAAATGCCTCCTCACAAGGCATTTTTATTGTATCTAGACTGTCATTTAAATGACCTATTTTTATGCCAGATTCTCTAATTGTGTCCCTGAGTAACCCACCTACCAGATGTATGTGCAAGGTACATTTCTCAAGGTTGTAAAAATATATATAGGAAAGTAAAGTCATGTAGACTATCTTGGTAAACCTTAAGAAAATGTTAAGACACTGTGTCAGTTAGTTACCTACTGCCACATAACAAATTATCTTAAAATTTAGTGGCTTAATGCAACAAACATTTACTATCGCATAATTTCTGCGGGTCAGGACTCAGCCTTGGCTCAGCAAGTTCCTCTGGCTCGGATCTCTTACGAGGCTGTAGTCAAGGTGTGGGCCAGGTTTGAAGTAATCTCAAAACTCAACTGAGAGGCCGATCCGTCTTTGTTTTTTTTTTTAATTTACACCCAAATTAGTTAGTGTATATTACAGCAATGATTTCAGGAGTAGATTCCTTAATGCCTTTTACCCATTTAGCCCATCCCCCCTCCCACACCCCCTCCAGGAACCCTCTATTTGTTCTCCATATTTAAGGGTCTGTTATGTTTTGTCCCCCTCCCTGTTTTTATATTATTTTTGCTTCCCTTACCTTATGTTCATCTGTTTTGTCTCTTAAAGTCCTCATATGAGTGAAGTCATATGATATTTGTCTTTCTCTGACTGACTAATTTCGCTTAGCTTAATACCCTCCAGTTCCATCCATGTAGTTGCAAATGGCAAGATTTCATTCTTTTTGATTGCCAAGTAATACTCCATTGTGTATATATATACCACATCTTCTTTATCCATTCATCCATCGATGGACATTTGGGCTCTTTCCATACTTTGACTATAAACATTGGGTGAAGAAATGGGCAAAAGACATGAATAGACACTTCTCCAATGAAAACATCCAGATGGCCAACTGACACATGTAAAAAATGCTCAACATCACTCATCATCAGGGAAATACAAATCAAAACCATATTGAGATACCACCTTACACCTGTCAGAATGGCTAACATTAACAACTCAGGCAACAACAGATGTTGGTGAGGATGCAGAGAAAGAGGATCTCTTTTGCATTGTTGGTGGGAATGCAAGCTGGTGCAGCCACTCTGGAAAACAGTTTGGAGGTTCCTCAAAAAACCAAAAATCGAACTACCCTATGACCCAGCAATTGCACTACTAGGCATTTATCCAAGGGATACAAGTGTGCTGTTTTGAAGGGACATATGCACCCTGATCTGTTTTTAAGCTCATTCAGGTAGTTGTTGACAAGAGTTGGTTTCTCATTAGTTGTTGCACTGGGACCTCCCTTAGTCCTTGTGTGACTTCTAGAGTGCAGCTCACAGCCAGGCAGCTGGTTTTACCAGAGTGAGGAAGTGGGTGTAAGAGGGAGTACACATAAGACAGAAGCCACAGTTCTTTATAGGTAGAGTTGCCATATTTAGCAAATAAAAATACATGACACCCAAAGCAGTGCTAAGAGGGAAATTTATAGCTGTATATGTGTGTGCATTAAAATAGAGGAATGATCTCAGAACTAGGAAAAGAAGAACTAAACCCAAAACTAGCAGAAGGAAGAAAATAATAAGGGTTAGAGCAGAAATCAGTGGAAAAAGGGAATAGAAAAACAAAAGGAAAAGACAACAGAATGAATAGTGGATTCTTCAAAATGATTAACAAAATTACAAAACTTTAGCTAGTTTAAGAAAAATAGAAGACTCAAATCAGAAATGAAGGACAGGACCTTTCAACCAATTTTATAGAAATAAAAAATTATCAGAGAATACCATGAACAATTGTATACCAACAGTTTTGATAACCTAGATGAAATGGACAATGTCCTAGAAACACACAACTTACCAGACTAAATCATGAAGAAATAGAAAATCTGAACAGACTTATAATGAGTAAGGAAATTGAACTAGTAACCAAATACCTTCCAACAAAGAAAAGCTCAGGACCAGATGGCTTCACTGATGAATTCTAGCCAAACATCTAAAGAAAAATTAACACCAATCCTCTTCAAACTCTCCCAAAAAATTAAAGAGGAAGGAATGCTTCCAAACTCTCTTATAAGGCCAGCATTACCCTGTACCAGAGCCAAAGATACTCCCAGAAAGAAAAAAAAAAAACTATAAACCAATATCCCTGATGAATATTAATGCAAAATTCCTCAACAAAATACTAGCAAATAGAAGTTAACAGACATTTAAAAGACTATAGACCATAACCAAATGGGACTTATTCCTGGAATGCAAGAATGGTTCAATGTATTAAAACTAATAAATGTAATACACCACATTAACAGAAAAGGGGGGAGGAAAAAGCATTTGACAAAATTCAACACCTTTTCATGATAAAAAAGAAAAAAAACACTCAGTAAACTAGGCACAGAAAGAAACTACTTCAAAATTATAAAAGCCATGTATGAAAACCCATAGCTAACATCACACTCAGTCGTAAAATCTTTTCCTCCAAGATCAGGAGTAAGATACAGAAGAATATTTTGTCCCTGCTATTCAACATACTACGGGAAGTCTCAGCCAGCACCGTTAAGCAAAAAAAAAGGAATAAAAGATATGCAAACTGGAAAGGAAGAAGTAAAATAGCCTCTGTTTTCAGATGACATGATCTTATAATTAGAAAACCCCAAAGGTTCCACAAAAAAATTGCTGGATGCAAAGTAAACATACAAAAATCAGTTATGTTTCTATCTACTAACAATGGATAACCTGGAAAGGAAATTAAGAAAACAATTCCATTTATAATAGCATCAAAAAGAATAAAATTCCTAGGAATAAAATTAACCAAGAGATCTTCCAGTTAAAATTAAATTTCAGATAAATACAGAATAGTTTTTAGTTTAAGTGTGTCCCAAATATTGCATGGGACATACTGACACTAAAAAATTATTCCATGTTTATTTGAAATTCAGATTTCTTCTCTAAGAGGCAAAATTGTTTAAAACTCCATGTTCATGTATAATTAAGAATTAATTATTAGTAACTATGAGTTATTTAAGGATTACAAAAACTTGTTTTTTATAAACCAGAAATGGCAACATTTTTGCACCGAAAACTTGAATTTATTACTCTCTCATGCCATCTGGGTACAAAACTTATAAGTTCTTTCAGAGAAAGAAAGTTCTCTGAAAGAACTTATGTAAATAATTGAAATTCCTGTAATTTGAAAGGACCAACTGTTTTCATCCGTGGCGTATCAGCATTGTCTTCAATTGGTTATGGCTTTCAGTTTCTACTATCTCTGACAGTTAAAATGATAAATTACTGTAAGTTTAGGAATTCTAATAGACTTTGTTAAGGACTCTGGTAAACCTCAGATTGTGTAGCAACATACATATCTTAAATATATTCTAGAACAGATAGGGCTGGGAGAATTAAATGAAGGTGATCAAAAGACACAAACTTCAGTTACAAGGTAAGTAAGCACTGGAAATGTAATGTCCAGCATGACGACTATAGTTAACCCTGCCGTATGGCATATTTCGTGAAGGTTGCTAAGAGAGGAAATCCTAGAAGCTCTCATCACAAGACAAAAAAAACAATGTTTTCCTTTTTTTTTTTTTTCCTAACTCCCAAGTCTATGATGCTAAAGACCCAGCTGGTCCTCACCATACACTGTATGTCCTTGTATTCATGAGAGCAAATGCTAAAGCCAATACCTCTGTAATCCAACACTCACCCTTCTCTCGGTATTTATTCCTAGAGTGTAATCTCTGTTGTCATAGATTTATTTTTTAACTAAAAAGTAGGATTAAGGGCCCCTGGGTGGCTCAGTCAGTTGAACGTCCAACTTCGGCTCAGGTCATGATCTCATGGTTTGTGGGTTCGAGCCCCACTTTGGGCTCTGAGCTGACAGCTCTGAGCCCGGAGCTGCTTTGAATTCTCTGCGTCTCCCTCTCTCTGCCTCTCCCCTGCTCACACTCTGTCTCTCTCTCTCTCTCTCTCAAATAAATAAATAAATAAATACACATTAAAATAAATATATAAATAAATAAATAACATTAAAAAAAAAAGATAAAAAATAAAGTTAGATTAAATAGGTTAGGAGGGTTTCTTAGCCTCCCTAATAAGACTGGCACGTAAGAACCGTACATTTAGTGGCCCTAGTGCCCTTGTGTATCTTGGAATCATTTTGCCATTCCATAAGCAGGAATGTGCTAAATATTTGTTATGTGTTGGTATTATGCTAATGGCTAAGAAAGAGGCCCAGAAATGTGACCTTCAACTGGGGGGACTGTACATCTGCAGTTCTGGGGACAGTCTATACTGACTATCCCAGTGTGGTTGTTTACAGCACTGTGCATTCCATTATCTCAAAAGATTTCTGGCTTGGATGATAACTTATATGGTCACCTCAGCTGTAGTAGAACTTTAAGAAACTTTCAAGCTCACTGGTAAGAATGGAAATATAAACTTGAAAAACAAATCCACTAATCCCTTTCTGTCTACAGTAGGCAGCTTCTAGAATGACTCCCAATGATCCCTGTCTCTTGGTACTCAGGTGGTTGGTCATTTCCTCCCTTAGAGTGTAGCTGGACCTAGTTCCTTTCTTCCAAAAAAATTGAATTTAGCAAAAGTTATAAAAATTGAATAAAATATGGTTTTTTGGGCTCAGTTTGCAGCCAATTAGGCGAATCATTCCAACTCACCATAGAGACATCAATACAAACAATATATTCATGAATATAAACAATTTCCAAGCTTATCTGGGAGCATGTTAAACATGCAGTTTACGACATCAGCAAAATTGCATTAAATTTCTATTGCTGCTATAACAGATTACCACACTCTTAGTGGCTTGAAAGAACACAAATTTATTACCTAATAGTTCTGGAGGTCAGAAGTCTGGCATAGTTCGGCTACAGACTTGGCTACAATGATGATAGCCACTACGCAGCAGCACTACATTTTCATTCTCAAGATTCTAAGGGATAATCCATTCCATGCTTTCCAGCTTCTAAAGGCCACCTGCATTCCTTGGCTCCTGGTCCCTTCCTGAAACTTCAAAGCCAGCAATGGCTCAGTGACTACTTCCCACAATGCATCACTCTGACCTCCTCTTCTGTCTCCCTCTTCCACTTTTAAGGATCTGATTATGTTGGATCCACCCCAATAGCCCAGGATAATCTCCCTGGCTGAAGATCAGCTGATTTGTAAATTTAATTCCATCCAATACCTTAAATTCCCCTTTGTTTTGTAACGTAACGTGCCTACAGGTTCTATAACCTTGTAACCTAACATATATATAGGTTCTATAACTTGAACATTTGGGAGGGGGCATTATTCTGCCTACCACAACTGTGTTTTCCAAAGTGCATTTTGGGGAACATCAGTTCAGTGAGACGGTACATGAGGAAAGGGTTCATGAGGAAATATGTTTATGAAGCGCTATAAACCATAGCTCAGTCTAGAAACATCACAAGGAAGTTTTACAATGAATAAAGCTGGCCAACTAACTGGAATATACAGCCCATTTGTTTTCTCAAAGTAACTGATAACATCCAAATGCTCCACAGAACATTATGTCCGTGAACTGATACGGGACTTCTGAATTCTGGCTTCCGCTTGCCTCTAGCTCACTGTGCGATCCTGATCCAGTCCCACGCCTCCCTCTGCTAAATGAGGGGAGGGCATGGCTCGGATGTTATCTGCTCCACTATTCTGTTTCCTAAAATGACCAAAAGGTTTCCTTCCAAACCCAAGACTCTATGAACCCCTCCAGCAAATATTCATTGAACATTACGCTGCAGGTAGGAACTGAGTTCATTTCTGGGGGCAAAATAATAGAAAAATGAGGCCCTCTCCTCAAGGAAATAACTCTTTTTTTAATGTTTCTTTATTTTTTAGAGGGAGAGAGAGACAGAGTGCAAGTGAGGGAGGGGCAGGGAGAGGGAGACACAGAATCTGAAACAAGGCTCCAGGCTCTGAGCTGTCAGCACAGAGTCTGACATGGGGCTTGAACCCACAAACCACGAGATCGTGATCTGAGCCTGAGTCGGACTCCTAACCAACTGAGCCACCCAGATGTCCCTCAAGGAAGTAACTCTTTAGTGAGAGACACAGTCATAAAAACAAAAATCCATGCAGCTCTTCTTTGACTTATGATGGGGTTATATCCTGATAAACCTACTGTAAGTTGAAAATATCATAAGTCGACAATGCGTTTACTACATCTAACCTACTGAACATCATAGCTTAGCCTAGCCTACCTCAAACATGCTCAGAGCACTTACATTAGCCCATAGTTAGGCAAAATCATCTAACACAAAGCCTATCTGATAACACCGTGTTGAACAGTTCATATCATTTATTGAATACTGTATGAAAGTGAAAAACAGAATGGTTGCATGGGCACAGAATGGTTGTCAGTGTAGGATCCAGCTGACCCTCGTGATCGTGTGGCTGCCTCTGCCCAGCATCACAAGAGAGCATGCACTGCATGTCACTAGCCCAGGAAAAGATCAGATTCAAAATCTGAAGTATGGTTTCCACTGGGCATAGCTTTCACACCATGATAAAGTCAAAAAATTATAAGTCAAGGGGCACCTGGGTGGCTCAGTCATCTGAGCGTCTGACTTTGGCTCAGGTCCTGATCTCTCAGTTCATGAGTTCAAGCCCCACGTGGGGCTTGCTGCTGACAGCCTGTCAGCGCACAGCCCACTTTGGATCCTCTGTCCCCCTCTGTCTGCCCCTCCCCTGCTTGCACCTGCCTGAAAACAAAAAAATATTTTTAAAAATTACAAGTCGAATCACGGTAAGTTGGGGTGCATCTGTAACATGCCTGACAGATGCCCCAACAGAAGTAAATACAGAGTGCAGAAGCATCATGGAAAATGGGTGGTAAAGTCCACTGGAGATGGTGGGAGGTGATGGAATCTGCCTCTAAAGGACAGCAGGGGATGGGAAGAAGACATGAGAGATTCTAAATAAGAGAGAACTTACTAAAATTCTGAAACTATATTTGTAATGTGTTTTCAGGAGATTCAGTTGTATCATTCAAGCCAAATGACTGGACTCAGATCCATAAGAAATGATCCTTTTCCATAATTAATATTACTGGCCAGTTTCTGCCTGACCATATCACAGAGGGTACTACTTCCTGACATCATCAAGGCCCTTTGGGAAACATATGTAGAAGGAATCGCCCTGTTCCAGGAACAGCCTAGCCTTTCTTTGGCACTAAGGAAATAACAGATGTGATTTATTCAGGCTAAAAAATTTGCTCTAAATTATAGACCTTCCTTTGCATGTCTTAAGGGCTTTTTCATGTTTATTTTCAACAAGGGTGTATTATGTTTTCTCTGAGCCTTTTTGTCAATAGCGTGACAAAGAGAGCATGAGTGTTTCTAAATTATCTTTGCCTCTTGCATGACTAGAAGAAAAAGTTATGCAGGTTGGATATCTGTGCATTAACAAGAATACGGGAATACATTTATCGCTTTAATTTGGACCTATCCTTTTTTTTTTCTTTTTTTACCAGTTCCATTTACAGTTGTGGGATTTTAATGGAAGGCCACCCATGTTTGGTTGTTATTGCCATTGTTTCTAAGAACAGTGGAAAGGAATCAAAAGGGCAATGAGAAAATGTGTTCTTGTATAGAAAACTCAGCAAAATAAATAAACCAATGAACATAACAATGACAATACTTACCCAGAAGTTAGACCTCAAAAGAAGACCTTATGTATCTCCATGGAGATGGGGATAAAAATAAAACATGAGGGAGCTAACAGTTCTGAAACTGCTGCTTTGTGCCAAGTATTGTGTTACACACTTTCTTTATTTCAGCCCGAAGGCAATTCTTTGCAGTAGGGCTAACTCCTCTAAATCTAGCCCTAGCAAGATTATCACACAAGTCTGTAAATGCAGTAGGTTCAAACCAACATTAACACTTGAAATATAAATCTTGCAGGCTCCCTGCATCCTTTCTACAGGATCTCTAAGATGTAGGAGTGCTTCACCTGACTCACAGCCACCCTTCTCAAGCTCTGGGCACTTACTCCATGAGGCCTGTTGCCCATGAAAACCCTTGAAGTTGGGAACTCACCTCAGTTCCCGTCTACTGGCTCTCTCCACAAGAAAACTGGTAATCCTAACAAGCATCTCACCCTATGAGGCTCCCAAAGTCATCAGACCTTAAATTGCAAAAAAAAAAAAAAAAAAAAAAAAGAAAGAAAGAAAAGAAAAGAAAAGAAAAGAAAGGAAAAGAAAGGGAAAGGAAAAGAAGAAAAGAAAAGAAAAGAAAAGAAAAGAAAAGAAAAGAAAAGAAAAGGACTTGTTTTCTGTTGTCCTCACTATATTGTGAGCATGCTGAGCTCCATGCAGAGTGTGGGTAAGGACCACGGAGGTCCACCCCGTGTGTCTCACTTTGACTCCTGGGCACCAAAATTAACCTTCAGAGCCACAGTGCAAGCAGCCCCTTCAATTTGTGACCACTGCCACCTTGAGATTAGACACAGCCTTGAGGCTAAGCTTAAAGACTCATCTGACCCAGACTCCTTATAAACCTCACTTTCCCTTCTCCGTACTCAAGCATCTGTAAAACCCTCTGCTCTCATTTTCCTTGGGCCAAAATGCCTCATGCCAAGTGATTCCTAGCATGACAGGCCCATGATTTCATCAGATACACAAAGACATCTCTGAGTTCCAACTTTCGCTCACATGGGGATCCAGCTACAGACAAATGAAGCAACTCACCTTTTAAAGGCTAATAAATTGACCCAGCTGGTAAAGGTTGGAAATTGGAACCTCAGATCTGCCTAACTTCAAGCCACACCATCTCAGAGAATGCACTGAACAGTTTATGTGGCACCCCTTCAAAGATTCTTTGGTTGTATCAAAGTTCTATTTTCCTTCTGACCTTCAGAGTATATCTCAGAGTTCAATCTAGGCTCTCCATTCAAGATATGGAGGTCTGAAGCCCAGATAATTCAGAAATACATGTTCTCACTGATTTCTTGCTTGCACATCATCAATCAAGCGGAGGCATCCACTGAATTGATGTCCTACATATGCACCACTTTACAGAAGTTTTTGTCTTTCCCACTGGTTGTTTCATGGAAGCTCCGAAAGGTTGGAATTCATATCATCATGGGCCACAGACTCAAGCCCTGGTTGCCTATAAATTTTCACATCTTTTGGAGCTTTGGGGCAGAGTGAGGCAAGACGCCTATAACTCACAAGGAAAAGACAAGAAGACAGCCTCCAGCTAACATCAAAGATGGCAGAGACAAGCTGATTTAGTCTGTGTCTCCTAAGAATATGGCTAACACATCTGCATGTGGTATGTCAGAAGTTAACAGTTCAACTTGAAGAAGAAAGTTGTTCTGGGGAAGACAATTTTTTACAATTCTATGTGAGCTTCGTTGACAATGTATACTTTCAAAATATTCTGCAGGCACTGCATTGCCTGTTTCCTAGTGTTTCTTTGGTTTTCAAGAGAAAAAGGAAATTCTTCCAATTATACGAGCCAGGCTTGCCTTTGTTTCCTTGGAAGCCAAGCTTACGGAAACAGGGATCCTGAATCCAGCAATCCTGAGAAACATTCTTCTCAAATCCAAATTAAGGCCAATTAAGTTAAACCCCAGTTTAAGACTTAATGCAAGAAGCCAAGGAGCCCAGCCTTGGGGTTCTAGACCATGCTTTTGTCAAGATGAGTTTCCAGAAAACACTTTTGCATGGAACAATGTCAGCTAATAAATCAAAAGGAAATACAGAATTGGATAATCACCATCGGTCAGCTGATAAGGGCAAGGATTATCAATGATGCTAAGACGTGTAGCCGAAAGATTGATGGGGAATTCGATAGTGACCTGATGGCAAAGTATCACTCACAGGCTACAAGCTGGTGACAAAGGGAATGTAACTTTCCAGAGGTGGGGCCAAGCTACCACTGCCTCACTTGTCTCCTGAAGTGATTAAATATGCAGGACACAGCATCGTCCATGACATGTTCTCGACAAAATGTTGATCTTGGATCCACTCAGTGTTTAGTTCTAATTTTCAGCTTAGGCAGGACTTAGAGCAGAACAAGAAAGCTAACACCATGAGGAAGCAATCAGACAATTCAGAAAGAGAAACTTTCAAGCGGACAATGAGCCCCAGTTTCCTGAAACTCCTCCACAAGTCAATGTCCTGGGGAAAAAAAAAATAGAGGGAGACTATACGAGATTAAAAACGACTTAAGAAACACAAGAAACAATGTAATGTAGGGGCATTGATGGGATCCTCCTTGAAACAAACCAGCTGTAATATCTGGGGGCAATTAGAGAAATCTGAGAGTGAACTGGCTATTTGATGATCTGAAGAAATTATTATTAATTATATTAGGTGTGAAAATTCTGTGACTATTATGTAGAAAAATGACCTTTGCTTTTTAGAGATGTATGCTGAAGTATTTGTGGTTGAAATGATACTGTGTCTGTAATTTCCTTTAGATTTCAGCACAACGTTATACTTACAACCAATGTGGTGGGTATATGTGGGAAATGTAAACAGTTGTTAAATCCACATTAATGGGTATATGAGGGTTCATTAAACTTCCTCCTCTCTACTGCTTCACACTTTCATAAATATTTTTTTTTAAGTAAGCTCTATGCCCAAAGTGAGGCTTGAACTCAGGACCCTGAGATCAGGAACTGCATGCTCTACAGACTGAGCCAGCCTATTTTTAGAAATAGGAGCACTCCGCAGGGCTTTGGGCTCTGGAGGAGAGGCACTCGAGTTTCAGCAAGATTCTGCCTGCGGTTGCTTTGAAAGTTCAACGGACACATATTAGAAGGTGGAGGAGGGACCATAAAGTATCTTCCAAACTGAGAAGTCACTTTGAGACCTGAAAACGAAGCAGGCAACTCCATTCCATTTACAGAGTTTTACTTAAGATAACTTACTGGGGCGCCTGGGTGGCTCAGTCGGTTGAGTGTCCGACTTCGGCTCAGGTCACGATCTCAAGGTTCGTGAATTTGAGCCCCGCGTCCGGCTTGCTGCTGTCGGCACAGAGCCCACTTCAGATCTTCCGTCCCTCTCTCTCTACTCTCTTCCTCCCCCACTTGCACCCCACTTGCACCCTTTCTCTTAAAAATAAATAAAACATTCAAAAAGTTTTTCAAGTTAACTTACGGACCGAGGGGGTGGGGCAGGTGACAATCCAGCTATTCTCCACAAAGTCAGGAACTTAGTCCACAGATTTTGTAGAACAAGGGGAGGTGCAGAAGTCACTGTAGTGAAGTCAAAGAGTTTAATATGTAACAGACTTCATGGTGCCATCCGTGTGCCAGAGCGGGGGAGGGGCAGAAACTATGTCATCTCTACTAGATATCTGAATAACTGTAGGAAAGATGAGAACAAGCCTCCCTGCATTCCGGTCAAGGCACACATTTACCTCCAAGGGGTCTGGAACGTGTAGCCCCAAGGGAGGTCACTGCTCTGGCACGAACAATATGGAAGGCCAAAGATGGAGTCAGTGTTGCCAACACTCCTACATCAGGGAATCCTGGAATCTTGCTGCCCTGAGGGCCTCCCATACCAAGCAAGCATTTTACAGAGGACAAATGGAACTCCAGACAGACAAAGTGACTTTCCCAAATCACGTGGGCAATCTTCCCGCTGCCTCCTCCACCCCATTTCCACTCTACCCAGCACAGTCCTGCAGCCTCTGAGGTTTGGGCCACAGTGAGGAGTGGGGCTGGGCCTGTAGAAGTGCTGCCCTCAGCCTCACCCGGACTCACGGCTCAAAGCAGGGCTGGCGTGCAAGCACTTGCTAAGATAGCGTGTGACTGCGGGAAGGGTAACACAGGGTGTGAGAGCGGGCACCGGATGAGGAAGAGAAATGCTGAAATGCAGCTCCCCTTCTAGGACACTCACTTCACCTCCCCTTCACCAGTTTCTCCATCTGTGAAATGGAACAATGACCCAAAGGGGGGACCTGGGAAAAGAAACTGCCGGTCACAGAGGATGGCACATAGTAAATGTCAAATAAATGCTATTTCTGTCTCCTTGCCTTTCCCTTCACCAAATGACGAGGATCGAGGCGTATAATGAAAAAAAGATGCAGGGTGTAGGGTTGCGTATCTTATTTAGCCGGGGACCATGTTGGAATTTCTCCTGTCCTGCTGTGGAAATTTTCTCACATTTTCTTTGCCTAGAGAAACATTTGGATATCAAAATATGGACCTCATATTAGCTCAGGAAACCAAAAAAAAAAAAAAAGTGTGGGGGGGGAAGGTCTTCATTCTGTGGCTGCAATAAAGGTTTCCTTCTCTAGCGATAATCAACTCTGCATAATTAAAATCGCTCAGACTGCTGAACTAATTTTCAGACGGAGGTTTCTTCCTGTAGCAACACTTACAAGCAAAGTTTCTACTGTGAATGAATTTAATTGTGAGTCTAATTACAATTTTAATGAATATCTCCAGCCCTGCATGTAAACTTGCTCTCCAAGGCTTTGCTATCTGTTAGGGTATTTTAAGGTCTTTTCATTTTTAATATAAAGGAATGTGTTGGCAAAACGAACGTGTAGTAAAGAAATATTCTTTCTGGTTTAGTTTGGTTTTGTTTTGATGATCAAGTGAGAAAATGTAGAATGTCTGCTATTTTAAAGAGCCTTTTCAGTTTGGGTATTTCATCTTTAGTTTCTGTGTTAAGTGTTCTCTTTTCTTAAGGATGGAGAGAGCACCTTGCAACACTTATGCTCCGTTTGCAATTTGGCATGTATTATCTCGTTTCATGAATGTCCAGAAAATTAGAGTTCTAGTTTACCTTGGAGCTTCATCTATTCTGGAAATTCAAGGACATTTTATAAAGAAGCAGGAGAGAGGGAATGTAAAAAAAAAAAAAAAAAAAAAAAAAAAAAAAAAAAAAAAAAAAATTCCTTCCTTCAAAATATATTGAAAAAGATATAGAACAGCCAAACCAAGTCACTTAAGTAATCAAAGATACCTTTCTTTTATTTTGTTGTTTATTTATTTTTGAGAGAGAGAGTGAGAGACAGAGTGTGAGTGGGGAGAGGCAGAGAGAGAAAGGGAGACCCAGAATCTGAAGCAGGCTCCAGGCGCTGAGCTGTCAGCACAGAGCCCAATTCAGGGCTCAAACCCACGAACCGTGAGATCATGACCTGAGCCAAAGCCGGACACTTAAGTGACTGAGACATCCAGGGTCCCCTCAAAGATACCTCCAAAAAAAAAAAAAAAAGAGAATAAACCAACAAAATGCCACTTGATTAAAGCCAGCATTTTTTATAATAGGGAAACCTGAACACCACCCAATATCCAACAACAGACCTCAGTGAAATAAAGTGTCATGTGTTTGAGGACAACTTAGGAACATGATATTTTTCTCTCTTTTAACTTTTATTTTTATTACACAAATAATCTAGATTCATTTAAGGCAAATCATCAACTCTAGGTAATTAAAAAGATTCTTTTTAAATGTCGTCTGTGATATAACAACCTAATATTAAGTATTTTTATGTGTGTATATACCATAACTATCCATACATACACATAATACACACATTTATGCATGCATGTGTATGTACATCTATACTACACAAAAACCATTTCATATTGCATTTACTGCTCTGTAACCTGCTTTTATCATTTAAGAACATACTGTAAACAACTTTCCATGTCAGTAATTATGCAACACCAAAACAGACCGCAAGAGAACAGCCCGAAGCCCATGCGAAGCCCTCTAGGCCACCAGCTTGCATTCCTGGTTCTCACCTTTCTCCTGGCCAGATGGTTTGGAGCTTACTCTTCACTCTTGTTGCTGCCCGCCCCCCCCCCCACCCCCACCGCCTCCACCTAGAAGCCTCTTTCCCTGCCCTTTTGTCTTTACCCCTTTGGCTGCTAGAATGCCCCTCCTTTGTGTTACCATAGAACTGGGGACTTACATCTGGCAGAATCTTGTCTGATCAGCTCAGGACTTAAATTCATGGGACAACTAGCTCCTGATTCTAGGAGTTTCCATGAGCAGCTCTGTTCTTATCACTGTGGAAACCAAGTAAAGGTGACACCCCCAGGAATAAACTCAAATCACTTTGCAACCCCACTGCAGCTGGAAACCCGCAGAAAGAGCACTATAATTTGCAATACTGGCCCCCAGCCTCTAACACCACCAGGAACTCTGCCCCTGCAGCCCCTGCGGTCCCTGGATCCTGGATACATCTGTGCCATCCTCACAGCACGGATTCTTTGGGACCCCACATTTTGGGTATCACTGGCTTCTAATTGACAGGCCGTCTGCAGATAGATTTTATTAATTTTTTTTTTGAAGTTTATTTATTTATTTTGAGAGACAGAGAGAGCAAGCAGGGGAGGGACAGAGAAAGAAGGAGAGGGAGAACCCCAAGCAGGCTCTGCCCCGATGTGGGGCTTGAACTCACGAACCATGAAATCATGATCTGAGCCAAAACCAAGAGTCAGAAACTTAACTGACAGAGCCATCCAGGCACCCCTGCAGAGAGATTTTTGCTAACGTGAATGTACCAAAGCTATAAGGGAGTCTGGGGAAGAGACTTCTGGTTTCTACCTTAGGAGGAATAAACTGTACAGAGTGGAATCTTCCAAATAGATGAAGGGTGTTCAAAGGCTCTATATATACAAAAAGAGTCACTAATGTCTACCACTGCAGAAAAATTCCTAAACATCTCATCCTCCAGAAAAGGCTGCGTTGTGCATTTTCAAGACAAATGTTAATTCTAAGTTACAAGTGAAGATAGGTGGACCCCAAATGGTTTGGGTCCTTAAGATCTGGGGGAGTCTTTATTCTGGAAAACCAAGGCTTTTAACTTTAAGCTCTCACCACCTCTCTTGTGGACTTGAGGCGCACCCAAATCCTCCCCACTTGCCTCTGTGTTTAACCTGATTGTGTGCTGTTGAGGGAAACAGTCTTTCCTAAATGCTCCTACTCCTTCCTCCTTGTGTTTATCTTGACCATGACTTTCCCTCACCACTCCCTAAATGGCCATATGCAAGGGATCATTCTAGAACATGAGTGAAGAGAGCAGGCCACCCTAAACAATGGAGAGGACATGGGAAATTCCTTCCTAGAAACATTCCTTCCAGGCCCCTAAAAACACACAAGAATGGAAAAGGAGCTGGGGACTCAAGCCCGGGTCTAGCTGGGTTCATGCTGTAGTGTGACGGGGTGAAAACACCAGAACAGAAATGAACACAGACAATGGCAAAAACACTTTCATAAAAGAACTTCCGTTTTATTAAATCAGTTTGCTGCTCTCCTAAAACCATATAAATTCTAGGAGGGAGCCAGCAAGTTGTTTCTGGATGAGATTTTGATTCTTTTAAGGGTGAAAGTGAGCATAATAAAAACAGAGAAAAGAATAAATTAAGCTTTCCAAATCTAGGAAGGCCTGGGAAAGCAAACAAAGCAGCAAAAATGCAGGATGATTTGACCCCAGCCAACAATGTAGAAAATTTAGATGGGATTAAAAAATATATATCAAGATAAAAAGTAGCAAACATCACTAACGTCACAAATTTCCAAGCAACCGAAATCCGAAATAATAAACCAAAATAATAATAATAAAAAAAAAAAAAGTCAGCAACTGTTGTATATGTGGACAATAAGAGAAGCCCAGCTGTGGGCTTTATTTCCGCTATGGCTAAAAAGAGTAAGGGGCTTCATGGAGAAACTGAACAGAGACCAATCAAGGGGTCCAGATGGCACAAATCCTTAGGTCTTAAAAACAAAAAATTAGATAATAAACTTACTGAATCATTGTCATTCTCTTTGTAGGTCAAATAGCAGTACAGTCCCTAAATGCCTTTTATTCAAAGGGGTTTTGTTTTGTTTTTCTTTTCCAGTCTTTTAATATAGGTTGAGGGAAATTTTTCCCAAATGAGACACAGTACGTGCCAATCACCAGCGTCCCAACCGAAATCCAAATCCAGAAAAATTATACAACTTAACATGCCGTCAGGGTAAAGCTTCAAAAAGTGATAATGAGATTTCTCCAAGTTGGACCAGTTTCCAGGTTCTCAGGGAAGGCTGCTTTTTCCATGCGGCACATCGTTGGCTCACACACGGGACTATACACAGGACAACATTGGTTGGAAGGAACCAGCCTTGGTGTCAGGGGATCTGGGGTCAGTCCTCTCTCCCCATCCACGAGCTGGGTGACCTTGGGTGAGTAAATTAACCTCTCTGAGTCTTGTCATCCTGAACTATGAAACCTGGAAAATCAGGCCTATTGTGTCACTCATGTGGAATTTAAAAGTTATAAAATGCCATGAAAACATAAGCTAATGTTATCATTTTTGACTGTTACTATTCTGAGAAAAATCCTGAGATTCTGGGAGCAATGAGAATGATGTTTAGCCCATGCCAGGCACTCTAAAACTTATGCTGGAAAAAATGTTTTGAAATTATAAAAGATAATACTGATTACATTTATGGTAAATTTAAGACATCATAGTGGGGAAAACTATCATTGATTGAGTATCTACTGTGTACCTGACCTACTGTGTACTGTGTACCTGAGTATCTACTGTGTACCTGTGTACCTATGCTTAGAGCTTTACATACATACATTACCTGGGCTTTAATCCAATGAAGTTGAATGATATCCCAGCCCCATCCTTCCAAAAGGAGAACTCGGGCTCAGAGAGACTGAGTTACGTGTCCAAGGTCTCATCAGTGGGTGGTTTGGGGAGATAGGGTCCCACCAGGAGGTCTGAATCCAGAATCTGCCCATTTCAGTGACATCAGGCCCTAGCATGAAAGGCAGAAAGATCAACAAGGCCAATGGAAAACCTTGTATTGATCATATCAATGGAAAGTCAATTAAAATGGAGAATCATCAAAATGATACATGTAAACTGTACATATTTTTACTTTCACTTAATATACATAATATTAATTCATTTAATAAAATCAATGTTTGAAAGTTGATTAGAAAAAGAAACACAGGTTTTGGAGCATATTTTTGAAGCATGTACATTTTTTGTATGTCATAACATAGTTGACTAGCAATTCAATATAACAAACTCCACCCAGGGCCGCTTTGGCTTCTGAATGATGAGATTTGGCCTCTAGATTTGATATCACACGTCCTTTTCCCTGTATTCTTCGTTTTTTGACTTGTCTGTTTCTGTCATAGCCTGAAGGACTTCTTCCCTGATGCTAAGTTTATACTGCAATAAATAGGAATCATTAGTTCATTGTTATATATCATCTGTCTGTAAATCATTGGAACCGCCAATTTGTCTGGGATAGGTTACTAAACCATGTTCTTAATTATTGTCTTGTAGTTCAGAGTTTTTCCAATACTGTCAACCTCAGGCAACATTTTTCCCTTCTCTGAGATTTAGTAAATGTCAAACTGGGAGTTTCACTCCCCACTAACTGCTACTTTGGGGAAAAAAAGAAAAAAATCTCCTTTAACGTTAACAATTTTTAATGATTGTATGTAATCTCTATTCTTGTCTTTTGTTTCTCCTAAAATGAAACTCCAATATTATTTTTAAAAACATTTCATAGCCCTTGATCCCTACCTTGGAACAAAGAAATGCATTCTGTTATAAAAACCTGGCGCTTATTTAAATCACTTTCTTTATTCATAACTAAAACATTCTATAACACAGGCTTTCAAAGTTTTTGCCAGTAATACAAGGCAAGAGAAATTTTACAACAGTTAGAAATTTCCTATCACGTATAACATACATGCCACACTCACACATACATACATATAAGAACAATTCTCATGAAATGCCTTCACAGCACACAATGCACACTGATATTTTCCATTATGCTTTATTCTATTTCATTTTTTAAAATCTTTCTCCCAGTAAATTTTACGATCCTCCCCCACTAGAATCAAGACCCACAAGTTGAAAAACATTGATAAAGAATTAGGTTTCCAGATGTCTATTGTCTTTTTTTTTTAACTCTTTTTAATGTTTATTTATTTTTGAAAGAGAGAGAGAGAGCACAAGCAGGGGAGGGGCATAGACAGAGGGAGACACAGAATCCGAAGTGGGCCTTATACTGACAGCCTGGTACAGGGCACGAACTCACAAACCGTGAGATTATGACCTGAGCTGACGTCGGACGCCACCCAGGCACCCCCAGATGTCTATTTTCTTCAAGTGTTTCCTCACAGAATGAATAAATTCATGGGGCAAAAAATATCAATTTATAGAATAATTCAGGGTCTGTCAACACTGATTTTTGTGAAGAGTTCCTATCTCGAAAAAAACAATTTATATCTCTTAAATCTTGGAGACTTTTACTTTTGCCACTAATAAAAAGTCAGAATTTGGAATTCCAGAAGCATTGCCATGGGCAGCTGCTGAGAATCTTTGCTGGGACTTCATACATACTGGCACTCGCTTCACCTTTTCTACCATGGTTTCTGGAAAACACCTTATAATTTAGAACTGTTTCAACTCTATTGGAGAGTTTTTCCCTAAGAAAATTTTCCCTATTGATAAGTGACTTCAACTCCTCTGTAAATTTTCAAGCAGCAGATTGATCCACAGGTAATTTGTGCACTCCAGGGCCCAATGCCTGGGTAGCACGGCTTTTTTCTACGTAGAAGTCATCCATCAACTGCTGTAAAGCTTTCAGAGAGGCCAATCTTTTGGTGCAGGGCCAAGGCCTTTTCTGTAACTATTGGTCCACAAATCGGCATTCTGTGTATTTTTTCTTGCATGAGAAAACACCAATAATATATCAGCTCTGATAATTAGTTTTAGGATATGTCTTTAAAGTAGAATAAGAATTTAAACATACTTGGAAAGCCATATGATTAGAGTCCTTCTAGATGCTACAGAGTTCCCCTAAACTTTTACAATTATCTTACCACATGTCATTTGATTCTAGTTCCTTCTTAAGCAGCATTCCCTAAAATCTAAATTATTCAACTGGATTTTCATAGAAACAACCCTTTTTATTATTTTCACACCCATAATGTATTGGCTTATGTAACATTTAATTACATCATTCAATGATAATAATAAGTGGACATCGTGTACACAAAATTAGAGAAAGTATAACTGACTCCTTTTTTCAATGTTTACTTATTTATTTTTGAGACAGAGGGTGTGAGGTGGGGGAGGGGTAGAAGGAGAGGGTGACAGAGAATCCCAAGCAGGCTCCCCGCTGTCAGCGCAGAGCTCAATGCAGGGTTCAAACTCAGGAGTCATGAGATCATGACCTGAGCCAAAACTAAGAGTTGGATACGTAACCAACTGAGCCACCCAAGTGCTCCCAACTGACTCTTGATAAGCATACAACTCAGGTGGGAGAATTAGTGCATCTAGACTCCAGCAAGAGGTCTACTGGCAATGAGCATTCAGAGCGTGGTTTGCTGAAGAAATGGAAAGCATTGGGCAATCCAAGAGTAGGTTAAGAAGATATGGGTTAAGAGAGCTTCTCTGTCCCACAGTAAAGGAACAAAGCCATGTGGGAAGAGGTCAAGAAGATCCTAAGACAAGGGGCACCTGTGTGGTTCAGTCGGTTGAGCGACCAACTTCGGCTCAGGTACTGATCTCACAACTCGTGAGTTCAAGCCCTGTAATGAGCTCACTGCTGTCAGCACGGAACCTGCTTTGGATCCTCATCGTCCTCTCTCTGCCCCTTCCCTTCTCTCTCTCTCTCTTTCTCTCTCTCTCAAATAAATAAACATGAAAAAAAATCCTTAAGATTCTTTCTAAAAAAAAAAAAAGAAGAAGAAGAAGGATGTCCCAAAAGAATTAAAGTCTTGCGACTTAGGAGGTGCAAGCCCAGGGTATTAAGGGTTAGGGGAGAAAGGGGGTGTGAAATAAAGAAAGATACTGAACATCACAGTACAGTGCAGCACATAGCTGGCAACTCAAGAGGCAGGTTTACTCACCTTGCAAGATTTCTCTGGAAAGTTCGCAAAGACAAACTACATCTCTGGGCAACCCAAAAAAGGGCAAAAGGGGTTGAAATTTATTGACCTTGCTCCTCTCTCTAATCTGCTGGCTTCCACTAGTGCAGGGTCACCCCACAGTGAGTTGATTCCTCTATACCTCAAGTGCATCTTCCAGCCCCTCAGCATCCAATCAAGAAACCAGATCCCATATCCAAACAGTAGGACTTTTCAGCCTCAGCCTCAGAAGCTTGAAAGGGGAGGGGCTTAGCATGTGATGCATAAAGGTGATGCAAGTCCGGGGCTTCAGTTCAGACTCCAACCAGCTCAGGGATCTCATAGGGATGCCAGCGAAGGAGGGGATGACATTATCCAGAAAGTGTGCAACCACATGGGAAAGAAGGAGGTGCTCGAGAGAATCTGAGAAGGCACAGAAGGTTTATGCCCAACACAGGAAGCTTGACAGAGAAAGCTTGGCATTTTAAAGGACAGAGAATCGAAGTAAGGATGTTCCAGGTAGAAGGAATGGTGCATTTTAAAAGACCCAATGGGAGGAGGAGGGAGATAAACATGATAAACTGGGTGGCTCAGTCAGTTAAGCAACCAACTTTGGCTCAGGTCGTGCTCTCACAGTTCCTGAGTTGGAGCTCCACATGGGGCTCTCTGCTGTCAGCGTGGAGCCTGCTTGGAATTCTCTGTCCCCCTCTCTCTCTGATTCTCTCTCTCTCTCTCTCTTTTTCTCTTCTCTCTCTCTCAAAAATACATAATTAAAAAAAATTTTAAGACCCAATGGGAGGAAATAGTATGACCTTTTAATGGAGTGCAAACAGTAACATGCGGCTGGCATATGGGGAAGTATCAGAGAATGAGAGCAGGGGAAAAACTCAGCAGGTCAGATGATGGCAGCCCCATCACACTACTGATTTCCAGAGAGCACACTGTCAGCTGAAACCCCTGTCTCGTTATCTTTTCCCCACATCCAGACCCAACTAGCACCCAGCCATCCTGATTCCTAGTTCTCATCCACTACTCTACGTGCCCACTAGTGAATACCCTCCCCAAGACAGGGGTGCTTGGGGAAAAAATGGAATACAGATAAGGCTTAGAGAAAATAAAAACTGTTCATTTCTCCCAAATAGTGCAGCCTACATATTTCACAGAATTAATGTTGACAGAATCCACAGAGTTTAGGGAAAAGCAAGAGCCAGAGCTCATATGATTTCTTCCAGCCATTTCAGAGCTCGCAATTTCTCTGCCATTGGTAACCTACCGTGGAGAATTCATTTCATGCCTGTCTACTCTGGTAAAACCTTGGAATGAATTGAATTGTTACAAAAAGGTGAAAATTAGGAATGCCAAGAGTCATTTGATGCAGCTAATTAGCAGTCATCATATCTGCAGTTTTGCACGTGCTCCTGACTTTCTTTACCTGTAAACTTAGTTTCTGAAGTTGTGTCTGATCAAAGAATTGTGAGAAACCCCTTTGCCTGTTGTCAAGGAAAAGGTCTTATCTCTTTACACGGGAGCATTAGAGAAAAATATTCACTTTCAAGTGATCTTTCTGTTATTGGAATTATTTTGATCAAACTAAAAACCTGTAAGCTAGAATTTAGTTCAACTACGTGCTGGGTGCAGAGGATAGAGAAATGAAAGAAATGGAACTGCCCTTCCAGTGGCTTCCACTGCATGTAGATTAATGCTCCTCTATTTTACTACAATAAGAAAAGTTTGGGGGGAGAGGGGGAAGACCAAGCTCCTTGTGTGGGTGGGCGATGTCCTACCTCTCTGACCTTATTTCCACATATGTTCCCATCACTCAACATACCGCCTTAGTGGTCAGCTCTCATTGTTTCGAACCCATCATGCCTGCTTCCAACTCTAGGACTCTGCATTTGCTGTTCCCACTGCCTAGGATGCTCTCTTCCCCCCTCCCCTACCCCAAGGACTTCACAAAACTTCATTCCTTCATGAAGTCATATATCAGATTGAAATTCACCTTCTCAACAAGTCCTTCCTTGACCTACATGTATCATTTAAGATATTTTCAGCAAGAAGTAACAAAGAAGACCCAGCCAGAAATAGTGAAAACAAAGCTTCACACAACATATAGCACAAGGGAAGGATAGTTCTGTGGTTGGATAAGTCATTGGCATTGGGACTTCATCAAAGACCTAGGTCCTTTCCAACTTTCCACTCTGAGACTTCAAGATGCCAAAAACGCTCCCTTTGGGGTCACAAGTTCTATACATCATGAGGACACAATTGTGTTCACTGAAGAAGATAGACATTTTTCTCTATGCAGTTCTGATGAGCAAGAAAAATCTATATTGGAGGCCTCCCAACTGCCAACTCTCTGACCATACTGGCCAGGACTTAGTTTTACTCAAACTAATCACTGGCAAGAAGGAAGAGACAACCATGACGGACATTGGGAGGGCTCTGGGGCAAGGTCATATTCTTATGATGACCAGAGGGTAAGCACCCAGAGAAAATCAAAGTTGTGCCAGCAAGAACAAGGAGGAAGGCTAGGGTTGGAGCAGGAATGGCTATTAAAAGACAATCAGAGGGGATGAATCACTGGAATCTACTCCTGAAATCATTGTTGCACTATGTACTAACTTGGATCTAGATTTAAAAATTAATTAATTAATTAATTTAAAAAGATAGATAAATAAATAAATAAATAAATAAGTAAAGGACATTCAGTAGTGACTACAACATCCAATGTTACATAGCCCCAGGCACTCACTCTTTAGCACAAGGAAGCTTTTCATTTCTATATGGAACTGAGTTCAATCTCATATTTCTCTTGTCCACTTATTCATTTATTATCTGATACACCCATGCAAATGTAAGCTTCAGGAGGACAAAGGTGTTGACCATTGCCTCACAAGGCTATTCCTGGCACCAGAAAAATGCCTGACACATAGTGGCACACAAAGAATATTATTGAATGAGCGCATGCATGAATGTACCCATGTACGTACCTGTTCTGCCTTTGTACCCTTTGTGGTAGTTTGGTATTCAACTTGACAATCAGAAAAACCCACCAAAACTAAAGCACTTTGATAACCATGACCTTGGGAGACGGTCACTGAGCTCATAGAACCCGTCTTTCCTGATTTCAACAAACCTTCACAGGAACTCAAAACAGAGTGCAACATATTTCTCCTACATTTCTCCAAGCCCTGAAGAACTTGAAAATCCATCCCTCCTCTCAATTCTCACTGTCACTCTCTCAGTTAGGTCATGTGAAATAAACTCTAATATCCTTGCCAACTCA
This sequence comes from Panthera onca, assembly GCF_046562875.1. NCBI lineage: Eukaryota > Metazoa > Chordata > Mammalia > Carnivora > Felidae > Panthera > Panthera onca. Next base: position 13,277,853 of record NC_138342.1, read on the forward strand.
ACTTTATATGATGCTTTGACTCCTATTTCCTTATTTTCCAGGACTCAGCATTAAAACACAGCTATCAGAAAGGGATTGAGTTCATTATCATTTTGAATTACCATAATATCAAGAACATACTTCATTTCTGCTTTTTCTATCCTCACTAAGGTTACATTTGAGAGGACAAGGAGGAAGAAAAGACAGTTTAAGCTGTTACTTTAATTGGCCATTTCTTAGCAGTGGAAGAAAAGGTAGAACATAGCTCAGGGTTTTTTAGCTTGATACTCAGCCAATTGTGCAGAGTCCAATCCTGTAAAAAATCCATCAATATATAAAATAAATGAAACAAAGAGAGTCCAACATCTTTTATGATATGGGGATGTTAGCCATGGAGAACTTTTTGCTTTCAAACATATATCATAATTATTGAGATGATGTTAAAAGAAAATTTATGGACAACATGTGATACCTCCTTTGGTCTCCCAATCAGAAAATTCCATCTATCCTCTGAATTCCCGGAACACTTGATATGGTACATTCATTCTCATCCTCTCTAGTACGTGTTAAATTATTTCTAACTTTATTAAATCTCCCCTACTCACCTGTGAGCTCACTGAAGGCAAAGCCTAAGTGTATTAGGGAGTCTTAACTCATTGGGGTCACATACATGAAATGATCATTCTCTTTTCCAATCACTGCTTTCAGCCATACTCTGTTGAAGCCCTGTCTTCCATCCCTTGATGATGATTGGGTAGAATACATCACTTCGTGGTTACTTTCAGTAATTAAAAGTCCTTTCTACTTTAAAATTTCAATTTCATCTCGAATGCAAAACTACCCTCCTCCGTCCTATGGGATGGACACACGGTTTGAAAGAAATTGAGGGAGAGGGTGTTTGATCTAATTTTTCACTTCCTCCCTCTTCTCCCTCAAGACAGACCCTTAGCTCTTCAATAGTTGGGACTAGAGAAGACATGGGAGGAACAGGAAAGGGGTAAAGGTTTCCTTACTCAACTAACATGGTTGAATCCTCTCATTTGATTTGCTGCTTTTAACCAGAAAACCACCCTTTATGTGGAGGGTGTTTATGTGCTGACTCTCCTAAGTGGCTCCCTCCAGGGCCCTGTGAAGTCTCCCCTTCTGTGAAGCACAGATCTCTTCCATGGGAAACATGGATTGCCTCTCTGGCCCCCCACTCAGCTCCCACTGGTGTTGCAGTCTCCCTATCAGTAAACAGCCTGAGTTGATCCATCCCAGCTTGCTGTGCAGCATCTTCTCAATCTCCAGGAAAACTACAACATGGGGCATGCCAATGATGAGAGTGCTGATTGCCTGGTTGTCAGCCTTTCCTAAGCCTTGCCAACTCATTCCCATTCCTTTTTCTTCTACTCAAGAGGCAGACCCACTACCAAAGAACAGATCTAACTAAGGACCAAGATGACCATTACCACTTCTTATGGCTAGCCCCAATCCTACAAGGGACTCTGGTGATTCCTATCATTTGACTTTGAGGGGGAAGGTGGGGATAGTCACTTCTCACCTGAACACTCTCCATCAGCACAACCCATGGGCTCTCTCCCTTCTACCTCCCCATTCTCTCCTTTATAGTCTGGGTGAGGAACCAGGGAGGGGTTTTGGTGAGGTCTGTCTTGTCCCCTGTGAGGAGTGCTAGCAGCTCTTTTTAGGTTGATGGAACCGCTGCCTCTTTGCCCTCTACTCTGGACTTGAGGTAGTTCTTCTACAGCCACAGGATGAAGTCCTGCTCAATATCCTCTCCCACAGTATAAATCTTCTACTACTGCGTAACAGATTGTTACAAATCCTAGGCTTGAAATAACATACATCCACCATCTCACAGTTTCCATGGGTCAGGAGTCTGGGCACAGTTTATCTTGGACCTCCACTCAGGCTTTCAGAAGGCTACAATAAAGCCATCAGCTCAGCTCTATTTGTATCTGGAGGCTTGACTGGGGAAGAATCTCCTTGCAAACCTACTCAAGTTTTCACAAAAATTCATTTCCTTGCAGGTGTATGATTCAGGTCCATGTTTTCTTGCTTTCTGTCATCCAGGGGCCGGGACTGGTCCTCAGCCACCCTCAGTTCCTTGCCACATGGGTCCTCTATAGGCCCTCCCACAAACTGCAGATCGCTTCTTCAAAACCAGACAAAGTATCTCTCACTCCAATCTGCTCAGAGTTTTATATAACTTAACACAATGGTGGAAATGATTACCATATTCTGCATATACCAGCCTTACCATATTCTGTTGTCTGAAGAAGTCACAGGTGCCACCCACACTCCAGGGGAGGGGATATACAAAGGTGTATTCATTGGGGGCCCCCTTTGGGCATGTCCACTGTATGTAGGCTTCCCTCCTTCCTTCAATATGTAGATGGCCTGATATGTATAAATCACACCATGATGAGTGAAACAAACATGATTAAGGCAAGCCCCTATCCTCAAGAAGGTCATATACAAGTGGAAAACACAGTCCTGGGAATGGCTAAATTGTAGCTTGTAATAAATGCCTGCATGTAGTTATATACAAAGCACCATCCAGAGCCAGGAACACTAATTTTACAGACTGAAGATGGGAAAAGTTCACAGAGGAGGTGCTGTCTGCATAGGCTTTTGAAAGAGGAAGGGGACCCACAACGTTTAGCACAGTGCTTTACCTATATCGGGCACTAGCAAATGTGTGTTGAATAAAAAGCTAACACACGTGAACAAAGAACTAATTTTCCAAATGAGCAGAGTGAAGACTTAAGGAAACACCTGACATCACAGCAATTCCAACACAAAAAATTGTGTAGGGTTGGTGTCGAAGGTCAAACTGGCCACATACTGCACAGGCCTTAAGAACTTCAAAGCCTTGAAAAGTCAGCCTCCTCATTCTATACCTGTGAAGCAGCATGGGTGCCCAGAGAGTACAGAGCAGAGGGACATGGTCTTGGGTTGAAGGACAGGTGAGTACAAGGATGGAGCCCAGGGCAAGGGCTCACCCATCAGAGGAGAGAAGAGGGCAGAGCTGTCCAGGACTACAGCTAGACAGGTGGTTCTAGACCAGTGAAATGCAGACAGTCGTCCACTTCTAAAAGTTGTATTTTCAGACAACCTTCCTGTTCATACAGCACACACCAACACCATAACTGCCTTTGATCTACCCAGGAAAGACTTTCCTCCATGAGCTGACAAATGAACACTTTGAACTATTTAATACCAGCACTTGCCAAGGTCCATTCTAACAATGTCACCACCTTGGGCTGTACAGTAGTGTTTAATGCATAAATATGAGTGCAATATTGCAAAGATCTTCAAACGGGTTCTGGAGAGCCCCCAGGGGGGCCTCTGAGATCCTGTGTTCCTCTCCCCTTTCCAATCGAGATCACTCTATTTCTGTATGTTTTACAGACTGGGATCCTGGGAAGACTTTATTTGAAGAGAATTCCATTGTTTGCTTGTGTTTTTCCACCAAACCACTGTGTTATTACATTTTGTCCTTTTCTTAATAAAAATGGGAAATTGGAAAACGGTCTTGACACAAGTGAGAGAAAACATAAGCCTCATAAACATATTACAATCAAAATTAAGATGGAAATCTTTAAGATCACCCAGAGCAGCCGAGCTTCATTTCAATTCAATGTTTAATGAACGTATCATGGGCCAACCAGACATGTGATTAATTGTGAAGGGAAAGAAGTGAAAGATTAACGTACAAAATATCATCAATAATGTATTGTTGAAGATTATGACTAAAACTAAAGATGTAATTAGGGATTTTATGATATTTCAAGCTCTCTGGAATGGGGCTCTCACCACGACACGAATGTCTGTATCTTTCACACATTTAAGGTTAACACATACATGTTTTTTAGCAATGCGTATGTGTGTACAAACCAGAAGACTATTTGCAAAACCAAAAGTGTTTTCATTAAACTCATGAGTTAATGGCTGCGTCCAGCAATGCATCTTGAATATTTTCATCATCTACAATATACAACATATCTTTTCTTTTGGTTGTAGTTTTACTTTCAATATCCATCTCATAAGGTTGGTTTCGATCCAAATTTATTTTCTTTAATTCTTAATTCTGGCCTTTGTTTTAGCTAAGAATTTTAATCACTCTAACAAATCAAGAAAAAAAGCTTCAGAAATTCATGGCAAATATCTCTAACACTGGTCCTATTCTCCTTTCCTTCTTGTTTCATTTCAAATTATTCAAGTATAGAGAATTTCTGATCACCACAATAAGAAGCCAATAACAGTGTAGGAGCTTGTTATGAGGAAATACATCTAATGGAGATCTACTTTGCCTTGGCAGTGAGAAAAACAAATATTAAGACAAATAGAATCATTGTGCAGAAGCATGATCTCCCCTTCAAACATTACGAGAATGAGAAATCTAAGAAGCCTTAATGGGCAAATATTTGGATGGGAAGCATCATAAAACCTACTTTTCCAGAATTCCACTGCCTTCCTATGTCTTGCATTTCTTTGCTTCCTGAGTCCTTTCAACAAATAGCCTGTCTCTCTGGAAATAGTCAGCAATACAACAAACAAGCATAAAACACCTATCATGGACATTACACTGTCCTAGGTGCTATGTAAGATCCAGAGCTGAGCTTATCTGAGAGTTTATAGTGTATCAGGGGAGCTAATTCATGTAATCTAACAAAATGTAAAAATATACAAGTACTTAAAGAGAGAAAAAGATGAGTTTTTTTTTTTTTTGAGAAGGTAACATTTGAGCTGGTTTTGAAATATTGGTAAGATTTAGACTTGCAAAGATGAAGGCATCCCTAGAAAGGGAACTCATGAATAAACATGCCAAAATGATAAAGCACAAAATAGTTCAGAAAATGAAACCCAGAACTTGGGCTTTGCAAACTGAAAGACTCAGTTTCAAACCCTAGCTGATTAAGCCAATTCAAACATCTTCTTAGAAGGCACAAAGGACTCTTTCCTCCGGGATGTTGAAACATGACGTTGGGATGCAGACATGACTTCTGCATGTTGAGGCAGCATGTTTTATCCCACACTGCCTCATTCTTTCCCTCCCACCCTGTGCTATGTTTATGCTTAGTTACTGACACATACAAAGCCACCTGCCCAAGGGCATCCATGTTTCAGAGCCTGGATTCAAACTGAAATCTCTATCATTTCAAAGCCTCCGCTCAGCCAAGATCAAGCTGCCCACATCCCCTTGCCTCCCCCACTAGAATCTGTCTCCTTGACTTTTAACTATCCTGGGAGCCCAGCATCCACGCATCCCACCCACACCTTGCTAGGCAACCAGCAGCTCTGGGAAAAAAGAAGCTCAAGCTTCATTCTGCCAATTGGCCTTTGTTCTTTCTACTTCTTGGTGCAATTTTAAGTCACAAACAAATCAGTAGCCACCCCATGCATTGCCTCCACCTAAACTTCTCATCTGTGTCAATTTATAATAACATATGGAAAATGCCAACTGAACCGAACATTCAACATCTTGAACCCAGTAAAACAAGAAAAAAAATGTAATATCACAATGACCTACGTTACTATGATACATCAAGATATATTCAACCACCATTTGGGAAATATTTCCTCCCATGGCAGGGAAGAGAAAGTGAACATCCCCCTTGCCAATGAGTGATGGACTACTGCATAGTGAGAGAAGTCACCTTCTGTGACTATGTGTGAAGCCATGAAGTCAGCCCCTTCCAGGTTTCATTAACATGGTATCTTAGCTCAGGCTGCTGTAACAAATTACCACAGAGTGGCTGGCTTAAACAACAACGTTTATTTCTCACAGTTGTGGAGATTGGTAAGTCCAAGATCAGGGTGCTGGCAGGTCCCGTGTCTGATGACAGCCCTCTCCCTGGTTTGCAGATAGTCATGTTCTGGGGTAGCCTCACAGAGCAAAGAGCAGAGAGAAAGAGACCAAATTCTCATCCATGAGGACACCACTCACAGATCTAGCACCTCCCAAAGACCCCGCTTCTTAATACTATCCCATCCAGTTAGGATTTTAACATGTGAATCTGGAGCAGACACATATACTCAGTCCATAACATGTGGTCTTTGCAATCACTCTATAAGGAAGGTTGTTTTCATCTTGTTTGCGTGTGAGGACTCTTCAGCTCAAAGCAGTTAAGTGATATGCCTAGAGTCATATCACAAATTAGTTACCAAGCAAGAAGCAGAAATTCAAACTTGGCTTTGTTAAAGCCTAACTCCTAACCTCTTGTTCCTGTATAGAGATATGTCCCAGTGCGGGTCCTTCAGAATCCACTCCACAGTGTCTCCCCATCTGACCTCTCCTTTCCAAACTCGGCTCTTTCTACCCTAAGCTCTCTAACTTGCCAAGATTTGAGTGCTCACAATGTGCTAAGTACTGTTCCCAATGATTTAAAATCACTTAATTTTCACAACAGCCTGATGAAGTGGGCGGAGCTGGTGCTCATATATGAATTGTATCCATCCTGATGGGTCAGCGCCATTCATGCCAACCAGTTCCTATATACTTCTAGTATCACTCCTGGAATGCACACTATAATTATGCCTGCCTACGAGATGGGAAAGGTGAGGCTGAGAGAGGTAAGGTGACACAGCCAAGGCCACATGGTTGGGAAGTGGCATCAGCAAGATTCAAACCCAGGTCACTTTGGTGGCAAAGCCCATCCCCACACCTCACTCCACATTTCTCTGAGGCCTCTGCCTATTCCAACGGGGCCTGCATTCAAATAGCTCATCTGCTTGTCATGAACTCAGACGAACAGGGAGCTTCTGTGAGCTTATATTTCCTCATCTGTACAATGGGGCTACAACGTCCAACGCAAGTATTTGCCATGAGGTATACATCTAAATACAGTCACGAGCATGGCTGCCTTTGGCAGTCACTGAATTATTATTGGTGGTGGTGGTGGTGGTGTTACTTGTTATTGTCATTTCAAAACAAAACTTCAAAAGGCATTTCAGATTCCTTATGACCTATTTACCTCATTGTTCCTCAAACCTAATGTCTTCCTGGGCCCCTATCAACAATCACATAAATAAGAAATGTGTTTCCATTTTCATGCTCCTGATCACATTGGTCTCAGTCTGCCTTTCCCATCTCTCTACCTATGGAAAAAGTTCCTAATAAATGTCCAACTCAGTGTCAATGCCACCTTTCAAAAGAAGCTTTCTCCAATCCCACCACCAGAATTAATCATCTTAAATTACCAGTGCACATCACTTTTATCTCCAATGAACAATTTTTTTCATTTACTTTTCATTCATTCATCTCCCAAAGGGCTACAACCTCATTCGTTCATGTCTGCATCTCCCACAATATCTAACTGAATACATAGAAGAGAGAAAAGGAAGAGAGGGAGTGAGCAGAGAAGAGATGGTTCAGAGATGAGCCCAATGGGGGATAAGATAGACAGACGCTGGGCAGAGCCCAGAGAGGATGTCTGGCTGGCCAGAGCTGTTGTGTCACCAATATCCTGGGTGTCATGCATTAAAATAAACCTTGTGGGCTCTAGTCAGCCATGTGGATACTAATTAGCTGGGTGATTTTAATCAAGTCAGTTTACCTCTCTGGGCCTTGGTATCTTTAATTGTAAAATGAAAGAAATGCACTAAGTCTCAAGGGACTCTTCCAAGACTGAATTCCATGCATCCATGCCCCACCTCCAGACACACTGCCATCACACATGAGCTTGCAATGATCATAGTGTGGTGTCACTGCCTGGCTCCTCCACGAAACTCTGAGCTCCTGCAAGAGATGTATCGTGCAGTGGATCTTGTTGGCTACTGCCTCCTTTTCACTCAGCATTGTTTTGCTGAATGTATGAATGAATGATCTGAAGGAATGAAGAGTTCCAGCAACCCCAGAGCAGAAATCTGGACCCAGGAAGAATTGGTATAGCAGTGATTTTATGGCTCCTGGTGACAGAGTTGGATGTGAACAGGCTGCCCATATTTCCCAGTTTGCTGGGACAGTTCCAGTTTTTGTCTATTGTCCTAGTGAAATTATTATAGCATCTCCTTTTTTCCTCACAAGGGTCCCCATTGGATGATAAGTTAAACGGTCACCCAGGAATGAGGGAACTTAGTGTTTTCAGTACTGACCATGCACCAGATGCCTCGATCAGCCATTCTCCATGCATGTTCTTTTTCAATCTACCTCAGAACCCTTAATATGAATGTTATTATCCCCATTGTCCAGATAAAGAAATTGAGGCTCAGTAAGTTGATACAAATGGCTGAAAACCTCAGAGCCACTAATAAGTAAAACTAGACTCATGTCCCAGACTGCCTGAATCCAAAGCCCTGCACTTTCTATGCTGCCATGTGGTTGGATCATGGGGAAGATTAGGAAATGAGAAAGGTCGTGGTTCTCTAGACTCAGGGTGAGATTTCTCCCACTCTTAGCTCTTTTGTTACATTCCCTCTATTTCTAATTTCTTTCTCCACTCCCAAACCCCAGGATGGCCACAGTTTCAATTTTGGTGAAGTGGTCACATCTCTCCTCTTTCCATCACTCTTTTTCTGCTACCTTAGGAGACTAAAGCTGTAAGAGAGTACTGTGCTCTATAACTCAGAGAAGGAGCCACAATGTTGTTGAGTATAACACATGGCAGGAGTTAATATTCATGGTGCAAGAGAGGATGTGTGCAGAGAAAGCAGACTCAGAGGCAGAGCAGCACTGGGGTTTCTCCCCAGACGCAGCTACAATGGAGAAGGACGTGGGCTTTGTGAGTCCACCTGTGTGAGTTTGAGTCCCGATCAACCACTTCTGCCTATTTGACGTTAGGCTAATTAGGTAGCCGTTCACAGCCTCGGTTTCCTCATCAATAACCACCCATTGCCACTTGGTCAGAAGACTTGTTCTCACCAGCAACTGGTTGACAGGGACAGTGCAGTTAAAGCTTAGGGTCTTAGGGCTCCCCTGCCCATGAACGAGATTCCCTGGGGCAAATCCTCTGTCCTCTCCCTGGTTTCCAATGCATCCTCTGGCTAGAACCCAAAGACTCTTGAACCTCCCTCCCTCCAATCTCTCCACCATCTTTCCTGGTCACCCTCTCATTCTGAGTTCGTGGCAATGGCCTTCTGCTTTGCCCTTCTCCCTTCCCTCCACCAATTTATTCTCCACTCGGATTCCAGATGGATTTCTTTTAAAGTGCAAATCTATTCATATCACTTGCCTACTTAAAATTCTCCAGTCGTTTCCTCTTGCCCTCAGAATCAGTTCAAACTCCTTGGAGAGAATTACACAGCCAGGGTGCCCTCACCCCATCATTTCCTGCTCTCCAGCCAGAGTGAACGTCTCTTGGTTCCATTAAGGGGCCACACTCACCCTTGCCTCAGGGTTCTCATGATATTTTTCTCTGTTCCTGGAATGTTCTTCTTTCCTGCCCATCCTCCACCACGCTCACTCACTCACTCATTCCTCATCTGGTTAACTCTTTCAGGCCATTTAAATCCTAGTCTGAATCTCGCCTTGAGGATGAGTCTGTCCTTACCTTATATGCCAACCAAGGTCACCCAATTATGGGTGTCAAATCCCCTTGTAAAATTCAGGACACTCCGAATGACTCATTCAGGGCTCTCTTCACCTCCAGACTGAACCCCCATGGGAGAGGGGACCACCTCTCACTTGCATCCTGCTATATCCCTACACAATGAGGAATCAGAGGCAAGGAAGGAATCCCATTTATTCATCCACTCACTCACTCATTCATTCATCAGCTCTTTCCATTGTGGTAGAGTGGGCATTTCTCTCCTCTCTCCATCACCTGCTCTCTGCTACTGCCTACAAGAAAAGACTGTGCCTTGAACTCAGAGAGGAGAAAGACTCACAGACTCTTTGAGAGTATCACCTACCAGAAGTCGACCCTTAAAGTGTAAGAGGTTAAATGTCTTTAAGGTCTTGAAGCCAGACCTTGGTGAGGACTTCTCTACCTTTTCCCTTCCTTTTAATGGCAACATGTGAAATCCTCAGTCTGCCCCATGCCCCTTCCCAGCAGTGGGACCACGTGGAGCAAGGAATGACACAAGTTTAAGGTAAGACGCTGGAAGCAGGCAGATTTAACAAAAGAGTAATGGATGAAAATGGGCAAAGGCTCATGTGGGAAGAGAGGGAAAGGAAGAAGTTCTGGGTGTGTCCTAAGAGACTCCAACTAAATCCCCCATCTAGAATTGGACTAGAGAAGCCATCAGAACATCTACCCCCCTGTGGATTCTGGATGGTTTAGAATATTTGTATTGCTTAGGCCTGCAATAAAAGACTGATCTAAATGTTTGCCCAAGTTCCCTGTATATGCTCATAAAGGGCTGATCATTTTGTTTGTAGTCCTCCTTTGGCAAACACTAGTGGCTATCCACCAGAATCCATGTATTCCTTCTTCCATAGGAATAAAATTTAAGCATGGGCATTTCTAGGTTATGCCCACATTTCCCAGACCTCCTTACAGCTAGCTATGCATGCTAAGTGCACGACTAAGTTTAGACCAATGGGATGTGAATGGCAGTGACATGTGGACCTTCTGCACAATCGCCAAGTCACTGGTCCTAGAGAGTTTCTAATTCCTTTACCATGAACAGCATCACAGAGGGACCATGCAAATGAGGACAAAGCCTTAAGGAATGCACACCAATAACATGAAAGAAAGGAAACTGGGTCCATGAATGGCCACATGAAGTAGAGCAGCACATCAACCCTTTTATTCACCTCAGGGATGTTTCATGAGAGTACAATAAACTCCTCTTCCTTAAGTCATGGTATTGAGGGTATCTTTGTTACAGCAGGTTAGCCATTATCCCAATTAACAGATTTCAGGCTTGTTTCTTTGTAGAGATGGGTTTTCAAATGTGTAGAGCTGGGTTTTCAAATCATTGGATGTGTAAAGCAACAAGGAACTTCCAGAATGTGTGTTTTCTCTTAATACCATATAGTAATCCTAACAGTGCTCCCTTGGGACTCACTTAACCAGGCAAAGGCACACATGTTGAATTTCATGCACATTGAATTTAGATGCATTTTGAGGCTCTTATGAAAATATATACAAATTATATCTATATATCTATCTGTTATAGCACAGTTGATATGCAAATGACATTCATGTTTTAGCCCAAAATCTGCCTTCCCCAAGAAGTCTTCCCTGAACTCTTCCTCCAACACTAACCAGTCTCTCTTTGTGCAGCCCTGTTATGCAATCGGTCTCCCTAAGTGTCCTCCACTTTCCTGGATAGGCATCTGTGTACAACTTCTTTCTTCTGCCAGTTTATACACTGATGTCTCTTCACTCATTGGCTTATTTTTTTTTAAAGAGAGAGAGAGAGAGAGAGAGAGAGAGAGAGGGTGAGAGCAGGGGAGAGGAGCAGAAGGAGAGAGAGAGAGAATCTTAAGCAGATTCCACACTCAGTGTGGGGTCCGATGTGGGGCTCAAACCCATGACTCTGGGATCATGACCTGAGCTGAAATCAAGAGTCAGATGCTCAACTGACTGAGCCACCAGGTGCCATACTCATGGACTTATTGAGGACCTTTATGTGCCAGGTACTGTGCTAGGTGCTAAGGTCAGAATAATAAATGACACAGATGTCTGTCCTCAGAGTCTGGTGGAGGGAGAGAAAGACACGGATCAGATATGACAATACAGTGGCAAGTACTACTACAGTGACATGAACAAAGTAGTTTGAGGACAAAGACAAGGAACAACTAACCACTGGGGGGATTTGAAAGTCTTCATGGAAAGGGGAGTTATTTGAATAGTCTGTAATATCTCATCCAAATACCGTCACATTTTTTTGGTATATCAACCAGGAATAGTCATAAAATAACACCAACACATTACTAGTATGTATACTATTCCATTTGATCCACACAACCAGCTCTGAAATATGGGTGTTAACATTGCTCTATTTTTACAGATGGAAAAATTGAGCTCATAATCTTTGGCTCTCTCAGGGTCACTATGTGAGTGAATGGATTTAAGCGAAAGTCTTTGGGTTCAAAAGTATGTGAATTTTCCACCCCTACCCCCTCTTGGCCTAGCTTCTTGGGGACTGGCCTTTCATGCCAGCAGTTTATCTGGTTTTGATTTGCCATCTCCCTCAAATGCTGTCTTCCACCTCTATCCCTAAGCTCTGTATAGTGCAGCTTCAGGAGGGAGATGCCTCATATCCCCCCAATGGCTGATATAAATTCCCACAATATCAGAACCCTGGAGCCTGGTTATCTGAGAGAAGGCATCAGATGGCATATTTAAAAAACTATTGACTCCACCAATTAAACTGTTAGGGATTTAAATTTCCCACTATAATTCTCCCAAAGTCTATCTTATTAGAATGATGAAGACATTACTAAAAGTGGTGTTAAATATGCAAGATCCAAAAATACATATAAACCAAGAATAGATTGATCCAAAGGAGGCCAAATACATTCCGAGGACAGCATACCTACCTACTTTCAAAAAGCAAAGAAGAGTCATCTATAACTCAGAAAAAATAAGCAACAGTATAATCCTTAACCTTGTTAACAGGGCAAGGGTGTAGGGGGCAAGCACAAACTAAAATGACACAGGGTATTTCACTAGTTTTTTTTAAAAAATAGATGAAGCATATTGCAAAATTGGGATTAACCATTTAATTACAAATACGTTAAAAAAATAAATATTTCTCAGAATTTACCAAGATGTTGACAGTGAATATAGTTAGGTAATGGTCATTTTTCTCTATTCCCTGAAACTTTAAAGTGCATGTATCATTTCTACCAAGAAAGAGAAGGTGGGGGTAATCAGGAAAAAGAAGGAGGTATTTAAGTATCCTAAGCAACATTAAAGAGGAAGGGATGGAACAAGAAACATATAAGCCATATAAAGACCAGGAGAATATCATAAGAAAACAAGTCCTTGATCTTTGTGCCAAGATTAAGGCCATCTGGTGAGTCCTATGGAGCCCTTCTCAGAATAAAGTTCTGAGTATACAAAATAAATGCATATGCTTACAAAAGAAACAAATTATATTGAAATAAAACTAACAAAATGTTAAAGCACACAAATTCGAGACTAAGTGATATGTGTGCTTCCTTACTGATGCCTGAAATAGTAAGTGGTGGGCCTAATAATAAATAAGTCATAATAAATAGTATAATAATAATAAATAAGCACAAATGATATGTCATCATATCTTCCACAACTGTAGTAGAATATGAAAGCTGATACTACTATGGTTTGTTATTCACATTCATCACCAAAAGACATCCCGAATTTCAGTTAGCAATAAGGGAAAATAATAGTGCTGTTCTTTTTCATCCACACTCACGAACAAAGGTTGGAACCTCAGTTTCAGAAACTCTATAGAAAGACCGTATTTCAGGATAATGCCATTTTAGCTAGACAAGAGAACTAACATTTGTTAAGTGCCTACTGTGTACCATGAACTGTAATATAAAACATCATGTTCATTATAAACCCACTTTTCCGTTTACCCTCCCTAGAGGACATTGAGAGTGATAATAAGATAAGGTTGGGAAAAGAGGCTCCTCTGTTGAATTGGGGCCATATTAATAACATTAAATAACAGCCCAAACAGCTATCCGCTGTCAAGGTTAAATTCTACTAAACAATTCACTCCTAAATTCCTATGGTTGACTACCATCAGAATCCAAAAGTCGCAATCAAGAATTCCAAGTTTATGATCTTTCCTCAAGCCCTAATTTCTATGTTTTAAAAGCTAGAGACATTGAACAGGTGCTTGGCACACAAAACAGAGGGCCAATAACCAGGGCAGTTGCCCCACCAAACCCACAGTGGGAAGGACAGCAAGGCTGCTGTATAGGATGGGGAGGGAGGGAGGGAGGAACCTGGTGCTCTGAGAAGTGATGTGGGGGAACACCTCACCCCTCAGTGTTATATTCTCCAAGAGATGCTCTGGGTGGAAAAGAAAGACCCTAAGTTCAACAGACTTTACAGAGCATTGACCTTCTGCCCAGCAATGATCCACCAAAGACTACAGGATCTCCTTTCTTCCCCAGGGAGCCCTACTGTGCTGCAGAAAGTCCTGCATACAACTGGCTTTACAATGGACTTGAGCTGAGGCTCTGCGGGTAGAGTCTGGATTTTCTGTTATTTGGGCCTCTTCCCTAGGTCATATCAAGATACTTAAATAAGAGACCATCTTGTGAAATGTCTTCAATCTAAAAGCAAATGTTTAAATTGCGAGGAAACCGAAGGCTCAAGAAACTAAATCAAACATGCAAATTCAATTTAAATACAGCAAAGAAAGCAACTGGTTACAGATGGTCACGTGGACAAATGGAGTCTAGTTGTCTATCTGGTCGCTTTACTTATTTACTTATTTACAGGGCCATCTGGATGCAAGACAGGCCTTCCTGAAGACTCTGTGTATCTGCAGGTAAATCTAGCACAGGAAATGGCATAAGAGTAGGAAGCTCAACAAATATTTGCTGAATCCAAATTGATTTTCCTAAGAGCTGACTCCTCTCCCTCTTACCCAGCAGTAATGTATCCTGAGGTTTTTTCAGCTCTCTTGCAGGCAGGCTTAGCCTGAGGCTACAGAGAGAACAAGGTCAAGGTTAATTAGGAACAGCCAAAATTCCCATAATGACAGGATTCAGGACTTCTAAGGACAAATCCTCAGAGTTCATGTACTCTAAAGTTCTTATTCCATGGAAGAGGGAGCAGGAGCCTCAGGGGACACCCAAGGACTTGTCCACTGGCTTACAGTGGGGGTGGGGGATTTAATCAGTGACCACATGCAGGCTTCTTCGGAAATTTGAATTCCATTCGAAAGTGTGGAATATTTACCTGAATATTCAGATAAGAGCAAGTCAGGAAACAATTCTGCAACTGCAGTTTCTTTGAATGCACCGTGAGTTCTTTCTCACAGTTCTGCACTCCTTTCTCCTACTGGTTTGGCAGGAAAAAAAGCACACAGACAGTGACAGTAATAATTACTTGGGCAACTAGCAGGAAGTGTCCCCCTAGAAGGCACCGGGACACAAGCTGCAGGGACGAGAGACACAGATCCTGTCTAGCCAAGATTACTGTTGGATCA
Organism: Panthera onca; assembly: GCF_046562875.1. Classification (NCBI taxonomy): domain Eukaryota; kingdom Metazoa; phylum Chordata; class Mammalia; order Carnivora; family Felidae; genus Panthera; species Panthera onca. Next base: position 13,292,883 of record NC_138342.1, read on the forward strand.
ACAGCATTGTTAGTGGGAGTCCATGAAAAAAGCTGCCCAGTACGACACTGGTGTTTCATGTCTCAGATGGCCCCATGCACTTCTAAAGAAGCTAGATCCAGAGGGAAAGAGAGAGGCTGGCCCAGCCTGGGCAAGAGGGAGGGTGAGACCAAGGAGCAAGCTCTGTTTGTGGGAGGGACTCACAGCAGCCAGGCCCTGCACAGGCTCTCGAGGCTGTAACCTAAAGAAAAGTCAGACCTTGCCCCCAAGAGGACCCCTGCAGACATCAGTGCTGACCCTACAATAACAATGCTACCACATACAGCTGTCCCCCGCTACTCTGAAGGGGACACGTTCCAGGATCCCCAGGGATGCTTGAAATCGTGAATAGTACCAAATTCTATGCATACTATGTTTTTTCCTATGCATACACACCTATGGTAATGCTTAATTTATAATAAGGAACAGTAAGAGATGAATAACAATAACCAATAATAAATAGAACAATTATAACAATATACTGTAACATAACTTAGATGAATGAGGTCTCTGTCTCCCTCAAAATACTACATTGTACCTTACTCACCATTCCGATGATGCTGATGCTGATGATTTGAGATAACAAATGCCCATGTGATGAGATGAAGTGAGGTAAATGACGCAGGCACTGTGACGTGGCATTAGGCACGTTCCCAGGCCCTGCTCCAGGCCCAGTGAGTCAGAATCTGGGCAGGGGCCCAGCAGTCTGTGTTTTATCCAGCGTGGGTTAGATACTGCTCTAGTTGATGGAGACACCCAAAGGACACTGCCTCAGTGGGCCCAGAAAGTGAGGAAGGGACCAGAAATTTGGGCAGTGATCGTCCCTGCTGGAGGAGGACGTGAACAGCATTAAGAAGACAGAGGAGCAGGGTGCCTGGGTGGCTCAGTCAGTTGAGCATCCGACTCTTGATTTCGGCTGAGGTCATGATCTCAGGGTGGTGAGTTCAAGCCCCGCGTTGGGCTCCATGCTGAGTGTGGAGCCTAATTGAGATTGAGGAGCAAGTCATGGTAACAGAGGAAGTGAGCACACAGGAGACAGAAGCACAAGGAAATTCATAGGGTCCTTGGGTCCCAGGTTGTTTGGAATGAAGTGCTGTTGGGGGAGGTGGGAAGGAGAAGAAATAGGCTCATGTGTGGGGCCTCCCCATTCCTTCTTTCCCTCCTGCGGGCTCACCAGACCCTTCTTCAGTTTCCTCCCTGGGCGGTTCTAGATGACCATGGGGAGCACAAAGGTAGGACCAAGTGTCCAGGTCTGCAGTCATCCCAGGAAGGCTGCAGTCAGTGGACCCTCAGGAGACAAGCCGGTCCTGGAGATAAACACTTGGGAATCACTAGAGGTTTGATGGTTACCAAGACTGAGCTCTGGAGCACCTGCCCAGACTCACGATTTCCATCCTACATGCGCCAACCATGTGACCGCAGGCAAACTTCTCGGCCTCTGTTGCCTCGTGTACAGTGGAGATGGCAAGAACAGAACACACATTTTAGGATTGTGATGAGGACAAAAATAAGTAAATGTAAAGCCTTTAGAACAGGCCCTGCATGGTGGTATTAGCATCAATTATGAACTACTATTAACAGTATTATTTCCTTTTCATTATCCCCGAATGTGGTGAGATTTGAAGGAATGGATCAGGTCCTCTGAGATGAGAGGACCAATGGGCTCTTGTACTCTTTCTGCTTCAGCAGCGTTAACTCAGGCCCTGACCTCTGGGGCCCTGCATTGCTCTCCTCCTTCTAGCCTGCACCTCTTCTTCCCTCCCTGCCCCCCCCCCCATCATTGTCTTCTCAGCTGGACTCAGTTGCAACCACCCAGGATATCAGGACATATTCGATGGGTGGCTGGGCTTGAAGACAAATCTCCAGGAGGAGAAAAATTTCTTTAATCCATATTGGGGCTGATCACCTCCTGGGCACAAAAGCCTGGGAGACAGAGTCCCTGGCCTCCAGGACCCCCCTGGCTGGAGGTAGAAGGTGGTGTATACAAGCACCATATGAGTACTAAGTGAAAAAAGCCAGGAACGGGATTCAGAGCACAGGAAGAGGCCCAAAGGAGAACTTTATCTCTGACTAGAACCCTCCCCCCACAGCCCACTTACCAATTTGTGTTCTCACTCTGGAATTATCAAAGCACAAGAAATCTGCTATTGAAAAAGGAAATGCCAAGATCGGGCAGAATCCTTTTTTTTTTTTTTAATGTCCCATCTTTTCTAATCTGGGTTTCAGAGGCAGGGCCCACTGGCAGGAGGAGAAAAAAGCACAACCCCGCTCTGACAGGCAGTTCTCCTAGAGCATGACGGGAAACAGAAAATAGCCCACAAACAAGGCAACATGGGGCAGAACCGCAGCCAGTGCCTCCAGCGGCTTGGACTGATTGCACTTCTGGTTTCAACCCTGATCAGCTGGATGGATGGATGGACTAAAATAGAATCCCAGAATGGGCTCTGAGAACTAAATAGAAAGAGAAAGGCCCAGAGGCACAGACAGGACTCCCCCCCAGAGATACAGAGGTTGTGGGGAGAGGAGGAGAAACAGTGAGAAGAAGAGAAAAAAGACCCCAAATGGGAAAACCGCCAAGGAGGAAGGGCCTAGGAGAGTGGCAAATGATGGAGAGGGCTCATAACTTCCTTCTCAGCCTGTCTGAGGGAGCAGAGAAATTGGATCACGAAAACTGGTGCAAGAAGCTGGAAGACGGGCCGGGAGAAGACAGTGTGTCTGATGACCCAGCCTTAGGCTTGGAATTAGATGATGATTCTCCCCAACACAGCACCGAGGTGAGTGCCCCTCTGACTAGGAAAGAGTGTGTTCTAACATCTCTGCAGGGCAAAGGCTGTATTTTTTTGTTCTCTTTTCCAACCCTGAGAAAGGATCCTGTCTCCCCAGAGGTCCCACTCACTGAGACGCGTCTGGGCAAACCAGAGGCTTCAACAGCATCTCATAACAGCACAGGCTTTTGGGTAGGAGGAATAATGAAACACCTTATTGGCAAAACAAATATCAAAGTGCAAAAGGACTGCTCAGGCAGAAAATGGAGGGAAATCTCTTCCTTCTGTATCCGACCCACACGCAAAGTCTTTTCCAAATTGGGTGCTCTTTTGGTGTTGAGCTTTTTGGGTGTTTTGTTTTGTTTCGTTTTTGTCTTTTTGTTTCTGTTTAGAGTTTAATATAAGTTGGTTGTTGCATTTTAAGTGAAACATATGGTCCTATTATTAATATAGAGTAGCTAGTGATTGTGTCCTCAGACCATCAAAAGGGACTCCCCTTCTTCATTCCATTTATCTTCAAAAATAAAGTTTCTTTTTTATTTAAAAAGTAATCAGGGGTGCCTGGGTGGCTCAGTCAGTTAAGCGACTGACTTTTGATTTCAGCTCAGGTCACGATTTCACACTTTGTGAGTTTAAGCCCCACGTCAGGCTCCACACTATGACAGCGTGGAGTCTGCCTGGGATTTTCCCTCTCTCTCCCTCTCCCTCTGCCCCTCCTGTGTGCCTTCCTCTCTCAAAATAAATAAATAAACCTTAAAAAAATTAAGTAATAAATACACACTGTACTGGAACAAAAAACAAAAGAAAAGAGGAACTAACCCTAGTCCCACAACTCACAGAAAATTATTTATATCTTTTTATAATTCTTCCCAGTCCTTTTGTCCTTACATACGTACTCTTCCATTTTTAAATTTCTTTCCTGAAAAACTATCAGAGTACAGCTACTTGCAATTCTTTTTAAAAGGATATAGTAGATGGATGCTATTTTTGGCTGCCGAACATCTGTTTTGCCTTCCTTTGATAACTGTGCCCGTATCTTTTGGGTATTACTTTTCCATTGACTATACCTGGTGGGAATGTCACTTGGAATGTCCTGTGTGCCCCTAACCATGAGGAGGGAATCTGACCCAAGTTAGACCAATCAGATGCTGCCTTGCTGAAATTTGAACCTTGACTAAAGTGGGGAAAAAAAAAATGAAAAATGTTGAAACTCACGCATCACAGTGCAATTTCCAAATAAGACTTTTTCTGTTGTTCTTGCCACTTCTATACCTCAACCCCCTTCTCCAAACTTCTAGTCAATGCTAGGACTAGAAGGGCATGACCCCGTGCCCTTTCAGCAAATTTACTTTTTGCTTCAAGCAAGAAGAATCCATTTCTGCTGTTTGCAACCAAAGAACCCCCTGTGAAAATGTGGCCAAAAAGAGCATAGGAACCAGGATACAAGGAAAAATCTGCCAACTTCCCTGCTATCACTTAGCGAGCATTGCTGTCCTCCCAGGATACCACATCCTTGTTCACCAAGTTCCTTTAATTTAGTCACAGAACCAGTCTCTTATGCCAGGATGCTGATACAGTAAATTGGTTGTCCTAAAGGCCCTGATTTTTCACACCTCCATGTAAGCATGCCGCTGGCAATGTGACATTTTAGCACCTCCTCTAAGGAGAGAAAGTCTATTTCTCCATGCTTGAATTAGGCTGGCCTTGAGACTTGCTTTGGCCAATAAAATGCAGCAGAAATGAAGATGGGGACACCTGGGTGGCTCAGTCAGTTAAGTGCCCAACTCCTGATTTTGGCTCAGGTCATGACCTCATGTTGGTGAGTCTGAACCCCGTGTCAGGCTCTACGCTGACAATGTGGAGCCTGCTTGGGTTTCTCTCTCTCTCTCTCTCTCTCTCTCTCTCTCTGTCCCTCCACCCACTCATGCTCTATCTGTCTCTCAAAATAAATAAATACACATTTAAAAAAAGAAATTCATATGTGCCCATTCTGAGCCTGGGCCCCAAGGCCTTGGGTGCTTCTACTCAACTCTCTTGAATCCCAGTCTGCTCTACAAGAACACATCTAGGATTGTCTGTTCGATTGGAGAACTACATGAATCAGACAAGACATATCCTGACGCCATGCTAGACCAAACAACCCCTGGCTAAACTTCCTGTGACTGCAGATCCAAGGAGTGAGTCCAGCCAAGATCAACTAGGTCCCTCCCATAGCAGCAGGATGACCCAGGTGGCCTGTAGACTTGTGAGAAAAATACATGCAATATTACTGTGTTTAAAAAAAAAAATAGAGATGGTGAGAGGTGTCATATTATCTGAACAAAATAATAAGGGAATATGTTATGAAAAATACCATTTAATTACTTATGGGACAAAATACCATCAGTTGAAACTCTCCCAGAAATGCCATAAAATACAGGATAGTCCTGACTAACATCTCAATTGATTTAGCAGCGTTGATAAGAACATGAGTCCAGAGAGCCTGATTTAAATCCTCATTCTGCCACATACTGGCCATGTGACACTGAGCAAATGTGCCACGGTTTCCTCTACTATAAAAAGATGAAAATAATAGAACCAACCCCAAGGGTTAGATGACATGTAAAGCATTTAAACAGAAATTACTCCGTATGATGTTAGCCATTATAAATATTATTCTTCCATGACAATTTGCTGTTCAGAGTCAGGAAGCTTGAAAAACATCACAGTCTTTTATTTCCTTCACTCCGTTTGATTATCTTTACATTCTACTGGGAATAGTAGATATTACTTAACATACTACTGATACAGTTGGGCTTGATCCTACCTATTGTTACTTTTTTTCTATTTCTTTTGAATTCCTGCCTCTTTTTTGGATATTGTAAGTACTCAATTTCCTTATTTTTTAAATGTATTTTTACATACATGATTTATAATGTATCTTTTAAATATATCTAATTTGTATACATAATTTATAATCTATATCATACACATAAAATTTCTAGCATACATAGCACCGTTCTTTCAGGGGTTACTCTAAAGACTACCGCACACATCCCTAACTTGTTGAAGTCTAACTAAATGAACATGTCACCAGTGGACAATACCAGGAACGTAAACCCCTTTTACCTTGGCTCCTGTCCCCCCCAACCCCCACACACACCTTATGTTCAGTTATTGGTGTGTATTTGAAGCTCTGGGTAGTGTTGTCCTCCTCCAGGGAGGATTCATATTGGCTTCCATCAGGAACCTAGGTGAAAATCCAACCAGAGATTCTCAGAGGTCCAGCTGTGCTCAGTCTTCAGTCTTTATGAGGACTGGTTTGTTTCTAGTTCTTCTTTACTTCTAGCAAGGGCTTCCTCCTGGGGCTTCCCCACCTCAGCACTATTTTAGACCAGATCTTTCTTTGTTGTGGGATTCTACCCACTAGAAGCAAGTAGCATTCTTTCAGTCGTGACAACCAAAAACGTCTCCAAACATAGTCTAATGCCCCCTGAAGGAGCAAAAGTGCCCCCAATGAGAGCCATTGTCCTAGGATGTAACCCTACAGGATCCCCACCAAAAGTCCCAGCCCCTGAGACTGTCAAAGTCCACTCACTTCTCTGCCTGTTTGTTGCCTCTCTGGGATGAGGAAGAAAGCTGCTCTCAACAGGTCTCTTACCTCTCCTGGCCCTCCTCTCACAAACCCTGGACCCACACTTTCTCTCTCCCTGAGAGCTCCTCCAGGACCTTTTTACAAGTATTTGTTTGCTTTTCTAGTTCTCAGCCCGAACAGCGTGTCTAAAATGACTTATTTCATCACTGTAGATCTGAAGAATTATAATCAGTTGGAAGCAAAATCTTAAATAATTTCAGTTGAATATAGATACATAGAACTGAATGTTCTCTTCGAAGTTCTTTAGTACAGGCTCACAAAGAAGGAACATGATACAAATGATAAGAGACCTGTTCTTCGAGGAGTTTGGGGCTGGATAATTCTTTGCTTTGGGGCCCAGCCCTGTGCATTCTGGGATGGTCAGCAGCACCCCCAGCCTCTGGTACGAACAGTAGAAATACCTGTCCTTAGACAAATTTACTCTCCAATTGGTTTAACAGCACATGCACATTTCAAAAGCTAAAATAAAAAGATTTCAGTTGAGCTGCAAAGTACATGCATATCTTCTCCCTCAAAAAAGCAGGTAGTAGAAAACTGGGGAAGAACATGTTTATTACAAACTCAGTTCAATCCCCTCCTTTTTACCAGCTGTGTGACCTTAGCCAAGTCGAAGTTCAGGGCATTCTACAAAATGAGACTGTGGGATTAGACAATCCATCATTGCACTCACTTCCAGCCCTGACAGATGAGAAGTCTATTAGATATCAGGTTTGTGATCATTTAGAACACCAAATACAGCCAAAGGGATGTAACATGTTGATGAGAAATCGGTCATATCTGATTGATCTATTTCATTTCAAATGAGGTTCCTAATTGAGAAAGTAGAGGAAACTCATCAGACCTGGACTTTCTGGCTTCCAGATACATCTGAAAAAAGACATCAAAATGTCCCTCTGGGGAAACTGGACAAGTGTGGCCTGGTGAAGGCACAGCTCGGGCAGTTTGTAGCTAGATGATTTCCAAGACCCTAAGAGTTCTGATTGGCACATGGCTGGAGGTCTCCCAAGGCTGCCTCTGATGTCGTAACCCCAGGCAACACCAGCCTCTTCAGGCCTGTTGCTGCTCTGTATCAATGATTTGGATGACAATCAAGAAAACATCTCATCAAGTGTATGGGTGTTTTGAAGATGGACTTCACAGGTAAGGTGAACTCAAAATCAGGTTCGTCTTACTCCTTTGAATGCCACCTTCCTCCTAAAGATGAAGCATCACTGTGGTTTTCTTCTCCATTTGCATCTGCCTCTGAGTCTCTTCACCCTAAAGCCTGAATTGTCGCCTGCACCCCCTGGACCCTGTGGCTCACAGAACTCTGCTCTGCATTTTATAGAGCAGAAAACAACTTCAAATTATAAATCAGGCACTAAACCCTAGAAATATATTTTCCTTTCCCTGCCACAGAGAATGCCTCCTGACTTTGGGGCTCCTCCCTGTGGTTCGGCAGTCTACAGAGTCACTCAGGCTTCTCCCCGCCCCCGCACGAGGTTCTTGGGTCCCTGACAACTTCCTGTCTTGTCTGCAATTGGATAATCAAAATGCTGTCTTAGTTTACTATACAAGTATGTTCCCAGGTCTACTGACCTCATCCTTAGCCATCCAGTGCCTGCCTAGGGTGGGGATGGGGTGGGGTGGGGGTAGGAGGGGGCTTGCCTTCTTCAACTGAAAGTCCTACAAAGGCATCATCCTTTCTACCCAAGAGATAAATTTTGCCTTTAACATGTGGTAGACTTTAAAGGTTCTTTGCAGCCAGGATTCTATAATTCTGTGGCTTTACTTGATTTCTTTTCAAATGGCTAAATGCTTAAGAAACAAGGAGCACTAGCCACCCCCACAGTCAAGGACAGGAGGGCTAGAGTTCATAGGTTGTGTGAATCAAAGTTTCCTAGAACACAATGATGACTGTCACGCATTTGCAAATCTCCTTTCTTTGTGCATTTGTACAAACCCAAATATATGCTCATCCCCATTCAATAAACACAAGCTTAAAATCCAGTAGAAGCATGAAGCAGTGACAGAGGATGAAAGAGAGTAAAAATGATTTAGAGGGGGAAAAAAATATACAAGCACTGATCTACAGCCCAAGGAAATGAAATGTCCACGCCAGAAAAAGGAGTGGACTAAATGAGATTCAGGATTTAGGTCCCGAAATACCACCCTCCCGCTTCCCTCCCTGTTTGGTGCTGGTGGGGAGCAGTGTGCTGCCAGCAGATATTTGCATGCTCTAAGTGTTCCGCTGGGGAAGTGGGAGATATCGAGACAGATGGCTCTAGTAAGTGTGGGCGAGTCTGACGTCAAGTTTATGAGCCAAATGGCGTTTTCCGAGTTCCCCCTCTCCAAATCCCATCCATAACAGACCCAGTAACTCAAGCCATGTCCCACCTTTGAAGCCCCCCCCCCGGACCCCCATCACTGCCATCTTCCTTTCCTCTAATAATAATCAATGACTCTTGGAGGTTAAGAATGGGCTGCCCGGTGAGGCACTGTGACTTTGACAGGTGTCACTCCCAGAAGGCCACCAGGGGTCTTCTCTCTGTAGGCCACAGACCCTTCATTCCTCCACTTACTCATCCGGCACTTATCAATACCTACCGTGTGCCAGGCACTGTGTTTTGCACTAGGGAAACCAGCATCGTTCTAGAGAAAAAAGATAATAACTATATAAATAAAATTGAGGAGTCTGGCTCCTGGCTAAAAAAGTGTCTGTGATTTTTCAGAACCAACCACAGGCAATTACAACAGCCCTACCTGGCAGGCCTCATGGAGGAAAGCTGTCCTCCTCACACCTGCCTGGGTACAGCCAACACCACCGGGCAGCCTCTGAAAGGAGACATAGTCAAGGACTCTGGCTGCTCTGGCCATACTCTGTATATTTGCTTTCCTAGCTACGCATCTTCATTCCTAGGTCTCTTTATCCAAGGTCTTCAGGTACTTCTGCCACGCCTTCCTCATGGAGGGGAGAAAAGGGAAAAGCCTGAAGACAAGTTTTTCTACTCTGACACAGTACCCAGGAGTTTTCTACTCCTCCTCCTCCCCCTCAGCATCCCTCTTCTTCCACCAGCATTCATAAAACTGCAAGAACCTTTTGTTAAGGGCTCCCTCCAGGACCAGACCACCTCCCCATCAGTGCCGATTCAGCCGACCCTCCACCAGGACGCCATTCCATGGGGGGAGTGGATTAAGGGGGGGCAGCGCCTGCTCTGGCTTAGCCTCTTGCAGATGTCATCTCTAAGGCTTCACTGTTGCTTTCATTTTGGTTCTTTGATGCTTTAATCAGCTGTTCCTATATGTGGCAGTTTAGCACTCCCTCCTTAGGCTGAGCCCCTGACAAAAATAAATAAATAAAATAATTACATAGAATATAATAAAATATCAGATAGAATTTTTGGTGTTTTCTCAGGATTTCGGCCAAAGTGCCAAACTGTGAACAATGGATGATAAAGAAAACCCACTCCACTCCCCCAGCAAATTCTAATGAATGGTATAAAGGTATAGACCAGCCATTCAGGATTTTCTAAGAGGAAGCTAAAACCAGTCTTTGGTCCTGTGACCCACAGTCCACTTGTTTTCCCCAAACTGGGTGTATGAGGGGAACCTAGAGATTAATGAATAGAGCTGCAGGTAGGTAGTGAGGGAGCTCTCTGGTCCCCAGAGCTGCCGTGGCACCAGAACAGAGCATGATAACAGAGTGTGGGGGGAGCTCTCAAGTATCCCAGTGCCCAGGGAAAAAGTGCAAAAGAGAGGCTGGCTGCCTTGGGGGTGGCCTGGACTTCTGGAGTGCCACAGGGCAAGGTGCCTAATGCTTCTGGTGGGCAGAGTGGACACCATGGAAAGCCTTCTGGTCCAAGTTGTCTTGAGAGCACGGCCCAGAGGAGTGCCCACCCCAGCAGACAGAGGTGGTGTGAGGTAAATCGCTGAGAAGGGACTGAAGGGATGGGAATTCCTGAGAGGGGAACGGGAGAACATCCTCTGGGGTAAGAATGGCAGGAGGGAGGCCACCAGTGGAGTCTTGTCCCAAGAAAGAAACAACAGCTGCTTATCCACCTTGACATCAGACCCTTGACCATCAAGGAAGAACTACAAATGGTACCAGCTACCTAAAAAGATCTTCTTGTGCCTGTCATTCCTCTCTCGGTCTGACTCTGAAAATGGTAGTGGGAGTCCAGTGTGGAGTAGAAAAAGGTGAAAAATGGAAGATTAAGACCCTGACCACTTTTTCTTCTGGCCTCTGTACACTGGGACACTGGTCAACAGGGCCTTAAGTCAAACTTCAGCCTCAAAGAATGGAAGACACCTTAAACTGGACAAGGAACTGAAGTTTTGACATTAAATTGGACTGGACTATTTCATATCTAAAAACAAGATGATCTTAATACTCAAAATTCACCATAAAAGCCATGGGATTTGCTTGTAATATCATCCTTGGCAAATCCTTCCCAAGCAGGTTTGAAGCTGTGGTAGGTGAAAAATAAAGTTATTTCCTCATCTTATCTTACCAAATATAGCTTGTTCCAATGCCAGTTAGAGAAGCAAAAAAAGAAACTGAGAGAGAGACAAACAGGGATGAAATCTGCTTTAGAAATTGCCACCTGGGAAGGCTGAGGAAGCAACGGGTAGTGAGAGAAGGAGCCATCTCTGGAAAGAGGGGGAGAGATCAACCCAGGCCAAGGGAAGGTCATGTGCAAAAGGCAGAAAAGAGGAAGCAGGTGAACTAAGACAGCAGAAGCAGGGCGGAGCCTGAAGTTGATGTTGGAATCAGACTGTTCGAGGTAGTCCACCATAGAGTTTGGTTCAACTCCCAAAGCGTTCCAATGTACATGTTAAGATCACTTGTGCTGCTGTTTGGAGAAAGAATGAGAGCAGAAGTCAAAGTCCAGTCCTGTTAGAAGGGCATGATGCACTTCTTAGAAAAGGCACAATACATTCCCAGTGGTTGATTTTCTCAAGTTTACAGACTTTGGAAAATCAGAAAGACTGACGGCCATGGGTACTTCATGTGGCAATCTACTGGAATTTAGCAACAAAAACAGCAACAACAGCAGAACAGAGAGGACAGCATTCTCATAAGGAACTGGCATGTGCGGTGAGGGCTATGTAACACGTTCCATCCATTTATGTCCACATATTTCCTTCTTACCCACTGGGAAGCATGTGTTCCAGGAACAATAATTCTCTCACCTCTTCTGCCTCTCTATACATAGAGCTCCCGATCTCTTCTTTGACAGGATTCCAATGTGAGAATGCACTCTTGGGTTCTTTGTGAGCCAAAATTCAATGTAAGGATTTTTTGTACAACCTGCCACAAAGAGAAGAATGAGATTTTTCTTTCAACGGTTTAGAAAACAGGCACAAAAAAATAAATTAATTAAAACACACACACACACACACACACACACCACCAATTATCAAAGAGGCTTTTGGGGAGTGTGGATGGCTCAGTCAGACTTTGGCTCCAACTCTATCCAACTTCAGCTCAGGTCATGATCTCACAGTTTGTGAGCTCAGTCTCTGCATTGGGCTTTGTGCTGACAGCTCAGAGCCTCGAGCTTTCTTCAAATTCTGTGTCTCCCTTTCTCTCTGCCCTTCCCCCACTTGTGTTCTGTCTCTCTCGCTCTCAAAAATAAACAGTAAAAAAAAATTTTCAAGAGGGTTTTGATTCTTTGTCTCACCAACAGTTAGGCTGAGCAACCCACCTCCGGCCTGACCCTATAGGACAGCTAACCCACGCAGACCTACCGCCAGCCCATGAAGATAAGCAGCAAACACCTCCTCGTGTTTAAGGTTCCTTAAAGGTTCCTCCTCATGTTCCATTTCTCTGGAAGCCCCACCTGCTCACATGCATGCCCACCTACCTGTAGTAGCGACTATGAGTTGAGCCCTTGTTCTGCACCAGGCACCATGCTAAGCACTTTACATCTATTATAATAATCCGTCATCCAGCAAAAACTCTTTAAGATGAGAACTATTATTATATATCCCTATTTTATAGCTAAAGAAACTGAAGCGTGGAGACTTTCAGCAACATAATCAAGGTCAACCAGATGTCATTGATGTCATCGATGTTTCCACTCTAAATCTATCAGCCTCTGGTGCTAAACTTTTGGGTTCGATACCCTCACCTTGACTCTCTCTACACCTTCACCCCTGCCCACCAGATGGGATGTTTGCCTGTGTCCTCTCTAGCTCATGGGCCTTGTCTGTCAGCTTCAAGCACCAGCTTGGCCCTTTGCCTCACCACCCATCATCGTCTCCCATGGTGGGCTCAGGTCCTAAACCACCATTCTGTTTCCAAGTAGGAGCTAATGGGATTAAGACAGACAGGGGTGTGCTAGATCTACTTAGAGCACTATATGCGAACAGGTCATGTACAGTACCTCTCTATTATACATTTAATGACATCATGTTACTAGTTTGAAATAGCCACAAAGGAGAGAGCCAAAGCATAGGAGACTGTTAAAAACTGAGAACAAACTGAGGGTTGATGGGGGGTGGGAGGGAGGGGAGGGTGGGTGATGGGTATTGAGGAGGGAACCTTTTGGGATGAGCACTGGGTGTTGTATGGAAACCAATTTGACAATAAATTTCATATATTGAAATAAATAAATAAATAAATAAATAACCATATTTCACTTTAAAAAAAAAAAAAGAAATAGCCACAAAGGGACTATTTACACTATAGAAATTGGCAAACACCACACGTCAGGGCTTTGCTGAAGGGAAAGCCACGTTTACCAGTACACCATTTAGGACACACAATAGGGATAATAACAAAACCATCTTTCAGACAGTCATTTCTTCATAACCCTTGATGAACAAATCATTCGTGATTCCCAGGACCCCATCAAAAGATGTTCAGCTGAAATTGTACATGTTGGAGCCAGTTCTCCTTGTCCAGAATGCAAATATCCTTCCTCAACCTGTACTGCTTTCCTTGCTACATTAAGAGAAACAGGCTAGGAAACTTTTTCATGCTTTCCTACATTCTGTTGAGCTTGCAGTCTTGCTTAAAAGAGGGAGCCAATCTCAGGTGCCGAACCTCAAATTGCTTATTGGAACAGCTGCTGCTTTCAGCTGAGCAAGCAAGACATTCAAGGGTGGCGCTTTCTGGCTCTGATGCTTCAGCCAGTTAAAAATTAGTGTTAGGGATAGCAATAAGAAACAAAAGAAGAATCGGCTGGTGGTTTGATAGGACCCGCAGCCAGAAGCCTCCTTTCCACTTTTAAATGTGGTATAAGGTGAAGGAAATAAAAAAGACCCACATCTGGGCCTTGGCTGCTCCACTTGCTACATATTCTGATGAGACAAAAAGGTAAAAGAGAAGGAAAAGGTGTAACAAATATAAGGGAGCAATCTCAGGTCCGAAGGAGAAAAGACTCCGCTGTGATGATTTTAGTACAACACTCACTCACTTGTATTTTCAATATTCTCTGGGCACCCATCATGTGCCATGAGATATGCTAGATATAGTTGTGACCAACAGAGACTCGGTTCCTGCCCTCATGGAGCTTACAATCTAGTGGCGAATAGAAACATTAAATGTGTAGTAGAAAAAGCTGTGATGTTTCTTTGTTATGATAAAGAAAATAAGTGGGCCATGGGAACATAACAGGGAAGAACCATGGCTGACCTAGTCCGGGGACCAGAAAATAAAGTCCTGCTCAGAGAGCAAAAAGGCAAACTAGCAGGAACCCAGAACAGATAGGTTGAGAGCATGACCAGAACTCATCATTCCTGCAAGCATCTCATAAGTGCACTAGAGAGGGCCAGCCAGACACTATGGGTTTGGAAGTCAGATTCCTGGGTTCAAATCTGGTTCTATTAACTGACAAGCTGAGCAAGTTACTTAACCTTGGGGAGCTCAGCGCCTTAGACGTGTATAGGGACAGTAATGCTTACCTTCCAGGCCTGCTATTTGAATTAAATTAGTGTGGGGAATAGGACTCAGCATGGTACATGGCCTATGGCAGGTGCTCAAGAAATGATAGCTATATAAAGATTAATCAATGAGAATTGTATTTAAAAAAATAAGGATCTCTTAAACTGCACACACACAGGCCACTTGGTGAGTAAGTGCCAAAATATCTATCAGCAAAAAGATTTAATGAGGCTTAGCAGTCCTGTCCTGTGCAGTAACTTGAGAGTTTGCACAGCAAGAGCCTTCAAAAGTGCTTGCATTAAACACACCCAGAGTAGTCAGCATCTGTTTGCACCAGCAGCGGGAACAGGTACTATCCTCTCCAACCTACCTTGTCTTGTTTTACCCAAAATGTAGTTTCCACCTGCAGTGACTCTATTCCCAGATTTTCCCAGATGAGTTTCCATTTCATTCTTTTCAATAAATAGCATTCGGATAAATGGGATTGCATGCATTTACCTTTGCAAACCTTCCTTTTAAACAAATTCATGAATCAGAAAAATAAAATCCATTGTCTAATGATATGTTGCCAACTTTATATTAGCGAAAATATGGTCATTACAGAGACTGCTATAAACCTGAAAGTTTGGGTTGCAACAGATCAATTTGATCACTACCAGTAGCTTCCTTGATATATGCTGTCTTGTTTTTCATTTCTCTGGTGATGTATGTACATTTTTAAAGTCTGCAATACTTTTATTTGCTGTATATGTGATGGGGACGATAGGCTGCAATGTGTTGTCTCCTTTGAACCTTCGCTTACCTTTAACATAAATTATCAAAGAAAGCAAAGCAACAAAATGCAAGTTGATTGGTCTCCCCACTTTAATTTAGTAAGACAGGTCATAATGGCTTTGTTCCTTGGCCAGACATGCCAGGGAGCTGTTTTCACATATTAATGTGACATGACTTGGAAGATCATAATAATTATGACAAGATAAAGGAAATTAGTTAAAACTTAATTAAAACCACATGGATAACAAAAAAGAGCACTGTATGTTTAGTAATGTGAATTCTTTGTTGCTGGATTGGCAAAAAAAGGAAGACGATGCTTTGCAGTGGACACAAGGGCTCCGAGTCAATAAAGAACGTTTCACTCTGGTCTGAAATGATCAGATCAAAATCAGAATCAAAAGGAAATGAAATGGGTGATTCTGCTACCTGTCATCACCCTTCAAGCCACCAGGATGGAGTAAGAGGAAAAGAGTAGAATTTCCATCAACGTAGAGATTGGAAGTCCTTAGTCAGTGGTGACAACATTTAAATGGGCTTATTAAAAAGCTGGTTCTCTAGGGTGCCTGGGTGGTTCAGTTAGTTACATGTCCAACTCTTGATCTCAGCGCAGGTCCTGATCTCAGGGTCCTGAGTTCAGGCCCCAGGCTGGGCTCTGTGTTGTGTGTGAAGCCCACTTAAAAAAAAAAAAAAAAAAAAAAAAAAAACTGATTCTCAGGATCTAATCCCAGCAGACATTCTGATTTGATGAGTCTGAGTCTGGCATGGCAGTCTTGAAATATTCATTTTTAGCTAGCACATTTTAGTCTTAAAGTCATTTTTAATAAAAAACATATTTGGTTACAATAAACAATGTGGGGAGATACTTTGAGATTATGTAAATACCTGTTCCTCATTAAACTTTTTATCATCCATGTGGATGATTTCGCATCCATGTGGATGAGCCTTGTCTGAAACAGTGATCATACTCATGGTTGCAAAATGGTGGTTTTCTAACTTCTACATTTTTATTAGTTGGCATTTATTTCCTTCTTCTATATCTAAAAGTTGGGATATGTAATTTCTTCCTTGTTCCTTTCTCTATATATTTATGGGGATTTTACTGTAAGTGTTCTCCCATTGATAATTGATATTGATGTCATTCAACAGATGACCAGTTGATCACTATCCTTGACTTTTAATGATCACCTTGTCCCATGTTTGACCAGAGGTAGCTTTCAGAGCTGGATCCTGAAACCTTGTAAGCATTTCCTTGTTTTCTGGGCAACAACATGCTCCAGGATCATCTGAGTCTTCCTTAGAATCAGACTTTCTCTAAGGAGGCCTCACTCCTCTTCATGAAGGTCAGTATTTGAAAAGAAACTGCTGCATTGAGAAGGACCCAGAATCACTGCTATGGCGTTCCTGCCAAAAATGCATATCCTAAATCAAATCATGAGGTAACATCAGACAAACCAAAATTGATGTGTGTTCCACCAAATAAGGAACCTGTGCTCTTCAAACATATCAATGCCCAGAGAAGCAGAAAAAGGCTGAGGAAATGTTGCACATGAATGCAGATAAAGAGTCACAGAAACCTAATGTAATGCATGAATTGTATAGATCTTGATTGGAATCTTTAAAAATTCCACATGAATAATTTGGGGGACAATAGGTGAAATTAGAATTAAGACTTTAGATTAATAATAAATAATATTGTCATAATACTAAATTTTCCCTTCTCTCCATCACAATTCTCTCGAGTGCACTCACCAGCTGGCCAGCCAGCATGGGAATGTCTCTCTTCCTGGCCTCCTCCCCCTTCCCATTCAGGCCTTTCCATCCTCCTTATCACCTCCCACAACTGGAAGGACAGAACATGAAGTTCAAAGCTCTAAACAGAGCTGTTTTGACAATCACGGTCATAATTAGGTCTTGTCCACCTAACTGACATGCTTCATCCCGGTCCAGTTTCTGGAATAATCCTGAGCCCTCTGGACCTTTGAGCACATGAGATATGGTGCTTGAAGGCAATCATCAGGATATAAATGCTTATCTTTACTATTTGAGTTTAATAAGTTCTTTGTTATGTCTGGGGGTGTACAAAACTTATAAAAAGGTAAAGATAATAATATATCATTTGCTGTTCATCGACACTAGGGGACACAGAAGAATCAGTGTAGAAAGACATAATGTGGGTCCGAAAAAAACTAGAATATGAATCCTGCCTCCTCTACTTTTCAACCTTGTATGTTAAATAAGTCACTTAACCTTTCCAAGCATCTGTTTCCTCAGCCCAAAACTGGAATAGCAAAATCTCCATCATCAGGTAGCTCTTCAAATTAAACATAATAATGATGTAGGGTTGTGATTTTCAAACTTAAATGTGTATGTGAATTTCCTTGGGATTCTTGTTCCAATGCAGCTTCTGACTCGGTAAGTCCAGGGCAGGGCCTGAGATGCAGCATTTCGACAAAGCTCCCAGGCAATGCTGAAGCCGCTGGTCCCTGGACCACACTTGAGAGTAGCAAGAATTTAGGACACTGAGGAGAATGGCTAATGCAAAGCACATTCCATGCAAGTTTGTTTTTCTCTCTCTCCTCTACCCTACCACTTATGCATTTTTGAAAGAAGTTGCTAAGAAAAACCAATCAAAAGAGGACCAAAAAATAGTCTAAGAAATTCACAGCTCTCCACTAGAGGTTGATTAGGGTCAAAAGAAGATATATTTAAACCTAATTAAGATAAAGGATTCCTCGTTAGGCTGAGAGAAACTCTAAGACTAAAAGCTCTGAGGACACATTGACTTCTGTCAGATTCCTGTCAGAAAAATGTTCCTTCAAGGAAGCGCACTGACAGCCTTCAAGAGTGATAGTCCTGACTGTAATTCTGAAGACATTTTCAATATTATAAAACTCAGGAAATCATAATAATACCTTATACCGATCAATTGTTTTAGACTTCACAAACCCTTTTGGTTGTATGAATGCATCCCAGCCCTCACTTCTTAAACTTTCATCAAATTGGAGGTTATGCTCTCCTTCGGCATAGGAGCTATGCCTTCTTCATGTATGTATCCCCAACATTTGGCAAAAGCCTGGCATCTAGCAGGTATTTGACAAATACTTATTAGAAAAGAGATTTTTCCCCTGGTCTCCTAATACATAATATTGCATTTCATTGAATCTAAGTGTCCATCAATTATACAATACTAGTTTATGTATCTCTAAGGGGGAAAATGCTACCATTTAAAGCTTGTGTGCCATTGATTGGAAGATACCACTCAATTTCAGAGATATTAAAATGGGGGGGGGGGACATGCACTTCAGAATCGAGAAATTGTAGTAGCTTTGCTCTCCTATGGAGTCACCCACACAGTGCAGACAGAAAATGGTTAAGAGCAAAACTTTAGGGTTGCTGAAGATAACTTGAGGGAGGAAAAGAAACAAATAAGGACAGGGAGATGTTTCTTTATAACAGAGAATATCATAGATTCAGCAACTTGGGGGCAGGTGGCAATCTTTCTCAGATTGTAATCAAGTTGGCAGCCATCTTCCCTCAGAAAAAGCATGGGTGGACTCCTGGCTTCACAGCAAAAAGCATGGACCAAGTGAAGGGCAAAATCCATAAGACACTGCTCAGAGGTTGCGACATTGTGATTTAAAAGAAAAATATACATGTGGTCATTCAGATGACCAAAACACATTTGTCATATATATTTAGTCTTTGTCTACAGTTTCATAGACTCACAGTTCCAAAACCCTTGGAATTTCCTCAGTGTGGAGAGTGATAAAGGTGTCTCTTGTTGTGTTAATAAGATGACTCTTGGACCCCACCCTGGTTGCCAAGGGAGCCAACCATGTGACTAGAGGGTTAACTTTCAGTCCCACCTCCCCATCCCTCACACCTCACCTCTGTTGGAGAAGACCCAGACTTTGAATCAATCGCCAATGGCCATTGATTTAATCACCCATGAGTATGTAGTAGAGCCTCCATAAAAACCCAAGAGGACAGATTCAGAGAACTTCCAGGTTGGTGAACACATGGAGATGTGCAAAGAGTGGCATACTCAGAGAGGTCATGGGAACTCCTTGCCCCGTACCCTGCCTTATGCATCCTTTCCATCTAGCTATTCCTGCATTACATCCTTCTATAATAAACCAGTGATTTAGTAAGTAAAATGTTTCTTTGAGTTCTGTGAGCCACTCTGGCAAATTAACTGAACCTGAGGAGTGGGTCATAGGAACCTGATTTATAGCCAGTCGGCAGAAGTACAGGTAACAACTTGGGCTTGCAACTAGTGTCTGAAGTCCAAAAAAGGAGGTCATAGGAAACTCCAAATTGTAGCAGTCGGTCAGAAGCACAGGTAAGAACCTGGGCTTGCAATTGGCATCTGAAGTTGGCAGGGGGCTGGGGGCAGTCTTGTAGGACTGAACCCTTAACCTGTGGAATCTGATGCTGTCTCTGGGTAGATAATTGAGTTGCATTGTAGGACACCAGCTGGCATCCAAGAAGTGCTGGTGTTGTATGGAAAGACCCCCTACACATGTACACATGTGGAAATTCGGTCCAAGAACCTAATTCAGAAGTGACTTGTCCTTTAACAGAAAGCATCCTGAAGGAGAAGAAAGGGGAGGAGGAGAAGGGCAGGAGGGGAAGGGGCAGGGAAGGGATCTCATTGCTGTCTCACCACACGGACCTACGTAGTAGCTATCAGAGGAACCCAGAGCTATAGAATTCAGCAAGTAAGGATGTTTGGAGCCATTGCGGAGAAAGAGATGAAGAACTCAACCACTGGTGTGAAAACCTCGATTCAGAGCACACTCCTTTCTGCTCTGGGTCGGGGAACCATTTCTTGTACGGTCAAATGAGGCTCTCTCAACAGGTGATCATGTTGAATGCCAGACTCTAGGGCCCAGTAAGACAAACAAAGAAATCCAAGTGATCCCTGAATGAGGTTATCCCTACCTGGGTGAGCGCCACATCACCACAACTCAAAGTGATGCCAACACCCCATGCCGCTCTGCAGCTGCCTTTGTTTGAGTTGAAAGGACACCTGTTGAGGTTCCCTCTCTAGTAATGACCTTGGGCAAGTGACTCTGGGCTTCCATTTCCTCCTCTATAAAATGGCAAGAGTACCAGTCCTCTCCTCACCCTGAGGTGAGGATGATATAAGTTAATTCATGAGAAGCTTTGGAACAGTGCCTGGCACAAGACGATCACTCAACGAATGGCAGTTATTCTTACTATTATTGTCTGACGTACAATTGCTCATTAACTGACACAATGACATGACTTAGTGCTGGGTTAGTGAACACGCAACAGGTAGCACAGGCCACCAGTGCTCCCAAATTCCTAGCAGAGAAAAAAAAAAAAAAGTTGAACTTGCATAAACAACAGAGAAATGGGAAAAAATCACAACAGTTAGAAAGAATCAACTGCAGGAAACCGGGAGCCTGGCCTTCTGAGAACCATGACCAGGCCACTTCTCACGAAGGAACCTTGCAGCTACAACAGCTCAGGGACCAAAGGGATGGTAGCCCAACCCATGGGCTGCAGCTCTGTATCTCTCTTTGGGATGCAGATCGTGCACTGTGTAATCTGTCTTGTGCACAAAAACATTAACCTCTGGAATCAAATGTGTCTGTTAATAAACCAACATGCCGCTCACACTCGTCAGCCCCCCGCCCAGCGCCCCCACCCCCGACCCCCGGAGCCGCACTGCAGGCACATCTCATTTGTCAGCTGGTTCAACTGCTTAGGCACGACATGATTTGGAAATGTGAAAGATCCCAAATTATCTTATCCTGAGGTGACAAATCAAGTACAGTGCCCACAAGCCCAGACAGTTTACATGCCAAGTAAACAAAACGCCACCGAAGCGAGAGTATCAATCTCCTAACAGTTTAGGAAAAACAAGTTTATTTCTTATCTGAAAGATTAATGAACCAGGTTGGAACCTCACCTCTAATTGTGGCTGAAGAGAAATTAGGTGCTGTTTTTAATCTATTCTGCAGTAACATAATAATGTCATGTCACAAAAGTTCATAAAGAAAGGGTCTACACTTATCTTTGGAATTATTTAAAGTACCCAGAGACTAGCCATTAATGTAAAAATTTTACATTTCCCTCAGCTACACTGCTGGTTGTTTTTTTTAAAATTAGGTCTAGAGAAACTGATAAAATATCTTCTTACTAAATAAGACTTTGTTTTCCTACTATAGACATAACTATAAAGAATATATATTTATATAGCATATTACTGGTATATTTTTAACAGCTATTGATACTGTATTTCTTGCTGACACTTTGCTGAGTGTGTTTGTCCCTAGGTTTATATCCTCCACTCGATCCACCTTGCTTCTGGAGCTGAGCTGAGACACAGACCCTGGAAAATCTGGACAAGCGAGGAGGAAATGGAAGAGGGGAAGAAGGACAGAGGACTCGGCTGCCTTTAGGAGAGATAACCACCAGAGCCGACTGAATGCTTTTGGAGGCTCAATCGCAAAGGACAACACCTTTTCTATCTTAAAATTCTATCAAAAACAGTTGTATATTTTTTAATGAAACTTCACCTGGTTAGAGCTTTTTTCCACGTGAAATGCATAATATATTTTTCCTCCATGTTCCATCAACAAGATCCTGAGTAAGTACCAGGGAAAGATTCATCCTGAGGAAAAATCAATTTGATTAGAGAAGCAACAGACAGTAATGTATACAGAAGAGGCAACACCAACATTTCCTAGTAAATCCCCAACTGGGGAGGTAGGCTGGAGTCTTGGGCCATGACTACACTTCTGATTTGAGCAATGGAATTTGGATACAAGATCAAATTGGATTGTCTGTCTTATATTCATGTGTAAACTGATTTGAAAGGAAAATCATCATGAACCAACACAGAAGTTCAGCCATTAGTCTAGGTGATGAACTGTTCTCACTTAATAGCCCAAGAAATTCTAAACTAGGCTCATCTAAGTGAAATAATCTTCTAGCCTGTGTGTGTGTGTGTGTGTGTGTGTGTGTGTGTGTGTGTGTTTATTTTTCAATTGAGATATCATTCCACGTCTGAATTATCCAAGCCATGCATAGTCAACACTTGTCAAACGTTGAGATATATTAATATGTAAAATAGACTTTTTTACTAAGGGGTGGATGATCAAATAACTGCAGGAAACCCTAATTTTAGAAGGAATTAAAAAACTATGGAGGAAGGAAGAAGCCCAGAATATATAATTTCCTTTGTGACCACCTTACTTCTTGTACCAAAGAAAGTTACAACAGGTGCATGGAAACTGCACATCAAAGATTTCTGACTGCCGCCTGAAGCTTCTGTCATTCTGGGGGTGTAGCTATCTGGAACACTCTAGTCAAGCCTTTCTCAGTCTTGTGCTTGTTGGTAGGGGACACAAGTCTGATTCTGCTTCTGAGAGCAGAGGAAAGCATTGAAGAACTGAACTGTCTTTGTCCATGGCTCTGAAATATGCCCAGCAACTAGAAAGCCTTAAGAGAAATCCACAAGAGTGAGCATCTTTCTTTCTTCTCACCAATAATATCAAACCAAAAGAATGTATTCACCCCTCACCAATAAGGACAATAAAGAATTGTATGTAAGATCTATATAAAGGCACTAGAATAAGTGCCTCCCTAAAAGAATAAGAAGACAGCACACAGCTTAATGGGGAAGGAAGATCTGGAAGCAAGTAATTAGGTATACTGAGTGTTCCTCTCAGATAAATGAAAAGTGCTATGTGACATGAAAAAGGGATCCAAACCTCTATACAGAAGTCATGGAAGTCTTCATGAAAAGGTGTCATTCAACTTGGGTTGTAAATGACAAGCAGGAACTGGTCATTGGAGAAGCAAGGAAAGAGCATTCTAGCATAAAGAAACAGCACCACAAAGGCACTGAGACATTCAAGTGCAGAATGTGCACTCCATATCTCTGAACAGCAAGCAGTATGGGAGCACAAATAGAAGATGAAACCAGAAAAGTAGAAGACAGGTTCCCAAAATCTTATTTACCATGGTAAAGAGTACGGAGCTATCCTGGGGATGAAGTGGAAAGCCAATGGAAATTTTAAATAAGGGGAGTAATAAAATGAGATTGCATTGCTGGGGGCTATGTAGAGGATGCAAGAAAGGGGAAAACACTTATTGAAGCTTTTGTAATTTTCTAAGTAGGAGATGATGCTGGCCTGATTTGAAGTATTAACAGCAGGAAGAAACAGAAGCAAATCAGAAAGACATTTCTGATTTAGAATTGTAGGACACATTGTCCAATTAAATAGGAGAAATAAAGAAGGAGAGGAGAAATGGATGATGTCAAGATTTTAATCTTGAATGGTTGGATGGAAATTGACATCATTAATCAAGAGGAATCAGGTTTGCACAGACTGCGTTTGAGATGTCAAAGGTAAGTCAAACACCGATGCCCAATAGAGAGTGGTAAATATCAGTCTGGTTAGTAAATATTGTCAGTAGTGGGTCCTTACGACTTACTTAATTCCTGAAATGTTTAGGAAGTTTGACAAGTCTGCAGAGAGAGTGAAAAACATAAACTATGTGCTCTTGGAACTTCTATTTCTAGAACAAGTGTAACAAAGAAAAACCAGTGTCAAACATGGTGGATATCAACCCATCTATATCGATATTCACTTTAAATATGAATGGTCTAAATACACCGATTGAACGGCAGAGATTACACGAGTGGATTTAAAAACCCAGCTACCTGTTGTTTATAAGAAATCCACTTTAAGTATAAAGACATAGACAGGTTAAAAGCAAAGGGGTACAGAAAGATATACCATGCTAACGTTAATCGAAAGAAAACCACCATAGTTAATTTCAGACGAAAATGTCCCCATGCATTGCCAAAAGTATCCTAAGAGGGAAAATCCCCTTTGGCTTAAACCACCATCATCTCCTAGCAGAACACCTTCAATAACTCCTTAATGGGTCCCTTTTTATTTACTCCTGGCCTCTAACAATCCATTCTACACTGCAGTCAGTATCTTTAAAAACCCAAATCTCATGTCATCCTGCTGCTTGAAGTGTTCAATGGCTTCCCCTTATTTTTAAGGCGAAATTCCAAATTTGTTAACACAGCCCCTAAGGTTCTACATGTTCTGACCCCAGCATTCATTCCAGGCGCATTTCACATCATCCTGGCTTTGTTCTCTATACTTCAGCCTCATTAACCCTTCCTGTTCTTCAAACTCAGCCTGTTTCCTTCCACTCCAGGACCTTTACACATGTTGTTCCCTCTGCTTGGAATTCTCCCACCATCACTCCCTCTCCACCTGCCTAGTTAACAGGTCTTCACATATGACCTCCAAAATTTACCTCTTCCAAATCAGTTCTGGTTCCCCTTTTGCAATTTCCCAGGACCCAGTGCCGCTGTTTTATAGCACTTGCCACAAATGTACTTCATTAGTGAATGTGAAAATATTTGTTTCATATCTGTCCCTCCTGTTAGATTGTAACAGAGATTTTGTGTCCTCTGTTTACCTCACTATATCCCCAATGCCTAGTACAGCTCCCAAGTCATAACAGGTCCTCAGTAAATACTTAGTGAATGAATGAATGAATAAATGAATGAATCAGCAATACCTTTGTAAACATAATTTTAGGACAGTATAAAAGTCAGTATAGGTCATGATTATAATTCATCCAGCCATTCTCTTATTTTTTTCATTCAGATTGTTTTCAAATGTTTACTATTACAGTAAAGATAGAGAGGAAGGTGTAAAAATGAAATAAAATATTATTCAAACATCTGAAATTTCTCTTAGGGGGAAGCTTTCTTCAGGGAAAATCCTTGATTAAGAGTTTGGGGGTATGTAACTGTGTATGGTGATGGATGTTAACTAGACTTACTATGGTGATCATTTCACAAAATATTGAATCATTATGTTGTATGCCTAAAAGTAACATAATATTGGGTGCCAATTATATCCCCAAAAAAATAAATAATTTTTTTAAAGTTTGGGGTAGATTGATATTTTAGGAAGTATATGGCAACTGGTCCCCAAAACTTCAAAGAAGGGGAATTAACTGCTCTTCTAAAACAGGGAGATGCATTTTCTTGTTGTTCTAGAGGGAAAAAGTAAAAGTGAGAAAAGAGGAGAGCCATGATTTAATGGTGGGTACTGACTGGGGACAGGCCATGAGAGGGTCCCTGATCATAAGGTGGCCAAACAAACCCTAGAGAACAGAACATAGTTTGCAGTCTACCTGTCCCCATGAATCTTAACTTTTAAACAATGTTTTTGTTGAGGATTTTTCCCCAGAACTAACAAAGGGCTTGGATTTCATGTCTGGATTGACATGTAATAAAAGAAGCTGTGTGAAAGAAGCAGGAAGCAGGAGGCAGACAGTCGGAACATCTCCCAATTTCACCCTGCTCTCCAAAGGGCAAGGTCAAGAAGGCTGCTCACATCTGGGTTGAAAAAAAAAAAAAAAAACCTCTGAAAACAAACCTTTGGCATTCTCTCGATAGATGATAGATGATAGATAGATAGATAGATAGATAGATAGATAGATAGATAGTTGATAGATAGATAGAGATAGAGATGATTGTCTCTTTTAGAATACATTTCCAAAACCGGAATGACTGGATAAAAGGTTAAACACACATTTAAGGTGAAATTATTTCTAGCAATTTATGTTCCCACTTTTTTTCAGTAGAAAATTCTAAAGAATGAAGCAGCAGCATTCTTAGAAATGGTTGTCTTGGATTACAAATTCCAGTTCCTTCTGGGTAAAAGTCATCTCCCTTCTATTCTTTGAAACTACACACACCGTAAGTCCTTAATAAATGACTGTGGAATTAAATTCCTAGCACTTCTGGTGCTTAAAACTAGCTATTTTTATATGGACTTTTTCCCCCTGTATTTCTAAGAAGACTGCAATATGTCTTGATTTTTTAGATCATAAGTCCCCCCATTCCCTGACTTATAAATATCTCAAGTCTTCAAAATCATGTTGTGTATTTTACAAGAATCTTGGTTGTGTGAAATTTCCAATTCTGTTAAAAACTTGTTTTTTAAAGGATCTTAACATACCTACTCGTAACTAGCATAATAAATTCACAATGATTACCTAAATCTTTCTGACATTCAAGTAAGATTTTGTTTGTGTTTAGTTTTTTAAAATGTACAATTATTTTTAGCCCATACTCCTTTTTTCAACCTACTTTGATTTTCCTTTTTACTATATGTTATTAAAAATATAGCCTATATGGTAATTAGCCATATGGCTGACAACACAAAAAAAAAATCAGAACAATAATTTCAGAATTGTTCAAGGAGTCATTTTTTTTTTGGACTCTGTTGACCTAAATTAGAAAAAGAAAATGCATCTTTAAGAAAAAAAAAAATTAACCTGGAATAACCTTCTCAATAGCCATTTCGTCTTCTATCTATATCTTATCAAAACTTTAAAGGGTTTTTTAAATCAAAATTATTCTCTTTCTCCAATTGATTCCTTGGCCTAATGTATTTGTGGTTGGCTTAGGGCACAACAATGCCACCTTTAGAAATATATCCTACCGTTATAACCTCACCAAGATTCATGTACAAGAAGGTTTATTGTATAATCTGTAATATCAAAAATCAGGAAACCATGTAAATCTTCAACATTAGGAGGACAGTTAAATAAATTGCAACCAATAAAAAAAAGAATGAGATATAACTATATGTGCCAGTACAAAATTCATTTTAAGACATATTTTAAGTGAATAAACAGCAGAACATTGTGCATACTGTGTGTTTTATATGTTTGGATTATTTCTACTGGATTATTCATAATAATAAGAAACTCTTAATAATTGCTGTTTCTAGGGAAAGCAGGTAGGATGTGGTTTTGAGATGGAAGAAAAGCTTATGTCTCATTGAAATGTTTTACCATTTTTTACCATGAACATGTATTAGTTTTTAGTTAAAAGTAGACAATCAGATGGAGGGGAGGAGGAACTTTGGGCCTATATTTCATGAAAACAATCAAAATCCTATAAATTTGGATCAATGGTAATCAATCCAAATTGTAGATTAGCTGCTAATTTATCTCTGATCAGCAGCATTTCTACCTCTCACCAGATCTTACCAACATTTTAACCGCATGCCAAACAATCATGTACTCAGTCATTCATTCACTGAATCATTCCATCTGTGCTGATTGGGCCTGTGCTCTCCCAGGCCCCATCCCAGGATGCAGAAACCCAGCGGTGAGCAAGAACAGAGACAGGTCCTGACCTCACTGAGCTTATGGTCTGCCATCAAAATAACTGGAGAAATGAGGATGAGTGCTGGGGGAGCACTTGAAAGGGCTTCCACCAGTCTAGGCATCTGGGAAGACCCCTAAGGAAGGATGTTTAAGGCGATACCTTTAAGATATGTGGGAGTTAACTAGGTGACCCGGGAGAGAAAGGCTGTTCTAAGAAGAGATGGGCGGATGGTCTCTAGGAGGACATGGCTCTGGGGCACAGGAGAGCGCTGCATTGAGAGACTGAAAGACATCTAGAGCAGATGAGACATCAGAAGAAAGGACAGGAGCAGTAAGGCTGCAGAGACCATCAGGGAGCAGGTCGTGGGACCTCGGACCTCACTCAGATGATGAGAACCACCACAAGGTTTGAAGCGGGTGTGTTAGTTTCCCAGGGCTGCTGTAACCAATTACCACAAGTCAAGTGGCTTAAGAAAACAATTCTCTCATAGTTCTGGAAATGTACTCTCTCATAGTACTGGAGGCCAAAAGTCTGAACCCCGGGTGTCCACAGGGCCATGCTCACTCTGCATGCTCCAAAGAAGGACCCTTCCAGACCTCTTCCTAATGTCAGGTGGTTGCTAGCAGCCTTTGGTGTTTATCAGCTTATAGACGCATCACTCCAATCTCTGCTTCTATCGTCCATGGCATTCTCCTCTTTGTGTCTCTGTGTGTCTGTATCCCTGTGTCCCTGTGTCCCAATGTCACTCTTCTGATAAGGACACTGTTCATATTAAATTTAGGGTCCACTTTGATCCAGATTGACTTTATCTTAACTTGATCACAACTGCCAAGACTCTATTTCCAAATAAGGCCACGTTCACAGACTCCATGTGGACATGAATTTGGGGAGGACACTATCCAACCCAGTGCAGCAAGGAAATGATATAATCTGATTTGAATTTTAGGAAAACTATCCTGAAGGTATTAGAGGACAGGGAGGGGGCAAGACTGGGAAGACAGATTAATTTCATATGCATCTTTATTATTTTGGAAATGTGAGGTTTATTTTGGATGTCAGACATTGAGCTAAGTGCTGTTTCCATGATATCTCATTCAGTCCTCATAGAGCCATGTGAAGAAATTCAGAGCGGCGACTTTACCTGTCCACGATCACGCAGCAGATCTTCAAACCCATATCCTGCAGACTCTGGAATCCAGAAGCTTTCCATCACCCCAGGCTCAAAACTGAAAACAAAATGATGAGAATGAGAATCCTTTGACGTGGGTTTCCAGGAGGAAGAAACTATTGCCCACTAACAAGGTTCTGTTTGCAAGCACACTTCATATTCCTTATGCAAAGCCAGGGCAAAAGGTGAACAGCCGACATGTCCTGAAGAGCAGTCGTGTTGTAACGCGAAGGAATCTGATGGTTCCAATCACACGGCACGGTGTCCCGTGATTCACGCTGGGTCAGAAATGTTCTTTTAAGAAAAGACCTAAGTAAAATCCATGCTTCACAAACACGAACCCATATTAAAATAAGCCTACTTTTTATAAGATGAAGAAACTTGAAGCCATTATCTAAAAACTCAGAGGACAGAAATGAATTCGGAGGAAAAAGAGGTTAATTGGTGGGAATTGTTCGGACTGATAGCTGATATTGATCAGAAGCACTGACTGCTGGATCTTCTCCCTCTTAGTTGCTTTACCTCCATAGTCCACAATTTTAAAGGTGGATTGAAATTTTAGGAGACAATGAAGACCAAGGTTTTCTCACTTGAGCTCAGCATTTTTCTGAAGGAGGGAGGCATGAATATTCTGGCTGTAGGTTACAGTTTTCAGCACCTATTACAATTTTGTAATCTCAAAATCTGACCAGAACACCTAACTTTCAATTTTTTCATTTTGTTCCATGTCTTTTCCCTGCAATATTAAAAGAGAAAGGGAAAGAGGGAGGCGGGGGGGGGGGGGGGGGGGGGGGGGCAGGGGTCATGCAGAGAAAGGAAAAAAACTGAAAGAAGAAAGTAAATACGAGTTCCCAAAGGGAGGGGAAAACAATGGTCCAATCGACTATTGTGAGATTCATTATCACTTAAATAAAAATAAAAAATACAAACTTTGAAATCAAGCTTATTTTTTTAAAAACTGATTCCTAAAAATAAAGAATAAATGTGTTTAAAAGCAATTAATAAGGATTTTTTATCTAGGAAGTGAGCGATTTTTGTGCAGAGGGGGGAAAAAAGGCTCCAGGCTTTGCCTCATCTCCTAGAAGCATCCCATATTCTTAGATGTGACGTTGCCTTGGTAACCACAACTTGGTGACCTCGTTATTTCAACCTAATCCTGCTTTGAAATTATAGTCGCTCCACCCTTTTGCCTGGCTAGCCTGATAACATAATCATTGTAAATGAGGATGGGAAAAAACAGCAGGATACAGTCCCTCCGGTGACACAGGACCAGTCTCACCTTATCATGGAAATAGACGAACAATTAAACGGCATGAATCTAAAACCCTAAAAGTGGATTTTCTTATTTTTTATATGGCTTGTTATGCTTATTTTCAAAACCTACTGGTTGATTCAATAGAGCAGGGTATCTTGATGCTACTATATGAAAATGGAAATTTCCTATTGGTGTTAAAAGAAAAAATTAAGGAGAGCTAAACAGTCAAAGGTGAAGTTCTTAATTATGCATTTGTTTTGCCCAACAGCCAAATAGAAACAGGAATCAGAATATAATTTTTTAACAAATAGTGCAGCAGCACCCAGGTTTGCTTGCCCAGCCTAACTTCCTCTGGCTAAAGCCCCACAAATCAGCTGTCCTCTTGAATTCAGATTCCTTCCAGAACAAAGGAGTCTTAGGAGACTGCAATGCCCAAATTCGGAAGGCAGCAAGTGTAAATAAACATAGTTTAAAGGACATGTAATTAACTCATTTGTTTCAATTTGGGTGCTTTGAGATGTCTGTCCTGCTGGGAAACGGAGGCAAATTCCATCCTTTTTCTCGCTCATTTCCTTCTTTTTATTTGTTTCCCCTTTGAGTTCCAAAATGGTTAGGCACAAAAGCACTGGGTTCAGATCTCAATAAAATGTTTATGCTGCGCCCCAGTTCATATGTTGAGGAGTCTAGGGAGCTGTGGGACCCTGTCTCTTAGGCTCCAGGGTGCCCCTAGGCTTCCCCTCCAGGAGAACCTCCCTATTTCTGAGTGCCCCAGCCCAGCTTGACCACTGTCTTTCCAAGGGATCCCAATGATGGTACTTGGGGGAGGGGAAGAGTTGTGTGACTTGGGTATTACAACCCCCCCAAATTCTCCTGGTGGCAAAGATCCCACTTCCTCTGCCTCTCCACTTTGTTCTTCCCAAAGAATACCACTTTGATACGGGTGGATGTGGCATTGGTCTCACAGTTGGGTGTCAGTGATGGCTCACAGGTGAGGGGCCAGTTCCCAGTCAGGGCCATTATCCAGATGGAAGCCTGGACTATATCTGGATATGCCCAGGGCATAATGCTCTAGGCTGGTATCCCTTCCTCTCTGCAAAAAATACAACTATTACCACTTATTTCTTAGAACTTTCAACAGTGTGAGGAAAGTTGTAACTTCTTAAAGAAACTATGCCACATAAATTAAAGTTTTACTGTCAGAATGACACTGTCAAATCTCTTTAGAGAAATAAGTTGGAGGAGTGTGCATTTGACTTAAAAGCGTATCTTTCCTTTTTCTGAGAGATGAGTCAAAAGTGGCATTTCATAAAGTGTGAGTTCAAATTACACTTCACGGGGCCACTGGAAGCCCACTCTTCTCTTGCTCACTCTCACCACAAAGAGTAAAAATATAATAACAGCTAACATTTAGGAAGTTCTCACACTATCATTAGCCCCATTTTGCAGAGGAGAAACACAGGCCCAGACAGTGAGGTAACCTGCACAGGGTCCCGAAGCCAGCAATGTGCGTAGCACAGCCAAGGTTCAGACGCCCTTCGCTACTCTGCTATTCGGCCCCCATGGAACCTAACTGTAGAGCCAGAACCAATGGATGGACTCCGTGCGTAGGCACATCAAAACTCCCTGAGAAGAAATTTCCAAATAATTCAAGCTGTCCAAAGACAGAACAGATGGTCCCAACAACAAAGGAAACACAAAGTATAAAATCTAAGACCAAATACCCTTGGCCTCTCAGTACAGATCTGAGTATAAATATTACATCCTACTGCCCTTTAAGTATTCATCAGATGGGATACTTTTGGCCTGGGGGGGGGGGAGGGGGGTTCTTAAATGAATGACATAGAGAGAGAGATGGAAATTCATTGGCAGATCAAGCACCTGTGTGGGGATGAGCAAAGAAGAGGAAATACACGTGGTAAGATGAAGGTAAGGGACTGATAATTGATAGGTTTTGGTCTAGACTGAGAACCGAGAGAACTCAGACAGTTACCATGAGGGTCCAAGATGACGACTCCTCCAGAAATAGATACAAAGGCACAGATCATGAGATAAACATAAAGAGCTATGATCACATAATTCGCTGGGAGGGTGGCAGTCTCCCAACCAAGGGACAAAATGCTGGTAGACGAAAGGACTTTACGTACTATTTGAGCCAGAAAGAAACAAGGAAGAAAAGGAGGACAAGAGTAGCTGGAGGGCGGAGACGGGAATTTGTGAAGAGAAGGTACAGCAATGGCAGAGCTCAGACAACAAGTGTCCTGGCACATTTCTCAGAGATCTTCCTTCCACTCTGCACCCAGTGGGCTCACAAATCACCAGATCACCTTGCCTGTTCCACACCTCCTTCCCTCTGCCTAGAGTCCCCTCCATCTCCCCCATCACTCCTCTCTTGACTCTCCTTCAGCTTTGTGCTTTGAGTTTCTTCCTGCAAAAACCCGTTCTGGACTCCCCCCCCCCCCCCATCCCACACACTGAGTCTCTTTCCTTTTCTTCTCCAAACATCCTATCCTTTCCCTACCTCTATATTGCCATTGTCCTTGCCCTGTGTTCCCTATCACCACCATCACACCATAAACTTAGAAACCCTGTGAAGGTAAGAACCATGACATATATACAGTGCCTGGAACACTTAGTAGGCACTCAATACATACATTCATTCATTCATTCACTCAACAAATATTTAGTGAATATACATTCAATGGCAGGCAGTGGAGTAGAACAGAGAATAAGACACAAAAGCTCCTCACCTTCATTCTTGGGAAGAGGAAAGGGTTTTTTTAATCAGGTAAAGAAAAGCCAACAAGACGGTTATAGATTGTTATAAATGGTATGACATAATTAACAGGATGATAGCAAAGGAAAATCTTCTTTTAGTCCCACCTCTTTGGATCCTTGGAGAAATCTGTCACCTGCAACCTGAAGCCCCATTCGTTCTTCCTTGGGACACTCATGGAGGGCTTGCTAGGCATCAGACACCGAGACCCTCAGGGAGATTTCAGGCCAGTGAGGAGAACCAACGAGTAAGCCAGGGATTCCAATCATGGTTACAAGGGCAATGACAAAGATATTTACCTGGGGCCACTGTATAATGGAGGAGGTAAAGGGATAATACATAGAAGACTGCAGAAAAGGGCTTTGGAAGGGCTTCTGATGAAGGCGACATTGACCCTGATGATTCAGAGCATCAAGATTTCTGGGACCAAACTGCCTGGGTTTGAATCCCACCCCCACCACTTATTAACTGTGTGACTTGGATGAGTTACTTAATCTCTCTGTGTCCTCAGTTTCCTCATCTGTAAAATGAGAGTAATGACAATACCTTACAAGATAGTTGTGAGACTTAAATCAGTTAGTATATGTCAGCTATTTAGAACAGGATGAGCACATGTGTTGACCATTATTATCACTTTTCAGGATGTAAGTTAGCTCAATGAAGGGGCACCTGGGTAGCTCAGTCAGTTAAGTGTCCAAGTTCAGTTCAGGTCATGATCTTATTGTTCATGTGTTCAAGCCCGGCATCAGGCTCCCTGCTGTCAATGCAGAGCCCACTTCAGATCCTCTGTCTCCCTCTCTTTGCCCCTCCCCTGCTCTCTCTCTCTCACTCAAAAACAAATAAACATTAAATTAAAAAAAAAAAAAAAAAAAGAGCTCATTGAAGGAGAGGTAGAGAAGACATTCCAGAAAGAATAAAAGAAAGAAGATGCCAGGTCAGTCGGTCAGCAGGCTCTGCCTCTGTCCCTGAATGGTCATGAGGAAGACATTGTGCCCAGCACTGTCCTATAGGTTACGGACAGACCCAGGAGAAATAGAAGATGTGGTCTCTATCCTCTAAGACACTATATCTTAGAGGATATAAACACACAAGACTAAACACATAAGAAAATAATTAAGAAGCATCCAAGATAACATAGAACCAGTGCTGAACTAGGGGGCCAGACACCAGTGATACTAACAAGAAAAATATCAATCATAGCATCCACGTGTTTACAATGTGCCAGGCACCGGGCTAAACACTTCACATGCTTTTCCTGCTCAAGTCACCCTACAAACCTAGGTTACATGACTTTCTCCAATGACAAAACCTCCAGGAGATTTCAGAGAAGGAAGAGACGAACCAAAAAGACAACGAACCTCATGAGAACAATAAAGCTTGAGCAAGGCCTTGAACAAAGGAAAGAATATGAACAGAGAGATGGGGGGATTAGGAACGAGGTCAGGGCAGTCTGATGGAAATATAATATGAGCCACGAATACAAGCCACATGTGTAACTTTTAATTTTCTAACAGCCACATCTTTTAAAAATAAAAAGAAGCAGGTGAAATTAACTTTACAGAGTATTTAGTTAGCATTTATTTAATGTATTATTTCAACATGTAATCCGTATAAGAAATTATTAACAAGATATTTTTAATTATTTTTTCTTAGAAAAAGTCTTGGAAATCTGATGTGTATTTACGTTTACAGCACTTACCATTTGCAAGTAACCATATTTCAAACACTCGAGAGCCACACGCAGCTGATGGCTACCATCTTGGACAGCAGAGTCAAGAGGGAAGAAAGAACCGGCATGGACTGGGTCTTACCAGGTCGCAGTCACTTTTCACACATTATCTAACTTTCCTCACCACCCTCTTGGGAAATACAAATGGGGACACTGAGACTCTAAGAGATTAAGTCAACAGCTCAGTAGGATTTAAACCCAAACCCCACCAATTCTGAGCTGGGGCACCTACGCTGGAACTGACTGCAGCAAATGCCCCCAAGGGTTGTGCACTATGAAGCAAGATGATGCCTGAGCAAGGAGAAACTACCAGATCCCGGGGTCTTCTTCTGAGCGACTTCCTCCCCAACCCCCAAAGCCCACACAGGGTAAGCCCTCCTGGATTTGGAAGAGGAGAGGAAAGCAAGCAAGCAAGCCCTACCCTTCCCTGTGAAGTAGCACCGAAAGCCCTCGCCCTGCTCCTGAACAGCTAAGCCACTAGAGGGTATGCAGGAGGCAAGGAAGGGCACCTGTGGTCCATAAATATTTAACTTTTGTTGCAGCAAAGTGCAGGATGAGGAAATACTTGGCTGCTTCTCAGCCAGGGGAGCAAGGCTCCCTTAAACCCTTTGCGGGCTCCACTTTGTCGTCAATTACTTTTCTAAAACTATTAAGAGAAGAGAGGGGGAGAGTATAAACAGAATTAACAGTAATTTATGATCTGAAAAAAGACAGCAGGAGTTCGAAATCTGTCTCCATTAGGATACTTTCCCGGCGTTCCGCTGGACCCCCAAGCCACAGGATCCTGTAGGAAAAGGATGTTTATACAGCATTCCTGGCAGGAGAGACGCTTTTCCTTGCTCCCAGAGGGCAAGGTTCAGCCAACTTTCCACAGAGGGGTCTGGCCTGTGCTGAGCCTGCTGCCAGGACCCTGTTCCGGGTGTGGGCAAACACTGAGCTGTTTAGATTCTTGTTTTATTTCATTTATTTCTTGCTCAGTGGTCCCTCCCTGATTTCTACAGGGACCTCCAAGCCTGCTCTTCCCCCACCTCGACCATCAGCAAAGCCCACCAAGAGAACTGCCAACAGAGACACTCATAAGCTCTTCAGTGAGAATATTTCTGTGCCCCAGAATTTTTGAGCCAAAGGTTTATTCCATCACCTAAGGCATGTTTTATGCCATGCAGTTTCACTTTGTGGAACTAACTTTTCAAGTCCGGGAATTGCAAAGCCACGATACGTAGCAGCTTGAATTAGAGTCCAAATGCAGAGGCAGCAGAGCTCCAGAATTACTGTTTCTTCTTTTTCTTTGTCTTTTCCTTTGGGGCGGGATGCTGTGGCCCAGCTGGGAACACTGTCTCTGGCACGCGCTTGCGGTCCACTCAATATTAATGATGCAATCAAGTCTTCAGGTGAATTTTGGAGCTAAAGGGAGAGACAAAAAGAAAATTTTGTAAACCACCCCCAGAATCCGTTAGCTGAAGCTCCACACAGTTTGGGCCTTCCTTCCCTAGCCAGTCTTTTGGATCGCTGGCGACCCCAAGTGGCCAATTTAAAATGGCAGTTTTGGGGGGTTTTGTTGGATCCTTTTCCCTACAGAAAAGAAACATACTTCAAGGTTTTTTTATTCCCAAATCTTTGTAGCGTTTAAAAACTGCAGAGCTGGATTGAAAAAAAAAATTTGTTTAAATGGGGCGCCTGGGTGGTTCAGTCGGTTAAACGTCTGACTTTAGCTCAGATCACGATCTCACAGTTCGTGGGTTCGAGCCTTGGGCTCTGTGCTGACAGCTCGGAGCCTGGAGCCTGCTTCGAATTCTGCGTCTCCCTCTCTCTCTCTTTCTGCCCTCCCCGCCACCCTGTTCATGCTCTGTCTGTCTCTCTCTCAAAAATAAGTAAACATTTAAAAAATTTTTTAAACTGCAGAGCTGGAAGGACCATTAATGTCACCTCGCCTGACCATCTCATTTTACAGAAATCCCAGATCCAGAGAGGTGAAGATGGAACCCCAAAATCACACAGCATGTTAGGGTCAAGCAAAGGAGCAGTACAAGCAATGGCTCCAAGAGATTCTACACAACCAGATTTTAGTTCCATGATGGAAGAAGAAAATCTTTCCCCAAACCATAAAAGAAACATTGTTCTTACAGAAGAATCACTATAATGAGGCTGCATGTTCTAACAGATCCGAAGGTTCCCTTAAAGTACACACTTCTTCTTTCCTCTTCTATGCCTCCACCGAAGAGGATGCGTTAAAGTGAATCGTGGTGGGGCCAGCATGGGAGAAAAGAAGGATGTCAGCATTTGGCAAATGCAGGTTAGATGCTTATTCCCAAAGGCTGGGCCTTGAGTTTGGCTCTCACTTGCATAAACACTGTCGAGTGGGCATTATCATTCCCATTTTAGAAACGAGAAAACCAAAGCTCAGGGAGACTAACTGACTTGCCCAAGATCAGTTAGCCACCACATCGCAAAAGCAACTCCCTGCATCACTTTATACATGTTTCAATTCACCCGTCCATTAAATGGGGTAATAATGTCTGCCTGTAGAATCAGAAAATGTTGATATTGGAAAGAGCTCTTAGAAGAGCCCACTTTCAAACAAAATGAACCCCCGATACATAAAACAGACAAAAATGTCTATGAGAAAGTAAATCAAAGAGAACATGGGTACTGTTGTAATGAACACCAGGAAATCCCATTCCCCTTAAAACAAAAACTAGAATTTCTAAGGGTTCGCTCCAGGGCAAATTTCTACTCTTCCACCATGACACCTTTCCCTTGAGGTGTCTCACTTGGCCTCCTCCTGCCATCAGGAAGCTGGACCCCCCAGAAGGACACTGCCCACCTCTTGGCGTCTCTGTCCCATGTGTAGACAGAATCCCCTTTTCTATCTGCTCTGAGCACCATGGAGACGGTCTGGAATCTCCCCCAGTGCTGCTCCTAAAATTACTGCAGAAGAATAGAGGTGAAGTCACACAGAGTGTGGGAGAAGCCTAAAATCAGTCTGATTTACAGAACATGAAAGTCTGATCCAAATCTTATCAGAAGTGATTCTCTCTAGAGCTGGTAAATCCTGCTCTGCTCCAGGAAGGGTCTCGGCTTTAAAATGCTCTATGTACACTGTTCCAGCTCTTCACGGAAGCCATGTGGCCACATGCTTCAAGGTCTGGGAAAGATTTCTACTCTTCGGTCCAGGAATTCTCCTTCTAGCAGTCCACCTGAAGGAAATCATGAAACAGTTCAGGCAGCAATGTGTACGTAAAGATAATTGTCACTAGCTTATGTTCAACTACAAAAAACAAAAAACAAAACAGAAGCAACTTATGCAACAGTAGGGTTTATGATGTAACCAGAAGATTGGATGACCATGTAACCATAGAAAACTGATGTTTTCAAAGCATTTTTAATGACACCAAATGAGGAAAAAAAAAGCATTTTAAATGGCATTAAGTGAAAAAAAAGCAGAGTGCAAAACAGGTGCACATTATGTGACCAAATATTTAAAATCAAAATAAGAGAAGTGTGAGTATATGAAGAAAAAAGATAGAAAGAAATGTTCACCCACCAGAATGTTCACAGTGGTTATGACCATGACTAAGTGGTAAGATTAATGTTGATTTCTTTTCTACTTACATTTTGCTTTAGTTTTACAGTGATGTTGCATTAATGTTTAATCTGAAAATAAAATATATTCTTTCAAGATATTGAGCCTGTAGCCTAAAACGCTGCTGCATTTTCTGAGGCTCACCCTCCTTACTTCCGCTCTGTCCCCACCTTGCTCCTCTATTTTGGTGTCTTCCTCTCCACCCGCCTCACCTCTGCCCTGTCTTCTGCTTGTCCATCTGGGATCCACATTCATGACCCAGCCAACGGTTAACCCTTCAAGGGGCCCCTCAGAGTCACATTTGTCAACATGCTAGTGCATGTTCTCAATTCCTTACCATTAACTAGAGCAACCCAGTGAAACCCACATTCCCTGTTCCTCTTGGAATGCTTTATTCCTTCCTCCTGGTTGAAAGGCAGGATCCATGTAAATTTGGAATTGATTCCACTGGTATTTATTGAGTGTCCGCTCTGTGCCAGGCCCTATTAGAGCAGAATACAAGAAACAAGGTCCCTACACTCCAGGAGATGGACAGATAATAAATAAGCATATGAACGAGAAGATTATCAGGTCTGATAAAGCCATGCTAGGAGTGTGTGGGCAGCTACCTGAGATGGTTATTCTTCAGACCTGTGACGGCAATGGCAAAGGCCTGGGGCAATATCAAGGATGCACGTTCGTGTCAAGACGTCTGGAAAAGCCCAGCATCTCCAGGGCTCGTGTATTACCAGTGAATGTTAGCATTGGCCAAGAACTCCCAGAAAGAGAGCTAGCTACAGGATACTTCGAAAGGCAGACGCGTGCACACTAGGCAATGCCAGCTGCCTCCCACTTCCCAGTAATATTCCCTCCCTCCCCTGGCAAGCAGTGTGGGTTAGAGGAGAGAGACCAGAAGAGGGATGTGAAGGGACTTTTTCTATTTCAATGTCCCTGCCAAAAAGGAGACTCCTACCGATAGGCTGTAGGTAGCGTGCTGCTAACTTCTCATGTGTGTTGTTGAATAACAAAAGAATAACAAAAGCTTTATGGGGCACCTGGGTGGCTCAGTCAGTTAAGCATCTGACTTTGGCTCAGGTCATGATCTCATGGTTTGAGTGTTGCATTGGGCTCTGTGCTGACAGCCCAGAGCTTGGAGCGTGCTAGGGATTCTGTGTCTCCCTCTCTCTCTGTCCCTCCCCCGTTCTCTCTCTCTTTCTCTCTCTCAAAAATAAATAAACATTTTTAAAAATGTTTAAAAAAGAATAGCAAAAGCTTTAAAATCACTAGTGGCCATAATGGTTTATCTTTATTGAGTTTCATCAGTAAATACCTCAGAGTCTGAGGTCCTGGGAGCACATCATATGTACACCAGATTTAAGAAAGCTGAGACAGGATACAATGAGAACCCGAAGAGTAGACAGAACTTCACACTCACTTCTGCTTTCCCAACACCACATTGTAACACACACACTCACACACACACACACACACACACACTCATACTCACACCCATCCCCCTTCCCAGATCATCCATGATGCCCTGTGAACATCCATTCAGAACATTTTCCAACCTTTCTGCAAGTCACAGAGCACTTTTTTCTGGACATAAATAGGGATTTCAACAGGATTTCAACAAAAGCTGTCACTCCGTCTCCACAAAACTCATCAAGCACCAAACAAGAGAGGAAAATGGTTTGAAGCTGATTGTAACAGATTAAGGCAGGACGTTCAGTTCTGAGGAATCGCTGTTTGAGCAGGGAGTCAGATGAGCTGAGGGGCTTGCTGGAGGAAGCAAGAGAGCAGACATAAATCAAGGACACAACACACACCTCCCCCCCCCCCCCATGGCTCTCAGGCCCATGGAAAAGTTTCAGAGAAAATCCAAGAAAATGAAAATGGAACTAGCCCCAAATATATCCCAGATGTCCACTTCCAACTCCCAAGGAACAGGAAGGCAAAATAGAATAGAGCATCTTCCAGCTTTCCTAAAAATATTTAAAATGAAAATGAACCCCTTGCAATATGTCGCCCACTAGTCTGGCCTCCAGAATTTACTTTCTCTCCTTTCTTAAACCAAGTAGCAAATTGACGCCTAAGCATATGCTGCCTTGTTCTCTAAATGTGTCAGCACGTGCCTTGTTCCCAATCATACGAATGGTTTGGAGGGCAAGAGGGCAAAAGCCATAGCTGGTGCTTGTACCGAGTCCACAGCTGCTAACGGGTGTTCAATACTTATTGATTAAGTGATTGCTTGATTGACCGATTGAAACATAAACCTTATTTATTGATTGAAACACAAATCTTAAATATATGATCTACAGATACATATCACCTGTTAATAAAATGCTCACCAGACGCCAGATTGTGTAGAGAAAGGGTTTGTGAAGTTATTGCCATCATAATAATGGTAAATAAATACCCCTTTAGAGTTTACAAAGCACTCTCATAACATTATCTCTTACCTCCTGTAACAGCCGTGTGCAGTAAGTATTGAGGTTAATTCTCCAGTCCCAGCACCTTTCTGAGGATATAACCAGATGGGCTAATTACTCAGTTCATAAAAGAATATGCCCACTCTAACCCCGGGAATCCTGGATCGAGCTGTGTTAGCAGAAACACACAGCAGTGAGCTCTCCTTGTGTGTCTTCAAAAAGACACGTAGAGTCTGAACAATGGCAGCTATAAACAGCAAAGTGAATTCATCTGGAAAGAGAACCTACAGGCTTTATTTTTCATATTCCTACCACTATTAATTCATCTTTTCTTTGTGGGATGTTTCTTTTGTGTTTTGTGCTTTTAGTGTAATTTTTTGAGTAACTTAGCCCCCCTCCCCATGCGCACACACACACACAAATATCTGACACTTAAAACAAAACAAAACTAAAACTAAAATGAGCTAGGGAAAGAAATACTAGAAAAAAATAGTTCATACATCAACCTATTCCAGCTCAACTTATTTTATTTTGACAACAAATCCAGTTTGGAACCAAGAAACTCGTTAATAAACCTGTCCTTATGATGTTTCTAGACCAATTTTTCAATTTTAAAGGCTTTAAAAAGTGTGTTCAGGATTGTACAATCCTCCAAAATTTTCAGACTTTTCATGTTATAATGTCTATAATTTACTTTAAAGTGCAACAGTATAGGAAGTGTAATGGGGGCATGTGAGTGTGTGTGTGTGTGTGTGTGTGTGTGTGTGTGTGTGTGTGTGTATGTGTCTAAATTAGTTTCAATCTACCCCACAGGGTAGGTTAGTTAACATCTGAAGAACCCTTATCAGAAATACGCACCCCAGGAGTGTTAATTAACATTTGAAAGATCCTAATTAGAAGTCCCAACTCCAGAAACTCCATGACAATCACTTCAAATACCAAATTCTTCATCTAAAATACAGAGGTCATCCATTTAACGTAAGGAATATTTCAGAAATAATTTCTCACTGTTGAAATAAACAGTGTTCAAACATGCAGATTGGCTAAAATACCACATAGGTATCTCTACTACGGCATTAATGGAGAACAAAACTGTGAGGAGCCCAACAGTCTACTTCAGCGGGATATTGTGGCTTGGTCTCGTGGCAATACTATTTTGCACGACTTGACAGAGAGTTCTGTTCCCTGAACCAATCGGAAAGCTGGCTAATTCTACCTTTAGTTAGAATCCTGCTCCATCTGCCTGCAGTAAACCCAATACTGCCTGCAGTAAACCCTTCTTGCAAGGTGCTTTTAAGAGTATCAAAGAGTAGAGAGCCAGAGCTTCACCAAGAGTACAAGATCAGACCTCTGACTGCTTCTGATAAATGTTTGCACAGGCAGAATTCATAGAAACTTCATGGTAACCTATCCCCTGGTAGGTAGCAAGGTCATGGGGGAGGGGACCATGACCCTTACTTACCTATGATCCTTAGAGGCAACCAATATCCACCAAAACAACATAACTCTGATCAGCCAAACCGACTTTGGACATGGGGCGCCTGGGTGGCTCAGTTGGTTAAGCGTCTGACTTAGGCTCAGGTCATGATCTCCCGGCTCATGAGTTCGAGTCTCGTGTCAGGCTCTGTGCTGACAGCTCAGAGCCTGGAACCTGCTTCACATTCTGTGTCTCCCTCTCTCTCTGTCCCTCCCCTGATCGCACTCT
This sequence comes from Panthera onca, assembly GCF_046562875.1. Classification (NCBI taxonomy): domain Eukaryota; kingdom Metazoa; phylum Chordata; class Mammalia; order Carnivora; family Felidae; genus Panthera; species Panthera onca. The sequence continues at coordinate 13,334,767 of NC_138342.1, forward strand.
GTCACCCTCTCTATCTCTCTCTCAAATATAACAAACATTAAAAAAATTTCAAATTGACTTCAGACAATTTGCACAGTTCAGCTTGAACTAATATTATCTGGGATTGTTGGGAGTAGAATATTATGCTTCTCTACTGCATTGTAGACCACAGGGAAAGGTACTTCATCCTCTCATACGTGGAAGTTTGGGGAAGGTCATTCATTTGGCTTTCTCTCTCTCTCTCTCTCTCTCTCTCTCTCTCTCTCACACACACACACACACACACACACACACACACACACACACACACACCATACAGGTCTCAAGATTCACACTCAGATGGGTGCTTGGGAGCTTCCATGGGAATCCTTTAATAAAACGGTTCTTCATTCATGATTGGCTATTGATCCCTATGTGTATATTTCACCAGTCAGAAACTCAGAGAAGAGGGGAGATGTGTGGCATCCTGAACCCATACCAGAATACTCTGCGCCCATCAAAATCATTTTTTTCTAACAATATTTAACAACATGGTAAAATACTTACACATAATTATAAGTGAACAAAGCTTGGTGCTCAAGAAGGTATGTAGTAGGGTTTCAGTTTTATTTTATATACAGAAGGAAAACAGAAGAAAACATCCCCAAAATGTGTTATCTACTTATCACAGAGATGACACCACTAAAGGTTTCTTTTTTTTTTTTTTTTTATTTTAGAGAGAAAAAGAGACAGAGAGCACAAGCAGGGGGAAAGGACAGAGGGAGAGAGAGAGAGAGAGAGAGAGAGAGAGAGAGAGAATCCCAAACAGGCTCCATCCCTGCTTGATCTCACAACCCTGGGATTATGACCTGAGCTAAAATCAAGAGTCAGACATTCAATCAACTGAGCCACCCAGGCACCTCTGAAGATTCCTATTTTCAATCGTTATACTTTCAAACTGCTTTATAATGTACAAAACATTTATATCAAGTTAAAAAAAATGTTACTGTAACAATTTAAATCTTTGCTCTTACCAGAGCAGGCTGAATACCGGTGATGTTCAACAGAATAGAAACCAAGATACATATATAATTTTAAATTTTCTTGGGACCCCTGGGTGGCTCAGTCCATTGAGCGTCTGACTTCGGCTCAGATCATGATCTCAAAGTTCACAAGTTTGAGCCCTCTGTTGGGCTCTGTGCTGACAGCTCAGAGCCTGGAGCCTGCTTCAGATTCTGTGTCTCTCTCTCCGCCCCTCCCCCACTCACACTGTCTCTCTCTATCAAAAATAAATAAAAACATTAAAAAATAATAAATTTTCTAGCAGCCATATTTTAAAAATGCAAAAAAACAGATGAAATTAATTTTAATAATACATTTTATTTAACCCAATGTACCAAAATATTATCATCTGAATGTGAACCCAATATAAACAGTATTTGTAAGATGTTATATATTCTCTCTGTAGTACTAGTCTTCAAACAAACAAAAAACAGTGTATTTTACACTGAGAGCACTAGCTTTATTTCAGACCACATTTCAAGGACTCAATAGCCGCACATGACTCATGGCTCCTGAAAGGGACAACAGAGCTCTAGATGCTAGCTACAGAAAAATTAACATCAAAAACACAATGCCAGGAGAGTAGAGGTCTCTCCCAGAGTGGTTTAGACTGGGACATTCTCATGTAGTATATTGTAAAGTTGGGATTGTAAAGGCCGCTGTTTAGACAGTGAGTATTCACTCTTTATTCATTTATTGCTCACTGAGCCATCATCCTCAGTCAGGCGTTTGGCCCGGGATGATGAGGTGAGGGAAAGGGAGTCAGGCCCTCTGGTGGCCCAGTGTCCAGTGGGTGAGATGGACCATTAATAGACCGTTGCAATAGCACGCTGTAGATGTGATGATGACACATCCTATGGGGTGACTAGCACACAGATGATGACAATGGCATCGACAGAGCACAGAGCACAGCTTCCTGCAGGAGGGGACAGTTGAACTGGTCCTAGAGATGAATGGAGAGCCTTGGCAGCAGCAGTGGAATGGGCAACAGGCATATATATGCAAAGGGACAGGCCTCTCTCCCAGGACAGGGTGAGGTCAGGGGTGTCTGGATCACAAGCTGTATCAGCAGAAACGCTGGGAAGTGGGAGTAGAGAGAGGGCAGAGGCCATGGGGTGGAGCACAAACACAAGAGATAGGATTAGATTCATGTTCTAGAAAGGCCAGTTATTCTCACTCTTCGCACCTTAGTGGGTTAAATAGGGGACCCAAAAAGATATGTCCCAGTGCTCACCCTTATCTCCATGAATGTGACTTTATTTGGAAACGGGATCTTTGCAGATGTAATGAAAGGATCCCTGGATGAGATCATCCTGGATTTGGGTAAAAATCCTAAATCCAGTGGTGTCTTTATAAGAAGAGGAGAGGACATACAGAGATAGGCAGGCAGGAGAGGCCATATGATGCCAGAGCAGAGATTAAAGCGATGTGTCTAAAAGCCAAGGAATACCAAAGATGGCTGGGAACTCCCAAAAGGTAGGAAGAGACAAGGAGGGATTCTCCCTCAGACCCTTCAGAGGGAGCAGAGCCAATGCATTGATTTTGGACTTAACAGCTTCCAGAATTGCGAGAGAATTAACTTCTGTTGTGTTAAGCTGCCGCATCTGTGGTAATTAGTTACAGCAGTTCTAGGAAACTAATACAAGGGATTACTGTGAAATGGAATATGAACAAATGAATGATGCCTATATGCTTGAGAAAAAAAAAAAAAAGTGCCTACTTTGATTTTGGAAATTTCCATAAATGTCTAATCTGCTTTAATTTCTCGGCACCCCCTTCCCCAGCTGGGTCTACCATCCATGATGGTAGAAATAAGCACATTTGTTTTCTTGACTGCCCTGTTTCTCCCACTTCCCTTCTACTGTGTTACATCCCACTCCCCGCCGTGGAGAGCAGTGGACTCTGTGACCTCAGGAATCCCTGCACCGGTGACAGCTCTTACCCCAGTCTTCCATTCCAGCTTTCTTCTCTCAGCTACACGCCTCTCCCAAGTGTCAAGGTCACCCCGTCAGGACCCTGACTTTGCCACTGTCTACAGTATGGGCCCCACACAGTACAGACTCCAGAACACAGAATCTGTGCACGTGTAATGAGCAAACACATTTCCCACATTTTCTATGCACAATCAATACAATAATAATGGAGGTAATTGCTAATTTACAGCGGCATTAATTAAAGAAGGAGGATCTTTGCCTGTCTACCTATAACACATTTTCAGGTTCAAAATCATACATGTTATCTTTAAGGATGCCGTCGGTCTTTGAAGCATTTTCATATTTGCTAATTCAACCAAAACTCAAGAGTTTTTGGAACAAATCTGAAGGTGTGCTGACCTCCACAAAGGTACCTTTTGTCATATGTGGTTTGCAAAAGTCAGTATCTAATCTCACCATAATTTATTTGCTAATTGTACACAGATAGGTAATATTCCTACTTCTGAACTCAGCCAGTCCCCAAACCCCCTTCCCCCTAAAAATTAGATTTAAATAATACAGTGAAGTCAAACCAAATGAAGAATTCCACATTCCTGGATCACGGCAGGAGCTTTTTATCCTTAGGAATGTGTCTATGTGAAAATAAAGTACACTCCAAGAAGCAACATTAACAGTTCTCCCCATGATGCAGGAAAGGCACTGTTAAGAACTCCAGGGTTTATTTTTGCAATTTTGACACAATTCAGTAATTTTCCAGAAGGTCAGAGGGCTTGAAGCAGATGGTTGGTTTCCTCTGATTCACAACAGCAACGTCCTTCCTAGCCAGTCCCCGCGCCTGGTCCAGGGCCCTGTTCTCTTCCCTGCTGCTATTTCTGAAACCTCTTGCCTGCCCATCCCTCCTGCCCCTTCCCACAGCCTGTCAATCCGTCCGTCCGAGATAGGAAACCGTCTTCCCAAAGTTTGTATCTAAACATGTCATGACCTGTTTAAAACGTTCCTTTCACCATTGCCTTGGGGATAAAATCTGAACTGCCTGGCAGGACATCCAAGGGTCCCCTTGACCCCCCCACCCACAGCCCCCTGGGCTCACCCTTCCTCTGACAGCAAATGCACCTGAGCTCTAACCACACCAAAGCCATCTGAATTTCCAGATCATCTCTCTCAGCACCAAGTCACAGCATTTCATAAATGAAGGGATTGTTTTGTTGTTTATTAGGCATGTTGTGCTCTCTTTTGTTTACTTTGGAACCCTTCAGATTTGGTTATAATTTAAACTATTTAGTTACCTTCATTTGTTTTATTTTTACTGATTTTTAAATCCTGAAAGGACCAAAAAATAATAAGTTCTCAAAAGGAGGCAAAAACGTTAATAACTACAACAAAAAAACCCGGTATGCTGACAATATTTTGTTTGAGTCGTAGGATGTCCCTGTTCTCAGGACACCCCTGCCCAAATATTAGTCTAAGCTGTCACAGTATCTGCAACTTTTCCCCAAATGACACAGTGAAGGACAAAAATGTGAATGGAAGGGGATGACATTTTTTTAAATAAAAGTTGGAGAGGGGCGCTTGGGTGACTCAGTCACTTAAGACTCAGGTCACGATCTCGAAGTTTTTGAGTTCGAGCCCGCATCAGGCTCTGTGCTGACAGCTTTGAGCCTGCAGCTTGCTTTGGATTCTGTGTCTCCCTCTCTCTCTGTTCATGCTCTGCCTCTCTCTCTCTCTCTCTCTCTCTCTCTCTCAAAAGTTAATAAACATTTAACAAATTTTTTTTTAATTTGGAGAGAGTGGGCAAGAGGGTTGAAGGACACTGGTCACTGGACAAATGGACCCTGCAGAAGCTGGCTTTGGCAGAAGCCAGACGAGGTGGAACCTAGTCTGTTCTTCTCTGTGGATCCAGCACTTTCTCAGGACACTGCTCAGAGCTGCTCCCGCAAACCAAGTTCACATGCACGTGTTACTGCAGACCCACAACAAAGAACAGGGCTCTCACAGCCAAGAATGATGGCAGCCCTGAAATGAGAGAAGGTGTGGAAATGAAAATCTAGAGTGAAGTCCAAGTGAGGGGATTTTATAGCCACCTCCCCTCAGACCATCCGCTCTCCTGCTTTGTTTCACACCATCTTTACCTCCGTCACACCCCCAAATAGCAGCTTTTCTCAGTTGTCAAACCTCAACACGTCATAATTCAAAACACTTTCCATCTGAAATGGGCCTTTAAAAACCATTTCCAAATCCCACAATGTCTTTCTTATTGCATAGCCTATCAATGTGTATACTGTCTTCCATGCCTTCAGAATTAATATCTGCCTTCAAACTCTTGAACTAGTTTTTTTAAGTTAAGTCTTAGAAAACTGGATCATAATCTGGATACCTACTAAAACCCTTCTCGTTCCCACCTTCCAACTTTGTACGTCTAGGGAAGGCAGGGAGCAGTGGAAATCACAACCCTAGCAGGCAAGGCACACTGTGTCGGTGGGGAAAATAATTTCCCTTCTACCCTTGTAGGTTCTTGACTGAGACCCCTCTGTAATTAAAAGCCGGATTAACAGGAGAAATACAAACAGAAATATAATAACATATATACCTCCTGTCTGCATGAGAGAGACACAGGAAAACTGAGTAACTGAAATGGCCCAAGCCACCACCTTAAATACCATTTGTAGCTAAACACAAACTGGGAAGACACTTATGAGAAGTTACCAAGAAAAACACAGCAAACAAGGGTAAGGTTGTTGTTGGGCAGATTTAAATCCTTACCTTCTGGGCACCTGGGTGACTCATTTGGTTAAGTGTCTGACTTCGGCTCACATCATGATCTCACGGTTTGTGGGTCTGAGCCCCACATCAGGCTCTGTGCTGACAGCTCAGAGCCTGGAGCCTGCTTCTCAGATTCTAGGTTTCCCTCTCTCTATCTCTCTCTGCCCCTCCTTTCTACTTAGCTTTCAGAGCTAAGCTACTTAGCTTTCAGAGCTTCTCTTGTGTCTTCTGTTTCTCAAAAATAATCATCCTAAAATAATCCTTATGCCAAAAAGGATATTTTGGGGTAACAAATTTTGATTTCCTTCATGACGTCTGTAAATATCTATCACCTGACAAAGCTTCAGATTCCTCAGTTCCAATTAAAAGACATCAGTTGTATCAAATTCAAAAGACTGTCCTGACTAGTCAGTGGTGTAACAAATGCTGATTGCCCCCCAGCCCAGTCCATACCAGCAGATACTCAAAAGATACCCGTTCTCTTCCCCATCCCAACAACAATAAGAGCTCGTATTTACTGAGCATTTACTATGCTTTGTAGGTAATAACTCATTAGTCTTCACAGTAACCTCATGAGATAGGTTTTATTTTACAAGGAAACTTGGTGGGGGGAGGGAGGGAGGAATTATTGAGAGTAGCAAATCCACACACCAAGAAGCTATAGGGTGACAAAACAGCTGAGGTGACTCTATTGCACAGAGGAACTGTCGGCAATTAAACTAAAATTATTCTCAGGGGATGGGGAGATGGACAAAATGAGTGAGGGGGAGTAGGGAGATTATGGAATGAACAAGTCATAGGGATAAAAGGTAAAGCATAGGGAATACAGTCAATGGCACTGTAATAGCATTGTATGGGGACAGAGGGTAGCTACACTTGAGGTGAGCACAGCATCATGTATAGAGTTGTCTGGATCCCTATGTTGTATGCCTGAATCACCACGTTCTGCACCTGAAACTAATATAATATTGTGTGTCAGCTATGCTTCAATTTCTCTCAAGGTGGTATATATACGATGGAATATTCCTCGGCCATAAAGAAAAATGAAATCTTGCCATTTGCAACCACATGGATGGACCTAGAGGGTATTATGTTAGGTGAAATAGGTCAGGTGGGGAAAGACAAATACTGTATGATTTCACTTTACATATAGTATCTCAAAAACAAAACAAATGAACAAACAAAACAAAACAAATAAATACAAAGAACGATCTGATGCTTGCCAGAGGAAACAGACGTAGGAAGATGGGCGACTTAGGGGAAGGGGATGAAAAGGTATAAACTTCCAGCTATAAAATAAACAAAACACATGGATACAATGTACAGCATGGTTAATTGCATTTAACAACTTTATATGGTGACAGATGATGGCTTGTGTCCTTTTAGAATCTCTAAAAGTAAGAAGGAGAGTTTTATTCAAACCCAAGTTAGGACCACTGCCCCGGGAAACACACTTCACAGGGTAAAATGTGCTCCGGAGAATGAACAGCTTTTACAGGGTTATATACTTTCTTAAACCTTGTAAAAGCTCAAAAGATTATAGATTAGCACATAAGCGGGAAGCACAAGTTTTAATGTCAAAGAACGCAGGAAAGTAGGAGCATGATGGATGTCTTAAGGACAAGATGGTTTTCCTTCAGGCTACTAATTCACAAAGCAAGTGCACAATGTATGCTCGGTGGGCTAGGAATGAGGCTTTTGGTTTGAACAAAGTTAATGTATAGTCATGCTGACTTAGAAAGAAATCTAAAATGCCTTCCCCTGTATCTCAGGCTTTGAGAGAGTTTTCTCTCTCATCATTAGATTTATTGTGGTGATCACTTTGCAATGTGTATAGAATGTTGTATGAGTATGTTGTGCACCTGAAACTAATATAATATTGTACTGCACATCAGTTTAAAAAATGTCATTCCACTTAAACAAAAAAAAAACAAAAAAAAAGTAAGGGGCACCTGGCTGGCTCAGTCAGTTGAGCAGCCAGCTTCGGCTCAGGTCATGATCTCATGGCTTATGAGTTCAAGCCCCGCATCAGGTTTGCTGCTGTCAGTGCAGAGCCTGGAGCCTGCTTAGGATTTTCTATCCCCCTCTCTCTCTGCCCTTTCCCCACTTGCGCTCTCTCTCTCAAAAATAAATAAATCTTAAAAAAAAAAAAAAAAAAAAAAAACCTCCAGGCACCTGTGTGGCTCAGTCAGTTAAGCGTCCGACTTCGGCTCAGGTCATGATCTCATGGTTTATGAGTTGGAGCCCCGCGTCGGGCTCTGTGCTGACAGCTGAGAGCCTTGGAGCCTGCTTCAGATTCTGTGTCTCCCTCTCTCTCTGCCCCTCTCCTGCTCATGCTCTGTCTTTCTCTCTCTCTCAAAAATAAATAAATATTTTAAAAAATTTTTTAAAAAGTCAATGTGAAAGGTGAAACAGTCAAGTTTTTAAATAAATAAATTTCAAAAGGTTTAATAGAGGTACTATGGGGTCCTGGAAGCAACAACAGATGAGAGGTCCAAAGCCCTGGGCACCAGTTCTGACTCCATGAATTACTAGTCTTGTGACTGTTATGGAAAATCCTCCAAAGACCCACAATGGGGTATAAGACCACTGTGATTTCTCTTCTCCTAGGCACAAAGGGACTTGCTAGAAAGGTGCCATTGACCTTGACATCAGGGAATGCTAAGGGCCCCGTGTCCCCTCCCAAAAGATAGACCTCACATCTGCAGTGAGAGAGGAAAGCAAATGACATCTGCAAATTTCCTGAGGAAATCTGAAAATTTCCTCTTTGTTTAGAAATCTGGCTTGCATGCATATATCCTCAGAAAGACAAAATGTAGGTTCCAGTCAGACACCAACATGGACTCACAATTTATGATCCCAAGAAAAAACTTTATTTTTATTTTTTTCATTTTAGAGAGAGAGTGTGTGTGAAAGCGGGGGAGAGGGAACAGAGAGAGAGAGAGAGAGAGAGAGAGAATCTCGATCAGGATCCGTGCTGTCAATGCAGAGCCAGATGCAGGGCTCAGTCCCACAATCCTGGATCATGAAGTGGGCTGAAATCAAGAGGCAGACACTCAACCAACTGAGCTGCACAGGTGCCCCTAGAGAAAACCTTTAAAAGCAGCTATATATTCCCTACTCTTGTAGGGCCAGTCTCTCTAAGGCCTTAGCTATAGGCTTCAGCAAGATCCCACTGATGTTCCTCTCCCCAGTCACCAGCCCCCCACCCTTGCACTGAGCAGCACTGGGACTCAGAAACGTTTGACACAGGAAGATTACAACAAGAGGTAATAACTGAATAGTATAGCCTAGAATTGTGTGCATAAAGCTCTTTGACTTGCTTCTGTCTCCTGACAACCAAAAGAATTAATCAGGGTCCAGTGCAGACCCTGGAATACTGATTTTAATTGAGTTGAGTCCCTTACGATCACCAAAACTTGAGTTTCTTACCCAAAAACATGACGATAATAAAATCTATCTTGACTATTTCAAGGGCCATTGTGAAGATGAAATTTAAAAGACAACTCAGCATCATGATAAAAAGTCCAGGCTCAAGAGCCAGACTGACTGGCTTCAAGCCCCATCTCTGTCCCCTATTTGGTATGTGACATTATTTGAAACAGGGCAAAGCAAAGGTCCTAAGTCAGAAGGTTGTTGTAAATATTAAGTTGGTTAATATACGTGAAGCATTTCAAATGGTGTTTGCCATATAGTTAGTGCTTATGTAAGTGGTAGTTTTATTACATGAAAGCACTGGAAAAGTCAAGGCTGTTATCCAAAGACCCTGGTGCACTGTGGAATGAGCCTTTTCCATAGCTTTCTCTTAATTTTCTAACAAGAGCCTGGAAATTTGCTTTCAAAGCACTTCAAAATATCCCTTGCCGAAATCACTAAGTCATAACGGCATTCCCTGCTTTCTGTCACCCCAAAGCATCAGAAAGGGCTACCACTTTACCACTCCTGGGGATGGTGGTGACTGGAACCATGTGTTGTAATGGAATAAACAGCATTTTCCCTGGAAAATGAAGCACCGCATGAGCATTAACCCTTCAATGGTCACAACCAATCTACACATCATCATTCACTAACACCCCCTTCTTAAGGGTAAACATAAAAAAAGTCTAGCTCATAAAAAACCACATGCCAGCGATACAAAAAATCCTCACTGTTTCTGAAAAATCACTGTAAAATTCACTCCCGCGCTCTCATTGAATCAGTTCCTGGAACTCAATGTCTAATCGATCTATAAATTGTGACCCGTATCGACAAGTCAATGACTTAAACTTCAAAACACATGAATAGACACAAGCCATATGCATGCAATCTTATTGTATAGTGTGGTAGGGGGAGATACTGGTTAGCAACAGTAATGCCCAGTGGACCACATACAATCACTGCCCCTGGAGGTCACTTGAATTTTACCATGGAGCACATGTACTAACATCACTTAATATGTATCAGTGTTCTGTAAACGTTATTAGATTTGGTGTTTCCTAAGCACCTTCATGTACATGGTGGCTTTAAACCTCATACTACCTTTCACGATAGACATTTTCACTTGTACTCACTCGTTTCCCTGTAACTGAAACCATAGTTTCTTTTAGTTTCAGGATTCGCCCAATGCTAACATAAAGCTCATAAGTGACACAAACAGAACCCATTCTCTCGATTCAAGGCTAGTGTTTGCAATGCTGTTGCAGTCAATATAAAAAATTCAGAGGTAACACAAGACTGGGATTTGTTTAGGCTGGAATGTCACCACCACTCCTACCTGATAGACCTTCCCATGATATATGCAGTTATAGCAAAAATACGGATTGACACTTTGACCAAAATTTGGCAGTCTCCCAGAAAGTGCAAAATCTGTGGCAGACCACCTGAGGAGTGCTGTCTCGATAAGGAGATTTGTCAAGAAAGGGAAACGGCGATGGGGCACCTGGGTGGCTCAGTCGGTTGGGCATCCGACTTGATTTCAGCTCATGTCATGATCTCGCGGTTTGTGGGTTCAAGCCCCATGTGGGGCTCCATGCTGACAGCTCAGAGCCTGCTTGGGATTCTCTCCCTCTCTCCCTCTTTCTCTACCCCTCCCCTGCTCGTGTTCTCACTCTCTCTCTCTCAACATAAATAAACTAGAAAGAAAGAAAGAAAGAAAGAAAGAAAGAAAGAAAGAAAGAAAGAAAGAAAAAGGAAGGAAGGAAGGAAGGAAGGAAGGAAGGAAGGAAGGAAGGAAAGCGAGTGGGTTCTGGGAATAATAAATAAATGTACGAGAGAAGCGAGTGGGTTCTGGGAATAAATGTACGCAGGTCAGGGCTCTGCCTCACCTTCTCAAAATCCTCCCTTAACCACGACTTCCTCTAGATGCTATGGAGTTTCCTTTCATTTCTTCAGTTCCAGGCAGTTATGCTGACTCTGCGTTTCCTGGCCTCCCACTCCCTGCAATCTGCTTTCTCCAGCACCACTTATGAAATTGTTCTCTCTTGCACAAAAGAGTTCTGCCCTTAATTTATGAACAACATTAGCACGACACAATATAACCACTTTCCTTCCCTTTTGCTATTTCAATCAAGTCATTAATTCGTATTCATTATAAAATGACTGGGAAAAATAGATAAGAAAAATTAAAATCATGAAACCTCTAAATCACCCAGAATTCCACAACGTAGCGATAACTACTGTTAACATTCCCATGTATATCCTTCCAGATTCTTCCCAGCATACCAACACTATACATGTGTATTTTTATAAAACAATACCATAGCTATTTTAAAGCCTGTTTGGTTTTTTTACTCTACAGGATATGCACAACTTGCCAGGCTAACAGATAAAAGCACATAAACATCATTGTGACGTTGGCACAGCTTTTTTTTAAGTTTATTTATTTATCTGAGAGAGACAGAGACAGCACGAGTAGGGGAGGGGCAGAGGGAGAGAGAGAAGAAGAGAGAGAATCCCAAGCAAACTCCATGCTGCCAGCCCAGAGCCAATGCGAGGCTGTAACTCACAAACCTGTGAGATCATGACCTGAGCAGAAACCAAGAGTCAGAGGCTTAACCAACTGAGCCACCCAGGTGCCCCTGGCACAAACTATTTAATAAATATTCTCCATTGCTGAATGTTTAGGTGGTTTCTAAATTTTTGATATATCAGTAGCACTTTATTTAATCATTCTTGAAAGCATATCTTTGGGCACCTGCTTTATTACTTCTTCAGGATAACTGCTAATGAATACCTGATTATCTCATTTATTGCTAATGGCTTGGTTTTCGGGATAAATTTTTATTTTTAGAATAAGTTTCAAATGCATTAGCTGAGCCCATTCTTGGTCTTACCTGTCTCTGCTCCTTCCATTTTCCAATTCCCCACATATACCACTGGAACTTGCTGCTGGTTTTTGCCCTTCTGTGCCTTTTTTCTTCTTCATTTACCCCTTTTCTCTTCTTTCTCCAGCTTCAAAATTTAGCTTCCAGGGTGTCTGGGTGGCTCGGTTGTTTAAGAGTTTGACTCTTGATTTCAGTTCAGGTCATGATCTCACGATTCCTGAGTTCAAGCCCCGCATCAGGCTCTGAGCTGGCAGTGGGGAGCCTGCTTGGGATTCTCTCCCTCTCCCTCTGGCCCTCCCCAACTCACTCTTATTCTCTCTCTAAAATAAATAAACTTTAAAAAAAAATTCAACTTCTGTATCAGCTCCTTCTAAAAGTCTTCCATTGCCCTGATCTTTCAACCAGTACAACTAAAACTATACTGCTACCACTAATAATTATTATTATTATTATCACATTCATGAAGCACTTATTTTTTGCCAGGCAATATTCTAAGCATATTACATAGATATGTCATCTCATCCTTTCAACTAATCTTTGAGGCAGCTAGCAATATTCCAATTTTACAGATAAATAAATGGGGACTTAGACACAGGTTTGTTATAATTTCTGAATCTGTGAAGACTTACACAAAATGTTAAACGAAATAAATATATGTGTATGTGTGAAGTCTAACTACAGGTATAACTTTAGCTATCTGTTTCGATGAATAAATTATTTTTCAAAAACACTTAAAACTGATGCTGTTACCCAGAGGTAAGAACTATAGATGCAATTAAAGAGAACTCTACAATTTCAGGTGTAGCTATTTGGATAAGAAACTTAGAAACAAAGGCGAATTATGAGTATTCTAGATTAAAACTCAAGCCCCAGAATCTGGTAAACACTTCAACTGCCTTTCCATGTCAATAAGAATTGAGAAAAATCCAACCTATGTGCACCATTTTAGTTGAAGTATCATGCCATTTTCAGCTGGTATTTAACATCCTATAATAAAAATCAATGTTATTACTTTATTTTATCCAATTAGTCAAAAGGATAATTGGAATCCCTACCCATAAGAAAACAAACTCCAAAATAACACCACACTACAGTTGTTAAGCATTTATATAAGCACATTACGTTTCTAAAGCATTCGACAAGTAATTAGTTGAACCTAGAATTAGATTTGTTTTTATCGTCAGAACATGGATGTAAACCTACTACTGCATAAGCTATTCAACTATTAAACCTTGACCAAAAAAAAAAAAAAATTATTGTTATTTGGTTCAACTGCAATAAAATTAAAACTTTTTTTTTTCTCTCCACTCAGCTCACAAGGCCTACACGACTGTCACTACTTCACTTAGTTCCCTGCAAAGGTAAAATAATAAACATTCAGAGAAGAGGTCAGACCATGCTCAGCAGATGGAGGAGGGACAGAGCCCCTGATCTGTGGGGCTCTGGGCCAGGGAGGATGAGAATACAAGGTGGGCACAGTGGCACTCCCCAGAGAAGCTACTTTTCTAGCCACATGAGGAGATGAACATTATGGTTATTCTAAAACAAGCACAGTCACAATAGGAATCAAACAAAATTGCATGATTTTTTTTTAAATAAAAAACTGTTATATACTGAAATGCCTTCCTTTTCACTTTATAACTTGTGTGCTTTTTGAATTTTGCGCCATTTTGATGTGTGACTTCTTAGAAAAATGAACATGGAAAAATGATTTAGAAAAACCAACATAACTGTTTGGGGCACACCTGAATTTGTGGAGAATTCCAATCGGCTACACACATGCACAACGGCAGAGATTATCTTTGTCCAGATATGTGGATTAATCTCTCTCTCTCTCTCTCTTTTTTTTTTCTCTCTTTCTTTCAACACTTGTAATACCTCCAAAAAGTTTCCACAAAAGAAACCTTAACAGCCAATGTAAGTAAAGACTTATCCACTCTCCCTCCACTCCAAATTCATGACCCAGAGGGGCCACTGGAGACACTAAACTTTTTTTAGGTCTTGGTAAGGTTTTTTATCAATTTAATTTTTAAATTTTCATTTTCATTCAATTTAATTTTAATTATTTAGCTTTTTCTTCATACTTTTTACTCATTTGAATATGTAATAATTCCAAATTCAAAAGGAACAAAAATTCCCCCTCCACCTCACTCCTGAATCACAGAGTTTCCCTCCCTGAAGGCAACAACCAATGTTACTGAGTTCCTGTGCATCCTGCCAGAGGCCTCCTTAAATCTGACTCTGCCCCCATCTCACCAGGCTGGGGGCAGCTTTCATCTTAGTCATGCTAAAGGATAACTTTTTTAAAAGGTACAATCATGACTTTCATACAAATATAACATGAACGTGTGTCAAAAATTTTATATGACTCACTAAAGAATGAGAGAACCTGGAAAGTGTTAGAGGAGTTCAAAGAACCACACCTATTTAGGCAGGTAAGGAATGCAGAAGTGAATTTGCAAATGGACACAAAACAGATCTGTCCATATAGCAATAAGCAATTGCATCCCACCAGACAGGACTAATTTGCATTCCTATAGACAATAGTCCTTTCCCTAGCATCAGTTTTCTGCCACTTACAAAGTTGTAAAATAGGTCAGGGACAACAAAAGATAAAGATAAGCAGATAGTAAGATAAGTAGGCTTATCATCTTCACCCATTTTGGTCTTCCACAGCTTCTCCTGGCAGTCACTCAGGTGGGACGCTTACCCCCTCTGCTATACTCTACTCACCTCTGAGACATTTAAAGGTGCTGAGATCTGTGTCACAGCAGAAAATTCAGGAAGACTCCTCTGGTCTCTGATCTATACTGGTCACTGCTGATGCGTTCAATGTCTTTGCCATGGTTCCATGAGGGGAGGGGCCCTCTATTGCTTCCTTGATGCTGTATTTGGGGTTCTCCAGAAGCTGACTTTGAGATAAGGACTTGAGAGCAAGCAGTTTGTTTGGGAGGTGCAGGCACAACTGATATGAGAGGGAGGAGGTGAGGCAGGGAAGGAAAGACAGCAATTCGATGATTGGGCAACGGCAGCTTGATTCCATGGGGGAAATTATGGAAAACATCACGAAATACATTCTTCAAAGTTATCCTAAGGGGCGAGGGAGCTGAGGCATTTATACTTCAGCTCCCTGGAGTCACTGGAAGAGAGATCCTCCCACAGGTGTTAATTCCCTGGCACGTTTGAGGAACATCTATGGCAAAGAGGTATACATACTCGAAGTTGAAAATCCACAGGAACACACAGAAGGGATGGGGTCTGGAGATGCGGGCAGAACACCAAGAGCATCTGCTTCTCATGCCAGGTTTGGTCATTGAGATTGGTTGGACCTGGAAGCTCTGGGACCTCAAATCTAACCTTTGTGTCCCTCATGGTCTCCCTCCTCTGGGGTCCTGCCACCTCCAGGGACTGTGAAGACATGGGTCCTCCCTGTTTACAAAAATCACCAACGCCTGTCCCTTCCTAGTCCTGGGCCAACTTCTCCTCTCCTCTTAGAGTTTCGGCCTCCCTGCTCCCAAAGGCACTCACTTCTCTCCCTGTTTCCTGGTGAGATCACTGAAAGCCAAAGCCGAAATAACATGCTTCCTTCAGTCAACTTCAAAGCACTTTTCCCTGGGAGCAAGAGAAAGTGAAGTCTCAATTACCTGCTTGAAACAGAAAGAGAAAACAAAGAGAACAAAACAGAAGCTCATCTTTCAACCTTGATCCTGCCAGGCAGGCACCCTCCTCCAAGCTGTTCAACAGAGAAGAAGTAGAAAAAGTGGGGCATCCTCGTTCAGCCTGCTGTGGTCCCGTGGTCTCTGCTACAGAGTGATCTTCCTACTTGCTTCCAGAATGCCTCAGAGAATAACGATGACAATTTGGCTAAATGGAGGACTGCTGTCCTCTCAGTGGTAACCCACTCCCCGTGTTTGGAGGGTAGATATTTCTCAGGTCATCCTTTCCTCTCCATGCCTAAAGCAGAACTGGAGGGCACGTTTCTCCTTAACCCAGGACTGGGAAGTGGCAGTTAATAGCTCCTGCTCTCTCTGCACATCTCACGGTCTCATTATTTTAAAGTTATTTTACTCTTCCACAGTCTACAATGAGAAAGGAAGGTAAACATTTTTTTAGAGCCTAGAAAACATCAGCAACTTCACCCACATAACCTCCCTTAAAACTCATGACAACCCTGCCTTGTAGGATGAATTTTAAATGAGCACATTAAGGTCCAGAGAGGTTAAGAACTTTTCCTAAGTTCACAGAGCTATGGTTAAAACTAGCGGTCAAGTCTACTCCATCTGACATTTTCCACTAGACCATGGTAGGTATTTCTTTATCAAATTCTAACTGGCTTTCATATCTTTCAAGGCTAAAAGTTTATGTGAGGATGAAAACAATAGCATTTTCCCTCCATTTTTTTTTTTCGAATCCTAGAAGGGACTGTTTGAGCTCTTTCAATTATGATGGTGACAAACAGAAAATGAAGCTGAAGAAAAGTCATCAGTTAGTGGATATCAAAGTCAACACCCCACACTCCAGGTAACAAAGTTCTGCCAAGTAGTTCACATTTTAACTTAACAATCTTGGTAAGCACAGAGTCTCCAATGACTTTGATCAAGCAGCAAAATGGTTCCTTCCTACACAATATTTCATCTTCTTCCTTTTATGCTCTGGGGCAGGAAAGGCTATAGTGGAAAGATAGGATGCCTTGCTGACTAGCAGTGTGACCCTGAACAAACCCTTCATTCCTTCAGCACACGTTTACTGAGCACCTACTAAATAGTAGGCTCCATTGGGCAACTGGCTCTGACCTACAGAAACTAGGAGATAATAAATGTGTGTTGCCCTAAGCAAGTTTGCTGACACTTTGTTACACAACAATAGAGAACTAATACAAAGCCCTAGCGCAAAGGTTGCTCTGAGAGAGCCCTGAGAGCAATGACTTAAGACTAAGTGGTGACAGTAGGCCCCTCTGAGGAATCACTTGAGAGCAGAGACCCTGAAAGATAAGCAGAAGCCACCCAGCCCCAGTGGTGAATAGAATTACAATTCCTTTGTCCTTAGCGGTGCCTCATTTTCCTCAGGTGGAAAATGAGGATATTCCCACCACATACGGTTAGGTATTCTGAAGATTATGTGCCACAATAGGTATGATGTGCTCTACATGGCCTGTGGTATAAATCATAAGCCCAGTTATAACAATGTTGGTCAGGGATGTTATCACCACCAGTATTTTATAAATAAAGTACTATTACCAGATGGCACACAATGATCAAAAAAATACAAGAACAGGCATTTCCTGTCCATAGATTCTTCTCTTTTTAGTCCTCCCTTCTCTGGCCGATCCTCCCTTTCTCTGCCCAGGCCTTCCTAGGCCTTCTCACGCAGGCAGGGGGAAGAGGCCAAGGGAGTCCTCTCACTGAACGTTTTACAGATGCATTTGTTTCTCTGTTACAAATCATTGGCGGCATTACCGGCTGGCTCTCTTATTAGCAAATAGCAAAGAATTCCGCACTTAGATCTAGCAGCCCTGCTTTTTGATTCAGTTCACTCCCACCTACCTAATTAAAATGCACCTCTCAATGGCGGGGATAGTGACATATCCCTCTTTAGGTTTTAATACCACACGAAGTACTAAAATGGCTCTCCTATCCTCATCACAGCATCCCCTCCCCCCGCCACACACACATACACTCACACCAGTGTCTTACGGACGAATTCCTAAACACCCTCCAAATCCCAGCTCTGAAGTCACAGCCCCTGCAAAATTATCTTTCCCCTCCCCAGGTGCTGGAATTAATAATCTTTCCTCTGTGCACCTTGAACCTACCATTGCACTGGTCAGACTGTATTATCATCTATCCATTGGTTTTGTCTTGTCTCCTCAACTAGTTTTTTCTCAAGCTCTACCAGCCCTATAAAAGCCTACTGTGTGCCAGAAGCTTGAAACTTAGTAACAAATCCAACACAGATCCTGCCTGAGGAGAGGCAGGTTGTAAACAAGGGGCTTGAACATAATAATGTAAATGTTCAGATCCATACGTGTCCCAGGCACTTTCAATCTGAAAGAACAGTAGCTGAGCCCTTGGCCTCATGGAGAATCTAGTAAGATTTCCTAGAGGAAGTATCAGGGAATCTGAACGGGGAAAAGTTAGGCAGTGCTATGGACTGAATTATGTCCCCCACCCCAAATTCATATGTTGAAACCCTAACCCCCAGTGTGATGATATTTGTGGATGGGGATTTGGGATCGTTAGGATTACATGAGGTCATGAGGGTGGGGCCCTTACAGTGGGATTAGTGCCCTTATAGGAAGAGACACCGGAGCTTTCTCGCTCTCTGTCCCCACAATATGAGGATTCAGTGAGAAGGAGGCTGTCTGAAAACCAGGAAGAGAGTCTTCACCAGAAACCAACTATGCCAGCACCCTGACCTTGGATTTTCCAGCCTCTAGAACTGTGAGAGATACAGTTCTGTAGTTTAAGCCACCCAGTCTATGCCATTTTGTTATGGTAGCCTCAGCAGACTAAGACAAACAGACAAAGAAAGATAGGCCTTGGCATTTCTGTCAGAGGCAACAGCTTAAAGTAATGATGAGAAGCACGAATCAGCACAGAGTATGAGGGAAGCTACTGGAACTGCAAGTGACACATGTACAAAGTTGAAATAAGCAAGAAGGTATGGCCCAGGTGGTGATGAAGTAAATACCCAAATGACAGGAACCTCCTTTCTGTGAAAAGTGGCCTTCACCCAAAGGATTAAGCTCCTAGCAGTCATGTTTCTATCACATGACCCTCCTGGGCATAGTTGATTGGAGTATGGTGCCCATGTGAGCAAAGTTGGGCCAATCAGATCCTGTCTGGTAAATTTGGACTTGATATAAGAATCCAGGGGTGCCTGGGTGGCTCAGTCGGTTAAGCGGCCGACTTCGGCTCAGGTCATGATCTCACGGTCTGTGAGTTCGAGCCCCACGTCAGGCTCTGTGCTGACAGCTCAGAGCCTGGAGCCTGTTTCAGATTCTGTGTCTCCCTCTCTCTCTGCCCCTTCCCTGTTCACGCTCTGTCTCTCTCTGTCTCAAAAATAAATAAACGTTAAAAAAAATTTAAAAAAAAAAAGAATCCACCGATAAATCCAGATTGTTCTCTTGAATGAAGATTTGAATGTAAAAGCTATGTGGTGGCCATGCACAGAGAGAAGCCTAAAGAGCTGTCCTTGGGATGAAAAGAATAAAGCAAATGGGCCCAGCAAAGAATCAGCTGGGAAAAAAAGAGATGTCTGGAATCCATGGAAGCTCCTTTCCAGTTCTTATTTCCCATTGCTTAAAATATCTCTGGAATCTTTCTGATAAATTCCCTTTTTTCCTTATTTGCTCAAGCTGTTTTAACTTGTTTTCTGCCACTTGGGACCAAAAATGTTTGTGTGTTCCAGGTCTCTGTCCAAGGCCCTTCTCCTCTTCTTTATCTTCTCTTTCTTCTTAAATGATCGTCAACCAGCCCCCAGATACCATTTCTGTTCTCCCAAGCCCCAGATTTATCTTCTTCTCTTACATATCCAACCACTAACTTCACGTCTTCATTTGCATTGGCTAAAGAGATCTCAAATGTATCATTTCCACCAGAATTCTTTGATTCCTCTTAGTCTCCTAAACCTCTATTCTCCCTGGTCTTCTCCGGCTCTGTAAATGATACCAGTATCTACCATTCTTCAAACTACACACTTGGAATTATCCTCAATTGTTTTTCTTTTCTTTCAGTTCCTTCATCCATTACGTCAACAAGTCCCATCAACTCTATTTACAAAAGATAAATCAAATCTACCCATGCCTATCTACCTCCACACCCTAAATCCAAACCACCAAAATCTCCTCCTGTTCTGCCTCAGCCATCTCTCCCTGCTTCCATGCTTCCTGACCTGTCCCTTGTCCCTACTCCAGCCAATGTGTATATACAACTATGACCCTCAGAGCTGCCAGAATAATCCTTTCAGAATAGTGTAGGCCGTGCCATTACCCACTTAAGCCTTACAATGGCTTCCCATCGCATTTAGGGGGAAAGTACCTCAGTCTTTTTTTTTTTTTAATTTATTTAATATATGAATTTTATTGTCAAATTGGTTTCCATACAACACCCGGTGCTCATCCCAAAAGGTGCCCTCCTCAATACCCATCATCCACCCTACCCTCCCTCCCACCCTCCATCAACCCTCAGTTTGTTCTCAGTTTTTAACAGTCTCTTATGCTTTGGCTCTCTCCCACTCTAACCTCTTTTTTTTTTTTTTTCCTTCCCCTCCCCCATGGGTTTCTGTTAAGTTTCTCAGGATCCACATAAGAGTGAAACCATATGGTATCTGTCTTTCTCTGTATGGCTTATTTCACTTAGCATCACACTCTCCAGTTCCATCCACGTTGCTACAAAAGGCCATATTTCATTTTTTCTCATTGCCACGTAGTATTCCATTGTGTATATAAACCACAATTTCTTTATCCATTCATCAGTTGATGGACATTTAGGCTCTTTCCATAATTTGGCTATTGTTGAGAGTGCTGCTATAAACATTGGGGTACAAGTGCCCCTATGCATCAGTACTCCTGTATCCCTTGGATAAATTCCTAGCAGTGCTATTGCTGGGTCATAGGGTAGGTCTATTTTTAATTTTCTGAGGAACCTCCACACTGCTTTCCAGAGCGGCTGCACCAATTTGCATTCTGTACCTCAGTCTTTAAGTCCTTACATGATCTGGCCCCTGCCTACCTGTCCGACTTTTCTCATATTACTCTCCTTCCTGCTCACCACGCTTTAGAAATTGGCTTCTGTAGCTTTCTTTATTTTTTCCCCTTTAAACATATCTAGGGATTTCTCACTTTGACCTTTTTACATCTAAAAGCCCAACCATATCCTCTGTCTCCTCCTTCTCATCATTCAGTGGTCAGTTAAAAAAAAAAATTGTATAATGTTTATTCAGTTTTGAGAGACAGAGAGAGACAGAGTGTGAGTGGAGGAGGGGCAAAGAGAGAGGGAGACACAGAATCCGAAGCAGGTTCCAGGCTCTGAGCTGTCAGCACAGAGCCCACAGGGCTCAAACCCACGAACTGAGAGATCATGACCTGAGTGGAAGTCAGACACTTAACCCAGTGAGCCACCCAGGTGCCCCTCAATGGTCAGTTTAAATGGCACCTTTCCAGTAAGGATGTCCTGATCACATTGGTAAAGCTGGACCAAGATTAACTATCTCACATATTACTCTATTCCTTTCAAGCACTTACAGCAATCTGAAAAAAAAATCTAGTTTATTTGTTCTTTGCCTATTTATTACCTGAATTCTCCCTCTAGAAATGTAAGCACCATGTCTGTCTTGTTCATTCTGTAGCCCCGTGTCAAGCCCAATGTCTGGCATATGGTAAACACACAATAAATGTCTGTTGAGTAAATAGATAAAACCAAGGACAACATTGAAGAGTTTCAAAGTGACACGAAGCATCTTACCTGTTTCATCCACATCAAAAGCCATGTGGAGGATGGATTTAAGTTAGGAAGATTGCATGTTTTATCCACATTTGTATGCCCAGTGCCCAACATGGGACAATCTGGTTTACTATTATATAACAATGAGATTCCCCAAGCAACATTATTTTATCAAAAACTTCCTTAAAAACACACTTGTTTTGGTGTGCTTGGTTAGGAAATGAAGAGTTAGAGGTGTATAATAACAAAGGTATTTTCCCTGTATGAATTTCATTAAAAAGTCATAATTTAGTTGCACATACATTTTATTAAGGCAAAAATAATCTATTAATTTTCCAAAATGAACAAAGCCAAATCTAGACATTATCGACACTCAGCAAATTTGTATATAAATTCTGATGATAACCCTTGAATTCTAGAGTTTGAGTTTGAAGAAGATTTAAAGATGACCTAGTTCAGTCATCTCAACAGATGTGGGGACAGGCCTAGAGAAATGAAGTGGCCAAGATCAGAAGCCAAGCTGTAACCCAGATCTCTAACCCTCCCTCCTTGGCACTGGGTGGGTTGGGAAGGTGATGCTAAGGGCAGAATTGGCAACATTGCGACCCAAAGCAACTTGTGTCAAAGCTAACAGAAAGTCATTGGGCTATTTGAATCTAAACAGTGAGGCTCTGACTTTTATGACTTGGTTATCAAGAGAAGATTTTTCTTTTTCTTTCTTTGTTAGTATTTTTAATGTTTATTTATTTTTGAAGGAGAGAGAGACAGAGCATGAGCAGGGGAGGGGCAGAGAGAGAGGGAGACACAGAATCTGAAGCAGGTTCCAGGCTCTGAGCTGTCAACACAGAACCCAAGGAGGGAGCTGTGAGATCATGACCTGAGCCAAAGTCGGACACCCAACTGATGAGCCACCCAGGCGCCCCAAGAAGATTTTTCTTAATCACAGCAAAAGAGGATATTTCCCCAAAAGCAAAGGGAAGCCAAGTCTTGCTTTCCATTGGCAAAGCCCAGTTTGAGCTCTTTTATAGTCCATGACCAGATGTGCATTTAGAGAAACCATCTGTTCCATTCAGGACGCAAAATAAACCACATAAAAAGGAACTCTTACCCCAAATCCTTCTCCGAATGGGAAAGGAAATAATCAGGTGAACCATAAAACAGAAGTTGAAGAGATAGATAGGTAATTAGATAGATAATGCAACAGAAATCACAATAGATGGCAATAGACATAGGTGTTTGATAAAAGTTGGCAGATGAAACAGGTGTGAAGATTGTGATGCCATGTGTTTCAATTAAAAAATCTTCAGTAACTGTGGCTTTGAAGAAAGTTTTGCAGTTTGGAGGCTTTTGCCCACAGTCAAGTTCACTCCATAGAAACCTACTTGAGTGTATATATATATATATATATATATATATATATATATATATATATATCTTTTGGGGGGTGCCTTTTGACTTCACATTCTACCTCTCTCTTACTTACTTCCTATTATTGCTTAAAGTATGTAGCCTTTGTTTAAGTAAAGATTCACCTTATTTTTAGCTACATTTATTCAGGGAAATAAACACCAGAGAAGCTACTTTTGCTAGGTCTTGGAAAAATGTTTCTGGAAATTTTTCATTATACCAGCACCATGCTTAGAGCTTTAAAATGGATTCCCCTATTTCAATCTTGTTTTTATGCTGATTGACTGGAATGTGGTTTGAATAACTAATTACTCATCACATGGAAAGTTCTTTTGATACCTGATGAACCTGATCTAACTGTAAATCCAAATCCAAGAATGTCAGCCAAATTTAGCTTTCTGCTTAAAACCCTATTTCTCACAAACATGTCTTAGTGTTATCAACAGCCTTGAATTACAAGAATTCTATGCTACCATTTTGGTTGTGTATAAGCAACCATCCATTCATTCTTGCAATAAACATTTACTGACACCCACTATGTGTTGGACCTTGGGCTAATGCTGAGGATATCAAAATGATTTATAGTCATCTCCACAGTTGCTGTCTCCAGAACTCATCATCTAGTGTAGGGGTTGGTGTAACAGCCATACCCTAAGGTGATAGTGCCCATGATTCCCACCTTCTGATATTCATGACCTTGTATAATCTCCTGCCTGAGTGCAGGCAAGACCCATGACTTTCTTCTAATCAATACAATAGGCAAAGGTGTTGGGGTGTCACTCCCTATAACTAAGTTACATTTTATAAGACCCCATCTTGCTCATTTGAGGAATTACGGAGCCATGTTCAGGAAGCCCACATAGCAAGGAACTACAGCTGATTGTCAGGAAAAAAGTCGAGGATCCCAGTCATACAGCCATAGGAAAAGAATTCAGCCAATAACCTAAATGGGCCCAGAAGTAATCAAGTCCCCACATGAAAAACACAGCCTTGCCAAAACATTGACTGTAACCTTTTAAGACTCCGAGTAGAGGATCCAGCTAAGTTGTACCTAACCTCCTGACCCACACAAACTGAAATAATAAATGTGTATGGTTTTCAGCTGCTAAGGTTGTAGTACTTGTTACACGGCAATAGAAAACTAGCACAGCAAACCAGAACTTGTTCGCCAAAACCTCTGCTGCCTGTTTTTGGGTGCCCTGCAGGTTAAGAATGATTTTTACATTTTTAAGTGATTTTAAAAAATATATAAAAAAGCGGGGGTGCGCCTGGGTGGCTCAGTCAGTTGGGTGTCTGACTTCAGCTCAGGTCATGATCTCACCGTTGGTGAGTTGAAACCCCTTGTCGGGCTCTGTGCTGACAGCTCAGAGCCTGGAGTCTGCTTCAGATTCTCTCTCTCTCTCTCTCTCTCTCTCTCTCTCTCTCTCTCTCCCTCCCTCCCTCCCTCAAAAATAAATAAACATTAAAAGAAATTCTAAAAGTATATTTTGTGGTGTATGAACATTACATGAAATTCAAACTTCAGTGTCCATAAATACAGTTTTATTGGAAAACATCCACACCCATTCATCTATGTATTCTCTACAGCTGCTTATGCACTACAATGGCACAGTGGAGTAGGTGCAACAGAGACCAGATAAACCAAAAAGCTAAAATATTTACTATCTGTCGCTTTCCAAAAAAAAAAAACCAAAAAAAAAAACCAAAATGTGTCAGACCCTGATCTAGTGAAAGGGACAGATATACACACAGATAAATTACAAGCCAACTTGGAAAAGGCTTAGAAGAGACATGGGAACTGTATCCTAATGTTGAGTAAGACTTTTCCAGATGGAAAGTGGAGGAAGATATCACAGAGGAGGGATCAAAAGTGGAAAAATCATGAAGATATGAAAGGGTTCAAAGGTTGGGAAATGGTGAGAAACTCCCAAAAGCCTGGAGTTGTGCCCACCTCATTCGACAACTCCATGGATTTCTAAAGCCCCCGTTGAGTGCCATCAGATGAGACATCAGGCTTTGGGGAAATTATTGCACATAGTGAGATCCGCAGTTTAATCCATATCTCTAAACTGTTATTGTAGTTTGCCTAGGGCTCTTGGCCAAATCATGTCACACATGCTCCTGCCCAAATAAGTTTGGTGATACAGCTGCATCCTTGCTTCCAAATGTCATAAAACCCACAAATTATTACATTCCAAATTGGAAAGCATTAATGTTGTCCTGCCATTCTTGTTCTCCTCTATGGTTTAGTTGCTATAGATCACAGTCGGTACCGAAATTACTTAAGAGATTGTTTTACTCCATTTTCTCAGTTGCTCCATTCCTATCTTCTCCAATACTCACATCAGTTCGTTTGGAGGTGCCACTGAAGTTTGAGGGGGAAAAGGCACGGAGGCAGAGTGCCATCAGGGGAAGACCAATTAGCTGACTCGGAGACACCTCACAGCGTGAGCTTGTCAGGGCCTGGCCTTTTGCTTCTCAATGAGAATCTCCTTGTTAGTGCTATATTTCTGTATGATCAATATCGTCCTTATTGTTACCACCATGACACTCTCAGATAGTATCAAGCGGTATAGCATTATGTGCCTCCAAACCACTGTGTATTCTGTGACTGTGCATAACAATTTTTCTGTCTCCTTTGTGCTCTTGGGTGGTGTGGGCACCTCTACTTTCCACTGACTGCCTTCTAGCAGCATCCACACTGCCCACTTCCAAATCTCTGAGAGCCTAAAAAGAGATAACATACATCTTTAAATTGTGTGTAAAACAACAATCTATAGACAAAGAATGAGGGCCTAAAGCGTTCTTCAATCACTTAAGTTCCATGAATTTACTATATTTAATTGGTGTCTCCTCTTTGGCTGCTCAAAAGTCTTTTGTCCTACTGCCTGGTCATCAATTGCTTTCCAAGTAGCTAAAATTCAATACAAATTAGAAATTACTGGGGTGCCTGCGTGGCTCAATCGGTTAAGCATCCAACTTCGGCTCAGGTCATGATCTCATAGTTCGTGGGTTAGAGCCCCACGTTGGGCTCTGTGCTGACAGCTCAGAGCCTGGAACCTGCTTCAGATTCTGTGTCTCCCTCTCTCTCTGCCCCTACCCTGCTTGCACTCTGTCTCTCTCTGTCTCTCTTTCTCTTTCTTTCTCTCTCTCTCTCTCAAAAATAAATAAATACTAGAAAGAAAGAAAGAAAGAAAGAAAGAAAGAAAGAAAGAAAGAAAGAAAGAGGGAGGGAGGGAGGGAGGGAGGAAGGAGGAAGGAAGGAAGGAAGGAAGGAAGGAAGGAAGGAAGGAAGGAAGAAATAAATTACCTCTCTGCTCTTGAAACACTCAGGGGCAAGAGAAGATACCTGCCAAGGGAAAACAAAACTCTAACATGCAAATTTTTTATATTCACCCGGTACCTATCTGTTTATAGATCAATGTATCTATATTACAGATTGTAAGAATTTCTAACCAGTACCCTTTAACTTAGACCTAAGAGTAAGGAATTCAGCAAACTGATTAAACCGATCAATGGCCTCCATCCTGCTATGACTTTGGGATGTTTTCAGAAGCTCACCTGTTACTTACATGCAACAGCAAACCACAGGACAGAATCATGGCTGTCTAGTTGCCAGTATGTCCTCACATGGTAACTCTCCCCCTTCCCACCCTTACTTCTCCTGGGCCCAACACCACTAAACTGCCCTGGTTCAGGAGACAGGAACTAATAAGATCTTATTTATTAATTTAAAAATATGGAAAGTAGGACAGAAAGGCAGGGAATTCTGTTCAAGCAAATACGGAAATAGCGACCAACTGTCCTGATTAGCCTGGGACTGGGGAGGTTCCCAAGATGTGGGAATTTCAGTGCTAAATCTGGGAAAGGTCCAGGCAAAGTGGGATAATTTGACTCCATATATTATATCAGTTGTGGCTATGATCTTTTAGAATGTGTAACTGAACTGAAAAGGGAAAAAGAAGATGATTTTCCAGCAAAAGTGAAAAAAAGAAAGACACATTAAGAGGCTCCTGGTGATTCCACTAATTGGAAAAGTTTGAGGGTGATACCAGTTACTGTTGTCAGTTTCTTCTGAACCCTGAAGGTCTTTCCACCCCTGAAATTTCCTCTCTAAGCCCACATCTTGCTCATTCTAGAATACAGATCTCCTTTGCCAGTGGTTTCTGCAACTTAAAATACTTCAGTATAGGGGTGCCTGGGTGGTTCAGTCCATTAAATGTCCAACTGTTGATTTCAGTTCAGGTCCTGATCTCACAGTTTCATGAGTTCGAGCCCCATGTCAGGCTCTGCACTGACAATGCAGTACCTGCTTAAGCAGGTACTCTCTCTCCCTCTCTCTCTCTCTCCCCTTCCCCTACTTGCACTTTCTCTGTATCTCTCAAAATAAATAAATAAACTTTATAACAAGAAAACTTCAGCATAGAAAATGCAGCACAACATGTGTGCTTAGCGAAAATGCAGTAGTATGCTGACAGGAAGCTCACACTCTGGAGGACGCTCCTGTATAAGCACTTCCGTTACCCTATCTCAGTTAACACCAGATGCTTTGATAATCAACACAATGAAGGTCAGAAATGAGCTATCACTGGGGAAATTAGTGGTTTGTTAATATCATGGATATTAGAAATGGACCCTCATAGCTGAAATTTATGGTATTCATGAAGATATGTGAGTTGGCTTAACTATTTTAGAGACACTCCCAACTATATTACTTTGCTAAGGTTGCCAGAATAAAGGACCACAAAGTACAGTTATGGAGACTGAAAATCAGAAACCAAGATGGCAGCAGAGACATGCTCCCTCTAAAGTCCATGGAGAAGAATTCTTTCTTACTTTTTCCTAGCTTCTAGTCGTTCCCTGCAATCCTCGGTGTTCCTTGTCTTGTAGTTGCATCACTGCAGATTCTGCTTCCACCTTTAATATCCTTCTCCCTTGTGTCTCCCTATCTTCACATGGCCTTCTTATGTGGACAAGAGTCACTGAAGGAACACCAGTCCACTCTAATCCAGTATGATTTCAGCTAACTACAATGTAGTAGTAAATGTAAAGGCACATTTCCAAATAAGGTCACACCCTGAGGTTCTGAGTAGACTTGAGTTTGGGGGAACACTATTCAATCCAGTACACGACCCATTCCTGAATAGAGGGCAAGACCCTCCCAGAGGCACCTGAGTGGCTCAGTTGAGGGTCTGACTCCTGATTTCAGCTTAGGTCATGATCTCACTGTCCATGAGATCAAGCCCTGCATCAGGCTCAGCACAGAGTCTGCTTGGGATTCTCTCTCTCTCTCCTTTTTTCTCTGCCCCTCCCCTGCTCTTTCTCCCCGCAACCCCACAAAATAAATAAATGAAAAAACACTTGTTTTTTTTTTAAAGAGAGAGACCCTCACAAACCTCTACTTTTAGAAATGGTGCAGAGGGGCACCTGGTGGCTCAGTCGGTTAAGTGTCCAACTTGGGCTGAGGTCATGATCTCACAGTTCATGAGCTTGGACCCTGCCTCAGGCTCTGTGCTGATAGCCAGCTCAGAGTCTGGAGCCTGTCTTTGGGTTCTGTGTCTCCCTCTCTCTCTGTCCCTCCCCTGCTTGCTCTCTCTCTCTCTCTCTCTCTCTCTCAAAAATAAATAAACATTAAAAAAGAATTTAAAAAATAATAAAGAAATGGTGCAGAGACCTGATTCCTAACAGTGTCCACCCATTGGGTTAGAGAATTTTTGGTTCCCTGATAATAAGCAGAGGGCAATAGAATTATACCTCTGGGATACTGCTGAGTAAGCATCCCATGAACCTTTCATCAAAGTGAAGGTCATCACTGAGAAGTTCAGAAGGTTGGGAGTTCATGTGATTTTCAGACATTTGAATGTATTGTCTTGCCTGCTGGATAATATATGTTTGGTGAATAAATACTTGTAAGTGTGTCCAAATTTGGCCTAACCATTGCTTTCATCATAAGCTGGCAATAAGAATGTAAGAGAATAGTGATCACCCTCACACACAGCAACATTTTGGTGGCTACTGTTATTAACCAAAAGGAGCCAAGGTGTTGGGGATGACCAAATTGATGTAAGTTGTCTGCACCACCCTTTAACTTTACATCCTTCTCTTTCCCTACACTACCAAACTTCTAGAAAGAGCACTCTCTCTTACCTGCACTTCTATCATTTCCAGTCACTACTCAACCCACTGCAATTTAGCTTCTGCTACCATCAAATTAATGGAATGCCTTCTTCAAAGTCACGCATGTTTCCTGAATTGCCAAACTCAATAAATTCTTTTCAATCCTTCTCTTAGGAACTGTCAGCAACATTGGACTCTGGAGCATTCATTTCCTCATGCAACCCTCTCTTCCCTAAGCTTCCATGACACCCCTTCCCCTAACCCTCCTACCTCTCAGAATATTGCCCCTTGATCTCTTTCAAGGGTTCTTCTCTTTCTATTTGCCCCTTTATTGCATGTATTTCTGAGAGTAATATTCTGGACCTGCTGCTGTTTTCATTTTGCACATTCTGCCTGGATGAGCTAATTTGGTTTTTGGCTTTCATCCACTACTCTAAGCTGATGACTCCAAAATCGTGTTTCCTAAGATTCAGATTTGCGTACTCAGTGCATGCTGGATTGTCTCTGCCTAGATGACCCATGCGTAGTTCAAACCTGTTTGCTTGCATCAATGTCATTGCTTCTGGCCAGTATCTATTCTTATTATTGGGTTGACTTCAGGTAATGGCTGGACCAGACAAGGCAGAAATTTGACCACTCACATCCGATCACTAAGTCTTCAAACTCCTTTCTTCTCTCCCACTACAAAGAGTCTAGTCCAGACATTCGCTGTCCTACTGCAGGAATCTAACCTCTTGTCTCAAGCCTTAGCACCTTCCAATTTACCCTCCATGTAGATTGTCTAACGCAGAATGTGCCACTCACTCATTTAAGGCCCTGCAACAACCTACCTTCCTTTCTAAAAGCAGGATTTCTCAACCCCACAACTATTGACATTTGGAGCCAGAAAATTCTTTGTTGTGGTCAGCTGTCCTTGCCCTGCAGGAGCTCAGCCACATCCCTGTGCTACTAGATGTCGGTAGCACCCCCTGAGTTAAAACAATCAAAATTGTCTCGAAACATTTTCTTCTAAAAGGGTGAAAATCACATCCACTTAAGAAGCACCAACCTAGATGGGGTGCCTAGACGGCTCAGTTGGTTAAGGGTCCAACTTCAGTTCAGGTCACAATCTCATGATTCGTGAGTTTGAGCCCCACAATGGGCTCTCTGCTGTCAGCATAGACCCCACTTGGGAACCTCTGTCTCCCTCTCTCTCTGCCCCTCTCCTGCTCACATTCTCTCTCGCTCTCTGTCTCTGTCTTTCTCTCAAAAATAAATAAACATTAAAAAAAAAAAAAAAAAAAAAGGAAGCACTCACCTAGGGCGCAAAGCCAAAAGTCTGTAATGCTGCAAAAATGGCACTTCATCAACTGGTCCCTGGCTACTAGCCACCCTATCTCTTCTCTCTGCCTGTGGTACCTGATGTCCTACAGAAATCTTTATGATTATACCTAATATATTGCACCATAGTTATGTCTGTGCATATGTCTGTGTTGCCCATGAATCACGAGATCCTTGAGAGTGGAGGACCATCACTTATGCCTCTGTATACTCAAAGTGTATAACAAGTATAGTGCATTGCAATCAGTAGGTATTTAATGTTTGCTGGATAAATGAACAAATGACTTGAAAGGACTTAGAAACAAAAACAACTTTGGCTTTTGTGCCAAAAGGAGGACAGCCACTTACTTTCCTCTTCAACCTTGAGCACTTGATCAAGCATATTCTTGAGCTATTCTCCATTTTATGAGGTGCACTTTATTTTCCCAGAATGTAAGTTCTTTCAAAATAAAGATCTTGGAGTTAAGCTTGTTTTTTTTTTTTTTTTTTAATCTCATATTCCTTAAGACAGTGCTGGGTCTATAATGTAGCTTACTAAAGACTTCAAGAAACACATGGACTCTCCCTAAAAACTTCACCCATGGAACACAAGCCTGAGTAGGGTGATAATTAAGTGCACAGATTCCTAGAGTCCAACAAAACGAATTCCAACACAGGTTTCTTCCACTTGTTACTAGCTCCCTAACTTAGGACTATTTGTTGAACATATCTAAGTTTGTATTTCTTCCTGAGGCTAAATAAAGATAGTAATAGTGCTACCCTCATTCAGTCAAGAAGTATTTATTATCTGTTACATGCCAGGCACTGGAAGTACAACTGAAATAAAAAAATAAAATAAAATAAAATAAAATAAAATAAAATAAAATAAAATAAAATAAAAAAGCTGCGTCTCTCATTTGAGCTTATGTGTTAACAGATAGACAAGTATGTAACAGATAAATAATATAATTCTGGATAATGGTAAGTGCTGCAAAAAATATGTATACTAAGGCATTGGGATGTCATGATGGGTAGGTAGGATAATCTTAGATTAAATTATCAATAAAAGCCTCATTGAAGAGATTAAATTTAATCTCCCAAATTACAGAAAATTGTTGTGAAGATAAAATGAAATAAATGCATGTAAATTGAAGAGTAGTGAATATTCATAAAAATTGCAAATAGTAATGAATATTCGCTATTGCTATTACAGGACATATCCACTAGAGGGAACTACCACTCACTGTTCTTGCTGGGTGCCAGGCCCAGAGCTCATCTTTTTACATGTAATTTTCATTTATCCTCCCAACAGAAACAACCTTGAAGAACAGGTATTATTGGCTTCATTTTCCAAGACTGAGGCTCAGAGAGCAAACTGGCCCTGGGGTCATGCACCTGGTAAGTGGCAGAGCCATGCAGGTCTGTCTAACATCAAACCTGTGCTTTTTCAGTTAAACCATGCTGACTCTTTCTCCATACTGACTTCCCTCAAAGACAAAGAGAGAAGAGCACAGCAGTTGAAGATCAATAAGTAGGAGGGGGAAGGAGAAAGATCTATACGAAGTTCGTGGTTCACAATTTGGAGTCAAAAGCGCTGGCAAGCCACAGAATGAGCAAGCCTCTCACATCAAGGGAAAATTCTTCAGAACTGTTTTCACAGACGGTCCTGCTTTCCGCCCAGTCCTGGGGCTTCAGGCCTGGAGACCCCATGAAATCAAAGCTCAAAGTGACACTTCATAGCTGTGAAACAGAACTGACAGAAACACTTCCTCAAGGCCCCCTCAGGGCAGAAGTAGGTGGAAAACTTCACTCTGTCAACCCAACAGATTTTATTTTCTGTAAACAGCATCCTGGCTTTCTTCTCCCTGACATAGAAAGACTGTGCCCAGAGAAACAGGTAAAGGGTCCCACCCGCTTCTCTGTCAGGAATCTGGAATGCAGAGATGTGCCTAGAATTCAACCAATGTCATATCTTACAGAGTCAGTAGGATAAAGACTGTGGGGCAAGAAATACTGACTGGAAAGGGGAGAAAAATGGATGGTGATCTCTGCTCTGAGGATAAATGAACAACCTGTGTAGCGAGCCCAACAGTCCACATGAACTTCGAAGACAGAAATGAACAAAGGGTTCATTCAGTCTCCCACCGAACATTCATTAATATGGTGTGAGGCTAAGAAGGAAGATCGTGCTGCATTATCATTCATACCTTTAATTTTCTTAACTCTATTTGCATTCTGGCCAAGAGGAGACATAATCATACAACGTAGATTGTAAAAATGCATTCAGCATTTTTCAAATTTAAACAGCCAATGGAGTGCTGATAAAGGTGGGCCTGCTATCCAAGGAGGAGGGGTGCTGGGAAGCCAGACTGACAGCA
Source organism: Panthera onca (assembly GCF_046562875.1). Taxonomy (NCBI): domain Eukaryota; kingdom Metazoa; phylum Chordata; class Mammalia; order Carnivora; family Felidae; genus Panthera; species Panthera onca. The sequence continues at coordinate 13,367,427 of NC_138342.1, forward strand.
TTTGCCAATTCCCCTGGTGTAACTATTTCCAGCATGGCGAGTTTCGAGCTACCACCGTGAAATCACTGAAACCAGGAGCTGGGAAGAAATGCCACGAGCCAGTGTGAGCCAGCTCTGACCCACCACTGAAAGCAAGTAGTTTGCTACTGAAGATTTCTTCCCCCCCCACAGCTTGTGAAGAAGTAAAGCTTAGTTCACAAATTCCAAATTAAGAAGGCAGCACGGTATAACAGAAAAAGCACGAAATGAAATTAAGAATTCCTGAGGTCTAGGCTTGGCTGTGCTCTGATGTCCTGTGTGATTTGGGGTTAGTCACTGCGCTACTCTGAGCCCAAGTGTCTCGGCTCTAAAAGGCGGTATTTAGACAACATTAGTGCTTTTGCATCACCTTTGAATCACTATGGATTGTTTTGTTCTGTTTTTTAACCACGATTGCCTGGACTCCACCTCCCAGAGATGATGATTCTGAGCATTTGGAGAGGGCAGCAGGGATGTTCCTTTCTGTTGTTTTTGTTTTTCAACCCCATACCTTTGTAGGTTTAGTTTAGGCTGGGGAAGCAGTGGGCTGTTTTGTCTTTAAGGCCCACCTAGGCTAAATACCCATATTTGCAACTTAATCTAGTGTGGCAAACAGATAGAAAGGGACCCCCAATGCCCCTGTCGCACCATGTCGTGACCTCGTACAACCTCCTCCTCTGGAGGATGGTGGCAGCTGGGATTTGCTTCTAACCAGTAGAATTGGCAGAGATGATGGGACTGATTACAGTCCCAGATGATGGGACTGATGGGATGATTACAGACTGTTCCCTCACAGTCTGTAAGACTCCATCTTGCTCACCGACTTGCTTTAGCGACTCTCTCCCTCCTGCTGGCCCTGAGGAAGCCAGCCGCCACATGTGAGCTGCCCACACAGGGGCCACGTGGCAAAGAACCACAGGAGACATTTTGGAGCCCAGCGGCCTCCCACCAACACCCCGCAAAAAGCTAAAGCTTCCGGTCCGACAGCCACGAAGAAATGAATTCTGCCAATCCTGTGCGCGAATCTGGAGGCAGATTCTTCTCTACTTGAGCCTCCAGAAGAGACGCAGCCTGGCTGACGCCCCCAGCACAGCTTCATGAGACCCTAAAACAGAGACGGCAGTTAAGCCGTCTGGGCTCCCGATCCAGAGACACTGAGATAACACTCATGTGTTTTTTCATTACTGCTGAGTTTGTGGTGACTTAGTGACAGCACAAAAGCACATGTTCGGGAACACTAGCACCTCAATCAGCTGACGGTCTCAGGCATCCGAAGACACAACAAAGTCCCACCTCCCTTCTCCAGCACACTCCAGAGCTGAGCTCTCTGCGGAGCGACTGGCAGAATTACTCACAGTCTGAAAAATGTATTTTGGCCCTTTTTTCTTTCCTTTTTCTTTTTTCTTTCCTTTCTTTTTTTTTTTTTTTTTTTTTTGAGACTTTATTGTTAAATTCTACTAAGTTAAATGTGCAGATAATGTGACCTCACTGTAAAATTATACTGTACTTAGTAGTTTGTAGCGTTTATTTCTTAATCTTTACCATATCCCTGTGTGGTCCTTTTTATTGTTGTATTCGTTTTCTTTTGCTGAGTAACAAATTAGCACAAATTTGGAGGCTTAAAAACACACATATTCACAATAGCCAAGACGTGATGTCCACCAAGAAATGAATAAATAAATAAAATGTGATAGACACACACACACACACACACACACACACACACACACACACAAGGAATATTATTCACCCTTGAAAAGCAAGGAAATTCTGTCACCTGCTACAATAAGGGTGAACCATGAGGACATTACGCTAAGTGAAATAACGCAGTCACAAAAAGACAAATAGCATATGATCCTATACTTATGAAGTCTCTAGATTAGTCAGACTCATGGGATCAGAAAGTAGAACAGTGATTTCTAGAGCAGAGTGGTGGGGGAGGAGAAAATGGGAGTTGTTTAACGGGTAGTGTTCTGTTTTGCAAGATAAAATTGTTCTGGAGATTGGTTGCACAATAATTCGAATATACTTAACACCACTGAAGTTAAAAATGGTTAAGATGGCCATTTTTATTTTTAAGTTTAGTTTGAGAGAGAGAGAGAATGTGTGTGTGTGTGTGTGTGTGTGTGTGTGTGTGTGCACTCAAGCACACACAGGGGAGGGGCAGAGAGAGAGGGAGAGAGAGAGAATCCCGAGCAAGCTCCACACTGTCAGCACGGAGTCCCAACTTGGGACTCAAACCTACAAACCATGAGATCATGACCTGAGCTGAAACCAAGAGTCAGACACTTAACCGACTGAGCCACCCAGACACCCCAAATGGTAAATTTTATATTATGTGTATTTCAACACAATTTAAAATTTTTTTAACTAATTATTTTTTTAAAAACCATGTTTATTATCTCTCAGTTTCCATGGGTCTGAATTCCAGGCACAGCTGAGCTGTCTTCCCCTCAGGGTCTCATAAGGCTATAATCAAGTTGTCACAACTATATTTTCACCCGAAAGCTTGACTAGGAAAGAAGCCCCTTCCAAGTCTATTCAGGTAGTTGGCAGCTCCCATTTCCTTGTGACCACATGACCGAGGGGCCTGTTTTCTTGCTGTCTGTGAGCTGGGGTGCTCTCAGGTACTAGGAGTACCTGCCAGAAGTTCCTTGCCACAGGGCCCTCAGTCTCAGTCTGTTCTGGCTGCTATCACCAGCTACCATAGTCTGGGTGACTTCAACAATAAACACTTATTTTTCAGGCTAGGAAGTCCAAGATCAAGGCACCAGCAGATTCTGTGTCTGGTGAGAATCCGCTTCCTGGTCACAGACAGCCATCTTCTTCTCATGGTCTCGTTCTGTCCTCTCAGGCAGAGAGGGTGATGGAGCTCTCTGCAGTCCCTCCTCTAAGGGCACTAATCCCACTTCTGTTCCACCCTCATGATCCAATCACCTCCCAGAAGCCCCACCTCCAAATACCAGCCCACTGAGGATTAGTTGCCACCTTATGAATCTGGCGTGAACACACGTGCGGTGTATAGGACCTCCCGTAACAAAGCAGGTATCTCTTCAAAGCCAGTAAGGGTAGCCTCTCTTTTCAGCCTCCTAAGAGTCTTATATAATGTAACCTAATCAAGGGGGTGACATCTCATCCCCTTTGCTATGTTCTATTGGCTAGAAGCAATTCACAGGGTCCTCCCACATTCCACCTGAGGGATTAGACGAAGTTGTGACTCACTGGGAGTCGCCTTAGGTGTATGTGGCACAACTGCTAACCCTATGCTACTGAGAAAATGGAAAGCTTCACAAGGTTATACGACCCACCCAAGGTCACCCATTCAGCAACTGGCGGAAAGGCAACCTCTAGCTATAGATTTTTGAATCCAACTTCCAGGCTTCATTCAGTCCTTGTGCTTAGGAGCTAACAGACCTTCACTGGAAGAGGATTGAGGCAGCCAATCCCCTTGCACCAGTGGCAGTGAAGATACCCAAACATTAAAAAAATAGCCCAAACATTAAGAAAACTCTCAAGTCTCAGCAGGAAATTGGCTAGATTATGTGGCTTCTGTTTCTTTTCATTACCCCCAAGTTCAGTGTCGACAGGCAGAATTTCAGGAGCCTGTTCTGAAGTCCAATCAACAGCGATGTTTGTGAAAATACTTTGAAAAATGTAAATCACATTTTACCCCCGAAGATAAAGATTATCACTTTTAAAAAGATTGCATGTTTAGCCAATTCTTTAAAAGGAAACTCTGCACCCTGACTTGTTAAAAATCACTGCTCGTAACAGTGAGATTTACATCATATCAGAGGATCTTAGAGCGCAACTACAAAACAGTGCTAACTACTGGCTCGACTTCAAAGAAAGAAAAGCTTCCTGCAAAGTAAATGGAGGTGAAGACATAGACAAAATTAGCAAGGGAAGATGAAAACAAATTAATGCGGTCAGTTTGGAATTTATTTTCATTTACACCCACCACTCATTTTATAACTTAAACCTATATAACAGTTTCCATCTTTTAAACCTGCCAGAGATTGGGGTGCTAGGTGACTCAGTCAGTTAAGCCTCCGACTTCGGCTCAGGTCATGATCTCACATTTCGTGGGTTCAAGCCCCACATCAGGCTCTGTGCTGACAGCTCAGAGCCTGGAGCCTGCTTCGGATTCTGTGTCTCCCTCTATCTCTGCCCCTCCCCAACTCGTGTTCTCTCTCTCTCTCTCTCTCTCTCTCTCTCTCTCAAAAATAAATAAACATTAAAAAAATAAATTTAAACCTGACCTAGATCACCTCCTAGGATCTATCACTGGATAAGATTCAGGTACCTCTCCCTGTGCTTGTCATAATATTCAGTGATAGAAAAAGGAAATCTATTAATCACACTGGTGAAGCTAGGAATCTGCCTGTATTGTTATTTCTCATATTTATTCCTACTTATTATGATTGCAAGATATTTGAAAGTCATGAATATCTCCACTAACTTTAAAGATAGACATCCTTCCTGATAGAATGTCTAAAAAACAGGTATGAAAGAGTGGACTGATGGCCCCTTCCTTTAGTTAAAAAAAAAAAAAAAAAAAAAAAAAAAAGATCAAGTAACACATCCCGGAGAAAAATGTCACCAAGGAGAACCATGCACCTTTGTTTCTTTTTTTTTTTTTTTTTTTTTTTTTTTTTTTTTATTTTTTTATTTTTTAATATATGAAATTTACTGTCAAATTGGTTTCCATACAACACCCAGTGCTCATCCCCAAAAGTGCCCTCCTCAATACCCATCACCCACCCTGCCCTCCCTCCCACCCTGCCCTCCCTCCCACCCCCCCATCAACCCTCAGTTTGTTCTCAGTTTTTAACAGTCTCTAATGCTTTGGCTCTCTCCCACTCTAACCTCTTTTTTTTTTTTTTTTTTTTTTTTTTTTCCTTCCCCTCCCCCATGGGTTTCTGTTATGTTTCTCAGGATCCACATAAGAGTGAAACCATATGGTATCTGTCTTTCTCTGTATGGCTTATTTCACTTAGCATCACACTCTCCAGTTCCATCCATGTTGCTACAAAAGGCCATATTTCATTTTTTCTCATTGCCACGTAGTATTCCATTGTGTATATAAACCACAATTTCTTTATCCATTCATCAGTTGATGGACATTTAGGCTCTTTCCATAATTTGGCTATTGTTGAGAGTGCCGCTATAAACATTGGGGTACAGGCATGCACCTTTGTTTCTAAATTAAATACAAGATCCTTACCTTTCAAGTCTATTTCCTATTCAGAACTATTGAAACTTGCTGTTGTGACCAGAAGTTCACTCTGATGAAATCAAGATCAAGAAGCAAATGGCTCCAAGATATATACAATAAACCATACAACTTCCCCAGCTGCAAAGGCCAGTGTTGGGAGTAGGTCCTAGGTTGGCGGTCCCTTCCCATGTGGGTGTCTCCACTGTCATTATCGGAAAACAAGCTGCTTTCTTTACTGCTGCCATCCAGCAGCAGCTTCAGTGTGCCTTTGTCACCTGTTAGCATCACCGCCATAGTAAGACGGGAGAATTCTAGTCCTCATTCTCACACCAAGCTACCAAAGGGCACAGCTTGTGTGGGCAGGAGCCCTCTCTGGTCACCAGAAGGAATTACACAGTGGTGTTAAATGGGCTGATGGTGGAGCCAAACTGCACGTTTGAATCCCACATTGTTTCTGTAAAATTTTAAGCAACTTATTTAACCACTCTATTCCTCAGTTTTCCCATCTGAAAGATGGGATGACAGTAATACTCACTTTATGGATTGTTGGGAACATTAGATGGCAAGATTAATCCAAAGGACTTGGAACAATGTTTAGCACCGTATAAGCATTTATTATCATGATTCTTTCTTTTGCTACCACATGAAAGGCTAAATGCTTGTTGACTGACCAACTGACAACATGGGTGACAGTAAATTATTAAGTTAAAGCACTAAGATCTTTAGGATGCCTAGCTGGCTCAGTCAGTAGGGCGTGCATATCTTGATCTCAGAGTTGTGAGTTCAAGCCCCACGATGGGTGTAAAGATTACTTAAAAAGCTAAAATCTTAAAAAAGACAAAAAGAACTCAGATCTTCATGATGTGATACCTACTTACGTGTCCAACCTTATTTCTCATCTCCCCATCCCCTTCTCCATCCAATCTGTGCTCCGCCCTTGCTGAGTTCCTTTTGGTGTGTTAGACTCTCATGTTCTCCTGACTTTTGACCTTTACACCCAGTGTCTCTACTTGGAACACTCGACACCCACACTCCCAATGTGGCTTAGCTCACCACCTCCAGGAAGTCTTCCTGACCCAAGGCTCAATAAGGTGGCCTTCTCTATGCTCCCACGCACCCGGGGCCTCTGAATCATGTCACTTCACATTCCATATCGTAGTGATGGATTTGTTTGCTTCTTCCACTGTCCAAAAAGATCCTTGAAAAGACAGTCTATGCCATGTTCACTGGCTTTCCTCCACTTGGCAAAAGAACTGACACATAGTAGGTGTTCGATATGCACATACCCTTGTTCAATGAATGAACATATGAAGAAATGAAGTGCTTACTGATACCTGCTATTTGCAAGGGTCACTACTCTGGGCTGAATTGGAAGACCTAATAATAAAAATGTACAATCCAACTAGGAAGATAAATCCTAATTAATTCAAAAGTAAATAATTAGGGGCTCCTGAGTGGCTCAGTCAGTTAAGTGTCTGACTTTGGCTCAGGTCATCATCTCATAGTTCATGAGTTCAACCATGATGTCAGGGTAGCGAGCTAACTCCCAAATAGACTAGGAATACACCAAAGAACAAAACCTTCTACATAGGTCCAGAAATTATACATCCATAGTTCATTGACGATAAGACACCCATTTCCCCCAATTTTAACATTTCAATTTAAGAGGCATCTTATACGTTATGGCATGTCATAGGTTAAGCAGAAGCATCTTTCTTGGTGGAACACAAAACAATGGTGCCTCTTACAATCCATGGTGTTCTGGGTTTGATGAAATTAGATAAAAGAGTCAAGGAAAACTAATTATTGTGTATGCATTTCTTCCTTAGAGGAAATACCAGAAAATGTAAGAGCTAAATGTTTAAGGATTTTGCTAATCTCTTCTGTAGCAAGTAATTAAGAAGAATAGGTTGCAGAGGTCCTAAAAGGTAACCCCTGCCTCTCAATGCCCAAGAGTGTCTGAGGAACTATGAGTGTACAGAGAAGCCTTATCTTAGCAGACTATAAGGATATAACCCACAAGATTAAGGGGCACAGGCTGTAAGAGCTGCATGTAAACATTCAGTGTGATTCTTCACTATCATTTTTATGTTCTTCTAAATGCAGATAATCTTGTACCTCTTTCACCCTGTTTTATGAATTTTACCAAAGATAAAACATAATTCAGCTATCTTACAAAGCCCTTTGTAACTAACTCCTTCCTGGGTCCAGTGATCATTCATTGTGTACGGCCATATTTTGAAAGGTGATAAACAATTTATTAGTTCCATTAAAGACGCCTCCTTATGAAATGAGAGTGTTCCTTAAAGTGACATGGTTCCAGCTAGAATCACACTTTCTGTTACGAGTGACACAGAAGTTGAAGATTTATAAGACTCATCAGTATATCACAGTGTCCCGCTTGGCTACTGTAATGTTTAATGTATTTGATTTCTTAACTGATTTCACACACTTAGGAATTTCACATTATAGACACACTTAATTTTTAAAATGATCTCCCTGTAATACCATGTCAGATAGGGGAAAACAGATTTTTGCCAGAGATCGCTTTTTAAAAAAAATTCCAAAATAGAGATTTTTCTGATAACTCACCACATCCCCTTTGCCCCTCTCTCCCTGTCTCTGTCTGTCTGTCTCTCTGTCTGTCTGTCTGTCTGTCTCTCTCTCTCTCTCTCTCTCTCACACACACACACACACCCAGAGCAAAGCTCTCCTGTCAAACTAAAACTATCTTATTTTGATATACAAACATATCGCACAATTTGTATCTTTAATCAACACATCTAATTTGGCTCATGCACATGGGGTGATTAGATGTCTATGTGCTAATAGCAGCGTCTGGGTGCTAATAGCTTGGAAAGGCTAAATGCCCTGAGAACATTCTTGGATCAACTACGTGCATTTGCCTCTTGGCTTTCTTAGAACTGTTTGGTTTCACCTTCAGTTGACCTGGATGTTTATAACCCAAATCTAAAGGTTTGACAAATAGGGGACCCAACTCAAAGACAAAGCAAGATGCCAAGAATCCTGCACATATTTCCCTGAAGGGGAGGAACTGAGAACCTGAATGAGACCATCTTCTTTAACACCTTGCACTTTTGACCTCATCGAGTAAAGATGATTCAAGAATCAAGCAGTCTATTATTAAATTTTTTAATGTTTGTTTATTATTGGGGGGGGGGGGGGGCAGAAAGGAAAGGAGAGACAGAATCCAAAGCAGGATCTAGGCTCCGAGCTGTTAGCACAGAGCCTGACATGGGACTCGAGCCCACAAACTGTGAGATCATGGCCTCACAGTCTGAGCCGAAGTCAGACACATAAGCAACTGAGCCACCCAGGCACCCCAAGCAGTCTATTATTAAAAAGAATTTTTGGGGGTAGCCTTGGTGGCTCAGCTGGTTAAGCGTTTGACTCCCGATTTCGGCTCAGGTCATGATCTCACGGTTGGTGAGTTCGAGCCCTGTGTTGGGCTCTGCAGTGACAGTATGGAGCCTGTTTAGGATTCTCTCTCTCCCTCTCTCTCTGCCCCTCCCCACACTCACACTCTCTCTTTTTCTCTCAAAATAAATAAATAAACTTTAAAAAATAAGAATAAATAAGAAGAATTTTTGGTGGGTAAAATTTAAAAATATGTATTTGAGGAATACTTAATTACCTGTGAAAATATTCAAGAACCTCCAGCCTTGAAGCAATGATGGTGTCACACTTACCAAGTGTTCTGAGGAACACTATCCCACATAATTCTGGGTGAATCTGGAATTCTGTTTTCAAATAAGTTGGGAATCATTGAATATAACATACCTCCTATCCACCCGAGTTTCACATTATGGACATCCATCTTAAAGTCTCACAAAACTCTTACAGCAAAGAAACCTTTTAAAACGTTGGCAACCCGGGGCGCCTGGGTGGCTCAGTCGGTTGAGCGTCCGACTTCGGCTCAGGTCACGATCTCACGGTCCGTGAGTTCGAGCCCCGCGTCAGGCTCTGGGCTGATGGCTCAGAGCCTGGAGCCTGCTTCCAGTTCTGTGTCTCCCTCTCTCTCTGCCCCTCCCCCGTTCATGCTCTGTCCCTCTCTGTCTCAAAATAAATAAACGTTAAAAAAAAATTTAAAAACAAACAAACAAACAAAAAAAAACGTTGGTAACCCTTTGTTGCCTGAATTTATTTGACCACAGAACTTTTCTTTGAGCAACAATACTTTGATAATGTTGGTTAAATGGAAAAACAACCAGAAGAAAGATCAAGAGACACAAAATCCAAGGTTAGCAGCCCTCTTTTAGTTAACGACACACAAGTTAGAGCAAAACACTGTTGTCTAGTTCACACTTTTAGAAAATGAAAGGGTTGGGCCAGATGAGCACTGAAGTCCCCTCCAGCTCACAAATTAAATCATCCTGAGAAAATCTAATGAAAAAGAAGGTGAGAGACTGAAGGAAATACCAGACATCACTTAAAGGACTGGGAAAAATAAGGTGAGAATAATGACCATGTAGGTAAAAGGGTAGGAAGACTTGGGCAATTCACCCCCAAGAAAGACTTTACCAAGAAACTCAGGAGCAGGCCCAGATCCTTGTCAACAGGAGTCCAGATCAGACCCAGGAAGACAACACCTTGCAAAAGCAAATAGATTGATGAATGGATAAAGAAGACACAATATAAAATGGAATATTGCTCAGCCATAAAAAAGAATGAAATCTTGATGACATGGATGGAGCTAGAAGGTACCATGCTAAGCAAAATAAGTCAACTAGAGAAAGGCAAATACTATGTGATTTCACTCATATGTGGAATTTAAGAAACAATACAAACAAGCAAAAGAGAGAGAGGCAAACCAGAAACACTCTTAACTGTAAGGAACAAACTGATGGTTACCAGAGGGGAGGTGGGTGGGGGGATGGGTGAAATGGCTGCTGGGGATTAAGGAGTACACTTGAGATGAGCACCAGGTGTTGTATGGAAGTGTGTAATGACTATATTGTATTGTACACCTGCAACTAATATTACAGTGTATGTTAACTAACTGGAATTTAAATAAAAACTTTATTTTTAAAAAAGGATGTAGAACAGCAAAAGACAGAAACAAAAACTGAGCCTGGAGGGTACATAGAAAGTCAGGCATATGTGGGATAAAATAAGGTCCACAAAATTGCTCTCAAGGTGAGGAGATCAAGAGTGAGACTGAGAACAGAGTTATGGCAAAATACCACCATTTGCATATGGCATGCAGTATTCTGGGAGCAGGAAGAGCCTGGACTAAAGAAGCCATGAGAGCCTGGACACAAAATTACAGGTCACCAGGCAATATGCAGCTGGTCCTTTGAAGCTTTTAATAAATTTTGAATGAAATTTGACTTACAACTCAATAAACAAAAGAGGGGCACCTGGGTGGCTCAGTTGGTTGAGCGTCTGGACCTTGGTTTCAGCTGAGGTCATGATCCTAGGGTCATGGGATTGAGCCCCACAGTGGACTCCGCTGAGCATGAGGCCTGCTTGGGAGTCTTTCTCTCTCTCCCTCTGCCCCTCTCCCCAGCTTATGCTCTCTCTCTCTAAAATAAAAACTAACAAAAAAGAAGGAAGGAAGGAAGGAAGGAAGGAAGGAAGGAAGGAAGGAAGGAGAGAGAGAGAGAGAGAGAGAGAGAGAGAGAGAAGAAAGAAAGAAAGAAAGAAAGAAAGAAAAAGAAATGTGGTTGAGTAAGACCAAAGTTTTCCAGCCCAGAAGCCCTGAGCTGATAAGGTTTGTAAAAGGTGTCCGAACCTCCCCTCTGTTAAAAGGACTGTTATGGTTACTTTCTAAGAATACTGGTCAAGAGGCCATTGCCTGGGGTTGAAGTCACAGGGATACAGGTAGGGCAAGGGGTTAGCAATGGTGAGGGGAAGGCAAAAATACAAATGCTCAGACCAGAAGAACAGAGGCAGAAGAGAAGTTCAGGTTGCCAGCCAAGACAAAGCAACGGGCACCAGACCCCTCATGTTCTGGGACTGTGCACATTCATTAAAAAAAAATTTGGGGCGCCTGGGTGGCTCAGTCGGTTAAGCCTCCGACTTCGGCTCAGGTCACGATCTCGCGGTATGTGAGTTCGAGCCCCGCGTCGGGCTCTGTGCTGACTGCTCAGAGCCTGGAGCTTGTTTCAGATTCTGTGTCTCCCTCTCTCTCTGACCCTCCCCCGTTCATGCTCTGTCTCTCTCTGTCTCAAAAATAAGTAAACATTAAAAAAAAATTTTACACACAGTTTATACCTGCACTATATGCAAATTATGTATGTATGAAACTACACTAATAAGTTATATACATTACAAAAAGAACTCAAAGAGCAGAAAATGTAAACCAGTGACAAAAAAATAAATAGAAAGCTTCTAACACTACATAACTTTGAGAGTGAAAGCACTCCACTTTGGAGACCACTGATACACCAGATGAGAGCAAGAAAATATGAAACACAAGCAAGGAAAGAATCAAGGGTGCCTGGGTGGCTCAGTCAGTTAAGCGTCCGACTCTTGAGGTCATGATCTCACAGTTCATGAGTTTGAGCCCAGTGTTGGGCCATGCACTGACAGTGCAGAGCCTGCTTGGGATTCTTTCTCTGCCCCTCCCCAGCTCGCTCTCTCTCTCTCTCTCTCTCTCAACAATAAAAAATAAAAAATAATTAATAAATAAACTTAAAGCAGTGGGGAGCTCACATGTTGGGGGCTGTAGTGCATGGATTCATCAGGTTAGTTTAAAGAATTAGAGGAAAGCCCTTTTTGGACTCAAGACTTACAATGTAAAATATGCCCTTACCTGTGATAAGGCCATCAAAACTGAAAACTAATAATCATTTTTTTTAATTTTCGTTAGAATTATGTCAGCTCAACGTAGACCTACCCACCTGTTACCAGATGGCATTATATTGGTTTATATCTTGAATTAACAAATGGGAGAAGATATTATCGTTCATCTAATGAGAGCCCCGCAAGGCAGAACTTTCTTTAATAGCTAAATACAGAGAAAAGTTCTCAGAAGTAAAACTGTTGAGAATTACTAGACTAGAGTATCTCTGACTCCATGACCTGAAGTCAGTCTCCTTCACCAAAACTATTCCTCAAGCTGGAAAACCTTCTGGAGCAGGGCCATGCAACTGAACTTTCTCCAGTAATGGAAATATTCAATATCTGTGCTGCCCGACATGGTGGCCCCTAGCCACATGTCTAGCTACTCGCAGTGTGACTACTGAGCCCTCAAAGTGTGGCTAGTGTGACTGAGAAACCGAATGTTCACTTTTAGTCCTAACAATTTAATTTTAAATGGCCACATGTGGCTTATGGCTATTGTATCACATAGCGCAGTTCTGGAATAAAAACTCAAACAAATACAGACCAGTCAGCTACTAGTGGCAGTCAACATAGTTTAAGAAGATTTGGGAAGACTTGCTAAAATCCCATAATATAATTTGTCAAGTAGACTTTGAATTCAACACACCACAAAATCAAAGGATGCAATTTAATAGGCTTTAAGTGTAAGATATTAAACTGTAACCAAAACAAAGAAAACCCACAGATACATGAGGGTCGATGACCCGTGAAGAAATACAAAGAGAATAAAAGCCCACAGAGACCACAATGGAAAACAAATGGAATGAATCGGAAGTGTGTCTAGAATGAAGATTATAGGGGCTGAGCTGAGAGATAAGGCTAGAAGAGTGCCAGGGAGCAATCCTTCCTCTAGACTTGGCTTGCATTTTTGGCCTCTACATCTAAGGAGGGATGAGAAGGAATTGGAGAAAGTCCAAGGAAGAACAAAATGATTTGATTGTTGGATCACAGAATCACAGTGGGGAAGTACTGGATGTATTGTGGCTTTTTAATCCAGAGAAACAGAATTGGAGGGTAACACTATCTGCCTTCGGGTACCAGAGGAGACACGATAAGTGGCATTTGCCAGATGGTCCCCATGCACACAGAAGAGAAAACTGCACTTAACATACAGCGAGGAAGAGACTCCATAGCCAAAAGGAAGAGTTTGTCTAGTCAGAGGTAATGGTTTAACGGGGAAGTGGTTTCATTTAATCAAACAGAGATGTTGAGTGTCAGGACCCGCAGGGACTGAGCCTGAAGTGTAAGACGAGAACTCTGAGCTCCAGGAGCTTCCCCTGGGCGGGGGGGGGGGGGGGGGGGGGGGGGGGTTGGGAAGGGGCTGCACTGCCTCACAACCAACCACCAAACACTAGGATAAGCTCATTGGGAGGAGGGCTGTTGACGATCCTACGATCCTACGTGCACGCCTCCCTTCCCCTCCACAGAGGGAGCTGTACACACAAACCATGAGAAGCAAGAAAAAAAAAGCATGACGTTATTAATAGAAGAGAAAGCAACCATGCCTTATACCTAGTGCTCAGGTAAATGCTGGGTTGGAATCCATGGAAAGGCTCAAGGTCCAAAGAAGCCATTGATGCCTTGCCCTGAATCTAGGATGGCGGGGTCTGTGGGACAGAGCATCCCTAATTTACCTTCTCAGGTGCAGGGAACAAAGCAGACCTAAAAGAGAAGGCAGGACTAGTGAGGGTAAGCTTCCCACCTGGGAACAGGATGCATGAAGTGAGGGGTGCCCGCAAGGGATCCTGGGGCTAATGAGTCCCAGCCGAGCGAGTGAGCACATGGTGGCTAATGGTAATTTACCAGAGCTGTCCTGGGAAAACTGGATGTAGGGTCACCCTCCCACGAAAGCACAGCACTCTTACTAGTTAAACATTCATTTCGCCCAATCAAGGCTCAGGCTCCACCCAATCAGAGAGCATCTCCTCTCTCTCTCTCTCTCTCTCTCTCTCTCTCTCTCTCGGGGAGAATGAGTGAAGTTTCCTGCTGCATCGATTGCAATTATATCACAGATATAATCAAGCACTAATGAGAAATCAGAGAAAGAAGTATGATGAAGGGCAATTGCATATTATGCAACATTGAATTAATTTGAAAGTATGTGATATAAAAATATTAATAAAGTCCCAATTTATGCACAAAATCGAAATTATGCAATTTCCAAATCACTGTTTAATTCATCAGGAATTATTTATTTTCAATGCTGCTGTTATGCCAAGTGAATTGGAGACACTGTTTACACTATCACCACTTAAGCTGGTAAACAGAAATACCCACCATCAGAAATACGTCTGTCAAATCTGTGAGAAAATTAATCTTTAATTATGTTAATTTTGAATCATGTAAATTCTTCAAAACTCTATCCCTCATATAAACTGTCACCTCTGTGGATGAGAGCAGAGGAAAGACATTTCAGGAAGCGATCAAAATTATTTTGAAATACATAAAGGCAAGAAAGAATCAAAGGAACGGAGGGAAAGCAGAAAGGCAGGAAGAGGGTTTGGAACATTTAAGAAACAGTGGGAAGAAGGGGAGGGGAAAAAACGCTGTAAAAAATGAGTTGTAAATCCATGATTCCCAAAAGCAGTCTTCATTTCAATGGCAGGCCATGTGACGTTTTCACAGATTAACAGTGAAACGAGAAAGACATGGATGTTTTCTAGGAAGCAAAATACATAAGGTATTAATTTAATTTTTTCAAACTGTCCTTTATCATAAGACCATGTCCTCCTTAATTTCTTGGCATTAAAATATCTTGTTATGAAATGGTGGCAATGGGAGATGACAGATGACAGGTAGGGTTGTTGGTTTTCTATGTCCTTATTTAACAAAATAAAATTTGACAACCCTATATATAGGCCCACAACGTATTCTTCAGAAATATTACTGCTTCATAAAATACAAGAGACCAGGAACCACAGCCGTGTGGTAAGAAGTTTAAATAATTGAATAAGGTACCTGATTAAGCACACTGAGAATACCTCTTGATGTTGATTTTTAAATATCTTTAAATGTATATCGATAATTAAAAGAACCTTCTAGAAAAATGCAACTAGTATGCATGTATTCCAAACAACTAGAGAGAAAAAAAATGTAACAAAAAGTATTATAAATTCAACAAAGGAAAGGAAGAAAAAAGAAACTGAAAAACAGAATATAATAGCAAGGGGCATCTGGGTGGCTCAGTCAATTAAGCTTCTGACTTCAGCTTGGGTCATGATCTCACGGTTCATGGGTTCAGGCCCGCATCAGGCTCTGTGCTGACAGCTTGGAGCCTGTAACTTCCTTCAGATTCTGTGTCTCCCTCTATCTCTCTGCCCTTCCCCCACTTGTGCTTGCTCACTCTCTCTCTCTCCCCTACCTCAAAAATAAATAAATAAATAAACAAACAAACAAACATTAAAAAAAGAGTATGATATGGGGCGCCTGGGTGGCTCAGTCGGTTAAGCGTCTGACTTCAGCTCAGGTCATGATCTCACATTTCATGGGTTCGAGTCCCACGTCAGGCTCTGCGCCGACAGCTCAAAGCCTGGAGCCTGTTTCAGATTCTGTGTCTCCTTCTCTCTCTGCCCCTCCCCACTCTCATGCTCTCTCTCTCTCTCTCAAAAAATGAATAAACATTAAAAAAATTAAAAAAAAAAAGAGTATGATAGCAAACATAAATCCAAATGTGACACATCGTATAACATAAAATTGATAATCTGTATAAGCAAGACACTATAGGGAAGTTCAAAGACATTATAAACAGAAAGAAAATGTTTGCAATATATATAACAAGGAAACAATAATCAAACAAATTTTTAAATGATACATGTACCAATAGGGGGAAAAAAGACAACATCTACAAACAGGTAATCCATAGAAGAAATTAAAATGCCAATAAATATATTAAACATGCTTTACTTTACTCAGGAAAATAAAAAGCAAAGAGATGAGTTTACTCTGCCATTTAGGGGACTATGTATTGAATTAACATTAGTCTATGTGACAGACAATGATGATGCGGACATAGTAAGAGTGAGGTCTGATAAATATTTCGGTACAAGAGTTTTAGAGGAAGAACGTGAAACAAACAAACAGGAACGTGAAAGATTCAAGAATAGTTCAGGTATGGATGAATGAGTGGAAATTCCAATCGTCAGTTCAGATGAGGGATGGAGGAGGAGCATCAGATTTGGTTTCAGAAGTTCTAACAAGTTCTAGATGAAGATGTCTCTGGACAGAGGCTACAGCAGTTAGGAGGTGGGAGACAAATGTACTAGGCTTCAAGGATCAGCTCTTCTCTCTCTACCTGTGTGACCCGGGACACTTGAATTTCGGAGTCCCAGTGTCCTCATCTGCAAAATAGTGTTGCCAAAACCTGCCTGCCAGATTTTGTATGACTCTCAAGTAAGATAATGAACAAAAAAATACATTGTTGGCTACTAAACACACACACACACGCGCGCACACACGCACACACAATGGGATTTAAGAAGCCCTCAGTGTTTTCAGCCTCATGGAGACAAACTATTTCAATAATATCAATCCTTCCTGTACTTTGTTAACATTTGGTCTTCTTTGATGAGAGTCAGCAGTTAGAACATAATAATGAGAAATCAAAATGGCTTTATAGATTCAAGTTTTTAACAAAATCTATATTTTCATATTTTTTTAATTGGCTTAGATTGTCCTTCTGAAATCAATATGTTGCATTTACAGAGACATTTTAGGAAAAAAAAAAAAAACAGTGGGTTTTTTTTTTTTTTAGGATCAATACTAAATGACTTGATTCCTACCAGGCAATGAGCACATCCAGGTTAACTCTTGGGAGCTAGAGAAGTCATCCTCAAAATCCACTCTTGCCCGAGTCTTGTTCATCCCTAAAGGTCCAACTTCCTCACTGTCTTCAAGATAGAGTAGGGTCGTCTTTAAGAGCATGTACTTTTTAAAGGGTATTGGGCAGAAATCAGGCTCCAGTTCCACCACATTTTAACACTGTAATCTGGAGCAATTTACTCAATTTCTTTAAGTCTTAATTTTCTAACTTGTAAACCGGGTGTAACAAAATATCACAACATCATAGGTTGTGGTTGGGATTTTTTTTTTGAATACATGTGTCTTAGGTCAGATTTCCCATTTTAGATTCTTTTTTTTTTTAATTTTTTTAATGTTTTATTTATTTTTGAGACAGAGAGAGACAGAGCATGAACGGGGGAGGGTCAGAGAGAGAGGGAGACACAGAATCGGAAGTAGGTTCCAGGCTCTGAGCTGTCAGCACAGAGCCCCACGCGGGGCTCGAACTCACAGACCGTGAGATCATGACCTGAGCCGAAGTTGGACGCTTAACCGACTGAGCCAACCAAGCGCCCCTCCCATTTTAGATTCTAAGATGAAGATTTTGTGCAGGAAGTTTTTAAAAGAGTGCTACCAAAGTCAACACCTATGGGATAGTAAGCAATGCAGGATTGGACTGGGAGATATGTTGCACCATGAGGCAGTCACACAAGAGGGCTCAGCTGCTCCCACAGGGAGCTCTAGAGCTGGGATTGTCCTTCAGAGTCTTCTAGAACTGAGGCAAAGTCTTGGTCCTTTGTACCCCTCACCTGCTAGTCATTGGATGCAAGCATGCTCCCAGAAAAGAAAAAAAACACGAGGCAAGGCTTTTTAGCTGAAGACAATTCCCGTGACCCAGCAGATGTCAACACTGGCCAACAGCTGGAGGACGGAGTGCCTCAGTCCTAAAGAGGGATTGTGGTGGCACAAGGCAGCATCCACTCTAACGCATGAAAGAAGTCAGCTCACCAGACTGTAAACACCACAAAAGTAATCACCTTCTCTGCTATTTGCTGCCCCTTCCCAATGTCTAGAATAGCTCCCACCATATAGCCTGGGCTTAGTAAACGTTGGCTGAATGCAGAGAAGATGCATGATGAGTGGTAGCTACTATTACGATGAATAATAGAGGTACTAATACAATGCACAATACCTCCTTTCTAATAGAGGTGTCCTAGACCCTTATTACTTTGGTCCTATTGTTTCTATTCCCCTGTCTTATGCTACCTTGCTACCCCACCACTTCTTACTCAGTAATTGATGTTCCACATCATTCCACAAAATACAAAGTAACCCCTGAATTTTATCTCCTCGGGTAGTGTCTGTCATCCCTCAGCTGAAAGAGAGAAGGGATAAAAGCCATAAGGTACTATGGGCAGGAGGAAACCAGAAGTACAGGCTCATCCCTCAAGGGAGGCGGGAAGATGATATCTACATCAGTGTAAGAGGCCTTGGAGATGAAAACTTTGACCGAGACTGGAAGCATTTTCTCAGGAAATGATTCCCTACTCTGCCCTCACGAACACATAAGAGGTAAGTCCCCCATTATACTCCATGGCAGCTGACACAGACCCCCCCACACACTCGTCACTCACAGATTTATTTGTTCACTGTCAGATCTCCCACTAGACCACACATTGCGTGCAAGTCCTGGGGCCACGTGATGCCGTGGGGCAGGGGGTGGGGTCAAGACCAAGCCAGTGTGCTCGAATATGTGTGTACCAAGTACTTCTGCAGGCATCCTTTCTAGTCGGCCAGGACAGCCCTGCATGCTCCCATCCACACCATATTAGTTCTACCAAGAATTCTGAAAATCATTTTTCTCTCACCTTCAGGGCTTAGGACAGCTCCTGAGAAACAGTAGGTGCTTATTACAGGCTGAATTGTATCCCCAAAAATTCATAGGTTAAAGCCCTAACCCCCAGTACCTCAGAATGTGACTATATTTGAGGATAGGGTCTTTACAAAGATGGTTAAGTTAAAATGAGGCTGTTAGGATGGGCTGTATCCAATCTGGCTGGTGTCCTTATAAGAAGAAATTTGGGCACAATAATAGACACCAGGGATGATCATGTGAGGACACAGGGAGAAGAGGGCCTCTGCAAACCAAAGAGAGCCCTCAGAAGAAGCCAAACTTGATGACACCTTGATCTTGAATTTCCAGTCTCCAGAACTATGAGACAACAAATTTCTGTTATTTAGGTCACCCAGTCTGTGGTGTTTCATTATGACAGCGTGAGCACACTAATGCACTGCTTAACAAATATTTGTTGATTGATATATCGCTTACTTAGCGAAGGTGAAGGGAAGCATTGATTATTTAACATATTATTCAATAAGTATTTAACAAATGCTACCGTATGCCAGGCCCTGAGCTAGGTGCTGGGTAATAAAAATGAATAAAATGTGGCCCCATGACCTCGGTGAACTGATAGCAATTGCCTGAGAGGAGTAAATGGGGAAAGGGAAATTGCTGTGACCCAGAATAAGCAGGAGATGCCATCCAAGTGGAAGGATTGGTCATACCAAGAATCTCAGGAGTCCCGGCTGTATAGTGCTGGCGGGGCATAATGACACAGACAGCACATCATCAATCACTATGGCCCAGGGTATGGACCCCAGACCACTAGGGACAAATAGAGTGTGGCCTGGCTCAAATCTGTCTATTTGGACCCCTCTGTCCTTGGGGTCCCAGTGATCAATCGTCCTGGGGATAATGAGAAGATTAAACAAGAAAAAGTTCATACAGCATAACTTTCGGTGGGAATGCAAACTGGTGCAGTCTCCGTGGAAAACAGTATGGAGGTTCCCCAAAAAGTCAAAAATAGAATTATCATTACTCCAGTAATTCTACTATGGGGTATTTACCCAAAGAAAATGAAAACACTAACTTGAAAAGATACATCCAGGGGCGCCTGGGTGGCTCAGTCGGTTGAGCGTCCGACTTCAGCTCAGGTCACGATCTCACAGACCGTGA
This sequence comes from Panthera onca, assembly GCF_046562875.1. Classification (NCBI taxonomy): domain Eukaryota; kingdom Metazoa; phylum Chordata; class Mammalia; order Carnivora; family Felidae; genus Panthera; species Panthera onca. The sequence goes on from NC_138342.1 coordinate 13,387,304, forward strand.
GTTCGAGCCCCGCGTCAGGCTCTGGGCTGATGGCTCAGAGCCTGGAGCCTGCTTCCAGTTCTGTGTCTCCCTCTCTCTCTGCCCCTCCCCCGTTCATGCTCTGTCTCTCTCTGTCTCAAAAATAAACGTTAAAAAAATTAAAAAAAAAAAAAAAAAAGATACATCCACCCCAATGTTTATTGCAGTATTGTTTACAATAGTCAAGATATGGAACCAACCTCAGTGTCCATCTATAGATATAAATGGATAAAGATGTTATAACACACACACACACATACACACACACAAATATTATTCAGCCATAAAAAAGAATGAGATCCTTGGGAATGCAAGCTGGTGCAGCCACTCTAGAAAAAGAATGAGATCTTGAGGTGCCTGGGTGGCTCTGTAGGGTGGGTGTCCGACTCTTGATTTTGGCTCAGCTCATGATCTCATGGTTTGTGGGTTCAAGCCCCAAATCGGCTCCATGCTGACAGTGCAGAGCCTGCTTGACTCTCTCGCTGCCCTTCCCTGCTTGTGCACATGTGTGCATGCGTGCACTCTTTCTCTCAAAATAAATAAATAAATACACTTTAAAAAAATGAGATCTTGCCATTTACAACAACATGGATGGACCTAGAGGGTATCATGCTAAGTGAAATAATTCAGACAGGGAAAGACAAATTTCACTCATATGCAGAATTCAAGAAACAAAACAAATGAACAAAGAAAAAAAGAGACAAAAAACAGACTCTTAAATACAGAGAACAGACTGATAGCAGAGGAGGGGGAGATGGGTGAAATAGGTAAAGGGGATTAAGAGCACTGAGTAATGTACAGAATTGATGAATCACTCTATTGTACACCTGAGACTAATATAACACTGTATGTTAATGATAATTCAATTTAAAAAAGAAAAGAGAAAGACCATACCGCATAGTAACAACCCTACAAATGATTGAGCTAATTGAGCGCAGCATCCAATTGATGCTGAAGAAGCACAGGCAACAAACCCAGTTGCCTTGGTAACAAGTCCCCCTCCCCAGTCTATGATGCTATTATTAAAAAAAAAAAAAAAAAAAAAAAAAAAAAAAAGCCACAGGCACATCAAGGAAACTGAATATAAAGGCAACATTTGGCTTAATTAGCTCCACCTTAGGGAATGGGTCTTAGAAAAAATATGGGAGGGGGGTGCAGAGGTAAAGGGGGGGTCATAAGGAGATAAACTTGATTATAAATAACAGGAATTGCGTCTAAACCTATGAGTTTGAGAACTTCTCAGGTTCTGCAATGCTTCTTCCATTGACAAGGTTGCAGTGAGTGTAAATAATTGAAATGTCTGTGAGCCCAGCGCCCTTCATCTGATCACTCCACTGCCACCACCGCAAGAAAGAAAACCCTGGAACCAGAGACAGAACTTCTGCCCCCACTGGATGTTTGAAAGTTGGCTTGAGTTACTAGCTTGCTGCGTTGATTAAATTCCCATCCCCTTGCACCCACCCAGAAGAGCGGATCCCACTAAAAGGATTTAGAGTATATATAAGAAAAAAACCTTATATAACTTTTCCTCACTTAGAAAACACATTTCCCAGATTTCACTAGAACCAAGAGACTCTCACTAGTTCTTGTCTCCGTTCTGATCTTAAGTCTTCTCTGGTAAAATGATTCTTGGAGCACCTAGGTGGCTCAGTGGGTTAAACATCTGACTTGATTTCAGCTCAGGTCATGATCTCATGGTTTGTGAGTTTGAGCCCCATAGCAGGCTCCTCATCTAGCTTGGAGCCTGCTTGGGATCTTCTCTCCCACCTCTCTCTGCCCCTCCCCTGCTTGCGCGCTCTCGCTCTCTCTCTCTCGCTCTCTCTCTCTCTCTCAAAATAAATAAATAAAATAAACTTTAAAAAAAATGACTCTCGTATTTAGGACTCAACCCTTGCAATTTTTTTTTAAATAAAAACTAAAACCAGAGTAAATGACAGTTTATATGTTTCCCTCAAACATTTTTCTGATCAGATCTCCCCTTATCTTTTCAGCTTATCACCAGAATGACTTTTTCCTTATACCTTAATCCAATGTTGCTGTTATAAAGTAAATGAATGGGCACAAGCCAGGCTCCTGAACATGTCAAGAAACAATGATAGAGTTCAGCAGGAAATAGCTCATAGAAAAATTTTATAAGCCACAAATGTGATATTTTATCCTACAATGTAGTCAGCCTCCCTCCATAACCCTCCATGCTTTCAGCCCTCCCCCAGATGCCTCCCTTTCCCACAGACATTGTTGCTCATTAATCCAGCAGAAGAGTTCAACTTTTCAGATTTTTTTTTACATTCCTGGTCATTGATTCTTATGAAGTCTTATGAGCTAAAAATCTCCCCTACCTCTCCCTTCCTTGAAGTCAAGAAAACTTAAAAAAAAAAAAAAAAAGAAAAGAAAAGAAAAAACAGTCATGTATGGGAATACTCCATTACAAAAAAGGAACACAGTGCAAACCCATCATTTGAAGGGGCTTTCAGGTGGGTCCACAAATCACCAAAAAAAACACAGAAAGGTCAAATTCTAAAACAGTTGTGTTTCACTGACTTCAGGGAAAACTGAATGCATCCTAATTAAATTACCAAACACTTAATACTTGTAATGAGTTTATGGAGAGAAGCCCACTATCCCATCTTAGCATTCAGCTATAAGAAAGTTTTTTGTTTAAAACAGATTTTTTTAAGTTTATTTATTTATTTTGAGAAAGAGAGAGAGCATGAGTAGGAGAGGACAGAGAGAGAGGGAGAGAGAGAATCCTAAGCAGACTCCACACTATCCACACAGAACCCAACAAGGGACTTGAACCAATATGAGTCATGACCTGAGATGAAATTAAGAGTCGGACACTTAACTGACTGAGCCACACAGGCACCCCAGAAAATTTCTTGTTTAATCAAGTTTTACCAATCCCACTGGTTTGGGACATGACAAACCTCTTTAACAAAAACGGTTAGTAGGGGCACCTGGGTGCTCAGTCAGTTAAGCAGGTGACTTCAGCTCAGGGCATGATCTCACGGTTTGTGAGTTCGAGCCCCATGTCAGGCTCTGCGCTGACAGCTCAGAGCCTGGAGCCTGCTTTGGATTCTGTGTCTGCCTCTCCCTCTGCTCCTCCCCTGCTCATACCCTGTCTCTCTCTCTCTGTCTCTCTCTCTCTGAAAAATAAATAAACGTTAAAAAAAATTTTAAGAAAAATGTTTAGCTATGTCTTCAAGAGAGGCATCATGGTATGACATTGAGGGTATTGAAGTCAAACAGATCTGTGTTCAAGTCTCCTGGCCAGCCCCTTACTTGCCCTGTGACCTAGTATAAGATGCTTAACCACTTAGACACAGGTGCCTCACTGCCAAGTGAGAACAATAATATCTAATTTGCAGCACTGTTGTAAGAGTTAAATAATGTTATACTTCTAAAGTGCCTAACACAGCACTGGACAGAGAAGACTCAGATAAATGTTAGGAAAGATGGTCATAATAATGATAATGAGGACGCCTATAATGATGATGATGGTGATGGTGGTGATGATGATGATGATGATGGTGAGGATGAGAGAGGATAGGGTGTTAGAAGAGGACCAAGACCACTTATTATGCATTTGCATAGTCCCACTGAATAGATTCCTCAACTCAGAGAATTAAAAAGGTGTTCACAAGTGCCACACAGCCACCAATTCTGAGCCAGAGTCAGAACAGAAGACCAGAGAGAAAGAGATTTGACGCACCTGCGCACACACACATGACGGTGAGAACTTCACCTCCAACAAATCAGTCTTCTCAGGGCAATGCCCCTGAGCATGACACATTCATGAATCAAAGCATCAGTCATGGGGTCACTCCATAGACCTATCTACACCACAAGACAGGCTTCACATGCCTGGAATCCCCAATGCTTACTGGGATCTGAAACCATCAGCGGTTTCTCAGCTGCCAGAGACATGGAAATTCACCTCAATACAACATTGCAAAAATGGATCTTTGTCACCTGATTCATATTTGTGTTAACAACTGGAAACAAGAATAGGGACGCTTTTTAAACATGATATTCAGTGCAAGTTGGGGGGGGGTGGGTAGATGGAAAACTAAGGATGAGCTTTGCTACAGGGAGGAGGAAGGAATAATAAATGTCACCACGTGGGAATGCCCCAGCCCTATTCCCAGAAATGGGGAGGTAGCAGTTCAAGGCAGAAATGACAATAACTATATTGCTCAGAAACTGACAGCATACATAAATCTGGTGCATTAAGCCCTGCCCATGGATTCACTTTCCAATCTCATTTCTGCAGCATCCTCTCTGGGAGCTAGAATCCCCTCTTTCTGCCTAGAGACTTCAGGTAAATTCTGCCTCTGCAAAAGGCAATTATTATCAGACTTTTGCGTGCTTTGCTTGTTTCTTGTTTAGGCAGGTACCAAGTCCCACAATCTTTTTGTTTCTCCCTGGTGAATTAACAGCCGCTAGGAAGGAGAAGGGCAGACCATGTTTGGGTTAGGGTCTCTACTGCTTTAGGTGGCTGTTGTGTGTGATTTCTCCCTGTTCCTTTGCAGACAAGTCACAAGTGAACCTGGGCTTATGTAATAAACCTCTGAAAACCACTGCTCAAGCGATTTTCAAGTTACTAAGCTGGCTTCCTCAGTCAAGCCGGCCTTAAGACTTCATTGGGAGATCATGCTGGTGTAGATGTGTGTCTAGAAAAACGCATTCAAAATTCATCACGCTGAAGGAAGAGATTGGGCTGTGTCCAGGAAAAGCTCAGTTTCATGGTGCAAATGCTGGAGAAATAGGAAGGAATTTTAAAGTCATGTGCTTTTGATATACAACTTGTCAACATTCCTTTCCATGGCAAATTTCACACATTGGAGTGAATTTTAAACTTCTGAATGTAGTAGCAATCAAAGCATTAGCATATAAGATTCTGTATTTGAAGGGTCTCAGTGTTCCCAAGTTTTAAATCTTAGCAGTTACCAAATGTGTATAAAATTTAATTAGCAATTATACATAAATAATATATATGTAATGCGGTACCTGGGTGGCTCAGTTGGTTAAGCATCCAAGTCTTGATTTCAGCTCAGGTCATGATCTCACAGTTCGTGGGTTCAATCCTCATGTTGGGCTCTTCACTGACAGCGTGGAGTCTGCTTGGGATTCTCTGTCTACCTCTCTCTCTGCCCCTCCCTTGCTTGCTTAACCATTTTTAAGCATGCATTTTAGTAGAATTAAGTACCTCCATGCAGTTTTACCTTCTCAAACTGAAATTCTGTACCTACTAAACACTAACTATTGGGGCGCCTGGGCGGCTCAGTTAGTTAAGCGTCCAATTTCAGCTCAGGTCATGATCTCACAGTTTGTGAGTTCTAACTCCAGGTCAGGCTCTGTGCCGACAGCTCAGAGCCTGGAGCCTGCTTCGGATTCTGTGTCTCCCTCTCTCTCTGCCATTCCCATGCTCATGCTCTCTCGCTCTCTCTCTCTCTCTCTCTCTCTCTCTCTCTTTCTCCTCTCTCTTTATAAAAAAAAAAGTTAATGGGGCGCCTGGGTGGCTCAGTCGGTTAGGCGGCCGACTTCGGCTCAGGTCATGATCTCTCGGTCCGTGAGTTCAAGCCCCGCGTCGGGCTCTGTGCTGACAGCTCAGAGCCTGGAGCCTGTTTCAGATTCTGTGTCTCCCTCTCTCTGACCCTCCCCCATTCATGCTCAGTCTCTCTGTGTCTCAAAAATAAATAAACGTTAAAAAAAAAAAATGTTTAATTAAAGTAAAAAACACTAACTCTTCATTCCCCACCCCCAGCCCCTGACGGCCACTATTCTACTTTCAGTCTCTATGAATTTAACTGCTTTTAATTCTTTAGGGCATGTCCCTGGAAGTGTGATTGCTACCCCCACTCTTCTGACTCCTGCATCCATCTCTCAAATGGTCCTGATCTCAGACCTGGAGAAAAGTATTATTTATGACTCTGCAAAACTCCAACAGACGGGGCTTCTGGGTCCATTTTTTTTTTTTTTAATGTTTATTTTTGAGAGACAGAGAAACAAAGCACGAGCAGAGGAGTGGTGGAAAGAGAGAGAGGGAGACACAGAATCCAAAGCAGGCTCCAGGCTCTGAGCTGTCAGCACAGAGCCCAACATGGGGCTCAAACCCATGACCCTCAACATCATGACCTGAGCCGAAGTCCAACACTTAACTGACAGCCACCCAGGCGCCCCTCCATGTCCATTTCTGGAAGCAAGCCACCCCCAAAATTTCTGGGGACAGCGGGGTCTGAAACCTCACTCATGTTCCTCCCCAAGACATGTGCCAGGTGGGCGAGCATCCACCTGGAGGAAGGGCCTTTTTTTAAGTCTCCTTGTGATACTGTGATTTATAATAAGAAATATACATTTGGTCTTCATCCTATTACTGGAACAGAGCTCCTCGAAGCCTGGTAATTTCCCAAGTGATGAGGACCATAAAGGTGTCTGTTGTTGTGTCAGTGAGGTGACTTGAACATCACCGGAAGATGATGGCTGGTTGCCAGTGGAGTCAACCATGTGATTGGAGGGTTGGACCTTCCGGCGCCCCCCCCCCCAATCTCCAGGGAGGGGAGGGAGCCGGAGGTTGAATCTATTGTCAATGGCTAATGATTTAATTAATCATGCCTATGTAATGAGTCCTCCACAAAAACCCAAAAGGATGGGGTTCAGACAGCTTCAGGGTTGGTTGAATAGGTGGAGATTCAGAGAGAATGGCACACCGGAGAGGGTATGGAAGCTTCCTGCCCTTCCCCCATACCTTGCCCTTTTCATTTCTTTCACCTGGCTATTCCTGAGTTATACCCTTTTATAATAAACTGGTAATCTAGTAAGTAAAATATTTCACTGAGTTCTGCGAGCCACTCTAGCAAAATAACCAAACCCAAGGATGGGGAACCTCTCATCTGTAGCCAGTCTGTCAGAAGCTAGGTGACCACCTGGACGTGCAATTGACATCTGAAGGGGGGCAGAGGGTGGGGCAGTCTTGTAGGATTGAGCCCTTAACCTGCGGGATCTGATGTTATCTCCAGGTGGATAGCGTCAGAATTGAGTTGAATTGTAGGACACCCAGCTGGTGTCAGAGAATTGCTTGGTAGTATAAGAGAGAAAAAAAAAAAAAAAAAAAACCACCAATCGGAAGTGGTATCAGAATCCCACTCCCAAAGGTGTCCTGGCTGCAGCTCTTTCCTTAGGACTTATGTCCATCCATGTTTCTAATGCATGTCTGAGTCCCGATTGTGTCTGTTCCCAATGGCCCCTGCCCCTTGCTACAGGGTCTCTTTGGAATAATTCTGTTTCTTCCTGATCCTCTCAGTCCTAGTACCTTCCAAGGCTTTCCATAGTCATTTATGCACAGACGAATGACATACACCTTCTCAGACAAAATCTTCCCCTCCAACTGACATTACCCAGCCAGCCAGCCAATCTTTCTTTGAGAAAAAAGCTAAACTCTTGCAAACCACATGAAAATCCAGTGCTAAAATCACAACAGTAGGGAATACAACACCCCACAGTAATTATTATCACTTAGTACTTTTTTAAATATCAAAAGTACCATTCTCTTGTGCAGCTGAAAGTCCTTTGCAGGTGCCAACACATATGCCTGACATCAAAGGCAGCAAGCATTCTTAGTGATGTACATTTTCCAGTAGGGAAGCCAGGAGCTTCTTCTGTAGCTCTGTTCGGCTTAGTGACTTTGCCAGTATCACGAAGCACTTCAAACGAATTATGTACAAAACATGAAGATTAAGAACAGGCAAAAGTTGTTGTTTTTTTCCTACAGGGATACCAGCAGTGTATCCATTTTTTATTGTTGCTGTAACAAATTACTATAAACTTAATCGCTTAAACAATACAAATTTGTTTTCTTACAGTTCTGGAGGTCAGAAGTCCAACATGGACCTTACTGGGCTCAAATCAAGGTGTGGGCAGGGCTGTGTTTCTCTCTAGAAGTTATGGGAAGAATCTGTTTTCTTGCCTTTCCAGCTTCTAGAGGCACCTACATGCCTTGGCTGAGGATGTCTTTCTCCACCTTCAAAGAGAGCAACGTTGCAGTTCTCAGACCATTCTTTCATAACCATGTTTCCTCTCCCATTAAGACCCTGTGATGATATTGGGCGCACCCAGACAATTCAGGAAAATGTTCCTATTTTCAGGTTGGGTGAACAGTAATCCTAATTCCATCGACAACCTTCATTTCCCTTTGACGTGTTCACAGGTTCCTGGAATTTGGACACAGACATCTTTGGAGGAAAATTATTCTGCCTTCCACAGGCATGTTACACGAAAGAGTAAAATAGTCCAGATACAAGCCAGAATGGAGATGCTAATTTTTATGTGGAATCTTTAGCTTCTTAAACATTAGCAGCTTAATCACTTTTACCCCAAAATAAACGCTGTATACGTCAAACTCCTCTGCAGGCCACATTCACCTGTGGATTCTAGTTTACAACCTCTGCTTTGTTGTTATAGGACAGTGATTCCTAATCTTTTTTCACCGCCAAAAGCCTTATTTTGATTTCTCCTACTTAGACCTCAGGTTTTGACAGATTCAAACTGATAAATAAATGCTGTTTATTAAGAAATGATTCATTGTCCACAGTTTTATTAAACAAAAACACAGATTAACATCTATCCTCTGTATGAACAGCGTTAAGATTATTAATAATAAAAGCCAGTGTGAATTGAGCACTTACTAACCACCATGCGCTGTGCTAAGTGCCTTCTCTGCTTTGACCCACAACAATTCTTTGAGATCAGGACTTTTATTTGTCCCATTTTATCAGTGAGAAAGTCAAAGGTCAAAGAGTTGTGTCCACAAAATCACAGAGAGGCAAAAACCATGATTAAAACCTAGGTCTGATTGTAGGAGCTATATTTTTAAAAAAGCATTATGTTATTCTGCCAATATATTCCTAACGAAAGAAAATAAATTGTATGGTTTCATGTGTCTGTGCCTCATAATGATGGGCAACCACGGATGTGAGTTTCTTTGAGGTGTTTAGAATAATATGGTTTTGGGCCTCTCTTGCTTCCCTTGGTAACCCCGGAGGACCATGCAGGAGTAGGGTTGAAATAATTCAAGCAATAGAGGGGTGACACACAGCTCCCCTTCCATCAGATAAAGTTGCCAAGATAATCTGAGAAATTATCACTTCAAAGCAACAAAAAAACGCATAATTAATTGGGCATCGTACACAGGAGACTCCAACCATGCAAAAAAGCCTTGAAAATGAATCATTATTTCTTGAAAGGCTTTCCAAACACTTTGGATTTCAGACTTGAACAACTGCTAAAGAAGTATGACTTTCTGGCAGCTCAGCTACCCCTGCCCCAGCCTGCAGCAGTTCTGGATGTCTCCTAGAGACCACTGCATCTGGAGCAGGTGCACCTCATCAATCTTAGAGTTATGCAATACACAATATGATTGAAAATGTGGTACAACACTGTGTGTCAAACACAAACACAGTCATTAATCACCTTCAGCCTCCCCGGGCTAAGGCAGCCTGGTCCAGATGTTACACTTTCCAAATTCAGAGCTGTGGAACTAAAATAATGGTCAGTTACTCAGATGTCTCTGAGAGTCATGTTCAAGGCTTAGAGCCCAACTGCAGAGCCAATCCTGAAGACAAGTGGGAGAGAAGGAAACAGGGAGGAGGAAGGAAGGAAGGAAGGAAGGAAGGAAGGAAGGAAGGAAGGAAGGGCAGAAGCAAGTATCTTACTCCAGAAATACAGTGGAGTTCTAATGTGCCTCATATCCAGGTTTCTCCTTCCAGATGTAGAAGGATTACACAACCTTACCCTCTTTGTAGCTTAGGTGGGATCATGGGACAAGTCTGCATCGAAGTATTTATTTGCTGGTGAGCCCCTCTGTGTTCCCCTCCCCTGCTGAGGTGATCATACAGAAATTAGAGGCCTTTGATGAGAGGCAGGTGCTACAATGTTGACGCTTTGTCCTGGAGAGTTATCCAGAAGCTCAGTGGACTTCATCAAGCAAGAAGCAAACCTTGGTTTCTTAAACCACTGAGAAATAGGAGTGTTTTATTAAAGCAGCTTTACTTATCTTAACATGACTAATATAGGAAATTAGAGGCAAAGCTTGCCAGAGCCAACTTACAAGAGAATTTCTAAAATTTTGTAAAGCAAAGTTGCTCAATGGCTAGGACCTAATCAGAGTTCCATCAATGCTTATTGAATATTGTGTGAATGGTTCTTCTCAACTACTAATTAGTAATACCTCATCTCTTTTGCAAAATATGTTTCCCACAGCTCTCCACCTGACATAGTCCATCTTCCTTTGCTCTCACGACTATCTCAGAGTTGCTGAGAGAATTAAATGAGATGATACATGTAAAGCACTTTCAACAAATATTAGTATGTAGTGAGTACTCCATAAATGTTAGCTATCGGTGTTGTTGTTGTTGTTAGTGTTTTATTACTCCTTCCAAACTCCATCCTCACTTATGAGTTTAATTACATCCATTTCTCTTCCTTTACTCAAAATCCTGTCTCTGCTCTTGTCTATACCCTAATTCTGCCCTACCTTCAACAGCCAGCTCAAGTCTTATCATTTCCAAAATGTGACTATTCCATGCACCCCTATCTCTCCAATCTAAATAACTCATGCACTGAGTCAATGCCACTCAATTCAGTCAATTATTTTATTAAATTTTGTACGTGTAAGGTGGGCAGCAGTTCTGTCCTCTGTCAAACTTCTTCTGTCTGTGATCTAGTAAATATACCACTTTTCTTTTAGCAAACAAATTCTTTCCCTTGGATTCCAAACCCTTGGGTAGGTGGACTACCAGATTCCTGGTCACAGATGTGGACTTGGATCCATCTTGTACCAATGGTAGTTCCTTAACCTGACTGAGCATAGTGATTGGTGGGAGAACTAGATCACATGACTCATGCCTGGCCAATAAAAATTCTTACACAGATTTTATTAAATTGGAGTTGAGAGGCTTTTCTTCTTAGGCTTCACTGTGAATATTTGAACATGGAAGCTACTAATTCTTGCTTCTTCTCCTCCTAAGAAAGCTGAATGCAGTAAGGACAATGAAGCTGACATTCATAAGGAAGTCAAACCCAAAGAAAGAAGGTCCCTGGTTCAGTTGTCCCAAGCTTTACCTCTCCCTTTCCATCTACTCAAGAAAATAACTTTTCCTTTTTACCTAAACTAGTTCCAGTAGAATTTCTGTCACTCACAATCAAGAATCCTGTCTAATCCAAAAAGCAACTCCCTTGAGGAAAACTCAATTCACAAACTTAGCAAACTTGTCTGAGCACCCACTGTGTGCAGGTATATTTTCCATTATCTCTAGTATAACTTCAAACACAGAATAAATGAGGAAAAAAGGTGCAATGGATGCAAAAATTACTCACAATATTTATCACTTAGAGGGGCTACTGAGACACTCATATTTTCCTTGGGAAACTAGATCTTGAAACCAAAACCTGCTAAGCAAGAGTGAAAAGCCTAAACATAGACATGTGGCCTACAGTGTTCCCACAAATCTAGTCTGCCAGTTTAAGTAACCCCCACCTCCCAATCACACCCCACATACACAGATTTAAACGTCTTTTGCAACAGAATGTTCATCTCATATGTTCACCATGAGGATAGATTTTTTTCACCAAGCAAACTTGGGAATGTAGGATAAACCGGGGGTGATATTTTAAATATTTAACAACTAGACCTACGTGGGCATAGAGCAATCAGAACAGAGGCTGGCTATCAATAGCTCCACATTACAACATAAGCCTTGGGGCCAAGTGGGGGGGGAAAAAATTAGGATTCTGGAATCCAGAGAAAGATCAGGATTGGGGATTGAGAGAATCCCAATGGGTTAACAATGGCAGACCAGCAAAGACACTACTAGCTGTGCTTTAATGCATTCATCACTCATTCAGCTGTCAACTGTGAGCAGGGACAGGTTAGCAGAAGCCTCCCACAGCTGTATTTTCATAGGTTCCTGATCAGTGTTGCTGCAAGTTAACCCATTGCATCACTGGATGAGCTAATTCCTTCCATCGGAGTATAGCCAACGCCCTCTGCCTTAGGTACCTTCCTGTCTCCTTCGGGTCACCATTCACAAGTAGTCCAAACACAATTAAAGACCATGCAATTTATAATTTCTGTGTTTCAAAGAATCAGAGTCCAATAATCCAAAAAAGTGCTCTAGACCAATAAATCTTTACTCAGACTCTTGAGGAAATGGCAAAGAAGAACAGTGCACAGCAAAATATTTGAACTGTCCTTTGAATAGAGTTTTCTTACAGTCTGTTTCTCTCCTTATGCCATCTCCCTCCCTCACCCAGTAGCAGACTCCAGAAAATTCCCCTTCTGACAGTGACTCCTAAAGACTCTCTTCTCCAGTGCTAAACATCCCCCAACTCTCCCCACTAGGATTTAGCCCAAGGAGCTATTCTTTTCTTTGCCCAGAGTTTGTCAATCATCACAGAGATTCAGAAACCTTTCCCCCTCTACCCTCCCTTCCCTCACATTGCTCTCCTGTTCCCACTGCACCACGTCATCAACCTCCAAGCAGGTGGTAGTCATGGCTGAAGGGGCTGCTTCTTCCCCCCGGGGGGACCAGGGGCTTCTTACCACCCAACTCACTCACAGTCCACAGAAGGGAGTTCATGAAGTCCCTGACTTTTATGATAGAAATTCTAGAGGAGACTCTCTGATGAGTGGAATGTTCCACTGCTTCTGTGTGTCTCCAGTTTTGTTTTCATTGTTTTTCTAGTGTTTCTCATCCCCAGTCCTTAGAGGTGCCTTGCTTTTGACCCCTGAGGCACCCTTAGACAGCCCCTGCCAGGAGGCCTTCTCCTCACAACCCTGACCAGGAGCAACCATGTGGCCTTTAGCTAAGATGTACTCCCTGCTGAGTTGGGAGGATATCCTCAAGGTACCAGATTAATTTGCTGCTTCTGTTTCATTCTCATCTGAGCTCTGGAAGAACAGAAGACCTCAGAACAGCATGCCATGTCTTGCCTGCCTTAAGGAGCCCTGACCTAAGAATTGGAAACTTGAGCTCTAGCCCCATACCCACCAATCACAAGATGGGTGACTCTGAATGCATTAGTTCTTTTCTCAGAGCCTCAGTTTGTGGGTGTTGAACTAGATAGAGGGTTTCTCAGCAGAAGGAGGAGAGAAGTTTAAGCATATGGGTTTTTTTTTTTTCATTTTTATTTACTGGGATTGATAATATGATTGATTGCACTTGGACAAAAAAAATCCAGTGTTAAAAAAGTTTGAAAAACACTAACCTAGATAATATCTCCAAGGTCCATCCAACTCTAATTGTCCAATAATCTCTGATTTTCTCCACTGACCTCCCTTCATAGAGGAAGTCTGCAATGAACATTTTTTTTTTTTATTTCTCAAATCAATCAGAGAATGGCAAGCAGTTACAATTGAACTTCCTTAAGCACTGTAATTGGATGATGTCTTAGGGGAAAAATCATTACCCTAGATCATGGGTTAAATAATGGATGCCATTTCGTCTCCAACAGTGCTCATCTCCCTGCTCAACAGCTCAAGGGGTGGCTATATTGAGTGGCCTTGATCTTCTGGGTTCCAACAGAACCACTGGCACCACCCAGAGGACCAATGGCTTCCGATATGGCCACAAAACAATAATTGAAGAATAAAATCATTCTCACTGGAGAATAAAATTCTGTAGGCCACTTGTATATCAGGAACAGGTGGAGACTAAAGGTGGAGGCTGTGGGATGGAAGGCGACATGGCTCTTACCAACTGATATTAAGGAGATTTAGATACCCCGTCCCTCCATCCCCCCACCTAACACTGACATTCCCATTCTCTGCTCCTTCTTCTTTATTCAACTGAGCCACATTGTCTCCCACCACCAGCTCAGATATCAGGAAGTGCTTGAGTTTCTCTTATAATAAAATTATAAAAGCAAAAATAGATAAGCATCCTGAAGCTCCAAAAATAAAACAACTTTTAAGATAACTTTGCTCATCTTTTAAATTATGTTTATAAAGAGTTTGATGTAATATGGAATGCTTTACACTATATACAAAAGTTGAGTCCAAAAAAATGGATCAAAGAGCTAAATGAAAGGGCTAAAACTATAAAACTCTTAAAAGAAAACATTGGGCAAAATTTTCATGGCACTGGATTTGACAATGATCTATTAGATATGACACCAAAAGCATAGAAAACAAATGTAAACATAGACAAATAGGACTTCAAGAAAAACAAAAAATTTTGTGCATCAAAGGACACTATAAACAGGGTGAATAGGCAATACATGGAATGGGAGAAAATATTTACAAACTATAAATCTGATAAGGAATTAATATCCAGAATATATAAAGAGCTCCTACAACTCAACAACAACAAAATTTTAATGGGAAAAGAACTTAACATATCTCCAAAGATGATATACAAATGACCAATAAACACATGAAAAGATGTTTAGCACCACTAACCATTAGAGAAATGCAAATAAAAGAGAAATGAAATATCAACTTTATTCACAATAACCAAACGGTGAAGCAATAGAAATATCTATTGATAGATATATGGATAAATAAAATGTGAGATTAGATAGATGATAAATAGATAGATATCATGGAAGTTTATTCCTTAAAAAGGAATAAAGTTCTGATATATGCTGCAACATGAATGAACCTTGAAAATATTATACTAAATGAAATAAGCCAGACACAGAAGGAGAAATATTTTCTGATTCCACTTAAATGAGGTACATAGAGTAGTCAAAATTATAGACATAAAAAGTAGAATAGTGGTTCCCTGGGACTGAGGGGATGGGGCATTGGGAATTAGTGGTTAATGGATACAGAGTTTCAATTTGGAATGATGGCCAGCTCCAGTTCTGGAGATCCATAGTAGTGATGTTTACACTACAACGCGAATGTACTTAATGCCAAATCAAATTGTATATTTAAAAATGGTTAAAATAGTAAATTTTATGTTATGTGTGTTTTACCTCTATAAAAAAAAAGCTACAGAAATAATATGGGAGAGCATTTCCACGGGTGGAGGCAAAAGCAGCATGGGTGTCTAAGCCCAGGTTGAGTGAAGAGGACTTCCACACAGAGGTGGGGTGGAGAGTGGTGGCAGCAGCCTGACACAAGTGTGTGAGCTCTTGCAGGGCAAGGAAGGCATCTGCACAGGGAAGGGGCAGCTACAGCAATGAAGATTAGTTACACACCCAGTGGATCAAATAAGTAAATATATTAGGGATAATCAGAAGCAAGTTTTTCATTGTCACAGAAGGAACTTATAAATATTAAAAGGGAGGAAACAAGAATAATTTCTGTGTTGTTGGATTGGAGTTAAAGGCATCAATGTAAACTCATGGTTTACAGGAGGTAAGTAGATGATAGATAGATAGATAGATACATAGATACATAGATACATAGATAGATATAAATAAGAAGATACGAGACACAGTATGTGCATACATATATTCCCTTGCTGTATCCATTGAGAGTGTGTGGGAACAACAATATCCCAATACCAATGAAAACACTCAGTGTCCAGCTCTAGGTTTCTAAATATCATTTTTCCAGTAAAAGGAATCAGGGTTCCTTGAAGAAGTGGCTGATTCCAGGACTGGAGGAAGAAATTACAAGATGTATTTGGAATACCTTCTTGTTCCAAAAAGTAAAGAAATGGTCCAATAATGATGGGAAGATGTCAAAGGACACAGGACCCAGCTTAAAGGTATGCCATTGGCCAAATCAGGGAAAATGTGAGCATCAAAAAAAAAAAAAAAAAAAAGATAATAATGTAATATATTATACTCATTAAATAAGAAATCATGAGTCCATCTGATATCAATAAAGAGAACTAGAGAGAGTAGTTTGGTGAGGAATGAAATATTTATATAGTTCAAAGAACCTCCCCTTCAAATGCTTGTTAATTATAAAAAGAAAAGGAGTAGTGTTATTGCAGAGAAAGTTTGCCAACATTGTATTAATCAAGTGGTCAAAGTGAGCATCATCAGCTTTGGGATAAATTGAAATTGTGTGCCACTTTCTAGGATGCAATGCAACATAATTTTTGTGATATATCTGCCAAACAACTAAAAATTGAATCTAACCATATGGAAATATCAGAAAATCCCAAACTGAGGGACATCATGTGAAATAAGTGGTCTTCAGTCTTCAAAACTTTAAAAGTAGTGAAAGTCAAGAGAAGATTGAAGAGCTGTTCCAGACTGACAACTTAATGTCAAGGCGTGATTCTGAACTATATAGATCCATTTGTATTGCCAAACCCTAAGTGGGGTGTGAGGGTTAATATACATTAATATTAATCTCTTGCCTCTAGCTATTGTACTGTTACTATATGAGAAAATATCCTTATTTGTAGGAAATAAACACTAAAGTATTTGGAGGTGATGGAGCCTCAGTGGCAACATTCTCTCAAATGGTTTGAGGGAGAAGTTTTATTTTACTGTTCCTGCAACATTTCTTAAGTTTGAGACTTGTCAATGTTAAAAATTGTTTTTAAAAATAATATTGGAGGGGTGACTGGGTGGTTAAGTGTCCAACTTCAGCTCAGATCATGATCTCATGGGTTCTGAATTTGAACCCCACACTGGGCTGTCAGCAGAACAGAGCCTGCTTCAGATGCCCTGTCTCCCTCTCTCTGCCCCTCCCCCACTCTCTCGCTCTCAAAAATAGACACTAAAAAATACATACATAAATAAATAAATAAATAAATAAATAACAAAAATAATATTGAATAATTCATGTTACATTCAATGTAAAAAGCAGGACAATATACTTGAAGAGTTAAGCTTTTTTCAAAAATGTATATGCATTAAAAAAGTCTTGAAATGAAAGAAGTATACCCAAATTATAGTAGTTGACTAAACTAATTAGCATGATGGTTTTCTTTATATTTTATTTTCCAAATTTTCTCTAAGAAGCATACAGTTATATAAGTAATGTTTTTCTTTTGTAGAATTTAATATTTTTCTTTCTCTTTGATGTTCTGATTTTCCTATAGTAAGGCTATGAATTCATTTGTTTTTATTTGTACATTTTAAAATGTTTTGGATTCCATTAACAATGCCTTATAGCTTTCTTCAAAACTGAAAAATTCTCCAGCATTTTACCTCACAGTCATTCCTTTTCTCCATTATGTCCTGTTTTAATTTCTGATCTTTCACCAGATACACTTTGTTTTTTCATCACATACATTTTTAATCCTTTAATCTGTCTTCCTTTTCCTATAGTCTCTCTTACATCTGTGCTCCATTTTGGCTCATTGACTTAACTCTGTCATCTACTTCATCAATTCTCTCTTTAACTATTTCTACTCTACCATTTAATGATTTATTTATTTTTTTATTTTTTATTTTTTTTTATTTATTTATTTTTTTTTTTTTTTGCCATTTCAATGACTGCATTTTTTGTTCCTGGAATTTCTATTTGGTCCTTCCTCAAATCCACCTGATCTTTTGCCGTGATGTCCTGTTCTTACCTTTTGGTTTCTATCCTTTCCTTATCTCTTTGAATATTATAAATTTACTTATTTTAGAGACTTTCTTTGATTTTTTTTATTATCTGCTGCTACTAGGGTATAAATTTTACCGTTTCTTCCATCCTCTGATTCTTACTCTACAGTTCACTTGTAATTTTTCATTGTGAAGCCATTTTTTTCATTGTGAAACCATTTTCAGCTGGACCTAGCTTTCATCAGAGGAGCCCTGTCTTTCCCAGTCTCAGCTTCTGTCCCCAAACAGGATCTTCCCCCACCATATACCTAGCCTTGGGAATCACCCACTGCTTAGATCCCTTCCCTACACTCCTAAAGAGCCCCATCCATCACAGCCTGGGCGATCACCCACTGCCTTGATCCCTGCCCTACACTCCTAGAGAGCCCCATCCATCACAGCCTTGGGAATCACCCACTGCTTAGATCCCTTCCCTACACTCCTAGAGAGTCCCATCCATCACAGCCTGGGGGATCACCCACTGCCTTGATCCCTGCCCTACACTCCTAGAGGGCCCCATCCATCATAGTGCTGACATTGAACACTGCATAGACCACATCTAGGGTTACCATGACCTGTGATCAATATAGCTGAGAATATCTGACCAATATAGCTGAAGCCCTCAGCTGCTTCTCCCTGGATGCTGCATTAGAACACAGTCTCACAGTCATTGCCAGGGTCCATTCTTCTCCCTGCCGTGAGAGAGCACTTTTACCTTCTCCTTTACTTCCTGGGTGCTGAGTTTTGCCAACATGCCTGGTTAGATGTGCTTTACTGCCTAAAAATGTGCTTTGTGAAGCAGAAAAGCTAGAGCTAGATGTGGCCTGCTCTCATTTTGTCCAAGCCTCTGCAGCAAGCCCCTCCACCCACTCCTATATCAGGCATGATGCTCATGGCTGCAGTTGTCCTGCCACAGTCACCTATGTGAGGAAGGTTCCCCATCTTGTGCACTGGGCCCCAGGCCACACTCATTTTCCTCTCTTGGATCCAGCTCACTTCAAGTCACAGACTTAGTGTTGCAGGCTCAACATACTTTATCTCATACAATGTTTACAGTTCTAGGAGGTAGATGTTATACCCATTTTATAGATAGGAAGCTCAGACTCAGAGAGGTAAAGTCACTCAAATCACACAGACCAAAGGTGTCAAAGTTAAGACTCCGACCCAGGCCAATGACTTTGAGCCCACTGTTCTCTGGGCCCACATGGACTTCTCTTTCAGAACATGAGCCAGGCACATCTCCCTCTCTAGAAATTGGAAAGTGCATCTCTAGCTTTCTTTTAAGCTGTCTGCTGAACCCTTCAGTTCAGTAATTGTCTTCTCAAATTTCTGAGTATCAGCCATCAGGGGTATGCCATCTTTATTAAATTAGCAAATGGCCAACTGAATAAAAGCTACATTAAAGTGGTTCATAATGGACCTTCTGCTTTCCCTAATGAAGTTCATGTGTCCCTTCCCGAAGAAAGCTTGTGTCAGGGTAAGAGATGGTCAGATTCACTTGCATTTTTCCCAGGAAGGACAACTTAATACAATAAAATCTCAGACCTGTCAGAGAGCTTGTCTAAGAGCTACTTCCTGGAAGGATTTTTTAAAGTTCTATTTACATTAAAACAACACCCACCCCGTCTCTCAAGGCCACTTCCTATTGTAGCTGACCAGGGAGAAAGAGATACATCCCAACAGGAAGAAATCAGAATGAATTTAGCTGACAGTAAATCTTTCACCTTTACACTTTCCCTCAGGGGAGAAAAAAAATGCAGCTGCTTTTTCAGCTCCACTATTGCCAAGCTGAATATGTACACTGTCATCTTGGCCTCATGCATATTAACTAGGAATCCAGGAAGAGACATCTCAGATCTTGGATTCCCACTACCTTCCTGGCATAAACTTAAACTCTTTTATATTGAGTATTATTATTTGGAGGCTAGAACCATCTTATACATTAGAAAAACTAAAATCTGCATGATCACAGACACTTCTCACTCCTCCTCCTCCTCATTCAAATTCCTAACTTCACTGCAGTTCTTACGCCTTAGACTCGAATAAAAACAAATATTATTTTATCAATCCTACTTCCATCTTTGGCCCTTTAATAAGGTCAGGACTGGTCCGTGTGTGGCCAGAAGTCACCCATCACTGGTCCCACTCACTGGAGCCAGCCAGAATCACTCACAAGACCTCAACATGTACTAGCTCTCTCTTGCCTTCAATCCCTGCCAGTGTGACACCTGCCTGAAGTAAGACTTTCCACCTCCTCACAATTTTAATTCACTAGTTAATTCCTGCTCGTGCTACACATTTCAACTCAAGACTCACCTACTCCAAGGAGCCTTTCCAAAGCCTTCCTGGGTAAAGTATGCCCCTAAACACTTGTGCTTCCCTCCGTGGTGGTGCCATGAGAATGTGGTAGATGCACAGTGTCTAGAATGGCTGCTCTGGGTTCCACAAATACAAATTTCTTTCTATCAGGTTCTCTTGTTGTAAAAGTGGCCTTGGGTAACTGAAACCATGGCTCTCCGGGAGTGTCAAAGTGAGTTAACAAGTCACAGGAAGGAAGCAAATCCTTCATGCGAATCTAAAATGACATTTATCAAGGCTTTGCTACATGCCAGCACTTGTGCTAATGCTTAATATAGTATCTTATTAAATCTTCAAACAACACTAGGAAGTAGGTGTAGTTGTGGCCTTCAAACATGGGGAAACCAAGGGTCACCAAGGTTAGGAACCACGCCCCCCAGCTGTCCATGGCAGAGGTGGTTGAAAGTTCAAGCCCAGGTCTAACTCCAAAGCTCACACTCACTCCTTGCATTTGACTTTTTCTACATCTGCATTAGTCTGAAAAGTTCCGACTTTGCAGTCACCACAAAGACACTTTCACAGACTTCCCTGCACATACAGAATGTGTTTGTTATATTATTTAAGATATTCAATTATGCTAGAGAAAATCAGAAACACAAACAAGAAGAATAAATGAAACTAAGTATAGAAGCAAATAGCTTGTGAGAGACACAGGCAGAATTCATTAGATGTGTTAAGTATATACAAGTAAGTTGGTTACGTGTACAAACATGTTAGCATAGATTAAGTAGAGCATGTGTGTGCTGAACATAGAAAGAGATGAAAGGCCAAGAGACATCAAATATTCTTGACTCTCTAAATATACATGAGGCACCTTTGGTTCCAAATAGTCATAATCCATTCTTTATACATGAGGCACTCAACATTTATGAGGTCTTAAATCAGCCACCCATTGGCAACTCTCATTCTGGCCCCTGCAAGTCCCCTGCAAACTGAAATCCATAGCTGTTCATCAGGGCAATTGGTGATTACAGTTATGGACCAGGCATAATTGCCACAGCATCTCCAATAGAGCAAGTACACTGTGCTGGCTACAGGCACATTTCATTCATCAAACTCCTTCTTCAACTTCAACTCTGCTCTTCATAACCTCTCCAATCAGCAGGGAGATCTGATGTAGCAGAGAGATGGGACATAGGAGCTCTGCATAAGCTGGGATCCAAGCATTGTGTAGTTCATCTCCCCTGAATGTCCCCTTTCCTAAGTGCATCAACTACCCACCCTATTCCTCTTGCTTAGCACCATATGCTTTAAATTTCTACACTAAACCACATGATTTAAGCGTCTTAACTTGGACCTTGAGCCTTTCTGGTACAAGAGCTTTGTGAAAGCCTCCCTTAGAGTTAGCATTGTATCAAGATAATTTCCCATGGGACACCTTTGGACAATTCTTTTCTCCTCAAAGCATGCCCTTGACACCATGGTATAAGAAAGCAAGCAATGGATTTGGAGTCAGGCTCCTGGATTTCAGCATTGTCTCAGCCACTATCTACCGCTTTAAGCTTTCATTCCTGCCAGATTTGTCAAGCAAGAATGGCAATCCTTCTCACACAGGGCCATTGTTAAGAC
This sequence comes from Panthera onca, assembly GCF_046562875.1. NCBI lineage: Eukaryota > Metazoa > Chordata > Mammalia > Carnivora > Felidae > Panthera > Panthera onca. The sequence goes on from NC_138342.1 coordinate 13,408,748, forward strand.
TCAGTGACGGCATATTTGTAAATATTTGTAAAATATTATAAAAATACTTTGCTAAGTCATGTAACCTGTATGACTTTTTCTGTGACATCCAGATAAAATATGCTTCTTAGTTTATATCCCAGTATTGATGGGAATCCTAATTCCAGCCTCTGAGTGGCAAGCTTACCCTCACTTGGACATATGAGGGTCCTAGGGCTTTAGCAGAAAAGCTGAGGAGGTGCCCCCGGTCCTCCATCCCTAGCAGAGGGCCCTGAGATGCTCGCTATTCAAGCCAGCAGGTGTGATGGGAAGTGGACCCCTCTACTGCCTACAGCATTCACTCCCTCGGTACCAGACTCAGATCTTGGACCTCTGCTGGGTCAAGGCTGTGTGTTTTAGGTGTCCAGTACCCAGGTGTTCATGCAGTCCCTCTGTTAGAGGTCCTGCCATCCGTGTGCTGTTTGGGAGATGGGACATAAAACCCCACCTCTCCATCCCCCGGATCCAACTCTCCCTGAAGCAGAGTTCTCATTCCCCCTTCAACATGTTGAACACTACCCTCTCCTTGGGAGCCCCAGCTCCGCTATCTGGTGTTGAAGTCAAGACGTTGCTAACTCTCTTCTGGGACAGTGCACAAAACAGTGAATTGGGAAGGTCACAAGGCAGCATAAGGACCAACAACAGAGGAAGGATTCCCATCCTGCTTCTGCCACTGGATGGCCTTAGGCACGTTATTATTTAGCCCCTCTGGGCCTTGATATCAATAAAATGGGTATAGTAATAGAACCTCCCCCCACCTCAGAGCACTGTTAAGAGACTTGGACAGATAAAAAAATGCTTGGAATCAGGAGAGGGAGGATGAACAGGCAGTGCACAGAGGATTTTTAGATCAGTAAAAAAAAAAAAAAAAAAAAAAAAAAAACCTGATACCATAACAGTGGATACAAATCATTATACATTTGCCTAAACCTATAGAACGTGCAACACCAAGAGGGAACCCTGCTGCATCATGGACTTGGGGTAATCATGATGTGTCAATGCAGGTTCAACAGTTGTAACAAAAGTACCATTCTAGTGGGGATGACTGATTATGGGGGAGACTGGGGCGGGGGAAGGACAAAGAGAGGCAGAGAATACATGGGAAATCTCTGTACCTTTACCTCAACTGTGCTGTGAGCCTAGAACTGCTCATAAAAAAATAGTCTCGGGGTGCCTGAGTGACTCAGGTGGTTAAGCGTCCAACTCTTGATCTCTGCTCAGGTCATGATCTCACAGCTCGTGGGATCGAGCCCCGCATTGGGTTCTGTGCTGACAGTGCAGAGCCTGCTTGGGATTCTGTCTCCCTCTCTCTCTGCCCCTCCCCTACCCTCGTTCCCTCTCTCTCTCTCTCTCTCTCTCTCTCTCTCAAAATAAATAAATAAACTTAAAAAAATAAAGTCTTAATAAAAAATTTTTAATTAAAAAAGCTTAAAACAATGGCCAGCATGAAGTATGCATTCAGAGCTAACCATTTTATTATTATTATTATTATTAACATTATTATTATTATTAAATTTTTTTATACTGGAAAGAAACAGGACAAGTTATAAAACAAATTTTTTTTCTTTTTTTAAGGTATAATTTACATACAATAAAATGCACAAACACTGGTCTAGGAGACCATCAAGCTCAAGGCAAGACAAGTTCGTCTTCCCAGAAAGTTCCCTCATGTCTGTCCTTTTTCCGGCCAACACTCTCCCTCCCCAACCCCCCAATCCCCTGCCCAGAAAAGCACTATTCTGATTTTATCAGCATCTATTAGTTTTCCCTCTTCTTGAATTCGGTGCATCATTTCGAAACCAGGTAATTCTGTCCTGCGACAAGGGACTTCTCAGAGGTCAGATTTCCTGCAGTCACATGTGGCCCCACTGGATATGCTCAGGGAAGCAGCGTGGGAGAGTGGGGTAGGGGGTAATTCAGCATGCCTCCCCTCCAGACCCCCGGTCCCGGCTCAGCCCAACGCGGCAAGAACAGGGGCAGAAGCCGCAGCAGAGCCGAGCTGCTGGGCGGGGAAGAGATGACAGCTCGTACCCCGGGCGTGATCGATAATTGATGCAGAGAATATGACTCCAAGGGCGGCGGGGCGGCGGCGTGTGCACCGGGTCCCAGCGCCCTGCATCTGGCCTTGCAGCCTCAGGCAGTGACCCAAGCAGGGCTGTTCATAATTTTAACACATTGCACATGCAGTTTGTTCCATCTTCCAAATAAATTAATTATGGAGACTTTAAAGGATTTTCAGAGGGAATCTCATTACTAGCTGCACATTTGGCCCTCCCAATCAATAGTCTTTTCATTTTTACATAGCAAGTGGGAGAGCAGGGGGGAGGTTAAAAAAGAACTTCTTCCATTTTTCATTTCATCACCTCCAGCCTTGGCATTTAATGAGTGGTCTGAAACATTCTCAAACTCCCAATCCCCACTCTGTGACCCTGGGCAAATTAGTTAACCTCTCTGAGCCTCACCTTTAAAATACCTTTGCTTTTCCCAACACCTTGAAAGTCTGTCAGTCTTGTTTTCCATGAGAAACTCTTGTTCACCCTACAAAACCCTACTGCACTCATAATGGGCAAGAGTTTGGCATGGTGATAAAAAAAAGACCAGGCTTCAGAGTCAGATAGTCCTAGATTCAAATGCTGCTCCAGCACTTACTAGCTAGGGTGACAGTGGGCAAGACACTTAAACCTCAGTCTCCACATTGGTAAAGTAGCACCAATATGCAACTCATAGGTGGTTATATGGAACAGTGAAATGTAAGCCATCTAGCATCAGGCTGGGCCCATAATATGTGCACAATACCTGTTGGCTATTATTATTATGCATTTATTTATTCCATAGTTGTCTATGGAAAGTCTACTATGTGGTAGTCACTGTGTTTAGACAAAAGCCATGAGCCACTGTCCCTATCTTAACAAGGTCTGTTGAGTCTGCATTACCTCCCTGCTTTTTGTTCCTTCCATTACCATGTATGTCTCACCGTATATTCTATTCGGTCGGTCAGTGAACTATCTCCCTCTATAAATGCAGTGGTCTTAGAGGGCAGGGACCAGTGTGATCTGGCTGTGTGTCCACAGAGCTTAGTATAGTGTGTGGAGCACAGGAGGTACTCAGATATTGGTTGAACTGTTGGCATTTACAGTCCCATAATACAGGCAGGTACAAGGTACTATAGGAGCACCGAGGAGAAAGAGCCATCTGAGCCAAATCTTGGAGGGTGAATTGGAGCTAGTCAAGATAAAGAAGGTGGACTGCATGGCCAAAGAGTTTCCTGGAGATGTTGCCATAGTCCCTGTATGTGGGGCCAGCTTGAGGCTCCTGGCTCTTGGTGCCTGGGAGAGCAAGGCTGCAGAACAGACCTCCAGAGCACTGGTTCCAGAGTCATGGGACCAGGAGGGCCCCTGGCAGCAAGATTTCATGAGCCTCTGCATTAAGCCAAGGGCTGGAGGTGGAGGTGGGCACCAGATCCTGGAGGGTCATGGTGCAGACTAAGGAGCAATGAGGTAATCTTGTGGGGTAAGTGCTCCTAGAGGCTTCTAAGAAGAAGAGAGACATGCTCCGACTTATATGCTAAAGTGGATCCCTAGGGAAGCCAGGAGAATAGCTGTTGAGGCTGGAGGAAGAAGTATGAAAATAGTCCATGTCTGATTCTGCTCATTGTCATATCCCCCAAGGTCTGGGAGATGCCAAATAAATATTTACTGAATGAACAAGGAAGGCACATCTAAGAATCCGGAGACCACTTTGGGGCTGGCAATGTGAGTGAGATACTGTAAGAACCTGGACCACTGCTGTCCAAGAAAATTTCCTGTGATGGAACATCATATCTGAGCTGTGATATGGCAGCCACTAGCCACATGTGGCTGCTTGAGCCTTTGCGATATAACTAGTGCCATTGAGGAACTGAATTTAATTTTAATTGATTTAAGCAGTCCCATAATTCTGTCATAGTGCAGACCCATACTGAGATTGAGAAAGCATAAGTGGAAAGGAAGTATCACCCCTGGGGATCTCTTGTTTTGAAATATCTAAATTCCCAAACTGTATAGAAGTAAAATTAATTTTTATATACTTTTATTCATCAGAATGTCAGTATGGGTTTCTGATCAGCATAATTTAATTCCCAATAAAACTCGGATATTCTAGGCAGTGAATGATAATAATAAGTGACTGCTGTATGCCTAGATTGGCAGTAAAGGGTGGTGTTTGAGAACACAGATCTGGAGCCAGAGAGCCTGGGTTTGAGAGCTTGCCCTGATAATACAAATTCTCCATTTCCTTCTCTGTAAAATATTAGTACCTACTTCACAAGATTATTACAAAGATCAAATTGGTTGATAGTTATAAAAAGCCTAGCAAAAAAAGCCTAGCACGTAAGTGCTTAATACACATCAGCTATTTATATGTGTTTCACATACATTTTCTCATTAATCCTTCAATAACTCTGCAAGGTAGGTGTTCTCATTCCCATTTTTCAGATGAGGAAACATGCTCAATTAGGATAATTATAAATAAAATATAGTGTTGTACTGATAGTGAACACAAGAGCCAGAATCAAACCCAGGTTTATCTAAATTCAAAGCTGTGAACTAAAAAGCAAACTGATAACACACGTGAAAGAACAATTTTCTTGAACACCAAGCAGCACAGAACAATGATCCATGAGAAAAGGGAAACAAATCCCCTTTGGGGAGAGTTTCCAGGCTGCAGGGCAGGAAGGGGAAAGATAGAAACCTGGCAACATCTCTGAGTTCCTCTGATGAATTTGGGAGTCCAGGAGGACCAGAGTTTTCAGGGCAGAGTACTAGAAAGGAGAGAGCTTTGTACACACAAAGGGAGAGACAGAGAGGAGAGAAAAACATAAAGACAGAGACAGAAAGAGAGCTGTGAAGATCTGCACAAACTCCCCATGAAATCTTCATCTGAATCCTGATGCTTCGGGAGAAACTACCTGAGCCTGGGCTGTGTGCAGGGGGAATGCTCTAAAAGATCAGAGGCATCAACCCCAGAGCTCAAAAAAGGCCAAGGATAGCTCATTTTCACCACCTTGCAGTTGATGGGGCATCAGCTAGAGTAGTCAGAAGGATGCTGCCTCAGTAGGAAGACCTAACGCCTCCTCTAGTCATGCTTAACAAAGCCAAAAGTAATCTTTGAAAGGATCAAACTGCATCCCAGAGCAAAGATCAAGAATGGTTATAGGAATGCAGAAATATTCAGCACCTAAAAAAGGTAGAATTCCCAATATCTGGCATTGAATCAAAAATTATCAGGCATGAATGGATTGTAGACCTAAATGTAAGTGCAAAACTGTAAAACTCCTAGAAAGTAACATAGGAGAAAACCCACATGACCTTGAGTATGATTATGTCTTTTTATATATAACACAAAAGTCACAATCCATGAAAGAAATAATTAATAAACTGGACTTCATGGGGCGCCTGGGGGGTTTAGTCGGTTAAGTGTTGGACTTCAGCTCAGGTCACGATCTCTAGGTTTGTGGGTTCGAGCCCCACATCAGGCTCTGTGCTGACAGCTCAGAGTCTGGAGCCTGCTGCAGATTCTGTGTCTCCCTCTCTCTTTGCCCCTCCCCTGCTCGTGCTCACTCACTCGCTCTCTCTCTCTCAAAAATAAATAAACATAAAAAAATAAAAAAGGAAAAAAAATAAACTGGACTTCATTAAAACTAAAAATTTATGGTCTGTGAAAAACAATACCAAGAGAATCAGGAGACGAGCTGCAGACTGGGAGAAAATACTTACAAAAGATACATTTGATAAAAGACTATCAGCCAAAATATGCAAAGCACTCATAAAATCCAACAATAAGAAAACAAACAATCCCATTAAAAAATGGGCCAAAGACTTTGACTCTTCACCAAAGAAGATGACATACAGATAGCAAGTAAGCATATGAAAGGATCCTCCACATCATATGTCAAAAGGGAAATGCAAGTTAAAACCATGAGATACCCACTACACACATATTAGAATGATCAAAGTCCAGAACACTGACGATGCAAAATACTAGTGCAGATGTAGAGCAGAGGGAACTCTCACACATTGCTGCTGGGAATGCAAAATGGTGCAGCCACTTTGGAAGACAGTTTGGTAGGTCCTCACAAAACTAAACATGCTCTTGCCCTGTGACCAGCAATCACACTCCGTGATATCCACCCAAATGTGTTGAAAACATGTCTACACAAAAACCTGCACACAAATCTTTATAGAAGCTTTATTCATAATTGCCAAAACTTGGAAGTAACCAAGATATCCTTCAGCAGGCGAATGGATAAACTGTGGTACATCTAGGCAATGGAATCTTATTCAGAACTTAAAAGAAATAAGCTATAAGCCATGAAAACACATGGAGGATATTAAATGCATATTATTAAGCAAAAGGAGCCAATCTGAGGGGGCTGTATACTGCATGGTTCCAAGTATATGACATTCCGGGAAAGGCAAAACTCTGGAAACAATAAGATCAGTGGTGACTGGGGGCTGGAGGGAGAAAAATAGGCAGAGCAGAAGATTTTTAGGGCAGTGAAAATACTCTGTATGATATTATAATAATGCATATATGTCATCACACATTTGTCCAAACCCACAGAATATAAAAATAAATAGTAAACCCTAAGGTGAACTATGGACTTTGGGTGATTATGATATGTCAATGTAGGTTCATCCTTCGTAAAAAAAAAAAAAAAAAAAGGTGGGGGCAGGGCACACCTGGGTGGCATCCAGCTCTTGATTTCAGCTCCAGTCATGATCTCATGGTTTGTGAGATAGAGCCCCATGTCAGATCTATGCTGACAGCACAGAGCCTATTTGGAATTCTCTCTCTTCTTCTCTCTTCTCCTCCCCAGCTTTTGCACTCTCCCCCAATCCCTCAAAATAAGTAAACTTTTAAAAAAAAGTACTATTCTGGTGAGTGATGTTGATAATAGGGGAATGATGCATCTGTGGGGGCAAGGAGTGAATGAGAAATCTCTTTACCTTCCTCTCAATTCTGTTATAAACCTACAACTGCTCTAAAAGTAAAGTTCTTATGGGAAAAAATTACCAGAGATGCAAAGAAGCAGGAATACATAAACCATTATAAGGAGAAAAAGCAATCAAAAGGGACAGACTCAGAAATGACACTGATGATAGAATTAATAAATAAGGGCATTAAAATCCTAAAAACAGCCCGAGGAAAAAAGTCACCTTATATACAAAAGAACAAAGATAATAATCAGAGCACATTTGTCATTGGAAACAGCATAAGAGAGAAGACACTGGCACAATATCACAAAAGTATTAAGAGAAAAAAGTATCAAACTAGAATTCTATACCCAGCAAAAATATATTTCAAATTGAAATATAGTCTTTGAAATTGAAATAAATTGAAATAAAGTCTTTCAACCTTGGCTTCATTGTCTACCAGTTCGTAAATGTCCATTTCAGTTTTCTGAATGACTTTTATATTATTGTTACTACATTCTCAGACCCCAGGTTAAGAACCCACTAGCCCCCTAAAAGCATATATACCTCAGACTCAGGAAAGGGAGGCAAGTTCATCACATGGATCCTAGTGAGAGACTCCTAACATGATCTGAAGGCCTAGAACTTTGGCTTGAGCTCCACACAGACCCTTCCCTTGATAGCAGGACATGTGGGGAGTTAGTAAACTGTTAAACAGAAAATTCTTGACTGTGAAAATATGTTAATATGCTATATGTATAGGATGTACACATTAGAGGATCTGTTTTCAATACAAATCTATAAAGTAATTATTAGTAGTAGTAGCTATAATTTATTAAACTTATGCTATCATATTTTATGAGTCTAACATGGCAATATTGCAAACACAACCACATTATGTACCTTTTAATACTTGCAAAACTAAAAAAGAGTAATTAAACAATACGATGCTTGCTTATCATTCATAATTCTTTTTGAAAGGGCTTTTTAGGCTCATCTCAACATGGACTTTTATCTTGTGTCATTCTTGTACATATAAAGAAAGAAATATATACAAACTAAATTGTCTCAAGTATTACTCAAGGTACATACACTCAGTGTTCAATCTTCTAATTCCCTTTTGACTCAGTGATATGCATTTTCTTCTTTCCCATAGAATATCATTCCCTATGCCATCAAATGCATTGATGATACAGTGTTGTTTTTGTGGGCTTTTTGAAGTTATTTTTATTTATTTTGAGAGGGTGGTAGGGGCAGAGAGAGAGAGGGAGAAAGAGAACCTTAAGCAGGCTCTGTGTTGTCAGCGTGGAGCCCAACACAAAGCCCAACACAGGATTTGATCCCTTCACCCGGGGATCATGACCTGAGCTGAAATCAAGAGCTGGACGCTCAACTAACTGAGCCACCCAGGTGCCCCCAAAAAGATTATTGTATTTAGATTAGTATATTATTATACTTAGATTGGTATATCATATCTGGATTGGTATAATGTTATACTTAGATTGGTGCTACCAAAATCGTGATGTTCAGAGAGAGAGATTGAATAAATCAGTAAGTGAATGAATGGATGCTGTTTTCACAAGGGGCACTTCTGGATAAGAGGCAGCACATTACCCTTGCACTTGTTAGACATACACTCTGGCTACCCCTAGCATGCACATCAGCAGGTAAGTTCTTGAACCATGAGCTCTATGGGGAACTCAGAAATCATTCTCACTCACATAAAATCCAGTTCAGATTTTAAGATATTGTTTATAGAAGTTCAACTCTGAGTTCACTTAACCTTGAATGAATATTTTAAACATTATTTTCTATCGTGCCTCAGGAGATTTCTTTTAAGTGGTATCAGAGGAATAACTTTCAATTAATACTGAACAAGTCGAATGGAATTGCTTAAGATCAATACCCATTCTTTCCCTTACTTCATAATTAATGGAGTGACTACTCTGCTTTGGCAACTACAGCTTACTATGGCTGGGGGTGGGGGGAGCCCCAGGGGTGGGAATGGGAGAAGCTGGTGAAACCTCCCACTTGTATATTAAGTATTTTAATCTCTTTCCGTCTTTCCTGAGGCTTTGTTTGAAAGCTTCTGCCTCTGCTCTAATTTTTACCCATGTTGCTGAGAACAAACATTTAAGCATTATGAATTTGTTTTGCAGTGAATTGAGACATGTGCTTGTTGCAGCTTTTAGAAATGTTGAAAGGAAAGACCTCCTGGCTGCTGTCAGGGAGTTTCCTAAAGGCAACTGTTCTCTTTGGCACTTCCCTGAGAAGCAGGCAAACAGAGGACCACAAGAATGGGATGTTATGACTTCAAAGAGTGGAGGAGAATGGGAAATGAACTTCAGAACTGGAGCCTCAAAAGTACAGCTGGAAAGCCTGAGTCCTGATCTGGTACTTGGGTATAGAGTCGTCCCTCCTTTATCCATGGGGGGTATGTTCCAAGACCCCAGTGGATGCCTGAAAGTTCAGTTAGTACCAAACCCCATATATACTATGTTTTTCCTGTACATATAGGCTGATGATAAAGTTTAATTTATTAATTAGTCACAGTAAGAGATTAACAATAACTAACAATAAAATAGAACAATTTTAGCAATATACTATAATAAAAGTCATGTGAATGTAGCCCCTCTCTCAAAATATCATATTGTACTGTACTCACCCATCTTCTTTTAAATTTTTTTAATTTTTAAAAATTTTTTTAATGTTTTTATTTATTTTTGGGAGACAGAGAGAGACAGAAGACAAGCAGAGGAGGGGCAGAGAGAGAGGGAGACACAGAATCCAAAGCAGGCTCCAGGTTCTGAGCTGTCAGCACAGAGCCCAACAGAAGGTGGGTGAGGGGGGTGGCTCTTACTCACAAACTGTGAGATCATGACCTGAGCCACAGTAGGACGCTTAACTGATTGAGCCACCCAGGCACCCCTAATTTTTTTTTAGTGTTTATTATTTTTGAGAGAGAGAGAGACAAAGCATGAGTGGGGGAGGGGGGAGAGAGATGAGACACAGAATCTGAATCAGACTTCAAGCTATGAGCTGTCAGCACAGAGCCCGATGGGGGGTTTGAACCCACAAACCATGAGATCATGACCTGAGCCGAAGTCAGATGCTTAACCGACTGAGCCACTCAGGTGCCCCTTACCCATCTTCCTCTTGTGCTAATGTAAGATACCAAATGCCCACATGATGAGATGAAATGAGGTGAATGATGTAGGCATGTGACGTAGTGTTAGGCTACTACTGAGCCTCTGACAAGATGTCAGAAGGAGGATCAGGTCCTTCAGGACTGCAGCTGACCATAGGCAACCAAAACCAGGGAAAGTAGAGCCTCAGATAAGGGGGTGGGGAGGTGCTATATAATACGCAGTGCGATTGGCCTAAGCATCCATCCCCTCTTCTTCATTCCCTTTGGAGAGTCCCTCATTTCTCACGCTCAGCTTGGGGATTTCTACTGGGGCTGATCACTCCATCCCTAGAATAACCATATAATTTATCCTTCAACTGTGGCATTTTTTAGAGTAAGAGGTTTTTTTTTTTAATTACAATTAGATAATTTTGGAAATATGTATTTACTGATCAACAAGTTGAAAATATAATAATAATTTTTAAAAAGGGGGCTCTCAGTCAGTAAAGCATGCAACTGTTAATCTCAGGGTCCTGAATTCCAGCCCCACATTGGGTGTGGAGCCTACTTAAAATAAAAAAGTAAACAATAATAATAATAATAATAATGACCAACAAGTTGGTTTTATTAAATTGATGGCCACCTATAAAATAGTTCTATTCAAAAATGTTTTCAAAAGCAAATTTTTTCTAAAAAAAAAAAAAAATATTCATGACCATTACAGCACAATGGAAGAAAAATTTCCTCATATTGATTTTGTGAACACTAAAAATAATAAGCAGAATAATTATTCTTCATACAAGTACTTCAATCAATTTCTTAACCACATGTGCCTCTAGTACAATGTCAAGGGTATTTTCTAAAGAATTAATGGTTTTATAATTTAATGTTCTCATAAAGTTGCACTGTTTTTCCAAATTACATTTTATGTCTAATAAATTTGAAATTGTTGAAAGCTTCGATCAACTCTTTTCTATAGATTCAAACATTTCCAATATCCAATTATTAGCAGGCAGCTAAAATAAGCAAGCAGGGTTTTTTTTTTAATCCAACATTAGCTTAATTATAAGAAATGTTTTAGTTCAGTTACTCAAACAGTGTTTCTTTTAAAAATTTTATAAAATTTGACAGGAAAAGCTCTATTTTAATTAGAATATCACAGCTTATTTGGATGCAGTTGTGAATTACATGTACAACACAACCAATTCCAAACACAATTTAGCTTGATACGTTTCACAGTTTAGTAAAAATTTTGTTTTACCTTGACATTGTGTTGTACCAAAATTTTTATTTGTATTATTATGTTAAGACAAGTAATTTCATCTTCAGTGTTAAACTTTTTAACTTAATATTACAGCAATATTCACGTTATAATTATTATTATTATAATGTTTCACCTTCAACAGAATGAATTTCCAGATTTATTCATTTCAAAAAATTTGATGAAAAATTCAAACCATTATAGAAATTAACTAATTTTCTATTTGAAGCATCTCAGGATATAGATATAAAGCTAGCACCATTTAACTGTTTAAAATGTTCTTCTTAGTGGAGTCAAGACATTAACAGTTATTATATTACTTTTTTTATTTCACAAGAAAACTTGGTATAGAGAAATCAAAACCACAATGAGATACCACCTCACACCTGTCAGAATGGCTAACATTAACAACCCAGGCAGCAACAGATGTTAGCAAGGATGCAGAGAAAGAGGGTCTCTTTTGCATTGTTGGTGGGAATGCAAGCTGGTGCAGCCACTCTGGAAAACAGTATGGAAGTTCCTCAAAAAATTAAAAATAGAACTACCCTATGACCCAGCAATTGCACTACTAGGTATTTATCCAAGGGATACAGGTGTGCAGTTTCAGAGGGACACATGCACCCCAATGTTTATAGCAGCACTTTCAACAATAGCCAAACTATGGAAAGAGCCCAAATGTCCATCAATGGATGATTGGATAAAGAAGATGTGGTATATATATACAATGGAGTATTACTCGGCAATCAAAAAGAATGAAATCTTGCCATTTGCAACTATGTGGATGGAACTAGAGGATATTACACTAAGAGAAATTAGTCAGAGAAAGACAAATATCATATGACTTTCCTCATATGAGGACTTTAAGACACAGAACAGATGAACGTAAGGGAAGGGAAGAAAAATAATATAAAAACAGGGAGGGGGACAAAACATAAGAGACTCTTAAATATGGAGAACAAACAGAGGGTTACTGGAGGGGGTGTGGGAGGAGGGATGGCTACATGGGTAAGGGGCATTAAGGAATCTACTCCTGAAATCACTGTTGCACTATATGCTAACTAACTTGAATGTAAATTTAAAAAATACTAAAAATTTAAAAATAAAAAAAAATTTTTTAAAAGAAAGCTTGGTATAGAAAATAAGCAAAATTAATTTAGAGGAGCACTCAATCTGAATGAAGAGTTATGCTTCACAGAATAAAACTCAAAAGCACCTGCTTTCACCGTGCACATAAATTCATCATTAGCCACAATCTTCCTAGAATAACTGCCAACATTTGAAGTAGATTCTGATACTCCAGTAGATTTTTGTCTTCTGGTTTTCATGTGGTCAGTGATAATATTATGCACCCCCATAGCAGATGGCAAATGTCAACAAATATCTTGTACAAGTTAATCTTCACCATCTCCTCTTTTGGGAAATGGAAATCCATTCCCCTAATTTTGCATCAAATATTCCCTTTTTTAGCTCATTGCTGTTAAAATAACATTTTAACATTTAATATCATTGCAAAACAGAAACGTATCACCTCCCAATCAAATTAATGGCCACAGATTTCACCATACATACCAGACAAAACCACTGTAGCCAGAGCATGCAGATTACTCTCTGTGCCAAACACACACTTATCTCCACATACTTCACATACATCTTGCCTATAGATTCCATGTCTCCTGTTAATCCGACCAGTTGGATGCCTGGCACAAGCCATAGCGCTTCTGTGTGGTACCTAGATGATGTGTTAATTATTTCGTGTCATTAAAGAGACAGGACAAGAGAATCATCGTGAGTGAGTGACATTTAGGTTTAACCAGGGGCTAAAGTCAACTGCTCACTATGTATGCTTTTCTCACTTGACTACAGGTAACCAGGGTAAAAAAATGGAGTACAAAGTGCTGGTCTACAAAGCCCATTTCTGTTTGTTTTGATTTGCTATTAATAATATTTTATTAAAAATGAAGACGCCAAGGCAAGTGCTAAGCCACCTAGGGAACACGACAGGCACAAACTTTGACTGTTTCATACAATCCAGAATATATGGTTACCATAATAGTGGGCACATTTCCTAGTCTGACCTATCAGGGCACAGTAACCTCCTGGCAACATTGAATGGTTCAAATTTGACTCCAGGACCCTTGTTGAACCACTGAGAATCAACTCCAGAGCTTTTGCTGAAACTTTTAAAAAAAGACCTGTTTATTTTCCACTAGAGGTTGCTAAGTCGGACCTGTTGGTGGTCATCTTGTCGCCACATAGGAAGAACTTGAGAATGAAGCCAACATGGAGAGAGGCAGAGCCAAATGAGTCCAGATAGCATTGATTGAGCACCAGGATCTAGCTAGCTATGCCCCAAATGGATAAGACTTGGTCCCTGCTTTCAAAAAGATTATTATATATTTAGAAAAACAACTCAAACCAAAAAGCCATTCACAATTTGAGTAAGTTGATAATACGGCACTAAAAGTCATCAGCTATTTTATTGTAAAATACTAACAAAGATAAGGTGTTTAGCAGCATGAGAGATCACCAGGGAGGGCAACAATCAGGAAAGGCTGCATGGAGAAGCTAAAACTTGAACCAGACTTTGAAAAGTAAGAAACCAGACAAGGAAAGAGGAGAAAGAACAGCGTGAGCAAGGTTCAAGGCAAGAATGAAAATGGCACTTATTAAGCTACCGATCATTCCCACGGTGCCTCTCATAGAGCAGTTATAACTCAATGCCCATTTCAAAAGCTTGAACAGTTCAAAGAGCCAAAGACATAATCAGTTGGTCAGCAAATATCAAATATTTATCTAGCACCTGTTAAGCCCAAGCAACTATCCTGGATGCTGTGCAGAAAAGCAAAGCAGAATGAGACAATATCCTTAGATTTCAAGGCATTTGAAAGGATTGTCAGTAAGATCTGTAGATGTGAAAAAATTCATACAAAATTACATAATGGCTTTTGCACATCCAGACATGAACAGGGCACTTCTATAAGGAGTGTAGCTTACCCATTCTGCCCACTTGGGATCTTGAATACAAATGATAGGTCAACCCAGTTCCCATCCTTTTGCTTAAACATCCTGACATGGCTCTTTTACAGTATACACATTTTGAAGAACACTGGAGTAGTTGAGTAAAATTAAACTCAACTATGAAATGATAATTACACACAGCTTACTATGTGGGCCTTTTTTTAGCTTATTTATGAACAGCCAAATGACCAAAATACAAAGATTTAACTATGATGCATTTCTGGTTTTAACTACAATCTCATTAGGAAACTACTGAATCTTTAAGATGTCCCTGTCCTGATCCAACTGTTTGTGTTTCTTGTACAACATTTTTCAAGGACACTCCTTTAATCCCCATGTTAACTCATATACAAGGCTACATTGGAAGGATGGCTACCATGTACCACATTTCACTGGCTAATGGAGGGGACTTCTCTGCTTCCCCATCTGCCATTGTTCACCGGTTTTATCATCTATATTATTTCTAGGCTGGAGCTTTTTTTTACCCCTAACTTGATATCACATAGACTCACACAGTGGTAAAACTTAAGGAAGCTCATATTTGTCCAATTATACTCTGCAAAATTTCCTGATGCAGCAGCCTCTTTCTCCCAGATGTGATATGAAGGAGTTGATCAATAATGGGTTTTTGGTGTAAAAAAGCAACAACAATTTCTAAACTGTTCTCAAAAGTCTTCCACCATTTTGGAGGGAAAAAAACAAATCTATCATTACTTACTGGGTTATGCTATCAAACATTCCCCACCATCTGCAAATGTCAGAGTTTGTTTTCTAGCAATTTATTGTCCATTATCAAGATGATATTGGCACTTCCAATAATAAGTGCCACTTAAATGGTACAGACAATAAACGCCATGGAAGTATACCAAAAAAATCTTATTTCCAGAAGAGCCTTTTTTTTAATGTTTTTTACTTATTTTAGGAGAGAGAGAGAGCAAGCGAGCAGGGTGGTGAGGGTAGCAGACAGAGAGAGAGAGAGAGAGAGAGAGAGAGAGAGAGAGAGAGAGGATCCCAAGGAGGCTCCATGCCATCAGCACAGAACCCAATGTGGGGCTCGATCCCACCAATTGTGAGATTATAACCCGAGCCAAAATCAAGAATCAGATGCCTAACCAACTGAACCACCCAAGTGCACCTCCAGAATAGCCTTCTATTTTTAACTCATTTATCCACTCAGGGAATATTTATTGATAATCTAGATACCAAGTTTAGGCATGATGATGAGCAAAATAGACATGATTTCTACCACCATGGAGCTTGTAGTTTAGGTGGAAACACATACAAGAAATATACATATAGAGAGGCCATTACAAAGTGTGATAAGTGCTGGGCAGAAAAGGTGCAAAGTGCTATGTGAAAGAATAACCATCATGGGTGGAAGGTGTAGGATTTAATTTAGATTTAGAGGGAAGGGAGGATTTGATTGGGCTGTAGGCAATAATCAAAATTTATTGTGATCAAAGGAATCTGAACTAGAAAAATAGGTTTCTGAATACTGGGACCTTGCAACAGGGCAACAAATAACCAAAGATAATTATGATGACTTCTAGGCCCCAGCAGGTGGTGAGCCTTAGCAGGTCACAAAACTATGGTCTCATGGACAGAGCCCCTACCCGCCCCCAGAACCTAGTGGCTCAACCACCGTTCTGACACAGGTTTGCTATTCACCTCCTGCTCAGATTCACTCTACCAGCAGAGAACCCCAAACCGTGAGAGTGGCAAATTTCATTAGCTGTTTTAGTAACAACCTTTGGTTAAACAATCCCATCCAGGATCCTTGTCAACTAACACAGTTTTGGGTAATAATAAGGGAAGTCTTACAACATAAAGAAATGGAAAGATATTCCATGCTCATCTGTTAGGAGAACAAATATTGTTAAAATGTCTATACTACCCAAAGCAATCTGCACATTTAATGCAATCCATATCAAAATACCAACAGCATTTTTCACAGAACTAGAACTAACAATCCTAAAATGTGTATGGAACCACAAAAGATCCTGAATATCCAAAGGAATTTTGAAAAAGAAAAAAGAACTGGAGGTGTCACAATTCCAGACTTCAAGTTATATTGCAAAGCTGTAGTAATCAAAACTGTATGGTACTGGCACAAAAATAGACACATAGACCAATGAAACAGAATAGAAAGTCCAGAAATAAACCCACAATTATATGGTCAATTAATCTTCAACAAAGGAGGAAAAAATATACAATGGGGAAAAAGACAGTCTCTTCAATAAATGGTGTTGGAAAAACTGGACAGCTACATGCTAAATGATGAAACTAGACCACCTCTTACACTATACACAAAAATAAAGTAAAAATGGATTAAAGACCCAATTGTGCGTCCTGAAACCATAAAAATCCTAGAAGATACACAGGCAGTAGTTTCTCTGACATTGACCATAGCAACATTTTTCCAGATATGTCTTCTGGGGCAAGGAAAATAAAAGCAAAAATAAACTATTGGGAATACATCAAAATAAAAAGCTTCTGTACAGCAAAAGAAACAATCAACAAAAAATATAAGATGACCTATGGAATGGGAGAAAATATTTGCAAATTACATATTTGATAAAGAATTGAATTAGAACCCAAAATATTCCAAAAACAAATAATCCAATTTTAAAATGGGCAGAAGACATCATGAACAGACATTTCTCCAAAGAAGACACACAGATGACCAACAGACACATGAAAAGATCCTCAACATCACTCATCATCAGGGAATGCAAATCAAAACTGCAATGAGATATCACCTCACACCTGTCAGAATGGCTAAAATAAAAAATGCAAGAAACAACAAGTGTTGGCAAGGATGTGGAGAAAAAGGAACCCTTGTGCATTGTTGGTGGGACTGCAAACTGGTACAGCCACTGTGGAAAACAGTATGGAGTTTCCTCAAAAAGTTAAAAATAGAACTACCCTACCCTATGATCCAATAATCCATACCAGTCCATCCATTCACTACTGGGTATTTACCCAAAAATACAAAAACACTAATTCAAAGGGATATATGTACCCCCTGTTTATTGCAGCATTATTTACAATAGACATATTATGGAAGCAACCCAAGTGCCCAGCATTAGATGAATGAATAAAGATGAGAGATATATTTATAACAGTATATATACTCAGTCATAAAAAGAATGAAATATTGTCATTTTCAGCAACATGGATGGAGATAGAAAGTATAATGCTAAGTGAAATAAGTCAGAGAAAGACAAAATACCATAATTTCACTCATGTGTGGAATTTAAGAAAAAAACAAATGAGCAAAGGAAAAGAGAGAGAGAGAGAAACCAAGAAACAGATGTTTGACTACAGAGAATAAACTGCTGGTTACCAGAAGGGAGGTGGGTAGGGGATGGGTTAAATAAGTGATGGGGATTAAAGAGTACTATTATCATGATGATCACTGAGTAATGTATAGAATTGTTGGATCACTATATTGTACACCTGAAACTAACAACACTATATATTAACTATACTGGAATTAAAAATTTAATAAAAAGAAATAAAAATAAGGGAGGTCTTAGAGAGAGCCTAAGTTGGTCAGTCACTGAGTAAAGACCCCAGTGTTCTTTCACCTGTTGTTGAGTCTGGGAGAAAGAATTGGTCTGGTCTGGCATTTTCTCAGCCCAGGACCTGCAAAAGGCGAAACAGTGAGGAGGAAATGAGCATCAAGGCCATAATTGTAAAATATCCTCTTTGTAGCCCTACTCTCAGTTAAACCAAATGCGGTATCTCATTATTGCAAAATTTTTCCATGTCTTTATTATGCCTTTATTTATTATAAATCTCCAGGAAAGGAGCATATTATGCAATATCTTCTACTTTTCTATGGCTACTGTGAGAGATTGTACAAGTGTTTGTCATTCATCCAGCTCCCCTAGCTAAAGGGAGAATATACATCTCTTTGCTGATGAACTCAAGTGCAGCCATATTGCTTGGCTTGGCCAATGAAATAAGGGTGGAAGTGATATGTATCACTTCCTGTAATCCTGTCTGGACAAAAACCTTAAGAGCCAGTTCATGACTCCTCTTGTGTCTTCCCTCTACCACGACAATCATCAATATTCCAGCAGCAGACTGTGAAACTTGCATTTTTCAAAACTACTAGTGCATGGGGACCCTATCCTGGTCCTGGAGTGAAGATATCATAAAACAAGCCTTTAATCATTCTATATGGACATGTAATATGAGCAAGAAATAATAATCCCTTATAGCTTATGTTCCTGAAGATCTGTGGTCATTTGTTATCCCAGCGTAACTAGCCTAGTGGTTCTTAAAGTGTGGTCTTCAACTCCTGTGGATCCTTAGAGCCTTTCCGGGCATCCAGGAAGTCCAAATTATCTTCATAATGATACTAAGGTATTGTTTGCCTTTTCATCAGGCTGACATTTACATTAATGCTGGTCCTTATCACAGTTCAAAGCAGTAACACCAAACTGTATTAGAAGTCATTACACTCTTCCCCCCACGCACTAGTAGTTTTTTAAAAATGCAACTTTCACTTCATCACTTAATGGAAGAGAAACAAAGGACTAATTTCATTAAATCTCAGCCTTGAACACACATCTTCTTAATATTCTTTGTGATGAAATGGAAAATAGGCATAAAACTCTTTTGCAGCATCCCTGAGTACTATGGTTAGTCTTGAGGAAAAGCACTTGTAATTGTTTGAGTTGCAAGCTGAACTAGCCACTTTTTCATTAAAAAAAAATTTTAGGGGCATCTGGGTGGCTCAGTCTGTTGAGCGTTCTGACTTCAGCTCAGGTCACGATCTCACAGTTCATGGGTTCGCGCCCCACATCGAGCTCTGTGCTGACAGCTCAGAGCCTGGACCCTGCTTCAGATTCTGTGTCTCTCTCTCTCTCCCCTTCCCCACTTGCACTCTGTCTCTCTCTGTCTCTCAAAAGTGAATAAACGTTAAAAAAATTTTAATTTTTTTTAAATAGGAAATGATGACTGACAGACAAATAATGGTTGTTTAGACTTTGTTATTTGGCAAACATTCTGTTGCCAATGATAAACTTCAGGTTTTCAACTGAGTATTAGAATTTCATTAAACTTGTATCTACCACTATGAGCTTAACAGATTCTAATACTCAGAGATATTTTTCTGATAAGATCAGTGGTGATATTAATGAATGTGGTTTTCTTATATTGCATAGCTAAGTATGTCACCATTTGGAAGGTCTGTATAACTCACGGAGCCAGTATTACAAAATCATGTATGAGTAAACGACTCTCAAGTACCAGACAGATGAACGGATTTTAATTTCAGATTCCACATCGCAACTAACCTCTTGAAAACTACCGTTTGTTGAGTTTTGGTGTGGTGGCATCAAAGAAGACGAATCCACAATCATCTGAAGAAGCTGCTTAAATACTCCTCCCTTTCCAACTATACACCTGTGAGAAGCCAGATTTTCTTCACGAATTTCAAGCTAAACAATAAATCACAACAGACTGCAAAAGCAGGTAAGACAATCCAACTGTCTTCGTCAAGGCAGACATGAGAGACATTTGCAGAAATGTAAAACAATACTATTCCTCTCCCTTTCCTTTTTGTTTTGAAAGATATATTTTTCAGTATGATTTAACATGTAATGTGTTTATCACTTTAAAGAAATTAATAAATGTGTTTAAATTTTGTCAGTTTTATTTCTCATATGGTAAGTATCAGCAGATATAACCTCCACAAACAGAAGCTCTTTCGAGGCTTCAGTAATTTTAGTAGTATAAAGGGGACCTGAAAATAAGTGGTTAAAAACCATTGCTGTACTGTCACGGCCATGAACACAGAAACCACATGGAAACTTGAACAGAGCTAATGCTCTAACTATAAATAATTCATCAATGTAACAATGAGATACCTATAAAGATGTAAAGAGAATTCTAAACAATGCCATGGAGCCAAGGAAGAGTTTCCAGAGAAGGACAAAATCTGGAAGAGAAGGCCCTGCTCTCTCCCCGAGGCTGGAACTCAGAGGAGAAGGCTGGCTGCAGCCCACTGGATGGCCAAGAAGGTTATTGAGCTAGAGTTGGTCTGCGGTCTGCAGGTAAGTAGGAAAAATACCTGTCCAGAGCACAGAGGGATGAGCGACGAAGTTGTCCAGGCAGCACAAAGCCTGAGGGCACGGTGTCCACACTAGGGGGACTGTGTGAGGTGATCACCAGGCTGGGCTGTGAGCTTGCTGAGGAGATGCATGCTCTGAGGCAGGCAGCTGGAGCTGAGTGCTTTTGATAAGGGTGCTTTTAGAAGCAAGAACGGAACCCAGGAGTCTGGAACCTGAAGAGTGTTCCCTTCCTCCTGCAATGTCTCTCCAGCGCCCTCTACTGACAAATTCCAATACCATTTTCACTAGGAAGAAGACCCTTTCTCTGAACGCTCCATGATGGAGCTGGTCCTGAAGGGTGAATTCGGAGCTGAGAGGTCATAAGTTGGTAGCTAGCACACTGACTGAAAACATACCGCATAAGCGTTTTTTAAAAAATATTGCTTCTATATAAATTCCGAAAATGATGTTATGGGAACCACAGGTTAAGCCACGCTGATCTTTTTACGCGATGGAAGATTCGCTCTGAGTCTCCTACCCACGTCTCATCGATGTCGAATCCCAAAATCCACATGACAACAACCACATCTGGAAAACACACTCTGCTTAGGAAGGGTACCAAGGGCCAAGAACTAGGTGTGTATATGTTTGGGTTAAATTCTGTAACAAGATTTTTTTTTTTTAGAGCAGGAAGCAAAAAAGATTTGATGAATCATTAATAAGGGCAATTTAGCAAAATACATCAACAAGTTCTTGCATTCAGTGACAATATTATGACTGCTTTCCCATTAGCCCAGATCTCTAGTTGCACGGGCTTTGAAAATGCCCAAATTACACATCTCCTGAACTAGAGTGTCCACAGCATGCAGATAAAATCCTAAAGCGTGGATAAACAACACTGGCTGTTTTTGCCTCTCACGGAAAACCATCAAGGTCTTTCTCATCCTTCAAGTACAAGCTCAAACATATAGTCCTCCCAGACTCCCCAAGTTAGAGTGAATCTCTCTGAACCCTGGCTTTTGTTGTTGCTGTTTATGCCTCTGCTGAAGCACTTCCCCCAGGCTAACTTGTTTTGTAGCAAGTTATGTCTGCATCTCTCTCTCCCATAGACTGGGAGCTCCTTGAGGGGAGAGAGTATGTCTCATCGCCTTTGCATCTCTGAGCCAAACACGTGGCTTATGTGATAAGCCCCCTATCCCTACATGTTGACCCAAATTGGTTCACGTCAAGTGAAGAAAGAATGGTAGTTGAAGTCTCCAAGATTACCATCCCCAGCTTGCAAAGAAGCTTGGCCCACAGACAGGCACTTAGCTGCTTTCTGCTATGAGCAATCTTCAAGGCATTTCGGAAACAGCTAGTCTTCAGGGGGATTCTTTTGAGATAGGCAAAGAGTATGGAATTTATTTGAGAATTCCAGAATGCACAAAGTTTACAAGCTAATTCAAAACCCAGAAAAAAACAACCAAGTATTATTTTATACAGTAATTCTGTTGCAGCTTTTCTTGATTCATTGCTTCCCTTCTTCTCATCTCCCACCTCAAGACTTGATCCTCCATAATGTAAGACAGGAGAATTTGTCTGGCAGAATCTTAAGATATTTTGTAGGTAGCATGGAATGGTTTCCATTTCAAACCTTCCTAAAGAGGCTCTCTTGGTCAGAGTCAACTAGATTATGAGGCAGTAACACACAGTCCCTGAATTTCAGTGCCATAATGCCATAATAGTGTATTTCTCAGTTTTGCAAAGTCAACTGTGAGTCTAGGCAACTCTCCAGGGCAACTGTGACCAGCGCAGTCACTCAGTGATATAGGTGGGTCTCACCTGGCTCCTCTGACAGCTCAAGACAGTGAAAAAGAGAAGAGTGTGGATCTCGTGTCTACATGTCTTATGCATTAGCCGCCCCCCAACAAGCAAGGGGGCTGGGAAGTGTAGTCCTCTATGGACCCAGGAAGGCGAAGAAAATCAGATATTGGTGAGCTTTAGTGATCTCTACTTCCAAGAGGCTTTCCTAAGGACTTTATAAGTTAAAAATAGGCAAGTGTCCTTCCCATCAAGACCATTCCCCTTGTAAAGCAGTACTACAAACTTCTAACTGCATCCGACAGAGGGAAGGCAGATGAGAACAGAATCTCACCTCTTTCACCCCTGTTTTCTGTCTTAAGAAGACTAACCAGGGAAGACTAAGCCAGGAAAAGTCTCCTCAGCATCCCCTGAAGCAGAAACCTCAACTGCACAGAGCGCAAGGAGGAAATACATACTCCCTACTTTCTCATCTACAATCTTACTTGCCTAAGGGCATTCTGCCAGGGTTAGCTAAGAAAGAAACAAAACAATTAGGCAAATAATTGGCCATTCCAGGACATTCAGCCTTGAACAGCTCCTTAAGAGGAAAAGAAGAAAGAGTATAAAGTTTGAAAGGTTTTAACCTTCTTTCCAACTTCAATAACTAATTTTATTTTAATATTACACCCCATTTTGATTAGTAATATCATACCTCAACACCTCCAACAAATATTCATTGAGCATTAAGTCATTAAGCATGACTTTCATGCTGAAGTCTTCGGTTCCACCTTACAGACCTGGCTGCAGAAAATGGGGACCCCAGTATCTTTTGAATAACTACAATGTTCCAAGTTTCAAGCTATATGCACTTTACAAATAAATTATTTTATCCTTTTCATGACCTTTTGAAGTAATCATGATGGCGCCCATTTACAGTCAAACAAACTGAAGTTCAGAGTTAAGAACAATGTGCAAGGTCATGGCTAGTAATGAGGGGAAAGTGGGGAACTCAATCCACATCTGTCTAGCTCATAAGAAATTCCCAGATATTCATTCCAAATCAATTAGAACTTAGAAGTTATTGACTTACAGCCTTTCTTAGACTTTGTATTGCTTGAAAAGTATAATCAAGAGATCATTCATTCATTGAAACAACTACAGCTCTATTTGAGTAAGTTGAAATTTGAAAGAATGTTAATCATCTCTTTTGTGTACTATTCATTATGCCATGATGATCTTTCTAATGCATCAATTTCTCTTTCTCTCTAATAAATCATTGAACAGAATGCAGCATAGTCCACAGATGCACTCCTATCCCAGGATTAAATAAGAAAATGCTCATTTATCACAGTACCCATAAGCAGTTTATAAAGATCAGCCGTTATCTTGTCTGATGAAGTTGGAGAACATTGGATCCTCATCTCATAGAATGAGTGGGGAAAAAAAACTGAAAAAATCTAAAACGTTAATTTTTCTGATAGAAGTGTAAATATCATAAACCTAATAGAACCAAGATGGAGACAGAGATCATTATATGTGTCCAAAGTGACCAATCTTTAGCTTCAAACAGGTACCCGTGAGGCTTAACACAATCAAGTGTGTGTTTAACAATGGAAGAGGAAAAACCAAAACAATTTAAAAACATCCTGACATGCTGGAAATATATGGGCAAAACAACTAAAAGGCAAGATGTAAATAGAGGTTTTATAATATTTTTTAGCTCTTTGAGAACACTCTCCCTTATACTAGATAAGCCTGCATAGATGTTCTTACATTTGATTTTATACACATTTTCAGGAACAATTATAAACCAAATTAGGATAATGCCAATGTATTTTTTTTTACACAATGAGTCTACTTTATTCACTGTAGCTTCAGCATCTAAAGCACACAGTAAGTTCTCAGGAGGTATTTAGCAAACAAATGAATGACATGATCTGCATAGGAAAATATAATTCGGCAGTGAGGAAAAACTGTTTCAAAAGCTGGAGCTGAGCTCTTGTTAGAAAGAACTCTCTTGGATATCCTTTTCTTGGATAATACATTGATGAGACTTCTGGCAGGATGGAAGACCAGGTACTTTAGATGCCTGTCCAATGAAGAACCACTAAAATACTAAATGAAATTTTGGACACACCTGGCTGGCTCAGTCAGAACAGTGTGCAACTCTTGATCTCAGGGTTGTGAGTTTGAGCCCCACTCGGAGGGTAGAGATTACATAAATAAAACCTTAAAAAATAAATAAATAAAACACTAAATAAAATTTTTCAAAAGTGTCTTTTAAATGCATCACTAAGCAGGGCTCCTGGGTGGCTCTGTCGGTTAAGCGTCCGACTTCAGCTCAGGTCATGATCTCACAGTCCGTGAGTCTGAGCCCCGCATCGGGCTCTGCGCTGGCAGCTCAGAGCCGGGAGCCGGCTTCGGATTCCGTGTCTCCCTCTCTCTGCTCCTGCCCTGCTCATGCTCTGTCTCTCTCTGTCTCAAAGTAAATACAAACATTTAAAAAAAAATTTTTTTTAAAGCATCACTAAGTAAGCCAGTACAAATGTAAGGAAGGTGCAGGGGAAAAAACAAACAAGACAAAAGCAGGAGCTAACTCAGCTCTAAAATAGATTTTCACCCTGAAGTTTTCTGTTCCACCTTACAGACCTTGAGCTTGGCTGAGTGGTGGGCAGAGGGCGAGGGAAGAAGGAATCAGAGACAAAACCAAGAATCTGCTTTAAGGCCGTCAACTCTCATTTTGGCCCTTTCTAAAGCTGATTTCCAATTCTGTTTCTGCCTATATATACACCCAGTACTGCAAAAGGGCTGTAACTTGTCTATAAAGGGGAACTGGAAGTCAATTTGTTATTTGGAAGGGGAGCATCTGGAAGAGGATAGGAAAGGGGGAGTAGGGGTTTGGGAGTAAAACCAGGCTCTCTGACCCATCTTTCTATTGGGCAAGGAAGCCCCCCAGTTTTCAGATGTTTCATCCAGAACACCTCCAAAGTCCCAGGTCATGGAAGGCTTCTTCCCAATTCAGTCCTTTATTTAGTTCAAGAAGTAAAAAGAACAGCAGTGCCTTCGTTTTTAGTCAACAGCTAAGCTCTCTTTACTGTATTAACATTTTCTTTTCTTTTCTTTACTTAACCATAAGTACGGAAAACGACTACCTGCTCAGGATTCTCTCTGCTTTATAGAAATCAGCTGCCCTTGATTTTGGTGTGAACAGCACATTGCTTGAAGAAGCCACTAAAGTGGCAGTGTGTGGTCATTGTGACCCCACACGTGGGCTTGTCGTGTGCCCAGGGTGTGTTTGGCAACTCAACTCCATGCTTAGCGAACAGTTTAATTATAGTATTGGGGCAATTACATCTCTTTATCATCAAACTTAGTAGGCCATTGATGCCTCATAGGGACAAGGGGGGCAATGAAACTTTCTACCAAATAATCAACTTACTATAAACGATAGAGGAAGAAATTGATATGCCAATGGCGTTTGGAAGGGAAAAACAAAGGAGAGGAAATATATTTTCAAGAGGCACCAGGAAAAAAACAAGAGTATTCAATTGAATTAGATTCTGCAGAGATCTACAGAGCAGTTCCTATGTGTAGGGTACAGGGTGAGGCCTGGGTAAACACATACATACATACATATGAACATACGTACATATGTACCAGATAACATATGGATGTACATACTCCATTTTTGTGCTGTTAATCTGTATTTCTGAAAACCTATCCCATTGTTTAATAAATTTTCTTCTTGAAATATAGCCTACAGACAGAAAAGCTCATGAGAGTGCCAATCAGTTTGCACAAGGTGAACACATCTATGTAACCACTGCCTACATGAAGAAATAGATTACCAAAATTCATTGCTACCTTGATTGTTCTCTGATGTCTTCAGCCAGCTGTCTTTGTTATTCTTCCAACCTGTAAATTTTTGTCATTGGAAGGGTTAGTCTATCACCAGCTAGCTTCTCGTCCATCCTTAAGCAGAAGTTCATATATACTACTGAATTCTCCTCGCACCCTGTGAGATGGCATTATTATCCTAATTTTCAAGTTTAGGATATTGAGTTTCAGATACACATATTTGTTCAAGAACACCTGCTGGGAAGTAGAAGAGCTAAGGTTTAAACTCCAGGATTGATTCCAGAGCTCACGCACTTAACCATGATACTACTAACATGATACTACATTGTTTTTCTAGTAAGACACGGCCCTGTAAGGAACTTACAATATTTAAGATATAATATTATTTGTAAATTTTGGTACCAATCTCTTTTATATATTGCTTATGTATTATATATAGATGAATTATATAACATATTATATCATTTAACCATTACAATATATTATCTCATTTAAGCATTGTGACAACCCTGTGAGGTAGAAATTAGTCTCCATATATTACAGACCTTAAACAACTTTCCTAAGCCATGTAGCTGGGGGGGAAATAAAGCTGATAGTAAAAGAAGAGAACACCATTGTCCTGAGATCATTTGCAAACACAGAATGACACCTAGCCAGATGCTCTCAGAGTCAACCCCTGTGAGAAAAGAAAAAGATCCCTTGGAGCTCCTGGGTGGTTCAGTCAGTTAAGCTTCCCCCTTCGGCTCAGGTCATGACCCAGGGTTTGTGGGTTTGAGCCCCGTGTCAGGCTCTGTGCTGACAGCTCAGAGCCTGGAGCCTGCTTCAGGTTCCATGTCTCATTCTCTCTCTCCCCCTCCCCCACTTGTGCTCTGTCTCTCTCTGTCTCTCAAAAATAAATAAATTAAAAAAAAATTTTTTTAAAAGATCCCTTGGTAAGTTGTCCTCCCCCCATTCATTATTGTTGTCTAAGATGGGTGTGAACTATCTGTCTTGATGAAACCCTCTTCTTGCTGGTCCAGTCGAAGTTATTCTATAATCTAAGAAGGGAGGCATCAGGAGAAAGGAAACCAGCAGGTTGCTGAGGGCCAGTTATGTGTATGCAGGGAACCATCTAGAAGTAAGTAGACCTTTTTTTTTTTTAATGTTCATTTATTATTGAGAGACAGAGACAGACAGAGCATGAGCATGGGAGGGGCACAGAGAGAGGGAGACACAGAACCTGAAGCAGGGTCCAGGCTGTGAGCTGTCAGCACAGAGCCTGACGAACGGCTCAAACTCACGAACTGTGAGAGCGTGACCCAAGCTGAAGTCAGACGCTTAACCGACTGAGCCACCCAGGCTCTCCATAAGTAGACCTGTCAGTATAGTCCATCATTTCATCCTCACGATGAACCTGGGAGGTACAGGTCAGTGCTCCCATTTTACGAGTGAGGAAACTGAGACTAAGGGGGGGAAGTCGTGCCCAGGTAGTGTCCAAGATCACATGGAGAGAAACTGAAAGATCTGGAATTTGGACTCTGCCCATCCACTCGACAGCTTCCCATTCTTCTAAAATCGAAGAGCCAGGGCACTACACATGCAGGAGGACCCAGCCAGTAATTAATACGTAAATCTCTGACTTCCGATGCTGCCATTATGTCACCTCCCTAAGAGCTGCATTTACGTGAAACTATGCCTTGTGTTTCCTCCCCAGCCTAAGACAACATTTAATTAGTTTGTCCTCTTGATAAGGACATGTTCTCGTAAAACTCAGAATTCTCTTTCATATTTTATCCTTCTGCCCCGGGGACAGGCACTTACATCCCTGCTCAGACAGGCAGTTTAGGGAAGTTGTGAACAGGAAGAGAGAACAGCTTGTCCATTGAACTGTCAACCGGGAACAAGAGTTATATTTGGAATTTACTGCACAGGAAAATGTCTAGCCTGCTTACAAAGCATCGGTAGAAGCTCAAAGAAAACCAGATACAACATAATCCTCTTCTTGTGCTAAATGACACCCTCATTTACATCCTTACCGTATTAATTCTCTTTGTTTCAACCTTAACTAAAGTCAGGGAAGGCCCCTCAGGCAGTGCCGTTCACATGTATTAGACAGCCCACAAATGACAAAATGCTTTCATTCCATCTGCTGATAAAAGTCCATTTGACACTAACACTAAGCTGTTATTTTTCAAATAACAATGGCAACATTTAATTAGAATTCAACCTAGCTGCTTGCTCTCACTTAACAATGTACAGTACAAGGGTGGTTCCCTGACGAAAGGAAAGATTGGCATCCAGTGTAAATGCTGTATTTTAAAAGGAGCTTCATACTAGTGGTGTCTAATTATGCATAACACTCTGCCATTAATTGCTACTATTTCAAGTGGTTTAAAGGGTCAGCTGGTCTTTAGTCCTTCCTACGATGATGGCAGGTTAGGTTAAGTCTTTGCTGGGCTATCACAATTGCTCTGCAAAGATTACTTCTAGAGACAGAGACTACAAAACCCTGCCAAATGACCGGACATACGTCTCGATCCCATTTTAACTAAAAAGATAATATAAGAAAGCATCATCGTGCCTAGCACATAGTAGGTACTTAGTAAATGGTAGCTATTCACATAATAAAGCATTTCATAAATACTTTTCATCTGATCATCATAGTCCTGAGCTGTATATTGATCAGGGAAGTTTTCTTTCCCTTCATGAACTTCTGCAGTACATCATCAATAACATTCACTCATTTGTCCATTCATGCCACACACATTCACAGAGCACCTTCTTTGTGCCAGGAGCACATTCCCCAGATAATGATCCCAAGGAAATGCTGTACATTGCATCCCCTTCTTGGAGATTCCCAGTGAACATGTTAGAGGCCCTGAGACTGTCTGCAAGGAATGCATAGATAAAGGACAGAGAAAAAGGAAGATGGATAGATGGATTAATAGAGGATAGATTTTCAATATTTTCCTTACTTGTGGAACCCTTTTTTCCATGGACACATTACCATCCTGAGACAATGGCGTTCTGAGGAACACACTTTGGGACACTGTGCACACCCACGTCCATTACACTGGGACATACCACACCTACAAGCATAGTTCCCCAAACATTATAAGCTTTCAGAGAATGAATACTCATTAAAGTTCATACTGCAGGATCTAGCTGATGCAACGTTGAGTTCAAGGTGAAATGTGAACACCAGCATTAAGACCACTCGCTCTCCAAAATCCAGTGGCCAGGCGTGTTTGTCCCTGACTGTAAATTCCACAACTGGCCTTGGAGTCTCACAGAAATGACTAAACTCCTGGCTGGTCCACCTGAGGTCGTTGCATAACCTCTCTGGGTCTCAGAGCTTCCACTGAAGGTTAACTGAGATGATGTGCAAGGCTGACCAAAGCCTGCAAATGTTTTGCTCTCACAATTGTCTCTGCCTGGGCCTAGCGATCTCACTGCCCTGGCACGTTCCTTTCACAACCCATCCCTTGACATCAAGCCGTGAAAACTCAGCCTTGCTCTTAACTAGGGGGCAGGAAAGGAGGGGATAAAAATTCCAGCAGGTGGGAGCTCAAATTTTTTTCAAGTGCCTGAACGCATGCGCTAACACAGGTACACGCACACACACATGGCTTTTTACTCTCCCCAAGCGTGAGACAAGACAAAGAAGTTACATGGCAGGAATGAAAACAAGTCCAGGGTAAATATCAGCGTCCTGTTCTTTAGGTGTCCCTCAGCCCCATGTCACCCCAACAAGGCCAAGCATCGCCCTTCGCTCCAATTCTTCTGCGTTTATGTGGAACAAATCAGCTCTTCCCAGCCTCGATTCCCAGATTTAACTGCAGGTCACCTGCTGTCCGAAGGCTTTTCCCACGGCATGGTCGTCCCCATCAACAGGCAATTACACCCACAGATAGTGACGTTTTCCTCTGCCTAATCCTTCAGCTACACAAATCCCTGAGAAAGCTGGTGTCACGTCCATAAATGTCCTCTAAGGAGGCAGCTGGGGTGTAAGACAGTATTTCCTGATTTTTGATCATTCAGATAAGACCTTCATGATTTTCACCGTAACTCATCCCATCTCTACCATCAGGCAGAATAAGCCCCCGCCAAAGACGTTAATGTCTTACTCCCCAGAACCTATGAATATGTTATCTTACACGGCAAAACAAATTCTGCAGATGTGATTACAATAAGGCTCTTAAATTAGGGAAGTTGTCCTGCAACATCCAGGTGGGCCCAATGTAATGGCAGGAGGGAGGAGAGAGGGTTGAAGTCAGAGAAGGACATGTGAAGACAGAAGCAGGCGTGAGGTGGGTGTGAGGCCTCGAGCCAAGGAAGGCGCTTCTAGAATCCGGAAAAGGCAAGGAAACACATTATCCTCTTCACAAAAACCAATTCAAAACGGATCACAGACCTAAATGTAAAATGTAAAACCACAGGATTCTTGGAAGAAAACCTAACATACGAGGACCTCACGCGTGGTGATGCCTTTTCAGAGGCAACACCAAGGACACCATCCAGGTGAGAAATAATTGGTAATCTGGACTCCAGAGCAGGCCCTTCCCTAGAGCCTCCAGATGGAATGCAGCCCTACCAACACCTTGATATGAAGCCTTCCCACCTTCAGAACTGACAGATCATGGATGTGGGTTATTATAAGCCATTTCCTTTGTGGTAATTTGTTACAGCAATAGTAGGAAACTGATACTTCATTTAATATTTTCTTTATGTATTTTTTAATTTTTATTTATTTTTTTTGAGAGAGAGAGAGAGCACGTGAGCCAGGAAGAGGCTTTTTTTAAGTTTTAAGTTTTTTAAGTTTATTTGAGAGAGACAGAGACAGTGCTAGTGGGGGAGGGGCCAAGAGAGAGGGAGAGAGAATCCCAAGCAGGCTCCACGCTGCCAGCGCAAAGCCTGATGCAGGGCTTGAACTCACAAAACCATGACATTATGACCTGAGCCAAAACGAAGAGTCAGATGCTTAACCACCTGAGCTACCCGGGCACCCCTAAAGATTTTATTTTTTAGAGAAATTTTAGATATAGAGTATAATTGAGAGGAAGGTACAGAGATTTGCCATATAACCCCCACCCCCACACATGCATAATCTACCCCATTATCCACATCACTCACCAGAATGGTACATGCGTACCAAGGATGAGCCTCCAGTGACACATTATAATCACCCAAAGTCCATAGTTTAGCTTAGGGTTCACTCTTGTTCTATGTTCTACACATTTGGACAAATGTATAAGGACATATATCCACAATGATAAGATCACACAGAGCATTTTCACTGCCCCCAAAATTCTGTCTCTGCTTGTTCATCTCTTCCCTCCCACTCCCCCACCAGCAACCACTGATCTTTTTTATTGTTTCCATAGTTTTCCTTTTTTAGAATGTCATAGAGTTGAAATCACACAGTATGTGGCCCTCTCATATTGACTTCTTTTACTTCATAGTATGTTTTTAAGTTTCCTCCGTGTCTTTTTCTGACTTGACAGCTCATTACTTTTTAATGCTAAATAACATCCCATTGTCTGCATGGACCACAGTTTATCCATTCTAAGAGGTGTATAGTGCTATCTCATCATCGTTTCAGTTTGCAGTTCCCTGAGGCCATGGGATATGGAGCATCTTTTCATCTGCTTCTTTGCCATTTGTATTTATTATTTGATGAAACCTTTGGTCCCATTTTTAAATTGAGTGGTTTGTTACCTTACTGTTGAGTGTTAAAAGAGTTCTTTGTATAATTTGGGGCACCTGGGTGGTTGAGTCGGTTAAGCAGCCAACTCTTGGTTTTGGTTCAGGTTATGATCTCACAGTTCATGAGTTCGAGCCTCTCATCGGGCTCTGCACACTGACACCACAGAGCCTGCTTGGGATTTCTTTCTTTTTCCTTTCTTTCTTTCTTTCTTTCTTTCTTTCTTTCTTTCTTTCTTTCTTTCTTTCTCTTTCTCTTTCTCTTTCTCTCTCTCTCTCTCTCTCTCTCTCTCTCTCTCTCTCCCCCTCAAAATGAATAAATAAAACAAAACAAAGAGTTCTGTGTTTATTTTGGTTAATAGTCCTTTTCAGATGCATCTTTTGCCAATATTTTCTCCCATTCTCTGGCTTTTCTTCTAATTCACTTGATATTGTTATTCAGAGAACAGAAGTTTTTAATTTTAAAGAAGTCTAGCTTATCAACTATTTCTTTTAAGGATCATGTCTTTGGTGTTGTATCTACAAAGGCATCATTGGACTCAAGGTTTTCTAGGTTTTCTCCTATGTTATGTTCTATTTAATAGTTTTGCATTTTGGGGAGCCTGGGTGGCTCAGTCGGTTGAGCATCCAACTTTGGCTCAGGTCATGATCTCACGGTTCATGAGTTTGAGCCCTGTGTCAGGCTCTGGGCTGACAGCTCGGAGCCTGGAGCCTGCTTTGGATTGTGTCTCCCTCTCTGCCCCATCCACCACTCACTCTCTCTCTCTCTCTCTCTTTCTTTTTTTCTAAATGTTTGTTTATTTTTGAGAGAGAGGGGGAGGGAGGGGCAAAGAGGAGGAGACACAGAACCTGAAGCAGGCTCCAGGCTCCGAGCTGTCAGCACAGAGCCTGATGTGGGGCTTGAACTCATGAGTTGTGAGATCATGACCTGAGCCAAAGTCAGTCACTCAACCGATCTAAAATAGAAATTAAAAAAAAATTTAATAGTTTTGCATTTTACATTTAAATCTATGACCCATTTGGAGTTAATTTTGTTAAGGGTGGAGGACCTGTGTCTAACTGAATTTTTCTGCATGTGGATGTCCTGTTGTTCCAGAACCATTTGTCAAAGAGACTATCTTTGCTCCATTGTATGGCCTTCGCTCCTTTATCACTATAGACCCACTATATTTATGTGGGTCTATTTTGGGCTCTCTATTCTGCTCCACTGGTCTATTTGTCTATTCCTTCACCAATGCCACACTGTCTTGATTACTCTAGCTTTATAGTAAGTCTTGAAGTCACAGAGCATCAATCCTCCAATTTTGTTGTTCTTCTTCAGTATTGCTGGCTATTCTGATATATTCTTTATGTAATGTTTAAATCTATGCATTTTTTAACTTACTAACTTAGCCTCATTAGCCTCATTCTAACAACAGTATCCATGGAATCAATAGCTTTGAAGTGCTTATTATACGTTTTCTAACGCACAGTAAAATAAACACACGATAATTAAATGAAAAGCATTCACCTGTGTCCCATC
The DNA here is from genome assembly GCF_046562875.1 of Panthera onca. Classification (NCBI taxonomy): domain Eukaryota; kingdom Metazoa; phylum Chordata; class Mammalia; order Carnivora; family Felidae; genus Panthera; species Panthera onca. Next base: position 13,442,034 of record NC_138342.1, read on the forward strand.
CCACCCCCAACTCCTTATACACCTACCCCAATGGAATAGCACATATGCACTCTAGAAAACTAGTGGGAAGAAACGCTCAAAACCCCCAAGATGAAAAACCAGAGTTCCACGTTTGGCGCTTCTACTGATGGACCTTAGAATGGTCACTTCAAGAGCCTTAGTCTTTAGTCTTCCCTCTGTATGAGTATTTTCTGGACCCTAGCCCTATGCTGGCCACCGGGAGCATCCAGAACAGTCCCTGATGAGCAAGGGATCACAGACCACTTGGGTTAGTGAAAGACTTCCAGTCCACGAACCCTAACTCAGCTCCTCTTACCTGAGTCCTCCAGCCTCTGCTCAGAGTCAGAGAGCTGAAGTTTAGAGCAATGAAAACCCCTCTCCCCCATCCCTCTTCTTTGCCTTGGAGCATCTATGCACCGAGCTTAGTTGACATCAAAGAGAAAAGCTGGTCAACATCTCAACCATCCCCACATTGGTCACCCTGAATCAGACTCACATAGAGATGGTGATAAATCAACCCATCTGGTGTGGCTCAATGGCAGGACCAGTAGAGTGGAAGTCCAATATCTGGCTTCAATTATGGCTCTATGTCCGGCCAGTGCTGTGATCTTAACCTCTCTGAGATTCAAATGCCTCATTTGTAAATAGGGAAAATCCTATCAGCCTCAAAGTAGTCATGTAAAGATTCAATGAAACAGCACATGCATATGTCAGGCATCAGGCCTGACACACACTGTGTTCAGTAAATGTTCATTAGGGCTGAACTGGAATCAATAACCACTTCCTACGTAGAGGTGACGGAACCCTTACAGAGATTCCTAACTTGATAACAGAGGACCAGAGCTTTATCCAGTGGCTGGTATACACTCTAGCTAGCTGTCTAAAGTGTGTGTGTGTGTGTGTGTGTGTGTGTGTGTGCGCACGCACACACACACACGTGTGCGCACTATTGTCTATTTGTATGTGGACTGGGCTTTAAGATGTTGCCAAGCGTGGTGATGTTTAAGAAGAATCTACCGGTTTTTTAACCAGACTCTCCACTTCAGTGAAGAAAGTAAACAAAAGGAATAGAGGGGTGGAAGAGCAGGGGGGAAAAGAGAGAGGAAGGCAAGGAGGGAGAAAAGAGGCAGAAAGAACAGCTGCAAGTCTCCAGTGCTGGAGGTTACTTATCGATCTTAGATCTACTCCAAGAGCTGAACCCCAGGAGGAAAAGAAAATTGAACCAAGTTTCACATGCCAGGTTTCCTCCAGTTTTCTCATCCATGGCCAACGCCTGCCCTCTTGTGGATGTTTTTCAAACTGCTTGTATTTTCTGAAAGGCAAGGAAACCCGGAAAGGGCTTACAAGGAGAAAATGTTTGTAAGCCTTCCAGGTTCTCCATTGTCTGCAAGATAACAAACCACTAGAAGAGGATCCCTCATGATCCGGCCCCGCCAGCAAAGACCACCTCCTCTCTGTGGACTCCCACACCAGCACTGTATGCTCCAAGAACAAGCTTCCATAGTTCCCCAGAAATAGTGATGATAAGAGGCCAATCTGGGAATCCAACCAGCATTCAAATCCTGATTTCTTTTCTCTTGAGCCGTATGGCTGGGCAAGACACCTGACCTCTCTAAGCCTGTTCCTCACCTGTAAAATCAGGATAATAACAGCACCTGCCTCTTGGAGTTGCTGTAGAGTTAAATGAGATAAACCATGGTGGGCATCTTAGAAATGTAATTCAAATACCCTTTAGCTGCTATTTGTAAACTCATCATTTTCTTTCTACCTCTGAGCCATTCATCTAACAAGCATTTATGATGAACTACATAGATGACAAAATAAGGCACAGTCTTTAAAGATCATGTAGTCAGGTAGAAGAAAAAGAAATATAGATGAATAATTATCATACTTTTCATTTGGTAAAGGCAGTGGTAAAGTTAAAGATAGTTTGAGTCCCCCCCCCGCCCCAAAAAAAAGCAAGCCTACAGTAAGCAATTGTAGGCATTCATTTATTTTGGGAAGTGGTCCTAGGGAGCAGGGACAGAGGTCTGGGGGCTTGGGAAGAGAGAACCAAGCAGAAAAGCAAGCTAGAACATAATGCTTCATCAAGGCAATTGGGGCTTCATCTCCCTGGGACTCTCCAAGGAGCCACAAGGACTATGCCTCAGATTGAGTGCCTGAAGGACAGAAGAAAAGACATTTCTGTACATTTCCTGCACCCATCATCTCCTGTACCCTAATGTTCGAGTTACACCTTAGGGTGTAACCTCACCCTCCTGGGTTTGCATGTGCAAACACCTGGCACATTTCTGCAGGCATCTTGAGCCTCACGGTCAGGCAAGCCCAAGGGCAGAAAGCAAAGTAGGCAGGACAGCTAGGGAAGCATGATCAGCTTGTACCTGCTCAAAGCTGGTGGCCCCAGCAAAAGCTAAAGTAAAATGCAGGCAGCCAGGTTGCAAGGCTAGACATAGAGGGGCCCGGTGATGGCACACAGTTACAGGAGCAGAAGAGGGATACCTAACACAGCACCACGCCCTCATGAAGGGGATTAGTGCTCATATAAAAAAGAGTCCAGCGAGCTTCCAGCCCCCCCACCATGAGAGGATACAATGAGAAGTCTGTGATTCTGAAGTGGGTCCTCTCCCAGCCATGCTGGCTCCCTGATCTTGGATTTCCAGCCTCCAGAGCTGTGAGCAATAAATTTCGGTTGTTTATAAGCCACCCAGATTGTGGTACTTTATTATAGCAGCCCAAGCTAAGACAGGGATGGATACTGAGCTCTGACATGCCACATTCAACTCACCACTGGGACACCCACATGCAGAGGGCCAAGAGGTCCATTGCCACTGGAGTCTGCTTGGTGAAGTTTGAACACTGGAACGTGGAGAGATAGAACAGGGTGTTGAAAGCACATGGTGTGTCAGTTTTTCTGGTGATGCCCACAGGCTGAGAACAGGGTAGGTACCAAGTCCCCAAGCAGAGTGTTAGATCATTCCCAGGAGACTAGAATCCGTTCCCAGGGTCCCTGAACACCCACCTCCAGCCTGTGACAGAGGGAAGATGTAAAGGGAGAGACGATGTCTCTGAGGAGCTTCGGAGGGCTGTGGTATTTCTCCATTCCCTTCACTCACAGAGGAGAGAGACGCAAAGGCTCATGCTTTTCTGCAAGCCAGAAATGGACTATGTGTGAAGGAGCCAGTCTCCAGCCATCTTGAAAGAATCACCGCCCAAGAGAATGGCCTAGAAGGACAGCAACCAGCACAGAAGGGAAACCTGGAAGCCCAAGGGTTATAGCTACTGGAGGAGAAAACTATGTTGAGGGTTGCTGGTCAGAGGTTGTGCTCAGAGGATCCCAGAAGGGATGCACCCAACAAAAGAACCAGCATTTAAAACTCTGCCATTATGAGAAAGAATGAAAACCTGCCATTTGCAGCAACAAGTTTTACAGTCCTGAGGGTGAAACAGGCAAATAAGTACACCAAAGGCTGCTTTTCTTTTTTGATTCTAGTTCTTATTGAGATAATTGACATATAACATTGTGTTACTTTAAAAATGTACACAGTGTTGATCTGAAACATTTATATATTGCAGCATGATTACCACCATCTCTGATAACACCTCTATCACATAATTATCCTTTCTCTTTTGTGGTGATAACACTGAAGATCTACTTTTAGCAACTTGGAAGTATATAAAATGGCATTGTCGATTATAATTATGCTGTGCATTAGAGCTCCGGAATTTATTCATGTAGCTGCAAATTGTTTAGTTGTAATTGTGGGATCCGTGTTTGAAGGAGCTGGAAAGTGGTGTGGGGCATCAATTTTTAAGTCCCTGAAACCAGAATGGCTTGTGGCTAAATAAGACAACAGCGCCGCCAACTGGACATTTTTAAAACTCCTCCCATCTGAGTTTTCTTTTCCTGCACCCAAAAGCAGGAACAGGCAACTAAAAGCCCATCACTGTGGGCTGATATGCCGGTTCATATTATGTTTGCCCCTCTGCTGTGTCTCAGCCATTGGCTACCCAAACTACAAGCCCTTTCATGGGCCTCCCTAGTCTGCTTTGGAAGATCAGATAGGAAAACCGCGAAGCCAATAAATACTACAAAAAAGTGATGTTGCAAAAGTATTTTCAAAATGCTTGGTTTCCTATTGCTCGTGAAAATAAATTGGTAAAGAAGGAAAGAAGGATGGAAGGAAGGAAATAAGGAAGGAAAGAGAAAAGAAAACAAAAGAGAAAAGAAAGGGAAAGAAAAAAGGGGTGCCTGGGTGGCTCAGTCAGTTAAGCGTCTGACTTCAGCTCAGGTCATAATCTCACGGTTCCTGAGTTCAAGCCCTGCATCGGGCTCTGTGCCAACAGCTCAGAGCCTGGAGCCCGCTTCAGATTCTGTGTCTCCCTCTCTCTTTGCCCCTCTCTCACTCATGCCCTCTCAAAAATAAAATAAAAACTTTAAAAAAAAAAAGCTAAATGACGAATAATGTCAATGTTATCTACTCTTAAAAAAGAAAGAGAGGATTAACCAAAAATCTATTTCTCCACAACAGATTAGCCCTGTTGGTGGCCCATACATCCCAATGAGGATTGTCAGAGCCTCTTGGAGGTGGTAAAGAATGGCTAGACCACTGTAGGAACAGATGAAAGAAAGGGTGTTAGTCTGGAGCACAAGTGAGGGATAAAAAGAATTCAAGTTTACTTGAATCTGATGTCCAGGCTGTTTCCCAAAAAGCAGAAGCACAGGGCCAACCCCTAAGTCTTGCCTCATATGAAACAAGAAACCAGACAGAACTGAGAGGCTGCAGTTCATCCTCCCCTGGCCCAAAGCACCTGGCTTCCTGCACCACTCTGGGTGCCATTTTGTACCACAAAGACTAAGGAAGAGAGAAAGCAAGAGGAGCTTGGCAGGTAAGGGTTCTGACACCAAGTGACATGTGGGTGTTTTCCCCACACCAAGCAATTCTCCGACACCAGCTGAGTGTCCTACGATTCAGCTCAATTCTTACACTGTCAACCTGGAGAAAACCTCACATCCACAGGGTAAAGGCTCAGTCCCACAACACTACCCACGACAGATGCCAGTCACAAGTCCAGGTTGGCATCTGTGCTTCTTGACCAACCAGCTATAGATTGGAAGTTCCCAAGGCTCTCTCTTTATGTTCAGTTAATTTGCTAGAGGGGCTCACAGAACTCAAAGAAACATTGGTTGACTATAAAAGGATATAACTCAGGGCCAGACAAATGGAAGAAATGCATAGGGCAAAGTATGGCAGAGGGGACCAGAGCTTCCATACCCTCTCCAAGGGCACCACCCTCTCCCTATCTCCACATGTTCTCCAACCCAGAAGCTTTTGGGTTTTATGGAGGCTTCACCATATAGGTATGACTGATTGAATCACTGGTCAAGGTCAGTTGATTCAACCTCCAGACCCTCCGCCCTCTCAGGGAGGGGGCGGGGCTGAAAGTTCCAACCCTCTAATCACCTGGTAGGTTCTTCTGGCAACCCCTCCCAACCCCAGGTGAGGTCCAAAAGTCACTTCATTAACAAAAGAAAACATAACTTTGTTGCTCTTATCACTTCAAAAATTCCAAGGGTTTTAGGAGCTCTGTGCCAGAAACAGGGACTAAGACCAAATATGTATTTCTTGTTCTAAGTTGCAATATCACAGCAGGGGACTGAAGCTCCCAAGCCATTACAGCAGACAAAGTTCAAGGGATAAAAAGGTTTCACAGCAACCTATACACTCTAGGAAGGGCTGTGATTTCCTCCCCTGTTGCTGGGTACTCTTCCCATTCAACAAATACCATATGGCCCTTCCAACTGTGCAGGAGATATGAAGGTGAGTTTAAAAAACAAACAAGCCAACAGCTCTATTCTTGTCTCATGGAGCTTAGAGGCTGATGGGGGACAGACATTAATCACAAGCACACAAACAAGGGTAAAACTGCAATTCTGGAAAGGACTATGAAAACTGGCAAGGTGGAATTCATCCCAATAGGGAGGGGTGCCAGGAAAGGCTTTCCCCTGGAAGTGATGCTGTGGAATGAGGAGGAAATAACTGGGCCATGGCACAGTGGGAAGACTCATGCGAAAACCCTAAAGAGCAGGAAGCCCTCCTAAACCACGTTTCCTCTTTAGCTTAGAATCAGCTGGAATTCAGAGAAGAGATGGGCTTTACTTTTTATATATAGAATTTATATATAAAAGTAAAGATGGGCTTTACTTTGTATATATAGAATTTAGCTCTATACCTTTTTGTAGGGCAACTAATGCTGTATAAAGTCTTATCACTGGGGCACCAGGCTGGCTCGGTCAGTAGAGCACACGAGCACTCTTGATGTTGGGCTCGTGAGTGCAAGCCCCACACTGGATGTAGAGCTTACCTTAAAAAAAAAATTGAATCACTTTTCAGAAAGTGAGAACTACAGAGACAAGGAAAAAGGCAGAGGGGAGAAAGGCAGAGAGGGGAGAGAGAGGAGAGGAGGGGAGGGAAGTAGGCCATGCCCCATCCACTCCCCGCCTCTTTCCATCACCCAAGCTTAGGGTGAACTTCCTTGTTTACCTGGATCAGCAATTAGTGATGTCCTTTTAGGTCAGTTATTTAACCTCCCGGAGTGAGCAACCCTTCAGTCCGAACGATACTCCTGAGGGCAAAGCTCCCAAAAAGGCTGGTGGAGTCATCTTCCCAGGTGGGAACCTCAGCTCTACCCATCAGCTGTGTGGCGGGCAAGCGGCTCTTCCTCTCTGTGCCTCAGTTCTCTCATCTGTAAAATGGGAAAATAATGGCGTCTAATGGAGTCATTGTGAGGATGAAACAAACGAAGTCAGTCCGGGAACCAGCACTTACAGAGGCTACTAGATGTCAAGTACGTGGCCAGATCATACAGCTGACTGAAGAGTGGGATGTGGTGTGTACCAAACAAACAGGGTCTGCCTTTTGCTTGTTATTGTCCAACAGACAAGAGGGACAGTAAACACATGAGGACAAATAACTAAATGATGACAAGAGGAAACCACCATCCTTCTCTGGCAAAGGCAGAGTCCAGTGGTGAAGACTCATCTCACTTGTATAAACTTTTTAATGTTTTAAGTTTATTTATTTATTCTGAGGGAGAGAGGGAGAGAGAGAGAGCAGGGGAGGAACAGAGAGAGAGGAAGAGAGAGAATCCGAAGCCGACTCCACACTGATAGTGCCTAGCCCATTGCAGGGCTCGAACTCACGAACCCTTGAGATCATGACCTGAGCTGAGATCAAGGGCGGAACCTTAACCGACTGAGCCACCCAGATGCCCCTCACTTGTATAAACTTAAGGCATGGCCTACAATCCAGAGATGTCTCACCACTGATATTTTGGCCTATTTCTTTCCAGTCTTTCCCGCCTACCTGTATGTAGTATTTTACTGAATCTAAAACACTGTTGGTTTTAACTGATGCCATTACTTTATGGGCACTAAGAACACTACCAGTTAGTTAAACTATCATCAATTGTAAGACACACTGGTTTCAGCAACAGTGAAATAGACAACGGGTCTTCACATTGGCAAAATATGGTACAATGTGTTCTGATATAACTGGGGTCACAACATTTTATACCATGACATATACCACGCATCCTGCCTTTCATTTGGCATGACACGATTAAGATTTTTCTCATGGCACTAAGAATTATTTGAAAATGTGATCTTTAATAATGGCAACAATGATAAATTACACGTGTTATTAGCACAACTAAATTTATACTGATTCCCTGGCTTATTTGTAGTCTGGTGGCTGAGAACACAGACTCTGTAGACTGAATGCCTATTCAAATCCTACCTCTCACTACTTCCTGTGTGACTTTGGGCAACTCACTTCTCTCTCGGCCTCACACTTCTCGACTGTAAGGGAGACATAAAAGTAAGAGTTTCTCGTCAGAGTTGTGAAGACTGGTTAATGCTTGTAAAGCAGTGCCTACACAGTATAGAAAGCACTCAATATTTCGGCTCATGTCATGATCCCGGGGTCGTGGGATCCAGCCCTGAGTGGCTGAGCATGGAGCCTGCTTAAGATTCTCTCTTTCTCTGTCTCCCTCCCTCCCTCTCTCTCTCTCTCCCCCACCTCCACCCGCCCCTCTCCCCCTGCCCCTCTTCCGCACTGTCTAAAATAAAATAAAATAATTTTAATTTTAAAAAAAGAAAGTGCTCAATAAGTGTTAGCAGTGGTGATTATTTAACAATACTCTGGGTCTTCTGAGTTGTTTCGAGGATTTTGGTAAATAATGATGCAGGAATTAAAATATTTGTTATAAGGGTCGCCTGGGTGGCTCAGTTGGTTAAGCGTCCAACTTGATTTCAGCTTGGGTCTTGATCTCAGGGTTATAAGTTCAAGCCCCACTTTGGGCTCCACGCTGGGTGTAAAGCCTACTTAAAAAAAAAAAAAAAAAGCTCAAATAAAACAAAGTTTGGAAGAAATGTATTTGTTACAAATTTTTGCCCTTGTTTCTGCTCAAATGCTTGTTTGCCATAGCATTTAAGATACGGCATTACTAGGTCAAATGCTATAAAGTTTATTCTTATTTTTTTTTAATGTTTATTTATTTTTAATAGAGAAAGACAGAGTGCAAGCCGGGGAGGGGTAGAGAGAGAGGGAGACACAGAATCCGAAGCAGGCTCCAGGCTCCGAGCTGTCAGCACAGAGCCTGATGTGGGGCTCAGGCCCACGAACCACGAGATTATGACCTGAGCCAAAGTCAGACACTCAACCAAATGAGCCACCCAGGCGTCTCTGGTATGAAGTTTTGTTTTTTAATTTTTTTTTTTAACATTTATTTATTTTTGAGACAGAGAGAGAGCATGAACAGGGGAGGGTCAGAGAAAGAGGGAGACACAGAATCTGAAACAGGCTCCAGGCTCTGAGCTGTCAGCACAGAGCCCGACGCGGGGCTCGAACTCACGGACCGCGAGATCATGACCTGAGCCGAAGTCGGACGCTTAACCGACTGAGCCACCCAGGCGCCCCTCTGGTATGAAGTTTTAATAATACTGAGAGAGACCATCCAATTACTCTCCCAAAAAATTCTATTTGGCTCTCCTCCTAGCAGGGTTCAAAAAGACACATCACCAAATGCATTAAAAAATCATCACTTGTTTGTTAACTACTATTTCTACCATCTCACTGTGTCACTTTTCAGCTCTTAGATAACCAGTGAGGTGGACTACTTTCACTTTTCTCTTTTTCAGATTTCCAGTCCAAATTACTTTATCCAGAGATAAAATAATTTGCAAAAATTTTAGTAGGAAATTCTACCTGAAAATAGAGCAAACATGTATCCAGGAAACTGAGGCAGAGGCCAGAAAGTGACTGGCTTAACTCAGGTATTCCCCAAGACACACAGAGGCTCTCTCAGCATGAGAACATTCTAGAAGTCGGGGCACCTGAGTGACTCAGTTAAATTCAGGTCATGATCTCACAGTTCATGAGTTTGAGCCCCACATTGGGCTCTCTGCTTTGGATCCTCTGTCCCTATCTCTCTCTGCCCCTCCCCTGCTCATGCTCGCTTTCTCTCTCTGTCTCTCAAAAATAATAAACATCTTTTTAAAAGAACATTCTAGAAGCACACCAGATTTTTACCCACAATCCCCTGTGCAGAGACTGGTCCAAAGCCCAAAGACAGCAGAAGCCTCTGGCTGATAGGATTCTCTTACTTTCTTACATGCTTCCTTTAGTCTCCATGGAGGGTTCCCCCCTTCTCTCCCTAAAATGTGCCAAATGGTGTTTATTTCAATCCAAGTGATACAGTGTCACAGTGGAAATTGACCTGTGGGAAAACATTAGGACTCCATCCCAATTTTCTTCCACAGACTGAGACCCGGGAGTGGAACCTTCCAAGCCCCACAGAGGCTCTGAGTGGCACTGAGAGAGCAACACATGCCTGTGGTTTCCCTGGCCACGTCACTTCAACCTCCACGTGTTCCAGGATTTTTGAACAGCCGTGACTTCCCAGGTCCTGAGCTGAGCGGTTAGCCACGGGCTGCGCTCACACTGGGAGGGCCTCTTCACAGACTGGTCCAGCCCCCACACGGGTGTCCAGGAGGGTGGGTGGTGACATAGCTACCACCTTCCTCGACAAGTGGATTAGAGGCGAATTCAAGATGCACAAGTCAAAACGTACTCTTTCCCAGGATAGGCCCATCATTTTCTCCTAAAGTACAATAATGCAAATGAATAATAAGTATGCATTATCTCACTGAATATCCACAGCTACTCTACTCCTTTTCCTTTTTTTTTTTTTTTTAATGTTTGTTTATTTTTGAGAGAGACAGAGTGTGAGCAACAGAGGGGCAGAGAGAGAGGGAGACACAGAATGTGAAGCAGGCTCCAGACTGTGAGCCTGTCAGCACAGAGCCCCACGCAGAGCCCGAACTTTCGAGCCACGAGATCATGACCTGAACGGAAGTACAACTCTTAACCAACTGAGCGATCCGGGAACAGCTATTTCTTACGGCAGACCTTATTGTTCCCATTTACAGGTAAAGAACACCAGCCAGCCAACAGAAACTACTCAAACGGTGGGGATCTAATAAAGAGAATGGGCTATATGGGAGATAGAAAAACCAGAATCTAAACAGGGGATGATGAGGTGACCCAAAGATTAGCAACACCCGCCACCCCAGGGCTGAGAGTCAGAGGGCAGAACCCCAGGGGTTGGCTCCACAAAGGGAGGGGCTGGGGCTATGGAGGAGACACAGCCATGGCCAAAGATGTTATTGCCCCAGAGATGCCACATGACTCAGGGAGGGGGGAATAGGGATACTGTGGTTTCTCCCTTCCTCTGCCCTCCAGTCAGCCACCAGGGCCCTCACTGCCAAAACCTACAGGAAGTTGGCTGTCGAAGGAGCCTGGGAAATGTAGTTCCCTGCTGTGCAGAGCAGGACAGAGAAAGGCAAGGAGTGGATCTTAGAAAAGAGGCCAGTTACCCACCCAATGTGCGTGGTCCACCACTACTATGTGTCAGGGCCAAGTACGGAAACGAGGTGCACTTCAGTCCACCACCCAGAAGCCTGGGAGAAACAACAGGGAGAGGAGAAGCGCACAGACTGGCAGATGGCAGAAATGAGGTGGTTTAAAAACCCTGGCTGCGGGAGGAAGAAAGGACAGTCTGACTTCCCCAACCAGAGTATCCTATAAATAACCAGGTGAGGAGCTATAGACACATGGCTCCATCACTTACAAGGAGCATGCGAGTGAGTGAACATCTCCAAGCCTGTGTTTCATCTACTCATTCAAACATTTCCTGAACACTGAGGATGCAAAATGGAAAAATGATACTTCGGGGGTTAAGGGGAACCTAACCTTCATCCCTACTCTCCACTATGTTCCCCACCAGTCAAGAACACACAAAAGGAGACCAAGGGCAGGTGGTGTTATAAATTAGTTCTTCGGGGGCAAAGGAGAGGGCGGGGCAGTGGGAGACCCACACTGCCCAAAGCCCATGCGGTAACCCAGCCCCCGGCCCGTGCGGTACAGCCAGTCTTTATGCCAGTCTCCACAACCAAATATGTCCTTCCTCCTCCTCCTGTGACAAGTAGCAAGTGGGAACCCCAAGAGGGGAGAAGATGTGTTCCCACAAAATTAGTCTTATTCTGGAGGATGAAGGTATGGACTCTTCAAGGCTTCTTGAGGAAGAAGAGCCAAGAAGGTGTGTGAAGCACCAGGCACAAAGCAGATGGTCCGTGCATGGCACTTATTACCAGCAGCAAACTCTGGGAGCACAATGTCAACGGGAAAATTCAATCAGCAGTTAGTATGCCCCACCCCGTCCATCTACTGAGCCATCCCACAGACTTCAGTACAAATTCTGGCTTCCCTCTACATGGTTTCTCTCTATGTGGTTTGGGGAAATTACTTCATCTCTCATGACCGTTAGATTCCTCACAAGTAAAATGGGACTATCACCTACCTCGTTTGGGGTCTTGGTCGAGATTCCCTAAAAAATGGTGGGATGCAAAAGCTTATGTGCTGACAGCACCAAAATTAGATACTTTGTGCTTCAGGGGTGCTTGGGTGGCTCAGTCGGTTAAGCGTCCGACTTCGGTTCAGGTCATGATCTCACAGTTTGTGGGTTCAAGCCCCACATCGGCTCTCTGCTGACAGCTCAGAGCCTGGAGCCTGCTTCACATTCTTTGTCTCTCTCTCTCTGCCCCTCCCCCACTAGTGGTCTTTCTTTCTCTCAAAAATAAATAAGCATCAAAAAAATATTTAAAAAAAAGAAACTTTGTACTGCAAAGGATACCACTGATAAAGTGAAAAAACATAGAATGTGAGAACATTTTTACAAGTCATATACCTGATAAAGAACTTGTACTGGAATATATAAAGAACTATCAGAACTCAACAATAAAAATGAATAACACAAATTAAAAATGGGAAAAGGATCTGAGCAGACATTTCATCAAAGAAGCTATGCAAATGGCCAAATGGAATCATCATAGCCTGCTGGTGGGAATGTCAATGGTACAGCCACTTTGGAAAATAATCAAGCAATTCCTAAACAGTTAAATATAGAGTTACCATATGAGATCCAGCTGTTTTATACCTAGCCATATACCCAAGAGCAATAAAAACATATATTCACACAAAAACTGGTACACCAATATTCATAGTAGCATAATTCACAATAGCCAAAAAGTAGAAGCAACTCAAGTGTCTATCAATCGATGAATGGATAAATAAAATGTGACATATGCATACAATGGAAATTTGGTAATAAAAAATGAAATACTGATGCATGCTACAACATGGATCAATCCTGAAAACAAGTGAACATAAGCCTGTCCCAAAAGACCACACATTGTACGACTTCATTTATATGAAGTGTCCAGAAAAAAAAATTAATAGAGACAGGAAGCATACTAGTGCTTATCTAAGGCTGTGGGAGACGAACAATTTTCAGGGCAATGACTAAGGGGTGTGGGTTTTCTTTTTGGCATAATGAAAATGTTCTAGCGTTGATCACGGTGATGTTGTGCAACTCTACAAATATACTAAAAGCCATTGAGTTGCACGCTTTAAATGGGTAAATTGTAGGGTGTGAGTTACAGCTCAGTAAATTCTGTATACTGAAGGGGACGGGAGGGGAGGGGAGAGGAGGGGAGGGGAGGGGAGGGGAGGGGAGGGAAGAGGAGGGGAGGGGAGGGGAGGGGAGGGAAGAGGAGGGGAGGGGAGGGGAGGGGAGGGGAGGGAAGGGGAGGGGAGGGGAGGGGAGGGAAGGGGAGGGGAGGGGAGGGGAGAAAGAAATCCCATAACAGTGGTAGCTCCCTAAAGAAAAGAGTTTATGTGCTAACACCTTCTTTTGGGGTCGATGCAATCTCAGGAAGCAGGAATGAGAAGTAAAGGGAGAAAGGCAGGAAAAGAAAAAGAACACATTCTAGGCAGTGCATTCCTGAACTGATCGCAGCTTGCTAACAAGTGCAGCTGGTCTCTCAGTCTTGCAAGAGTCTTCAGAGGGGCCAAATGAATTACTGCATCTCAGAAAAGTCCATCCAAGGGAGTAGGAGGCTCCCTCCAGGCTCCTCCCCACTCCAACAGGATGGTAACTTGTTCCCTTCGGAGCGCATCACCAGGCCTCTCCATGTGGCCGCTGGGGAAGCCTAGCCCTTGGGGGTCCCACTGGTCAGTGTGCAGGATGTCATCTCTGCCAGGCGGTGCGGACAAGGGGTAGCAGCAGCAGGGGCAGCGGGGGCTGGCTCCAGAACTGCAGGGACCACAAGCTACGTAGGGCTGCTCTCTCTGGGCAGAAAGTCATGCAGGTGTATCTGGGGGAAGCATGTAGACCAAGGCACCAAAACCAAGGGTTACTGCAAAAATCAAATGAAAACACATTCCAAGTTCCTGGCACGCAGGAAAGAAAGGATAGCTCTTTGTGCTCCAGTTTCTCTCCCAAAACGACTTTAAATGCCTCTGAGGGCAGATCTCATGCACCTTGGTAATATGCACAGCATTTTGCAAATCATAATAGGTCAGTAAATATTTGCCAATTAACTGCACGTTTTCAACCTGGCCCTGAAAAAGTGTTTAATAGCTGATTGCACTACTGAATGATGCACTCCTAGAGAGTAACATTATTGTTTTCCCATCATAGTTCAACAAAGAGACTAATTTATTTTTTTTAATGTTTATTTACTGTTGAGAGAGAGAGAGAGACAGAGAACACGAGAGTGGGAGAGAGGCAGAGGGAGACAGGACCCTAAGTAGGCTCTGTGCTATCAGCACAGAGCCCAATGTGGGGCTTGAACTCATGAACTGTGAGGCCAAGACTCAAGCTGAAGTCAGATGCTTAATCGACTGAGCCACCCAGGCGCCCAAAGAGACTGATTTCTTTAATACTTTCTGAACACTTCTATGCCCAGTCCCTTTGCATGAATTCACCTCCTTAATCCTTGGAGATCATTGCCATTATGCTTCCATTTCTCATTTGATTGAGACAGAGAGATTAAGGGATCTGCCAGAGGGTCTCCAGCAAGTAAGTGGAAGCACCGTGTTCAAATGCAGTCATTCTGACTCAGAGTCCTTATACTTAACCATTACTCTATAGCTTCCGGGTGTGTGTCACACTCCAGCTGAAAGTTCCCAAGAAAGATCCTCATCTATGTAATGGAGCAGACCACAATGGGCTCCTTCCCAGTGCTCTGCAGCCCAGTGACATGCAGCTCTGACGATTGCCAGAAGCTTTGTACACCCTGGCAATGTAAGGGCTGACCTCCAAGCCGCTGAGAGCCCATCTGGAGAGAGCAGAAGCTTCAGGCAAGAGCGTGTCAGGAAATGAGCACAAGGAACAAGCATTCTTCAGCCAGCCCAGGTTAAGGGAACCTGAAAATTCAAGAAGTCACACTGAAGATTTTATAGGTCAGATCAGTTCCCTGGGAAAGGATTTTAGCAACAGAGTGTATCTCTGAGAATAAAGCAGATCCAAAAGCCTGCTAGATTTTTTCAGATTCTGTTCAGGGACAAAGTTTAGAAGACTCCAACAAAGTATTCTACACTGAGTTAAAGCTGTCTGTACACCAGTTCCTTTCCTCCCCTGCTCTCTCACCCCCCCACTGCTGTCCTGAAACTGCCCGGCAGCATTAGCAGTGGCAGCCCACAGCGAAGTCCTTCACCTTACCTGACTTCTCAACAGTGCTCGACATCACTGTTCATCCGTTCCTCCTCAATATGCTTTCTTCCCTTTACTCCTAGGGACACCGCATTCTTAGTTTTCCTACTACCTTGTTGGTTGTTCCTTCTCAATGTCCCCGGTTGATTGCCTGTTCTTCCCAATCTCTCAGTTTTAGAACACTTGGTCCTTGGTCTTCTCTGCAACACATTTAATGTATTGCTATTGTCAGTCCATTCAGGCTACTGGATCAAACTAGCACAGACTGAGTGGCTTATAAACAACAGAAATGTATTTAACAGTTGTAGAGGCTGGAAGTCTGAGATCAAGGTGCTGGTATATTCAGGATTTGGTGAGAACCTTCTTCTGGACTGCAGAACACTGACTTCTCATTGTATTTTCACATGGCAGAGAGCAGAGCCAAGAAGTAAGCTTTTTCATGACTCTCACAAGAGAACTAATCCTGCGGGCTCCACTCTGATGACCTTATCTCCTGGTGATTATCTGCCAAAGGCCCCACCTCCTAACATCATCACACTGGCAGGGGTAGAACCTCAACATATGAATTGGGCATGGGGGAGACACAAACACCAGTCCATAATAGCCAGTTACCGTGTGTTGATTCTCTGCTCCAAAGTCCTATTTTATTGCCTATTCTGCTCTAATAAGGATGAGCCTTGTAAGCATTTCTCCTGCAGGGCTAACATGATGTTAAGTTTGCCAGTAGAGGGTGCTGGAGAGACACTACCAAGAGGAAGGGGCTTCTCTTCCTGGTTCTGGTTTGTTTCCATATTGCTTCTGCCTCATGACCACCATGTGCATGCAAGGGACATCCAGCAACACTCCCATGGATGGCTTCCATCCATGAGTTTCAGCAGCTCTCAATGGTCAGAATCCCCAGTGAATCTCAAAAGTGACCCAGTGGGGGTGCTTCCTGGCCTCAGTCTACCTGTACCTTGGTGGGGTATTTCCTGCTTCCTCAGTGACCATAGACCAGCACTGGCCCCAGGAAACCCAGCAAATTTCTATGCCACCCAATGAGCCACTACCAAACCTTCTCCAAGGAGGTCCAGATGCCAGCCTTGGGGAGGGGTCTGCCTTCCAAATTTGTCCTCCCCTAGTCCAAGGTTCAGAGTTCTCTTTAGCCCTTTATACTTAATCCTTTGTTATTCATGAATTCTTTACCTTAAATTTGCCCTGTTCACATCACTGTAATTTTTAGCTCCTAGATCATGACTGACATGCCCTTGGTGATCTTATCGATCTATTCTCACAATTTCAAATGCCAACTCTATGCCCACAACCTCCAGCTCTCTCTCTCTCTTGAACTCAACTCAAAATACATCTGCCCACTGAATATCTGCACTGGGACATTAATAGAGCAAATCTGTTTGTCCAAATGACATTCCTGATACCCCACCATAGCTTGCTGTACCCACAGCCTTCTCTACCATATTGATAAACAACCCAATCTTCCCTTCCACTCACATCAATGACTTATGGGAATCATCACTGACTCCTCCCTGTCTCACCCTCACATTAAATCAGCCTGTTAACTCTACCTTTAAAATATATGTTATTGGGGCACCAGGGTGGCTCAGTCAGTTAAGCTTCCAAATCTTGGTTTTAGCTCAGATCATGATCTCACAGTTCGTGGGATCAAGCCCCATGTCGGGCTCTGTGCTAACAGCGTGGACCCTGCTTGGGATACTCTCTCCCTCTCCCTCTGCCCCTCCCCCACTCGTGCTTGCTCTCTCTAAAAGTAAACTTTAAAAATATATATAAATAAAATAATGCTGTTAACTAAACATGTTATATATAATAAATATATGCATAATAAATAGCATAAATAATTAACAGCATAAATAATATATGCTATTATTTAACTTGCTTCTTACCATACCACTGCCTCCTTGCCTGGATTGTTACAATAGCCTCAGTATATACTCAACACAACAGTCAGAGCAACCTTTTAAAACACATCGTATCACTTCTTTGCTCAAAATCCTAGCAATGGCTGCAAAAAGTCAAAGCCAAAGTCCTTAAAATGGACCACCCTACATTTGCCATTTTCAAACCGCCCACCAAGGCACCCCAGGACAGCACATTGCATTCACAGGGGCACCACAAGATAGTTTCCATTTTCTAGGTTAACATGGCAATATCTGACAGATACTGTCACTAAGACAGTAAGGACACCACGAACCTAGAAAGTTTGGGAATCTGTGCCCCATATGATCATGTCTCTGGTCTCATCTACAGCTGCTCTTCACGCTTCCTACCACTCGACTCCGCCACCAAAGCTTCCTCGGCCATGCCTCATACACTCCTGCCTCGGGGCCTTTGCACTGCCTGTTCCACTCACCTAAGACACTGTTACTTCTAAGAAGTAGGAAACACACCTAAAGAAGGAGTGGCTAACTTCTGCACCTCCTTTAAGATTTGCTCAGGGGCATCTGAGTGGCTCAGTTAGTTGAGCATCCATCAGACTTCAGCTTAGGTCATGATCTCACAGTTTGTGTTTGACCCCACATCAAGCTCTCTGCTGTCAACGCAGAGCCCACTTTGTGCCCCGCCCCCTGTATCTCCCCCACTCATACACTCTCTCTCAAATATAAATATTTGGGGCACATGGGTGGCTCAGTCAGTTAAGCATCCAACTCTTGATTTCAGCTCAGGTCATGATCTCACGGTTCGTGAGTTTGAGCCCCATGTCTGGCTATGTGCTGAGAGCACAGAGGCTGCTTGGAATTCTCTCTCCCTCTCTCTCTGTCTCTCCCCTGCTCTTTCTCTCTCTGAAAAATAAATAAAAAACAAACATTTAAAAAAAATAAACATTCTAAAAAATTTTTTAAAAAGATTTGCTCAAATGCTCCTAACACGAGGTCCTCACTCACTGTCTGCCTTAGTCAGCTCTGGCTGGGTACCACTGACTGGGTAGCCTAATCAACAGTTTACTTTCTGGAGGCTTGAAGTCCAAGAACAAGGTGCCAGCTAATTAGGTTTCTGCTAAGGACTCTTCCTCTTTTGCAGACAGCCACATTCTTGCTATATCAACTGTAGAGCATAGGGCAGGCTGCCCCAAGATGGGCCACTTTAGCATAAAGATTATTTTGACTTGGAAGTAATTAAAACCCAGAAGATGCAGGAAAAACTCTGCCTCCCCTACAATTGCCTGCATTTACATTAGAAAGGAAAGCCTGTAACAGAGCTATTAACAGACTCCCCTTTACCTAAGGAACTTACCTGGATAATAGGGTAACCTTGTTTTTCCAAACATCTTTCACCTCCCTGTTAATGAGCTTCTTCCCTTGTATCCTCAGACCCTCCCCCTCTCCTTAGCTCCTATGAGCTCTACGTTGCTTCATTATCTTCAGAATTTCCTGCCTGTGTGGATTCCCCATATTTACACCCCTTAAATTTTACTTTCTCTTGTTAATGTCTCATGTCAATTTGATTCTAAGTTCAGCTCTAGAAGGACCATAGGGCAGAGGAAGGTGTTCCTCCCTGACAATTCTTCCGGCCTTTCCTCAAAGCATGTGCCCAGAGAGAGCTCTCTGGTGTCTCTTCTCATAAGGACACTGATCATATGGGAGCTGGGCTCCCCCAGATCAGTGATTCCCCCTGAGAGTTTCTTCTCTCATTTAACTTTGATTACTTGTTTAGAGCCCATCTCCAATTACAGCCACATTGGGGGTTAGGGCTTCAACACAGGCATTTGGGGACACACACATTCAGTCCATAACACCACCCTATCTGAAACTGCAACCCCCTCCCTCCCTAACACGCCTCTACCCCCTCACCTTGTTCTTTTGTCCCACAGGTCGTATCTTTCAGACTCTAGTACACTGTTCAATGTATAGAAGAAACTGTGAGAGCAAAGGTCTTTGTGTACTTAATTCACATGTATCATAGATCAGAGCCTATTACATAATAGGTTCTCAGAAATTACTTGTTGAAGATAAACACATGGGAGAAGGAAAAAGAGAGAGCTAGGGAAACCACAAGAGACTCTTAATGATACAGAACAGAGTGTTGATGGAGGGAGATGAGTGGGGGGTGGGCCAAACGGGTGATGGGCAGTAAGGAGCACACTTGTGATGAGCACTGGATGTTGTATGTAAGTGATGAATCAATGAATTCTACTCCTGAAACCAATATTGCCCTGGATGTTAACTAACTAGAATTTAAATAAAAATTTGAAAAGGAAAAAAAATTTCTTGTTGAACGATTAGCTAAAGAATGAGAGAAAATATCCCCTCTTCCTCAACCCCTTGTTCCTTCTTATCTCCTTGCACATCACTAAGGAAAGAAAAAGAAACATGCCTAAATAATCAGTCCTAAGGTCTGGCTGCCAAGTGGAATGAAACTAACTCTACCATCCAAGAGTCACTTAACTTGCAGGACTGTTTCTTCACCTGAAGAACAGAGACTGTCCGTCTAGGTATTACCAGGAAAATGGATGTGCAATACCGTGTGCCGTGCGTATTGTAAACAGATGCAAAAACAAAATCTTATGGCTCACAGTTCTGGAGCCTGGAAATCCGAGATCAGGGTGCTGACGTGGTCAGGTAAGGGCCCTCTTCCAGGTCACAGACTTGTGTCTCAGAGCTTAAAACGGCACTAATCCCGTACTTAAGGGCTCAGCCTCCAAAGGCCCACCTTCTAATACCTTCACATTGGGCATCGGGATTTCAACATATGAATTTGGGGAGGAGAGGGAGAGGACACAAAGGTGAAGACCCTAACATTGGGTGACTTTGAACAAATCAGTCCTACTTTTCTGAGCCCCCATCTTCTTTCCTGTAGAACTTGGATAATATCATCTTAAAGTTGTCTGGGGATCAAGAATATCCTGTCCCCTTCAAAGGTCCTTCAATGGGGTGCCTAAGAGGCTCAGTCAGTTAAGCGTCAGACTCTTGATTTCAGCTCGGGTCATGATCCCAGGGTTGCAGGATCAAACCCTGCATCAGGCTCTACACTAAGTGTGGAGCCTGCTTAAGATTCTCTCTCTCCCGCCTTCTGCCCCTCTCTCCTGCTTGCACACTCTAAAATGAAATAAAATAAAATAAGTCTTAAAAAAAAGAAAAAAAAAGAGCAGAGAGGAGCCAAGATGGTGGAATAGCATGGAAGTTTATGTGTCTCGTGTCCATGAAATACGACCAGACCAACACTAAACCATCCTGCACACCGAGAAAACTGATCTGAGGATTAACACAACAATCTTCCCAACGTGAACCACAGAATTCAGCAGGTACGCGGCGCAGAGAGGTGAACCAGGGGAGAGAGAAGATGCGGAGAGCAGGGAACACTTTTGCGTGCAAAGAGAAGACAGAGACGATGGGGAGAAAGACAGGAAAAGCGCCCCCCCCCCCAAAATCAGCTGGAGAGAAAGTGGAAAAGTGGAACAGCCACAGGGACTGAACTAAAAAGGGAGGAGAAAGGAGAGGTTTAAATTCCGTGAAGACTATAAACAGCGGGAGGGCAGAGTCTGAAACTCCACAGCTCGATACCTGGCATCGCTCTGGTGGGAAGGGAGAATCCCCAGAAGCAGAGTGGAGTCCGGGGCTCTTCAAGCCACACGGGGAGAGCTGGTTCCCCTGCTGGGAGGACACCTGGTAGAGGTTGTGTGGCTTCCACAAAGGCAAGGCCCCAGTGGACCCAGGAGAACAGCCGTTATTAGCTGGTGCTGGAACAAGGTTGTTAAGGGTGAAGCCTGGTGCCAGATGAGTTTTGATTTTCCATAATGCCTGAAATACTGCTGCTACACAATCACATGAACTTTTTCTGGGGTGGGCTGGCACCCAGTCGCAGTCCCTGGGCATCGGCAGCAGCACGGTCCTGAGAATATTCCTGGCTGCAGTGCACACCCGGCCGTTGCTCAGTGAGACCCTCCCACAGAGGGGCGGAGCCGGTGAAAGCGCCGTCCCTCAGAAATAAGGGGTCGGGAAAAACAGCCGCATTTGAGATAAAACTCAGGAGGGAGGTGCTGCCTGGGGCTTGGTCACTGACCATGTAAAAGCGGGGAGCGGACAGAAGATGAAAACAAAGGATGGGTACACGATTACTGATCGGAGAGAACAGAGTTCTGATACTAGAGACTGGGTACGTGGGTGACGCCATTTTCACCGCTCCCGCGCATGTGCATACGCACCTACAAGCACCACAACGACCCACCCCAGTAAGCTAAGCAGCGCCATCTAGTGGAGAACGGAGCCATTACACCAAGTCCCGCCCAACTGGGCCAACCTGGCTCTTCAGGAACACAGGTCTCTTCATCTGCTTAGTTTATGGACTATAAAGCATTTCATAGTTTGATTTCTAGGGAAAGATGAAGTAATTGCACTTGTATTTCAACCTGTTCGCCGGTGCATCTACGCAATTTCTTTTTTTTTTTTTTTAAATTCATCTTTATTTTCAATTTTTATTAAAAATATTTTTAATTTTCTTCTACTGTACTTTTTACCTTTGTGTAAATTTTTTCAAATTCTATTTTACTTCCATCATTTCATTTTATTCTACTTCAGTGTGATCATCTTTTCAAATTTTCAAATGATTTTTTTCTTTTTTTCTCTAATCTATAAAGCCCCTTTCAACACCAAGACCAAAACACACCTAGGATCCACCATCATTTATTCAATTCTTTGTGAGTGTGTGTTTTTAATTTTTTAATTTTAATATTTTTTTTAATTTTAACATTTTCTTAATTTTAGTTTTTTTTACCTAGTTAATTCCTTTTCTCCCTTCAAAATGATAAAACGAAGGAATTCACCCCAAAAGAAAGAGCAGGAAGAATCAACAGCCAGGAACTTAACCAACACAGATACAAGCAAGATGTCTGACCTAGAATTTAGAATCACGATAATAAGAATACTAACTGGAGTTGAAAATAGATTAGAACACCTTTCTGCAGAGATAAAAGAAGTAAAAGCTAGTCAGGATGAAACAATAAATGTTATAACTGACCTGCAATCTCGAAAGGATGCCACGGTGGCTAGGATGGATGAGGCAGAACAGGGAATCAGCGATATAGAGGGCAAACTTACAGAGAATAATGAAGCAGACAAAAGGACGGAGATGAAGGCAAAAGAGCATGATTTAAAAATTAAAGAAATCAGTGATTCATTAAAGAGGAACAACATCAGAATTATAGGGGTCCCAGAAGAGGAAGAAAGAGAAATAGGGGTAGAAGGGATATGTGAGCAAATCATAGCAGAAAACTTTCCTAACCTGGGGAAAGATACAAACATGAAAATCCAGGAAGCACAGAGGACTCCCATTAGATTCAACAAAAACCGACCATCAACAAGGCATATCATAGTCAAATTCACAAAATACTCAGGAGAGAATCATGAAAGCAGCAAGGGAAAAAAAGTCCTTATCCTACAAGGGAAGACAGATCAGGTTTGCAGCAAACCTATCTACAGAAACGTGGCAGGCCAAAAAGGAGTGGCAGGATATTTTCAATGTGCTGAATCAGAAAAATATGTAGCCAAGAATTCTTTATCCAGCAAGGCTGTCATTCAGAATAGAAGGAGAGATAAAAAGTTTCCCAGACAAACAAAAATTAAAGGACTTTGTGACCACTAACCCAGCCCTGCAAGAAATTTTAAGGGGGACCCTCTTAAGAGACGAAAGATGGAAAAAAAAACAAAACAAAACAAAACAAAACAAAAAAACAAATAAATAAAGACCAAAGGCAACAAAGACTAGAAAGGACCAGAGAACACCACCAGAAACTCCAACTCTACAAGCAACATAATGGCAATAAATTCATATCTTTCAGTACTCACTCTAAACATCAATGGACTCAATGCTCCAATCAAAAGACAAGGTAACAGAATGGATAAGAAAATAAGATCCATCTATATGTTGTTTACAAGAGACCCACTTTAGACCTAAAGACACCTTCAGATTGAAAGTAAGGGGATGGAGAACCATCTATCATGCTAATGGTCAACAAAAGAAAGCTGAAGTAGCCATACTGATATCAGACAATCTAGACTTTAAAATAAAGACTGTATCAAGAGATGCAGAAGGGCATTATATCATAGTCAAGGGGTCTATCCACCAAGATCTAACAATTGTAAACATTTATGTGCCAAATGTGGAAACACCCAAATATATAAATCAATTAATCACAAACATAAAGAAATTCATTGATAATAATACCATAATACTAGGGGACTTCAACACCCCACTTACAACAATGAACAGATCATCTATTCAAAAAAATCAACAAGGAAACAATGGCTTTGAATGACACACTGGACTAGATGGACTTAGCAGATATATTAAGAACATTTCATCCTAAAGCAGAGGAATAGACATTCTTCTCCAGTGCACAATGAACATTCTCCAGAACAGACCACATACTGGGACACAAATCAGCCCTCAACAAGTACAAAAAGATCGAGATCATACTGTGCATATTTTCAGACCACAGCACCACGAAACTCAAAATCAACCACAAGAAAAAATTTGGAAAGGTAACAAATACTTGGAGACTAAATAACATCCTACTAAAGAATGAATGAGCTAACCAAGAAGTTAAAGAAGGACTTAAAAAGTTCATGGAAGCTAATGAAAATGATAACACCACAACCCAAAACTTCTGGGAGGCAGCAAAGGCGGTCATAAGAGGAAAGTATATAGCAATCCAGGCCTTCCTAAAGAAGGAAGAAAGATCTCAAATACACAACCTAACCTTACACCTTCAAGAACTGGAAAAAGAACACCAAGTAAAACCCAAAACCAGCAGAAGACAGGAAATAATAAAGATTAGAGCAGAAATCAATGCTATCGAAACCAAAAAAACAGAACAGATCAATGAAGCCAGAAGCTGGTTCTTTGAAAGAATTAACAAAATTGATAAACCACTAGCCACTTTGGTGAAAAAGAAAAAGAAAAAGAAAAAGAAAAAGAAAAAGAAAAAGAAAAAGAAAAAGAAAAAGAAAAAGAAAAAGAAAAAGAAAAAAGGCCCCAAATAAATAAAATCAAGAATGAAAGAGAAGAGATCACAACCAACACAGAAGAAATAAAAACAATAATAAGAGAATATTATAAGCAATTATATGACAATAAAATGGGCAATCTGGAAGAAATGGACAAATTCCTAGAAACATGTACACTACCAAAACTGAAACAGGAAAAAATAGAAAATTTGAACAGACCTATAACAAGTAAAGAAATCAAATTACTAATCAAAAATCTCCCAAAAAACAAGAGTCCAGTCCAGGGCCAGATGGCTTTCCAGGGGAATTCTACCAAATATTTCAGGAAGAGTTAATACCTATTCTCTTGAAGCTGTTCCAAAAAACAGAAATGGAAGGAAAACTTCCAAACTCTTTCTATGAAGCCAGCATTATCTTGATTCCAAAACCAGAGACCCCACTAAAAAGGAGAACTATAGACCAATTTCCCTGATGAACATGGATGCAAAAATCCTCAACAAGATATTAGCCAACCGGATCCAACAATACATTAAAAAAATTTTTCACCACGACCAAGTGGGATTTATACCTGGGATGCAGGGCTGGTTCAATATCCGCAAAACAATTAACGTGATTCATAACATCAATAAAAGAAAGGACAAAAAACCATATGATCCTCTCAACAGATGCAGAGAAAGCATTTGACAAAATACAGCATCCTTTCTTGATAAAAACCCTCAAGAAAGTAGGGGTAGAAGGAGCATACCTCGAGATCATAAAAGTCATATATGAACAACCTAACGCTAATATCCTCAATGGGAAAAAACTGAGAGTTTTCCCCCTAAGGTCAGGAACAAGACAGGGATGTCCACTCTCGCCACTGTTATTCAACATAGTATTGGAAGTCTTAGCCCCTGCAATCAGACAACACAAAGAAATAAAAGGCATTCAAATCGGCCAGGAGGAGGTCAAACTTTCACTCTTCGCAGATGACATGATACTCTATATGGAAAACCCAAAAGATTCTACCAAAAAACTACTAGAACTGATTCATGAATTCAGCAAAGTTGCAGGATATAAAATTCATGCACAGAAATCGGTTGCGTTCCTATACACCAACAATGAAGCAACAGAAAGAGAAATCAAGGAATCGATCCCATTGACAATTGCACCAAAAACCATCAAATACTTAGGAATAAATCTAACCAAAGAGGTGAAAAATCTATACACTGGAAACTACAGAAAGCTTATGAAAGAAATCAAAGGAGACACAAAAAAATGGAAAAATATTCCCTGCACCTGGATAGGAAGAACAAATATTGTTACAATGTCGATACTACCCAAAGCAATCTACATATTCAATGCAATCCCTATCAAAATAACACCAGCATTCTTCACAGAGCTAGAACAAATAATCCTAACATTTGTATGGAACCAGAAAAGACCCCAAATAGCCAAAGCAATCTTGAAAATGAAAACCAAAGCAGGAGGCATAACAATCCTGGACTTCAAGCTGTACTACGAAGCTGTAACTGTCTAGACAGTATGGTACTGGCACAAAAACAGACACTCAGATCAATGGAACAGAATAGAGAACCAGAAATGGACCCACAAACGTATGGCCAACTAATCATTGACAAAAGAGGAAAGAATATCCAATGGAAAAAAGACAGTCTCTTCAGTAACTGGTGCTGGGAAAACTGGACAGCAACATGCAGAAGAACGAACCAGGGGCGCCTGGGTGGTTCAGTCGGTTAAGCAACCGACTGTGGCTCAGGTCATAATCTCGCAGTTTGTGAGTTCGAGCCCCACGTCGGGCTCTGTGCTGACAGCTCAGAGCCTGGAGCCTACTTTGGATTCTGTGTCTCCCCCTCTCTCTACACCCCACCCCCCCCCCATGCTGTGTCTCTCCACCTCTCAATAATAAATAAACGTTAAAAAAAATTTTCTTTAATTAAAAAAAAAAAAGAATGAACCTGGACCACTTTATTACACCATACAAAAAATAAACTCAAAATGGATGAAAGACCTAAATGTAAGATAGGAAGCCATCAAAATCCTTGAGGAGAAAGCAGGCAAAAACCTCTTTGATCTTGGCTGCAGCAACTTCTTACTCAACACATCTCTGGAGGCAAGGGAAACAAAAGCAAAAATGAACTACCAGGACCTCATCAAAATAAAAAGCTTCTGCACAGCAAAGGAAACAATCAGCAAAACTAAAAGGCAACTGACGGAATGGGAGAAGATATTTGCAAACAACATATATGATAAAGGGTTAGTATCCAACATCTATAAAGAACTTATCAAACTCAACACCCAAAAAACAAATAATCCAGTGAAGAAATGGGCAAAAGACATGAATAGACACTTCTCGAAAGAAGACATCCAGATGGCCAACAGGCACATGAAAAGATGTTCAACACCACTCCTCATCAGGGAAATACAAATCAAAACCACAATGAGATACCACCTCACACCTGTCAGAACGGCTAACATTTACAACTCAGGCAACAAATGTTGGCAAGGATGTGGAGAAAGAGGATCTCTTTTGCATTGTTGGTGGGAATGCAAACTGTTGAAGCCACTCTGGAAAACACTATGGAGATTCATTAAAAAATTAATAGAACTACCCTACAACCCAGCAATTGCCCTACTAGGTATTCATCCAAGGGCTACAGGTGAGCCGTTTTGAAGGGGCACATGCACCCCCATGTTTATAGCAGCACTGTCAACAATAGCCAAAGGATGGAAAGAGCCCAAATGTCCCTCAATGGATGAATGGATAAAGAAGATGTGGTGTGGGTGTGCATATATATATACACACACACACATAGGTACATGTGTATATATATATGTATGTTATGTATGTATAATGGAGTATTACTCAGCAATCAAAAAGTATGAAATCTTGCCATTTGCAACTACGTGGATGGAACTGGAGGTTATTATGCTAAGTGAAATTAGAGAAAGACAGAAATCATATGGCTTCGCTCAGATGAGGACTTTAAGAGACAAAACAGATGAACATAAGGGAAGGGAAACAAAAATAATATAAAAACAGGGAAGGGGACAAAACAGAAGAGACTCTTACATATGGAGAACAAACAGAGGGTTACTAGAGGGATTGTGGGAGGGGAAATGGGCTAAATGGGTAAGAGGCACTAAGGAATCTACTCCTGAAATCATTGTTGCAGTATATGCTAACTAATTTGGATATAAATTAAAAAAATAAAATTTAAAAAAAAGGCAGATGTTTGGTAATTAGATGTTTGCCCTATCATACAGATGGGTTACTCAGATAAAATTTACCTCTGCTAATTGCTCTTATTCTGGGAAAGACCCCCCCAGGTTAGAATCTGCTATTAGTTAAGGGAGGGACAAGAGTTTCTCTTGAGCCCACTGGGTCTAGATTGCCTTCAGCTCAAAATACTCTTCATGCCAACGTGGTCCAACTTGGAGTGGCCTGTCCTTGACCCCTACAAAGTTTAGTGTCAAGAACGAGAAAAGACTCCTCAAATAGTTAAATATACAATTACCAAATAACCAAGCAACTCCACTCTATCCGAAAGAACTGAAAACAGGTACCACATAAATGCTCACAGCCCAATTTACATCAGGCAAAAGTGGACACAATCCTAATATACACGCACAGACAGGTAAATTGTATACACCAACAATGAAAATACCATCCAGCCCCAAAAAGGAATGAAGCGCTGATACCTGCTACAACACGAACCTGGAAAACCTGTGAAGTAAAAGACACCACACGCAAAAGTCTGCATATGGTATGATTCCACTCACATGAAATATCCAGAATAGGGAATTGCATAGAGTTCAGAGATCAAAAGCAGACTAGCAGTTGCCGGGGCCTGGTGGCACAGGGAATGGGGAGTGACTGGGTTTTTTTGTTTGTTTACTTTTGAGAGTGAGAGACAGAACGAGAGGTGGAAGGGCAGAGAGAGAGGGAGACACAGGATCCGAAGCAGCTCCAGGCTCTGAGCTGTCAGCACACAGGGCTCAAACCCACGAACCATGAGCTTGTGACCTGAGCCAAAGTTGGACGCTCAACCGACTGAGCCGCCCAGGTGCCCCAAGGAGTAACTGTTTAGTGGGCATGAGGTTTAATTTTGGATGATGAACAGATTTTGGAAATAGACTGAAGTTAAATAATACTGGGAAAACACTAAATGCTATTGAGTTTTTCCTTTTAAAATGCTTAATTTTTTAATATGAATTCTACCTCAATAAAAATTGTTGTAAAGAATCAAAAAGGAGGGGTGCCTGGGTTAAATGTCCAACTCTTGATTTTGGCTCAGCTCATGAGCTCAGTCTGTGGGATTAACCCCTGTGCCAGGATCCACTCCCCCCCCCCCTCTGTGCCCCTCCTCTGCTGGTGCTCTCTCTCGCTCTCTCTCGCTCTCTCTCAAAATAAATATTAAAAAAAAAAAAAAAAAACAAATCAAAAATGAAAACACATAGTAAAGTCCTTTAAAAACAGCAGCCACTGGTGACTGGTCTTCTGGGCTTTGTTATGCCCCTTACTGGCAATGAGGAGAGTAAGTTCTTTCTCTGGATGTTTCCTCACCTGCACAATGGCCAGGGTGGATCAGATCACTCATTCTCCATTGGTACAGCCACTATCGGCTGCGTGGAGCACTGTTCTAAATACACAGGGCCATCCTGGCGCCCCCGGATTCTGATCTGCCCAAGCAGGAACCGTGCCCGTGTTTTTGTGGTGAAAAAGCTGATCTCAGACAGAGCCCGCCCCCTTCCCATGACCGCATCCATCAATGACTGTATTTTAAGCCACAGTTGATTACAGAAGACAACATCATAAATGAAGTGCATTTATTAGGAAGATAAACTCCAAATAACAAGTAGCTCAGAAGTACACTTGGCAACCTCACAGGACAAGATATCTTAACAGAGTCCACGGGATTTTGCTTACACCACAAAAGGAGTTTTAAGGCAGTTCAATTGGGCAGCTACAAACACGATGTGTGTGATATAAACAGAACATTCAAAACTAAGGCCCCCGAACATCCCCAGTATCAACGCATCTCTGAACTAGTCAGGTCGACAGACCCTGTTCAGGACTGAATCCAAGTCTCAAATGCAATTCAGGAGGATGCAGACCCAGAGGCTCTGCTGGATACCTCCTAAACTCGCGCAGCTAACAGACCGTCTGTGCTATTACAGGCCTCCGCCCTCATACCTTATTTCACATGAACATTTTACACTGTCCTGGGAGAACAACGCACATTAGGAGAGAGGACAACAGGACTCAGTATCTCATACCACAAACCAGATGACAGAAAACAAAGGACCTACACAGACACACTGAGAGAAACAACTTTTCTGGCAGGTCTCCATCAGGCACGGAGACGAAGCTTAAAAATATGCCAGGGTGAGCTCCGTCTTTCCCTCCGTGGTTACCACCTGGATGAGGCTCCCCGAGTTCGGTCGGTTTTTCTCTATGATCCAGTCGTGGAAGGTTCTAGAACAAAGAATATAAGCTTTACATTTTCAAAGCAAAACTCTCGACAACACATGCTTATATTCACATCAGTGGCTTGGGGGTAGAGGACAGCAGCAGCAACTGTGAAAAAGCCACAGGGACACATAGCCAGGTCCCCAGTGCCCTCAGTACTCATTCCAATGTCCAAGTGGCAGCATTCGGTGAGACTTTAAGTTTGGTTTTTGCATTTTGCTTCATTGTTAGAATCCTTTACAACACAGTAATATGATTTTAAGTGATTTAAAAAAGACTGTAATTAGTTAATTCTAAGAGAAAGACACGTACATACACAATATTTTTAATTTGAACAAGTGCATGCACAAACGAGCAGGGGAGTAGCAGAGGGAGGGAGAGAATCTCAAAAAGGCTCCACACTCAACACAAAGGCTGACTCAGGGTTTGATCCCACAACACTGGGATCATGACCTGAGCCGAAATCAAGAGTCGGACGCTCAACTGAGTCACCCAGGAGGCCCAAATGTGCACAATTCTTTATACTTTCCCATGTTACCTTTCCAGAAATTTAAAAGAAATTCATTCATTCTTTTTTTTTTTTTTTTTAAGTAACCATTCATGGAACACCACAGCAATGGGAAAAGATAGCAAAAAAAAGACTATTACAATAAAATGTGAAGTGCAGGAATGGGGGAATTAACTACGCTGCATGCAGGGAAGGAACCCTGCCTGGGAGAGTTGGGAAGGCCTCCTCTAAGAAGACAGGAATTAAAAAAGGGCACAGCAAATTCACAAGATGCAACAAGTACCTGATAATTTTTTTTAATGTTTATTATTTTCGAGAGAGAGAAAGAGAGAGAATGACACGAGTGTGAGCAGGGGTGGGGGGAGGGGGGAGAGGGAGACACCGAATCCGAAGCAGGCTCCAGGCTCCCAGCCGTCAGCACAGAGCTCAATGCGGGGCTCAAACTCACACACCCCAAGATCATGACCTGAGCCGAAGTCGGACGCTTAACTGACTGAGCCACCCAGGTGCCCCACAAGTAGCTGATAATTTTCACACAAAACATTTACATTTGAGTACTTGGTCCCCTTGGACAACCCACCAGCTAGGACTCTGGACCTTCTTCAACTAGGAAGCACTCAGGAGTTTCCGGGATATACCTTGGTAGTGACCAGCAGCCTGCTAGACCAGAGCCGATGTTTAACTGTCAAGCCATTCAAGATCCCACTCCAAGGGCTGAACAAGCCAAGGGCAGTTATTCCATAGACCCAACAGCAAAGCACTGCTAAAACTCCCCCAAAGTCCCATCCACGTTGTGACCCATCTCTGGGGCGGGGCAGGGCTTAGGGATGGCTCTGAGGGAGACCGGTCAGATGGCTGGATGTGAAGGGGAACATGCGTTACTCATGCATGTTTTAAACTTAGTTCATCTTCATTAGCAGTCTGCAGTAGACAAGGGAAACACCATCATAACCACGGAGAGCAAAGGCTAACATACTCCAGACATTCAAAGTACATTTCATGCCAAACTGTCATGTGAGTTTTCAAATCCCACAAAGGTGCCATGATTTCTGGAACAGAGGGTGGCTGGGACTCCACCACTTGGCACTAATTCAGAAACGTGACCCCCGATGATCCATCTAGAATCCAGGTTATAGATGCTATTGGAAATACTGGCTTTTACAAAGAAGCTCAAATGCAAAACACAATTCAAAACTTGGTAGGCAGAAGTAACTGTGGGCCTAGTTAAGACCACAGGCCCTGCGGTCATACTGCCTGGGTCAAATCCTGGCTCTGCTATGTGATCTAGGGCATGTTATTCATCCCCCTCGCCCCCCATGCCTCAAGTCCCCAAATCTTAAACAAAGATGACAGGCCCTCCCTCAGTGACTTGCTATGAACATTAAATAAGATTATAGGGGCGCCTGGGTGGCTCAGTCGGTTAAGCGTCCCACTCCGCTCAGGTCATGATCTCACGGTCCGTGACTTCGAGCCCCGCGTCGGGCTCTGTGCTGACAGCTCAGAGCCTGGAGCCTGCTTCAGATTCTGTATCTCCCTCTCTGTCTGACCCTCCCCCGTTCATGCTCTCTGTCTCAAAAATAAATAAACATTAAAAAAAAAAAAAAATTTAAATAAGATTATAGTTAGGGGCACCTGGGTGGCTCAGCTGGTTAAGCGTCTGACTCTTGATTTAGGCTCAGGTCACGATCTCACGGTTCGTGAGTTCAAGCCCTGTGTTGGGGAGTGCAGAGCCTGATTGGGATTCTCTCTCTCTCTCTCTCTTGGGATTCTCATTCTCTGTCTCCCTCTCTCTCTCTGCACCTCCCCCACTCTCTCTCAAAAATAAGTAAACTTAAAAAAAAAAAAGATAACAGTTAAAATGGTGCATGATGGCACATAACAAGTGCTCCATAAATACTGGTTCCAAACATAAAAGTCCCAAATGCCTCTCAACTTAATTAAAATGAGATGTAGTAGCAGGCCAGAAGCACATCCCAAACTTTGCAAACATCTTGTACACAGCTGTCGAAGCAGCAGACACACCGGCTCTTTGGGGTAAGGCTGTCTCCCGCGTGGGGAGGGCAAGGACATCTTCTTCATCTCCCTGTCCCGGGGCCTAGCCCAGCACCTGGCCCACAGTGGGTGCTCGGGGAATACGTACTTACCACATGGAGGGCTGTGGGGAACTGAGATCCAGACAAACACAGAAGAGTGAGAAAGCTAACTCCTTCTCCATGATCTTCAAATGCCACCCATATCCACAAATGGGTGAATGTGATTTCAGGAACAAAGGACACTCTGTGTGGGTCTGTGGCTCAGCACTAACTCAGACACAGGAGCCCAGATGTTCCCTAGATCACCATCTGACTCCCACACTGCTGCTCCTCGTTAGCAGAGACAATGATGTTACCGGGAACAGAGGTTTACCGAGCACTTACTACGGGTCAGACATCGTGCCAAGCGCTACCACATTTAATCCTCCTGATAATTATGGATTCCATTATACAGAAGGGGAAACTGAGGCCTAGAGCAGTCAGGCCATGCTCAGGCTGGCCAGCTCAAGATTCAGGTCAGCACTGTCAACCCCTCCTGAGACTCACTCTGATGTGTCACATACCCTCCAGAGGCCTGGGAACCTCCCAAAGCCACCTGCACTGGGGAGCTAAGAGAACACAGCCTAGTCTGTAAAAGGCAGAGAGATGGGGCTGGAAGCTGCCTGTTACCGACAGTATGTCAATACTCACTCAACCAAGAACTCCAAGGGTGTCCAGGAACTGAAGTCGGCCTCGGGCATTGATTTCCTGTTCATCGGGGTATCCAGGGTAACCCTGCAGTGCACAGAGACAAGCCTGTCGTGTGTGCCTCCCTTCTGTAAGAATTATAGCCGCCCAGTCCTCCTTAGCCAGGAAAATGCAATGTGAGCCTTTGGCACCAAGGGTGGCCGCATTTACATGGGGAGATCAGAGGAGGACAGACAGAGGCCAGGAAGCCCTCCACATATACAGAGATCACGTCCGAGCATAATTCAGTGAAGTGCTCTGTGACTCACCCTTCAGGCAGACGGGAACAAAACAAAAGAGCCTTTTTAAAAATACAGTTTTGCCTTTTCTTAAATATAGTCTTTATTAAAGTAAACTGCTTTGCAATTTGCATCTTCTTCACTCCCTACAACGTAGCAGACTCATTTCTCTCAATTTTTAAAGTGTAATAATAATATTTCTTTAAGTAGGGGAAAAAGATAGCCTCATCCTTCGTTCTGGGACTGTTTCCTATGAAACCTTATGATTTTCAGCAAGAGGCTACAGAACTCAGATATGTAGGACTCTCCCAAGAACATTCAGGCCTCAGAAATCATTCAAAATAGCTGGGGGAGCAGGTCACGAATCACAGAAGCTCACAAACAAAAGGGAGCTGGAAAGCCCTGTGCCCTAGCAGGTCCCGACGTCCCTTTTAGAACTACAGGCAAGAGACAAGCCGGTTGGTGCTGGGATCCTTCCAGCAGGAAGGAACCCCACCTCCAAAGCAGCTGCCTTGTCTGGGGCCACTGACAAGGACCTTCTTCCAGGTCACAAATAGGAACGTGTCCCAGTTTCCCATACTCTCCCTCAGACACCACTGTCCCCACCTCCCCCCCACCACACACACACACACACACACACACACACACAAATACACACATGCAAAGACTAAAGTACAATCTCTCTTCCACTGGCCTTACAATGACTTGAAAGAATACAAATATTAAAAAGAAATGCATAGACTACTTTTAATAAGGAGGCACAGAGGGACAGATGGAGGGAAGGAAAGAAAACAAGGAAGAGGAAGACAGACAGACAGACCCGTCCCACCAGCCAACCATTTTGGACAGCCTGGGACACTCCAACATCTGAAGAAGTATCTTTAGGGCCTCTGGCGAATGTGAGAAGCCAAGGTGACAGGACACACAAGTCCCTGGTGAAGAGCTACTCAAATGTTAAGTCCTGGCAGCGAGGCAGAGGTGGGGAGTGAGCGGGGAGCCCCGACCACTTACGGGAGCACGGCGATGGCCGCAGAGCCGGAGGGCATGCCGCTGTTCTTTCCGGCGAGGCTCTGGCAGAGCTGATGAACAGCACCCTTGGCCATGCCGTAGCCAATCATCCCTGGGGAGGGGGGAGAAAACAGTTCAGTGACCAGTGGCCACCGCTAGTGTGTCCAGAGAACCCCATGCCAGGCTGGGAAGAAGAGAAGGATGGACACCCGTGGAGAGAAAGTGAAAGGGACATAGTATTCAAGGGCACCTACTATTCACCTGGCAGTTGACATTTACCGTAAAAACCATGAGGTTCATCTTATTTTTACTGCTGAGCAAACGGGGAGGCACCGTCAGGGTGAGTAACGTGCCCAGGCTCACACGCAGACTTGCACCGAGGCTAGAGGCCAGGCAAGAGCTGCGTCTAAACCCTCAGGTCGGTAACTTGTGGGCGAGATGGAGCACTCATCCGGAATGCACGCTGCCCAAGTTCAAATCCCAGTTCTTCCACTTACCACTACAGAAATCCCAGGCAAGTTCTCAAAACCTTTCTAAGCTTGGGTTACCCCATCTGTAAAATGGGGATAAAGTACTTAATTGCGGGCTCAGCACAGGGTAGGTGCTCCCTAAATGTTTCCCATCAAATTAACAGAAGTAATGTGTCCTGGAGTCCCACATGCTGTTTAAAGTATACGAGTGAGCAATTTTCACGTGAGTATACGTGCTACCTATTAATTTTCCTTTCCTCCCACTGGCCAATCAATGTTTGCTGACTGAATGAAGAAGCAAGGCATGTCTTTTACTAGGACCAGTTTCTATGTCCCCCACAGCACCCAGCTGTGGATTCTCACTGACCAACAACAAAGAAGCATGGTTAGTTGTTGCAGACACCTCTCCTCCTCCTGAAAACCACTGTTCCTTTCGGAGCTCAGCAGCCTCCTTAAAAAAAAAAAAAAAAAAAAAACCCAGCGCACATGCTGTTTAAAGTGTAACAGATGAGGAGGCCTCAAAGGTCCAGGGGGAGGTGGGGATCACAGCCCAGCCGAGGAACCAATCACTAACCTCTTCAACAGCCACCCTGAATTGCAAAAGAGGGTCAAGGTCTCAAACAGTTATTTAGAAGCATAAGAAGGTTTCCCCATCTCTGGCTTCTCTGTTTAATCAGGGGCAGGAGGCCAACAGTGATATAAAGATTTACCTCTGCACGACTGAAATAAAGCAATGCACAAATCTTATTCATCCAGTCCCAGTCCCCAGCAGACACCCAGGGACCCCTCTTCATTCTATTCAAACAATATGATGCAGAAAGAAACAAGCAACCAGCAACAAGCTACCGGCATCCCTAATGGTTTGATTCCGCAGGATTCTACATGATGTTGGTAAGAGGGTCATTTGCAAGATGCAAAAACAAACAACAAAAAAAGCATTCATTAAAAAGATAAATACTTTTCCTCTCAATATAAAATGATCAATGCAGTCCCTAAGGACTGATTCCCAAACACAGCACAGATCCCTAAGTGGTCAACAAGTGATTGCCATCAATTCTGATAGTTTATCGTCCAAGAGACAGGAGACAGTCTATAAATAACAAGCCTGAACACAGGAGCGTGGGGTTTTCTGAGTACCTTCCCAAGTGAACACTTTCCAGTTTTGAACAACCCTTCTTGTGATGATGGACCACTAAGCCCATCTGTCATTTGTTTCTGGACTATATACATAGATTTCCCTAGATGACTCCGGGATCGGTATCGAAGTTAAAACATTTCATAACCAAAATAAATTTAACAACATCTAACTAAGAACTTAAAGATGAACAAGCTTATTAACATCTAAAGCAGAAATAGTTGGGTTTTTTAAAGTCTGGAATAAATAACAAAAGTTCACATTTACTACTGACTCTATAATCTTTCTAAGCCATTAAGAGATTTGCAAGTCACAACCACCATATAGAGGAGGTAGTATTATTTATCCCCATTTTACAGATGGCAAAACTGAGGCTCAGAGAGGTTAAGTAACTTGCCAAATATTACACAGTAAGTGGCAAAACCACAACAGAAAACCAACCTGGGTAGTTCTAGAACCTCCCTTTTTTTATATATAAGTTTATTTATTTTGAGAGAGAGACAGCGAGCATGAGCGTGGGAGGAGCAGAGAGAAAGAATCCGAAGCAAGCTTCGTGCTGCCAGCACAGAGCCCAATGTGGGGCTCAATTTCACGAACCATGAGATTATGACCTCAGAGGAAATCAAGAGTCAGACCCTCAACCAAGTCACCCAGGTGCCCCCAGAACCTGCAGTCTTAACCAGTATCCAAAACTATAAATAAAAAAGATATTTAAAGACCAAAACAAAGAAAAAGACTATTTCATCCTTTAGAAAAATTAGTCTTCTGGGGCGCCTGGGTGGCGCAGTCGGTTAAGCGTCCGACTTCAGCCAGGTCACGATCTCGCGGTCCGTGAGTTTGAGCCCCGCGTCAGGCTCTGGGCTGATGGCTCGGAGCCTGGAGCCTGTTTCCGATTCTGTGTCTCCCTCTCTCTCTGCCCCTCCCCCGTTCATGCTCTGTCTCTCTCTGTCCCAAAAATAAATAAAAAACGTTGAAAAAAAAAAAATTTAAAAAAAAAAAAATAAAAAAAGAAAAATTAGTCTTCTGGTTGTAAGGTTTTCTTTTTTAAATGTCAAGCCATTACTCATTTTTCTATTCACTTTCTACTGGCTCTGCCCTATGTCACCTTTGATAAAAACCAGATCTCAACCAAACCAACATCGAACATTTACACAGCTTTAATTATTGAATAGCCATGGGCCTGTAAGATCACATGCTCTGAGAAATCTAATGAGAAAGTGAGTGGCAGGAAATTGTTAATTTATTAAGAGGACTCATAGTTCAGTGACTTACATTAAAATTGAAAAGGCATTCGAGATCTCTACCACTTACTAAAGAGACCCCAAAAAAATTCGCCTCTTTTCTTTTTAACGTTTATTTATTTTTTAGAGAGAGGGTGCGTGTGAGTGGGGTAGGGGCAGAAAAAGAGGGAGACAGAGGATCCGAAGCGGGCTCTGCGCGGGCAGCAGAAAACCCATGTGGGGCTTGAACTCATGACCATGAGATCAAGATTCGAGGCGAAGTCAGTTGCTTAACCAGCTGAGCCACTCAGGCACCCCATCCCCTCCTTTTTTTAAAGAAGAGTTTACTTAGGTGGTCGACGTAGACACTTTCCCCTCCCTATGCTGTCCCCAACCCCACTTAAATTTCGTTAGCCTCATTCCAAAGGGAGTGCTACGGGTTGAATCGTATCCCCCCTCCCACTCTCAAATTCATGTGTTGACGTCCTAAACTTCAGTATCTCAGAAGGTGATTGTATTTGGAGACAGGGTCTTTAAAGAGGTAATTAAGTTAAAATAAGGTCTTTAGAGCGGGCCCTAATGCAATCTGACTGGTCTCCTTACAAGACAAGGACATCAGGACACAGACACATGCAGAGGGACATCCATGTGAGGACACAGGGAGAAGACGGCCATCTGCAAGCCAAGCAGAGAGGCTCCAGAAGAAACCAAACCTTCCCACACCTTGATCTCAGACTTTCCAGCCTCCAGGAACTGTGAGAAAATAAATTTGTGTTTAAGCCCTACAAACCATGGTCTGTTTTCATAAGTCTCCCAGGAAATACACGGAATAAAAATGCAAAGGAAATCACGGTTCTGTTCTGATGCAGCAGAAAAAGCACACAATTCAGAAATGATCAGGGTTTTGGTTCAAAGTGTAATTACAGCGTACTTATTACATAATGACAAGGTCCTGAACCTAAGTTCTAGTTCGCTTCCCTGTAAATGAAAAAGGTAGTTAACAGTCCACCGCAGGATTAAATGAGAATATATGTGAAAGGAAAGAGCAACTATGAGAAGACTCGGCAAGTGCTGGGCATTGTATATACATCGACGCCTCTCATCCCTCACAGTTACGCTTCAGGGAGGTGTTACTGCCATTTACGATCAAAGAAACTAGAGCAGAATTTGGCCAAAGACCTCAAATAATCTGTTCAAAGCCACTCAACTAAAGTGAAGAATCCACAGTCAGCTCTCTTACCGAAAGCCCCACCATTTCCAGGGGCTGAGCTGCTTCTCAGGGACACACGAACACAGGGTGATGAAGATACAACTTATTTATTAACTGATTAGTATCCACCTCCTCACCATTCATGCCCTGGGTGGATCCCAGATGAATGGAGTGGTGGGAGTCCCAGATTACAGGACTCTGCACCCACCATGCACATGAAGACAATGCAAACAGAAGGGGGCAGAGTCCTACCCCTAAAAAAAGCCAGGAAGCACACTCCACCCAGCTGTAAAGCCTCCTGGAGGCTAAAGGGCTCCCAGGTCCCTCACCTAAGGAAGCATCCAGCAGCCCAGGGGGCGAGGGCAAGCGCTCCCATTTCACACACTGGGAAACGAAGGCCTACCGGGAGTCCCGTCCAGGGCGGCCTTGGCACCAGCCAAGGTGAGGAGGCCTCCTTCTTTGAGGTGCCTGGTGGCCAGGTGGCTGGAGATGATCGACGTCCACATGCTCTGCTTCCACATCAGGTCACAGTTTTTAAAGAGAGCTGAATGAGAAAACAACATGTGAGCTGAGCATTCGCAGGGAAGAGACTGAAAGGTAAGCTCCACTCACGGCGTCCCATGAGGAGGCGTTGACAGCCACTCCTGCTCTCTCAGTCCCTGACTACAAGGTCCAGTACAAAACAGCACAGGGCCGTGGTCAGAGAGACCTGGGTTCGAATCCAGGCCATGTGACTACCCGAGTCTCAAGTTTCCTCACCTGTAAAGTGGTTAAAATTTTAGCCAATAAATGAGGACTGTTAACAAATAGGCTGAACTGGCTTTAACTCAGAAATTGTTCTACTTTATGAAGGACAGTAGATTTGTAATAAGAACCTATACGTCTAAGTCAAGTTTTACCTGTGATCAATCTGAGGCACTTATACTGCATAGACATAAAGAGGGTTCTCATAGAGCTACATTTTTTTATGGCTGAAAGTTGAATGCCAGCTTTAAAGACTCTTTAGAAGAAAGCTGCTCAGACAATCATTTCATGCTTATTTTAATCCTCTGACCTTGCCCAAGACATGGTGGGGAATAAGTGGTAACGTGATCACATCACCAGCTGGGCAAGACACCCAGAATCCAGAATCCTGAGACCAGAGGAGGGGTCTTCAGTAAGTGATAACCAAGGTATTACATTTCCCGGCTACAAAGAACTAGACAAAAACAAAAGTATGGATCCACATTTATCAATTCTTGTTCCCGAAACACACAGAAGGCCATCGGGGTGTTCCGCCAACCCGATCACCCCACAAAACACCAATTTTATATTTAACTGATTTCACAGAATATCAATTCCTTTTTAAAGAGCTTTGACTTTGTGGGTTCAAGCCCCGCGTCGGGCTCGACACTGACAGCTCAGGGCCTGGGGCCTGCTTCAGATTCTATGTCTCCCTCTCTCTCTGCCTCTCCCCTACTCATGCTGTCTCTCTCTCAAAAATAAATAAATATTTTAAAAATTAAAAAAAAGAGCTTTGAATGATAAACATAGAAGGAATAACAAAATTTAAAAACTGCTGACTCAGGCAGAGATTATCAACAGAGGCTTAAAACCAATAGGTTTGGGGAATTTGAGACCCTCAAGGTGCTTAAAAATAGGATACTCACACGTGATGCCGAAGTAGCATCCCACGGATCACCTACTAACCGCAAACAGAAAAACGTACCTTTACGATGGAAGTCTGCCGCTACCACCCTAATCAAGCACCGTTTGGCATCACTATGGATCGGTTCGGTGATCTGACAGGGTAAGTGTCCCCACATGATGTCACAGGAAGCACACATCACTCAAGAGGAACTCTCGCCTCCAAAACATTCAACTCGAATCTAATTAAGTCTCTAGACCTAAATTCTAGTTCACAAGAAATACCATGGACAGAGGAACAGGTAAATGACACCTTACAGAAATGGCTGCACAAATTCGGTCTGTGGAACTTTCTCTGGGAAAAGTGCCCTGTCTACCACCGAGTCTATCACAGAAGAAAAAAGTAATTCTAGATTAAGAGACTAAAAATAACAACAAAATGCAATGCACAAATCCTGACTGGAAAATACATTTAGGCGGGAAAAGACTATAAAAGATTTGGAATAAACTGGAGAATTCGAATACAGGCTGAGTTTTATTAATCTTATAGAATTATTATTAATTTTCTTAGGTATGGTCACAGTATTAAGATAATGTAGGAGAATGAGTTTACTCCCTGAAGATATATGCAGAAGTGTGTTGAAATTCTTACTTTCAGATAGTTGACAAAAAAAAATACACACGCAGAATACATATGCACAAGAAAACAAGAAAGCACACGTATGGCAAATGTTAATATCTGAATTTAGAGGGCACAGGATGTTCAATGAACTGTTCTTCCAATTTTTCTGTATGTTAGAAAATTTTCATAATAAATATTGAAAAACATACTCAGCTTTAATAAATGCTCAATTTGTAGTCCTTTTTTTGGAAATTTATTTGAGAAAGAGAAAGAGAATAGGTGCACACGCGGGTTTGAGGAGAGAGAGAGAGAGAGAGAAAGAATCCCAAGCAGGCTCCGTGCTGTCAGCCCAGAGCCCCAAGAGGGGCTCCGCCTCACAAACCATGAGATGGTGACCTGAGCTGCAATCAAAAGACAGATGCTTGACAGACTGAGCCACCCAGGTGCTCCTTGAGTCCTTCCGACTTTCAGAATGATCTATTTCATACACATCCCCCATTTCCCACCCAGTAATAGGCCCTGAAAGACTGGGATGGAAACAATACTTATTCCATTCTGCTTCTACTTCAAACTTCAAACTTAACGTCCCTCTCCCGTAACCCCCGTTATGGGAAGTGTTTTCTTCATCCGTCAAATGGGATGTTAATCCCTACTGCACAGACCTACCAAAGGTCAGAAAAACCTGTCTTTGCCAGCTGGACAAAATGCAGAGCAGAATGAATGATTCACTGAGAAAAGGACTCACACTTGGATTTGGCATTGCCTCCGGCCCATCCTCCAGCCACACAAAGGATTGCGTCCACCTTCTCTTCACCCAAGAGCTTTCCGACCTCAGCTGTCACCTTAAACAAAAGGGACAAAAAAGGTACAATAAGCAGTCAGGTAAACCCAAACAGACTTAATGTCCTTACAGATGCCTCAGTTTATTTTTCACTCGTTTTGAAGTCAGTTACCAGTACCTGGCAATTAACCCTTTGAAGATTAGAGGAAGGACCAATCTACAGTAAGCATCTTAGACAGTGAAACCCAACTACATTTCAATGTGATTTTTAGAAAGCGATCTAGAGTCTTCTTTTGGGATGGTTAAGACATTAGCACCCCTGGAAGAGAGCAATGAATAAAGAAAAGCAGGAAAAGGTTTTTAAAAAATCACCAAGAGCTTCAATGCCCACAGCTAACCTTCCGGTCTATTTCTTTCCAGACTTTCTTCACACATCACAGAATCACAATATGAGATAATCTATTCTTTTCTACCCTCATTACAAACATCCCTTTAACTGCAACTCCAAACCATAAGTGCCAACAGGAAATATTTTTAAAAAGAGCAACAAAAAACAGTCAACTATACTTCATGTAAAAAAAAATATAGTCAATGGCAAAATGTTAGTAAATACCAGGTACATGGGTGATCATTTCTCTCTTTACTTCTGTTTGAAATTTTTTAAATGTTGAAAATACATACATGTAATTTTGTTACAATTTTTTAAAACAAAAATCTGGCAAGACAGGCAAGTCTGGCCATTGACCGCTTTCACATTTCTCCAGAATGGCTGAGACGACTTAACCCAAGACCGTGTATCTTTGCCTATGGTAACAGTTAGTTTCCCCAGCAATTTCTGAAGCCTCACATCACTCCTTCAAAGAGAACGCTTTGGCAATGGAAACCAATCTTTCATCTCCCTACACCCCATACCTACATCTTTCCTTTTAAGAAATTCCTGGACTTCTGAATTCTTAAACCAAGTCCTGTTACCAAGAGCCCAGATCCCAGCTGCCAGAGTTGGCTATCTCCCAACGTCCATATGTACACACAACCCTGTACATGCTCATCTTTTCAGGGAAACATGGAGCTGGAGAAACGAAGCACCTGTTTGACTTTTACAACATCTATGCCTTTAATTCCTTCCCCTTAAATTTTGCTCTCTGCCCAATCGTTTTCCATAGACTTAATGCCTTTCTCATGTCTTCATCTCCTATCTCTAGTGAATCTCATGCCTAGGGGGCCAATTTTACATGGGTTAGGATTAAATTTCCTCTTCTGAAGCCTTAAAAACAAACATTGGATGTCATGCTGTTTATCCAAACTCTGAATTGGGTGACTGGGGGGTTAGGGAGGGTTAAACGTTCTAAAATTTGAACTTGTAATAACTAAGGCAGTTCTCCATCTTTGTCTTTAAAATGCACTGTTAAGTCTCACACGCAGGCAATTTCAAAAACACACACGGCATCGGAAAGCTGCAATTAACAGGAGCAGAAGAGCCAGTGACAGACACTGATCACAGAGAACCACAGCCAGAAGAGCCGCCACCCAGGTGCCCCACAAACTCCCCATTTCTAAAAGGGAGATCAGTCAGAAACGTTTTGCGAGTGTTACAGAAGCGAAGCAAGTTGATGTGAATAAGCACTCAGGATGATGCCTGACACAAAACTATGCCTTGTTGGGTTTTATTATTAAGCCCATTAAGGCGAATAAGTAATCATTAAGAACAGGAAACATTAGGATCAGATTAAGTAAAAACAACAAAAATCTATATTCTGGAAAAAGTCAGCTAGCTTTTTATATTCTAAACTCTGTGAAACCGATGCTTTAGACAGAGTGAGTGAGCAGGAGAGTATCCTCAGTATGGGCTTTTTTCTTTCTTTTTTGTATTTTTGGACTTATACACACGTTTGGAGAAATGGACTGGAAGGAAATACTACAAAACATTAACTGCATAATGGGACTAAAAATGACTTCCCCGTTCTTTTTGCTTAATTGTATTTTCTACATCATACATGTATCACCTTTAAAATTTAAAATATTCTTGGGACACCTGGGTGGCTCAGTTGGTTAAGCATCCAACTCTTGGTCTCAGCTCAGGTCATGATCTCACAGTTCACGGGTCTGAGCCCCACATCGGGCTCTGTGCTGACAGCGTGAAGCTTGCTTGGGATTCTCTCTCTCCCCCTCTCTGCCTCTCCACTGTTCACATGCTCGCTCTCGCTCTGGCTTGCTCGCTCTCAAAATAAATAAATAAACTTTAGAAAAAATTTTAAAACATAGCTAGGACCATTAAACATCAGACCCTCAGTAGTGTTCAGATTACTAGGGAGAATGTAACTAAACAAAAAGCAGACTGTGAGCTTACTGAAGTTGTTAGTTAAGTCTCTTATTAGGAAATCCCATGCTCTCTACTCCACCACGAGCTAGCTTTTTGGCCATGTCACTTAGTGTCTCATCTCCTAAGCTATAAAATGAGTCTACCCCCACCTGCCCGCCTGCCTCACTGAGTGCTTGCCTGTAAAAGTACGTCACATCACGCAAAGAATAATGCGGAGATTTCCTCGGGAACATGAGCTGCAGCGCTGACATGAGAACCACAGAGAGCACAGTCCCCCATGCAGCTTATGGGAACGGCTCTTCCAGAAAGGTCGGCCCATGTAAGAGCCTCTCTGATATTTATACCAACATGGGCATCAAACTGTCACTGTCCTTCTGGGCATCACAGGGAGAAACGGGTATTTCACAGTTTACTTTAT
Source organism: Panthera onca (assembly GCF_046562875.1). Lineage (NCBI taxonomy): Eukaryota > Metazoa > Chordata > Mammalia > Carnivora > Felidae > Panthera > Panthera onca. Next base: position 13,485,888 of record NC_138342.1, read on the forward strand.
GTATTTATTGGACTTCTTGTTTTACAATAAGCATATCATTGTATAATTAAAATTACCCTGTTTTGTTAGGGTTCATGCTTTGAACTAGGGAGCTCCACTTTTTAGAATGCATCCTAAATAATCAGAGATAGAGACAAAGATGTTCAGCACAGGATTCCTGATAATGGTAGTAAAAAAGAAAAACTGCAAGCCATTTCAACGTTCAGGAAGTAGAAACTAAAGAAATTAAAAAATACATGCTGACAAAGAGGGGTTTTTTCAAGTGATCTGAGAAGTATTTAAATTAAGTATTAAGTTAAAAAAAAAGTTGACCATAAAATACAAGATTATCTCAACTTACAAAACTAAAAACATATAGGATACATAGGAAAGACAAGAAAATGGGCTAAAATGTGAACAGTGAGCTAAAGAAATGGATTATGAGTAATTTATCCTCTTTATATTTTTTTCACTTTTTCCAAATTTCCCCCAATGAGCACAAATGGCTTCCATAAACAGAAAGCACTAACTGGAGAAAAAAAAAAAAAAAAAAAAAAATGCATCACCAGAGGAAACTGCTCCCCAGGGTTTCCCTACCACAATGCTCGGTGGGTCTTTTTCTGGAATTACCTGGTCGGCCTGCTCTGTAAATGAGTCCGTCATTCTAACCACGACACTAGCACTAGCCTCTTCATTCTCCACCACGTCGATGCTGGCAACCCACTGGAGTGAAAGAGAAAACAGCTTTGGTCAACAGACAATTAGTTGTTTTTCCAGAAAGATCCACACTCAGAAATGGGGGCAGTGTAGACAGATGAGAGGCTTAAATGAAAACCCACCAGAGATAGAGAACAAACTGAAGGCTGATGCGGGGTGGAGGAAAGGGGAAAGTGGGTGATGGGCACTGAGGAGGGCACTTGTTGGGATGAGCACTGGGTACTGTTCGGAAACCAATTTGACGATATATTTTTAAAAAACAACACCACCACCAGAGAAAGAATCTCACTACTGACCTCTCATGCTCCTTACACACATTTGGCTTCAGCCAATCCACTCCTTACTGAGCCCCAGCCTAGCCCATCTGCCCCCAAACACCTCACCTTCCTCCTCCACTCTCACCTCTTAAGGCAAACCCTGCACTTCCAGTGACCCCTCGACCGGAGCAAAAAAGCAAAACAGCTTTTTGTAAAGGGCCAGAAAGTAAATACTTTAGGCTAGCCATATGGTCTGTGTTGCACCTACTCAAATCTGCTGTTGTGATGGCAGAGCACCCCAGACAATATAGATAAATGAAGAAGTGTGCCTACATCCAATAAAACTTCAGGCACTAAAACTCCAGAAATGTGAATTTCATGTAAGTTTCACATGGTACAAAATTCTATTTTTTTTTTTATTTTTTTCCCCAACCATTTAAAAATGTGAAACCATTCTTAGTCCTTGGGTTGTACAAAAACAGACAACAGGCCTAGTCTTCCCGGGAGGACTAAAGTTTTCAGACCCCTGCCCTAGAGCACAGAGGGATGGCTTTGGGTTTGGGAATCAGACCAAAGTTTGAATCCTGGCCCTGCAAGACAGTGGCTTTCTCATAGAGGTTAACAATTAACACGATTAATGTGAAAATTCACTGAAATGGAGCATGCTACAGCTCCTGGCACAGGTGACACACAGTTCCTACTAAGAAAGTTCCAGGGCCCTGAGGTTCACAGGACCCAGAGATATATAGCTCTACCACAAGCTATGAAGAACACAGCATCCATTTAAGAACACTCATTACTTCTTTGTCACCAGCCACGGGGGGATACAGACACAAAGAAAAGGTTGTATCCCAGTCCCTCCCAGAGTTCCTAGAAATGTAGGGGTGGGGACAGGGGAGACAGAGTCCAAGGTAAATCAGCTTGTCAGATTCTGCCAAGTCAGAAATAAACCAAAGTGGCCCCAACAGGGGGAAGTGCCCCCACCGGGGAAAGGCACAGCTCTCACATCTGTAACACATGGATACCAACAGGATTCACTAAATTCAAGTTTGGGGAAGAGTAAATGAAATTAATAAGAGTATGTGAGAACACAGTGCCTAGCCAACACTCCTAATAACACTGTCACCACCATCCACCTCCACAGACCCTGGAAGATGCCTCAAATAGTCTTCCAAGTTGAGTAAAAAGACGGTGGTGTGCTTAGAATCCATTAAAAGTCCTATACCAGATGCTGAGCCAAAAGAAAATCCTGGAACCCTTTCTTCCTGGTCCCGGGGCTACCCTGGCCCAGGCTGCTGCTACAAACTAAAACCCCGAGGCAAAACTCCCCAGAGCTCCAGCACATTTTGTGCAAGTGACAGCTGCAGGGAGGAGACAGAGGGCGGAGTCCCCACCAGAAAAGCACTGAGCCCTCCAGAGCTGCTGGGGTCAGAGTCCCTGGCCATACGTCAGCTCTGCTCCTACCAGCCCCCTTCAAGAAGCAATACCCGATTATGCAAAGTAGTTCAAATAGTCTTTCCAAAACAAAGAAGCCACCAGCATTGGTGGGGCTGAGCCTTCCAACAATCAGGTGCAAGGCTGGCTGAAGGAACCGGGGTAATTATAGTAATACTAATAGCTAACATTTAAACAGCTTTTACCACAAGTCAGATACTTTACAAGCACACCAATGATCTCATTCAATTCGCACAAGCCCCTAAGGGGTAAATACTAGTAATATCCCCATTTTAAAGACGGGGAAACTGAGGTTCGCGGGCGTTAATCAATTAGTTAACGACTAGTAACCCGCGCCACGCAATCTAATTCCAGAGCCTTCCTTCTCATTGTTTCCCCATGTACCCTCAAGCCCGCTCCTCTTTATTCCCCTCTGGAATTCTCTCCGAAGCCATTCCAGACTTTCTGGGCCTGGCGGAGCGGGCAGCCCCATCCCCCACCTCCTTGCAGAGCAAAGGCCCCGCACCTAGGATGCGGCGTAGGCACGCACTCGTAGCCAGGAACAGAGCAGTAGACCTGTGCACACACGTGCAAGCACTCACGTCTGGCCTGTACAGGGGCCCCTGGCTTTAACCAGACTGCCCTCCAGGGCCGCACCGGTAAGCCCCTCCGCTCCCCAGTCACCAGCGTACCCGCCCGCCACCCAACCCGAAGGTGCCGCAAAGCCCCGCGGAGACCCAGCCGAATTACCCAGTTGCGGGCCCGGAACGCCTGCACGCATCGGGAGCCGAGCGCGCCCCTCCCGCCGTACACCAGCACCCGGCGCGCCTCTCCAGCGACCGCCGCCATCGCGCTCCGCCTCCCGCTCGGCTCCCGAAGCTCCGAATGCCCGGAGCTCGGACGCGGCGCCCCGGCTCGCCCGGCCCCGCCCCGGCCGGCCCACCCACCGGGCCAAGAGGGACCGCGCGGCCGCCGAGCCCGAGCCGCGCCCGCTGCTGCCCCCTAGCGCGCGGCCACGCACCTGACAGCCTGAGGGTGCGCAAGCCGCGCCCCGCCTCCCGCCGGCCTGGAGGTGCTGGGCCCCCGGGGCGTGCAGGGCGCAAGGGTGGAGAACAGGTGTGCGCGCGTGTGGGTGGCGCCCGCCCTCACGAGGCTGAGTTCTGTGGGGGAGACAGGACAAACCACGTATGTGTTTTAACCTTTAAATAGGAGTGAAGGCTCTGAAGCCCCATGCCTGGCCCCCTATTTAATAGCTTTGTAGCGCTAAGCAACTTGCTTAACCGCTCTGTGCCTCAGTCTCCTCTCGGTAAAATGGGAATACTAATAGTCTGTCCACCTAGCGTTTTGGAAAGGATTTTAAAGGATAATACTAGAGTTCTGAGAGCAGTGCGTGGCTAGTAGTAGGAGCTCAATAAATGCCGACTGAGCATTATTAATATTGTTTTTGCCGCTACTTTTGTTACAATTCGCTGGACTTCTTAGAGATTGTGAATTTCAGTGCTCTTCCATTTTGGAGGTGGGGATATTTAAATATTTGGGGCCGTATTTGAAAATTAAAAATTGCTAAAACGATACAAAAATTATAGCATACTATGTTTTAAATGTCGAACACTTCACAAATTAATGCTTTTAAAACAAACCCAAAAAAACTACGAAATTTATTACAACAATTCAAAAAAATATGAGTACATTTGACACAACAGGACTTTAAGGGTCTGGTAGAGACAAAGCTGAAGATGTGAAGTCCTATAATACTGTCCTTGGACCTCTGTAACTGTAAGCCCCCATTTGACAAGCATGTTGAAGGTCCACAATTAAGCGCCACCAAATGGTAACAACTGTCCCCACTGACAGAGCCTAGCATTTTCTTTCTTGTAAATTAGTGACTTCTGTCTATGGAATGTGCCCCTAATACAGAGCTTCTCAATCCCAGCACTATCAGTTTTGTGGGGGCAAAGGGGAGGGCTGTACTGTGCATTGCAGGATGTTTATAACATCTCTGGCCTCTACCTCCTAGATGCCAGTACAGGCCTCCCCGCCCCTCCAGTCATCACAATAAAAAGTATCTGCAAATCTTGCCACGTGTCCCCTGAGAGTGTTTCAGAAAAACCCAAGTTCGGCTGCCCTTCACTGGAAAAGAGACAGAGTTTTGATTGGAAAAGAATATGAGTTTTATTCGGGAGGCTGGCCACCTGGGGAGAAAGTAGACTCCTGTCCAAAAACCAACTCCTGGGTTTTTGTCTGACGCAAAGATTTTTGAGGAACTTTAGGTCAGTTACTCAGTAAAAGGGGAGCACAGTGGTCTGTAACACTTCTTGATTGTGTGCAGACATTATCTCTGTTATCTCTTGGAGGTTGGTATTTGTTGGTGCCCCAGGAGAAAGGTTGTGCGAGAGGCTTTGGTTCTTCCTAGGAAACAATGCATTGTTATGCCCAGAATTCGTGATCCCCAAAGACCACTAGGGAGCTGAGTCCGGTGCAAAAGCAAAGAGCCTTTATTCGAGCTAGCTCGAGCTCAATCCTCTACCTGCACCAGCGCAGTGGTGAGATACCAGGGAAAGAGAGCAAGTTTCAAAAGGACAAAGGTTTTATTGGGGCCTAGGGGCAGTTGGTGAGGTAATGGCTATGGCCTCAGCCAATTGGCTGGGGAAGGGTCCTGGGGAAGGGTCCGAGTCCTGTTAGGCAGGTGAGGGGGGAGTTACTCAAGGGGAGGAGGTGTGGTCAAGGTGAAGGACACAGAACAAGATGGAGTCGGCCGGCATAGGCCCGCCCTTTCAGCATGATCTGTAGATATACAGAGAAAAGTTTAGTTAACCCGTCACTCAGGTTAAAGGTGCTTGCTAAGACTTTAAAGACTACTAAGTTGGCTGGAGGGGCCAAGGCGGGGGCCTTAAAGGGGCAAAATCACCCTTTGTTGAGAACTAGTGCCCTAACACTATTGTAACCTTCTTGACAGCAGGATCCACGTTGTACATCTTTGTGTCACCCTCCACCCATACACAGTGTGTTGTACACAGCAGACTCACAGATATTTGCTCAATATACTTTGCCAGATAAGGCACACGGAAATACTTTCATTTGGGGAAGAGTGATGAAGGAACATAAGGGGCAAGCTGACAGGCCACTCACACGGCCCCCCCACTCCTAGATGGGATGTGTGATATTCCTCACTCCTGGCTACCCAAGAACAAAGGAAAGGAGAAAAACAAATGGTTAACTGATAGAGATCATAGTCCTGCAGGACCTAAGTCTCCATCACCCCCGCATAGTGATTTGGGAAACAAAGGCAGAAGGAAATGGCAGATAGAACTAAATTTCCTTATAAACTTGCAGCCAGTTGACAAATACATGAGGCCTGCAGAGTAAAACTTTTCTCCAGGAACTCCCCACTGTCTTAATGCTAATGATTTGCTTAATGCTAAAACAACCTTAGCCTGACAATAGCTAGGCCACTATCCTGGGAGTCTTTTTTAGCATATGAAAATCTCACTGGAAACTTCCCTGGGACTTTACCTCCCCCAACTCCATAGTATATAACCAAACTCTCCTCATGGTCCCAGGGCAGCTCTTCCTGCCCACGGGTCCTGCCCCCATGCTTTAATAAAATCACCTTTTTGCACCAAAGATGCCTTCAAGAATTCTTTCTTGGTCATTGGCTCTGGACCCCACAAACCCCACTGTCACCCCAAAAAACCTCATCAACAGGATACAGTCCACAATGCAGTTTATTAAGAGAAGCTTCATTACCGGGAACAGAATTGCTGGAAGACTGGATGAGGAGGTTAACATCATTTATTTGGTGTCCTCTCTATATGCCACGATGTGCATGTACTATTTCATTTTGCTTTGTACAACAATCCCATGACAGATTAGAAAACCAAGCCATGAGAATCTCAAGCACTTGCCCAGAAGAATAAGAATTTGAACCCAGGTCTTCAATAGAGTTCTACTTACTTAACCACACTTCCATTCAGCAGGGCAAGAGCTTGCTAGGAATCGTTTGTTTCCTGTATTTTTCTAAAATAATTTTTCTAAAAATAATTCCTTAATCCCTAAAAACCCAAAAGTTGACAAAGGTCCATCATCTGAGGCTGAAATACAATGCAAACGTGTTACACAGGTCCAAAGCATGCTTACCATTACAATAAGAATAAGTAACGTTGGTTATTAATGTGCCATATTATATTATATTATTATATATTATATATTATTATTATAATGTGTCATTTATTAATCAGCCTTTCATATGGATTTGTTACCAGAAAAGCATCTGCTATTTCAAGATTATGATGATGAACGGTTGTATTTCAAAGACCTGAACTCCAGCCCCAGTCCTGACATCCAGTTTTCTCATGAGAGAAATCATTAGAATAGTACATCCTTTGACTACCACGAAGGGTTACTACCATCAAGGGATAACAAGCATATAATAAAAGCCCTTTGTATGCAGAGAGAGCTCTACACAAGCTTCAGAGACACTCTTCTTCATTTTCATTGTGGAGAAACCACAGAAGTGAACCCCACTTACAGGGTATAGGAAAGGAAACTGACGTTTCCATTCCCATGTCCTTCTGGCCCTTCCGCTGCTCTCCAGGTGAGGTTTTCAGAACTCCTGTTGGTTAACAATGCAAACTCCTGAACCCCCCTCCAGACTTCTGTGACCAAATAAAAAAAACGTTTGTGCCACTTCTGTCGAATTTGACTACCCAAAACTATTGATAGTTGCTGTTGCCAATCTCATGTGACATAAAGTTGACATTCAGTAATAGACTAAAAATTGAAAGGGCAGGCCTACGCCGGCCGACTCCATCTTGTTCTGTGTCCTTCACCTTGACAACACCTCCCGACCCGGAGAGCCTGACTGGCCACGGTTAATGTCTGTTTGTTCTGTCTTTTCTGTGTGAGCTCATTTCTGGAATTCTGGTAGTGCCCGACACGGTCTAAGTGGACGCACTGGAGGACCACGGACCATCGGAAGACGTTCTGATCCTCCCTTCTGGAGGGACGTGGAATCCCCTCATTGGTTCTGGAGAGACGTGGAATCCCCTCAAAGGTCTAAGCTAGCTTTCAGTTTTGCTTCCATGGAGTTGGAAGACTTTCTAAGGGCCCTCTGTTTGTCTGTTTCTGTGTTTCTCTGTTTTGTTTTGAGGACTTACTGGACGGACGTTATGGGACAGACTCAGACTACCCCCTACCCACCCTCTTGGCTTAAGCGCTTCCTAGCCTCACTCCCTCCAGAGCCAAAACCCATTCTTGCTTTGCAGGGGACAGAGAAGAGGAAAAGTCTTACCCAGCCTTCAGCACCCCTCTACCCTGTCCTACAGGGGGGTACTGAAGAAGAATTAATTTTTCCTCCCCCGTATAACCCCTCTAGGATGCCAGAAGAACACCATCCTCCCCCTCCGGGGGAGGCAGACGCTGTTCCGAGAGCGGGAGGCGGAAACGCTCCAGGGGCAAGCCCGCCCTTTACCAGACAAAGGGCTCAGAGGGAGCAACCCGCCTCCGCCTCCGCCCCAGACTCCACTATTCTGCCCCTGCGAGCCACCGGACCCCCAGACGCGGAGGGGAACCAGCCCCATCACTATTGGCCTTTCGCCACTAGTGACCTCTACAATTGGAAAGCTCAGAATCCTAAGTTTTCCGAGAAACCGGCAGGGCTTATTGATTTATTAGACTCTGTTCTTTTTACCCATCAGCCCACGTGGGACGATTGCCAGCAGCTTTTGCAGGTCCTGTTCACGACTGAAGAAAGAGAAAGAATCCTCAGTGGGGCCCGAAAACTAGTTCCGGGTGCAGACGGGAATCCCACCACCAACCAGGCTCAGATAGATGCCTCCTTCCCCTTAACTCGGCCCCAGTGGGATTTCAACACGGCAGAAGGTAAGGAGAGGCTCCGGGTCTACCGCCAGACTCTAATGGGGGGTCTCCGAATGGCTGCTAGAAAGCCAACAAATTTGGCCAAGGTAGGAAATGTACAACAGGGAAAAGATGAATGTCCGGCTGCCTTTTTAGAACGGATCATGGAGGCATTCCGTACCTATACCCCCGTGGATCCAGAGGCTCCGGAAAGCAAGGCAGCTGTTATCATGGCCTTTGTAAACCAATCGGCCAAAGACATTAGGAGAAAATTACAGAAAATAGATAGACTAGGAGAAAAAAGTCTGCAGGACTTACTGGTGGTAGCCGAAAAGGTATATAATAACCGGGAGCCTCCTGAGGACAAGCAGGCTCGCGCCATGGCGGCTGCCAGCAGTAAGCAGACTCGAGACCTGGACAGAATACTACTAGCTACCACTGCTGACTTCCCCGAGGAACGAGACCGCCGTCTCCGGCAGCTGGCAGACGATGCAAGAAAAGGTAAAGGAACCACCAAGGGGGGGAAGCAGAGGCTGCAGAAGGATCAGTGCGCATACTGCAAGGAGATAGGGCATTGGGCCCGAGATTGTCCAAAAAGGGCCGGCGGGAAGGGAAGCAAGACTGATGGAGTAAAAGTCCTAGAGCTAGATGAATTAAGTGATTAGGGGAGTCGGGGTTCGGACCCTCTCCCCGAACCCAGGGTAACTCTTAAAGTGGAGGGGACCCCTATTGACTTCCTTGTCGACACCAGAGCACAACATTCGGTCCTCCGCACCCCACAAGGAAAACTAGCCAGCAAGAAGTCCTGGGTACAAGGGGCAACTGGTATGAGCCAGTATTCATGGACTACCCGAAGAACAGTAGATTTGGGGACGGGACGGGTATCCCACTCCTTTATGGTAATACCAGAATGCCCCTACCCGCTGTTAGGACGGGACTTACCAAGATTGGAGCTCAGATAACTTTCAGACAAGGGGGCCTCAGGTCACCGATGGCAAGGGCCACCCATCCAGGTCCTGACCATGAAACTGGAGGATGAATACCTCCTCCACCAGGAGGCGCTCCCGAGAGAGGATAATATAGACAGATGGCTACAAGAATTCCCCTCGGTTTGGGCAGAGACGGGGGGATAGGACTAGCCGCTCACAGGACCCCGGTCCTGGTAGAGCTCAAGCCAGGAGAGAGTCCGGTAAGGATCAAACAATACCCCATGTCTCAGGAGGCCCGGAAGGGGATCCAGCCACACATCCGGAGACTACGAAGCCTAGGGATACTAGTTCCTTGCCAGTCTCCCTGGAACACCCCCCTACTGCCGGTCAAAAAGCCTCACACAAATGACTACCGACCAGTACAAGACCTCCGGGAAGTAAATAAGAGGGTCACGGACATACACCCAACTGTTCCCAACCGATATACTCTCTTGAGCTCCTTGGCGCCCTCCAGGGTCTGGTATACTGTACTAGATTTAAAGGACGCCTTCTTCAGTCTGCCGCTGGCACCCCAGAGCCAACCCTTGTTCGCCTTCAAGTGGCATGATCCAGAGGAGGGCTACAGTGGGCAACTCACCTGGACACGGCTACCTCAGGGATTCAAAAATTCGCCCACCATCTTCAACGAGGCACTACACGAGGACCTGGGTGAGTACAGAAGGGAGCACCCTGGCCTCACCCTCCTACAGTACGTAGATGACATCCTGATTGCTGCCGACACCGCCAAAGACTGTGAGCGAGGGACCCAGGACCTGCTGGCTACCCTGGGGGCTTTAGGGTACCGGGCATCCACGAAGAAGGCTCAGATATGCAGGGAGAGGGTAAGTTACCTGGGATATATCCTAGAGGGCGGACAGCGGCGGTTATCAGATGCCAGACAAACTGACCCTAGGACAGGAGATCTGGATCATGACCCCACACGCCTTTGAAGGGGTCCTGAAACAACCTCCTGATATATGGATGAGCAACACACGTATGACTCATTACCAGAGCCTCCTACTCAACCCTCCACGAGTGCGGTTCCACCCCAGTGCAGCCCACAATCCTGCAACCCTGCTGCCCAAACCTGACCTAGGTGCCCCGCTACATGATTGTGCGGGAATCCTGGAACAAGTACATGGATTCCGGACGGACCTGACCGACCGGCCCCTCCCCGATGCCGAGGCTACTTGGTTCACTGATGGCAGCAGCTTTGTGCGAGACGGACACAGGTATGCGGGTGCAGCGGTGGTCACCGAAACGGACACCGTATGGGCGGAGGCTCTACCCTCCGGAACATCAGCCCGGCTCGTCGCCCTTACCAAGGCGCCAACGTTGGGAGCTAGAAAATGGCTTAACAGCTACCGGACTTGGGAGACCCAGTTTTACCAGACCAGCCCAAATACTCCCAGGAGGAGTTACAGTGGATCAAGAAACTCCCCATGGCCCAGGAGATAAAGGGATGGTGGTATACACCTAACAAGGAGCTCGTGCTGCCAGACCGGCTCGGAGTCTCAATATTAGAGCACATGCATCGGTCTACTCACATGAGGACCCGAAAATTAAAAGACTTAATCCGACATGCCGGAATCAAGATTCACCAACGGGACACCAAAATAGAGCAAGTTGTATCTGCCTGCAAGACCTGCCAACTCACCAACGCGAGAGCCACATCAAATAAAAAAGGAACCAGGCTCAGAGGCACTAGACCGGGAGCCCAATGGGAAGTCGACTTCACTGAAGTCAAACCAGGAAAGTATGGTTTTAAATATCTTTTAGTATTTACAGACACCTTCTCTGGCTGGGTGGAGGCATACCCAACCAAGCATGAAACGGCTCAGACGGTGGCTAAGAAGCTACTAGAAGACATCCTACCCAGGTATGGTTTTCCTGCCATGGTAGGATCAGACAATGGACCAGCTTTTAATCTCGCAGGTAACACAGGCAGTAGCCAAGGCAGTGGGGGCAAACTGGAAATTACATTGTGCTTATAGGCCCCAGAGCTCAGGACAGGTAGAAAGAATGAATAGAACCCTAAAAGAGACCCTTACCAAATTAACCATGGAGACTGGCGGGGACTGGGTGACTCTCCTACCGTACGCCCTTTACCGGGCTAGAAACACTCCTTACGCTCTGGGTTTTACTCCCTACGAGATCATGTTTGGCAGGCCACCCCCTGTTATTCCCAGCCTTCGAGCTGAACTTATTGCTGAGTTTAAAGATCAAGAACTTTTTCTTTCCTTGAGCGGGCTCCAGAGGGTGCACGAGGACATTTGGCCGCGCCTCCGTGCCATCTACGAGGCTGGCCCGACCCAGACACCTCATCAGTACAGGCCGGGAGACTGGGTCTACGTCAAGAGGCACCACGGAGAGACCCTCGAGCCGCGCTGGAAGGGACCCTATATCGTGGTGTTGACAACCCCCACCGCTCTCAAAGTAGACGGCATCGCGACCTGGGTCCATCACACCCACGTTCGGCCAGCGGACCCCTCCTCGATCCGGAAGGACTTTGTCCCACAATGAGCCGTCAATCGGGACCAACACAACCTGCTCAAGCTCACCCACCTAATATTGGTAACTCTGTTAACTCTGCATGTCATTGCTCATGCTGCCGGGAGTCCCCACGCCCCCCAAAACATCACCTGGCAGATCATAGACACCAGCTCGGGGACAATACTTAATCAGACCTCCCAGAGCCACCCCAGGGACACTTGCTTCCCAGAACGTTGCGTAAACCTCCAAACTCTGTTCCCCTTGTCACCATAAATGCAGCCAGTCCCATGATTGGGTCCGTAAGCTACATGACAAGGGGGGAATGAAAGGGCAGGCCTACGCCTGCCGACTCCATCTTGTTCTGTGTCCTTCACCTTGACCACACCTCCTCCCCCTGAGTAACCCCCCCCACCTGCCTAACAGGACTCAGACCCTTCCCCAGCCAATCAGCTGAGGCCATAGCCATTACCTCACCAACTGCCCCTAGGCCCCAATAAAACCTTTGTCCTTTTGAAACACGCTCTCTCTCCCTGGTAGCTCACCACTGCCGTCGGTGCAGGTAGGGGATTGAGCTCGAGCTAGCTCGAATAAAGGCTCTTTTGCTTTTGCATCGGACTCGGCTCCCTGGTGGTCTTTGGGGATCACTAATTCTGGGCATAACAAAAATCAAAACTGAAAAGCCACAGAATAAGATAGAAAGTAGGGAATATTTCATTACTAGTGGGTACAGATTAAAGGAAAAAACAAAAAAAAAAAACCAGATCTTTAGTATTAGAAGAAACAAAGCCCCCAGCAAGGTGATCATTTGCTAACACATTAGGAAAACGCTTCTCCACAAGGGTGGAGGTGGGGAGAGGACTGTGAGTGTTGGGGTCCAGGCTCCCCAGCAGCCACACACACACACTCCCCCTGCAGTTTTACCCATGGCAGATTCACCCAGTGATAAATCCAAGAATCATAAAGCCTTGTATACACATTTCAGTTAAAAGCCTTGAGAACAGAGGTCATACCATGGTATTAATAACAGTTCTGGAGATTCTGACAGCAGTGACATTTTAGAGAAAGAAATGCCCAGGCGAGCAGCAAAGAGATGGACATTCGACACCATGCGTTGTTGGCAGTATTCAAGTGCTAATCGTTACATGTTTGTTTTCCTTCTACTGTATGCATTTTTTGAGAATAGTTAGTGTCTCTTTATAGTCAGACCTACCTAGTTTTGCCTGCTGATAATTTCCTGGCCAGGGTTATTTAAATACCTGAACTGGGGAACAATTAAACCTTCTGCTGAAACATTAGTCTAGTGGGAGATATAGGGTTACTCCCTTCAGTAACACACTCCTCTACACTCGAGAGAGTCCGGTGAAGGCGACCTCTGTAGAGACTTCCGGATGTGGTTGTAGTAAACATGGGCTGTGGAGGCAGGCACTGAGGGAGGACCAGGAGATGCGCTCGAAATTCTGAAATGATGTGTTTGGAAGAGCTGACGTTGGAGCAGGGGATTGCAGAGTGTCCAGAAAATGTCAGCGACCCCCGCCACTGCTTGGACACCTGTGGGCTGACCTGCATCCCCTAGAATGCCTGGATGGTTCAAAAAGGCGTGGTATGGGCTGGCGTCTTTACTCAGCTTCTCCTCCTTTATCCTGATCATTGTGGCCCTGGCAGTGCCCCACTGGCTGAGTGGGAAAATTCTTTGTCAGACTGGAGTGGACCTGGTCAATGCCACGGATCCAGAGCTCATCAAGTTCATTGGGGATATTTACTACGGGCTCTTCCGAGGATGTAAAGTACGACAGTGCGGGCTCGGGGGCCGCCAGTCCCAATTCACGAGTGAGTATGTTGGGGGGCACGCAAGCTGCTTTAGAACACTTTGTTTTACTTTGTAAGGGTGCCTATGTCTAACTGTGAAATTTGACTTCTGCCTCAACCTAAGGCATAATGACAAAGTCCACAGTAACCGAAGGGTTCCTGTTCAGCACCAAGAAGAGACCTTTTTTCTCTCTGCAGAGACTTATAGAAACATTAAAAATAGGGATTTCTATACTTCTGTAACTGACCTCTATTAGGAATAACTATTAACATATTGAGCACTTACGTGTGTCAGCCATTCTGCTAAATGCTTTACATGGCTTCTCTCTTTTAAGCCTTATAACACATTTATAAAGAAGGAATTCTTAATGTTCCCGTTTTGCAGAGGACTACACTGAGACTTGGAGGGGTTATATAACTTGCCTGAGGTCCCTCAGCCAGGAAATAGCACAGCCAGACTTCAGACCCTTGGCACATGACCTGGGTGTTCTCAGCCCAGCACGCACGTTCCCACTTCTGTTTATATAAAAGCTCCCTTATCTGAGAACGGGCAAATGTCTGTGTGCCTGGGCTCTGGCATCAGACTATTGGGTTGAAAGCCCAAGTTGGGCACTCACTGGAGGGGAGACCTGGCGCAAGGCACTGGAGGCTCTCTGTGAACATGAGCAGGCACAGTCCTCCGCTGACATCCAGTCTCACGTCACAGCTGCTCTGGATGTAAATAGAGCAGGAATCCAAGCCCAGCTTATGGAGGGTCTTCTGGGAATTGAAAAACAAAGCAAAAAAAGACAATATTCTGTAAGCCTTTAGAATCCATTAGATAGCTCACAAGAACAGTGTCCTACACAACAATAATTAATCAATATAATGCAATGCAAGGAGATAAGGAATTTTACTCATTTGATTTCAGTATTTCAGCATTGTAGTTTTTAGAATCCTGCCCAGGGTAAGTATCTTATTAAATGAGTGAAGACACAAAACTGAAGCCATTGATAAACACAATAATATGAATTGGCATTACTTATATACATGAAGGAAATACATATTTGTTATGGATATCCAGGAAAAAAAATCTCTGGGAATATTTCTATTTACCCAGCAATGGAATTGGACCAGGGATATTGTAAAAATAGCTTTATTAAAAACATTACACAAAAAACTGAAAACACATACACGTAGAGGAATAGGGGCGCATGGGTGGCTCAGTTAAGCATCCAACTTTGGCTCAGGTCATGATCTCGTGGGTCCGTGAGTTCAAGCCCCATCTTGGGCTCTGTGCTGACAGCTTGGAGCCTGGAGCCTGCTTCAGATTCTGTGTCTCCCTCTCTGTCTTCCCCTCCCCTGCTCCCACTCTGTCTCTCTGTCTCTCTCTCAAAAATAAACAAACATTAAAAATTTTAAAGATACATTTTATAATAAAAAAGCAAAAAAATAAAAATAAAAATAAAGGACATGTTAAAAGGAGACCATGGAGGGGCGTCTGGGTGGCTCAGTCGGTTAAGCGGCCGACTTCGGCTCAGGTCATGATCTCGCGGTCCGTGAGTTCAAGCCCCACGTCGGGCTCTGTGCTGACAGCTCAGAGCCTGGAGCCTGTTTCAGATTCTGTGTCTCCCTCTCTCTGACCCTCCCCCGTTCATGCTCTGTCTCTCTCTGTCTCAAAAATAAATAAACATTAAAAAAAAAAAAAGGAGACCATGGCAACTATACACAGCAGGTGATTCTGAATTAGATCCGTTTGCTGTTAAAGACATCAATTGGTGAGACAATTGGTAGAATTTGAATGGGGCATCAGGATTAAATGGCAGGTCTGTACCAGTGAACTCAGTGATTTTAGTGCTGTGGTTCTGTAAGAGAATCTCTTTTTGAATGAAATAGACCCTAAAGTGCTGAGGGATCAGGGACAATTTACCTTTAAATGGTTCAGGAGAAAAAAAAAAATCCCTTGTACCATTGTTGCAATTTTCTGAAGTTTAAGATTCTTACAAAACCACACACACACACACACACACACACACACACACACACGTTTTAAGGGAGAAATGGCACACTTTTTAATAGTTGTAGGTAATTGAAATTAACAAATCTCACAAAAGAAGTTCCAAAGCTTGAATTAGGGAGGGACCATCAAAAGCAGCACAGTTCCAAAGACTTTAATGAGTAAGAGATTGCTTAGGGAATGTAGTAAAAATATATAATTATATATCGGATGTGTCATGTGACCATGGCAACTGCTTTCTTATCTACTAGATAATTTATCTATTATGTTTATTATTTATTATCTGCCTCCACCCCTTTGGTATGTAATACCACAAGGGCAAAGATTGTGGTTTTTTCATCCATGATCCCAAGTTCCCAGAAGAGTGCCTCAAAACATTGGCACTCAAAAGCATTGGCTGAATGAATAACAATAAGTACTTTTAAATTCATTTGTACTAATGTTCACGTGCAAGACACCAAACTTGTGACCTGTGCTACACCAATCCTCCACAACCCTCCTAGTTAGAAGGAAACTAAGACTCAGAGGTTAAGCAACTTGCTGAAGGTCACAGAGCCCCAAATGCTGGAGCTGACCCCAACCCAGGTATGCCTGACCCCAAAGTTTCCTACTTTCCACCATATGCTGCTCCTTCTGGAATTTGTGACTGGCAACTTTACCAAAGCAGGGCATCAGCCTAGCAGTCTTTACTGTTCTCCTGGAATTCAGCAAAGGGTAACGGGGAGGTGGTGGAAGAATGGGGAGTTCTCAAGGGTGGGAGGAGCCAGGGTGGACAGATCCCATTAGAAATGACAGAGTGGTTACCCCAACAAATGGTGGGTGTATTAGTTCCCTAGAGCTGCCATAACAAAGTACTATCACAAACTGGGTGACTTAAACAATAGAAATGTATTCCCATGGTTCTGGAGGCTGGAACTCAGAAATCAGCTTGTCAACAGAGCCGTGCTCCCTCTGAACCCTATAGGCAGACCCCTCCTTGCCTCTTCCAGCTCCTGGTAGCCCCGGGTATTCCTTGGCTTGCGGCATCCTCCCTGTGTCTCTTCACATGGTCTTCCCTTTGCATGTTTCTGTGTCCAAATTTCCCCTTTTATAAGGACACCAGTCACATTGGATTAGGGCCCATCTTAACAACCTCCTCTTGATTGGCTCTGGAGAGACCCTATTTCCAAATAAGGTCATATTCTGGAGTTCTGGGGCTGAAGACTTCAACCCATCTTTTGGGGGAAGGGATGGCAGGAAGGGCACAATCAACCCGTCACAGAGGGTTTGAGGTGGCAGATGGTGGGCCTGGCATAATTTAGGAATCCCTGAAGCACAAACACTGTTTCTGGAGAAGCAGCCAGAGCAGAGACCAGCTCTGCGGGAGAAGGGGACCCAAGGAGAACAGACAGACTGAGCCCTTCCACGGCAGCACCAAGTAAACCCCTGCCATCCCAGCTCACAGAAACGTAAGCTACCCAACCAGATGAGCACATTCTGTTTGCCCCCTGGAGGAACTCAGTAAATGCTCCTTTCCTCCTCCTCTTCCTTCCCAGGTGGATAGGAGACAGCCCCCAGGGTTTATCTCTGAAACAGCAGAACTGTGTGAGGATCATAAAGGACATTTTAATGTCACCTCTGAGTAGGACAATATTCAAGAAAGTTTTGTTCCCAGCTGCCGTGGGGGTGTCCCAGGGGAGGGTATAAAACTTCCATTCCCAGCACTTGAATGTGACTCCCCTGGAGCTGGGGCGGGCTCCTCCTGTGTGGGCTGGCCTTGCACCTGCCGCTGGTCAGGGACAGACTTTGCACTGATCACAAAGTGTTCTCTCAGGAAGGGCTGAAAGTTAAAAAAGAAAAGGAAAGAAAAAAAACCCTAAGGGACACTAAGAAGGGAGAGAAGCAAAGGTTAAAGAGAAGCCTTGCCAAGAAAAATCCCTTGGAAAGAAGCTCTGGGTAAAGTTTCTGATGTTGGCAAGATAACCGCATGGAGATAACTACAAATGGAAATACGGAACTGGAAAGAAAGTTAGATTGGAACTAGGATGTAAATGTGCAGTGTCTAGAAACTTCTCAGTGGAAAGGACTTCAAAGGGAGAAGGACAATTCTAGTTCTCAAGCTTGGGAGACACCAACCTCTTGTGAATATAGGGAGTCTGGTGAGCCAGCAAAGGACCAGAGGGGAAAGGGGCTGGGGGTGGGTGAGTGGAACCAGGAAAGCTTTGAGTCCTGGTTCCCAAGGGGGGACAAGGAGGGGCAGGTCATGACATCAAATGATGAACCAGTGAGTTCGAGCTCACAAAGTGGACCCCAATTTAACCAGCAGGTGCTCAGTAGAAACCCAGCAGTAGCTTCAGAGGAAGGGTTATGTCCGGGCACTCTAACGTCTGTCACTTTTCATTCTTCATGTGTAACTACTGAAAACAGCGATCTAAACTGCATATGTCATATAGTATCTAGGTCTATATTCCTATATAGAATTCAGAGTCACCTTGCCCAAAAAGAAGGGACCTAAGGTTCAAGCATGTGGGGAAACAGGTTTAATAAAATTCACCTTATATCCTTGTCACAAGCACTGAATGAGATAACCATGTAAAGGGTTCAGCTCTTTACATGACTGTGTCCAGTAAACGTTGATTACCCTCAGTTCATACACAGCTTTTGCTACCCCACTGGACTGATGAGAAAACTGAGGCTCTGAGGGCTTTCCCCAAGTCAGAGAGTAACAGTAATAACAGCCACAGCCACAGCCGCCATTTTGAGAGCTCACTCTTTCCCAGTCAGTATCTATCACATCCTATCATTTCATCTCCACAGCCACTGTGTGGTGGCCAATAGAGAGAAATCAGATACAAATTAATATCTGATTAAATTATCCTGCCACATTAATATGGGAAATTAATATTCTGATAGAATATTATTCATCACAGCATATATTCTGTGCAATATGAGAATTAGTGTCCATCATACATGGGAAAAATGCCCACCTTGCTGCGGGATCCAAGATGATGCTCCTGGCTTCCTATTAGTGCTTATTAAGTGCTATTATTATTCCTATGCACTCCACTCAATCCACTCAACGACCTGGTAAGATGGGTAGGGGAGTGGCTTAGAGGATCCTATTTTATACTTGTGGCAAATGAGCAAAACTGGCACTTGAACCCAGATCTTTGGGTGCCAGGTCTAGGCTTCCCTCTGGGACGCCCTTCTATACTCTTCACAGATGTACCTGAAATCTCTTCTACCGCTCTGATTTAATGAAGGCAACTCTCTGACCCAGGTTAAAGCTTTTCAATTGGCCCTCCTTGGCTGACTCTCTCGCCAACCACCTTTGCTAAAGAGGCACCGTGTGGGGCTTATGTACGTCAGCTTACCCCGATCCCGGGGCTTTGAGGGCAGTGCCACTTAAATCGCCAGCTGGGGCACATTTTGATTCTGCATCCAGTGCAAGGAAGAGAGGACTGTTAGTCAACTGACAAGTGGCCAATCGGGCTCCGTGAATTGTCTCTGGAACTCTCCTGCTTTTTGAAAACCCAGTACATGTTGCCTGGCCCTCACTCCCCTCTATTACAGCCTCAGTGGTAAGCAAGCCTGGACTTTATGAGCTCCAACCGAGCTCTGACATGGAAATTCTGTCTGTGTCTTTTCTCCCCAGTCTTCCCACACCTGGTGAAGGAACTCAATGCAGGCCTCCACGTGACCATTCTGCTGCTCCTCTTCTTGGCCTTGGCCCTGGCTCTGGTCAGCATGGGATTTGCCATTCTCAACATGATCGAGGTTCCATACAGGGCAGTCAACGGCCCCGGGGGCATCTGCCTATGGAACGTCCTCGCAGGTAAGGAAGGCCCCCAGGGAGAGAAATTCAAGGCGCTGCCACCACCAGGTGGTGGCACTTGAATTCCAAGTAGATGGGTGGGGGCATGAAGGAATTAAAATGCCTGCCTCAGCCTTTGCTTCCCTGGTCTATGACCTTTCATTCATGGGCACGAATGTCCTCTTTACTGAAAGTTGAAGGATCTCTGTAACAGTAAAGAGCCAAATTGGTGGCACGCATGAGTGGCTGAGGACTTAAAGCAAAAAAGAGAGGTTGGGGTAAGAGGAGAAAAGAGAAGACAGAGAGGTGGGGGTGGAAGGTGGAAGGGAGGGCATTGTGGGAGGAGGTGGGGAGGTGGGGCTACCGCGGCAAGAGTGGGAGGGGCCCTTCTAAATGACAGCAGAGGAGGCACCTGGGATTTTACAGGCCTCTTTTCATTTAAACCCCACAGCTTCCTTAGGAGGCAGAATTATTACACCCATGTTTACAGGTCTTCACCTTGGGGTTGAGTCCGAGCCCCACCTTGGGGGCATAGAGTTTACTTAAGAAAAAAACAAAATCCTAAGAATTTTTTCAGCCCAAAGCAAGCTTGTCACCTGTGCCACAGAAATGCCACCTCACATACCACCATCACAGGTGTATGAGGGTGACGTGTTGGCTTTCAGGCGGAGTCGTGGCCTTGGCCATCGCCAGCTTCATGGCCTCCGTGAAGTTTCACGACCTGACCGAGCGCATTGCCAACTTCCAGGAGAAGCTCTTCCGCTTCGTGGTGGTGGAAGAACAGTACGAAGAGTCCTTCTGGATCTGTGTGGCCAGTGCCTCGGCCCATGCAGCAAATTTGGTAGTGGTGGCGATCAGTCAAATTCCGCTCCCCGAGATTAAGACCAAAATCGAGGAGGCCACGGTCACGGCTGAGGATATCCTGTACTGATCGCCCTCTCCTGCTCACACCCGAGCCTGAGTCAGTTCTGCAGTGTGAACGGGGACCTCATTTTTTGTGCTGGCTTTGCAGTCCGGAACACCTGTGCTCCTAAGAAGAAGGAAATGGAAGGAGAAAGGACGGTGCCTGGACCAGAACAGAAAGGTTTCCCCAACCCCTGGCATCCCTGCCTTTCCCTCTCACTGACCTTGGAGTTAGAGACTCTGCTTCTTGCCAGCTGTGTGGACACAGACGACTCACTTAATATCTGCTTCTCAGTTTCCGCCTCTGTAAAGTGGGGGTGGTAAGGACCTCACAAGGTTGTAATGAGGTTTAAAGGGGCAGTAATGTTGCCAACCTGTGAATCAATATATGTATCTACAATCAGAGCACTCTACAAACACAAGGTACTGAACATTCCACTAAATGCCTGCAGACCCCTCTATTCCACACAATGTTACGGGGGATATAAACAGGCATATGGTAATATTCCTGTCTGTCCGCCAGAAACATCTAAACTTTCCACAGGACACAGGAATCAGATGGCAACAATAACACTCAGAATGAAAGTAACTTACCTTTTTTTAGCAGTTACTACACACTGGACACTGTCCTAAGAGTTCTACATATATTAGGTCCTCACTACAAATTCAGATCATTGGTACTACTTTATTTCCATTTCATAGATGAAGAAACTGAAGTACACAGACATTGAGTAACTTGCTGACGTCAAGAATTCAGTTGAAGAAGTCTGCAACCAAAGTTTATACTTGTAACCCACTTTGCTAATCTGTTGTTTGAGGTTCAAGCAATTGGAATGCAATGGGATAAACACTGTGACGGTAAATGCATAAAAGACTGAGGAAGGGATTAACTCTTCCAGATGCGATGTGGTATTAAAGAAAGTATCACAGAGTTGACATTTGATCTGAACTTCGAAAGATGAGTAGACTTTTTCCAGTGGTGAAGGAAGCAGGTCTGGAGAAGGGCATTTCAGGATGAGTCAGTAACGAGGGGGAGGCACAAGGTATGAAATTACAAAGAGGGCTTGGAAGCATGTGAATATGCGATGGTATCAGAATGTTGTTCTAACTCACCAGTTAGATCAACCCTGCTGCTTTGTGTTGGGTTTCCCTTAAGTGGTCCTGTGGTGGTTAATCACATGTGCCAACTTGGCTAGGCCACCATACCCAGATATTTGGTCAAATGCTATTCTAGATGTTTTTGTGAAGGTATTTTTTGAATGAGATTAACATTTCCATCAGTAGACTTTGAGTAGAAGAGGTTGCCCTCCATCATGTGGGTGGGCCTCATCCAATCAGTTGAAAGCTTTAGGAAAGACTGATCTCCCTCAAGGGATTGGGAATTCTGTCAGCAGCTTGCTGCTGCAACTCTTCCCTGGGGCCTCCAGCCTGCCAGCCCACCCTGCAGATTTTGGACTTGCCAGTGTCCACAATCATGTGAGCCAATTCTAAAACAATTATCTTTCTCTCTGCCTGTCTGTCTCTGCATGCACACACACACACACACACATCCAACTGGTCCTATTCGTCTGGACAACCCTTCCTCATACAGGTACAAAGCTCATCTGTTCATCTTCCCACAGTGCCGGCTGGGGTGAATCCTTTCTCAGATCTGCTGTCTTCATGCCAAGTAAAAGTCATCTAATCCCCTAAATTAGTTCCATCTAACATGACACCCGATTTGGACCTGCTCTACCTTTGCTTACATGCTGAGCTTCAGGAGGTTTCCATGGCATCTTTTCTGTTCTAATTGCTTGTGATTCCCTGCTGGGCCCCTCCGCCCCTTCCAGCCCTCTCTCCCCATCCCACACAGGGCCGCAGTACTGTTTAACAGACTGACATGGCTCATCAAATATGCAGATGGCACATGGCTGGAAGGGCTAGCTAACAGCGTGATGGGAGACGGAGCCAAAAGATAGTGACAGACCGCAGTGCTGTCTTGAAAACAAGTGGAAATGTCAATGTCCTCTCAAGTTTATCATAAAGTCCTGCAGACAGTTGAGAAAAAAAATCACACAAGAGTGGCAACAATTTATTTTACGATAAATATGTGAGACTCTTGGTACATTTATTCATTCAGTGAGTATTGAAACTGATCTAGGGGTTGGGAGTGGGGCAGAGAACAGACAAACATCCCTGTCTGCCCCCCAGAGATTTCATTCTCTGAGCGCCTGGGGGTGATTCACACGGAGACCGCTTATAACATCGGTAGCCCGGCCACAGCCCTCAACCTGATCACTGCTCAGGTATGTGCAGACTGCCACACAGGGGCAGAGGAAATTGAATTTTGCCTCTAGTAGTGGAATTCCCTTATTAAGATGGTACTCTTGACCAAGTTGGATGTGTTCCAAGGAGCCAAAATGCAGGTGTTTGTGAATTTTCCCGGTGACAGGGTCCAGAGCTTTTTGGGTTTCAAAAGCATCTGTAACACCTTAAAAGCTTCAAACCGTGACCCATCATGTAGCAGCCATAATGTTACCAGAGATAATCAGGTTCGGTCTGAAAGGCATCTCTCAGGGTTATTGCCAAAGAGATTGCTGTATGGAATTTAGCCAGTTTTGATGGAGGAAAGAATGGGAAGGTTATCTGGGTCACACGGTTTGCTCACATGATCACTCAAACGTATAGAGAAAATATAGCCCCTTTATTTTGACTATAGTTAATCTTCTCTTTTCCTGAGTAAGGAGAAAATAATAATAAATGCCCAGTCCAGTTTAAATTTAACCCAACCTTATCATTTATACCATCATTCAGGTAATGTGAAGCTTTCTGGGATAAAATGGCTAGTTCTTCAGGTAACTTCTCTCTTGCAGGTGGTACTAGGGTTATGGGAGAGAAGATGATTCTAGAGTTATGGGAAAGCAGATCATGCACACACTTACTCCCTGGAAGTATCCCCTGTCCTCCTGGTTGGTGGTGGTACACTGGCTGGGCTCTTTGGAGTCCTGTCCCCCGGCTGCTGCTTACCTGCTAGTCATCCCAGGGCTGTCTCAGGGAAGAGTAATTTTTGAAATGTTCTGTCAACTGGCCAGAGCCTGGTCACTCCCTGGAAGACTTGCCCTCATCTTGGATCCTACTGGCTGCAGACCTTGAGTGACAACCAAGTCCGCCATCTGCTGTCCAAGCTGTCACCTGTCAACAGCCAGGCTCTGCTGCAGTCACCCACGTGCAGTCTAGGAGCCCCACCTGGTGTCAACACAGCATCCTGTCCCATGAGGCCCTGGGGACACCTTTCCATTCATTCCCTCTTATGAAGTAACTAAGGTGATTCATTGGCTGTATTTCCCCCAACCACACTTCGCACTTGAGTGGTTCCCTGCTGCTAACAGAAGGTCCAAGGGGGGGAAAGGTGGTAATTTGCCTTAGGTGAGGCCCAGCCCTTTCAAAGTCTCCATTTCCTTGATTACAAAATGAGGCAGTTACACTGCATGATAATGACCATCATCTACTGTAGGCCAGGGACTTTCCACGCTGTCTCCCTCATTCTGACCACAATTATTCAAAATAAATATCATTGTTTTTATTTTACGGATGAGCGATTTTAGGTTCAAAGAACTGAAGTCACTTGCTCAGGCCACACTATTAGTAAATAACGGAGAAAAGTCTCAACCTCCAACTATGTAACATCAAGGCCACCGTTTTTCACTGCACCATAACTGCCTTTCTGAATGATAGACTTCTAAGTCTCCTTCCCAGGGTTTCTACAGGTGGCTGTGCAGATTACATCCTGTCCAAGAGGTAACTCTTCAAGTCTAGCCCATGCTCCCTTGGCTTGTCATGGCCTGCACCCTCAGGAATGTTTCCAGTCAGAGGGGATGTATTTTCCCAATGCTCACCAAAGTGTCTGATGGGGTCACAGTGCCCCATGCCTTATAGCCTAGCAGTCCACGTAAAGTCAAACTGTTAATCATAACACTATTCTATAATATTGGTTAGAGTGTGACAATAATGATTAATTTTCATATGTCCTTTAAAGGTAGCTATCATATGCATACATTGATATATTATTACTGACACTGTGGCGGGGCGGGGGGGGATCAAAGCTAGTGAAACTTAGCTAATTTCAGAGAAGTAATTCATGATCAGTGAAATGAAGTCCCACTTTATGTCCACTCTGGGACGTATGGGTGATAGCTGATGTCTCAGTCCTTTTGGCCTGCAATAACAAATTACTGTAGACTGGCTTAAACAACAGAAATTTATTTCTCAGTGTGCCTGGGTGGCTCAGTCAGTTAAGTGTTCATCTTCAGCTCAGGTCATGATCTCATGGTTTGTGGGTTCAAGCCCCATGTTGGGGTCACTGCTGTCACAGCAGAGCCCACTTTGGATCCTCTGCCCCTTCTCTCTCTGACCTTCCCCCACTTGTGCTCGCTCTCTCGCTCTCTCTCTCTCAAAAATAAATAAACAACAACAACAACAAAGAAATTTATTTCTCACAGTTCTGGAAGCTAGAAGAACAATCAGGGCCTTGGCAACCCTGCTGGCTGGTGAGAACCTGGGTCCTGGTCTGCAGATGGCCAGCTTCTCATTGTAGCCTTATGCAGAGACAAAGCTAGGGCAAGATCTCCTCTCTCCTCCTATAAAGGCACAAATCCCATTCATCAGGGCTCCACCCTCACGACCTGAACCTGCCAAACACCCCACCCCTTAAATATGTCACATTGGGGGTTAAGATTTCAACACATGGACAGATTTGGGGGGGACGTGCTCAGGCCATAACACATGATTTTCGTTAATGGAAATATACCAAAAAAGCATACAATTAAAGACTTTTGGATAGCAAGAACCCTTCCAGGTCAAATCAGAGTGGAGTTATGTTACAAATATACTTCTCTCTCATTCCAGAAAAATGTGAAACTCTCCAAAAACTGAATTAAACAAGTTTTCATACTTCCAAAGCATGTAATGAAAATGCTAGCTCTTCCCCTGAAAAAAATAAACCATTCTCTAAATCATAAGGTCACTGCATGACAGTTGATGATCAATGAGAACTAAACTTTAACAGAAGTTTCCTACACAATCCAAAATGACAATTGTATTAGTCTCCATTGCTGCTGAAGCAAATTGTCACAAACTTGGTGGTTGAAAACAATACAAATTTATTATCTTAAGAGCTTTGAAGCAGCACTATCAACAATAGCCAAACTATGGAAAGGGCCCTAATGTCCATTGACTGATGAATGGACTATATATAATGTATGGAATATATATTGGAATGGAACATATATATATATATATATATATAAATATATATATATATATATAATATATGGAATATATATAATATATGGAATATAGATTATATATGGAATATAGATTATACATATAAATATATGGAATATAGATTGGAATGGAATGTAGATTGGAATGGAATATTACTCAACCATCAAAAAGAATGAAATCTTGGGTGCCTGGGTGGCTCAGCCGGCTAAGCATCCAACTTTGGCTCAGTTCATGAGTTCAAGCCCCTCATCTGGCTCCGTGCTGATAGCTCAGAACTTGGAGCCTGCTTCAGATTTTGTGTCTCCCTCTCTTTCTCTCTCTCTCTCTCTCTCTGCCCTTTCCCCGCTCATGCTCGCTCTTTCGCTCGCTCGCTCTCTCTCAAAAATAAATAAATGTTAAAAAATTTTTAAAAAAATGAAATTTTGCCATTTGCAACGATGTGGATGGAACCATAGAGTATTACGCTAAGTGAAATAAGTCAGGCAGAGAAATACAAATACCATATGATTTCACTCACATGTGGAATTTAAGAAACAAAACAGATGAACATATGGGAAGGGGGGAAGGAGAGAGAGGCGGAAAAACCATAAGAGACTCTTCACAATAGAGAACAAACTGAGGGTTGATGGAAGGAGGTGGGTGAAAGTTGGGCTAAATGTGTGATGGGTACTAAGGAGAACACTTGTCCTGAGCACTGGGTGTTATATGTAACTGATGAATCACTGAATTCTACTTCTTTTTTTTTGTAATTTTTTTTTAATGTTTATTTATTCTTGAGACAGAGACAGAGCGTGAACAGGGGAGGGGCAGAGAGAGAGGGAGACACAGAATCCGAAACAGACTCCAGGCTCTGATTTGTCAGCATAGAGCCCGACACGGGCTTAAACCCACGAACTGTGAGATCATGACCTGAACCAAAGTCGGATGCCCAACCGACTGAGCCACCCAGGCGCCCCTGAATTCTACTTCTGAAAACAATATTACACTACATGTTAACTGACTAGAATTTTAATAAAATTTTTAAAAAGAAAAAGAGTTCTGGAGGCCAGAAGTCCAAAATGGGTCTTACTGGAGTAAGTAAAGCTGGGCTTCGTTCCATCAGCAGGGCTGTGTTCCTTCTGGAAGCTCTAGGGGAGAGTTTGTTTTCTCACTGTTCCAGCTGCTAGAGGCTGCCTGCGTTCCTTGGCTCATGGCTCTTTCCAGCAATGTTGTCCCTCCAACCTCTGCTTCCATCATACAGGTGATTATTCTGAGAACTCTGACCCTCATGCCTCCCTCTCATAATATGAGTCCTTGTGATCCCATTGGGCCCACTCAGCTAATCCAGGACATCTTTGGGGGACATTTTTCGGCCTACCAGAGCAATGCTACTCAAATCCAGAATTTCTTGTTCTAACAACATTCCTGAAAAAAAATATTTAGATATAAAATACATGAGCAAAATAGTGTATTATTATTAGTCAACACTAGTAGATTAGCATCATAATTTAGAAAATCTTTGCTGGAAGTGGAGTGCTCACCTACATCACCCACATGGAGTTCAAATACTTATATAATATTCGGAGTACATCTTTGAAAATCAGAGAGGGACAGGAGACTAAGTAAGGCACAGGGAATCTCAAGGTGAACCATGATCTCAGGATATGGTGCTGGAGAGGGACACAGCCACTTAGAGAAGTTACTGTGCCCATTTTAGATGAGTTACTGTATAGGAAAGACGTCTTCCCCTCCCCTTCTCTCCTCCTCCTCTCTCTCCTCTCCCCTTCCCCCCTCCTCCTCCTCCCCTTCCTCCACCTCCTCCTCTTCCTCCTCCCTTTAGTTTTGGTTGTTGAACTAAAGTAGAGTTTCATAAGTAACCTATGTAACCCTGACGCACATAAAATTCTTGCCAAATAAATTAGGTTTCACGCTCTCTTTTGCTCCTATAATTGCTCCTATAATTTATTTTCTACCATAATGTCAACAGTCAGCAAATAAGAGTCTCCACTTGACGTGAACACCATTGGATCCCTACTGAGCATTCGCTGGGCTCTGTGCTGAGTACTCCACATGCATTATGTCATTTCATCCCCACCAAAACCCTGAGAAGCACTTACTCTAATTACTGGTTTTGAAATTAGAAATCTAGTTTTCTCATTTGGAAAATAACCAGCTTGCATAAGATCATCTCTAATTTTCTTTCCCACTGTAACATGTTATGATTTTTAATGCTATAAAATATGTTCAGATTTATCATAAACGGAGCACCTAGTATATCCCCGGCACTAAGCTCAGCATTTTCATGTGGGCTATTTGGTAATGTGTGATGGAGATGTTACATGTATAAACTAAAAATTCAACATTTGGAGGATTCCAACCACCAGTTCAATGATATTTTGAATACACATGCATTTCTGTAATCGTCATGGGTTGAATTCTCAGCTAAATAAAACAAATTTATACACAGCATGGGATTATTTGTTTCCTTGCTTTTTGTTTTGGAAAAAGTGATAAGCAACAATGACAAACAACTTTGCAACAACAGCGATTTTTCTTTTGCCATTTCGGGAAGAACAAATAGGATGTAACACATCTTTTCTTTATTGTTTTTTATTTTAAAACTTTTTTTTAACGTTTAGTTATTTTTGAGAGACAGGCAGAGCATGAGCCGGGGAGGGGGAGAGAGAGACAGGGAGGCACAGAATCCGAAGCAGGCTCCAGGCTCTGAGCTGTCAGCACAGAGCCCAATGCGGGGCTCAAACTCAGGCACCCCGATCATGACCTGAGCCGAAGTCAGACCCTCAACAGGCTGAGCCCCCCAGGCGCCCCCATTTTTTTTCTTTTGTAGCAAGTTTCTCAACCCTGAAGATTTTGAAAGGGTGGGAGGCATGAGGAAGTTAATAGGCCAAAACGTGTTCATTCTACTGAAAAGGAGAGGATTATGTGAGGCCAGCAGACCTTCTTGGTACTGCTCTATGGAATGGGGAGCCGCCAATCAGTAAGGAAACCCTGATGTCCCTGCTGATGGTCACCCTGGGCTCTTCCAGGTAGAGCAGCCCATGTTGAAAGGCAGTTGGCTCTATACCCACTATTTATTAACTGTACTGTCAGGGTAATTTCTGTCTCCAGAGCAAATTATTCAAAGTATTGTTTTGTGGGTTTTTTTTTTTAAGTTTATTTATTTTGAGAGAGAGAGAGCGTGGCTCCAGTTCAAGTGCAAGAGCGCATACCAGCCGGGGAGGGGCAGAGAAAGGGAGAAAGAGAATCCCAAGCAGGCTCCCCACTGCCAGCCCAGAGCCCAATGTGGCTTGAACTCACAAACAGTGAGATGGTGACCTGAGCAGAGATCAAGATTCGGCTGCTTAACCCACTGAGCCACTCCGGCGCCCCCTTACTTCGGTTTTGAAAAGCAGTGTTCTGGGGCACCTGCGTGGCTCAATGGGTTAAGCACCTGACTATGGCTCAGGTCATGATCTCGCAGTTCGTGAGTTCGAGCCCTGAGTCAGGCTCTGTGCTGACAGCTCGGAGCCTGGAGCCTGCTTCGGATTCCATGTCTCCCTCTCTCTGCCCCTCCCCTGCTCATGCTTATCTCTCTCTCTCTCAAAAATAAATAAACTTTAAAATAAGCTAGATTTCTATTAAAAAAAAAAGAAAGAAAGAAAAGCAGTGTTCTCTGTGGTGAGTGGTCAGCAGAGCCATTTTAAAAGCCCAACTTTCGGGGCACCTGGCTGGTTCAGTCAGTAAAGCATGGGACTCTTGATCTCCAATTGTGAGTTTGAGCCCCACATTGGGAATAGAGATTACTAAAAAATAAATAAATAAAATAAACACCCAACTTTAGGGGTTCCACTCTAGTAGATTCTCATAGTGGAAAAAATCCTAGAAAATTCATAAATTGTTCACTTTTTCATTTTGTTTTTAAGTGTGTCTTTTTTTTCTTTGAGAGTCACATCTAGAAGGTGTTCTCTCTGTCAGTCATCATTATAGCAAATATTAACAAGTTACTTAGAACTTATAAAGCTATAGCAAAAACACTATTTTATAGCTGAGAAAGCAGAGTGGGAATGCATTACGTTTTCAAGTTTCCTTTATGTATCAAGTTTTATACCCATCAGTATAAATGAAAATACTACATTCAGACAAATAATATTACACTTTTTAAAGTTATACATTCAAAGAATCAGTTTTCTTTTTAAAAATTTTTTTTTAATGTTTATTTATTTTTGACAGAGAAAGAGACAGAGCATGAACGGCGGAGTGTCAGAGAGAGAGGGAGACACAGAATCTGAAACAGGCTCCAGGCTCTGAGCTGTCAGCACAGAGCCCGACATGGGGCTCAAACTCACGGACCGCGGGATCACCACCTGAGCCGGAGTCAGACGCTCAACCGACTGAGCCACCTAGACGCCCCAGAATCAGTTCTTTCTTAAATTGAAGTTTAGCTTACAAATCACATTATTCTATTTATAAGGCTAGCAAATTTTAATGGTCACTTTCAAAGGGCTTTTGATTACTTGGTGCCATTTACAAATGTAGTTAAATAAACCTCTTGAAATAGCCTGTATACCTTTAATCAATTTCTTTTCTAAGCACTCCAATTAACTGACAAAATTTAATAAGTCTTCTAATGAGTGAAACTTAAAGTACTGTGAACCTTAAATTCTTGTAGCTGTTCTAACACTACACATAAATGGAGTAGGATTCCAAATCAATTGGAATTGCAAGGCTGACCTATTTCTCACAGACCAACTCCTCTTAATCATCACCAATACCTAAAATAGTAAATTTGCACAGATTTTAAACTCAAAAATATCACTACTTCGACTTTCTTCCTTTCTTCCTTTTATTTTTGCACTCAATGAGAAATCTTGTCAGGGAAAGATGCTTACTCACCAAGTAAATAATTATACCAATTTTTTAGGAATTGCTTTCCCATATATTTTGGGAATTAACTCTCAGAAGGCTTGAGGTCACATGAGGATCTTAAGTCTTGCCTCAAATGTCACCTTCCAAGTCACAACCCAATTCAACACTGAAACCTGCTTCACACCTCCTTAGTATTGCCAATCGGCCTGCTCTGCTCTACATATTCCTTTTACTTAATTTTCACATGCCACATAATTGGTGTGTGTGTTGTGTTATTATTGTCTTTTTTCTCTGTTAAGAATGTCACCTCAGGGCGCCTGGGGGGGCTCAGTCGGTTAAGTGTCTGACTTCATCTCAGGTCATGATCTCATAGTTTGGGGTTCGAGCCCCGCATTGGACTCTGTGCTGACAGCTCAGAGCCTGGAGCCTGCTTCAGACTCTGTGTCTCCCTCTCTCTCTGCCCCTCCCCAGCCTGCACTCTGTCTCTCTGTCTCTCTGTCTCTCTGTCTCTCTCTCAAAAATAAGTAAAACTTTAAAAAAAAAAGAATGTCATCTCTGTTAAGACAGTGATCTTTCTAGGTTTTTCTCTTGTTGATGTATCTAAAGCATCCCGAACTGTTCTTAAATTATATAGAAAACAAAGATTTTATATACACAAAAAAATTTAAAACACCAATAAAAATTTTAAAGTGCCCCTTTTCCTCCTTCAACCCCCACTTTTAAAGGTAACCATTCTAAAATCTCTATGTAAATTTTCCTATACTCTTTTATAAATATACATCCACTTTTCTCTTACACAATGGATTATTTGTATACATATTGCTCTGTAATTCTAAAATGTTTATTTATTTATTTTGAGAGAGACAGAGAGAGAGAGAGCAGGGGAAGGGCAGAGAGAAAGGGAGAGAGAGAATCCCAAGCAGACTCTACAATGTCAGCACAGAGCCCTACATAGGGCTAAACAAGCCAACTTCTTCTGGAATAGTATTAACTATCTTCTTTTTATAAACAGAGAAATCATATATGACAACAAATGAGCTGTTGCTTACTTTTGATTTGATTTTATTTATTTTTTTAATGTTTTTTCATTTATTTTTGAGGCAGAGAGAGACAGAGCATGAGCAGGGGATGGGTAGAGAGAGAGGGAGAGAGAGAATTCCAAGCAGGCTCTGCGATGTCAGCACAGAGCCCGATGTAGGGCTCAAACTCACAAACTGTGAGATCATGACCTAAGCCAAAATCAAGAGTCAGATGCTTAACTGACTGAGCCACCCAGGAGCCCCTCCAGTACATATTTCTAAACAAGCCAACTTCTTCTGGAAAAAAAAAGTGGTGGATAATATAACTTTCTTCTTTTTATAAACAGATAAATCATATATGACAACAAATGAGTTGTTGCTTACTTTTTATTTTTTTATTTATTTAAATGTTTTTTTTTTTAATTTATTTTTGAGACAGAGAGAGACAGAGTGTGGGCAGGGGAGGGGCAGAGAGAGAGGGAGACACAGAATCTGAAGCAGGCTCCAGGCTCTGAGCTGTCAGCACAGAGCCCAACGTGGGGCTCAAACTCACGGACTGTGAGATCATGACCTGAGCTGAAGTCGGATGCTAACCAACTGAGCCACCCAGGCATCCCTGTTGCTTACTTTTTAGATCATTTGGTCCGTAAGAATTCAGGAAAGAGAAAGGTACACATAAGAAAGGTACATATTGCAGTGGTCAATAAAGTTTCTTGGGAAAGTGACTGGAGGTCAAGTAAATGTGTTTCATGCTGGCAGAGAGGATGCATGGAAAAGACAGAGACACAAGCAAGCAGGGCATCCAGGAAAGATGGACTGAGCTGTGTTCTGAGGACAGTGAGACGATGGGCTGCACAGAGTAGAAGACTGCATATCAGAAGATAAGTCTGTAACATTAGCAGTCTTGCAGGAAATATATCCTATATTCCAGGCACTATGCTAAGCACTTGATGAGCTTTACCTATGCTATCACATTTGATGCCTGTGGCAATTTTTTAACTTTTAATTTTGACATGATTTTAGACTTACAGCAACTCGTAAATGTGGTACAAGGAATCCCCACATATCCCTTAGCTAGATTCTCCACTGTTAGCATTTTACCATATTTTCTTTATTACATTCTCTCTCTCTTCTCTTCACCTCTCTCTTCTTCTGTGTGTGCGCATGTGCATGTGTGTGCATATGTGTGTGCATGTGCATATGTATGCAGGTGTGTGTGTGTGATGTGCACTATGTACATGTGTGTATGCACGCAAGGGTGTGTGCATAGACTTTTGCTAAAGCATTTGAGAGTAAGTTGCAGACATCTTACCACTTACCTCTAAATACTTTAGTGTGTATTTCCTTTAAAAATATTTTTAAAGGCATTCTTTTATATAACTACAACACAATCAGCAAAATCAGGAAATGAACATTGACACAGTTCTGTTGTCTCATCTACAGATCTTATTCCAATTTTGCCAACAGTCCTCTTTTGTCCTTTATAGTTTGTTCCTTTTAACATGATGCAGGGGCCAGGTTGCATTTAGTATCATATCTCTTTAGTGTCCTTTAAACTAGAACAATCCATCAGTCCTTTGTTTTCTCTCATGACCTTGACATTTTTTGAAGAACACAGGACATTTATTTTATAGACTCTCTCTGGGTTTGTGTTTCCTTAGATTTAGCTGTGCCTTCTCGGCAGGAATCACCTTTCACATGATGTTGGAACCATCTCAATACAACCTATAGGAGGCGCTTGATATCTTTTTGTCCTGGTGGTATTAACTGTGATAGCTTGGAGAGTGGTATTGTCAGATTTCTCCACTGTGGTTACTACCTTTCCCATTCACATTAGTCAGTATCTTCTTGAGAGATATTTTGAGCCTATGTAAACATCTTATTTCCCATCATATTCTCACCCAGTAGTTTTTTTAGTTTTTTTTTGTTTTTTAACGTTTATTTATTATTGAGAGACAGAGAGAGACAGAGCATGAGCATGGTCATGGTCCAGGGGAGGGCAGAGAGAGGAGGAGACACAGAATCCGAAACAGGCTCCAGGCTCTGAGCTGTCAGCACAGAGCCTGACGCGGGGCTCGAACCACAAACCGCAAGATCATGACCTGAGTTGAAGTCAGATGCTTAACTGACTGAGCCACCCAGGCGCCCCTCTCACCCACTAGTTTTAGCATCTGTTGACTGCTTCCTGCCTGAATCCACTGTTATTGTGATGTTTACCAAATGGTTCTTTTCCTAATTGCATTATTCCTTCTTACATGTATTAGTTGGCATTTTACTGTAAGGTAGAATTTATTTATGTATTTGTTCATTTGTTTTTATGAATATGGACTCATAGATTCCTATGTCATTCTATGGTTTATTATCCATTCTTAGTTCATTGTTTATTTTGATGCTCAAATTGTCCCAAATGTGACCCGCGAGAGAGCCTTCTGGTAGCTCCTTTTGACAGGTCCCCACTGTTCTCTAAGCACTTCTTTACCTTTGGCACAGCAAGATTCTAGGCTTATGTTGTGCTCTCCCTGTCCCAGCCCTGAATCAGCATGGCTGTGTTTTGAGGTAGCTCATACTATGCATCTATTTTTTAGACCAGAAACAGAAGCTCAAGAAGTTGGGTATGTGGTTACAGATGTCAGAAAAAGGAAGTCAGTTCAGTAACATTTTGCCATCAGACAAAAAAACTGCAAGGGAACTGCCATTAAAATAACAACTGTTTGGGGGGAGGTGGCTTTAAGTCCCATTTGGGATGAGGGACCACTGCTCACCCACCAAGGGGACCAACTAGTATGAGAACTCTCCCTGACAACCTTATCCTTGACAAAGCAACAGAAGAAAGAGAGAAGATGGTGTCAGCAGACTGTGCAGCATCTGCTAGAAAGCCAAACACACCTTGAGTCATTGCTTACACTCAGTGAAAAGCTGATTGAACTTAATTTTAAGAGTCTTTGATTTGGGACACTTGGGTGGCTCAGTCGGTTAAGCATCCAACTTCGGTTCAGGTCATGATCTCACAGTTCATGGGTTCCAGCCCCATATAGGGGCTGTTAGCACAGAGCCTGGAGCCTGCTTTGGGTTCTGTGTGTGTGTGTCTCTCTCTTCCCCTCCCCTGCTGGCAATCTGTCTCTCTCTCTCTCTCTCTCTCTATCTCTCAAAATCAAATAAACATTAAAAAAAATAATATGAAAAACAAAGTGTCTTCAATTTTATGGTTTATCAGAAACATAGTCTCTGGGATTTTCTTTTAATAAAAATTCATTACCATTGGTGAATGGGACGCATCCTTGCTGGATTTTCACTATGAGTGATGATAAATTGTGCAGTGTTTGTGGAGAAGATAATGTAATGAATTACATCATGATGTAACAAGATAATTTTATTAAAAAAAATATTGTATCCCAAAACCCCAACATTTTTAACAGCTTCATTGAGGATGACTTTATACACCATAAACTGCAGTCATTTAAAGTAGACAATTCATAAATAAATACATAAATAAGTGTACAATTGAGAGCATTTGTAGAATTGTGTGCAAACATCACCACAATTTTAGAACATTTTCACGGCCCCAAAAGGAGCCCAGGTCCTCTAGCATTCTGCTCCCTCTCTTCCAAGCCCAGTGTAGGCAACCACTAATGTGCGTTCTGTCTTAGGGATTTGCCTATTCTGGACATTTCTTATAAATGGATTTAGACAATATGTGGTTCTAGTGACTGGGCTCTTCTGCTTAATCTAATGTCTTCAAGGTTCATCCATGTTGTAGCATAATGTCCCCAAATTATAATTAAAAAAAAAATTTTTTTTAATGTTTATTTATTTTTGAGACAGAGAGAGACAGAGCATGAACGGGGGAGGGTCAGAGAGAGGGAGACACAGAATCTGAAACAGGCTCCAGGCTCTGAGCTGTCAGCACAGAGCCCAACGCAGGGCTCGAACTCACGGACCACGAGATCGTGACCTGAGCTGAAGTCGGCCACTTAACCGACTGAGCCACCCAGGCGCCCCCTAAATTATAATTTTTATATGCCATCATTGTGTCTCTCATCCCACATAGTGTACAGCCTGTACTTATTTTCATTCCCTTTTCTTCACATAAAAATATCAAGCCTATTTTTTTTTTAATTTCCATGTTTTCTTCTTTATAACTTTTAAGGGCTATATCAGTATCTAACCTCATGACCTCCCCCTGCAGTGGAAATTTCCAGGGCTGACATTTCAGACGATCCCATCAGATCCTATAATCCCTTACTCATGCCATCATTAAAGACAAAACATCATTAAAGACAAAACAAAATCGGAGCCAAAGGATAGCGTGTAACAATGATCATTCTAACACTCAATTGTTTCCTCTGCAGCTAAATGAAGGTTTTATCCTCAGGAAAACTGTGACACCATCTCAAGCTCCACGGCAGTGACACCCTTGCCTGGGCTTCTCCCCGGAAGATATGGAAGTCACTGCCATCGTTCCTCAACAAAGGGCCATTATGACAAAATGCAAAAAATAAGCTTTCCCGGGCATCTTCATTATAACATTAAGACTTCTTTCTCATGCCTGTTTATAAACAAATAGACTTTCTTTTTTTTTCACATGTTAATCGGGAAATTTTCAAATCTAATTAAAAGCAGACAGACTATTATAATGCAGTCCCATCACCCAGCTTCAATGATCAGCCCATGGCTAATCTTGTTTCGTCTGTACCTTCACCTCCACACTCCCACCTCCAGGGACACCTTTTAGCTTCTCACTAAAACTATTTTCAAATATTTCCTTGGGATGCCCCTACACTGTCCTCCCACTGATATGACTATTTTAACTTTGTTTTCAATAGATATTTGGGGAGAATCACTATGTGTCCAGCACTGGGTCCTGAGGGCACAAAGATGAATAGGACATTGTTTGGGCAGTTTATAGACCAGAAAGCAAAAACACAAACATCCCATTTGATTATTACATGAGTTTGGGGCGTGGACCAAGTTGGTTCCTGACACGGCTTCACGCGGACAGTGGTGGGGTTTGTAAGTAAAGTCACCAATAGTAATCATGTGCTGGAGTGAGGGTAAAGTTTCCAATAAAGTTGCGGGTATGGAAGTACTCACATGGTGTTATTTTAAAGGTTAGATAGGGTTAACCTTTATGATGAGGTTGGGGGTTGGCTAAAATGTGAAAGCAGGGCCACTTCTCTGATTGAACCCTTGAGCAGCTGTGGCACTTTGTTATGGCAGCTCCAGGGAATAATAACGAGGGAGGAGCAGGATGTGAAGGAGGGTCAGGAAAACCAACAAGATTTGTTGGTTGCAAGCAGGGACAGAGGAAGGAGAAGGATCCAGGAGGCCTCCCAGATTTCTCATTTGAGGAGGTTAGTGATGATGGTGATACCACCGACCGTCACAGGAATCCAGGAGAAGGAATAGTTTGGGATGAGTTACATCTTCGAGCCTGTGGACGGGTCATCCAAGTAATACACAGCCGGAAATTGAATGTTGAGTCTGAAGCATTTCACAAACACTGGACACCTGTGATTCTTGCCTCATTTCTGGGACTGTTTTTGCTGTGTGCTCTTTCCTCAACCAGAAAAAAAAAAAAAAAAAAAAGATAATAATACCTTCCCTGTCTACCTTGCAGAGTTGCTGAGGGATCAAATAATAATACAATGTATACAAACACCTTTTGAAAATGGTAGAAAAGCAGTTATTTTAAGAAAAATTTATAATTACATCTGCCTATTCCAGGACACCAAAGGATGTTTTCAAAACTTCGCCGAGCTCATTGAGGTTCTTCAGAGCAATCTGCCTCCAAATAACAACTGTTTTCTAGGCATGAACCATTTACCAAATCCTGGATCTGGTAGTAAACTGTGTCCGGATCCCTTTGTTTTGCTTCTTTTCGTTTTGTTCTGTTCTGTCACTGAAGGCTATAACCACAGGGTGGCAATTGGCCATTTCTGGAAACTTAACCACACTGGCTTATAATGCTGTCTTAGTATGATAAGGGCTGACTTTTAACTATAACAGTTACATGCATTTCTCTAAGATATCTTAACAGTAGGAGTATTGTAAATCAGAGATAAGTCGTTTCATTTGAAACAGTGAGTCAAAAAGAAATTAGAGAAGTAATGAGCTTCACCTGCCTTATTGCTTTGTTAAAATCATGGGCTGTTTTAGCACTGATATTATGTGATACTGTCACAAAAGCATAGGTTGTAATAATCACAGTCAAAGAAATGCATGCTGTGCAAAAATTGATAAACTGATTTTGAAGTTGAACTACTTTTAAAAACTGACATGGTAGGACCATCTTTCACCACTGGGGGGAAGCAATCCACTGGAAACAAATACATTGTGTCCTGGGGTATGATTTCCAGGGGGATAGGGAATGTTGAACGGGTCTTCCAACTCAGATTCAGTCTATGATTCTAACAGGATAGATTTCAATTTCAAGTTCCAATCAGAGAAGGAAAGCCCTTTCTATATTTTACATATAACATTGCTGGCTAAGTACAATGGCCATCATTTCTCAGGGGGTGCTGACAGACCGTTAAGACAGAAACTGTTAGAACTTTAGAGGTCTTCTATCTTACCAGTAATCTGTAAAGTCTTAGCCATTAAAGTATTCCTTTTTAGTCTTCTGAGGGAAAAGAGAGTCCTAAAACTAAAAATATTTTGTTAACTGATAACTCACCAAGTATAAAAGAGTAGATAGGGCAACCATGACAAGTCACTGAATCAACTTTTTACCCATAAAAATTTACTCTTTAATGGGGCACCTGCATGGCTCAGTCAGTTAAGCATCTGACTCTAGATTTCAGCTCGGGTTATGATCTCACCGTTTGTGAGACACCCCCCTGACTCAGGCTCAGCACAGAGCCTGCTTGGGATTCTCCCTCTCTCTCTCTCTCTCTCTCTCTGCCCCTCACATGTGCATGCTCTCTCTCTCTCTCTCAAAAATAAATAAGGGGCACCTGGGTAGCTCAGTTGGTTGAACGTCGACTCTTGGTTTCGGCTCAGGTCTTGACCTCACAGTTTGTGACTCTTGGCTGACAGTGCAGAACCTGCTTCGGATTCTCTCTTTCCCTCTCTCCCTGCCTCCCCCTCTCAGAATAAATAAATAAACATTTAAAAATAAATAAACATTAAGAAAACTTTAAAAGTTATTATCATTATAATAACACATGCCAGGGCGACTGGGTGGCTCAGTCGTTTAAGCATCCGCTTCTGCTCAGGTCATGATTTCAGGGTTCATGAGTTCGAGTCCCGAATCGGTTGAGCTCAAGCTCCACTTTGGGTGAGCACAAATCCTGCTTCAGGTGTGCCCTGCTTCTCTCTCTCTTCCTCTCTCTCTGCCTCTTGCTTGCTTGTGCCCTCTCTCTCTCTCCCTCTCTCTCTGTCAAAGAAAAAAAAAAAACACATTAAGAAAATCTGGAAAGCACAAAATTATGGGAGAGAAGGTAAAAATTAAACTACTATAAATATTTTATTTATTTTATTAAATGGTTTCCTAAGATACTGTATTTAATTAAGCTCATATCTTAAATGTTTTCTGGAATAAGGAAAGCAGAATAAATAGGATAGATAGATTGATAGATCTACAGATCGATAGATAGGCACAAGGAACCATCTCAATAGTTTCCAAACATGGATGACGGTCAAAATTACCTGCTGAGCTTTTAAAAACTAAATCAGAATCTGTTGTGGGGGAGGAAGGAGAAAAGGAAAGGTAGATTTCTGAGTGAGTGTGTGCGTGCATGTGTGTGTTTCCTGAGTTCTCCAGCTGACAGCTAAGAGTTGGCATTTGGGAATTACTGATACAATCAAGACAATATACAGTGTTTGAAATATACAGTGCCTGAATGTAAGTGCAGAATTACCCGACTCCATAGGTTGATCAGTACACTCCCTGGACATAAGAATGTTGTGCTGCTCCGTGCGAAGTGAGACAAAAGTATTACTCAGAGTCCAAATGGTTTGGAACAATGAGAGGCCCAGAGGGACTGCACCAAGAAAAACTCCCTTAAGCAAGAGAGGGCTGTGTGCAGCCCTGACCTGGGTAGCTCTCCTGTATTTGTTGGGGAGTGAATAGTAGTATGTGGAAATGAAAGCAGAAAAATAAGTTACTGAGTCATGCTGACATACCATGACTCTAATTACGTGACTGCTTATGCATATACATTAGCAAACTCAGGAAGAAATGCATGGGGTGGAGTAATGGGTAAGGGTGGGCTCGACATTCCTTAGTAACCTAAGCATTTCATCTTGGAAGGAAAAACATTTCTGCTATTTCCGGCATGTCTTGTTTTTTCCTTGGTTGAGCAGATACCACGTTCAGCGTGTGTTGCATTCAGCCCACGCTGCTCTTGCCTTACTTTATCTCTTCTGTCCTCTGTATCCCCACATAAGAAGAGGGTCCACTTCTTTTTTTCTTTTATTTATTTATTTTGAGAGAGAGAGAGAGAAAGCTAGAGCAGGGGAGGGGCAGAGAGAGAGAGAAAGAAAGAATCCCAAGCAGGCTCTATACCATCAGCACAGAGCCCAATGTGGGGCTCAAACTCGTGAACCGTGAGATCATGACCTGAGCTGAAATCAAGAGTTGGACATTTAACTGACTGAGCCACCCAGACGCCCCAGAAAAGAATCCATTTCTTAAACAGAGAGCTCGAGATATAGAAACTTAGTTCTATTTTTATTCAGTGGTAGAATTGATAAGGATGAAGTTTGTTTTTTTTTTTTTTTTTTGAGTAATTCACTCTATTTTTGAGTGAATTATTTTGAGTACCCTATTTTTTGAGTAATTCACTTTACAGTGGTAGGGCAAAACACTCCCTTAGCTCTAGCAAGTTCTTGACTATGACAAGTTGGGTACTCACCTGCTCCAGTAACTTTTTTACCCACTTCACATATTCATCCTCCGTGAATGTAATCCTTACATAGATTCAACTCGCCTCAATTTTTCACAAACTATTCGAGCGGCATTGTTGGGCATTGATTTCCTAGCTCTAGAAGCAGATGCTGTGGAACTCAGAAATTTACATTTCTGTAGTTCTTAAATTTCAGACTCACCTAGAAATATTTTTTTAATGCAAACTTTCAACTCACACTCCTGAAGATTCTGATTCAGAAGTTCTAGGGTGATTCTGATTCAGGTCTAGGGTGAGACCTAGAAATCTACATTTTTAACAAGCAGTTCCAGTGAGACTTACCCACATGGGCCACAACCACATTTTGATAAACGTGGGTCTGCTTGTGTATGATCATTTCTTGTTAACACAGGCTACCCCCTGGGGAGTGAAGACAGATTAATTAGAAAGCCCCAGAGACATACTGGCTTTACAAGTGCTTCTGTTACACAAGCGGTGCCAATGAAATCCAGCTGACCTATGGCACTTGGAGAAAATTGCCTGGTGAACCTTAGCCAAGGAAAATGCTTCCCTGGCAAGGGCACCTTGAACTTGAATCTCTGCCTTCAGAAGGGAGAACAGTGACTCACGAGACTACCCATATGGAAATGGTAAAGTTGAGGAAAGCATTTCCTTTAAGATAAACACCTACACAAGTGCAAACTCCTAACAAGGCAAGGGTAAGCCTAAAATGTTCTCCAGGAATTCTGCACATATCTGTAAAACTGTCAAATATAACACGGATAGAAGCAGTGAATTGTACGATTCTACAATTGATGCTGTGATATTGTCTAAGGGTATCATAAAGGCGTCAAAATTATTGGGTAGAGGAGGATAAAGGCAAGATCACTGCAGGTACCTGGTGGTTAAGCCGAAATGACTCCCAGTTACTACGGAAAGGGTGGGGCACCTTTGCTGGCGTCTCACTACCTGTACCCACGCGCATGCGCACACACGGCTGCTGTGTGATTGGAAATGTGATGCGCAGCACGTCCTGCGCATCAACGACAGTCACCCTGATGATGGAAGTACACTAAGTCGTAAATTCTCCGCATCAAGCTTTCACCTTTCTTTGAAAACGTAGAGAACACATAAATAATTGGTAACTTTTGTCAGACTCTTCTGGTGTGCAAAACTCTACTCCAAGTAGATTAATTCTGTATGGATTAATTCTCACAGCAAGCCTAGGAGGTGGGTGTACTGTTAATCGCACTTTACGGTAAGGAAAGGGAGACAGAGAAGCATTGAATAATGTGCCCAAAGTCACACTGGGATGTAGCTGCAGGCACTTTGGCTCCAGAGCTCAGCTTTTATTGACTTGTCTGTCAGTAACCGATGTGTGGTATTTATTTTGTATACAAATTCTTTGCTGATTACATGGCTCGCAAATATCTTTTCCCAAGCTATGGTCTGCCTTTCACTGTCTGAATGTCTTTTTGTTGAACAGAAGTTCTTAATGTAATTCATCACTCTTCCTTTATTGGTCGTGCTTTTTGAACCATGTGTAAGAAATCTTTGCCTACCCCTAGTTCATCCGAATAGTGTCCTCTGTTTTCTTCCACAGATTTTACCGTTTTACCTTTCACATTTGCTTGGAAATGATTTTTGTGTTTGTTGTGAGGTAAGGGTCAAAACTAATTTTTTCCTGGACACATACCCACCTGGCCCCACTTCATTAATTGAGATCCGAGGGCTTCAATTACGTAAAAGACTTGTTTCTCTGCTGCTCTGCAGCACCACTTTTGTAACAAATCTAGTGTTCATAGAAGAATGCTCATTCATTTTTATTCTTATTTTTTAATTTATTTTTTATTTTTTTAAATTTTTTAATGTTTATTTATTTTTGAGAGAGAAAGACAGAGACAGAGCATGATCAGGGGAGGGACAGAGAGAGAGAGAGAGAGAGAGAGAGAGAGAGATACACAGAATCCGAAGTAGGCTCCAGGCTGAACTGTCAGCACAGAGCCCGATGCAGGGCTCGAACCCACAAACCGTGAGATCATGACCTGAGCCGGTCTGATGGCTTAACTGACTGAGCCACCCAGGCGGCCCCTATTTTTTATTTTAGAGAGAGAGAGCATGTGAGTGGGGGAGAGGGGCAGAGGTAGAGAGAGAGAATTTCAAGCAGCCTTCAAACTTAGTTCCGAGCCTGATGCAATCCCACAACCCTGGGACCATGACCTGGGCCAAAATCTAGAGTAGGATTCTCAACCTATTGAGCCACCCAGGTGCCCCTAAGAATGCTAATTCATTTTTTTAAATGTTTATTTTTGAGAGAGAGAGAGAAACACACATACAGTGTGAGAGGGGGAGGGGCAGAGAGCAAGGGAGACACAGAATCGGAAGCAGACTCCAGGCTCTGAGCTGTTAGCACAGAGCCCGTCGCAGGGCTTGAACTCACAAACTGTGAGATCATAACCTGAGCTGAAGTCTGACGCTTAACCGACTGAGCCACCCAGGCGCCCCAGATGTTAATTCATTTTTAAGTATCAGTTTGGTATAACTAGTGCATATGCCAAATTATATTGGGATACTTTTTAAATACTAGGAGATTTTACTAAAAATCTGAGCACAATACTCTGATCCCACATAGCTGGACTCCTGCCTCTGTTGGGGAGGCTGGAAGCCCATGAGTGTTCATGGCAACTATCCTTTCTTCCAGAGCTTCCCCAAGTGGTGTGCCGAGAACACTGTTCTCTGGATGGGTGAGGGGAGGGCCTAGAAATATATGAGGAGAGCAAACAATTAATCCTTCACCACACACATTCATTTGTTCAAACCACAGGGTGTGGCCAGTTTTCATTCTCACCTTTCCCACCTAGCTCATAGCTAGGGTTCAGCGTTAACAAGAAGCATTTCCCAACTGTGTTTGAACTCAGAACCCTTTGATCTTAGAGCATGTCACTCTCAGCCTGGCCTTCATTCTCTATTTACTAGTGAGAAGAGAAGCCAGTAAGTTCCTGCCACCAAACCTATAAAGCAGCCTGTGTCTGACCTCACCCCTTCCTCCTCTGGTTACTAGTGTGTGCTATTCAGTCAAGGGATGTCCCTTTCTTCCACTCCAGGGCCACCCCTCTTGCTGCCTTTGGACTCTGCTCCCACCCCCCACCCCCCAAACAGTGCACCTTTCCCCTTCCTGGTGACTGGCTCCTCCCTTACAACACATAAACATGTTTTACATCACCCACCTTAAGAAACAGAACAATCTGGGGCACCTGGGCGGCTCAGTCAGTGGCACCCAACTCTTCATTTAGACTCAGGTCATGATCTCACGGTTTCATGGGTTTGAGCCTGAATTGGGTTCTGCGCTGACCGTGTGCAGAACCTGCTTGGAATTCTCCCTCTCGCTGCACCTCCCCTGCTCACGCTGTCTCTGTCTCTCTCAAAATAAATAAAACTTAAAAAATAAATAAATAAATAAACAATCATGAGAAATGTAAAATGGTACAGC
Source organism: Panthera onca (assembly GCF_046562875.1). Lineage (NCBI taxonomy): Eukaryota > Metazoa > Chordata > Mammalia > Carnivora > Felidae > Panthera > Panthera onca. The sequence continues at coordinate 13,529,552 of NC_138342.1, forward strand.
CCCTCTGGAAAATAGTTTGGTGGTTTCCTTAAAAACTGAATTCAAGGGGCGCCTGGGTGGCGCAGTCGGTTAAGCGTCCGACTTCGGCCAGGTCACGATCTCGCGGTCCGTGGGTTCGAGCCCCGCGTCGGGCTCTGGGCTGATGGCTCGGAGCCTGGAGCCTGTTTCCGATTCTGTGTCTCCCTCTCTCTCTGCCCCTCCCCCGTTCATGCTCTGTGTCTCTCTGTCCCAAAAATAAATAAAAAACGTTGAAAAAAAAAATTTAAAAAAAAAAAAAAAAAAAAGAAAAAAAAAAAACTGAATTCAAGAGTTGAACGCTTAACCCACTGAGCCACCCAAGTGTCCCACAGCTTTGTTTGGAATAGTCAAACACTGGAAACAATCAAAATGTCCTTCAGCAGGTGAATGGCTAAAAAAATGTGGAGCATCTATACCATGGAATACTATTCAGCAAGAAAAAGGAATGAACCATTGGACAGATCTCCAGAGCACATGCTGAGTAGGAGAAACCAATCTTAAAAGGTCACATACGATATGATCCCATTGACATAACACTCTAGAAATGATACCGTTCTACACATGGAGAACAAATTAGTGGTTGCCAAGGGTTAGGGATGGGGGAGAAGGGAGCATGAGGGAGATCTTTGTAATAGTTTGATGTGATAAAGTAACATGGAAATATACGCACACATTATGCTAACGTCAGTTTCCTAGTTTGGATATTGTACTGTAGTTATATAGATGCGAATGTAGACCTACTCATGTGATAAAACATAGAACTGTATAGACACACATTCACATACCAATGTCATCTTCTTGGGTTTGGTATTGTTCTATAATTATGTAGATGTAGAAGTAACCACTGGGGAAAACAGGTGAAGTGTAAATGGAGTCTCCTGGATTTCCTTTCCAACTTTCTGCAAACTGATCATTTTTTTTTTCAAAATAAAACATTAAGAAGAAAAGGAAAAATATGAGTGTCAACCAAACAAAAACATCATCTTCCCTAGACCCCACATTTCCCTCTAAGTACAACAATATCTTTCTCCACTTCTTTCAGCCAAACTTTTGAAAAAATTTTAATTTACATTCTCCATATCTACTTTTTTGAACCATTACTTGAGTCATTAATTTATTCACCAAATATTTATTGAGTGACTATTATGCCATATGCATTATTCTAGTTTCTATTTATTAAGTGATGATGATGTCATATGCGTTGTTCTAGCTTCTTGGGACACATAAGTGAACAAAATTTCTTCTCTTATGCAGCTTACATTTGAGGAAAGGTGGAGGTGACAGGCAATAAAGTAAATAAATTAAACATATAGTATGTTCAATGGTGGTAAAAGCCATGAAAAAAAAATAGTAAGGAGGAATAGTGCTTATATGGAAACAAGAGTGATTTATGTTTTGGGGTGTTTTTTTAGTTTATTTATTTTGAGAGAGAGAGAGAGAGAGCACAAGCAGGTGAGGGGCAGAGAGGAGAGAGAATCCCAAGCAGGCTCTGCACTATCAGATCAGAGCCCAATGTGGGGCTTGAACTTACGAACCGTGAGATCATGACCCGAGCCAAGATCAAGAGTCAGACACTTAACCTACTGAGCCACCCAGACACCCTACAAAAGTGATTTAAACAGAGTGTCAGATAAGCCCTCACTAAAAAGTAATATTTGAGCAAAGACCTTAAGGAAGCAAAGGGAGGAGTTTGGCAGAAATCTGGGAACATCATTCCTGACAGGTCAAATAGCAACTGCAAAGGCCCTGTGGCAGGAGCCTCCCTGGCTTTTTCAAGACACAGTGAGGTGGTAAAGTGATAGGAGTAGAGGGAGTCGTAGGAGATGAGACCCAGAAGATAATTGGTTGGAGGTGGAGAGACTGGATCCCTTGTTGGACATTGTAAGTCTGAAAGTGAATGATCAGAAGACCTTGGTGAATTTTGAACTCGGGAGTGACATGAGGTAACCTACATTTTTCCAGAATCTGCTACGGATGGAATAGACCTTTGCAATGGCTCTTGCCAAGTAAACTGGAACCTCCACATTGTATCATCTGTTGGACTCTTGCCCGTTTTTCTTCTTGCTGACTCATCTTCAGGCAGTGTTGGAGCTTGCTGAGCACTGTTGTTCTCTAGTCACTGTCTTTATCTTGCTACCCCTCAGGCCGCTCCTTCTCTGTTTCTTCCTCTACCTGTTCCTTAATGGAATCTTACCCTCTCCCCTGGTTCCATTCCGGCTGATGCTTGCAAAATTGTATCATTAGCCAGCATGACTCACCTGAACTCCCAACCCTTACATCCAGCTGCCTATTGCATATTTCCACTTGGATGTCTCCAACTGCAAACTCACCTTGAGTAAAATGGAACTGTTTTTTGGGGTTTTTTTTTTGTTTTTTTTTTTTACTACTGCCTCTTTGTTTAACCCCATTCCCAGGACTGCTTCTCCTCCTGGGTCTTCAATCTCAGCTGAAAGCATGACATCCACCTTACTGCTTAAGCTAGACATCTAGGAGTCACCTTTGAATCCTCACTGTCCCTCACTCTTCAAATCCAGTCCATCACCAAGTCATCTTGACTCCACCTTAAGTGCATGATAATTCTCCATTTTCCTCCTTTGCTGCAGCCCCCATGCAGTCCAAGCCACCGTTAGCTCTCCCCAGAGTACAAGTCTTCAACTGCTAGACCCTGCTTACCTGTACAGCTCCATTTTCCCTTACTGTCTACACTGCAGCCACATCGACTCTCAGTTCCTTGAAAGACCAGCCACACACTCTTGCCTATTAACAAGCTCTTCACCTACCTCCTCTCTCTTCAGTTCCATCTGTCCTACTCATTGTACAGGTCTCAGCTTTAATGTTAATTTCTCTGGGAGAACTTTCCTGCCTCACAAATCAGGTGAGAGCTTCCTACTCTGTGCTCTTGTAGTCTCCTTATCACAGCCCTCACTCATCACATACCCTTGGGATTGCCTTGTTTAGTGGTCTTTCTTCCTTCCCGCATGATGTGCTGAGTGAAGGCAGATTGTGTCTTTTATTTATCTTGTATTGGGCTACCTCACTACTGCCATATTGTAAGCCCTGAAAATATTTATGAAGTGAATGAACGAAGTAAATAGATAGATCCTGGGGCTCATGTAACTCAGGACTCTCTTGCTTGTCTTATTCACTGCTGTGTTCCCCAGCTCCTAGAACAGTATCTCACACAAAGTAGGTATTCAATAAATATTTGCTTCATAAATGAACAAACACATATAGCAAAATTCCATTCCAGTGGTCTGAGGAGTAGTAAATTATTCAGTCCGTGATGAGATTATATTGAGAACCATCCTTTTAATCCTTAATTTACAGAGTCATCATGAGGCCAAATTACACAGCAATGAAGAAACTGTAAACAGAAACATGAAATGATACCTCAATAAATCTTTACACATTATACTCACTCTCCCCCACATAAATGCTTCTTTCCTAATTTAGTTGAAGACTAGATTCTCTCTCTAAAGGGATTGAATCATAGATACTCCAGATTTGGGGGGCCCAGATCCATCAGGGGGATGCACGTAATTGAAAATAGGGAAGGAGTGCCCGGGTGGCTCAGTCGGTTAAGCATCTGACTCTTTCTTGGTTTTGGCTCAGGTCATGATCTTGCAGTTTGTGAGATCAAGCCCTGTGTCAGGCCCTGAGCTGACAGCTTGGAGCCTGCTTGGGATTTTCTCCCTCTCTCCCTCTCTGCTCCTCCCCACCTCCTGTCTCAAAATAAATAAATAAACTTAAAAAATGAAAATAGGGAAATTAAATGAAAATCTATAGACTGAATTATGAATCAAGACACATTCCACTTGACATGCTCCAGAAAAACTAGCAGTCAGGCTATTGAAGGACAGACAATCAAAGGATCCTTTTTGAGGAAAAGGGGCAGCCCAAGAGGAAAGACTTGTCAATTCTGATATTTGGGGATGTCCCCATGAAATGACTGGATCCTACCTAAACACCCTTAGGTGACAGCTACTAATTGTCAAAGAGGTTCCATTTAGCCTTGTAGTGCCTCACTCTTATATATTATTAGACAGCCAAAGATCACCAGGCATTTGAGGAAATCCACCAACATCAAAGTCAGATTAAAACAAAGAAGAGCTAGGTCTCAGAGGAAACAGACAATTCAGAGAATAGGAGCAAACTTCAGAGAAAGTGTTATTAATGTCTACAGAAAAATAGTTGTAAATAGGGCAAAAATGAGAAAAGAAAGAGCTCTAGGAAATGAAAAATTTTGATAACAGAAATAAGAAATTCAAGGGCAAAATCCAAGAAGATGGGAAATAGGATTGATGTTAAACAAACAAACAAACAAACAAACGTGTTAAGGGATGCATGGGTGGCTCAGTCAGTTAAGCGTCCAACTCTTGATTTTGGCTCGGGTCATGAGCTCATGGTTCGTGAGTCGAGCCCTGAGTCAGGAGATTCCTTCCTTGAGATTCTCTCTCTTCCTCTCCCTCTGCCCCTCCCCAACTCATGCTCGCTCTCTCACTCTCTGTCTCAATAAACTTAAAAAAATACATGAAGCAAATGTTCAGCCTTTATTTGTTCACAATAGATTCTTAATATATAGTAGCTATTATCATCTCATTCAAAAGATAAATGTGTCAGTAATCTTTGCACATGAGATTCCTTCCAACTGGAATGTGTCTTCTAGGGATATTTTATTAAAACCTAAATTTTGGGGTGCCTGGGTGGCTCAGTCGGTCAAGCCTCCAGCTTCGGCTCAGGTCGTGATTTCACGGCTCGTGAGTTTCAGCCCCTCATCAGGCTCTGTGCTGCCAGCTCAGGGCCTGGAGCCTGCTTCAGATTCTGTGTCTTCCTCTCTCTCTGCCCCTCACCCACTCACAGTCTGCCTCTGTCTCTCAAAAATAAATAAACATAAAAAAATTTAAAAACCCCATAAATTTCAAAGTTTCACGTGTATTATTTTAGAACATTAATCTTAGATTTGTACACAGCAATGAATTCGCTCAGCCTTTGCAATATACTTTGCAATGCGTTGGTTTAAACAACATTAACAACCTAGTGTATAGGCTTGCAGCCCTAATTGCCTCTTTGGGTCTTTGTTTTTCTTGTGAAGGCTCCCATGTAAAAATTAATAAGTAAAATGTGTATGCTTTGTTCCTGTTAATCAGTCATGTCAGTTTAATTTTCAGGCCCAACCAGAGACCCTAAGAGGGTAAAGGAGAAATTTTACCTCCTCTAAAAGAACATAGACAAAGAGGACCTGATCTAACAAGGGCATCAAGAAAGAATTCCTGTGGGAAGTGAAATTGGAACTGTGACCTGAGAGAGGAGTAGCAAATACTGCGTGGGCAGACACTGCTTGTGGTGGAAACAATATCCAGTTTCCCTTTCATTGTTAGTTTCAGAAGGCAGATTTTCATCCTGGGTAGGCTCAGTGTGTGTTCCTTTGTTCTTCTGAAACGTGTGTGTCAATGGCCCACAGGCATGCCCCTAGCTTTCAGTGTTTCAGACTCCACTGGGGAAGGGGAGGGGTCCTGCTACTGAGGCAAGAGAGAAGTGCTGGTAAGCCAGTTGCCCTGCATTGGCTCTCAGGGAAACCCACTGGCCATCGGGGACTGACGCCCACTGCTGAACCTTACCTTGCTGTGTCTCCTCTCTGTGAGTATAATGTACTTCCATCCAGTGCTTGACTGCATTGCATTTTTCTTTGAAAACTCGGATACCAAGATGCAGTGGGCAGAAGAGCCTAGGTTCCTACTCTGGATAAGAGGCAACAGATGTCATTTGCTTAACACTAAATATGGTAGTGCAGAAAGACAGAAGAAATGTAGCCTCTGAGAACTTTAGGCAGCTGTGGTACCAGCCTTTGTCTTCTCTCACATGAGAAGATAGATTTCTAATGTGTTTAAGTCTCTATTGAAGAATTTCTTAACACACAGGAAGTTGCATAACAGTAAGGGTTATGGACGCCTGAAACCACAGACAGTACCAAACTCTATACATACTAATGTATAAATTAGGTACAATAAGAGATTAGCAACAATAACTACTAATAAATAGAATAATTATAATAATATTCTGTAAAAAAAAGGTGTGTCTCAAAATATCTTCTTGTACTGGACTCACCTTTCTTTTTCTGGTGATGATGTGAGACAATAAAATGCCTGCGTGACAAGATGAAATGAATTGAAGGACGTAGGCATCTTGATAGAGCGTTAGGTTAGACGTTCCATTAGTTGATACGGTCAGGGGGGTCACCTGCTTCCAGACCACCTTTGACCGAGGGGAACTGAAACCATGGAAAACAAAACTGCAAAGAAGGGGGGTGGCTACCGTATGGGGCTGTGTGGGCATCTCAGGTTTGCTGGCTTCCCAGTACCTCTTACAAACTCCTTCCGTTTAGGGAACAGCCCACCTTGGGAGCCCTGCCTCCTTAGGGAATAGCCAGAGGCCTCACATTCCCAGCAGCTGGGGGCGGGCAGGTGGCCCCACTCTGCCCGTGGTGGCCCCCTCAGCAGATTTCAATTCAGAGGAGAGCAACCTGAGGAGGGAGGCCCGTGTGGGAGCAGAATTGTGGGTAGGTTTGAAGCAAATGGAAGACAGATGCAGCCGGTGCCATTCCTTTCTGCTACCCTGAGTGTAGATACGCTGCTGATAAGCTCCTGCAACCGTGAAGGAAAGACCAAGCAAAGAGCAGGAACAGCCAGGCATCACTAAGCAGCTGAACTAACACTGGAAAAACCTATCACTGGACTTGCTGTTACAGGAGGAAAACAAACTGCTATTCGTTTGGGCCTCCGTTGGTCAAATATTCTGCTGTTTGTGCCTGAAATTGTTCCTAACTTAGGGCAAAGTTACAAACAAGCAAGTGGTAGGTGTTGTCACGGAGATGTGAATGAAGGGCCTCTTTCTTGACAAATAGGATGAAATGTTGTCGCCGGACTCCTTAATCTTGGGAGCATTTGAAACCCTTGAACTCTCAATCAGTAGTCAACCTCCTTCCTTCCTCGGCTTTCGTGACATTGCACCATGAATGTTAGGAAGCTGTGCATGGTGTTCGGTGATAGGGCTACATACGGGGGTTGTCCAGCCACGAGGCTCTCAGCACACAAACCTGTACCGTAAGGGGGAGGGCCAACTTCATGGGCGGGTGATCTGTGATGCATAGGTCCCCACAGTTAGCAGGGCCCAACACTTGGTTTAATGTTCCATCTTGTAATTCTTAATCATTTTGAAGAGGGGGCCGCACGTTTTCCTTCTGCACTGGGCTCTGAAAATCAGGTAGCTAGGCCTGGTAAAAGACTCTAACATGCTAATGAACCAAATCAGAAATATGGTGCCAGCTAACTCAAATTCCCCTCCATCTTGATGACCATACATCTAGTGAAATAAAAATTGATTACTTCCTGTCAAGGTACATAATACCTTCAAAGGAAAATCAAATTCTCCTCATGATGGTCCTCTTCTCTGTGAATTTATTTTTTGTGTGATACAAATGTATAAGGCTTTAAATTTTTTCTTTTTTACCAAAGTATAAATAACATACAATGTTATATTAGTTTAAACGTGTATTTTTTTTTTAAACGTTTATTTATTTTTGAGACAGAGCATGAACGGGGGAGGGGCAGAGAGAGAGGGAGACACAGAATCAGAAGCAGGCTCCAGGCTCTGAGCCATCAGCCCAGAGCCTGACACAGGGCTCGAACTCACGGACTGTGAGATCGTGACCTGAGCTGAAGTCGGACGCTTAACCGACTGAGCCACCCAGGCGCCCCTAAACGTGTATGTTTTAAGGGGAGCAGCGGCAGACCCCACCCCACACTTTCAGACCAGCCCATTTGACAGCTTCTCTGTCTAGACTCACCATCAAAGGAAAGCAAACAGTACTATGGCATAGTGATTTGTTTTATTATCTGAATTGTAAAACGTCCAATACTCCCCCACAAGAATCTGTCCAGTTTGGAAAAGAAAAAAGAAAACCAAAGTAAGAATGAGAACGAATAAGATGTGGGAAAGATTTCAGCTTGAAACTAGGGTGGGGGAATTGAAAATATTTTTTTTAATGTTTATTTTTGAGAGAGAGAGAGAGAGACAGAGGCAGAGTGTGAGTGGGGGAGGGGCAGAGAGAGATGGAGACACAGAATCTGAAGCCAGCTCCAGGCTCTGAGCTGTCAGCACAGAGCCCAACTCGGGGCTTGAACTCACAAACTGTGAGATCAGGCCATGAGCCAAAGTCAGATGCTTTACTGACTGAGCCACCCAGGTGTCCCAGAATTGAAAACCGATTTTAAGCAAAGCTTTGTAATGTTATCTGTTATCTGTGTTTTAGTTAGAATTCAAACTCAGCTGCTATAACAAAGGATAGAATATCAGTGGCCTAAACAAAGTGACAGTCGGGGTATGAGCAGTCCAGATACGATTCACTGGCCTCCTGCTGTTGGTGACCAGCTTCCTGTGGCTTATGGTTTTACAGGGTTGCTGTTCTCGCCCCTCCACTAAGCCTGTGCTTCCAGTGACAGAGAAGGGGAGAAGAGGAGGAGGAAGGCTCCCTTTTCCATTTTACAGAAATCTTAAGGCTTTTTTCAAGGAACTACTCTCTCAGTTTTCTTCCTGCCCCATTGGTTGTGACATTTTATTCTGTGTGCTGGTTCTTCTTTGTTTCCAACATCTTCGTGTTGAAGGACCTTAGAGCTCAATCCTTGGTGCTTTACTTTTTGATTTTTCCCCTCTATCTACACGTCTCCTTTTGTGGACTCATGGTTTTAGGTACCGTCTTCATGCCAACGACTCTCAAATATGTATCTCCAACCCAGAACTTTCTCCTGAACTCCAGACTCCTCTATCAAGCTACTTCCTCCACATTTCCACTTGGATGTCTAATGGACATCTTATACCCCTGACCACCTCCTGCAAATCTGCTCTGCCCACAGCCTTCCTAGTTGATGACATTAGCCAGGAAAGCTCTTTCCCCTGATATTCTCACTATTCATTTTCTCACCTCCTTCAAGGCTGTGCTCAAATGTCATTTTTCCAATGAGGCCTACCTTGACCACCCTATTGAACACTGCATCACATTCCCCTTCACTGATTGCTCTCAACCCCCTTGCTCTGCTCTGCCTTTTCTTTTTTCTATTGCATGCGTGTATTATCTTCTCACACACAACATAATTTATGTAGATAACTTCTCATAATCCTTATGTTTATTGTTTGATTCTCCCAACTAGAATATAAGCTCCAAATTATCAGGGATCTTTGTCTCTTTTATTCACTGATGGATCCCAAGTGCCTAGAACAGTGCTTGGCACTGAATATTCAATAAGTATTTTTAAATGAACAAATGGACAAAGAAGGGCCGTGCTTTGTAAGTCTCACATGCATACTTCACTTCCATTCCCTCCCATTAGCTGGAACCCAATCACAGAACCATCCTACTAGCAAGAGACTGGAAAATATAGTTTCATTGGATGGCAAAGTGCCTGGCTAAAGCTTCCAGTACTAGAGAAAGGAGGGAGACTAATATTGGGGGACAACTCACAGACTCTACCACAGGGTGAAGGTTACCTTTATCCTCAGTGACTGTGAGTGACTAACATCATCCAGTCATGATTTGGCTTGGCGGGGGGAGGGAGGCTATAAAGTGAAAGAAGATGTGAAACAAGTTAAAATATTATGCTAGGGTTATTGCATGTAGCAACTTCCTAAACTTGAACATAGCTAAAAGTATATAATTTTTATTACTAGAAAATGCTTCTCCCTTTCTCCGTCTAAATAAGTGTTGATATTTTAAACGTATCAGCTAGAAGCAGTGTTGAATTACTACCTGTCCAGGGTGCCCCATGAGGTGCTAAATGACTGTTACTCATCAATGTTTATATGATCAGGTCCTCTTCTTGCCTCTCTGACCACTCCCTACTTTGCCTCTTTCTTGGGTTTCTCCATCTCCTGACAGAGGGTATCTGCTACAAGCTCTGTCTTTTCCCTTTGTTCATCTTGCTCCATGATGGCATCTGTAGGGAAACCATCAGACTCCTGGCTATTGAACTCACTCTGTGAAAGTCTGCATAATCAGCTCAAGTTCCACTGGACTTCTTTCCTTCTGCTTTTCCCTCCAATGTCCCATTGTTACGTTAGAGTCAACGTTTTTTCATTTTTTTCTTTTTTTTAGACAGAGAGAGGGAGAGAGCGTGCACATGCATGGGAGGAACAGAGAGAGAGAGAGAGAGAGAGAGAGAGAGAGAGAGACTCCTAAGCAGGCTCCATGCTCAGTGGTGAGCACAACATGAGCTCAATCTCATGACCCTGAGATCATGACCTGAGCCAAAATCAAGCGTCAGATGCTCAAGTGACCGAGCCACCCACCCAAGAACCAGAGAGTTAACATTTATAATTAAACTCCCCATCGCCCATTACCTTCATCGCTTTTCCCCAAGCAAGAAGAGAGTGTTTGGGTCCTAAACAGGGTAGTGGTGTATGTTGTCTCACATCCATAAGCTGTGTCTAGCTGATTCTAACTTTCATTTCCCAAATTGAGTCATCTAGAAAGTCTGTCAAAAACTCATGCCTTTAGTCAGCCTCCCTGCTGTTAGAAGATAATTTTCCCAAAAAAGTTATAATCATGGCTCTTATATGGACATAGAGATGAATACATGTTAAAGATTTTATTTAACTCATGAAGGAAACAGATTGTTGTTTATAACTAGCTCAAAAGATAATTCTGAGAACCCATGAATTTATAGATCAAGAATACTGAAATGAATATGCACATGGAGACAAGTTGTCATCAGTGAGGATGGGAACAGGGAGGCTATTGACTAGGAAGGCTGTGGTTGGAGCAGGTTTGCAGGGTGTGGTCAGAGGTATGAGACTCCATCAGACATCTAAATGCAAGTGTGGAGGATGTGGTTCCATGGGAGAGAGAGGGCAGTCAACTCACTTCTATTGGACAGGACATAATTTGCATGTCTATAAACAAGACTTGTGTTGCCCAACAATTGTCAGAGTTGTGAAAGAACTTCCTTGGAATCTAAATCAGATACGCCAGAGGAGTTTCCTCATAGTCTCTCTGGACAATGCACAGGTTTCCATGAAGGTGTAACTTTCCCCTAAACTGTTCAATCTTCTTCTACCCTTCATGCCAACCTCTATCAGGTGTACTAAAACATAGGTTTTAGGTCCTCCAGCTTCTATGAAGTACATTATCGAGTCCATGTGGACTCTCACATTGATAATAAACTCTGCCAGCCTTTCAAGATCCTCTTTAATCCAGCATCACTCTCTTTTATAACCACCTTTCATTCTAGGCAGGCCTGATCACTCTCCCCAAGCCAAGCCAATAACTTCCCACACACTCCTCCCTATTTTCATATCTTCCTCAATCATCTAAATCCTTCTCATTCGCCTGGCTCATTTCAAACTTTTTTAGTTTTGCATTTAGTATCTAAAGACTACAAGTGAGACCTATCCTGTTCTTTAATTATCAAAGCTATGTCCACTAGACCTTGATCAATGCTTTCATTCATTTTATGAACACCTTGTTTATGTGCCAGCCACCATCTATACTCTACATCTAGGGACAGGAAATCAAGACATGAAAACCTTGGCTCCCAAAATGCCTGAGGGGAAACATACAATGAGCACACAGTAATTAGTTCTCTGAGACAAGCTGCTTTCAGAGCAAAAGAAGTGCACATAACCCAGATGTGGAATGTTATTGAAGGTTTCCTGGCATCAGACAAAGTCTTAGTCAAGCAGAGAAGGGGGCAGAAAGAACTGGAGCATAGGCACATATCACTCAATGAAATACCGTCTATTTTTATCTCTCACAGTCATGATATATCTTGCTTCTACTACATAAGAGTCCTTGTGGCCAGGGACCCTTTTAAATCCTGTTGTACCTTAGTGAACACTTTGTAAAATTAAGGTTTGATCAAAGACTGTCTTACATCCCTAAGTGGCCAATAATAAATACTGTTTGGTAAGGACTAAAGTTACTTGGGGGCTGTGAGATTTATTTCTTCCTTCCCATTAAGTATATGAAAACGTAAATGCTATGGTCCTTGAAGCACACTTCAGTTGGTGGATCCCTGCCACCACCCTGTGCCCTAAGCTAAAATCAAAGATCCAGCTAAAATTAGGATCAGACACTGGTATAACATTATGGATGGTTTTGTAACTCACCTTGTGCTTCTAAGTTCTCAGAGTTGCATTCCACCATGTGTGGGGGTTTTTTTACAATAAAAATTTAAAATCCTCTTATTTATATTTTTAAACACCTTTCTTTCTTCCTTCCTTCCTGAGCCAGAGTCAAGAGTCCCACCGATGTTTAACCAACTGAGCCACCCAGAAACCCCTAAAACCCTTTTAAAAAAAGGAAAATGATGGGGGCATCTGGGTGGCTCAGGCAGTTAAGCTTCGACTTTGACTCAGGTCATGATGTCACGGTTTGTGGATTTGAGTCCAGAGCCTGGAGCCTGCTTCAGATTCTGCGTCTCCCTCTCTCTCTGCCCCTTCCCTGCTCGTGTTCTGTCTCTTTCTGAAAAATAAATAAACATTAAAATTTTTTTTTTTTAGAAAAAGGAAAATGATGTTAAAATATTGAACACTATTCACAAAGCCCCTGTTTTCAAAAATAGCATTTGGGCTAACTGACGTATTACACTCCTGGACCAGACAGAAGTTCAAAAACGTTCCCCAAGAGGATATGAATAAAAATAACTCGATAGGACCACCTTCACTACTCGGACCTGTAGGGTAAAACCACACTCCTCTTCCTAGCTCCCGGGGATTCCTTGGAGCCCCGCCTCCGTACCCGCCCCTCGTGGTACGCCAGTACCGCGACTCCGCCCCTCTCTCGCGCTCTCGTCGGAGAGCTGGCACGCCCCCGAGCCCTCGCCACGCCCTAGCGTCCGTCCCAGCACCGTCCAGTCTGATGGTGCGTGCCTGCGCGCTCCGCCCCCTGGCATCTGCCCTCTCCCACCCCAGGCGCAAAGCACACTCGGTCCCGCCCAAGCTCGGGCACGCGCAAGCCGGCCGCACCCAAAAGCCGCGCCCCTGGTGACCTTGTGCCCAGTTTCTGACTCCAGCCCCGCACGCTCTCTGGCACCTGCCCCGCCCCTTGGGCGCGCGCCCGCCGTTCCCGAAAGCCCCACCCTCCCGGCACGCGCCCGTCCTCCCGAAGCGCCACGTGCTCGCTGGAGGGCGGTGCTGGGGCCGAGCCGGGAAGATGTTCTTGCTGCCCCTTCCGGCTGCTGGGCGAGTCGTCGTCCGACGTCTGGGCGTGAATCGTGTCTGGGGACGGGGTTTCGCTGCCGCAGACATGACGAAGGTGAGAGGCCGCCGCGGGAGTCCTGCGCGGGGCGACCGGAGCTTCGGGGCGGGTCGAGACCGCGGTGTCCGGGCTTCTGCGCCAAGTTGCCGAAACCGGTTCCAAAGTTCCCTGTCTTTGCCGAGCTGGGCTCTGGCAGGGGCGGGCGGCTTTGGGCTGCCCATCCCCCGAGCATTCAGCGGTGCGCTCCCTTCCTTCTTTTGCTTGGGGGAGTGCTAGGATCCGAGCTCTGGCCGAGAGAGAGTGATAGCTGTAGCTACCGCGTCCTGATGCATTGTTTTGTTTAGTCCTCGCTGTGCCCCAGGAAGGGATGGTGCCAGTGTGGCTGTCACAGTAGCTAGGACGAAGCTCACATTTCGTGAGGTGCAGCGCAGCGTCCTCTAAGGTCCCAGAGGCGGCCAGCCTCGGGCCCCACTCCCACGAGCTCCCACCGCCTGCTGAAGTGGAAGACCAGGAAAACAGGTCCACCGGGAGCAAATTGCCTGAAAGAGTTTCTAGAGGGAAAATAGTGTCTCTCTAGGGAAAAGGACTTTGCACAGACACCTATATCTTCGTGAAATCAGAAGAAGAGCGTCTTGGCGGGAGAAAAGCCTTTTCCATCCAATTGATCAAAAAAAAAATTATGAAGGTCACTATTGGGGTGAGGATCTGGAAGGGGGATGGTTCGGTGAAAGGAGCACAGACTTGGGAGTCATGCTTGAGAACCAGAAAGAATGACCCTGGTGAGGAATATTCTAGATGCGGCTTGAGCTCAGGCCTCCCTCTGTATGGCAGGTGGACCAGATACTTTATCCCCTGTTCTTTCCAATACTGTGCAACATCCTATCCAGACAGCAGCTGGCTCCCGTCTCCTCAGTCCCTCATTGGTTTCACCAAATACCGGGCAGTGGGCAGTCTTAGGAAGATTAGAAGCCCGGAAAGCTATGCCGAGGAAGCGGTGTTTTTGTTTGATGGAAAAGAGAAAGGATGCTGTTTGGTCCAAGTACCAGTGTGATTTTGTGGCAAAGATGAAGGACTGTCAGAGAAGGTAATTAGGATTCTTGCTCAGTTCTGTTATTGCACATGGGCTAGTATTACTGCACCAGGTTTCTGTCTCCTGGTCTGTGGGAAGAAGAGTACATGTCCTTTCTACCTCACAGAGTTGCTGTAAGGCAGAAAACATTTTAAAGTCAAAAATTGTCGTGCAAAGGCAAATAGTGATTCCTAGGGTGACTTCCTTATTTCAGTTGTTGGAGACTTGACGGGTAAGCCGCCTAAGTACTGGGCACAGTGCTCTGCTCCTGCCTCTCCTGCCTCTCTGTGAAGGTGCCTCCTTTTTCTTTTCTTCTCTTTCAGCCTATGAGTTGGCCAGAGTGCTTATTTGTATTGGCAGGTGCAGCCATTGGCTTTGCTGTGATCGCATCCCAGGATACCTGAGATTTGCATTTGAAGATTGTGGGGAAGGGAAAACTTCCCTCTACTTGGCTGGGTTCTGTGGCTGGACCTGGCAATTAAACGGACATATGACAGATTAACAGGGAAAAGCGAACAAAATTTTTTTGATGTTTTTACACGTACATGGGAATTTTCAAAAGGAAAATGAAGACCCAAAGTGCCTGAGGCCTAAAAGCTTACATACCTTTTTAAACAGTGAGAAATTGTGGGGGTGTGACAAGACAAAGGGGCTTGGGCTGGGGCAGTAAGCTATGTAACTGACTAGGAAGTATATGGCGGAAATTAATGGAAGATAAGGGTGATTTTAGTAGGTTTGTTTGTGTAGGTCTGTTTTAATGTCAACTCCCAGTTTCTGGTGATAAGAATGTTCTCTTCTCAGTACAGGAAAGTACCTTTCTTATGGGAAATTTTTTGCCCTGCTTTTAGGTGGAAAGTGGGATGTCAGAGAGCCTTTCCTGCACCTGCTTTTTATTCATGAGTCTTTAGCTCAAAATAATCAATATGCCCAAGTGACATATTTTGGGGTGGCCTGTTCTGAACCCCTTTTGAGGTCTAACTTGGTTAAAAAATGAATTTGTTTTCTTACACAAAACACCTTTCTGCCCTTCTTTATTTGGAAGTAAAAAAGGAAACGCTTTATTTGGTGAAAGTCATTTGTTGGCAGAGACCAGGAAGACCCAGGACAGGTAGTACTTACAGCCTTGCTTTGGCAGGAATTTGAAACTTTTAGGCAGGATGTGAGTGTAGCGGACTGCCCAGCACCTACTTCTTTTTCAGCTTTGTCCTTGAGGGGAATGCAGTTTGGGTGGAATTATTTGCTGCTTCTGAAATGTGGGGACCTTTGAGTCTCCCTAAGGGATCTACTGTAATTATATTCTTTTTTTTTTTTTTTTTCCGGCTTATTCTTTCTCAGGGTCTTGTTTTAGGAATCTATAACAAAGAAAAAGAAGACGATGTGCCGCAGTTTACAAGTGCAGGAGAGAATTTCGATAAATTAGTGTCTGGAAAGTTGAGAGAAGTTTTGAACATGTAAGTATTCACCTATGGGTTCTGGTTTTTAAAACGCCCTGAAATCGAAAGAGAATTTTTTTTTAATGCTTTGTTAGTAGATAAAAATGAACGGAAGTAAGTTGGCTGCTATCTTCTCAGTAGAAGTGAAAGTATTCATTCCTGGAATGCACTTTGGTACTTTGCCTTTTAGTAGGGGTGGGTGTACAATTCTGGGAAGTCAGGCTACTTCAGATCACAAACATGTTATGAGAGACTGACCCAGAAGGATCTGGAAAGTACCAGATTTCCTTAGCTCACCTTCTTCCTACCCGCCTGTTTTCCCACCAGCCTGTCTACCTCCTCTAATGCCCCTTCACTTATGGGCCACAGTGTCCCTGGACTAGTTCAAAACTGCTTGAGGGTGTCACTCCTTTCTTGGCATGCCTTGGGTTTCAGGAGCTTCTCAGAGTCTCAAAGTGAATCACCTGGGGGTATAGTTGGACTACAGATTCTAAGTCAGTAAGTCTGGGTGGGGCCTATAGTTGGAGCACTTTTGGTTTAGCTACAGTTTAAAGAAGGTAGGGAAACATTGGAGTTTCTAAGTCCTTCTGAGCTGCGGGCCACTTTTGGCAGAAAGAGAAGTGTTAACATAAAGCCACAGCAAGTACATACTATGTGGGTTATAGATCAACCTACTAGAATCTAATAGATGTAATCTGATAATTGTAGTAATTGTCTCATCACCGGGCAACAGAACTTGTGTCCCTTCTCAATGACCAGTCCTTCACCAGTAGACCACCTTCTCAAATGCTGTGATTAAGTCATTAATGCAAAAGCCAGCCTGACAAAGTATAGTTCAACCTGGCCTTCCTGACCGATAACTATCAGCTCTGGGACCAGGGCATCCAGCCCTCTAGCTATAAGGCTTTGCCATCTGCTTTGTTTTGAAATTGAACTGTATCCCATCTGTATATAACCCCCCACCCGCCCCAACAGTCTCCAGGCTGAACACCGCAGTCAGGTCAACCATGACGAAGATGGGAGATTCAGGCTCGCCTTCATCTGGGGCTCCGCTCTCGTCTGTAGCCACACGTTACCCATCCATGGTGTTGCTTCCTGTAGTTGTTTTCATATAAATTTGTATGAACTGTAATGTGGAAGTTTGCTGAATAATTTTTGAGCTAGAATTAGAAGTGCTGCAGCTGAAAAATCAGACCTGTGAGAATTCTGTATGTTGATAAAAGCATAAATGCAGCAAACTCACAGAAGCAGCAGAGTATTATAATAAACCTAAAGGTGTGAATATGTCACTGCCCAAAGGAGCAGAGCAAACTAGATTTTAAAACCTATTTCCTCTTGTTTTAGATCTGGACCTCCTCTGAAGGCAGGCAAAACCCGAACCTTTTATGGTCTGCATGAGGTATGAGATGAAGATTAGGTTCATTTGGCAAAGCCTCAGTGAGCACCCTCCTGAGTGCCAAGTATGGGGACTGCGTAGTCATGGAGAAAATTTCCTATCAGATTGTTTGCATGCTTTTGTCACCATATTAAGCCATAAATACTAGTTAGATTTGACAGGCAGTTTGCGGTCAAATAGCACAGCATCTCCTGCATTCCTCAGTCTATCGACTTTCTTTATTCAATTGCCATAGAATTTCTGTACTCAATTACATAGAATTATTTGCAGGATTATCTTCACTCTACCTTTTAAATACACAAGTGATAAAATTTTACCAAGATACAGGGTAAAAAAACCAAAATAACCGAATTACACGGTGAAGTTCCTGTGCTGAGGCGAAGGTAGTTGTGTGGGAGCTCATGTACCATTCCTGCTTGAAAAGGATGTTTTAAAGACAGGAAGTGGTTGATTTTGTGTGTGTGCCGAACAGGACTTCCCGAGCGTGGTGGTGGTCGGCCTCGGCAGAAAGACAGCTGGAATTGATGACCAGGAAAACTGGCATGAAGGCAAAGAAAACATCAGAGCTGCTGTGGCAGGTCATTACCGTTGTGAAGTGTAAGGTTGATGGAGAATCTGGAGGATGTCGTCTTTAAATTCTCTCTTCCCCTCATTTTATCCTCTTAATCACCACCCGTCTGCGGTCACAGAGAAAACCCTCATCTGAGTAAATATTCAGTTTCTCTTACACCGTATGCCTGGCCTTATGTTGGCTACAGAAGGTTAGCTTATGGAGTTTTAGTTTGGGTATTTCCATAGCTTGTGTTTGGAGCTTTCAGACCATTTATTCACTCGTGTAGTAGGACCTTAGAGCTCGATTTTACCAGAAAGTTACAGTGGATTTTCTGCTTTTTGTAATACGAACCTGTTGTTGCCCAACTTCTAAATGATGTGGATTCCTCTTTTTTACCAGTCAGAGAAAAGGGCTGCAAAGTGCAGGGTGCTTGTTTATTACTGCTTACCAAAGGTAGGTGCCTGTCCCACTTGGCCGTGTGCGTGGTTTACAAGTTGAGGAAGACGCAGCTGAGTCACTGCAAAGCTGAGCAGCAGAGTGAGGCCTTTACCACAGAGACTGTGGTTAAAGACGCTTTGAAGACATCGCCGAGGCGGTGGCAATTAGCTTGACTGATCTTTGGCTCTGTGTATTTCATCTGTGCTTGCTAAATCTACTTTCAAAGTTCACGGGGAGTGATTCGTTCATAACTTTTATTTGCAACTTTTTGCTGACCTGATCTTAATAAAGTGCTGTGTTACTAATGTACTTGACTCAGTTCTTTGCTATTGCTAATCTGGCAAGCTCTTGGTGACTGGGAAGCTTCATCAGGAGATTGTAGTGTTTCTGAAGTAATATGGTGACAGCAGCCACTTCTGATGGCCCCCTCTGCCAGGAGCTAGATGCGTCCTTTTGTCTGTGAGTCTGTCTTCCACAACCTGTGAGGCATGTACACATCCTCACTTTACAGAAGGAGAAATGGAGGCTAAGAAAGGTCAAGTGTCAGCTGGGATTTGAGCCCCAGTCCTCTTTTCTCAGCCCACAACCATGCCTCTGCCTTTCGCTAGTGAGTTGCCTCTGACTGACTCCAGTTTTCTGGTTCCTCTGTCCTTCTGAAGCGGGGTGCAGGCAGATTCAGGACCTGGAGATCTCTTCGGTGGAGGTGGATCCCTGTGGAGATGCGCAGGCGGCTGCAGAAGGAGCAGTGCTCGGTCTCTATGAGTATGATGACCTGAAGCAGAAGAAGAAAGTGGTTGTATCGGCAAAGCTCCACGGAAGGTGATGGAACGAAGCCAGGCCCGGGGTTGCATTTCTTGACCTTCAGATAGTGGGACATTTGGATATGACCACATACGAGTTTTTCAGTACGGGCACTGCGACATGGCTTATCTGTGACCTCCTGCATCACTTTAGCCATTTTAAGAGTATGGTAACTGTCCATGTTCTGCTCCTGGCTTTCGCCATGTGCACGTCTTGACCCATGGCTTCCTACTCCCTCCATGCTTGCTGGTTACTAGGAAGCCAGACCCAGTTAGCTCTCTGAAGAGGGAGGGAATAAGGTGACAGGTAGGTCCCAGCAGGTTTCTTTCTTTCTTTTTTAATGTTTATTCATTTATTTATTTTTGAGAAAGACAGCATGATCCAGGAAGGGGCAGAGAAGAGAGAGGGGGAGAGAGAGAGAGAGAGAGAGAGGGAGAGAGGGAGAGAGGGAGAGAGAGAGAATCCCAAGCAGGCTCCATGCTTTCAGTGCAGAGCCCAACTTGGGGCTTGAACTCACAAATCATGAGATCATGACCTGAGCTGAAGTCGGACACTTAACCAATTAAGCCACGCAGGCGCCCCCCAGCGGGTTTTGATACAAACAGTTTTCATTTAGCCAGCATCTGTAGGCACTGAGTTAAATTCCAGGATACACAGAGGAAGAGCTATGGTCCTTGCTCTTGTGGTCTAGTGGGGAGACTCATTTCTCAGCCGACTTAATGAGCACCTGCTATATTGCAGCCCTATCCTGGGGTCTGGGAGATAAAGCCTCTCTTGTTAGGAACAGACAGAGGTGAGACCTTCAAGAGGTGGGGCTGTGAGGACACAGCCCGGTGGTTGGCAGCTGTCGTGGACTGGTTTGGAATGAGGGCCCCGTGACCAGTCAGTCGGGCTTTGAATCCTGGCTCCCCTGCCTGCTGGCTGAGTAACGTCAGCGAAGTGATTGAAGTCTCCGTTACACGTTCTTCGTTTGTTCAGTAGAGCTGCAATTCCAGCCTCCTAGGGCCTTTATGATGATGGAAAGACACTGTCAAGCGTATGGCACATGGCAAACCCTCCAAACTACGAGCTGTTTTATCTGTCTCTATGCCACCTGTATTAGTTCCTGTTGTGCATAAGGAGAGCTGGTGGGGGCGGGGGGTGGTGGTGCCACCTGGTTGGCTCAATCAGTTAAGCATCTGACTCTTGATTCAGCTCAGGTCATGATCTCATGGTTTGTGGGTTTGAGCCTCGGGTTGGGCTCTGCATTGATAGTGAGGAGCCTGCTTGAGATTCTCTCCCTCTATGTCCCTCCCCCATGCGCACTTGCTCTCTAAATAAATAAATAAATAAACAAACAAACTTAAAGAAAGGAAGAAGAGCTGGGATCGTGAAACACATGCGCATGTCCTTTCTCTTAAAGCTGGTCATTGCCCTTCGGTGCGGTGGTATTCAGAGCCCTGACCCAGGCACAGAGAAGGCAGAAAGACCTTCACGTCCACTTCAGGACTTTGCAGTGTGCTTGCTCTCCAGTGAGCACTGGGGGCTGCATCATCCCTGATGCAGTGAAGGAAGACAACACGGGCCTTTGGAAATGTGGAAACCTCCTCCATCAGTGTGTGTTAGAGTTAGGGCTTCAGAGACGCATCAGTCCACCCCTTATTCATGCACATGAAATGCAAAATGCTTACCACCTCTGACTCAGCTCAGCAAGGGCTGTTTTCTAGCTCTTATACGTTGCCCCCCCCCCCTCCCCCAGGTCAGAGCACAGAGAATGATCCAGGTCCCATGTGTCCGTTTTGCACCTGTAGTCTTTGTCTTTTGTTTTTATAGGGTAAGGGCCCTCCTAGTTGCGACACAGTTAGTGTCTTGACAGGTTGTCTCGTGGTGACCTTGTGCTTTCTTCTACCAGTGGGGACCAGGAGGCCTGGCAGAAGGGAGTCCTCTTTGCTTCTGGACAGAACTTGGCACGCCACCTGATGGAGACTCCAGCCAATGAGATGACGCCAACCAGATTTGCTGAAATTATTGAGAAGAATCTCAAGAGTGCTAGTAGTAAGACAGAGGTTCATGTCAGGTAATTCAGCGTCATGTCAGTTACCCCAAAAAGAAACCTTGTGCCCATTAGCAGGCACTCTTCATTTCCATCTCCCCACCCAGCCATCAGTTGGTGAACATTCGGGTGCTTCTCTACCTTTTGGATACCATGAATAAAGCGGCTCTGAGCATTGATGTCCATGTTTTTGTATGAACATATGTTTTCATGTCTCTTAGGTGTGTACCTAGGAGTTGAATTGTTGGATCAAATTGTAACCGTTTAGCTTTTTGATAATTTGTGTATCTTGTTTTGGTGAATTATTTCTATCGTTTTTTGACATAAGTAAAGAGCACAGCATGCCTAAGTTGGCATGAAATGAGAATCTCTGCCTTGTAGATTCCTAAATTGGGTACCAGAGCTGGTTCCTGGGCAGCCCTGTGTGGTCATCGTCAGCAGCTGGGCTGTGGGAGGTAAAAGCTACCCCTCCAGGTTCTGTTACCCTCTTGTGATCTCCCCATAACCCTGTAAGCAAAACAAGTCTGACCTTGGGGGAAATTTATGATTAAAATAAGTCAGTGGATATTTGCTTTACCTAGATAATTGTTTACTACCAGTGTTGTATCTCAGGGGAGCTTCCATTTAAAATATCTTCAGTACTTAGTTGTGACTGGAGTTCACGTTATTTGGGGAAATCCCTATGGTCTAGATAGAGTGAATAAAAATGTATAGTTTTTAGAAAATGCAGCACTTGATAAGATAAAATCCAGAGCTTGATAAGATATTTGGAACAGTTAGCATATGTTTAATTTGTAGCAACATTTAGTCTCTCTATAAAGGTATCTTGGCAAAGACTGTTACTTTTTTGATCTGAGGAGACACCAGAGCTACTTTGTGTCAGCGGATAGTGACTGTGTGGTTACACACCAGTGAGGGTGCCTCCTGTGTGCCTGGGAATTGGGCACGCAAATGCGGATGGTGGTGGTCCTTGACCTCAAAGAAGTGAGGAGCTTACAGGAAGGAACAGGCAGGAAAATGGGGGTGTGCGGAGGATCCTGCCCAAGCAGATAGTCAAGGAGGGTTCTGGGAAAGTTGAAAAGTTTGCCAATGAAAAGGGTGCCTAAGCAAAGTCTGGAGGTTCCTTGGAAATTAGCAGATGGAGAGAGTGGGGTGCGGCATTTCAGGTGCAGAAGCATGTGTTTGGTGGTCCCTTGGAAACTGCGGGGCTGGTGGCCCAGCCAAGGGGAGGTTCGGCCAGAGAGGAGGTGGGTCAGGTCGGTATAATTCATTAAACTGAGGCAGCTGCATCTGACGGCTGTAGTGTGGATGGGTACGAATCAGAGAAATACAGACAGGACTTCCAGAAGGACAGGATTTTAACAAGGCATCAAGTACTGAGTTTGTGATTAAAAAATGCCCATGTTATACAGCCTTGCTGCTTTTGAAGTGGGTTTTGTTTTGTTTTTAATTGTCAACCTTCTGTCTTTATGTTCTTTTCTCTCTAGAGTCTGGCAGCCATCTCTCCATGACACAGCCCTAGTTTAATAGTTTCTTTTTTTTTTTTTTAATTTTTTTAACATTTATTTATTTTTGAGACAGAGAGAGAGAGAGAGCATGAACAGGGGAGGGTCAGAGGAAGAGGGAGACATAGAATCTGAAACAGGCTCCAGGCTCTGAGCTGTCAGCACAGAGCCTGACACGGGGCTCGAACCCACAGACCACGAGATCATGACCTGAGCCGAAGTCGGACGCTTAACCGACTGAGCCACCCAGGCGCCCCCCTAGTTTAATAGTTTGAACGAATGGGCAGTCAAGTGTGGGAGGAGCACTCCTTGGATATGGCTGTTTCTGCTTGGCCGGTAGGAGTGTAGGATTTCTCTCCTGGCCTAGTTACTGTGGCCAGAAACCAGTACAAAGCCCTTTGTATCCCTTGCCTACGAGGAATAGCAATATGGCGTCTGTTTTCTGGTTGGCACCACCATTAGATCATCCCCAGCGATCCCGTGTTTGTTAAATAATTACTAGTTTTCCCATTTCAAGCAGACATCTCAAACTGCAGTTGAAACCGTGAGAAATGGTGTCACAACATTGAAAAGATCAAATTCCAGCAATTCTAAAAAAGCAAAGAAAGGCGATACTTTAGTTCACTCATTGAAGTGTAGCTTTGTGGGGGTTTTTCTTTGTTGTTTTCTTTTGTTGGTTAGGTTTTTTTGTTCTTTTTTTTTTTTTTTTTGTCGTTTTAGAAATACAAAAAAATAAAGCAGTGGACCCTGTAACTGTTTTTAAGCACCATTTGTGGTTTGAGAGCCTCGCTAACTTTATCTTGCGTTCAAACTTTGGATATGTGTGAGCAGATGAGGGGGAGCAAATCAAGTAATAGGCACTTACCGAGTCTGTACTGTTATCCGACATTGTATTACGCACCATGGATGAGCTCTCTTAGTAATTCTATAGTTAATCTTCTGACAGATGCATCTTTGACCTCATTTAATAGATGAGGAAACACTTAGAATCAAGTGACTGGCTCAGGAACATGCAGAAAGCAATTAGGAAGTGATCATTGAAGCATTATGTCGCACATTTTAGGAGTTTTACATGCAGATGAGCTTTTTCTAAGCTACTTTGAAATAGAGCTGACCGCAAGTGTGTTGACTTTTCACCTTTTCTGCCCTGTAGACCCAAATCTTGGATTGAGGAACAGGAAATGGGATCGTTCCTAAGTGTGGCCAAAGGATCCGATGAGCCTCCAGTCTTCTTGGAAATTCACTACAGAGGCAGCCCCAATGCAGGCGAAGCGCCCCTGGTGTTTGTTGGGAAGGGAATTACCTTTGACAGGTACCTCTTTATGTCTTTGCTTTGTATTTTGGTGAATGCTTTGTGTGGACTTGTATTGTTTATGTAAACTTTGCTTCAAAAGCACAGTGTTTGGTCAAATCTTACGTTACTTTAAATGTATTACTGTGTGTCAGAGACTCTGTTAGGCACTTTACATATGTCACCCCTGGTCTATCCTCTAGGAGTTAGGCAGACATTGTATAGATAAGGAAACCCTGAGTTGGAGAGGTGAAATAATTTGCTCAGAGCCCCATAACTAATACCTAGTGTTGGAAGTCAAATTTGGGTCTGTCTTTAATATGACTTGATCTTTCCACCATACACTTTGATTCCCCGTGTGGATGTTAAAGATCCCTCGTGTGGATGCAGGGATGCAGCTGTTTGGACCATACAGCCTCCTGTCTGCCCTGTTTCACGTTGCTTTGTTTAGCTGACCGGCCTGGCTTCCATTAATCCTGTTAAGCCGTAAGTATTCCTTAGAATTGGAAACTGACCGTTTCAAGCAAGCAGAAACTGAGGCGGAGAAGATGCTGTGGGTATTTCCGGAGGAAGCGTTGGCTGCTGAATACTAGCTCAGAGATGCCAATTGAGTGTGAGAGTTAAAAAGGATTACTTGGCCAAAGATTGCGGTGGATAAAACACGTGAGATTTTCGTTTTGCTTTGTTTTAACTATGGGACTTCTCAGGGCACAGGATGTAGCATGTTCTAAATTCCCTTCGGTGGGAATTTATTTCTCGTGGGGCTCATGGTCCCTGGAAACTACTTTGGAAAATGCTGCTACGTGTCCGTTAAATCTGGGTGTCCCCAGTACATGTGCACACCCATTCAGAGACTCTGGTACGTGAATGGAGTGTCCTTACAGGAGTGTGCTGGGCACGGTGACGCCCGTCCTGGGCAGAGCTGGCTGCCAGCAGAGTCTTCCTGATGTTAGCCTCCTGTGTCTTCCGCCCACAGGTCCACCTCCTCTCCTTTGAAGCATTGGGCTCCAAACGATCCTCAGTAAAAGATTCAAGCTCATACTATTCAAAATATGCACATTGATTTTCAGTTCCATTCATATGCTATTGTCACTTAAGTGTTTATTCTAAAACACTACGGCAAGGAAAAATTAGAGCACAAAAATGGTGCTGTGTTTAATGGTCTTGCCAATTGTGATGATTTTATATTGTCTTGGGCTCATATCTCAATGCAGCGTTAACGTTCAGTGTGAAGTTTATTGTTAATTCAATTCCATACTTGAGTGTTTGCTGTGAGAATTTTGAGCAAGGAGACCTTGGTAAAGTAGAAAGCTTCCTCGCAGGAGTGACAGGCTCAGATAAAGTTGGGAAGGGAAGGAGAGGGTAGTGCAGCAGGGAGTCGGGCAGAGGAAGGAAGGACGGTGGAGGCTGCAAGGCAGGAAGGACGAGGGAGCCCCTGGAGCTGAAAGAGCACCTACAGCAGAGCCTCACAGGGAAGAGGACACAGTGGCTGGAGAGGTTGGTAGAGCCGGGTCCTTCTGGGACCGGTGGCATTTTGGACTTGGCCCTAAGAACAGTATGAAGTAACTGAAGGGTTTCTGGCCAAGGCAAAGGAGGACATGGGATTTATGTGTGTAGTGAAATTCATCCTTGAAGTATTCAGTTCGAGGAGTTTAACAAATATGCATAGCCCTGCACCAGCCTTTGCTCCTGTGAAAACAGAATCCTTCCATCACCCCAAACACCGGCCTGGTGCATTTTGCAGGTGTCCCTTTCCCACCCCTGCCTCAGGCCAGCAGTCATCTTTGTGTGGCTGTGGATGAGTGTTTCTTGTTCTAGAAATTCATTCTCATGGGATCTTTTAAGTCTTCTTTCTTCTTTTCTTCTTTTCTTTTAAGCCTTCTTTCTTTCTGCATCGTGTCTGTGACATTCACTCATGTTGGTCACATCAGTAATTGGTTGTCTTTTATCACTGGGTTGTATTCCGTTATATGGAAACACCAAAGTATATTCATTGTAACTGCGTGTTTCACTATACACAGTGACCGAACTTCTCCACAGTAGTTGTGCCATTTTGCATTCCTGCACACAGATCCAGCTGTGGCGCGTCCTCCCCAGCCTCTGATACTGTCATTCTTGGATTCTAGCTCTTCCTGGGGATGTGTGGCATAGCTCGGAGGTTCATTTTGAGTGTGATTAGTTCCCTAATGACTAATGGTGTTTAGCATTCTCACTGAGAGTATTGGCTGTTGGTATATCTTTAGTGAAGTGTCCAAATCTTTCGCCTTTTTTTTTTTTTTTTTTAATAGGACTGATGGTCATGCTGAGTTAGAAGTTTTTAAAACTATACATTGTATACATTGTTGTATTCTAGATAATAAACCCTTTGTGGGATCAGTATTTGAAAGTATCTTTTTTTCCCCCACTATCAGGCTTGCCTTTTCATTTTTTTAAGTGACCTCTTTCGAGGAGCAGTTTTAATTTTGATGAAGTGTAATTTATCAATTTTTACTTTTATACTTCATGTTTTTGTTGCCCTGTTTAAGAAATTATTGCCAATGCCCAGGTCTGTGTTTTCTTTTCTAAGTGTTACGGTTTTAGCATTTAAGACTATGATCCATTTTGAAATTTTGCATATGCTGTGAAAAGCATGGCTTTTTTTTTTTTTTTTTCTTTCCATATGGATGTCTTTTTGTTGCAAACCTGTCTCTTTGAAAGACTGTCCTTTCTCCATTGAACTACCTTGCACCGTAGTTAAATCAGTTGACCATATAATTACGGGTCTAACTCTGGCCTCTTTGTCATTTCCCCAGGACCTTGCAACCAAGTGTCTAATGAGTACAGCTTTGTCTTGAAATGTTGTAACATGACCCTCCAGTTTTGCTCTTCTTTTTCAAAATTCTTTTGGCTGCATCATTTGCATTTACATATCAATTTTAGAATCCGCTTAGGATTTTTTATACACACACACACACACACACACACACAAACACACACACACACACACACACACACACACACAGAAAGCCTGCTGGGATGTTGGTTGAGATATTTTGTATTTTGGTAAGAAAAGTCGTTGTGTGGGTAATGAAATGAAGGGGGTAATAAGATTGACATAGGGAGACCTTAATATATAGGAGCTGCGGCAGACATCTCCATGACGTGATGATGTCCTCACCAGGATGGATTCAATAGAAATGGATGGATTTGAGAGCAGTCTAACAGGTGAGCAGTGAGAACTGCTGCTCTTTGGTGGTTACTTTGAACTGTAGTCCCATGAATGGAAGGTTGAGAAGGATGTGGCCAGTAGACAGAATGACCTCATGTACCAGTGTGTTTCCTTTGCCCCCATGGGGTTCTCCCTGGACTTCTTGGACCAACAGTGTATTTCTTTTCTTATTCTGAGCCAGTGGATCGTCTTTAATTCTAGGTGTAATTGACAGCCATCTAATTATCCAGAGCTTCTGAGATGAGTGAGAATTAGGACCTAATCTCTAAGGAAAGCAGACCTCAGTGCAGGGAATAGACTCTGGAACCGCCAGGTCAGGTCAGCAGCACATCTCAGAACTCACAGTGCGAGCCCCAGCTCCAGGCCCAGCCTGCAAAGCCTGTGGCTTCCGGACTCTTGCAGACTGGAAGCAGAAAAGTCACTAGGTAGTCAGAGAAGCCTGTTTGGGGCAGTAGTTTAGGTTTCTTGCCAACTGAAACCCATCTCGGCTCTCGGGTTTGAGCACTGTCTTTAAGGCTTCTGGGGAGCATCTTCCTCATGCCTCTGCCTGATTCAGGTTGTATTTTGCCATCAGCAGGATGGAGTGCACCTTAGGGGTGTCGGAAGGAATTGTCCTTGTGTCCTTCTGTGGCTTGCGAGGGATCCTCCCAGTCTTCTGAGCTTGTTGGCTTTTCTTAACAGTTTGTGACCCTCAGGTTCAATAAGTTGACTGACTCACAAAATTTGCTGAAAAGACACGTCTATGTGGGTGTCAGGAGCTAATGAGCTAATACAGAGATGGGTTTGAGCAGCACCGATTACATGACTTAGTAATGGCTCCACTGACACTGCTGTGTTTCATTCAACAAGAAATAAAATGAGCCAGGACACCCATTTATGTTTTTATAAACACTGTGATACCATCTTTTAAAATGTTAAGTCATTCAGATTCTCAATTTAGAAACTTGAATTTTCTTTGCCAGGTAGATGATGCCTCAGCTTATATATTCTTTCTTAAAGGGACATGAGCCCTCTCTTTCGCCACTGATACGGCTGCTGTCCTTTCCCCCCACAGTGGCGGCATTTCCATCAAGGCCTCTGCAAATATGGACCTCATGAGGGCTGACATGGGAGGAGCTGCCACCATCTGCTCAGCCATCGTCTCTGCTGCTAAGCTGAACCTACCCATTAACATCGTAGGTGAGGGGACAAGGGGCGTGTCCTGGAGAGTTCTGGAATCCAGTCAAATGGCAGAATGGGCAGCAAACATAGTTTCCTCTAACCTGAAAAGAATCAGGAAATGTGTTTGTTTTTTTAAGATTTAATTAATAAACTAATTTAGAGAGCAAGCGAGGGAGGGGCAGAGAGACAGGGAGAGAGAATCCCAAGAAGGCTTCGTGCTCACCATGGAGCTCAAGGAGGGGCTCAGTCTCACGACCATGACATCATGACCTGAGCCAGTATCCACAGTCGGCTGCTTAAATGACTGAGCTTAACCAACAGCTGCCCCAAGAAATAGTTTTTAAATAGCTTTTCCTCGAGCAGAAGCTGGTAGCTAAGTGTCTTCTTGTCTGGACTGGTGGAGTTAAATGTGGGCCGTAACTAGAATTGAGTTTTTGTACTTCTGCAGACGGTGGTTAGCAGTCAGGGGCACCCAATGTGGGGCTTGTGACTTAACTCCAGTGAAAACTGCTCAGCAGTCTGGGTGGAAGAACACCTCCAGCTCATTCAGGGGTGGCCTCATCGGGCTTGTGGCCGATTACAAGGCATGAAATACAGAAAATGCCTGGGACACAAGAAGTGTTCCGTCCACAGCCACCCTTTGTGTCATTCAGGATGACAGACGCTGCTGGGGGCTCGCTGTGTCGCAGGAGTGTGGGGATGGCGGGGGAGGACTTAGGTTAACTGACTGCCCGGTGTCCCATCCGTGGTTTATACCAAGGGAAGGTGAACTTGGAAGTCAGGTCTGTTTCACAGGTGCCTCCCCCGTCCTGCCAATATCCTCGTCCTATTTTGCTGAACTTTTGAAAGTAAGTTGCAGACATATGCCAGGTCACCCCTGAATGCTTCAGCGTGTGTCTGTCTCCTAAGAACAAGGACACCCTGTGCAACAACAATACCATTATTTCCAGGAATTTGATACACAGTCCCCTAATTCAGACTTCCCAGTTGTCCACAAAAATGTTTATTTTGTGCACACAGGCACACACAAGTTTTTATTTTTGAAATCTGAGAGCCGGTTAAGGATCACACATTGCATGTGGTTGCCATGTCTCCAATTTTTTTCTATTTTGGAATCTTTTCCTCCCCTTTTATTTTATTCTTTCATGACATTGGCAGTTTTGAAGGGTCCAGGCTTGTCTTGTGATGGTCCATAATTTGGATTTATTTGGTTGTGTCTTCAGGATAGAATCAGATTAGACTCCTTGATAAGAACGCTACATGAGTGTGCACTTCCTGTTGCTGGTGCACATGATGTCATTTGGGTCACTGGTGATGCTAAAGTTGATCACTTGTTTAAGGTGATGTCTCTGGCATACTTCTGATGGCCCACCAGTGGCCTCGGTCCTCAGGGGGGGTGAGTTTGGACCCGGCACATTCCATGTTCATTCATATATGCTTTTCCAATAGGTTTGGCCCCTCTCTGTGAAAACATGCCCAGCGGTAAGGCCAACAAGCCTGGGGATGTCGTTAAAGCCAGGAACGGGAAGACCATACAGGTGTGTGAGTGGAAAACAGCCCTCCCCATTCGGGTGTTCCTAAAGGAATCCCCAGTGGCCACATAAACACACTTGAAGGGAAGCAGAGCGTGAGCTCCATTTAGAGGAGGGCGGTGTCTTTATTTAAGTGGCCTTCCATGCAGTTAGAAGTATTTTATGGGGAATTTTAAGAACATTTTCCCTGTCTTACTGTTCCTCCTATGTGCTATACACACAAGTTACAAGTCTGCAGCAGGCCCTGTAGAGCACAGCAAAGCAGGAAAGCGAGAGCTGTCTTTACCTGTGCCATGATTAGCTTTTTCTGTTTTGGTGTTCAGGCGGGGCACACCGACCTGAATCATGGACCCTGCACTCCTGGTGATGTGGCAGCAGGTTCTCTGCTGGGGCACCTGCATGCATGCACGCACTGCCCATAATGCCTGGGCCTCTGTGTAAAAGTAGGCAATATAATATATATAAAGTTGCTTAAGTTGCAAAGAGTTCTGTCTGGAGATCCAGGCTGCCCTTTCACTGTAACTTTCTTAAACTCTTTAGCCTCTTTGTTTTCAGAAATCTTGAAATCTTCCTTTATCCTGTGAGAAACTTGTTGGTAAAATGGACCAGACATTTTCTATTTATTCTTGCTTTCAAAGCCATGAATGAGCGTTTGGTCATCAGCTCTGGTACAGGGCTTATTAAAGCATGTTTGCTCTTCAGATTAAATCCGTTCCTATTCTTTTTTTTTTTTTTAAATGTTTATTTTTGAGAGAGAGAGAGAGAGACAGAGTGCCAGCAGGGGGGGGCAGAAAGAGAGGGAGACACAATCCGAAGCAGAATCCAGGCCCTGAGCTGTCAGCACAGAGCCCGATGCGGGGCTCAAACTCACGAGCTGTGAGATCGTGACCTGAGCCGAAGTCGGCCACTTAACCGATTGAGCCACCCAGGTGCCCCTAAATCCGTTCCTATTCTAATTGAAGTATGTTTTGATACCGAGTAACAGATATCACACTGGCTTTTCTTACATTTAAGTTGAACAGTGTTGTATCCAGTTTTGATACTCATTGTTTGTGTTATCTTACCCTTTTTTTTTTGACCCTTCTCTTTGCAGATCGATAACACGGATGCAGAGGGGAGGCTCATACTGGCTGATGCACTTTGTTATGCGCACACCTTTAACCCAAAGGTCATCATCAATGCTGCCACCCTAACAGGTCAAACAGCCTGCTTTTCCTACCTTTGTTTGAGGAAAGCTGTATTTGTTGGCATAGGGCACACACGTTAACTCAGGGCGTGATTTTGCTGAACGTGGGCTCGCTCCACTTGCATTCAGACATCTTTCACCAGAGGAATCGTTCTGCAGCTTAAACTGGTTTGGACGTTGGATTTGTGGTTTTAAAACATCTCAGGCTATATCTCTTAAAAAAAAGAAATAACAAGTGGGTTGTATCAGCCCACCCAGAGTGACATCTAAAAATGACACGAGATGTTTGTGGTGTTATTGCTATTTGATACAGACCCGAAAAGGTTAGTGATAAATCCCCAAATCGGTAGCTGTTTGGGTTAATCATAACGTACCGATGCCAGCTGAGTTTTCTGAACTTCCTGTACTTGACGTTACAAAGAAACAAAAACCTCGGAGGGTGGGTAGGGAGGTCCTCATTTAACAGGTGGTGTGGTGCGAAGCATAAGCTCCAAGGCTGGCTTTGGGCGTCTCCCGCTTAATGGTCGTTCAGCCTTGGGCAAGTCACCTGACCCCCTGGAGCATCAGTACCTGGGACAAAGTGCATTTGCCTGGCAGATTGGGAGATAGGGAGTTTTTAGAAAGCCTAATACAGTGCCCACACGGGGCGGGCATTGGATGAAGGAAGGCTGGGCCACCACTGTTGGGTAGAGTAACAAATTCATTCCCAAAGGGGTGACAGCAGACACTGCCTTGCTGCACAAAGCGAATGTTAGGAGTCTTTCATCCAGCAGTTCTCTTGCCGAGATTTGTTGTTTCTGCCTCTGTGAAGGTTAAAATTCAGACCATTTTTTCTCTTTTGGTTTTTATTCTTCTGATCATGTGAGCCTTTACTTTAGCAGAAATCAGTTCATGTTTTCCCTTTTATGTGACTGTAACAATACTGCATAGATTTATTTGCTGGGAGGCCTTTTTTTAAGCTAGCATTGTAGTATTTTTGTGGTCTTTTGTCTTTCTGTTTGATTTAGCAAACAAGTGAGCTGAAGGGTGGAGGTGCTGAGGCTGGTGTTTGGGGGGTGGCAGTGAGGTGGGTGGTATAGTGCACCTTTCCTGTAAATGAGGAAGCACAGTCCCCCCCCCCCCCTTTTTTTTTTTTTTGTCTAGTCTGAGGGTGAGAAAATTGGTCTCAGGTAACTAAGAGCAAGCTGATGGGTGAGCCTTTACACTGCCCAGATGTTGGCCCAACGGAAGCTCCCCACACAGTGACTGGCCCCTTCTGAGTTCCAGTAGCTGTGATCAAAGGGGGCGGTAAGAAACACTTTCCAACCCCAGGTTCATGGTGGGAGGAGGTACATAGTCTTCAGAGATAAAGGACCTAATTTTGAAACTTGTCCTGCATCTTAACAGCATGTGACTTTGAACAAGGCCTCAGTTGTCTCATCTGTAAAAAGGGTATAATAGCACCCCATTAACAGGAGGGGTTTCTGTGCAGATGAGGTGAGATGATCTAGGTTGATGTTACTGTCCTGCCAGACACTGAACCAATGTTACTGTCCTTGAAAAGGCAGGCCCGTATCAGACCGTAGGAATGATGGCGTGTTTAGGGGATGACCATTCAGTCATGCTACCTGTTTTCATTTCATTTCATTTCATTTTTCTAGTGCAACTTTCTGATTTGGGATGGAGTAAGAGGGGTGACATCCTTGGAGCTTTGATGTTTCTGTGAGACTATGACAGTTCTGGTAACTTGATCAGTTAGTACCTCAATAAACGGCTCCAAATGGGCCTTGGAAAAGAAAACAGAAAGTATGCCTCTGCTATTGGTAATTCTGAAATTGGTGATGGTACCAGTTCTGTAATTATGTAGAAAATAGATCATTTTCGGGGCGCCTGGGTGGCTCAGTCGGTTAAGCATACGACTTCGGCTCAGGTCATGATCTCATGGTTTGAGTTCAGGCCCTGTGTAGGGCTCTGTGCTGACAGCTGGGAGCCTGGAGCCTGCTTCAGATTCCGTGTCTCCCTCTCTCTCTGCCCCTCCGCCGCTTGCACTCTGTCTGTCTCTCTCAAAAATAAATGAACATTAAAAAATTTTTTTAAAAATTAAAAAAAAAGAAAATCATTTTCTAAAGTAGGTAATGAAGTCAGCTTCAGAACCTTGATCTCAGTTGGATCATATTAAATATCTATGTGTATCACTTCCTATTCCTTTAGTAGAAGATATCACATTCTTATTTGAGGGCTGGGCGTCTTGTTTGAGAACTGCTGCTTGAGCTGGGATCTGAAAACAGAGGCACCACTGGGTGGAGGAGGGAAGGAAGAGCATCCCAGCAGAGGGCACCCTTCACTTAAGGGCTTATGGGGGCAATGGTGAATGGGACTGAGGAGAGCACAGTGCAGCTGGGGCAGGCACACAAGGCCGACATTCTAGGAGGTGCCAGACCCCGGCTCCACCTTGGCATGTTACTGGGTATTGTCCTGAGCCAAGTGCAGCAGGAAACTCTGGGACAATGAGATCAAGTTTGCTCCATGAAACTGGCGCCATCAGGGCTCATGCTGGCCGTGTGCAGAATGCACTGGAGAAGGGCACGAGGTGACTGGCAGGCCAGCTAGGCGGTGAGCAGTGTGTACTTGCTGACTCTTGTGGATGTGTGAGTGCGTGTGTTAGGATGAATGTTGTAGTATCTGCAAGTGGCCTCAAAATAATCTGTTGAGCAGGAGGGGGGTGGGCGGGTAGGGGGTATAGATGAAACAAGCTTGCCCATGAGTTGGTTACTGTTGATGCTGGTTAATGGGTGTCTGTGCATGTATGGTACTATTCTCTTTGTGTATATTTGGACATTTCTATGAGTTTTTTGTTTTTTGTTTTAAAGACCATTATTACTGTAGTCCAGGTGGTGGATAACAGTGGTAACAGTGGTGGAAGAGAGCAGCAGATAGGTTTGAGAGAGAATTGGGAGGTAGAGAGTAACAAAACCTGAAGGAACAAATGACCCAAACAGACCTGAGTTACCAAATGTCGTGCAGAATTATGGGTTTTTGCATATGGGTCACCAGTTTTTGTTTTAAATTGTCAACTGTTCAAAATTCCTTATTATTAACGAATTATTAATGTAGTTTACTTGTGATGTTTTGGGCAAAAGGTACAATCCATGCACTCATGGCACAGAGTAATCGGATACCAAAGTACTGCTCTCTTTCCTGAAGAGTCAACTTATTCATGGCATGGGTGTGGTGATGGGTTGATCAAGATTAACAAAATGAAATGATTCTTCTAAGCTTTATTTCTTTTTTATTATTTTTTATTTCTAAATTTACATCTAAGTTAGCATATAGTGCAACAATGATTTTAGGAGTAGATTCCTTAATGCCCCTTACCCATTTACCCATCTCCCCTCCCACAACCCCTCCAGTAACCCTCTGTTCTCCATATTTATGTCTCTTATGTTTTGTCCCCTTCCCTGTTTTTATATTATTTTTGTTTCCCTTCCCTTATGTTCATCTGTTTTATATCTTAAATTTCTCATATGAGTGAAGTCATATGACATTTGTCTTTCTCTAATTTCACTTAGCATAATACTCTCCAGTTCATCCACGTAGTTGCAAATGGCAAGATTTCATTCCTTTTGATTGCCGAATAATACTCCATTGTACATATATACCACATCTTCTTTATCCGTTCATCCACCGATGGACATTTGGGCTCTTTCCATACTTTGGCTATTGTTGATAGCGCTGCTATAAACATGGGGGTGCATGTGCCCCTTTGAAACAGCACACCTGTATCCCTCAGATAAATACCTAGTAGTGCAATTGCTGGGTTGTAGGGTAGTTCTATTTTTAATTTTTTGAAGAACCTCCATAATGTTTTCCAGAGTGGTTGCACCAGTTTGCATTCCCACCAACAAGGGAAAAGAGATCCTCTTTCTCCGCATCCTCGCCATCACCTGTTGTTGCCTGAGTTGTTAATGTTAGCCATTCTGACTGGAGTAAGGTGGTATCTCATTGTGGTTTTGATTTGTGTTTCTCTGATGATGAGTGAAGTTGAGCATTTTTCATGTGTTGGTTGGCCAACTGAATGTCTTCTTTGCAGAAGTGTCTATTCATGTCTTTTGCCCATTTCTTCACTGGATTATTTGTTTTTTGGGTGTTAAATTCAAAAAGTTACTTATAGATTTTGGATACCAAGCCTTTATCTGATATGTCATTTGCAAATATCTTCTCCCATTCTGTCGGTTGCCTTTTAGTTTTGCTGATTGTTTCCTTTGCTGTGCAGAAGCTTTTTATTTTGATGAGGTCCCAGTAGTTCCTTTTTGCTTTTGCTTCCCTTGCCTCCAGAGACATGTTGAGTAAGAAGTTGCTGCGGCGGAGATCAAAGAGGTTTTTGCCTGCTTTCTCCTTTGGATTTTGATGGCTTCCTGTCCTATGTTTATGTCTTTCATCCATTGTGAGTTTATTTTTGTGTATGGTGTAAGAAAGTGGTCCAGGTTCATTTCTCTGCATGTTGCTGTCCAGTTTTCCCAGCACTATTTGCTGAAGAAACTGTCTGTATTCCATTGGATATTCTTTCCTGCTTTGTCAAAGATTAGTTGGCCATATGTTTGTGGGTCCATTTCTGGGTTCTCTATTCTGTTCCGTTGATCTGAGTGTGTGTTTTTGTGCCAGTACCATACTGTCTTGATGATTACAGCTTTGTAATACTTCTTAAAGTCCAGGATTGTGATGCCTCCAGCTTCAGTTTTCTTTTTCAGGATTGCTTTGGCTATTTGGGTTTTTTTCTGGTTCCATACAAATTTTAGGATTGTTTTGTCTAGCTCTGTGAAGAATGCTGCTGTTATTTGGTAGGAATTGCTAAGCTTTATTTAAGTCAGAGAAGTGTGCAAATACCACAAACATGGAAGTGTAGGGAATCACTCATTGGGGTGTCATACGGCCACTAATCCCAACTGCAAAGAAATGGAAGAATGTGGGAAGTTTTGTTTATTGTCAAAAAGTTGACAAAACAGTGTATATAATTCTGTCTTCAAGTTTCAGTTTTTCGTGGGGGAGATGCTAACAACCGCTCCATGAAAAGCCACCACGCAAAGCTACAGTTAAGGATTAAGGAGCACCCTGGACATGCCTTGTGTTATAGGTAGCAGGTGCCACCTTGTGAAAATTATAGAATTTCCCTCATCTTCTGTGGTGTCTCCTCTGACGTTCCAGGAGTATCCTAGTACCGAATGGTACTAGGGTTGGCTTTTCCCTTCGCATAAATACTGAGCTCCTGTGTCCCAGGCAGAGTGCTAGGCCCTACGTGAATACTTAGGAATTAATGTGATCCCTGCTCCAGAGCTTGCAGCAGGACCAGGCAGGCAACAAACAAAATTGCCTGGCGCCAATACTGGAACCAGAGAAGGCGCCGCTAAGCTGTAGCATCTACTTGTGGTTGGCGTTCAGGAACATGTACCCACAAAGACCTGGAAATATGGATTTTTAACTTGATTTAAAAAATATATTAATGTAGGGCACCTGGGTGGTTCAGTCAGTTGGGCGTCCGACTTCAGCTCAGGTTATGATCTCACCATCTGTGAGTCCCAGCCCCGCATTGGGCTCTGTGCTGACAGCTCAGAGTGTCTCCCTCTCTCTCTGGCCCTCTTCTTTCTCTCTCTCAAAAAAACACAAAAAACAAAAAAACCCATATATATAAATATATATATATATATATATACACACACACACACACACACACATATATATATGTATATGTATATACGTGTATATATATATATGTATATGTATATATGTATATATGTGTATACATTTATATGTATATAAATGTAAGGGGCACCTGGGTGGCTCAGTCAGTTAAGTGTCTGACTTTGGCTCAGGTCATGATCTCACGGTTCAATGGGTTTGAGCCCTGCGCCGGGCTCTGTGCTGATAGCTCAGAGCCTGGAGTCCTCCTTCGGATTCTGTGTCTCCCTCTCTCTCTGCTCCTCCCCTGCTCACGCTCTGTCTCTCTCAAAAATGAATAAACCTTAAAAATATATA
This sequence comes from Panthera onca, assembly GCF_046562875.1. Classification (NCBI taxonomy): domain Eukaryota; kingdom Metazoa; phylum Chordata; class Mammalia; order Carnivora; family Felidae; genus Panthera; species Panthera onca. The sequence continues at coordinate 13,566,430 of NC_138342.1, forward strand.
TATATATATATATATATATATATATATATATATATATATATATATTAATGTAAAAAGAAAAGTCTTCCAATGTGATGCAAATTTGTTGGAGAAGGAAATGAAGATGAAACAAATTAAGTATGGTAAAATAAGAACACTTTTTTTTAAAAGGCAGAGTCTTACAGCAGATGTGGTTAGAAATACTGAGGAATTAGAGATGCTTAAGTGCTCCATAAAAGGTAAATTATGATAGCTGTACCCAGTGGACTTTTAAAGTCATTAAAACTAGTTTCTAATTTTTGTTTATAAAAGAGGAATAAATGTTTAAATTTTTTTTAAGTTTGTTTGAGAGTACAAGCCAGGGAGGGACAGAGAGAGGGAGACAGAGATAGAGAGACAGAGACAGTCCCAAGCAGGCTCTACACTATCAGCACAGAGCCTGATGCAGGGCTTGAACTCAGGAACCATGAGATCATGACCTGAGCGAAAATCAAGAGTCAGATGCTTAACCAACTGAGCCACCCAGGCACCCCAAGAGGAATAAATGCTTAAAGCATAGAGGAAAAACACATATTTGGACATGAACAGTATGGTCTTATGTTTTGGGTTTTTTTTTTTTAAGTTTAGAAAAAATCTGGAAGGAAATATTTATTTATTTTTAAAATTTTTTTTTTTAACGTTTATTTATTTTTGAGACAGAGAGAGGCAGAGCATGAACAGGGGAGGAGCAGAGAGAGAGGGAGACACAGAATCTGAAACAGGCTCCAGCCTCTGAGCTGAGCTGTCAGCACAGAGCCCGACGCAGGGCTTGAACTCACGGACCGTGAGACCATGACCTGAGCCGAAGTTGGACGCTTAACCAACCAAGCCACCCAGGCGCCCCTGGAAGGAAATATTTAAAATATATAATGGTTATGCTGAGGATGAGATTATTGGTGATATTTGGTATTGTTTCCTTTTTTACGTTTTCTCTAATCACTGAAGCTGACTTCCAGTTGAGGAACTAGGAAGATCTTAAGTATATACAGTAAGGATTTTCTAAGGTTACCTATTTTTGAAAATGAAGCATACATTAAAATCATATTAAAGACTGAACTTTTGGTTTGAGCAGCAGAGAAACACATCGTGCCTGAAGACGCTGAACATTGACCTGAGGGCTTATGTCTTGCAGGTGCCATGGACATAGCTCTGGGGTCCGGTGCCACTGGGGTCTTTACCAATTCGTCCTGGCTGTGGAACAGACTATTTGAGGTAGGAATAATATGTAGAGACTGAAATTACAGAGATGATTAAATTATTATGATTAAACCGAAGTTATTCTTTCTTCAACCCCTATGTGACCTAGTGATTTTTTTGTCGCAGGTTTGCCTTTGAATTGAAAGTACAATACACTCTATTCAGTGTGCTTTGGGTTCTCTGTAAACATTCCAAAATTATAATTATGATACCACATTTCTCTTCTCCTTTTGTGGCCTCAGACTGATGTGAAAGTGACTCAAATACCACGGCCACTGTAGAATCCCTGAGGTAGGAAAGGTTTTGAGGACAGCTTTGTAAAGGAAGGGATAGTCTTCAGTGAATGCGTGTTGTGAGTCGACAGGGCTTGTCCTGGCTATTTGTGGGCGGCGTGAAGTATGTCTACTGACCGCTGTGCTCTGTGCCTCCTCCACACCCCTTCGTAGCCAGCCTGCCTCTTCCAGACAGCAGTCTCTGTCACCCCTCCCCCCCGCTCCCCCACTGCCGGTGGCTTTCCCCAGTCAGCACCACTCAGCCTCACTAGCCTGGCTGGGGGCAGCACTCCACCCCGGCCTTTTGGTGACACCCTACTCTTAGCTTCTGTGACAATTTCTTCGGGTTCCCTTCTTCACTGACTTCTATTTCAGCCTCCTTTGCCAGTTTTTTCCTTTGCCCCTTTGATGGGCGTTCAGCCCTAGGCTACATGCTCTTCCCAGTCTTCACGGGGAAGCCCAGCGGCTTCAGCGGGCACCTCTCTGCTGCTTGCTCCCGTCTCTCTCCTGAGCTCCAGACCCGGTGTATCTGCTGGGTAATGAGACAGCTCCATCTGACCCCTCCTCTTTCAACAAGTAATGAATGGGAGCTTCCTGCGTGCCACTGGGGGACAAATACAAAATGTCTCTGAATACATTCTTGATATTTAAGAATTTGCCCTCCCCGCCCAGCACTTGGAACATTCAGCTCAGTTGTCTCCTGCCAGGCTGGGCAGGTGGGGGGGACTCTCCTCTAGCCTGCCATGCACCCCATGTCCCTCTTTATCAAGCACCCACAATGCTGCTGTTTTGATTTGTTTTTAATTATTTTTTTAACGTTTATTTATTTTTGAGAGAGAGACACACACAGCACGAGCGGGGGAGGGGCAGAGAGAGAGGGAGACACAGAATCCAAAGCAGGCTCCAGGCCCTGAGCTGTCAGCACAGAGCCTGATGCGGGGCCCAAACTCATGAACCGTGAGATCATGACCTGAGCCAAAGTCGGATCCTTAACCAACTGAGTCATCCAGGCGCCCCTTGACTTTTTAAAATTTAAGCTTCTTTTTATTTTTTTTTTCCATTTTTTTATTTTTTAATATATGAAATTTACTGTCAAATTGGTTTCCATACAACACCCAGTGCTCATCCCAAAAGGTGCCCTCCTCAATACCCATCACCCACCCTGCCCTCCCTCCCACCCCCCATCAACCCTCAGTTTGTTCTCAGTTTTTAACAGTCTCTTATGCTTTGGTTCTCTCCCACTCTAACCTCTTTTTTTTTTTTTTTTTTTTCTTCCCCTCCCCATGGGTTTCTGTTACGTTTCTCAGGATCCACATAAGAGTGAAACCATATGGTATCTGTCTTTCTCTGTATGGCTTATTTCACTTAGCATCACACTCTCCAGTTCCATCCACGTTGCTACAAAAGGCCATATTTCATTTTTTCTCATTGCCACGTAGTATTCCATTGTGTATATAAACCACAGTTTCTTTATCCATTCATCAGTTGATGGACATTTAGGCTCTTTCCATAATTTGGCTATTGTTGAGAGTGCTGCTATAAACATTGGGGTACAAGTGCCCCTATGCATCAGTACTCCTGTATCCCTTGGATAAATTCCTAGCAGTGCTATTGCTGGGTCATAGGGTAGGTCTATTTTTAATTTTCTGAGGAACCTCCACACTGCTTTCCAGAGCGGCTGCACCAATTTGCATTCCCACCAACAGTGCAAGAGGGTTCCCGTTTCTCCACATCCTCTCCAGCATCTATAGTCTCCTGATTTGTTCATTTTGGCCACTCTGACTGGCGTGAGGTGATATCTGAGTGTGGTTTTGATTTGTATTTCCCTGATAAGGAATGACGTTGAACATCTTTTCATGTGCCTGTTGGCCATCCGGATGTCTTCTTTAGAGAAGTGTCTATTCATGTTTTCTGCCCATTTCTTCACTGGGTTATTTGTTTTTCGGGTGTGGAGTTTGATGAGCTCTTTATAGATTTTGGATACTAGCCCTTTGTCCGATATGTCATTTGCAAATATCTTTTCCCATTCCGTTGGTTGCCTTTTAGTTTTGTTGGTTGTTTCCTTTGCTGTGCAGAATAAGCTTCTTTTTAAAAAAAATCAAAGTTATATGTGTATAAACATTTAAATCCCAGTCAGCAATCTACAACAGTCTACAGTCTGTTTTCCCAGAGGCAGACACTTTCAACCCTAGGGCTGATTCATCTATTTACTCATGTCTCAAAATAACAGCTTCTGTTGCCGCTTCCTGACTTTCCACTTTTGGGTCTTACTTCTGACCACAGTGTATTAAAACTGTCTGTGTATCTGGTTCTCCTACTAGCCTTTGAGCCCTCTGATGGCTCAGACACTAAATTTCTTTATATCCCCAACACCTGGCGGTGCTCTGTAGCGATTCAGTAAATGGTGAATGTGAACGGGTGTGGTTTTGATTATGTGAATGAATAAGCTCAATAAGCTCACCTTGTCTTAGGCTCTGGTCTTCAGTGGTGCAGTTTCAGACATGTCTTTCCCCAGCACACTGAGGTGATGAGCATCACGAAGACTGTTTCCCCCTAATCAGTCCCACAAAGCCTGGATGTACTGCTGGATACCAGATTATTGTAAATTGAAATCCATATTTGATGGTTTTAGCAGATATCCTACAAATTTGTGGGACATTTTACAACATTCCTGGTTTCTTTTATAATTCTTAAGTAAATCATTGAATTAACTGAAATGATTCTGGACCTGGTTGTATAGTTTCCTGTTTTAGAGTAATAGGTCAGAGAGAACAGTTCTTTCTTTCCTGCACTGAATACATCAGTGCCATGAATTTAACCAGAACCTACTTCATGCAGTCTTCTATTGTACCTATTTCTTCTCTAGGCCAGCATTGAAACAGGGGACCGTGTCTGGAGGATGCCTCTCTTTGAGCATTATACAAGACAAGTTGTAGACTGCCAACTTGCTGATGTCAATAACATTGGAAAATACAGGTATGTAAAATGAGCTATAAAAGTACGCCTTTATAATCATTGGTTACCAAAATGATCACTTTAATTTTGTGCCCTTTCACAGAAAAATGTAGCCAATTTTCTTTTGATGCAGTGTTCATAAGCACTAATTCCTAATGTCTTTAATTTTCAAGGTGTTTTCCAACTGGTTCTCAAAATTTTGTATGTTTTCAAATCTAAAAGTTATTTTATTTTTTTAAGTTTATTTATTTATTTGGAGAGAGACAGCGTGAGCAAGGGGAGAGGGGAGAGAGAGACACACACAGAGAGAGAATCCCAAACAGGCTCTGCAATGCCAGCACAGAGCCTGAAGCAGGGCTCAAACCCACAAAACCATGAGATCATGACCTGAGCTGAAACCAAGAGTTGGATGCTTAACCAACTGAGCAACCCAGGCACCCCTAAAAGTTATTTTAAATAAATGGTAAGGGAAAATGATGAAAAATAAGTGAATTCATTACCATGGGGAAGAGGAATCTGGAATTTATTCTTTACCTTAAAGCTGTGTCTGAGAATAAATATTCTGAAAGTGGTTTCTGGGTTAAGTTCTTAGTAGATCTCATAAGCTTGACTTTTGCTGTCTGCTCATAGGAGCTACTTAGCACGAATGGAGGATCTTAATGAAATGGTCAGTGCACATTTACATGGCATTAAACAATGGTTTTTGTCTTTCTCTTCAGGTCTGCAGGAGCATGTACGGCTGCAGCATTCCTGAAAGAATTTGTGACTCATCCTAAGTGGGCACATTTAGATATAGCAGGTGTGATGACCAACAAAGATGAGGTTCCGTATCTGCGGAAGGGCATGACCGGGAGACCCACAAGGACCCTGATAGAGTTCTTGCTTCATTTCAGTCAAGATAGTGCTTAGTTCAGATCCTCTAAAATTTTTCAGTTCTCTTAAATGAGCAGTTGAGCCTCAAAATATTTTTGAATGAATGGATGAAAATCTTAAAAGAAACAAGGGATGGTATTTAAAAATGTAGAACAAAAGAAAATTTGATTATCTTGATTTTTTTCCGTTTTATGTAGAGATTTATAAAGGTAAAGCTAATAATCTTGCTTGGCAATGACTTTTAAGATATTCTATAAATGATTACATGTTGAAAAACTACCTGATTTTCAGAGTAGATGTTTTTAAGTGAGGAGCAAAATGTATTTTAGATTTGTGATGCTAGGAACAAACTAAAGGTTCCTATGTACTTGTCAGAAAAAATAAATCCAACTTTTTATGCTCGCTGGTGTGGCTCTGGTATTCTGTATTACTGTCAACTCAGTGACAATTACAACTTGTCTCTTCTGGCTGTGTTATGTGAACTAAGTAAGTTGGGGCATGGTGATACAGTATTTTCTCCAATGTTAATGATCACTTTAGAGCACTCAGTGATGAGCTTATCAGTTGGTGAGGTAGGTACTATTATCCCCAGATTACAGATGAGGAAAATGAGGCACCAGAGGGAGGGTTAATAACGTGCCAACAATGTCACCAAGCTAGTAAGTGGGAAAGCAGAGATTAAACACTAGGGGGCCTCTCTCCAGAGCTGGCATTGTTAATTGTTTATTACACTGTAGTGCTTTCTGTCAATACGGTGGCTTGAATAGATGTGGAATATATTTAAGTGAAGAAACCAGACCAAGAGGGGCACCTGGGTGGCTCAGTCGGTTGAACGTTTGACTTCAGCTCAGGTCATGATCTCATGGTTCGTGGGTTCGTGCCCGGCATTGGGCTCTGTGCTGACAGCGCAGCGCCTGGAGCCCGCTTCAGGTTCTGTGTCTCCCTCTCTCTCTGCCCCTCCTCCACTCACACTGTGTGTGTGTCTCTCTCAAAAATAAACATTAAAAAAAAACCCACCACCAATAAAAGGAATGTTCATGGGTAGAGTATTGCTTATCACCTGGGACTACAACCAATCAACAAAATTCTACTTGTGCTGATTTAGGATAGAACAAACCTCTCCTCTTTTTTACTTTTGTATCTAGGTGAACAAGTTACCCATGAATTGGATCTATCTATACCTTTTTTCTTAAGACTGAACATTTGACAGAAAACATGTTTATTGGAGTTGTTTTTAATATTTAAGAAATGTGACATGTAAGAGGATGTTATGTGTCTTAAGTGGTTTATAGAGAGGGAATGGGTATGGGAATGCACATTTGTGTTGTTAGCATTAAAATCATGCAGGAATAGTGAGTAAACACAGGTACCCCTGACTATCCATGTCCAGAAGGTACTTTGTCAGGAAAGATGGAAAAAGGTGGAACCACCACCTTGTGAAGGGAAACTAGAAGCATTTCGGTTTCTTCTAAGGTGACTCAGAAGGTGAAGCAGGGATTTGATAGAAAGCTTTCTATCGAAGGCATTTTATAAAGAGAGGAACGACAACTCTCATGTTTATTAGAGCGTGGGATCCAAAAAGCATGACTTAGCCCTGGATTCATGTGCTTATCTAGTCTGGCTGAGATGAAATTTAGCTGTCATTGCACATGCATCTGGCTGCCAGGTATTTCACAAACCCTTCGCTCGTCTCAGAACCACGCTCTGAGGCAGGTGGTATTACCCATGTCTATCAGGGAGGTCTAGGCATGGCTGCGCTGCACGCCAAAACAGTAGTGGTTTAGAATGTGATAGTGTTACGTGGTAGCTGAAGTAGAGAACCCCCAAACTGAAGCGGCCCCATCCATGGCGGCTGGATATCCAGACTGGGAAATGCGAATCACCCCCCCCAGCCTCAAGTCTCTCTCACGGTCCCAGGTGGCTGTTGGGGTTGGAGACCACATGAGGATGGGAAGCGTTAAAGTCTTTTACTTTTGCAAAAAAGTGAAGTGATTCCCATTGTTCCGATGGGTTTTTTTTGTTTTATAAAAGTTATATATATTAAAACATTGATGGTAACATTAACTGGTTTATTTTTAAATAAATATTTTAAATTCTGTTTTAATAGATATTTTACCTATTCTAAGTTTTAATTGAATACTGACAACCCATACAAACAAAAATGTTTGTCGTACTCAGCAATATTGTAGAGGCATAAAGGGGTCTTAAGACCCAAAAAGAGTTTGGGAACTGCTGGAGTCCACTAGTTCCATGATGGTGTTATATTTTTGTTCAGTCAACAAACATGCCAGGCAGTTTTGGGTGTTGAGAGTACAGGTACACAAGACAGGCAGGCCCTGATCTCATGGAGCTTGCATTCCTGTTGGTGCACATGTGTCTGGTGACTTTTGCTAATGAAGGACAATGAACAAGGTCATTTCAGGTGATGCTTAAATGTTGTAAAGAAAATTAAGCAGGGTGAAGTGGCTGGGCGTGTGGGGCTAATTTTGATGGACACTGAGAAGATGACTTTTGATCTGAGACCTGATTCACAAAGGGGAGCCTCTGCTTTTTCTGGTTACTTGTGCCCTGCCTCCCTCGCTCCAGCCCTACTGGCCTTTCTGTGGTTCCTTAAATATGCCAGGCAGTTTCTTTCATCAGGCACCCCTGCCCCCGTCTAGAAAGATTTTTCTATGTAAATTTTTGCTTTTGTCACTCTAGCGCAGGATCTCTGAGAGGACCTCTCCAGCCACCCATCTCAAATCCATCACTATGCATATTCTTACCGGGTTTCATTTTTTTAAAACACTTATCTCTACATGATATTGCTATATATGTGTCTCTCTCTCCCACAAAAACAGTAGTGAACTCCACGAGAACAGAGACTTGGGGTGACTGTTAAAATCCCAGAGTAAACAGAGTCTAGGACCAAGAATAAATGTGCTGGAAAACTGTGAAATTAAATATAATGGGACAAACACTTAGCTTCTGAAAAGATAAATAAGTGTTAAAAAGCAAGTTACTGAAAGACATTAGCATAGTGGCTTTAATTAACTATACATATCTAAGGTGAACAATGCCAGGCACACAGGGAGCCTGAACAATGTTAATGTTTTTGTTACCGGTCTCTCCGCACAGAAAATGTAGGCGTAACTTTGCCAGTTTGTTCCCGCCCTGCCCACACTGACTAGATTAGTCATAGGTACACAGTAAACGCTCGGTAACTGTGGAATAAAGGGGCGCCTCCCTCCTTCTTACCAACGGGTAACCTCAGCCCGTAGAGAGAAGCTTTGGCCAAAGTCCTTCCAAATCTTAAGGGCAAAGGCGGGATTTGCACAGGAGTATCCTGACTCCTGGAGAAGGGCTCGCTCCATCGTAGTCACTGAATTCTCCACTCCCACAACTGCGTCAAATGCGGTCAAAGCTTTCAGTTAAGGTCACTAAAAGTCTGGCTGCCTACTGGCCGAGAAGAAAAGGGAGATGCCACCAAACCTACGCTTTCCCTGGAGCTCGACGGAAGCCCGCGGCGGCCTGCGGTGTCACGTGACCGTGCGTGCCCCGTGACCCGCGGGCGCCAGCTCCTGCGCAGGCGCAGTGGGCCTCCTGCCCGCCCTTTCAGAAATGGCGGCGCCGCTGGGAGGTATGTTCTCCGGACAGCCGCCTGGACATCCCGGAGACTCCAGGGGCCAGGCTTCGCTTCTTCAGGCAGCGCCAGGCCCTCCGAGAACTTCTAACAGTACGTTGGTGGACGAGTTGGAGTCCTCTTTTGAGGTAAGATGAGACTGCGGCGTCCGTTCCCAGCCTCCTTTCTTACCTGAAACCTAAGCTGCACCTGGGCAGTTTGCCCCTTTCAGTGATGCTCGCGACAGTCTTCCAGATCGGGGAAGAGGCTCAGAGAACGTAAGTTACTTGCTTTAATGTCCACTTTGAGTGGTGGCCGGAAGTGTGCGCAGGTCTGCTGGCGGAGACCTAGACTTTGTTTCTGGAAGCACGTGGACTTCAAGTTTGCCCACCCCCAGCCTTGGACCCTTCTAGGTTCCCAGTCGGTGGTTCCCGTTTTACTCTTTCTTGGCACCATCCCTGAGCGCTCTTCCCCGCATCCCTGCGTGTAGGGTACTGGTGGATCTATGAAGGGTAACGACACACTGCTACGTCCTGTTCCTTTCCGCTGGGCTGCACCCTTCAACGGCCCTGAAGTAATGGACTCTTGGAGATGAAATGGACTTACGTAAAAGTTGCTGTGCGGAAGTTGGTACTAGGAGAGGGGGGAGGGGGAGAAGGAAAGCTGGGGGTTAGGGAGCGAGGGAGGCAGGGATGACCCAAACCGAGTTCTGCTCTAGAAGTTGGAAAATGGGGAGTGGTAGTAGACAAAGGAGAGGTAAAAATAAGTTAGTGCTTAAAAATAAGATGGTTTCCAGTGGTCCCTAAAGTGAAAGATGAGCCATTATTGTGCGGAAATCAAAGAACTTATAAGTGCAGGCCCCTTTTCCACATTTTAAATCCTAGTCGTGTGAGTTTTATACTATGTGTAATAGCAGAGTAGAACATGAATATGGTTTGTAAATGACTGTGTTACTGGGGCTGCATGGGCAAAAATGTTTTTACTGGGGAGCGTACATTGAAAAGTTTGGAGATAACGAACTGATTTGAAGGATATCCAGATCTATCTGGGAGGAGAATGAGATGCTTTTGCAGTGGTACCAAGCCAGAAAGGAAGGGGTTTGGTAAGCTTTAGAGCAGCATTTAGCGTTGAGGTGAGGTGGCTGTCAGTCATGAGAGCTTGTTGAAAGACTGGCCCTGTAGATGTCTTGGCCAGAGCCAACCACCAGCGTCCTAATGCTGTCACTCTTGAGTTAAAGCCAAAAGGTTACTGTGGTCTTCCCAGCTCTGCATGTTCAGCTTTCTGCTTCATTCCAACTTTCTCTTCCTTCTAGGCACTTAAGACTCCTTCTGCATGTGCTGTTTGTTTTCCCTTTGGGTTTCCAGCTGCCTTCTCCCAAGTCCCGCATCACTTCCCCAATGGATCTGTCCTTCATTCTCCCATCAGTGCTAATACAATGGCAGCAGGTAGCAATAGCTTTGATGGATATTTGTCAAACAGTGAAGGAGCCTGTTGTGGCCCTGTCTTTGGTGCTTAGAATACAGAGAAAACAGTCCTTGCCATCAAGGAACTCAAGACAGCCGCCGGGTGGAAGAAACAGATGAGTGGCAGGCAGTTGCTGTGTTGGGGGATCAGTGCTCTGGTAGAAGAAAACCCGGGGTACTCTGAGAGCACACATGGGTGTGGCTGCCAAAGGCACTTCCCAGGGAATGTGAAACCCAAAAGGGCGTTCAGACAAAGCCAGGTGACAGGGAGTGAGTGGTGCGACCTGGGCTGGCTCTCTGCTGCTGCATGATCACCCATCTGGTCTTCTCAGGACTTTGCTCAAAGGCCACATTTTCATTTCCTTTTCATTTCACTGTGGTCTGTGTGGGCCTCTGTTTTGTAACCTGCAGTGGTTCATGGCACCTGCTTGCCCACTTTTCGTTTCTATTTGGGGGCTCTCCCTTTAGGTCTCTAGTTTTCTCATTCTAGTTGCTCAGTAAATGCTCTTCAATGTAATGAGTTTGTTGAGATCATGCATTCTTGTGGGAGGAAGTCTTGGAGACCATCCTCTCCTTTTATGAATGGAGAAACTGAGGCTCAGAGGAGAAATTACTTGCCCAAAGCCAACCCCTTGGCTTGTGCAAATGAGGACTATTACTTGGGCCTCCCTACTGTCCATCCTACGCATACTTCTAAAGTTGTTTTTTTTTTTATTTGTTTTGAGAGAGAAAGAGAGCATGCATGCACATGGGGGAGGGGCAGTGAAAGAAGGAGAGAGAATCCTAAGCAGGCTCTGTGCTGTCAGTGCAGAGCTTGATGCAGGGCTCAAACCCGCAAACCCTGAGATCATGACCTGAGCTGAAACCAAGAGTTGGACAGACACTCAACTGGCTGAGCCACCCAGGTGCCTCCCTACGCATACTTCTAAGAAGCATATTCTTTTTTTTTTTAATTATTTTTTAAATTTTTTTAATGTTTATTTTTGAGAGAGAGACAGACACACAGTGTGAGAGGAGGAGGGGCAGAGAGAGAGGGAGACACAGAATCCAAAGGAGACTCCAGGCTCTGAGCTGTCAGCACAGAGCCAGACGCAGGGCTCAAACCCATGAACTCTGAGACCATGACCTGAGCTGAAGTCGGACACTCAACCGACTGAGCCACCCAGGCGCCCCAAGCATATTCTTTTTATAGACTACCACACATTTCTCCATACAACTGCTCACCTGTCTGTGAAGACCTGTATGTATAATTTTTAAATTTTTTTTAATGTTTGTTTATTTTTGAGAGCATGAGAGCAGGGGAGAGAGAGTGGGACAGAGGATCTGAAGCAGGCTCCATGCTGACAGTAGAGACCCCATGTCGGGGCTCAAACTCACGAACCATGAGATCGTGACCTGAGCCCAAGTCTGATGTTTAACCAACTGAGCCATCCAGGGGCCCCTGATTTCTTCTTCCTTTTTTTTTTTTTAAAGAGGGAAGAGGGAGCGAAAATTCCTGAGATCAAATTTCACTATGCCTGGTGGCCCTGCTGGTTGTGAGGGAGCAGCTCCACCATTGTTGATTGGTTTGCCTGGTTGGCCTCCTGGGTGGGATGTTTTCCAGTACCCACAGGTTTCACAGAGCAGATGTGCCCTAGGCATACCCCAATTCCAACAGGCGTCATCTTTCCATGTAATACACAGAATGGGCAATTTGTTTTTCGGATTTCTTGAGGTGTTACAGGGATTTCCCAGGAGGAATCCTGTGATTTTTCTCTATAAATCAAATAGGGGAAACTTCTGGCAGCAGATTTGTTGCTTCCCGAAGGGCCCTCACATGTGGGTGATGGCCTAAATTTGGGCCCAGATATGCCTGCCTCACACCAGTGTACTTTGCTCACTGCTGGTGGGGCTGTGCTTTCCTGAGGTTTCCTTCTTTCCTTCTTTCCTTCCTTCCTTCTTTCCTTCCCTCCTTCCTTCCTTCCTTCCTTTTTTCCTTCCTTCCTTCCTTCCTTCCTTCCTTCCTTCCTTCCATTTATGTATTTTGAGAAAGAAGGCACAAGCGTCGGGAGGGAGAGAGAGAGAGGGAGACAGAATCTCAAACAGGCTCTGTGCTGCTGGCACAGAGCTGCCCACGGGGCTCCATCTCTAAAACTGCGAGATCATGACATGTGCAGAAATCAGGAGTCAGACGCTTAACTGACTGAGCCACCCAGACGCCCTGAGGCTTCCTTTCTGACCACTGCTCCCCACCAGCTCTCCCATTCTGTTTCTGATCCCACTGCCCTGTGATAGACCTCTTTATGCATTTCCTGATGGTTTCCTGTGCACAGAAGTGCTTGGCTGAATCATGTATTCCTCTAGATCAGTGCCCCTTGAGAGAAATTCTCTCGGACTTGTTTACCCATGTGATAGCAAGCTCTTAGGTTGTCCCGTCTGTCATTAACGTGTATTTAGTGAGCACCCACTTAGTGCCGAGCAGTATTCCTGCTCTAGGAGTATGAGAACAAGATATGCAAAATTCCCACCTGCTGGCAGGGGACAACTGATAATGGACTAGAAGAATGGAATGATGTCCGTTAACCGTATGAAAAACAATAAAGCTGGCCATGAGGATAGAGCGAGCCATTTCAAAAGAGTAGAGAGAGATGGCCTCTCTGAGGAGGTAAGGATTTATCTGAGCCCTAATAGGGTGATGGTACAATTCATGTAAGCATCAGAGGGAGGGGCTTTAAGTGGAGTTGGACCAGGGGCCCAGGCTCTGGTATGGAATGGGATCCTGGTGAAAGGGGCGAGTGGCAGGAGAGAGGCCTGGTTGCGATGCTTGCAAATACCAGCTGCCTCATTTGGAGGCTCTCCCTCCATGTGTCTCATGGACTTAGTTTACCAAGTTATTTCATTAGCAGGATATCTTGTCAGCTAATGTGTAAACCCAGACTGTGTCAACTCATTGAATAACTTCAAGAGAAGTTGTTACTCTGAAGTAGTATTTTTGACATGTGAATGACATTTTTTCTTATATGTTTGAATCACACAGGCTTGCTTTGCTTCTCTTGTGAGTCAGGACTATGTCAATGGCACAGATCAGGAGGAAATTAGAACTGGTAAGAATTCACTCTTTGTAGACCACGTTCTTGCCTTCAGCAAGATTCCTGATTGCTTATTTTACACTTCACAGTTTTGTTTGTATCCTTAGAGAACTTTTCCAGTGAATGAGATTTATGCAGTCATTTCTATATACTGCTGGTTCTTTGTTCGGTTTATCAACTGACATGTCACACTCATAATGAGCTAGTTATAATGTGCTGTCCATATTGTATAGGACAGTAATAACCAACAGTGCGTGCTGTTTTTTTAAAAAAATAAGTTTTGATTATTTTTTGAAGGTGTTACAGAGAAAAGTCTCTTGTGTTTCCCTGACTTTGCCCAAGTTCTGTCCCAAGAAGCAACCTCTGTTTCTGATTGTTTTTTACTATATTTTACATGTTACATTTTAACTGGAAGTCATGATTCTAATTGCTGGATGTCAGGATTGTCTTTCCTCAGAAGAACTTTTGTGTTGTGCTGAGGTCTCATTAACCTTATGTAAACGCAAATTATCTGCTATTTAATGTTGGTTAACACATGGGGGTTGGGAGTCAGTATTTCTGTTGTCAGAATTAAAATTCCAGATTACATCTTTGGGAAGGTGCTGTTTTGATATTTTTGACTGTTCATTTATGAGGACGATATATGTGTCTAGTGTTTTTCTTAATATTTTGGTCTTTTTTTATAAGGTGTTGATCAGTGTATCCAGAAATTTCTGGATATTGCAAGACAGACAGAATGTTTTTTCCTACAAAAAAGATTGCAGTTATCTGTCCAGAAACCAGAGCAAGTTATCAAAGAGGTATGAACTCAACTTTCTCTTCAACTTTCAGGAAGAGCACATATGGTCAGGATTCCATCTGTGCTTTAAATGAGATACACCCTTTTCCCATGAGTTATAGTAGGCTTTACAGATTGAATACACATGTTGCTAGATGTCAGTGTTCACGACAAGTTGGGCAAGTAGTGGAGCCAGGGGTGGAGGTGGAAGGCTGGGCTTCAAACAGAGTTTCATTTGCTGGATGACTTCTCTTAAAGAAAAGGTTCTGCTGCTTGAAAAAGGTTGAAAAGTCATTAATATAGATGATAAGTTCATTTTGGACAGAAACTGATTTGTGTGTATCCCCAGCTGCCTTACACAGAGGAAGGGCTCAAGTTTTGTTCAAGGAATCAAAATTTAAATGTTCTGTCCCAGGTTCCTTGAGACTCAGGGTTTCATTTATCTCAGTTGTTTGAAACTGGGGCATTTGGAAATGTGTTGGAGTTGCCATGATGACTGGGAAGCTTCATTGGCATTTAGTGTGTTGGGCCAAAGCCTGCCCCATGCAGTGTGGAAGAGAGAATTGTCTTGCCCAAGAGACCAGTCATGCCCCTGATGAGAAACACTAAATGGACATGATTGTTTTTTGGTACTGTTTGAAGTAACTACTCCCACAAGCTGCTGAATTAAATGAAAACCTTCTTTTTATTAATTGATATCAGCTGATGAGAATGTGAATGATAAGATGATACTCTTATAATTTATTATGTCAGAGCATTTCCTGATTTGGTACTTGACTGAGAACATAGGTGTGTTCAATGCCAGGCCTTCATAAAGAATTACAATGCTGGTATTCATTTAAAAAGCTCTTGAAGATGAGATTTTAACACTTCAGCCCAAACTGATAGAATAGTGGTGTGGACTCTTTTAAACGGTTGTTAACATATGTTTCAGATTCTCAGCAGTGACCTTTGGACAGAAATACTGGGTGCCTGGGGATCAGGTTGGGAAAGAGCCTGATTTTCTTTGCCTGCCCTTTGGTACTTTGGAATACTGGAACGTCTGTATTACTTATTAAAAGAAAATGAAAAGTAAAAGCTCCCAGCGTTACGCAGCATCTTCCATTAGAGGAGTTGCTGTGTATTACTCGGATAGAGGAGCCAAGCAGAGTGTTGGATGTACAAAGGTTGAATTGATTCTCTTTGAGTTTACTTCTTAGTGCTCTTACCTAATCAGGAACTATTTTCATTTTTCATGAGTTTGCCCTGACTTAATCGTCTTTGTTTGTAGGATGTCTCAGAACTAAGGAATGAATTGCAGCGGAAGGATGCTCTGGTCCAGAAGCACTTGACAAAACTGAGGCATTGGCAGCAGGTGCTGGAGGACATCAACGCGCAGCACAAAAAGCCAGCCGAAATCCCTCAGGGCTCCTTGGCCTACCTCGAGCAGGCGTCTGCTAACATCCCTGCACCCATGAAGCAAAGCTGACTCAAAGCGGGCCTGAAGGGGATCTGGTGTGAGTCAGCCTGGGCACAGTTTTGACAAACATCACTTCTTGTGGACGTGACATTTTGGAAGAACTCTTTGCCAAAGAATGAGATGATTTTTGTTTGATGGTCTCACCTAAAACGTTCCCCTAGTTTGATAAACATCTTTTCTTGAGTACTTTATAAAATGGTTTTGGTAGATCAAGTAAATTTTTGTCTTTAGCAAAGTTTAGGCTGTTAATATGATGCCACTTACAGATTCCTTTTTATGTTTCTTTGTATTTTTTTTATGACTAAGTCTTTTTGTGTTTCCAATTTTAGATTAGCTTATGAAGAGAAAAGTTTGTATGATTTGATCTGAGAATCAGAGGATGAGGATTTTGGTTGTAGACCTTTTATAACAATTACCCCTCAATGGTAATATAGTAAAATAGGTAAATTTGCATATTTTAAGACTTTGAATTACCTCAAGAAGAGGAATCTAATGCAGCAATGTCCATAAGGCTTCCAGAGCTCTCAAAATGAGGGTATTTTGTAAATAGGTTGAAAGGACTATCATATCCTAAGTTAGTGTAGTATTAATACATAGGATCCTTAAGTTGATGTTGACTTTTATTTGGGGTAAGTTTATATTTTGTGTGGTGTTTTTTTCACTTTTGGGGTGGGGGTGTGTAGCAAGAGCAGTGATATGGTAAATTGTTAGGTTCTGCAGTGATGCATCCATTTTAAGTAAGGGGGTAGACCTTGTGCTCAGCACAACAGTTGAGGTATACGCGCAGTATGAGAGGTTAAAGCTTGCTATGGTTGGTTATCTCTTTTCACTTTCAGTTTTGTGTGCTTGTGTTGTTTTTGTTTCTGTTTTTTTTTTTTGTAGCAGAATTTCTCATTAAGGAAGGATCTTGCTAATGAGTGACATTGATTCCAAGGGACTGGGGTCTTGGGATGGAGAATGGGCTGCAGGTGACTCTCAGCCACTCACCATCCTCGAAGATCATGGGATCTCAGCATTTGGGAAGACATTTTACCCTCTTGTTGGTTACATGGGCCAATGAGATTCTCTGTTGAGCTGCCGTTGAGAAATACAGACCGGCATTGTGTGTGGTTCTCCTTGGATGAGATTTTCCTTTCTCGTTGTTTACAATCTAATCAGATTACATCTCTTTACCCAAAACAGATGCTCTATTGTCTTCCGAACAGGCAATACTTCTGTGACTCAGTGTCCTGAAGTGTTTTATTTCCTTCAGCCTTGAAGGCCCTCCCTATATAACACTGCTACCCATCCATTCATGGTTGTTTGGTCTGATGCCATCTGGTCCCTGAAGCCACTGCATGCTTTCTGCCTCACCCCCCAAGACACAGGACTACCTCTCTCTCTACCAACCTTGCATGGTTCTCCTTGTGGAGGTTAGTGATTTGCATCTGTCTCAGTGCCTCTCATTAGAAGTAGGCATTGTTCCTCACTGAATGTACAGGGACCACTTATTATTTATTTTTTATGTGTAATACTTTTTACTCATTTTTGTTTGTGTGCCCATGTGTGGGGTACACAGCCTGAGGCTAACAAATCCCCTCAGTATAGGTTAAACAGAGCTTTTAAAAAAAGGTTTTACTCACAATATATGACCTCAGGGTTGTTAACCTGGTCACTTCATGCCAATTCGAAGCTCTGATTGGCAGCTTTAGATTTCTTTTTTGTTTTTTTTAATTAAAAAAAAATTTTTTTTTTTTTAACGTTTATTTTTTAAGAGACAGAGACAGAGCATGAGCTGGGAAAGGGACACAGAGAGAGGGGGAGTCACAGATTTCGAAGCAGGCTCCAGGCTCCGAGCTGTCAGCACAGAGCCCGACACGGGGCTTGAACCCATGAACCATGAGATCATGACCTGAGCCGAAGTCTGCCGCCTAACCGACTGAGCCACCCAGGTGCCCCTTTTAAATTTTTTTTTTTAATGTTTATTTTTGAGAGAGAGAGGGAGAGACAGAGCATGAGTGGGGGAGGGGCAGAGAGAGAGGGAGACACAGAATCTGAAGCAAGCTCCAGGTTCTGAGTTGTCAGTACAGAGCCTGACACGAAATGTGAGATCATGACCCGAGCCAAAATCAGACGCTTAACCGACTGAGCCACCCAGGCATCCCAACAGCTTTGATTTCTTGATTAAAAACCTAAATAAACTGCTTAAGTTTTAGGCAGTCTTTGAGTAATAAAGAGGTTCTTAGTGAAAATATTGGGAACTATTCTTTTTGGTGCTTAGTGAAAATATTTTGAATTCATTCAAGAACCAGTTATTGCCATTTCTTTATTATGAATTCAGAGTTTTCTGTCAATACAACTTTTCAATCTTAGCTATGAATATCATTTTAATTTCTTGGTGATTAACATCGAAAACACTCTTGAGTTGCTGTCTTTAGTGAGAAGAAACCATCAGCTAGGGTTTCCCTTACTTTTCCAGTCCCAGAAGGACAAACCTACCCACATCTTCAGGGTCTCCTTTTTTTCCTTCCTGTTCCATCTCCTGAAGTGCCTACCCTGTGTAGGACCAGCCTTTCCACCAGGGTTCTAGGCCCCAGGCCAGTCACCTTCTCTAGGGCTTAATCCTTGGGCGGTGTCCATCTTCCGAATCCCCCATCTCCTGGATCATTCCCTGCGGCTCACGAGTTCTTCATCTCCCATCTTCAACATTCCTTCGGTACCTGAGCTGATGCCCTATCTCCCTGCCCCTCGTTCACAGTCTCCGGCATCTCTCCTTCTCTTCCTCCTTTTCCAGCCTGCCCCTTCCATACCACCATCACTGTGCTCATGATGGGTACTGGCCACTTCATCTTCTTTACTTGAATTCATTCTCTTTGATACGTCTTCCCTTCTCTTTCCTTTTCTATCCAGCTTCTCAGTGTTGACATTTCTGAGCCTTTGGTCCTGGGCTTCTGGAGGCCTTGGAGGAATGCTGCTCTCCCTTCAAGAGAGTCGTTGTGGGGAGTACAGTTACCAAAGCTCCACCTCTGGGCATCTGCTGCAGGGTTCCCTGGAGGCCGTGCTCTCCCTGGCTGTGATCAGACACAGGTGGGGTACTGAAGCCAGGTCATTCCTGCTCAACATGGGACTCCTCATGGGCAGTCTTTGCTCTGGAGCTCCAACTGGCCTGGCCAAGACTTCTTGGTGCTGTCTTATTGTCTGAGCTTCTTTGCTCAAATCTTCCTTGGCCTCCCTTTCACTGGTGTCAACCTGCACCATAGTCTGAAGGCTCTTCTTGCCTTAGGCTTCCTCTTCCCTTTATGTTACAGGTGGTTTTTCTTGAGAAGGGGAAGAAAAACCTGTCCCTGACATCCAGATACTGATCTGTGTTATGGACACTTATCCAACTAGGCCATGGTATTCTCCTGTTGGACATGAACAATCTCAGAATACCAACTCAGAGTTGCCCCAAGACCATGATAAAGTAGGACAAAACAAAAGCACCTCATTATTTTGTCTAGGCTCAGAGAAAAAATAAGGTCACAGTGTTAACCCACCAAACATTCTTCTGACTGAAGTGAGTAACTGCTTTTTTTTTTTTTTTTTTTTTTTTTTTTAACTATTTTCAGCTTTATCTTCACTCTAGTCTGTGCTCCGAACAAATAAAATTTTCTTTTAGGCACCCAGTCATAGAATTGCCCCGACTTGTTTACAGCATCCAAACTAGAGTGCACCCTTGCATCCTTAGGCTGTCTGAAATCACTCATCAAAGCCAGAATTCTGAAATAGGTTCTAACACCCTCTTTCTGAGAAGCCCTACCATCTCCGCAATGAGCATTCTCCCTATTGCAACAAGTAATAAACCCAACTTGTTCCCTGCAGATGTGTTTCTGGTGGTCCTTGGCTGAGGGCCATTGAAATCCCCAATAAATGTCTTCTAATTCTAATTGTGTCTTGGGAGATAGCTCCTGGAGGACCTGACTGACATGGCTGTTAGTGGACGTGGTCTGAGAGCAGGCAGTAGGATGGGGCCTGGGGACTGGCTCATGCACTGTCCCAATTGGCAACGAAGACCCATGGCAGTGTAGTTGCCAGTGGCCCAATTGCTGAAGATTCCACCAGTGGTGCCACAGGGTGATGTCCCAGTGGAAGGGAACATTGTCAGTACAAGGACCAAACATTGGAAGGTAAGGGGGCATACTGTGTACAAGAACAGTGGAGTTGGCTGGTTAGCACCTCACTGTCTTGACTCCCCATGGAGGGATAATGACTAACAGGACTTAATAGTCAACGGCCACTCTGAGTGCCTGGGGCATCTTTGATTATCACCTGTAGGGTGAGGGGAGACAGCTGAGGAACTAGCAGGAGGGAGTAGATCAAAAATAGTATTGCATCCCCAGGGGTGATGGTGGAGATTAGCGCTACCGTAAGAAATCTGAAGAATGCAGGGACAGCTCCTTACCACAGCTCCATTTAATTTCCTAACGTCGCCCTTGCAGAATCCAGATGGATCCTGGAGAGAATATAGACCAAGTAGCCTCACTCACAACTACTGTGTTGGATGTTACATCAATGCTAGAGCAGCTAAAGGGTTCAGGTACACAATATGCAGCCATTTCTTGAGCGAGTTCAGTCTTTTCTACCCTAATTAAGAAACACTTTACAGCAATCTTCCTTTCCAGTTTTGCTCCAGCCGTATGTTAGCCCCTCCTTCTGTCCTAAAAGAGCCTAACAAGATTTATCACCAAATCTTGCTGTTTCTCCCTCCTGACTCGGTCCTGAATCAGTTCATTTCTCTTCATCTGCACTGTTTTCCCCAAGCCATCACTGTCATGTCTGGACCACTCACTCTTGAGAGATTGATGGAATCTGATTGTATACACAAAAACCAGAAGAATGTTTTATCTATCAAATTGAGTTTCTTTGTCAGTATTATCTAGGGTACAGAGAGGATTTTATTCACTGTGGTGAAGGTGGAACCTTGAAAGAAACTTTCTGGATGATAATTCTGCTATATCAAAAAGCTTAAGCATGTATCCTTTGATGCTTTACTTAGATACCCAAGGAATGTGTCCTAAGGAGATAAATGATAGAAGCATGCTCAGATTTAGTTAACAGATACAATTATTGCAGTGTGGAATCTAGAAATTTAACAGAATCTTTCACTCAACCTGCAACAAGAAAGAAATCAAACAGATGTAGAGTCTCAGTAAAATTCTGTCCCTGCAGCAGGTGTCATGCTGAGTTAAAGTGCAGCCTACGTTGCTAGTCATCAGTAGTTGCAGTGTTGGAAGAATGTTTCAATAAACAGTACAACTATCTGTACGTAGTTTAGTTTTTAAAACACAAAACGCAAGCATAATCCTACAGTGCTCACCCTAAGCAGGAAACAAGATCACTAAAAAAAATTGATACTGAGAAATAACATGGCATGTTACATGTATGGTAACAAGTGTTTTCATTTAAGAAATTATCAGGGCCACGTGTTTTGATTAGATAGGAATTTTACCTTTAGGGGCCTCTGGGTGGCTCAGTTGGTTTTGTGTCCGACTCTTGATTTTGGTTCAGGTCATGACTCACAGTTGGTGGGATCGAGCCCTGGAGACAGTGTGTCAGAGCCTGCTTGGGATTCTCTCCCCTCTCTGTCTGCCTCTTACCCTCTCACGTGTGCTCACTCTCTCAAAACAAATAAACCTTAAAAACATTAAAAAAGATAGTGATTTTACCTTTAAATTGTCAGTTGTAATTTGAGTTGTAATTGCATTTCTCCCAAAATTATGTAAGCAGCTACTTTTCATTTAAAGTTGACCTGATTGAGATTAATGTGAATTTCTTATTTCCAAACTGTCTTCATCTACTTTCACCTTTCTTTGGGAAAACAATACAAGTCACAGCCATTTTTAATTGCCCAGTTTAAAGTTTTATTCAAAGAGCAAAGATTTGACAGTGCATAGAATAAACGTTTATGGCCACGTGTGGGGCCAGCACCAAAGGATTGAGAACATATTTTGCCCAAATTGTATTGAGTCTTGTCAAATCACACTGCTCCATCAGAAGGCCAGACTATTCAGTGTGGACTGACATGGGTCAGCACCATGAATGGCCAGTCCCGATTCCCTTACAGTACTGAGCATCCATGTGATGGGGAAGCAATGCACCATGAGGCAAAGGGCCCAGGCCCAAAGACTATGGGCTCAGTAGATCTTTGACTTCAAAGAATACTCTAGAAACTTTCACAAGTGACCAAGTTGAAACTACAGTCATATGACAGAGTGAGGCTCGGTTATTCACAGAAAAATTCTGGCAGTGATTCATTCCAGTTCGTGATTGGTGTCATACCTATCCTATTTTGCTTACTTCTCCAAAAGCCCCTTTTGAGGTAGGTGTTATCCCCTCTCTCATCTACTTCAGGTCCTGGACTTAGGAAGTCAGAGCACTCAGTCGAAGTGTGCCAAGGGCTGCTGTCATCCACTCCTAGTTTTGCCTTGTTTTGTGTTTGTAATTGGTTTTCATGAGTATTTCGAACTTTTATTCTTCTTCCTAGTGAGGTTGAATGTGCATTTTGGAATTCTGTCATTTACACAGAAATACTTTTCAAGTGGAGGTGACTAGCATTCTAAGGACAAGTGAAACCACTTTTAAAGTAGATCATGGAAATCACAAAGCCTGACATTCCACAAAGTGGAGTGAAATCTTATGGACACTAGAAATACAATGTGAGGGTCATCAGTAACATTAATATTTTCTGTGGGTGCATTTTGATAACACTGGTTTATGTTGTTTTGTTTTTTACCTTAATGTCAAGAATTTTGTTTAAGCACTGGTTTCACAATGAAACAGTATGAAATGTTAATGCCAAAATTTGTTTTGGCTATTATATATAAATCGTATCACAAGCAAGTTAATTTGGTTTTTTAGTTCATTCCTTCAGTCAGATGCTTTACATGTGTTTCAGGTGTCCTCTTTGTGATGGAATCCTGAGACTCAGTTTAGAAAGAGAAATACTTGGTAAACCATTCCTGGTGGGCAGAGCCCTGTTTCTGCTGGACTTCTTTGGGTTGGGCTGTTTCACCATCTTGTGTCCTAAAAACAAACCAACAAACAAAAAGATTGTTTTAGATGGCTTTGAAAATTATTCAGTAAACAACTTAATACCCCACTATCTTTCAGGGAGTAAAGCTGTTGCTTTACTCTTTGAAAGACCGTGAGTATAACTGGCTAACACTCATGGCTAGAAACAAGGTGTGAAAGATGGGGTGGGAAGGGAACGTCTAATTCCTGTTTCGAAAATGAGGTTCTCCACTGTTTTACTTAAGACTAATGAGCATATTGTATAAACTTATATTTCAGGCACAAATTGAACACTAAACCTCATAAAAAAGGTAAGGAATGAAACAGTTAATCAACACAGCCTTATAATGTCTGGCTTCTTCAGAAGTTATCTAATGTGTTCGCACCTCAATAAGACTGTGACATTAGCCTAATAAATTGAAAAGAGGAAACCGTAAGCAAGAAAGTATGATGTATACCTGCTGACTGGTCTCTGTCTGCATTTGTGAAGCTTCATATAAAACTGGGGACCTAGCTTATTCACAGGTGTATGATACTGAGATGAACCCACAGCCAGAGTCAGGAGCTGGCTCTAGCCGTTAATACAGGGGTGTGCTTAGGGCTCCAGGCCTCAGTTTCTGCAGCTTTGAAACAAAAGGGCTGGCCTCCTTCATTGACTGACAGGAGGTCCTTGCCACTCAACATTTATAAAGGTCTGTGCCTCCCATTTGTCCCAATAGCCGCAGGTATGCAGGGCCTTTGAAAAAAGAACACTTTATTTTTATTATATTTTGAGAAAGGACAAGTGCCAGTGGGGGTGGGGGGCGGGGGGCAGACAGAGAGAGAGAGAGAGAGAAAATCCCAAGATGACAGCTTGGAGCCCAATCCCACGACTGTGAGATCATGACCTGAGTCAAAATCAAGAGTCAGATGCTTAACCACCTGAGCCGCCCAGGCATCCCTGGAAAAAGAACATTTTAGAAGGAGCCATTTCTGAAATGCAAAATTCAAAGCACAGAATGTCAAGTTCTGCCTCTGAAAAGAAGACTGGATAGGAGGGAGAATTAATAAACGGGGAAATGATTGTGAAAGAGAAACATGTTGCAAGGGTTTCTGGAAAAATAAGGTAGTATCTGAGATGACTGATCATGCATGAGCTACCAACCCAGATTAAGAGGCCTTAAACTCTCAAGATGATACAATAAATCTTGAGAAATAACCTTAATAATAATAGCAGTGGCAGTAATAGTGGAAATCGACTGAATGCTTCTGTACCAGGTTCTGTGCTAACTGCGTCCTGTGGATTAATTCCGTCAGTCTCACAGTCTGGTGAGGCAGGTGCCGTATTATCTTTGTTTTAGAGGTGAGGAAATGGAGACCTAGAGAGGTCAAGTAACCTGACCAAAGTCACCTAGGTAAGAACAAGAGACCAGAATTTGAATCCAGACCTCAGGGCCAGGCGATTAGAGTCCATCTTCTGTGTTACCCACACTGACACGGCTAGCTAAGTGATCTAATCATCCATGAGAGGAAAAAAAAGACTTTCTGGAACTTGGTACCAAGAATAGTACTTGTCTAAAGAATGACCTACTTCCTTCCTCTTACACCACCTTCCCATTTGGCTGGATTGTAATTTGTCCAAGGCAGGGAGGGGCTTGTCTCCCTGTCCTTTTTACCTGCCCAAAGTCTGGGTATTGAAGAGGTGCCAGAAAGGAATCTGAATTCCCCCCCTATCTATGGAAAACTGGAATCACAACCCCCCCCCCCACCTTGTGGCAGTTTTCGCATCTAGAGCCTGGGTGGGTTTGTAAGGCTGGCCACAGCCAGGGCTTGGGTCCAAGCTGGGTGACTTCGTTATTGGAGGGGCGTTGATCCTGGAGCTCAGATCACCACTCAGAAAGTTCTTTGCGTAGGAGGCCAGGTTTGGCACGCTGACCACTCGGCTGGGCACTTCCTCCAGCTTCTTTTTCTGTTTGTAGTAAAAGAAAGGCCAGTTAGTTCCACCCTAAAGAGTCATTACTGTAAATAAAAAAGGCCCACCCAACCAAAACTATATGGTAGAAGAGGCAGTAATTTTATTTATATACCTACATGTTATTTTTAAAGCATTTCTTCCTCCAGTCTTTGTTTTATGAAACACAGGTTCACAATCTCTTGCCCAAAACCTCTGGGGACGTGTGTTTGGTAATTCAAATTTTTTTTTTAGACATTAGAAGGCCATATAAGACCCCCAACAGGAGCTGGGTCCATTGTCTTCAAATGCATTAATATTTCTGCAGTGAAACAACATTGTTTCACTGAGAGGCATACATAAAAATCATAAATGAGCTCACATCTGTTCAGCTTAGGGTAGGGTTATTGTCCTTTGAACTACTAAACATTTTAAGCACTTTTAGGATTTTGTTACAGCAGATGAGAGATTTGGATGTGAATATTCTCATTATAACAAATTCCAAAAATATATAAGGAAAAAAAGGAAGTGGGAGATTCCTGGGGCTCCTGGGTGGCTCAGTTGGCTGAGCATCCAACTCTTGACAGGTCATGAACTCCTGGTTCGTGAGGTCGAGCCCCGTGTCAGGCTCTTGCTAACCGCACAGCAGCACAGAGCCTACTTGGTATTCTCTCTCTCTCTCTGCCTCTCCCCTACTCCTGCACTCGCTCCCACTCTCTCTCAAACATTTTTTAAAAAGTGGGAGATTCTTGTTTGTTTCTCTCATCATCCAGATATAACCATTATTAACAGTGACATGTTTATAGGAAACTCGGAGAATACAAAAACCCGTAAGAAATTAAAAGTACACGTAATCTGCCTCGCCAGATATAAATACTGTTTGTTAATAATTTGGACCGTTCCCCATGAGTCTTATTTTCAGTGAACATTCCTCTGATTGTATGCCAGCACGCCGATAAGTAAGCTGTAGTTACCTTCAGGAAAATGAAACCAGCAGCACTGTAATGCCTGAAATCGGCAGAACCACTTTACCTTCATGGAGGGGGTCAAATATCCTGGGTGAGGGTTGAAAGAGAAAGACCGGTTCCGATGGGACATGGCGCTGGGGAAGGCTGCACAGTGAAATCTTCTCTCCTCCTGGAAAAACACAACTGAGTCCAAATGAGCCTGACCACACCACTGGGTTTGACCTGATGGAAGATGGTCGAGTGAGGGCAGAACACCGTGAGGGAAAGCCCAGGGGAAGGGGGAGGATGTGTGGGGATCCAGCTGCCGTCCACTGAAGCTTTGAGGAAGCACCTTTAGTCCTGTGGCCTGAGTCCCCAGCTTCTGTATAGGGAACGGCGAGCTTATTTGAAACGTCTTGGGCAGTTAGAGAAACAGGTACTCTGGGCATCTGAAGACTCAAAGCTGGTACAATCACTATATCACCAACCTTGTTTATGCGTGTCACTGTCCACTTTTCTCTCTCCTGCTGTATTATTTTTAAAGCAGATTCTAATCATTGTATAATTTCATCTTTAAAAACATCCACATCTATCTCTAAGAGATAAAGACTCTTTAAAAAAAAATACCACAATTCTCTTGTCACACCTAGCAAACAAGCTATTCCTTAGTATCATTTAATTTTCAGTTAGTGGTGAAGTTTTCCTGTCTCAGCGTCCTGACACGGAACTGCGTGGTAGGGGCAGGGATGGGAGTGAGAGAGGAGACGGGTGTGTGTTTGTGGGAGGACGTGAGGCTGGCAGGCTGCCGAAGATCCTGGATTTCACTCGGGGAAGGACGGGAGGCGTGAGCGGTGCAGAATGGAGCCGAGCTCTCATCTGACACGCTTCCCAAGACTGCCCTGGTTGATGTGAGGTCAGCGTGCGGGCAAGGCTGGAGTGAGTGGGGAGTCCAGTGGTTCACTGCGCGCGTGAGAGGGGCTTGGACTAAAGCGGTGGAGACAGAGACGGGTGGGGAAGGTGGCTGGACTTCTCAGGTGGCCGACTAGCCCTCCCACCGTGGGCTGCACTGACAGGCGCCAGTCGAGAGCCACCGTCTGCAGAGCTGGACGTAAGCCAGGAGGAGCAGCGCCCGCCGGTTCAGCTGGGGTGCTACAAGCAACCTGCCACCAGACCAGGGAGCACGGGGCCGCCGGGTTAGAGCCCAAAGCAATGGATGGAGTATCAGGAGACGGATGTGAGGGAGGTGGACTGCGTGAAAGCTCAGGGGCAGGTGGAGGGAGGGGCATTCCAAAGAAATGGCCTCAGGCCTTGGTGGCTGTGGGCTACAGACCCCGAGGGAGAAAACTTCTTCCTAAGGGGCCCCGGGGCGGCTTTGCGAACTGGAAAACAGGTAGTCATTTTTACAAAAGGAAGATCAACAAACAATAACTGGCTTGATTGAGTCTACTAAAATTCCAACAGAAGGCAAGCCATTCTGGATTTTCCCAAATTCCATAGATGAAAAAACTGAACCAATCAACCATGGGCAGATGCTGTAGGACTTGAGTGCTTGGGGGGCGGGGGGCTCTATTTTTCTGTATTAATTTTTTTAGTGAGCATATATTGTTTCAGATAATATACAAAAGTAATCAAGGATCTTCCGAAGGTGGTTTTAGAGTTATCAGGATTAAAATTGCTAGGTAGGCAGAGCAATGGCAAGAACAAAGTGGATGGCCCTCCGGAAGGAACCCTGCAGACCCCCTGGTGGCCCTGACGGCCTCACCATGAGCTGCTTGATGATCTCCTCTCTCTCCTTCAGGCGGGTCTGCAGGCGGCCTATGAGCTGAACGTCCTCTGGCCTGGACGCCCCCTTCCCTGGTTTCTCTCCGGAATCCTTCAGTCTGTTTGGAACAGGCATGCAGTTAGTCTCCTTGCTGCCGTTGCCCAACAACAAGCAGGTGCATGGGGTGGGGACGCTGCTGTGAGCTTAGCCTGGCCAGCTAATATCTCCGTTCACAAAAGGGGAAATGGAGGCCGAGGGACCCTGCCTGGGACCAGCCAGTGAGTTGGCTGCAGAGCTCAGGGCCCCAACTCCAAGTCTGACGTCTGCCAGTTACCCCAAGGCTGCGGGGCCAAGGAACCAAAGGCCTGTGGCTGATGCACACACTGCCCTCAGTGAAGCTTCAAGAACCAGGGATGCCTGGGCAGAGAGGCCTCAGCAGAAAAATGTCCCCCACTGCGGCCGCCCGAAGTCTGGGCTGATGCCGACGTGGCTCTGGCGCCATCTGCTGGCCGAAACGGAGAACGGGATGAGCTGGTTCTCCCTCAGAGCTGCGGGCAGCTAGTTCCCCCAGCCCTTTCAGCACGAAGCCAGAGAGAAGTAAATCTGCGCACGGTGGGGGAGGGGGTGAGGGCTGCAGGTGACCTACTGACTGTAGTGATAAGAGGGCCGGGACTTCCGGGTGAGATAACTTGGGATCTAATCCCTACTCTGCCTTTAGGAAAAGGCTATGTGACCTTGCGTAGCCTTTCCCTGTGATCATCAGTTCCCTATTCTTTAAAAGGGGCACGAAACTGGGTGGTTGTGAGCATTCAGCGAGATAATGGGCGCCTGGCCTGTGGTAAGTGCCCATTAGATGGTAGCTGATAAAACCTTTCACTCTGGGTTCTGGATGGTTTGCTTTGTACTGGAGACAGTGGAGAACATGTTTTTAAGAGCACAGACAGGTAACAGATTCACTTAGTGTGGCTTGACCTTGGGCAGGTGGTTTTACCTGTCATCTTCCACCTCCGTGCTGCTAACCCTGACCCCCTAGTCTCTTCTCTCAGCAGCCAGAGTGACCTTATTGAAAGGTAAATCTGACCATGTCATTCCTGCTCAAAGCCTTGCAATGGCTTCCAGTGCACCCTGAACACATCCAAACTCCTTCCTGTTTAGTGCGGGTCTCCTTCATCCCTCCCAGCTAGCCCACCAATCTCAATTCCTGCCACTCACCCTCTCACTTATTCCTGGCTGTTCAGTCATGTGAAGCAGGCCCCAGGGCCATTGTACTTGCTGTTGCGTCCACTTGGAATGTTCCTCCTCCAAACGGCTCTCTCATTCCCTCGCCTCCTTGTGCTTAAATGTCACCTCCTTAGACAGGCCTTCCTTGCCCACCCTTGCCACTCCCTAGACACTGATCCTGTTTTTCTTTTAGTACTTTCAATACCTGATATGAAAAATATTCATCTGTTTATTTCTTGTCTGAATTCCCATCGAGAATTTTTGAGCTCTATGAGAGCATGGTCTTTGTTTAGTTCTGGCTGTAACTCCAGGCACACAGTAGGCTCTTAATAAACATCTGTTGAATAATAAAGATGTATGCATACAGGCACAAGACCCCCTCGGTTTCTTTATCTGTCCATGAAGGAGACTGTGAAGATTCAGTGAGGTGATGCATGTTAGAATGGGGCAAATGTTCATTAAAAAGTAGACTTGATCCCGCTGATTTCTTCCCAGGGTGAGGGGTCAAACCAAGCCCATAAGGCGGTGTTCATTCCTCACAGATTCCCAGTGCCCTGCACGGAGAGAATGCAGTCTCATAAAATGATGGGGGGTAACGAACTATCCCCAATTGCCCAGGACTGAGGTGCTTCTTGGAATTCAGAACTTGTAGTTTTAAAACTGGGAGCGTCCCAGGCACAGTGGGATGAGTTGGTCGCCCTAATAAAATGTACCTCTACTAGTCCCTCCTAACCTGGGGCCCAAGGCCTCACTTACTCAGTTTCCAGGGCAGCCAGCCGGGCCTGGAGCCTGGCTTGTGCACTGCTGAAATCCGCCACCATGGCCTGCATCTCCTTCCGGTGTTCCTGGCGTAGCTTCTCCACCTCCCGGGCCCGTTGGGCTTGCTGATCCTCCTCCAGCAGCCTGTGGGTGGAGGGAAGCACAGCCGGGCTGGCCCAGGCTCTAGGGACTGAGCCTCTTGGGCACTGGGGTTTCTCCCTGCTCTGCTGGGTGGCTGGGGTGGGAAGCAATGGGTGGGGGTGATTATGAATGAGGTCAGGATGCTGGGAAGGAGACCTGGGATCTCTTGAGTTGTGGGGTCCAGGATACACCCTGCTTGTGGGACCCCTTCTCAGCACCTCCTGCCCCAGCATCCCATGAAGGAGAAACCCGACTGTGAAGCCTTCAGGGGCAAGCAGTGGAGGACAGCTCTGGAGGGTTCTGGAAAATCCTCCCTTCACGGGGGGGGGGGGCAAATGGAGGCCTGGGGGCTGAGATTGTGTATCGTAATTACTGATCCTTGGGACTCTGAGGCCTGGGGAGTCACCAGTCCAGTGTTGAAAGGCAGGGAGGGGATAGGGGCTAAGTCTTCCTCCATCACTTCCTAGCTGTGTGACCTAAGGCAAGCCACACCCTGCTCAGTTTCTTCACCTGTTAAATGGGTGTGATGATAGTGGCTAGCTTACAGGGTTAGTGCAAGGATGAATCATGCTAACACATGTCCAGAACAAAGTAACAGCGGTTCACCCAGCGCTTCCTCCATGCATTCCGGGGCGGGTGCTAAATCCTGCTCATCTGTCACTGCATTCCAGGACAGCCCTGAGAGGTGGCGGTCTTACCTCCTTCGCGGATGAGGGCGGGGGCGTGGAGAAGCTAGCGGACTCACCTGAGCTCACACGGCACCGCTTGAGCTATTTCACCGCACTACCTCCCTAAGGCTGGTTTTGAAGGGACTTCTAGTACGGTAAGGTCTGATCCCAGAAATTCCTTGATTTGTAGGAAACAGAGTTCCCTCCTCTATCCCAGGGCAAACCCTGCAGTTTTGAGACGAATTCCTAGAGCACTGATCCTTTTCATGCGTCGGGAGTAACATCAGGGCAGTGCTAGCGTGTTAGGGAGTCTTTCCTTTGCGGAGAAGCCCAGGGGGTGAGCCTTAGGTTCAGAGGCTCACCCCGGGGCGCTGGAGGGAGCGAGGGAGAAGGGAGCTCCGGCCCCGCCCGGAGACCGACCTGCGCTGCTCGCGGAGCTGTAGCGCCTCCTGCTGATGCTGTTCCACCTCGGCCCGCAGCCGCTGCACTGCGTCCTTGAGCTGCGAGTTCTCCTCCCAGGGGTCGCAGCCCTCGCTCGGACCCGGCTCCGCGGCGCCCTTCGGGGAGCCCGCCTGGCCCGGGCCGCCCGCGTCCTGGGGAGAAGCACCCGGGAGAGGCGTTTTCAGGAGGCGCCAAGGGCCCCAGATGCGCCGCCGAAGGAC
This sequence comes from Panthera onca, assembly GCF_046562875.1. Classification (NCBI taxonomy): domain Eukaryota; kingdom Metazoa; phylum Chordata; class Mammalia; order Carnivora; family Felidae; genus Panthera; species Panthera onca. The sequence goes on from NC_138342.1 coordinate 13,597,233, forward strand.
GGGGACCCGTGCTCCGCCCAGCCTGGAGCCCTCACCAGCCTCCTGCTCCCGATTGAGGAGCTCACATCCAGGCTCTTCAGGTTTTCCCGCTTTCCGAGTTGGCCAGATCCGCCCTCACAAAGCCTAATAACGTTGGTGAGCCAGGAACGTGACTCAAGGCAAGCCAAACACTCCACCCGGAGCGCCCTCCCCACTTCAACAGCACTGCGTCGGGGAAGAAGCGACAAGCCCGCTCTCCTCTGCTATCACCGAATCCCGATCCCGTCTGTGGAGCGATTACACCGAAGTGCGCTCATTTGTTTAATGGTGGTCTCCTCCACTAGCCTGGGAGGGCCTCCCGAAGGCACCGTCTCCCCTCGAGTTTTCCAATCTGATGGCACCTGGCTCGGGGGCTGGGATCAGAAGGGGCCAAATAAATGCTTGCTAAATGAAATGATACTTGAACACCAGTGGTTCAGATAGAAATTCAACAGAGTTAACCCCTGTTTAGTGAATGTTAAAGTTTTCAAGTTCACTCAAACATGCCTGAAGGTTTCTGCGTTTGTTCATTCCACACGGAACAGCTTTGCACAGGGAACATCTGTGGCCCATGCCCCACACCTCTTGCTTCCTGCCCTGGGGCTTGTGTGTGTGTGACACCCATGGGCACGTGGGCACCTGGCACTCACCTGGTTGGTTAAGGTCCTGGGGGGCCATGGTTAGAGCTTGGTTAAGGTCCTGGGGGGCCATGGAAGAGCTTGGTTAAGGAAGAGCTTGGTTAAGGTCCTGGGGGGCCATGCTTGACTAATGGGAGAAAGAACCTGCTGGATAAATGCATCCCCCTCTGTCCCAAGCTGGGAGAGGTATGAGGATGATCTCACAGGGCTCCTCGGAAGATCCCAGCAGGCGGGACACCACTTACCTGCAGTGGTGGCCGACTTAAGGACGCATCCTTGTACTGGGTACCCTCCCTTCCGTCTTTCACTCGTGCTGCTGCCCGGGGCTGCTTTCCTCCTGGCTCACGCCCCCACCTTTCTTCTCTGTGTGGGTTTTCATCTGAGGCCCTGCTATTCCTCCCAGAGGGGTCAGGGCTTCCCTCCAATGAGGTGAAGGTGAAGGCTGGCACCTGGTGGCCGGGTGTCATCCCACCCATCCAAGGATCCATAGCACTTGGGGAGGGAGTTTGTCATTGCAGACGTCACGACCCCACATTTCTCCTGCCCCCTCCCATAGGTAGGGGTGGCTCCCACCAATCTAGAACGCTTACTGGGACACACTCTGTCTTCCCTCTGCTAGACTTTACTGACTGGGCTGAGCTCCTTGTGAGTCATCGTTTAAATTTCTCATTAAACACAGATTGTCTTCAGGTGCTCAGTACTGACACAATCCTGAGCAAAGGATGCCCACGTCCCCCGGATCTTCAGCAGGGCTGGGACATGAACCCACTGTTGGCCACCACAAACCCTGGAGAAGACTCTCCCATGTGCAGACTTCGTGCAGAGTGATGAGTGGGGGCAGGGATGAAATGAGGCAGACGTGGCTGATTCTCGAAAGACTCCTAATCCAGTTGAGAACATCCATGAAGAACACGCATGATATGCTGGCTGCCTAACAGGGCCATGCGGTAGACACCAGTGCCAGCTGAACTATAACCAGAAGTACTCAGAGACTGGTGGGGTCCCAGGTGTGGAGGGGAGCCCCCTAGAGCTGACTTCGGCAGCACATATACTAAAATTGGAGAGGAGACCACTGGCACAGAGGGTAAGCTGGGCACTGAGGGAGGACGGTGTCCCAAGCAGGGAGTGGGCACATGCAAAGGCCCAGAGGCAGGATGCAGGCCCCACGTTGAGAGCAGAAGGGGATACGACTGAAGATACAAAGTGCAGCCAGTGGGTGAAGGCTTTTCCTTGCCAGGCTTAGGCATTTGGAGCTCATTCTGATAGCAAGAGGGAGTCACTGAAGCCTTTATACAGATGAATAGCTGACACCATATGGTGCATGGTGGGCTGAGGGGGGAGAGAGGCCTGGGCTGTTAGGAGGTCACTGTACTGCCAGCCATGTGGGAATATGGATGTACCCGGAAGGGGTTGATGGGCCAAGTCTGACTACGAGGCTCAAAGAGAGTCAGTGTTGAACCTCAGTGACAAAAAGGCAGCTCCCACTCATGGGAACAGACAGACAGGGAGTCTGTCTGGAAAGGTGTTCTGAGGCATTCTCTGCAGACTTGAGGGAGTGACCCTGACTGTCTGTCCCCAGGGCCTCTCAGGCAGTGACACTCTGAAATGCTATTGTATCTGCCTTAAAAATAACACGCAGCACGAAAAACTTGTGTTCTGCTTTTCAAAACGGGAGCCCGCAGGCCCATCGAGTGTCTCCCAGCACCGTGGAGCGAGGCTCTTCCCCATTTCAGACAGGAATGGGGAGCACCCGGGGCCCCTCCTTTATGAGTTTCTCTCTGCAGCCTGGACACTGCTCCCAGAGGGGTGCGGTGTGGGCAGAGTGGGGGTGCTGACCTCTGCAGCGACGGCGTGGTCCTCACTGTCCCCTGGACACTGGGCGGTGGCCTGCGGCTTGCCCAAGCTGCCCAGAGCCCTCAGCTCGGCCTGCAGCACCTCCAGGTCCTTCTGGTGCCCAGAGCAGGCGGCCCGCTGCTCCAACAGCTCCTGCCTCAGGGACTCTGCAGAAGGAAGGGCTGTCATTTCTTAAAGAGAAGATGATTTTCAAGGCTAGTAAGTTTGATACTTTCCTGTTACGGACTTTCGAGACTCTGTATTTTAGTTATTGCAAATTAACTTTGGAAACGTCGTTCCAATAATTCCGTAAGCCGTAAGATACCCGTAAGATAGCACAGGGCAAATACTCCACACACATTTGTTAAATAACCAAGTGATGTTTAGAGTGGAAATTAATGACAGTGTAAAAGCATATCCATTGCAAAACACTTCCCATAAACTTACTTCTCTGAAAGTTAGAGTATATCAAACACAGCAAAGCTTAGTTATTCTGATGATATGTTGAAAATTTTACTTGATCATCTTTCTTCCCCACTAGGATTTTAATATAGTGATTTCTACAGCTTATTTTCTTTAAAAAATCCACACCCAATGCAATATTTTGAAATCCCTTATCACAAAAATATGTGCAATAAAACTCTTTAGCAAAGCATAACTACAGTGGGCTCATTTATTACCCACTGTCTCCCCTGGCCTCCTTCTCCCTCCCTCCTTCCCTCCACACCCATCCACCTGTCCGTCCAGCATGTCTGGGTCTCCACCTCAGTGTATCAGGTAATCTGATGGACACTCCCTGCCCCTCACACACTGACCAGCAGGTCGGGTGTGTCTCATACAGACAGTGCAGTAGCTAATCGAGACCAGGAATGTCTAATACCCCCCCTGTTGTGGCAGGTGCTCTCACCCACCCAATACCACTCATAAAGCCAGTGATTCGCTCTCATTGTTATAGAGTCCACTGACCCCCTTCTTCCTGGGATTGTGTTGAGAATCCCGGCATGTACCCAGGGTCTCTCCTGACTCTTTTGTCCAGGAAAGGACCAGGCTATTGTGGGATCAGAGGGGCCAGGGGACAGGCAGCAGGGACAGCTGCTGTCGGGTGCTGGAATCACCAGGGGTGCCCAACCGGATCTGAATTTTGTCGTGTACCTGAGACATATGGTACACCCTGGGCCTTATCTTGTGTAATCTGCCTCTTTTAGATGCTGCTAACTTTAGCACGTCCCACCTGGACACTAACTGGGGAATCTCTCTCTCTCTCTCTCTCTCTCTCTCTCTCTCTCTCCTGCCTGCTTCCTGCATCACTTCCTCCAGAAATAGAGTGGATGTGCTGACGTTCAGTCAGCGGGACACGCTGTCTAATGAAAGCTCACCCAAGCAGCAGGTAGATCTTACTCACTTACACAGGTAAAGAAAATGCTCTTCTCCCAAATTTTCTTAAGGAGACCCCCGTCTGGGTGTGAAAAGAAATATTTAGTAAGGCCAATACGATCTTTAATGCTAGGCATGAAATAAGGGGAGGCATTTGTCTTGCTCCTAAGAGTGAGAAAGGCGGGCACCTGGGTGGCTCGGTTAAGCATCTGACTCTTGGTTTCTGCTCAGGCCTTGATCTCACGGTTCAAGAGTTCAAGCCCTGCATCAGGCTCTGTGCTGACAGTGCGGAGCCTGCGTGGGATTCTCTCTCTCCCTCTCTCTCTGCCCCCCCCCCCCCACTCTCTGTCTGTCCCAAAATAAATAAATAAAATTAAAATATTTTTTAAAAAAGAGAGAAGGAAGATGAGAAAATGAGGGAAAAGTTGATCTACAAAAACAGAAGTTTCTAGGGTCAGCCACATCTGTGTAACACGCTAGGTGGATGCTGTTATTCCATTTTACAGATGAGCAACTGAGGCACAGCGTAGGTAAGTAACTTGCCCAAAGTCACACAACTAGTGAGTGTTGGAACTGGGCTTCAAGTCCAGACGATTTGACTCAGGAGATCTTTACTGCTTCTGGTAACTTCCAGAATGCTTTGTGTGACTGGTTTTGGATGTGGAAAGAGGAGGCGAGTTTCATGCCAAGGATCATGGGGGGCCGGGCAGGCAAAGGAAGCAGAGTAACTACAGGAGTCTGGAGGTGTAAGTTGCCCAGATTTTCAGGAATCTTCCGAACGGAAATGAGAGGCTGAGACAATCCCATGCAACTCTCATGAAGGCTCAGCGATCTGGTTATATTTTATAATAATGATGATGATGATAATACAGGTGCCTCTACTTTTCAAAAGTTCACTTACAGGGACGCCTGGTTGGCTCAGTCGGTTAAGCATCCGACTTCAGCTCAGGTCATGATCTCACAGTTTGTGAGTTCATGCCCCGCATCAGGATCTGTGCTGACCGCTCAGAGCCTGGAGCCTGCTTAGGATTCTGCGCCTCCCTCTCTCTCTCTGCCCCTCCCCCGTTCGTGCCCTGTCTCTGTCTCTCAAAAATAAACGTTGAAAATTTTTTTAAAACTTAAAGTTCACCTACATTAGAACCTATTTTCACTAGCCCAGAGAAATCTGAAGAGGATTTTAATTTTTATATAACAAAGTGAAAAGCGACAACAGCGTTCACTGCTAATTTTGCAGCGAGAGGTCCAGAGGCAGCGCGCGCCCCCCAGCGCCTTCCGCGAGAACCACACCCAGCATCTCCGGCCCAAGCACCGGGGCTCCGAGCGGTGTCTGTGAGCATCTGGGCTGTTTCTCCATCTAGTGTGTCCATCCGTTAGCCAGATGTGTCCTACGATATGAGGAAAGCCTCAGAGAGGTGATTTGGGGGGCCTGGGAACGCTCAACATTTTTTCCATTTAAATTAATGGTAATTGCTTCTTCGCTCTTTGCCATTTCGGCTCATGACACGTTTCACAGGAACGCTCTGCTTTGGGGTAGCAGAAAACCTACACTACAGTCCGCATTCACTGGGCTCCTGTCGTATGCTGGGCACTTTATATTTAATCTCTCTTCAAGTCCACACAACGCCCCTATGAGGTAGGGACAACTGTGACTCCACTTTCCAGAAAAGGAAACTGAGACTGGCAGTGACACCCGCCTCCCAACCCCGGTGTCCCACCCTGACCTGTGTGCCCACAGACCCCCGGGCCCCATCTTGCCCCAGGTGTCCACGCGTGGACTCGGCGGGGTAGCCAGGCCCTCCCAGGGGCGGCTGGCTGGCCGTATACCTAACACGAGAGCCTGCTGAGCCTGCGTCCTCTCCCGCTCTCCCTGGAGCTCCTGCCGGGCCTTTTCCTCCAGGGCCCGGAGCTCCAGCCGGTGTGCCTGGTGCTGGATCTGCAGGCTGTGGCTGGCTTCCTTCTTCAGGCGCTCCTCTGCGGCCTGCGGGGGGGAAAGTGGGAGAAAGTGGGAATGGAGGGGAGACCTGTCCCCTCTGCCAAGTTCTGCCTCTGCACCAGGGCCCACAGAGCACTCACCACTGTTGGGTGGAGGCCTTATCAGGCTACAGAGGACATTCCCCAACCCATCTGGGATGACAGTGACAGCTGGGCCCCAGCAGCCATTTTGTGCCATGTGAACCTGACCCCAAACCACAGCTGATTAGACCAGAGTGGACACCTGTTCTAACCTGAGCCAGTCATTGGGAATTTGGTGTTAGGAGGCCAGGCAGAGCGCGAGCAAGAAACAGACAGACAGACACTGACTGGTTGGTTCGTTTTAACACACTCGGGAGGAGTGAGGTGACCATCTCACTCGCACCTGCCCCAGGACCAGAGAGGTGCAGAGAGCTGTGTGCGAGGACAGCCAAAGGCTGAGTGCAGAGCAGAGCAGCAGTGACAGAAGGAGGGGCCCGTATAGCTTCTTCAGTCTCTGGTCTAGTCTGGTCCTCGGAACTGGCTGGGTCTCTGCCTTTAGGTTCACTTATTCTTTTATTACTTACTTCATTTATAATTATTTCATTCATTCAGTCATTCTTTTACTCAACATTCATTTATTGAAACTCTCTTATATATCAAACACCCAAAGTGGGTTCTATGAGCAGCTGTGTAAACTTTAATAGAAATCTCTCCACAGCAAAGCTAGCTCAAGGTGGTTTCTGGGGTAGGAACCATGAATGGTCCCTGAAATGTCCATGTGGGAATCCCTGGAATATGTTACTGGAATCTCTGGAATAATCCCTGTGAATATGTTACTTTACATGTAAAAGGAGTGTGCAGGTGTGATTTAGTTAAGGATCCTGAAATGGGAGATTATCCCGAATTATCTGGGAGGGTCCAATGTGGTCCTAAAGGTCCTTACCAGAGGGAGGCGGGAGAGCCAGTGAGAGGAGAGGTGCTAAGAGGAAGCAGAGGGGGAGGGGAGGGGAAGAGGAGTTGGGAGGGTGATGGGGGAGAGGGGAAGGGAGGCGGGTATGGGAAGATGTTCCATGCTAGGCTGCTGGCTTTGATGATGCAGGAAGGGGCCGGGAGCCAAGGAAAGCAGACAGCCTCTAGAAGCCTCAAGAGGCAGGAAAACAGATCCTCCCTGAGAGCTTTCAGAAGGAGCACATTCCTGCCAACACCTTGACCTCCAGAACTGTCAGGTAATAAATCTTTGATGTGTTCAGCCACCAATGTGTTATGGCAGCGATAGGAAATGTATTAAGTTTCTGTTTTTTATTTTTTGTTTGTTTGTTTGTTTACAACAGAGAATTCCAGTTAAGACACAGCCCACCTTTTAGATGAGGAAATTGAGGCTGGGGGAGATGGACTGGTTTTCGAAAGTCACACAGGAAAGATGTGGCAAATATCGCCTCCCTCCCCCTTTTTAAGAGCCAGCTGCAGGGACTGACCTGACTGCAGACAGGTAAAGTTGGAGGCAGGATCGCAACCTTGGGCGGCAGCGGTCCTGGGCCCAATGAGAAATGGGGTTTCAGCAAAGGCAGGAGGCTCCTGCTGGGGAGCACTGAGCCCTCCCACCTCCCACCTCCCCCCCCCCCCCCCCCCCCCCCAGGCAGCTAGCTGAATGCAGCAGGGCCTCCAGATGCTTACTTGTGCCTTTGGCTTCCTAGAAACGGGACCGGTTTTACTCCTCCCATGGGAAACTCAAACGGTGCTGAGTTTATTTAATAAGAAAGAAGAGTCTCCTGCTTTTCAGACTCTGATATTTCCTCCTCCTGCACTTGCTGCAAGGCTCAGAGAACTCCAACTGGTGGCATTTTTATCCCAAGGGAAATGGGAACCGAGAAGTATGAGCTAAGGCTTGCCCCAAGACAGTGCCAAAGTCTCTCAGTCTGTGACCCAGGCCCTCGGTGCCTGGGGGCAGTAGCCCTTAGCAGTGAGGACTAAGCAAAGTTTAGCACCCAGGGTTTTTATCAAAACTGGACCCTCATCCCTGGTGAGTTGCTCCAGTAAACCTATGGGAAGTTTGCTCTGCTTTTGCTGTGGTCGGTTTAGAGCCACCCCAAAGGCCCATTTTCACCCTGTCTCTCTACAAAGGTTCTGACACCAATTACAATGTATGTGGGTGGTGGGGGGTGTGGGTTCCCTACCCCAACAAGCAATGATCGAAGCCCAAGTGTCCCACAATTCAACTCAGTCCTGACACTATCTACCCGGAGACAGCAGCATGTCCCACGGGGTGAGAGCTCAGTCCCACAAGACCGCCCTCCTTTCAGGTAACTATTGCAAGACTAGGTTGTTACCTGTGCTTCTGACCAACTAGCTATAAGTCAGAGGTTCCCATGACCCCCTCCCTGAATTCGATTAACTTGTTAAAGTGGCTCACAGAACTCAGGAAACCCATTTACTTACTAGATTATCGATTTATTGCAAAGGATATTAAAGGATATGAATCAACAGCCAGATGAAGAGATATGCAGGAAGAGGTCTGGGACGGTCCCAAGCACAGGAGCTTTTGTTCCCAGGGAACTGGGGTGTGTCACCTTTTTGGTACTTGGATGTGTTCACCCACCTGCAAGCTCTCTGAGCCTCCTCCTTTTGGGTTTCTAAGAGGGTTCATCACATAGACATGATTAATTAAATCATTGGCCATTTGATTGATTGGATCTCCAGCCTCTCCCCAGAGGTCAGGGGTGGGACTGAAAGTTCCAACCCTCCAATCCTAAGGTTGGTTCCCCTGGCCACAAGCTCCCCAACCCTCAGGTGGGGTCCAGAAGCCACCTCCTTAACATAACAAAAGACACCTTAGCTGCTCTCATCACTTAGGAAGTTCCAAGAGTTTTAGGAGCTCTGTGTCAGAAATGAGACTAAGACTAAATAATATTTCTTGTTATAAATCACAATATCATTCTTTCCGTGCCCCATCCTGGGTAAAGTCTCCTTTCCCTGTGCTCCCCAAATACCTTGGGCAACTGCCTCATAGCTCCCAACTCACTGAATTGCAGCAGCCTGTTTGAGTGGTTGCCTTTCCCCCTAGAGGTGAGCTCCATAAAGACAGGAGTGTGTTATCATCTTGGAATCTCTGGAGCTCAGCTCCGTGGTAGTTTGTGGTCACTGCTCAATAAGTAACTGCAGAATCATGAGTGAGCAGTGACAGGGGATCTTCAAAAACTTGAGCTCTGCTACAGACAGGATGTTTATACCTCCCATCCCCCAAATTCATATGTTGAAACCTGATCCCCAAAATGATGGTATTAGGGGTGGAGCTTGTGGGGGTGATTACGTCAACGATGGTGAAGCCGTCATAAATCAGTGCACCTGTAAAGGACGTCCTAAAAAGCTCCCTGCCCCTACTCCCATGTGAGGTGACAGCAAGACAGGTGTCTGTGAACTAGAAAGTGAGCTCTCAATAGACACTAAACCAGTAGGTGCTTGGTCTTGCACTTCCAGCCTCCAGAACTCTGGGAAATAAATTTCTGTTGTTTACAAGCCACTCAGTCCATGGTATTCCGTTACAGCAGCCTGAATGGACAAAGACAAGCTCTTAGCCACATATGGTTCTAAGTACTTGACATGTATTATCTCTTTTGATGCTCTCAATGGTCCTATTAGCTATTATTTGATAAATGAGCAAACTGAGGCACAAAGAAGCTGAGTGACTGCCTGAGCCCACACTTCATAAGTGGTAGACCCAGGATTTGAACACATGCATCCCACCCTTCATCACTATCCTGTCCCAGGAATGACTGTGTATCTGCTATTTCATTCTTTTTTTTTTTTAATGTTTATTTATTTTTGAGACAGAGAAAGAGGGAGAGAACATGCAAGTGGGGGAGGGGCAGAGAGAGTGGGGGGGGGCGTGCAGAGGATCCAAAGCAAGCTCTGTGCTGACAGCCCGATGCGGGGCTTGAACTCACAAACTGCAAGATCATGAGCTGAAGTCTGACAATCAACTGAGCCACCCAGGCGCCCCTCTATCTGCTATTTCTAATTAGAACTGGAACTTGATTTCCTTGGTGTCATTTTGGAATCATCAGATTTGAGCCAGCAACAAGGACCCCGTGAGCCTGCAGGGTCTCCAGGGACTGGAGCTAAGAACTGCAGGATATCCCCCTCTCCTGAGGCCAGACCTCACATGTTCCTTCTTCCAATCAACCAAAGCCCCTGGAACTTCTCCTCCCCACCGGTGGGTCACGCCTCCCAGCTTCCTCTGCCTGAAATCAAGGGTCAAGGTCTGCAGCCTGAATGGGTAAAGTTCAGGAAAACACAAAGGCCAGAATTACCCACCACTAACAATCTAGGATCTCATCAACCTGAGCTCTTGTAAAAGAAGAAAGAGAACTCACATTTTTTGAACACCTACCAAGTGCCAAGTAGTCCACATGCATTGTTTCATTTTTCTTTTTTTTGTTAAAGCTTATTTTGTATTTTTATCAGGGCAATGAATACACATAGTATAAAGGGCTAAATAGTATTAAAAGTAAGGAAAACCAGCACCTTGGAACCCTCCTTTTCCTCTCCGCCCTCTGTTCTCTGGAGGCCGCCAATGACAACTCTTCTCATTGCTTCTTCTGGGATTTACTACCATCACCAGGCTAGAATCTCCATTCTGCTTCATCTTAGTTGTTTTAGACATTAGGAATTATCTTCCCATTAGGGTAGATGAGGATTTCAGGTCTCATACACTCTCCCCCTTCCATTCCTCATATTTCATTAAATTACTTTTTCATTATAGTGACATAAATTCAATACCTTTATTATTATGAGTAAATACAGTTCATTCCCAAGTGAAATAAACTATTATGATTAAAGCCTACCTGCACAACTTTTTCTTTTTCCTTGTATTAAAATAACTTGCTTAGCTTTCTTTGCTAAGCTTAAAAAATGTTGCTTAGCTTTCTTTGAATATTTGGCTAAAACTTCCTATAACATCTAAAAGCTTTGTAAAACATTTGTGTGTGTGTGTGTGTGTGTGTGTGTGTGTGTGTGTGTGTGTGTTGGGGGGCTCTTGGTGTCTCAATCGGCTGAGCATCCGACTCTTGATTTCAGCTCAGGTCATGGTCTTGCGGTTCATGAGAGGAACCCCGTGTCGGGCTCTGCACTGACAGCATGGAGCCTTCTTGGGACTCTCTCTCTCTCTCTCTCTCTCTCTGCCCTTCCCTGCCTCACATTCTCTCAAAATAAATAATAAACATGAAAAAAAATTCCAAAAACCCACGTGTGTGTGTGTGTGTAAACACTGCCAATACGACTTTCCACATGGCCAAGTTGATCAGAGAACCCGTCAGTTCTATTTTCCCCCAGAGCCCTTCTCCCGGGACCTCCGTCCTCTTGCTCCAGCCCACACTGGGTTGTGGCTCAGCCAGCAGCATAGCTGAGCTCCTCCCTTTTCCTTCTCCTACACTGGATTCCTCTATCCTAGATCTCTCTTATTCCCTCGTCCTTGGTTTGCTCCCTTTTTTTTTGTGGGCCACTCTTCAAGGAACTTCCTAAGAAAAAGTACATGGAAGGTATACCAGTCTGGGTCCAACAGGAGACAGAAACCACACGGTATTTTAAGTTGGAGAAGCTCAATATAAAGAACTATTGCGCTATGACAGGGGAGTAACTCTAGAGATGCAAAGAGAACTCCAGGTGTCCTGAGGCTGAGAGAGAGCACCCAAGACAAGGATAACTTGGACGGCGGGAGTCCTTCCCCAGTTTGGGTCCAGACCTTGTTGGAGAAGGCACGCTGGCAGCTCACTGGGGGAGAAGATCACTGGGCTGCCCAGGCCAGAGTTGGTCAAGCAGGAACAACCCTCCATGGCACAGATGAGCCACAGTTGGTGATGCTCAGAGGACATGGGGGCACCATGAAGGCATGAGGGCCAGAGCAGACAGTATTTTTCTCAGGAGGCTGGCACAGAACGATCTCTGGGCTGTAGGCAACAGTGGACATTGGCAGGATCCCAGGGAGAGTCAGGGTGTGTACGCGTGAGGGCTGGAGTGTGTTGTGTCCACAAGGGGAGGCCACAGGAAGGTAGTCACTGGCCATGGTTGTGGAGTCACTGCGAGGTTACAGGGGCAGAGTAACACCTGATGTCCTCACACAGCCACATCACTGTTCAACTGTGCAAATGAAGCCAGAAACAAAGCAAAAACACAGCTGCAAGAACCAGGAAGAGAAGCCTCTTTCCTCCTACAAGGTGCCTCCAGCGCCCTCTACTGACAAAGCTTAACATTGAGCCCTCTGCAAAGGAGCAATGCTTCAAGAATCTGGTCATTATTTCAGGACAAGCACTGAAGAATGAATTGGGAGCTGAGAGGCAATAAATTGATAACAGGAGGTAAATTTCCTAATACTTCATATCCCAGTAAATATTTGTAATCAATTCTCACACTTATGAATAGTTTTAATTAAATTTCTCAAAATCGCCCGTTGGCTTCTAGCTTCTTGTGTTGGCTGTGGAGATATCTGATGACGTTCTGATTCAAGTACTTTGTGCCTGGTATCGCTTTTCCGCATTAGAAGCTTTGGAATTGCTTCTGTTTCCCTGGTGTCCTGAAATTTCAAGAAGAACCTCGGTAGGGGTCCTTCTCATATAGGTCTAAGGATTTCATTGTTTCTTTGAAAATACTCTCCCCTCCATTATCTCTTTCTGGAACTCCCATTTGTTAGATATCAGGGTCCCAGCTGACATCTAGTCTCTCCATTTCTTGTTCCTTCTCCTCCATCATCCATTTCATGTTCTTTCCATCTTTGCTTTCCAGAAAGTTTCTTCATTTTTTACATTTCAAATCGTTTCTGGATTTTTAGAAATTCTGACATTATATATATAATATAAAGAGCTCTTCCTTACTCTAATTGCCCCTCCTTTACAAATAGCGTGTTGTTCTTGTTTCACGGATGCAAGATCATCTTTTAATTCTGAGGAGATCAATCCTCAGAAGCTTTTTTTCCTCTTTTTCTTCTGACTGCATTAACCATTTCTTCTGCATCTTTTTTTTTAATTTTTTTTTATTTAATGTTTTTATTTATTTTTGGGATAGAGAGAGACAGAGCATGAGCAGGGGAGGGGCACAGAGTGGGGGAGACACAGAATCTGAAGTGGGTTCCAGGCTCTGAGCTGTCAGCACAGAGCCCGACACGGGGCTCGAACTCACAGACTGTGAGATCATGACCTGAGCTGAAGTCAGAGGCTTAACTGACTGAGCCACCCAGGTGCCCCTCTGCATCTTTTCTTTCTCCCTCCATAATCTTGGATTCCAACTTCCATGTTAGTGGCTTCCATAAAAAGTTTAGCTGTCCTTTCATATTTAAGATGGAGCACTGAAGGCTACTTGGAAGAGGGTCCCATTGGGTGGCGGGCACCCTCTGGAGGTTGACCAGATGGCCAACCAGCAATTTTACTAGAAGCCCACAAATGTGAGAATCTACAGGTCTTTTCTCCAGGATGGTTTAATTTCTCCAGAGAAGGTTCTCCAGTCTCCTACTTAGGGGGTCTAAGTTCTAGTTACTTGCCTTCTGGAGCTGAGCAGCAGAATGCACTTCTGGGGACAGGACAGAGGTGGCAGCAGTCTATCTAATGGCTCAGTATACAGATTCTCACCTACACCTGTTCTCAGACCCAAGCCTCACCCTAGCCTCTGTGACTGGTATTTCCTAATTCAGAGTCTCTCTGGCTTAGTTTATCCAGGCGTTTCCTTTGGCTCAGGTCATGAACTCATGGTTGGTGGGTTTGAGGCCCGTGTTGGGCTCTGCACTGTCAGGGCACAGCCTCCTTGGGATTCTTTCTGTCCACCCCTCCACGAACCATGCTTTCTCTCTGTCTCTCAAAATAAATAAATAAACTTAAAAAAAAAAACACTTGAGACTTTAATTCAGTGAGGCACTTTACTAAACAACTATTGTGAAGTAGGTGAAGAATCAGTGATGAACAAATACAGATGGCTCCTGCCTCAAGGAGCTACACTTAGTAGATCTGATCATATAAAAAAGTCATTCGTCAGTGCATGCAGACTGCCATGACCAAGAAAGACCAAGGTGACATAGTAGGAGACTCAGCTCCTGAGAGAGCAGGAGGTAGGAGATCGATGAAAAGTGCTCCTGCTGGATAACACATTGTCATGAGCCTGACCACCTCATCCCAACTTTCCAAGCTGTCCTCTCTGTTTTTACCTCTGGGCCAAGCCTGCCTCTCCCAGCATGCATCACACATGACATTGCCCAAGTCATAAAGAAAGTAGTTCTCATGTTATCAAGATCACACGAGAATAAGGAGAAGCAGCACAAGAAGCACAACAGAACCCATGTGTGAATCCTTCCTTGGCCGCTTACGAGTCGTGTGACCCTAAGTAAGTTAATAAATCTCTCTGAACCTTTTTCCTCATCTGAAAAAAGGGATCATGAGAACAGTGACCTTGTAGGATTCATGTGGGGATTGGAGATAATGTACAAAAAGAAAGGCACCCCATGTAGTGCATAGCAGGTGCTTGCATAGCGAGCGCTCAGTAAATAGTGGATTTCATAACTATCACCCTTACCTTGAGTTCTTGATTTTTGGCCTTCTCAAGCATGCGCAAGGCTCGCTGGTGGGAGGCCTCGAGCTGGGCTTTCATGGCCTGGTTCTGCTGAACGGTCTCCTGGAGCTCGTGCTGCAGCTTCTCCCTTTCGTGGTCGGAGAGTTGCTTGAGCTCCTGCAGGTCCTCCCGGTAGCTGCTGGCGCACTGCTCCAGAGCCTGCTGCATCTGGGAGACCTGCCCGACAGGGCATCCTGCCCTCAGGCTAGCTCCCCTCCCTCCCCCTTCCTGGGATACTTTTAAAAAAATAAGTGTTCCGAGCATCTCAAACCAGCTGAGCCTCCTTTATCTGTGGGAACTCTGAGGAGGGCACCTGTAACCTTGAAACACCTGGGGATGGCCAGTCTCCGCGGGGCTTCCTGGCTAGAGTCACAGATGCCAGGTGAGAGGGACAGGGGGGTTGGGATGTAAACTATCCAAGAGAAACCAAAGAGGGGACCGCTGAAGTCTTCTCTGACAATCCCATTTAGTATTACACCCCCCCTCCCGCCCACCACCAGATAGCCTCTCAATCCTTCTTATCGTGTTCTGCTTTTCCTTTTTCCTGAAACCCTATCATCCTCTAATACACCATGAGCTTTACTTAATTCGTATGTCTAGTATTTACAGTCTGCACCCACTTCCTCTACTGTAATATAAACGCTGTAATGCAGGACTTTTGTTTAACTTGTTCACTGATGTATCCCAAGCATCTAGAAGGGTTCCTGGCTCATGGCAGGTACTCATGAGCCACAGGATGTGTTGAATGAATGAATAAATGAATGAATGAATGAAGCCAAGAATCCCACCTTGCCCTGACCCGGAATGCCCTCCCCATGAATCAGTCCTTGCATGTATTTCCAAGGCTGTCTGTAGGGATGAGAAGGAGGCAGGGTCTCCTTCAGAGTGAGGGCACACCCCCCCATGGCTGTCCTACCTGGGCTTGCAATCTGGCCTTCTGGCTTTGCCACTCCTCCTGCAGACGCTGGATGTCGGGTGCCTTCTCCTCCAGCAAAGAGCTCAGTGGAGGTTGCAGGCCATCTCCTTCCTTGAGGGGCACTTTGATCCTTTGAAGAGAGAGAGGCTCAAATCACACAAAGTCCTGGGTGGAGAATGACGTGACCACCTCGGGCTGGGAGAGGGGACCTGCCACGGCAGTGAGTGGGGTGAGAAACATTTTCCTTGGCTTTAAAAAGTAACCTGACACACAATTCTAAGTGTTATCACAATTCTCAGTTATGAGTTACTTATGGGGCCCTTGGGAGCTCCAAAAAAGAGGTCTCTATGGCCTAATTTCACAACTCTTCCTGAAGATGAAAAAAAAAAGAAATAATAATGTTTTACTTGAATACAGCACTTTACACTTTTCAAAGCATGCTCATACCATTTATTGACGGTCCCAGGAATACATAGGAGGATTGCAAAGAGGCCTTTACATATACAGCACGAACAAGAAGATGCTGGGTTAGAGCTGCAGGAGTTTCTTGTTCCAGGAGAGATGTTCAAGGAGGTCTTTGGAGCAGACCTTCCTTTACTTAATGCTGAACTTTTAAACCAGCAGAGAAATTCAAATATAACTGACTGCGAACTGGGATTTTAAGTATTTATCCTGTGTAGCAGTGTGAAAGAATGCCATGCCGTGGGCATCTCTGCAGAGATTGCTAGGATGTAGGTGGAATTTTCTCCTTCCAGCAAGGACATTAGGCCAGAGGACCAGAGGTTAAGAGGGGAGGGCCCTTATCTGGGAAGAAAGGCATTGAGAAGGGGGAACTCTGGCTTGGCAGAGGCAGGGAGGCCCAGCAACATGGGCACAAGCTGGGGGGTAAAGGAATAGATAGTCAGCAGGGACCCCCGAAAGGGAAGACAGGAAGCCAAGAGCAGCACAGCAATGTGGTTCAGAGCATGAACTGGAACCAGATTCCCCAGAGTCAAATTCAGTCCTACTATGGACCAGTTATGTGATGTTGGGTGAGGCCTTTAAACTATCTGGGCCTAAATTTCCTCATCTGTAATGTGGGGTTAGTAATGGTAACATTCACATGAAATGTTGTAAGGATTAATAGAGTAAATATCTTTTAAAAACTTAAAACCATGTCAGGCACATAGTAAGAATTATATAAAGAATTAACCAAACACTTAGCAAAGAGAGGTTTCTTTCTCTGCATTCTGTTTCTTTTAGGTAATCCTTCAAGCTTTTGAGGATAACTACCTTGAAGGAGAAACAAACAGAAGCCTCCTGGGTCTGAGCTCTGGGTATGAAACAAACCAAGGATTAGGAGACCGTCAGAAGGGGATCAGCAGGGAAGAGGCCTCCAGCAAGAGTGAGAAGCCACGTGACCACGTTGGATATGTGGACCAGGTTAGCTCACCTTGACGACTCCTGAGGAGGACACTGGACTTCCTCCCAGGGCTCAGCTATTATTTTTGAAATGATTTATTAAAACTTTTTTTTTTTACATTTATTTATTTTTGAGAGACAGAGCACAAGTGGGGGAGGGGCAGAGAGAGAGGGAGACACAGAATCTGAAGCAGGGGAGGGGCAGAGAGAGAGAGGGGGAGACAGAATCTGAAACAAGCTCCAGGCTCCAAGCTGTCAGCACAGAGCCCAACGTGGGGCTCGAACCCACAAACTATGAGATCATGACCTGAGCCGAAGTCGGACGCTCAGCCGACTGAGCCACCCAGGTGCCCTGAAATGACTTATCGAGATAAAATTTACATATAGTGAAACTCACAGATCTTAAGTCTACAATTCAATGAGTTTTGACAAATATATACAACTATAAAACCAACATTCCAATCCAAATATAGGACACTTTCATTACTCCAAAGCTCCCCTTGCACCCTCTTCTTGCCAATGTCCACTCACAGGTAGCCAGTGTTTTGACTTCCATCACTACAGAATACGTTTTCCTAATCTTCAGCATCATACACATGGAATCATATGGTATGCGTTCTTCTGTCTGGTTCTTTTCCTCAACACGGTGTCTCCAGGATTCACCCACATTGTTGAGCCTATCAGTGGGGCACACTTGCGTGGATGAGTAGTGTTTCATTATGTGAATATGCCGCAATTTGTTCACCCATCTTCCTACTGATAGACATGTTGAGTCATTTACATTTCTGGGCTATTGTGAATAAGGCTGCTAGAGATATTCCTGTACAAGTATTTTCGTGGATCTGTGTTTCCATTTCGTTTGCTTCAAGACCTAGGATGGGAATTGCTGGTAGATGTATGACTAACTTTTTACAAAACCATCGAATGGTTTTCTGGGGTGGCTGCACCATGTTTCGCTCCCACCAGCAACGTACGAGAGCTTCAGTTGCTCTACATCATTGCCGATGTTCTGGGTCTTCGGTCCTTTTCATTTTAGTCTTTCTGGTGGGTGTGAAATGGTATCTCACTGTAACTTTAAGTTGCATTTCCCTGATGACTCTGATGTGAAATACATAGTCATGTGCTTATGGAACTTTTTTTTGGACGTGTCTGTTTCTTGTAATTAAAAAAAAATTTTTTTAATGTTTGTTTATTTTTGGGACAATGCAAGAGACAGAGTGCCAGTGGCCAAAGGGCAGAGGGAGACACAGAATCTGAAGCAGGCTCCAGGCTCTGAGCTGTCAGCACAGAACCTGATTCGGGGCTTGAACTCATGAACCATGAGATCATGACCTGAGCCAAAGTTGGATGCTTAACCAACTGAGCCACTCAGGTGTCCCTGTTTCTTGTAATTTTTTAATGGAAGTGTCTGTTCAAGCATTTTATCCACTTACAAATATATTTATCTTTGCTATTATTGATTTATAGGAAGTCATTATATACTCTGGATACAGACTGGATAACTTCTCTGAGCTTGTATATTTATTTTCTTAACAGTACTTTTCTAGTGAGCAGAAATTTTAATTTTGATGAAGACCAATTCATCAATTTTTTCTTGGATGATTAGTGTTTTCATGTCCTAAAAAATAATTGCCTATTTCAAATTCAATGATAATTTAAAAAGGACACATCTTTATTTGGGGGGATACGGCTAATGAAGGGAAGTTCTTCAACCTGAAAAAGATAATCTATGATAAACTACAGCAAACATACTTAATGGTGAAATGTTGAACACTTTCCTCCTAAGATTGGAAACAAGGCAAAAATTCTGCTCTCACTACTTGACATTGTCCTGGCCAGTCCTATAAAGTAAGAAAAAGAGCTACAGGTGAGGAAAAGAAGAGTAAAAATGTCTTTATTTACAGACAGAATGATAGTGATTGAAATACTCCATGTTGTTAAGATGTTAGTCTACTCTAAAGTGAACTACTGAGTTATTTTTTTATTTTTTAAATTTTTTTTCTTCCTTTAAATTTTTTTTTTTAACATTTATTTATTTTTGAGACAGAGAGAGACAGAGCATGAACGGGGGAGGGTCAGAGAGAGGGAGACACAGAATCCGAAACAGGCTCCAGGCTCTGAGCTGTCAGCACAGAGCCCGATGCGGGGCTCGAACTTGCGGACCGCGAGATCATGACCTGAGCTGAAGTCGGCCGCTTAACCGACTGAGCCACCCAGGTGCCCCAATTTTTTCTTCCTTTAATGTTTATTCATTTTTTGAGAGGACAGAGAGAGAGAGAGCAAGCACACAAATGGGGGAAGGACAGAGAGAAGAGGGAGACACAGAATCCGAAGCAGATTCCAGGCTCTCAGCTGACACAGAGCCTGATGCGGAGCTTGAACCTACAAACCGCAAGATCATGACCTGAGCCGGAGTTGGGCGCTTAACCCACTGAGCTACCCAGGTGCCCCTGTACTATAGATTTAGTTCAGTCCAGAATACAATCCTAACAGCCTTATTTGTAGAAATAAATAGGCTATTTTGACTACTGATGAGGAATGGTGAAGGACCTAGAAAAAGAAAAAAGAATCTTAAAGAGCAAAGTTGGAAGAGGCAGGCTACACTGATTCCAAGACATTATGAAGCTAAAATAATACAGACTGTATGATATCA
This sequence comes from Panthera onca, assembly GCF_046562875.1. Taxonomy (NCBI): domain Eukaryota; kingdom Metazoa; phylum Chordata; class Mammalia; order Carnivora; family Felidae; genus Panthera; species Panthera onca. The sequence continues at coordinate 13,616,602 of NC_138342.1, forward strand.
ATGCACAGATAGACAAATAGATCAATGAAAAATAACGCAGTGTCGGAAACAGACGCATGCAAAGAGGTTAGATTCATTTTTGCTAAAAGTGCTGAGGCAATTTGGGGCACCTGGGTGGCTCAGTAGATCGGGCATCCAGCTCTTGATTTCGCTCAGTCATGATCTCACAGTCCGTGGGATCAAGCCCTGAGTCGGGCTCTGTGCTGCCCGTGCAGCACCTGCTTGGGATTCTCTCTCTCCTTCTCTCTCTGCCCATCCTCCATGCATGCACGCACACACACTCCCTCTCTCTCTCAAAATAAATAAATCAACTTAAAAAAAAGTGCTGAGGCAATTCAGTGGGGATAGGAAAAATTTTTTCAACAAATGGTGTTGGAACTGGACAAACATATGAAAATAATAAACTTTGACCCTTCCTTCACAAAAATTAACTCTAAATATACAATATAAAACTATAAAGCATAATCAGAACATCTGTGCAATTTGGGGTAGGCAGCGATATTTTTTAGGACATGAATCTCCAATTACGACTGTGGATTTTTCCCTTTAGTTCTTTCACTATTTGCTTCATTATTTTTGAAGCTCTGTTATAAGGTCAAACACATTTAGGATTGTTATGTCTTCCTGATGAATTGACCCCTTTAGCATTAGGACATACCTCCTTTCAGCCCTGACAACATTCCTTGTTCTGAAACTTACTTTGATACGAATGTAGCCACGTTAGCTTCCTTCTGCTGTTTGCATGGTATAGTTCATTTTTTTCCCTTCAGACCTCTCTGTGCCTCTATCAGTTTGCAAGGGCTGCGATAACAAAATACCACAGGACGGGCGGCTTAAAAACAGAAATTTATTTTCTCACAATCCTGGAGGCCAGAAGTCCAAGATCAAGGTGCCGTATTTGGTTTTCCCGAGGCTTCCCTTCTCGCTGGGTTCTTATGTGGTGGCTCCTCCGTCTCTGTTGTGTGTGTGCTGGTCTGTTCTCATAAGGACGCCAGTCATGTTGGAGTAGGAAGGCCCTTACAACCCTATTGTAACTTAATTACCTCTTGAAAGGCCCTGGCTCTAAATATGTCACATTATAAAGTCCGCGGGGTTAGGGCCTCAACATAGAAGTTTTGCGGGGGATACAATTTTGCTCGTGAGTGTCTTCATGTGTATTTAAATGTCTGTCTTGTAGACAGTGCATAGCAACATCTTGCCTTGTTTTCCTGACAATCTCTTTCTTTTAGATGCTATGTTTCGTTCATGTACATTGTAATTATTCAAATGGTTGGGCTTAAATCTATGTCTTGCCATTTGCTTTCTATTTGCCCAATCTTTTTTTTTTTTTTAAACTGTTTTTCTTCTCTTCTTCCTTTCTGTCTTCCTACCTGGCAAATATTTTTCAGTATTCCATTTTAGTTCTTTTATTGAATTGTTTTAGTTCTTCTTTGTATTAATGTTTAATGCTGCTCTATGGATTACAATTTGTATCCTTAACTTATCACAATCTATTAGAGTTAATAAGGTACCTCTTGGGGCACCTGGGTGGCTCAGTCGGTTAAGTGGCTGACTTTGGCTCAGGTCATGATCTCGCAGTCCGTGAGTTTGAGCCCTGCATCAGGCTCTGTGCTGACAGCTCAGAGCCTAGGGCCTGCTTCGGATTCTGTGTCTCCCTCTCTCTCTGCCCCTCCCCTGCTCATACTCTGTCTCTCTCTGTCTCAAAAAAGTAAATGAAAACATTAAAAAAAAAAAAAAAGGTACCTCTTGATGTAACACATAAGTCCCTTACAACAATATAATTCCATTAATCCTAGCAGCCCAAGAGTCCATCCATAGATGAATGGATAAAGAAAATATGGGATGGATGGATATGTATGTATATAAAGATAATATGTGTATGTATATTATGGTACATTATATACATATATAATGGAATATCACTCAGCCATAAAAAGGAATGAGATCTTGCCATGCGTGACAATGTGGAACGACCTAGAGTGTATTATGCTAAGTGAAATAAGTCAGACAAAGAACAACAAATACCAAATTATTTCATTTATATGTGGAATCTAAAAAACAAAGCAAATGAACAAACAAATTTTTTAAAAAGCAGAAAACAGACCCATAAATACAGAGAACAAGCTGATGGTTTCCAGAGGGGAGGAGGTGGGGAGATTGGGCAAACAGGTGAAGGGCAGAGGGAGACTCAGGCTTCCAGTTGTGGAATGAAGAAGTCATGGGGTTGAAAGGCACAGCCCAGGGGACACAGTCAATGGTATTGTAACAGTGTTGCATGGTGACAGATGGTAGCTACACTTGTGGAAAGCATAGCATAATGCATAGAGTTTTGGGATAACTGTGTTGTGCTAATGTAACATGCCTGTCAACTATACTGCTATTAAAAAAGAAGTGAGAGCAAACAAAAAAATGAAAAAAAAAAGCCTATCCCTGTCCTTTGTGCTAATGTAGTCATATATTGTCAGTAACATACATTATGAATCCCCCAGTAAAATGGTAATATCATTATCATCATGCTCCTTCTTAAGCAGTTAGATGTGTTTTAAAGAAATGGAAAGAAAGTAAAACAATAGACTTTTACCTAAATGTTCACCATTTCTGTTGTTCTTCATTTTTGCCTCTAGATCCAAGTTTAAATCCAGTCACTTCCTTTTGGCTTAAATAAATTCCATTAGCATTTATCATACTGAAAGTTGGGTGGTGAAAAATTCTCTTAGCTTTTGTGTGCCCGAATATGTTTTTGTTTCACTCTCATTTTTGAAGGATATTTTCACTGGATTTAGAATTTGGAGTTGACAGGTTGTTTTTGTTTTTATTTTTCCTTTTAGTACTTTAATGATAGTGTTCAAGTGATTTTTTTGGAATGCAGAAAGAGAATAAGGCTGGAAGGCCAAAGAGAAGTTTGTTGTCATTAGTACTCATGAGCATTTAAGTGTCCCCTATATTTGTAATGTCTTTTCAAAGGCTGGCTACTTTTAAGATTTTGGGGGGTATATTTGTTTTGGCAGCTTTTCTGTGATGTATCTAGGGATTTCTGGGATGTATCTGTGACACTGTCTTTGGATTCAGCCTGCTGGCCGTTTGCTGTGCTCCCTGAATATGTAAGTTGACATTCCTCATCACTCTGAGAGAATATTCAGCCACTATTTTTTAAAATATTTTTTCCTGATCCATTTTCTTTCTCTTCTTCCTCCTGGGCCCCAACTACATGCATGTTAGACCATCTGATTTTGTCCCACAGGTCACTGAGGATCTCTTCCTTAAAATGTTTTTTTTTTTTCCTTCTTCTTCTTCATTCTCTGGATAAGGTAGTTTCTATTCATCTGTCTTTAAATTTTTTTTTTTTCAACGTTTTTTATTTATTTTTGGGACAGAGAGAGACAGAGCATGAACGGGGGAGGGGCAGAGAGAGAGGGAGACACAGAATCGGAAGCAGGCTCCAGGCTCTGAGCCGTCAGCCCAGAGCCCGACGCGGGGCTCGAACTCGTGGACTGCGAGATTGTGACCTGGCTGAAGTCAGACGCTTAACCGACTGCGCCACCCAGGCGCCCCTCTATTCATCTGTCTTTAAGTGATTAACTTTTCTTCCTGGTCTCCAATTTGCTATTATACACACCCGTGAGATTTTCATTTTGAACACTATACTTTACAGCTTCAGAATTTCCTTTTGTTTCAAGGTTTTCATTGCTCGGCTGAGTTCCCTATTGGTTCCCTGATTATAACTGTCTCTTCTTCACAGCCTTCATACCCCCAAAGTATGACCTCCACGACGTCTCCACCGAAGGCCCGTAGTGCTTGGGACAGAACCACCTCCCAGCTCAGCACCGCCTCCAGTATTCGCATTTTCTCAGTGCCACGGCAGCAGGCACACATCTGGGCCCCGTGGGGGTCTCATCTTGTAGATGTTCTCTGAAGCCCTTGGCCGAGGACCTGTGGAAAGTCCTAACAGATCTCTGCCCTTCCTGCCCCCCACAGGACCATCTCCTCTGATACCCTGCCTTATAAATTCCAGCCACCTTAGCTGCCCTGAGCCCTGCTGTCTGCCTTCTCAGCTCAGCTTGACTTCACCTCCCCCCGCCGCAGCTGGCATCTCCACACAGGCAGAAGAGCAGGGGCAAGAGGGGGTGGTCGTGGGCTTGGACCTACAGTTCCCTTCTCAAGAAGACAAACCTTCCTTGCATGTTGTCCCATTACTCAAGCATGCATTCATGTTTTCTCCAGTTAAAAAAAATTTTTTTCTAACGTTTATTTATTTTTGAGAGCGAGAGACAGAGCCTGAGCAGGGGAAGGACAGAGAGAGAGGGAGACACAGAATTCAAAGCAGACTCCAGGCTCTGAGCTGTCAGCACAGAGCCCGACGCAGGGCTTGAACCCTTGAGCCGTGAGATCATGACCTGAGCTGAAGTCAGATGCCCAACCGACTGAGCCAGCCAGGGGCCCCTGTTTTCTCCAGTTTTATAGCTGTTTCCAGAAAGAGTAACTAGTATCAGACTGGAAGCCCATGGCTGGAAGTGGAAGTTTCAGTTCTTATTACTATTAGTGGATCAAGTGACCCTGGAGAGGTGGAAGGCCTGTGGCTCTTGGTTTTACACACACTCAATTTAGCTGCCCTAAAGTGAGATGTGGCTAAAACCGTGATTCTGAAGTCAGAGACACTCATCCAATCCTACTGTTTACCTTGGGAGACAATAACCTCCCTGTTAAGTTACCTCCCTTTCCTCTATTTTCCTCATCTTTCAAGTGAGGTACTTCAAAAATAGTATTTACATAATAATTAGATAGGTTAATCCTTTTTAAATTTTTTTAAATTTTTTATTTTTTTACATTTTATTTATTTTTGAGAAACAGAGTGAAACAAAGCGTGAGCAGGGGAGGGGCAGAGAGGGAAGGAGACACAGAATCTGAAGCAGGCTCCAGGCTCTGAGCAGGCAGTCAGCACAGAGCCTGACGCGGGGCTTGAACCCACAAACTGTGAGATCATGACCTGAGCCGAAGTCAGACGCTCAACCAAATGAGCCACCCAGGCGCCCCAGGTTAATCCTTTTTTAAGTATTTATTTTTGAGAGAGAGAGAGAGAGAGAGAGAGAGAGAGAGAGAGAGAGAGAGAGAGAACGTGAGGGGGGAGGGGCAGAGAGAGAAGGGGACAGAGGGTCTATTGCCCAATGTGATGGTGTCAGGAGATGGGGGTTTTGGAAGGTGATTAGGTCATGAGGGTGGAGTTGGTCGTGGTGAGATTAATGCCCTTAAAACAAAGGACATGAGAGAGACCTCTCCTCTCCCACCCTCTCTCTCCTCTAACCCCCCTTCCTCAACCTTGCTCACCATGTGAGGACACAGAAAGAAAATGGCCACCTGCAAGCCAGAGCAGAGTTCTCCAGGACCAGCACCTTGACCTTGGACTTCCCAGCCTCCAGAACTATGAGAGACAAATTTCTGTTGTTTAGGCCACCCGATCTGTGGAGTTTTGTTATAGCAGCCAGAGCTGACTATAAGGCATGTGGACAGCATATTCTCTGTCCAGTGATAGTTTGGGTCATGTGACTTGCTTTGGCCAGTGGAATACGAATAGAAATGAGAGAATGCAGTTCTGAGTGTGGGCTTTAAAAGCCACTACATATTTTCATCAGCTGTTTTGAGATTCTTCCCTTTACCATGACAACAACATGCCGTAAATAGGGGCTAATATTTCAGTCTCGGTCCCAGAATGATAAAGCATGTGGATGAGACTTGAACTCTACCCAAGGTTTGGGGCAGGTAATAACATGGGACCCTCAGCCAGGAGCCAAGATTATACATAGTTGACCTATGAGTTAAAAATCACTGATATTTTGGGGATGTTTGTTACAGCAGCTAAAGCTGACTAATATAGGTGATAGAGATGGGGGTTTCCCATCGGTGACAGAGTCCCCATATCTCCCCTAGTTTAAAAAAACTTGGAAGAATAAGGAATAGAGGTTTGAGGCTAGTCCAGGTCTGAGTTTTAGACAGGCTTACTAACCTCTCTGAGTCTCAGGTTCTTAATATATAAATGGACTCTCCAGGTTGGTATAACAATTAAATAAGATAAATTGTGTAAAATCCAAAGCTGCACTGAGGACATGATGTAAAGGGCAGTGATAAATACTTGAGGAATGAATGAATGGATGGATGAATGAATGAGTCCTTCCAAATCTGAGTTCTCATTCATTGGAGCACTTGCAAGCCTGTATGGCCTCCTGTACCTTTCCTCTTCATCACTGCTGGTTCCTTCTTCAGCTGCTAACTTGTCCTGGTACTCTTCTCCTTTGGGTGGGGTCTGAGGTTTATTCAGCTTCGAGCATGGATCCTAAGGCAAAAACAGTTGCAAGATGAGACTAAGTACACTTCCCTGATTCAGCCTGTGGCTTATCAAACCAGAGAGTGGAGGAGAAAGGGCCCCCAGTGATCCACGATCGGTGCACAGCCTGGTTTGATTCAGTGCCCAGCACAGTGCCTGGTTTAGCAGCAGCCCTTGTCCCCTTGTCCTGTCTTTCAGCTGACCAAGCATTTCACATAGCTGATGAAACTGAAGCTCAGAGACAATCAGTAACCTGTCCAGGGTCCCACCATCAGTGAGTGGCAGAAATGGGACATACAATCAGGCGGTCTGACCCTGGGGCTGCTGTGGGGATCAGAGAACACTGCCAGCAAAGCTTACTGATCAGTGTGAACAACTGCTATTATCATGATACCTGTTTTAAGGTGGCAGCCTGTGACATCTCATTACATAGGATCGGAGAACATGGGACTCTCTGAATGACCGTACATGTTGAGACACAAGGTGTGGTAGGAGGAGAATGTGGAAACCAGGAATGATCACTGAGGCCTCAGACTTTTCTGTGAATCTAATTTGTTCGTGTTAGCATTCTCCCCTTTCCAAAGAGATAAAAGGTGAAAAAGACTTTTTTATTTTGATTTTTCTATTTGTCATAGTAACCACTGTCTATGGAACACACTATTATAAGACAAGCTAGGAACAGATTTCTTTATGGGCAAATCTCATTAAATAATGATAAATTGTAACCTGGGGTTCCGCTAACTACTTGTATGGCCTTGAGCCAGCCTCCTTCTCCCTTTTCTGGACAAAAGCTTCATCCGCTGTGAAACAAACAGGTTGCTTACATCTGTGGTTTTCAGCTTGTGCTCCAGAGACCCTGGGACATGTCCCTGGGACCCTCAGGGTTTGCAAGGGGCAGAACAGAGGCTGGAGGATGGGGCCTGGGGCTCCCATTCCCTCTCAACCTGACATGAAATTGCTTTGGTTGTATTTCCAGGTACTGCAATGTCTATCAAAGGTCGCTAATGTCAGGGCGCCTGGGTGGCTCAGTCGGTTAAGTGTTCGACTTTGGCTCAAGTCATGATCTCAAGGCCCGTGGGTTCAAGCCCCGCGTCAGGCTCCGTGCTGACAGCTTGGAGCCTGGAGCCTGCTTCGGATTCTGTGTCTCCCTCTCTCTCTGCCCCTCCCCCACTCATGCTCTGTCTCTCTTTCTCTCTCAAAAATAAATAAACATTAAAAAAGTGTTTAAAAGTCACCAATGTCAAGGCCAGTGATGACCTCTGTGCTGCCGAACTCAATGGCCACTCCTTGGGCCATTTCCAGTCCCTGCAGAACTGGAAATATCTGGTCACTCCCTTCTGCATGCGGCCCTCTGTCCTCCTCCCTTGCCAGCTGCTCCTTCTTAGTCTCTTCTGCTCAAGCCACCTGCTCTTCTGCTCCACACCTTAGTCCTTGGACTTCTCTCTCTCACTCCCCAGAATCTCATCTAGTTCCAAGAATACTGATGACAAAGAAATTTAATCTATTTCCAAGCTTTCCCCTGAAGTCTGGACTCGGATACCCAATTGTCCTCCAGATATCTCTTGGATGCTTATCTCCAAGAGATATCCTAGATATCGCTATGATGCTTAACAAGCTTCTCAAACTGCAACATGTCCCAATCTGAACTCTTGGTCTCATCCTCCCTAAACAACAAGCATGCACTTGCCTCAGGGCATTTGCACAGACTGTTCCACCACCCACAATGCTCTTTCCTAAGATATTGGCATGCCTTGCTCCTTCACTTCACTCACCACAACAGAGAGACTTTCCCTGGTTTAAATTCTGGGCTCTGGTACCAGATACCTATGTTTAAATCCCAGTTCTCTGTATTACTAATGATAGTAATACTATCTAATATCTAATACTAAATAGAAAAACTATTTAGGTTGTCATGAGGATTAAATAAACCAATAAATGTAAAGTCCTTGAAATAGAATGAATACTCAAATTAATATTTCCCAAGATTATTGTTCTCTGATCACCTTCTCTAAAATACCACCCCCTCTCCCTTTCTGTCTCCCACCTTGCTCTATAACTTCCTCAAAGTGCAAATCATGGCCTCATGTTAATTACTTGTCTACTTTTTTCTTCGGTTTCCCTTTCTGGAAGGTAAGCTCCAGGGCGGCAGGGACTCTGCTCTGTTCACGCTCCTTTCCTTGGTTCCTGGAACAGTGTGTGGCACATGGAGAACATTCAGTACACACTATATGAATAAACCGAAACAAATCACGGGCCACTAGAGGATAGCAGGAGGGCCATTTTCTTCCACACCTGCCCCACACTCCCACTACATCCCATGGCCCAGAGTTCGGGTGTTTTCCAGCGCTACTCAGGGGCCCTTTGTGCCTTTATGATTCTTAAGTTCCAAGTTCTGTTTGAATCATTTGTGTTTCCTCTAAACATAGCAGATACCATGCGATCCTGGACCCTTCATTTCTAGAGAATCAGGGTAGAAGTGGCCCTCAGGGAACCCCTGCCCATCTCTACCTGGGTGGGTGTGTTCAGGGGTGCCCAGAGGTGGTGGCCCATTGGAGAGTAAGAGTTCCCTCTGCCTCCCACACCCAAACTTTCAAAACCCTGTCTGGGTCCTTAGCTAAGCCAAAACTACCTTTTCCAGGTTTTCCTTCCCTGCATAATTCTGGGCCATGTGACTTTGCTTAAGACCTGGAATACGGGCGTGAAGGAGCAGCCTGCTTCTTTTCATGCTTGGATGCTTGATGTAGGTGCACATTGTCGCTGATCTGCTGGCTCGGCTGGTTGGCCTGGGCTGCTTGGGGCTCTCGGCTCCTCTACCTCTCACCAGACCCTCCATAGGCTTCTCACACCCTGGGCCCAGGGCATGTTTAGCCCTATGATGAAGGATGCCGGATTCTCCTACAGGTCACCAAAATCATCAGAGCTGGAGGCTCATCGGCCTCAGAAACTGATACCATTTCAGCTCAGCCTCCTGGGCTGTATTCGTCCTTGGTCTTCCCCATTCCACATCTGTCCTTCTGTCCTTCTGACTGCCCGCCCTGCTGTAGGCCCTCTTTAAGCCCAACACCGGGCGCAGATGCAACAGTGGAATATAGAATGTCTCCCACAGTCATGCCACGTTGTTTCCTAAAATGAATCCCATATTTTCTATCACTTCTAGTACCCTGTTTCTTTAATCTCTAGATCATGCTTATCCTTCCAAAGCCCCACTCAACAGCCACTTCCTCCATGAAGCCTTCACAATCTCTTTTGCTGCAATTATACCCTCTGCTCTTGAAGTTCCCATAAAATTTTTTTTCTTTTTTGCTACTGTAAATTGCTCACAAATATTTATGGGTCATTTACTAGGTGACGAACACTATTCCAGAGACACGGCAATAAATAAAACAGAAAATAGTTTTTCTGCTTTGCGTTAGTTATAGGAGTGTTCTCTGTCTCCCATCCTAGAAGGTAAAAGTAATCCCATATACAGTTTTTAAAATGTTATAAATCCCACAGCCAATAACTGAGAACATTCTGCATGGCCATTTTCCTTTGCCTGAATCTTTTTTCTTTATTGTGTGTAACGGGATACTAAATTCCAGCTGGCTGACATGCCATTAGTTGCAGGGCCCGGTGAGTTTAGTTCCTGGCTGTGCACTTTCAAAAATGTCGTCATTGACCAGCTTACAACCTCCATGTGGACTGTAAGCTAAAAGACCCACCTTCGCCTCTCACTATGAGGCATCTGGGGCATTAAAAGGATCTTGGATATCTAATTCCTACAAAGGCCAGGAGCTAATATCACAGTCTAAGCAAAACAGCTTTTTGAGACACCTGTTATAAATACATGTTCGATATAATCCAAGGAAAATTACGCAGTAAATGTGGAATAGCAACAATAAATCAGAATAGTATAATACTACAATATAAGTACATAAATAATGATAAAGGTAATTAGTCCAAGTTTCTAAAGGAAAACTGAGGGTTATCAGGAAATGTTGACAAATAGAAAGCACAAAATAAATTGACAGAAATAATCTTAATGGTATCAGTAAGCATGATAAACATGAACTGGCTAAATTCAACATGGTATCTATCCTGGTAAAAAGAATTGTTCACTAAAACTCTCTAATAATGAACCTGTAGGCATCTAACAATCAAACCTGAAAACATAAGGCAAAATGTTCAGAACTGTATGGAGAAATGGGCAAATTTGTAACTGTAATGGGAGAATCTAATAACCACCTCTCAGAAATTGATATATTAAGTAGACAAAATGAGCTAGGATATAGAATATTTGAACAACAAAGTTAGTAACCCAAACATAATAGCTAAAAAAGAAATACTAATCAGTGCTAACATTTACATGGTGCTACATGTTGCCAGGCCCTCAACTATGAGATGGGCAGTATCATCCCATTTTAAAGGTGATGAAACTGAGGCAAGAGAGAATACATAAGTTCGCTAAGATCATACAGTGAACATATCACAGAGCAACAATTCAAACATACAGTCAACGCCTGAACAACACAGATTTGAACTGTGAGGGTCCACTTATCCGTGGATTTTTTTTTCAGCACAATCTAGTACAGTATTATAAATGTATTTTCTCTTCCTTATGATTTTCTTAATAACGTTTTCTTTCCTGTAGCTTATTTTAAAATATGTGTTAATCAACTGTTTATGATATTGGTAAAGCTTCTTGGTAAATAGTAGGTCATTAATAGTTACATTTTGGGGGAAGTTAAAAGTTACATGTGGATTTTTGACCATGTGGGGCAGTTGACATCCCTAACCCCTACACTGTCCACGGGTCAACTGTATACTTAAGTTACTAAAATGAGAATATAGGTTTTTTTCTATCACATTGGTTACTTTTAAAAATGACCCCACAGCAGTCTACAGGGAAATCTCACCATGGTTCCGAGTGTTGACGTTCTACAAACCACGTGATCTGATAACAACGCAATAAAATTAGAAAGCAACAAGAAAGTAAGTTTTAAAAAGTAAACTATGGGATACAGCTAAAGACATACATTTTTACAGGGAAATATACAGCCTTAAATGTATTTGTTAGAAAACATTCAAGAGGTTAGAAAAAGAATAACATAATAAACCCCATGTCAGTAGAAGGAAAGAGATATGAAAGACAAAATTAACGACATAGAAAAGAAGAGATCCAGCCAACACATCTGAAAGGTGACTTTTTGAAAAGACACATGAAGCCTGATCAAGGGAAAAAGAAGAAACTTAAAGCAATATGAATAATGAACAAATATCTCACGAAAGTTATTATAGAGATGAAAAAGAATTTCAAATGTACTGAGCCATTGTGAAGATCATGAAAGGGAATGTGCAGGATGTAATTTCTGGGCCACCTTATCAACAACTGATATATTTAAAGGCATCCTGGGCAGGAGTCCAGAAACAGGAGAGAATGGAAAACGCTATAAAGAGCTGATGATGCACCCAGATGACTGCACCGGCTCCCAGCTGCATCACATTTTTCTATTTCCATACATTAACTGATGGATGCCTATGGCTCTGTAAGGTGGGCAGGAAAGACACTGCCATCCTTACATTACAGATGGGGATGTGAGGTCAGAGAAGTAGTCCAGCTACTTGCCTCAGGTCACATAGCCTGGAGGGTGGCATGAGGACTGTACTCCTGGATTGTCCCACTCCCTGCCATGATTCCATGTGATCACCATGTTGGGAAGATTGCCAGGTGCCAGCACTGGGACTTAACTGGGTATGAGTTCAAACCACATTGTACAAATGTGATATGAGAACTGTCTGTGAAACAGATGCTCAAAATCAACCTGACAGATGAAAGCTGTTTTCCTAATCAACAGGGAGGTGAACTCAGTAATCCTTTCGGTCTATTCGCTTTTTTTTCCATCCCCTAGGGCCAGAGACAGGGACATCCTTCCCAAAGAGGAAGGTGAATCCTCCTCTTCCTCCACATGTAATTGGAGAAGGACCCCAGTGTTCTTCTAAATCATCCTCCAGCCAAGGCAAATTTTGTATGGGGTTCCTAATCCAACCTTTAACTATCGGGACCCAAAATGGTACCCTTAATTCCTTCATTCAGTTGTCATGTCATGTATCAATTTGTGTATGAGATGGTGCTAAACATCTGCCACAGGCAGATACATTAAGTACTGGAAAGGGTAAAGATTAAGAACACATAGTTCTTGATTTCAGCAAACTTTTGGTGTAGCGGGATGTGGGGAGGCGGGGTGTGGACCAATAGACCATATAAATGTCAAAAATATTTCCTCCCTCTCTCCCCCTATCTGTGCGCCTGGCATTTGAAGACAAAGTACATCATTCAAAAGGCACTAGGGTGCCATTGGAGTATTTCACAAATGGATATGACCATGGACATCACCAGTTGGCTGAATGAATGCTTTCAAGCCCACCACCACTCATGTCAATGGTGTGTTCTTCTCTGACCTTCAAATAGAGCAGACTCTCCAGCTGCCCATTTCCTGGTTATCTGCCTAGGGTCTCAGTGAGTTCCTCCCAGGAAGGACTCTGAGCCACTCCTGGTGTATTCTAAGTTATCCAACCCTAATTCACACTCCTGGTTTCCCCATCAGGCTCCAGTTCAGTCCAGCACTCTCTGTCCAGAGCCAAAGTGGCCTGGGCATAAGGTATGCACAGAAAAATAAATAGTTCTGCTTCTTCTGCAACCATCCATCATAAAAGTCTCCTCCCAACTCCTCCCAAGCAAATAGCTGGTTATTTTAAACTTGTGTTCACATTAGGTCTTCATCTTTCATCTTCCAGGCAGCTAACCTCTTCTGGATTGTTTCTATTTTAAAGGAACACCCACGCCCAGGAAATCTCCTGGAAGGGAATATTCAAAGTCATCCTCAAGTTCAGTTGACAATCTTTCAAAAGTAGCATTATGTACATCTTAAAATAGAACACCTAATGCAATGGGGTTTTGCTGAAATGATTACAGGGGACTGTAATAGATACTATAAAGTCACCTTACATTTATAGAATCTTGAATAGTTTTGAAAAGCGCCTTCATACACATTCTTCTGTTCATTACCAAAAGTCCCTGGGGTGTGGAGCCAAGCAGGGATTATAGCCACCATTTTACTAATGAGAAGCAGTATGGAATGATATCATGGGCCATGATGCTACTCTTTGGGCCTCAGTTTCCCTACCTGCAGAATGAACATAATAATGACACTTGTCTTTTAGGGTTGTTGTGTGACCGTGTAAAGCACTAAGTTCTTGGCACATAGTCAGGGCCTTATCAGATTAATAAGGAAATTGATCTCAGGCTTGTGGATTTGCCTGAGGTCCCCAAGTAGGTCTAGGGTACAGCTGGGGTGGAATCCATGTCCTAATCTCAGACAGGAGCTGTTGCCCTCCCTATGCTGTCTTCCCAGGATCAGCAGATCTCAGTCTGATTCTCGGCCAGGAATCTCTCCACAGAGTAACTCTTCAGGGCAGCCTGCCTGTTCCATGTCAGATAGAACCAGACCCCTCTACTCACATCACACAGAGACATTGCAGTTGTTCAAGGGCTCAGTGATTATTTGTCTGCCCGCCCTCAGGACAGCTGACACCCTTGGATTCATATGATCCAGTTATGGTACTTGGTGACAGCTACCCGGCAAAGTGCACAGGGCCTCCTGTGACCAGGGGACACTTCTCAGGCCTGGGAAAGTGTTGGAGTACCCCTCATCTCCCTTCCTAACAGTCTTGGCGATTTCGACTTGGGACCTTTCACTGTGGTCCTTCCCTTTGCCGATGAAGTCATCTTCAACTTTCAGTGTCCAGGCAGATGGCAGCAGATGTCACTCCTCTGTGGAACCTTCCTGGACTCCCCTTGGCAGAAACCTGCCTCTCCCATATTGGCTGCAAAGAATCTTCCTGCCATTATTACAGTATTTCTCATACCGGGTTATTATTTAAATAAAAATTTATTTCCCCCACTTGCAATGGAACTCTCTGAGGACCAACTCTCTGAGGATCTCATTTACCCCAGCATCCAGCCCCCCTGCCCTGCACAGACACTACACAGAAATATTTGTTGAGGCAAAAAAGGCTTGAATAATAATTACCACAAATGACTCTCCTTTCTCTTCTGGAGAGGTATAGGCACAAGAATATGAAAAGTTCTCCCTTATCTTCCCTAGTTCACTGTGAACCAGGCAACAGAGGAGTCTTCCAGAAAAAAAAGAAAGTTTTCCTTCAGAATTAGCAAGACTGACATGGCTTTCTGAAACCCAGAGAATAAAACTATGAATCTAAGAGAATCAAAGAGACTTGACATGAGAGACAAGGACAAAAGTTTCAGCAGAGTCCCAGCTAACTGTCCCAGGGACAGAGCCACACCCAGGCTTGGCAACCCTCTCTCTGCATGTTCTGGGAGTGGAGTGAAAACAGCTCGATTCTCAATCGGCGTTATTATTTATATCTTCTTGACTCTCTGCACTGCTTTGGCAGAAGAGTCAATGGCCTAAACTAAAACTCCTGAGTATTTTTTTTAAGTTTATTTATTTATTTTGAGAGAGAACACATTCAAGTAGGGAAGGGGCAGAGAGAGAGAGAGAGAGAGAGGGAGGGAGAGAGAATATCAAGGAGGCTCCGCACCACCAGTGCAGAGTCCAATGCGCAGCTCGAACTCATGAACTACAAGACCATGACCTGAGCTGAAGTCTCAGATGCTTAACCTACTGAGCCAGCCAGACACCCCAGAATGCCTGAGTCTTTTTTTTTTTTTTTAACGTTTTATTTTTTTGAGACAGAGAGAGCATGAACGGGGCAGGGGCAGAGAGAGAGGGAGACACAGAATCGGAAGCAGGCTCCAGGCTCTGAGCCATCAGCCCAGAGCCCGACGCGGGGCTCGAACTCACGGATCGCGAGATCGTGACCTGAGCTGAAGTCGGACGCTTAACCGACTGAGCCACCCAGGCGCCCCAGAATGCCTGAGTCTTGAACAAACTTAAATTTTATAGCCCCCAGTTCAGCAAGAATATCTTTGGGGAAGTGGCGTGCTGTCCCTGTTTCCACCTCTGGATGAGCAGCCAGATGGTTCAATCCCCTCTGAGCCTTCTCTTCAAGACTCTGCCCCTTGCGGGTTCCTGTGTAGTGAAAGCTATCACTGCACAGCAGAGGGCCACTAACATATCCTCTGCACCAGCCTCAGAGAATCTCTAGGACTTTGTCTCTCTAGAGCCTGAGCAAAGCTTCGACTCCCTTGGCTGGCATATAGTTGGCTTGTCAAAAATATTTTAACTAAATTCTAAATTTTCTCTTACTGGTCATGTTCAGAAAGTTTTGTAATGTGCTGTGTTGGCCAAGTTGTGGGGAAACAGGCACTCACATGAGCTGCCATTGGGAGTGTGCCATGGGACATCATCAATGGAAGGCAATGTGGCATAACTATCAAAGTTAAAAAATCACATGCCACAGGAGCCAGAAAGTTCTGCAATCATGAGTTGGCACCTACTGAGCATTTCCACATGCTGGGTACTTTCTGACACTGTACATATATTAATTCATTTAGTTCTCACAAAAGCCCTCTGAGATAGATGGTATCATTGCCCCATTTTACAGATGAAGAAGCTTAAGCAAAGAGACTAAATCATTTGTCTGAGATTCTCTAGCCAGTAAGAGCCCAAGCATCTGGTTCAGGGGTGAGCTTTCCTAACCACTATACTACACTATATCCCACTACAGAGCTATCCAGTGAAGTAGTCCCTGTAAGGGAAAAACCAACCAAAATATCTATCATAAGGGAAAGGTTAAATATATTACGGTTTTTCTTTTTAAAAAAATGAGGTTGATATGGAGGTTTACTGCCGTGTTACAATCTCCTTAAATTTTCTCTATGAAATTTTAAGGTACAAAAAGTAGAGCACAAGGCAGTATGCTATCATTTGTAGAAAAAATAATATATTCATAATTATGCTTGCATACGCACAGTATAGCTCTGAGCAGATAGACAAGCAGATAGACAAGATAGGGAACTGGGGGGAGGAGGGATCCTTTTCATAGTATGCCTTTATATACCTTTTAAATTCTGTGCCACAAACATGGATTGATTATTTGAAAAGAAAACAAGTTAAAAGAACAAACTCTACCTGTAAAGTATATAATAGTTGCTTAATAGAAAACATAGTTTAATTTAATTTAAATTAAATTTAAATAGAAGTTTAATTCTATTTCTAAATGTCCACATAGTCTTAACACTGTTGATTTATGAATCTTTCTCTCCTCCAGCATCTAGCTCAGAGGCTGATACCTCCTAGCTATTCCACAAATGACTGGGGAATGAATGAATAATGTGCATGCAGAGTTGAACCAAATGGAACTGGTATTCTTCAAGGTTCCATGGGCAATTCTACGTAGGAGAGATACATACCACTCTCTAGAAACTGGGTTCATAAGGGACAATGTTCTAGACCAAGGAGGGTGGTAGGAGAGCCAAGTTTCATGGTGAACCAATTCATGGTTGTCAACATGCACTTGGATTTTGAACTTCTTCAGGGCTCTTAGCTACATCAGTGGTTCTCAACTGGGGGCAATTTTGTCCCTAAGAAACTCTTGATGACATCTGGAGACATTTTTGGCTGAGACATTTTTATTGGGGAGATGCTATTGGCACTTGGTGGGTAGTGACTGGGGATCAGGCAGAGAAACCCTGAGCTGCCATACCAGCTCTGGCCCTTATTCATCAGTCCTGGAACATACCTAGAATTTCTATGTTTGTGTATTGTCCCCTGAAAATGCAGCCAATGCACAATATTCCTGAGCTTATCAACCTTATTTTCACTGGAATCTCCTCACTCAGGATCCCAGCCAACTCCATCTGATCTCCCTGCCACAGTCAGTGTGAGGAGCTGAGAAATATTCAAATATTTGAGGAAGAGTCTTTCTGAGAAACTGCACAGTGTGCTGGCGGGAAGTTCAGCTGTCCCTGGGGCTAGCAGTTCTTCCAACAGACGGCTCGCTCGTGAGGCTGGTTCTTGAGAAACTGCGGGAGAATGAAAATATCTGCCTACTTCTCAGGAAGACATCATCAGAAAGGATGGGTAGCCCCAGATCAGGAAGGACCAGCCCTACGGATGAAGGTGCCTTCAGCTTTCTCCTACAGGCTTATGTGGGAGCAATGAGGGCTGCTCAAGGATTCCCCCCAGTCTCTGGGTGTCAGGAAAGGAAACACAGGGAATCCTTGCCGCTCTTCTCAACCCCAAGACAGAGTTGAGGTCAGTTTTATCTGGGAGGCATCTGGGCATGTGTTGATACTTTCACAAGAAGAGTAGAGGATCAGAACCATAGACAAGTAGTTCTGTTCTGTCCTGGCTGCTTGGATGCCTCTGACCATGGGCAAGTCACCCAACTGCTCTGTCATTCAGTTTCTTCCTCTGTAAAATGAGTACATTACAGGGTTATTGTAAAACTCCAATGAAGTCATAGATGGGGACCGTGCTCTAGAACTGACCAGGTCCCATACAAATGTTGTTATTCAAGTCCTTATCCACCAGATTTTAGGCTCATTTTTACCCTGATGAATACATGGTTAAGTATGAGCAATCCCAGTGGGGCAAGCCAGGGGACTGTTGGCAGGATCAGGGCTCAAGCTCTGGAAGTCTGAGGTCGAGGAAGAGAAACTGCCTGTTTCTGTAGACACTCAGGCACACGGATGTGATGAATAAGAGATGGGTGAGGGTGAAACAATGAGATTCAGACCCACATGTGTTTTCCCACATGGAGTATGAAGCGGACTGAAAATTTAGGGCAGTAATAAGTAAAATTTTACAGTGGTGGACTTTTCATGGCTCCAGATGCGAAGGTTAATAATAGGAAAGCTGAAGCAAGAGGATCATCCAAGCCAGGGCGCTCAAACACTAACTTCACAGGAATTATCTGTTTTTGACATCATGCAACAAATGTTAAATGAGTGCCTGTGGTTTGCATTAAATTGTGCCCCCAGGGAGATATATTGAAGCCCTAGCCCCAATTACCTACTAAGGTGACCTTATTTGGAAATAAGATTTTGTGGATGTAGTTAGTTAAAATGAGGTCAAACTGCATTAGGGTGGGCCCTAAACCCAACAACCGGTGTCCTTAGAAGAAGGTCCTTAGAAGAAGGTCTTCCATAGCCAGACACATAGACACACGTGATGACAGAGGCAGAGCTTGGAGTGATGCATCTGCAAACCACAAGTGCCACAGGTTGCCAGCAGCCATCAGAAGCTGGTAGAGAGGCATGCAGGAGATTCTCCCTCAGAGCCTCAGGAAGGAACCAACCCTACTGACACCTTGATTTGGGATGTTTCCCCTCCAAAACTGTGAGACAACACATTTCTGTGGCTTAAGCCACCAAGTGTGTGGTAATTCATCATGGTGTCCCTAGGAAAATAAAATAGCTTATCGTGAGCTGACAGAGGACAAACAGGAACCAGCTTCCGCCCTGGGGCAGAGTCCCTGAAAGGGCAGCATCGTGGGGAAGAGCTAGTATGAGAGTAACTGATACCACAGAGGTGGAGGGGGGTGGCCAGACAGCATTATTACTATGCTTCCTGCTGGGCGGAACAGGAGGCCAGCTCTTGGTGAGTGCCCTTCTATCTGCCAGGCAAGCTGCTCTCAGAGAGGGAGAGAAGGTTTCATCTGACAAGCCTTGTTCTTTTTCAAACCACATGCATAATTACTTGGAACTCTATTTTCTTCACGGTTTGTGCAAATGGATTTTGTGGTGATTTTTTATTTTCCAGGCATTTTGGCAGCTCTGAGGGGGGAAATAAAAGAACCTCTTAATGCCAGCATGTGTCACTGGGGACGATGAAGTGCTGAAAGAAGAGAAATATCCTTAATTAAAGCAGAAAAAACAGAGGTTACCTGGGTCTCTAAAATACTACAGCGCTGGCTGTCCAATTCCTGGGGCCTTTCTTTGCCTCTTCGGGGATGTACCTTATTCTGTTGGATAAATTCTTCCAGTCTTAAAACCTAAAATGGAAGAAAAGAAACGCTTGGTAATGGAAACAAAGTCCCATCTCCTGATGGGGTCATTAATCTGGGAAACCATTCTCCTGGGTCAATCAGTTCTGGGGACAGTGCTCCATTAGACAAATTCCAAATGTGCTTCTGGAAAGGGCATTTCTAATTGGCAAGTTGCTTCGTCTTCCTGGAATAGATGAGCCTATACTTCCTTTTAAATTATTTATATAAATACACCTATACTAGAGCTGCAGGGTGGTTTTCACTGGCTTTCATACCATTCCTGGAAGGTCACTCTATTTCTTTTTTTAAAAAGTTAGTTGGTAAAGAAAAGGAACAGTATTTAAGAATTATACCAATAAGGGGTGCCTGGGAGGCTCAGTTGGTTAAGCGGCCAACTCTTGAATTCGGCTCAGGTCACCTTACTGTTCGTGAGATCAATCCCCATGTCGGGCTCTGTGCTGACAGCACAGAGCCTGCTTGGGATTCTCTCTTTCCTCTCTCCCCGTCCCCTGCTCTTTCTCTCAAAACAAATATTAAAAAAAAGAATTATACCAATAAAATGAAACAGTGGCAGAAGGTGCTATTAAATTGTAGAGCCTTAATTATGATGATTATTATTAACCAATTAACTGTAGAGTCTCAATTAAACAGACTGGCTTCTCTGCTCTAGACTTTGGGAAGAACAAGGCCTAGAACCATACAGGAAACTCAGATGTTGCTAACAAATCTTTGTAGGAAAGCTAGTGCTCCTCAGGCATCATGCCAGGTATGAGGAGATAAGGGAGAGGGACAGAGTGAGAGCAAGATGGTAAGAGAATAAAATATAGCCCATGCTTTCTAGGAGTTGTCATCTTATGGAGGAGGCAGATACACGTTTATAATCACAGCAACATTCAGAAGACAAACTAATAATAGT
Organism: Panthera onca; assembly: GCF_046562875.1. NCBI lineage: Eukaryota > Metazoa > Chordata > Mammalia > Carnivora > Felidae > Panthera > Panthera onca. Next base: position 13,636,788 of record NC_138342.1, read on the forward strand.
ACCTTTGATGCTGAGTTTGCTCTGTGCCAGGAACAGACCTAAGCATTTGACAGTATAAACTCCTCTAACCCTCACAACAATTACTGTGAGACACATACTACTGCAGAGAATTTACAGCAATAAACTCTGCCGAGGGGAGTCCAGGGCAGCTTTATGGGCACTGAAGGATGAATAGGAGTCCATCCGTGGCCGGGGTGAGAAAGGACATTCCAGGTGGTAGGAATAGTAGGTACAATGGCAGAGGGAAGGTAGGATGTGTGTGAGAATTGGAGGAAAGTTCCATGTCAGGGGCTCAGCATGAAGGAATGGATGGGAGAAAACAGAGTCCTGGGGGGTAGTGGTGGAGAGTTAGGTTAGGCCCAAATTATGAAACACATGGCGATTAAAAGATTTGGGAGAAGGAGGAGTGGGGCCTTGAGCATATCTGGGGTTTAGAATGCTAGTTCTGGAATTAGCCAGCCTAGGGAGAAGGTAGAGGCAGGGAGATACAGGCCAAGACTTTCAAGACTCCAGGCAACATCACAGAAGAAGAAGAAGATTATGCAACTACTTACACTACATCTTGCTAAGGCTTTTGAAATACTCAAATGAGTTCTATGCACTTGTTCACACAATGTCTATAAGAGGTAAAGAAAAACAGAGCCTAGGTGAGCCATCCTGGGAGGCTGATAAAGACAGGGGAGGGGGACTGAGAGCCTTCAGTGGTAGGACACACAGGACTTGACAGCTGAGTGGATGTGAGGGTGGGCAGGGCAGGGACTATAGGTGAGGACAGAGGAGCAGGAGAGGAGGAGGTCAGGGCTGACGCTTCCATTTCTTGCTTTGGTAAGCGGGTGAATAGATGATGTCGCCACCAAGGCTGTGGAAGGAATGGAGGGTGACGGGCAGGCACTTTGTCAAGGTCAGCCTCTGGGTCACACCAGCCATCTGCAGATACTCATGTCCTGAGTGATCCTGGGGCATCAGAGACACGGCATACTGTGCTGCACATAGTGTTAGCATAACGGTTAAGAGTGGGGTCTTCAGAGCCGCATAACCTGGGTTGGAATCTGAGACCCACTACTCATTACCTGTGTGACTTTGAGGAAGTGACTTACCATCTCTGTGCCTCAGTTAACTCATCCGTAAACCACAGATCACAACAGCACCTACTGTGTGGCAGTTGTGAGGACTAAAAGTTGATATATGGAAACTGCTCAGGTAGTACCTGAACTAAACGAAGCACTTGACGAAACTCACTCTTGTCATTTTTTGAGGGGTCCTGAGGGGCATTCGGGGAAATCATCAGGTGGTGACCCCAGGGTCCCATGTCAGAAGGATAACTGGGCTGAAGCCTCCCTAAGTTCTTCAGCACAGAGTAGTCCAGATCCGGTGTAAAGATTGGCAGTATAACTCCAATCCAAGGGAGGGAGAGAGGAGTGAGAGCAAAACGGGCATCTTTGCTGTGCAGCCACCTGGGGCTGAGGTGGAACCAAAGCCTCCGGAGCAGAGACTTCCCACCAGGACCTCTCCTCCAGAGCCCCTGATATATCAAGTTCAAGGCTTGGCACATTCACCTTTTAGAAAAATGATAACTTGTGGCATAGAAAAACCGAATGTGTTTTTCTCCCTTCATCACTCAGCTGAAGGGAGAACACATCACAGACACCGCTGCAGGCCCCTGAGCTTCTCCCTGATCCACCACCCCCTCTCCCTTCTAGAAATAACCACCAGTTCAGGTTTTCTTCTCTCACCATGCATGTCTCCAGACCGAACTCCATTAGAGGTATCCTTAAACAATCCAGACTATTTTGCACACGGCTTCTATATTCTCAAAACCCCCCTAGGAGGTCGTAGTGCTCGATGAGGGCTGAGGAACCAATTTCGTGGGCTCCTGAGGGGACGGTGGACTCAGGGCTCATCTGGAGTGTGTGAAGGAGGACAGGGGAAGTAAGGAAACCTCTTTACATTTTTTGAGGGTCTAATTAGGCTCAAGAACAAAGCCGGGGGGCACCTGGGTGGCTCAGTCAGTTAAACATCCGACTCCTGATTTCGACTCAGGTCACGATCTCACAGTTTGTGAGATTGAGCCTCGCATGGGGCTCTGTGCTGACACCATGGAGCCTGCTTGGGGTTCTCTCTCTCTCTCCCTCTCTCTCTCTTTCCCTCCCCTGCTCATGCTCTCTCTTTCTCTCAAAATAAATAAACATTAAAAAAAAAAAAAAGAATGAAGCCTGTTTCCAGGCCCTCCCAAGAGTTCTTCCCCCACCATAACAGGGTCAACAGGTCTTTTAAACTTTGACTTGGTTTCTGGGTGGTCTGGGTAGGTGGACTTCCCTACCAAGCAAACTGTGATGTTCAGCTGGTCTACAGGCATTCTCTACCCCTTTCTCCCTTCCCTGCCTCCACTCTCGCTTCCCAGGCTGGTCACGTGATGCAGACATTACCAGTGGGAGGAAGAGTCAGTGGGAGCCCTCTGTGGAGGCTGGTGGTTTCCTGATGAAGTGGACAGGCCTGGTCTTCACTGCCTCTCCCCATTTCTTGGTGTAAATTTGGGCTCAACAATGAAGCAGTGACAGTCATTTTCCCAGTCTGGGGGAATCTGAGCTAATTTCTCCATTAGACACAGAAGGCACAGGGCCTAGGGCCCACAATACTTTTAGGGGCCACGACAATGTTTTAATTTCTTTTAAAGTCAGAAGGTAAAAATACAGCTTGGCTATATTCATCTTCATACCAATGTAGTCATAAAATATGCTTTTTTTTTTTTTTTTTTTTTTATTTTATTTTATTTATTTTTGGGACAGAGAGAGACAGAGCATGAACGGGGGAGGGGCAGAGAGAGAGGGAGACACAGAATCGGAAACAGGCTCCAGGCTCCGAGCCATCAGCCCAGAGCCTGACGCGGGGCTCGAACTCACGGACCGCGAGATCGTGACCTGGCTGAAGTCGGACGCTTAACCGACTGCGCCATCCAGGCGCCCCAAAATATGCTTTTTGATATTTTTTCCAGTAGAGGAAGGAGCCCATGAAGGCAAAGCACCTAATACTCCTGAAAGTGAGGACAGAGCCCAGGAGGAGGCAGGACTATGGGAATCTCAGATGTACCAGGCCTGATATAATTTAGCCACAGAATCAACCCCAGAAGCCTTCTGCCTCCTTCTTTTATGCGAGACATTAAACGCCTCTTTGTTAAGCTTCCATAAATCAGGCTCTCTGTTACTTGCAGCTAAATTTATGCCTCCTGAGACATATTTCTTGTCAGGATGAAGTCCTTTCCTTTCTGCTGAGGATGCTGAACGTACAGAAGTTGGGCCAGTTTTCTGAGATTCCTGGCATCTCAGTTAACCAAGACTCCCACCCAGAACCATCACTCCCAAGCACTGCATTAATTCAGGATTTACCTCGAGCAGAGAATTCTGGAGCTTCACATTTAGGGCTGCTTTCTCTTCTTCCAGCTGCTTGATTTCATTTTCTGATTTCTTCTTCACTTCCTCCAACTGTGCTTCTACTTCCTAAATGATGATTAGTAGAGTTATCCACACAAGTCACGAATGCATGGACAGGACATGTACCTATTCACACCCTGCCCTATTCCCAAAAGAGTTCAAAGAAGCTTACAATAAAGGTCACAGGATGCAAAATCAATACATAGAAATATGTTGCATTTCTATACACTAATAGTGAAGCAGCAGAAAGAGAAATTCAGAAAACAATCCCATTTGCAATTGTACCCCACAAAATAAAATACCTAGGTATGAATTTTACCAATGAGATGGAAGTCCTGTACTCTGAAAACTATAAAACACTAATGAAAGAAATTGAGGATGACAGAAACAAATGTAAAGATATTCCATGCTCATGAATTTGGAGAACCAATATTGCTAAAATGTCAATACTACCCAAAGCAATCTACATATTTAATGCAATCTCTATCAAAATACTGACAGCATTTTTTTCAAAACTAGAACAAATAATCCTAAAATTTGCATGGAGCCATGAAAGACCGCAAATCGCCAAAGTAATCTTGAAAAAGAAAAAGAAAACTGGAGGTATCACAACCCAGATTCCAAGATATACTAGAAAGCTGTAGTAATCAAAACAGTATGGTACTGGCACAAAACAGAATAGATAGGCCAGAAATAAACCCAGAATTGTATGGTCAACTAATCCTTGACAAAGGAGGCAAGAATGTGCAATGGGAAAAAAGACCATCTCTTCAACAAATGGAGTTGGAAAAACTGTACATCTAGATGCAAAAGACTGAAACTGGACCACTTTCTTATACCATACACAAAAATAAATTCAAAATGGATTAAAGACCTAAGTGTGAGACCTGAAGCCATAAATATCCTAGAAGAAAACACAGGCAGTAATTTCTCTGACATCTACTGTAGCAACATTTTTCTAGATATGTCTCCTGAGGCAAGGGAAACAAAAGCAAAATAAACTACTGGTATTAAATCAAAGCAAAAAGCTACTGGAGCACCTGGGTGGCTCAGCTGGTTGAGCGTCCAACTTCAGCTCAGGTCATGATCTCATGGTTTGTGAGTTTGAGTCCCATGTTGGGCTCTTGGCTGACAGCTCAGAGCCTGGAACCTGCTTCAGATTCTGTGTCTCCCTCTCTCTGCCCCTCCCCCACTCATGCTCTGTCTCTCTGTCTCAAAAATAAATAAACATTAAAAAATTTCAAAACAAAAACAAAAAGCTATTGCACAGCAAAGGAAACAATCAATAAAACTAAAAATAACCTCCTGAATGGGAGAAGACATTTGCAAATGACATATCTAATAAAGAGTTAGTATCCAAAATATATAAAGAACATACAACTCAACACCAAAAACACCCCCAAATAATCTATTTAAAAAATGGGAAGAAGAGGGGTGCCTGGGTGGCTCAGTGGGTTGACCATCCGACGTCAGCTCAGGTCATGATCTTGTGTTTGTGGGTTTGAGTTCTGCATTGCACTCTGTGCTGACAGCTCAGAGCCTGGAGCCTGCTTTGGATTCTGTGTCTCCCTCTCTCTCTGCCCCTACCCTGCTCGTCCTCTGTCTCTCAAAAAAATAAAACAAAATGTTAAAAAAAAATTTTAAATGGGAAGAAGAGGGGCAGCTGGGTGGCTCAGTTGGTTAAGCATCTGACTTTGGCTCAAGTCATGATCTCATGGTTAGTGAGTTAGAGCCCCACGTCGGGCTCTGCACTGACAGCTCAGAGCCTGGAGCCTGCTTGGGATTCTGTGTCTCTCTCTCTATCTCTGCCCCTCCCCTGCTTGTGCTCTCTCTCAAAAATAAATAAATAAACTTTAAAAAAAATGAGAAGACATGAACAAATATTTCTCCAAAGATGACACACAGATGACTGACAGACACATGAAAAGATGCTCAGCATCACTCATCATCAGGGAAATGCAGATCAAAACCACAATGAGATACCACCTCATACCTGTCAGAATGATTTAAAAAATGCACAAGAAACAACAAGTGTTGCTGAAGATGTGGGGAAAAAATGAACCCTTGTGTGCTGTTGGTGGGAATGCAAACTGGTGTGGCCACTGTGGAAAACAGTATGGAGGTGCATCAAAAAAATTAAAAATAGAATTGCCATATGATCTAGTAATTCCACCTAGGTATTTAGCCAAAGAGTAAAAAAACACCAATTCAAATGGATACATGCACCCCTATGTTTATTGCAACATTAATTAAAAGATCCAAAATGGGGCACCTGGGTGGCTCAGTTAGTTAAGCGTTTGACTCTTGGTTTAGGGTCAGGTCATGATCTCACAGTTTCATGGGTTTGAGTCCCACATTAGGCTCTGCTCTGACAGCATGGAGCCTGCTTGGGATTCTCTGTCTCCCCCTCTTTCCGACTCTCCCCCACTTGTCTCTCTGTCTCTCAAAAATAAATAAACTTAAAAAATAGCCAAATTATGGAAGCATCCATGTGTCCATTAATAGTTGAATGGATAAAGAAGATGTGCTGTATATATATAAAATTCAGCCATAAAAAAGAATGAAATCTTGCCACTTGCAGCAATATTGATGGATCTAGAGAGTATAATATTAAGTGAAATAAGTCAGACTGACCATGACTTCACTCATATGTGGAATTTAAGAAGCAAAACAAATATACAAAAAAGAGAGAGAGAGAGAGAGAGAGAGAAACCAAAAAACAAACTCTTAACTATAGAGAACAAACTGATGGTTACCAGAGGAGGTGGGTGGGGGGATGGGTGAAATAGGTGAAGGAGATTAAGACTACATTTATTATGATAAGCACCGAGTAATGTATAGAACTGCTGAATTACTATATTGTATCCTGAAACTAATACAACACTGTATGTTAACTATATTGGAATTAAAAATTTTTTTAATAATTCATTTTTAAAAAGTTGCTGGGATGAGCAAGTCCAGAGTCAGCAGCATTTTATATAAACCATTACTTCACTCCTGGCACCAATTTAATTTTGTACCTCAGCTCAGCTTTTAATATTACTTAAAGGAAATAACTGCAAAGTTATTAAATATCTACTTCAAGTTAAAAAAAAGAAACTTAATCATAAAATACTTCAGGAAAATAGAAATTAGAGATACATACGCAGGTCAAAAGAAAACAAATGTGAAAATCATACCCAAAATCTGACCTATATTGGAGAGGGCATGGTAGACACCCAGGTTTAAGTTTTGTAGTGTCAAATGAGAAAAGAGGAATGCTCATTGACACAACTCTCAGTGTTCCATAAGTCAAGAAGCCAACTACATTCTCAGATGCAGGGAAATATTAAAATCAGAACAAAGTTTTCCTGTGGTCTTCTCAATAACTTCCATACTTTAGTCAAAATGATGAGGCTCACAGGGTTGCTTCCTCCACAGTTTCTCACCATAGACTGACAACCTCACATAGAAGATCCAGGTAGAGGAACATTCTGGAGACCATGTGAGTGGCACAGCCTTTTATCTATGTGATCTGGAGCACATTTCCTAACTTCTCTGTGACTCAGTGTGTTCTTTCCATGCCCAGCACAGTGCCAGCAGGTGAGGGGTGGATAAATAAGTAATGAGGGACCCATAAATAAGAAGTATTACTCTTATTCTGACAGATGCATAGTATTTCCAATTTAGCTTATTTTGAGGAAAAGGAGGAAATATTCTGTTCCTCTTAGCTGGTCTTTATAAGTAGAAAACAGATCATTCATTCAACAAATACTTACTGAAACCTACCATGTGCCAAGCACTGTTCTCAGAGCTGGGGATAAAAACAGATGAAACATTTGGACGCACCCCGCATGGGGCTCCACATCCACATAATATTTTCTCTCTTTATCCCTCTTCCCCCTTTATTCTCTCTCTCTCTCTCTCTCTCTCTCTCTCTCTCTCCCACACACACACACTCAGAAAGAAAAAAAAAAAAAAACGGATGAAACATCTACTCACCAGGAACTTACATTGGCATAAAAGAGACAGGCATCAAAGTCAATAGGCTCAACATAGTATACACTATGTTGTATGATGACAAGTGCCAAGGAGAAATAACAAAGCAGGAAAGGGGGCTATGGAAGGTCGAGGGGTTGGGTTCAGTTCACATAGGTTGGCCAAAGAAGTCTTCAGGAGAAACGACTCTGGAGTAAAGGCTTGTGTTAAGTGAGGAGGCTAACCAATGAGATGTCTTGGTGTGAGCCCTCCTGGACCTGCACAGACCCTGGCATGTTCTAAGCGCAGACAGGAGGCCACTTGGCTGGAGTGGAATGACCGAGGGGGGAAGGGGTGGGCAATGAGGTTAGAGGACACGGGGGAGACCACAGGAACCCTCATACATTGTGGTAGAGACAGACGAGTAAGATGAAGGCCAGCCAACAGCTGGAAAGTGGAGTGAGATGATTCGGCGTTAACACGGTCACTTGGTTTCTGTCTTGAGGGCAGACTGAAGGGGGGACGGGGCAGGCGGGGCAGCAGGCAGGCCAGCGTGGAGGCTGCTACAGTAACCAAGGCAGGAGCAGAAGGGGGCCGGACTGAGGCAGCAGCGTGGCTGGTGACGGGCATAGAACCACGGATGTTTTCTCAGAGTTCACTGCAAGGACCTGCTGTAAAGGGAGGAGTCACGGACAACACCAGGGTTTCTAACCTGAGCGGGGTGGAGGAGGATGATGCCACCATTAACACAGACAAGGAAGCAGGTTTACGGTCAGCAGGAGGAGCTCGGGGACCTGTTGAGTTTGAGACCTCTGTTAGATGTCCTGTGTGCAGGTGGACACATGGGTCTGGAAATCAGGGGAGAGTTCTGGATTGCAGGTATGCATTTGGGAGTCAGCATACAGAACGTATTACGCCATGTATTTGGATGAAAATGCTAGAGAGAGAATAAAAAGGAAAAGTAGGAGAGATTCAAGAACTGAGCCCTGGGACACTCAAGAATTTCCCGTGAAGTTGAGGTTATAGTATCTGAGAGCTACCTGGAGTGTAGTTCTTCTATGCTGTCAATTGATTACAGACCTTTATGCTCTCATTGAGAGATGGCCATAGTGATACCAGCTGACATTTACCGAGTGCATGCCATCTGCTGCTCCTTTACACAAATAATCACTTTGATCCTTACGAAAACCCTATCAACTGGGTACCAGTGTTAATGGTCATTATATAATGAAGAAATGAAGCTCTAAGAGGTTAAGTGATTTGCCCAAGGTTGTGCAGCCAGTAAGTGGAGAAGTCAAAGTTGAACTCAGGGAAGGCTGGCTGCTTGGCTGCACTTCTTCCCCGCCATCCTAAGGGAAATGTGGCATGCAGCACAGGCAAACGCCTGACTTAAAGGCCATCCTACTTCTGCTACAGCAAAGCTGAGGGAGGTCCTGTGGGCAGGCCCCAGATGCTCCCCAAAGCAGGGTAAAGAAGCTGGAAGTCCAGTCTTCAGAAACTGGAGCCTTGTTCTGTTTCCAAGGAGTGTCAGCACTTGAGCTGACATATGGGAATGTGGAGAGGCAAAGGCTTATGTGATGGGGGATGACCTGGGGTTAAATGGAAACCTATCATTCATTCATTCAACCAACCAAAATTAACTGAATGTCTATTACAGGCCAAGTATTGAAGAGGCTAGAGATATAGTGACTCGTAAATGTTTAGCTGGCTTCCAACCAATCAATTTGATTTGTAGCATTTGTTAATTTCTGTGGCATAAGAACTCCTACTGTGGCCAATTTCAAGCTACTGCCATGATGTCACTGAACACAGAATTGGGAAAAGATGTAACAATTGTCTCTTAGGAGTCAGTACAAGTTGACTCTAACACACCACTGGAGGTAGTAGTGAACAGGGTATCCCAGTGGGGAAAACAAGTAGCAAATAGGCGATTACAATGAAGTGTAGTAACAGCCAAGCTAAGGTAGGTACAGAGGGGACCACGTACCAAACACTAGGCCAGGCAAGTGACAGCTTCTAGAAAGATCAATATTTAAACCAAGACCAATAGGATCAGCAAAAACGAGGCAAAATGAGACAGATGAATTTGGGAGTTGGTGGGGGAGTGTTCCCCATCAAGGAAGAGCTATGCATTAAGGCCAAGAAGGAAAAGGATTTGTCATGAATGAGGAAGGACCTAAAAGGCTGGAAGGCAGAATTAAACCGGGGAGAGGTGTGGGATGAAGCAAGAGAGTCAAACAGGAGTCCAGTGATGTAGGGTCTTAAAAAGCCACATTAAGGAATTTGAACTACACTGTGAAGACGATAGAGGGCCTTTGGAGAGTTTGAAACCAAGGCTGAGTTTTCAGAAGATCCCCCCTGGAATGGAGACTGGGTTCAAGGAAGTGGGAGAGGGGACACAGGGAGACCAGTAAGGAGATCATCGCATGGTCTGGCAGGAAATGGTGGGTGACTGGATCATTGTGCTACCACTGAGGATGGAAGGAAATGGAGATATTTCAGGGCCATCAAAGGAGTGGACGACATGGGCTTGATGACTGGCTGAATGTAATGCATGAAAGAGAAGTCATGTCTGACTCCTGGGTTTCTGACTCGGGCATCTAAAAAGATGCTGCTATTGATCACCTGGAGGACACACTTTGCACTTCCTGTGGGGCCAAGTCCAGGTCAGGCCAGTGGCCCTGGGGTCAGTCACTTAGAAGAAAAGAGAGAAGTGATTAGATTATAAGGTCACATGAGGTGGACACTTAGCATGCGTACAGTCTCTTCAGTGAATCTATGATCCCTCTTGCATGGCTTGTTGTTCGGAGAGATCACTTGCAAAAAATATATATATAAATTATCCTTTTGTCCCAAGAACCATCAGAAACAAAGCCATCCCCCCAGCAAAGTTTTTGTTTTCTTTTTTTTTTTTTTTTTTACTTCATTGATTAACTTCTCAGTCAGTGAAGCTTTTGTTGAAAAGTTTTGTTGAACATGCTTCCTGGTGCAGATACTCACTGACTTTGCCAAAGCATGTTCACTACAACGACAGTGTAGACTCCTGTGAGACAGATTCTTAGCAGAAAGCAATGGCTATTTCTAATTTTATGCAGCCCACCTTCCCAGGGTCCATGTAATCAATCACAGCTTCAGTTGTCGCCTTGACAAATGGACCTAAAGTGGAAAAAAATGTCCCCACAGATGGAAATAGCTGATTTCATTAATAATTTTTGGAGATATTTCAGTAAGCTTCATTTTAGGTGCTGAATAATGAGACTTACTGTCAGAAGATGAATGGTTCTGGGTTGCCTCCAGAACACAGATTGGAAAGAAAGCATCCCCATAGCCAGCTCAGGCCAAAGTGAACCTGAGGATTTCAGCAGGAAATTTTAACATCCTCCCAGCTAGGCAAAGAGGAAAAACAACTACCAGGATATGAACATGAGGAAAAAGGAGACTAGTGCTTTCAAATCTAAAAATTGCAGCTTCCTATCCATACCTGGAACAGGGTTCCATGAGCCATTAATTTACAGAATTCACAGAGCACTTCCAGAAACTCTGTTCTCACTGAACTCTCATGGTACGCAGGGAAAAAGCTTTAGTACATCCATTTCACATGGAAGAAATCCCATAAGGTAGAAGCAGGACTCACACCCATCTTCTGCTTCCTTGTCTAGATTGTCCACAATTACAGGTAATTTTTTAAAAAAGACACAGGAAGGAGCCACTGTAATGGGAACAATAAATGAGCAACCACAGAAAATTACCAAACAGACCTTTCAACTGGGGTTTTAAAGGAAAACGTATTAACTGTTTTTCAGGAAGAAAAAATATGATTTGGAATGCACTTATAGTAAAGCCCATGAAAGAGTCAGTACAAAACCTAAGCCACCTAAGCCACCTAAGTGACCTAAGTCACTCTGAGCCACCATTAGCGATCACCATGACACCAATATTAATCAATACGTGGGGCATGTGGCTCTATAAAGGGTCACCCTTCAGTAGTAGGGCTGGAGCAGCACTAGCGTAAACCCTACTCTAAACTCATCCCAACAAAGCTTAAAAATAAGTCGGGAAAAATGGTAAATTTTCTGTTATATGCATTTGACCACAATGAAAAAAAAAATGTCTGGAAAAGATGCGGCCGATTCACAAGTAATTTAACTTCTCGGCTTGCCAAAACATTTAGCACTCATAAAAGGATGCTTTAAAAAATCCATACTTCCAACAAGTTAACATTCTTTTTTATTTATTTATTCATATTTGAGAGAGAGAGAGAGAGAGAGAAAATGCATGAATGGGGGAGGGGCAGAGAGAGACAGAGACAAGAGACAGAATTCGAAGCAGACTCCAGGTTCTGTGCTGTCAGCACTGAGCCCAATGTGGGGCTTGAACTCACAAGCCTTGAGATCATGACCTGAGTCAAAGTTTGACCCTTAACCGACTGAGCCACCCAGGCGACCCAACAAGTTAACATTCTGAATGTCCAGCATCCAATTAAAAATTACTAATAGAGGCTGCAGGGGCCAGAAATGTAAAAGCTGGGGGGCGGCACACAGAGTCAGTAAGAGGGACACAAGGGCAAAAGCCGGCCACCTCGCTGTGCCAGCCCTGCTGCCCTGAGGAGCTGGGCTGGAAGGCAGGCAAGCGGGTACCTCCTCCATGTCTGTGTGAAGTCCCCAGAGCCTGGAAGGTGCCTACCATGTGTGACTACGGGCCCCTTGGAGCTGTGGCTTCATCCCACCCAACCCCATCGTCCCTCTGTCTTGAGGCTCCATCTGGCCAGGAGCTGGGTGTCTCTATTTGCATTCAATTTAAGTTTACCCAACTACAGAGCAGGCCCGCACTGCGTCCAGGGGCGTACCCCGTCCTGTTCACTGGCACAGTGCTTTAAGGCATAGGTGCTAAATAAACATTTGTTCAAATATTACTCTCTACCACATAGCACTATATTGAGTTCGACTGTTTATTTAAATATAACCTGTCCTAAAGAACAATGCATTTGTTAGTGCAAAATACCTACTGGGCACCGACTAGATTGAGGGGTTCAGTCCCCGGGCCCACCAAGTTCACATTCTAGGAGATGGACTACAATCAAGCAAAGCAATCACAGTGGCTCTAAAAGCCAACTGGGGCTGGTGTGTGAGCTCAGGGGATGGAGGGACCAAGCTGGGCACTGGGCTAGTTTGTGGGGGGAGGTCCTCTATGTGGGGATTCTCAGGGGGGGTCCCCAGGAGGCCCAGAAGCACGGAGATGGGGAAGATCACTTCAGGGGAGGTGGCCAGCAAAGGAGGGGGTGACACACAGGCCTGGGGGGGGGGGCTCCCCAGGGTCAGGCAGAGTGAGAAGCATGTGCCCTGGAAGCTAGAAGTCCAAACATGGCCAGGCAGGATGCAGTGAATATACGTAGTCATTGCTCAGTCTCCTGGGGAAAGGACAACAGCCAGCAGCCAGGTGCACAGGAGCTCAGCTGGGGTGACAGATGCGCTGGGAGGAGGGAGGAGGGAGGACACTTTGGTTTGGGGCATGAGCAAGTGGGAGAATGGGGCCACCTGCTAACGGGGAGTCAGGGGGACTATCTCTGTGGATTTGTGCACCTTTGTCCCAAGGTGTTTCCTTCATTTTCACAGTGGAAAGCAGACGTCTATGAAGGCTTCTGCAGGTGCTGTGCTGCCATGCTCCCTTCGGGCTGACTGTCCTGTGACACCCGCAGAACTCTGTTCCCTCAGTAACGCTGCAGCTGCCCCCAAGCCACCCCCTCAGCCTGCCACCCTGCAGTCAGCACTCCGGCTGCGGTCCGGCTGAGGAGTGTGGTGTGAACAGGGTGAGCTCATCTTCAGTTTTCTCTTGTGGAATCGAAATGCCTGACTTTGAGAGTGTGGCTCGGGCCATCACCTACAATCAAAAAAACCCCCACTTCCTTGCAGGAAAACTTCAGGGTTATTTTCTGTAAAAGAATTTCCCAAAGATACGTTTTCATTAGCCCTGAATGAATGTACTCCTCTGTCTGTGGGGCCAGACATGATGGGGCATGTAGGCAGGTGTTCTGGTTGTAGATGGATTCGGGTTGAACTGTCTGATCCTATGCCACCTGGGTTCTTCAGTTCAAGTGGAGAGGCTAGCCTTGGCCAACCTGAGCAAGAGGGAACCTGTCGGGAGGCAGGCTTTTGGGGGTCCCAGCTGGGGCCATGCCTCGGAATGGCCTTGGGTGGTTGCCTGGAGGGAAAACCCGCCATGAGACCCTTGGTCCTGGAGTTCACTTCTCTGCGAGAGTGTCCAGGGGAGTATGGGAGGACCTCAAGGCTGCCCCAAGCTGATGTGGAGGAAGGAGACACTGACCTTTGGGGTTTCCAGGTGGGCCGACCGCCACACTATTCTTCCTCTGTAGCTGTACTCTGATAATGGGAATGAGGGCAGAGGTCATCCTCAAGCCGGAAACTGGGGGGAGTAGGTGGGGAGGGGAACGTGTGTCTCACATCAGTGGAGCACACCAGCCCACCGGCAGAGCCAGCCAATCCATCCTGGGCTGGAAACCTGGTCAGGTTCCCTCTAGAGGGTGGGGAGTGGTGTTGGGTGGGATGAAGCCTAGGATGAGGACACTAGTAAGACAGGGCCTTTTTCCCTTTAATGCTTATTTATTTGTTTGGAGAGAGAGAGAGAGAAAGAACATGAGCATGGCAGGGTAGAGAGAGAGTGAGAGAGAAACCCAAGCAGGCACGACACTGCCAGCTGGGGCTGGATCTCACGAATAGGAAGATCGTGACCTGAGCTGAAACCAAGAGTCGAATGTTCAACCAACTAAGCCACCCAGGCACCGCAAGACAGGGCCTTTTGATTTAAGTTTTGAGCAAGTCCAACATCAATACCAACCATCCCAGTAAGCCCGTCCCTACTGATTTCGACCAGCATACACCAAATTGGCCAAATGCACTTGACACACAGAAACAGGCATCTCCTGAGGACTCCCCAGTTCCAACCAGAGTTTTGATCACTACAGGGTTCTGATCCATCCTTAGGGGTAAATTCAGCAAACAGCATGTTTTTAGTTGTCATGTGTCCTCATTGTTGCCTGCAGGGAAGAATGCCACGATGGTGTGACTTTCCACGCAGTTTGTCCTCTATTTCCCAGTTGTGTCTGGCCAGACTGAGCGGCAGTAGCTCTTTCTGGGCCTCAACGTGCTCCCTCTGGTTTGGGCACATGTCTGGGACTGCACTTGCTAGCCACACTCCTGTAGACCCACTATCTGCTGACGCACCAGATTTAAGAAGATCCAGGGTCTCATAACAACACCCAAAATATCCAGGATACGATTAAGAATACTCATCATACCAAGGACCAGGAAAATGTCATCTTGTACAAGTCAGACAATCCAAAGATGCCCAACACCAAAATGACATAGGTGTTGGGATTACCTGATGTATTGTAAAGTAGCCATCATAAAAAATGCTTCAACTGGCAATCACAAACATGCTTGAAACAAAAGAACAATAATAGGTCTCAGCAAAGAAACAAAAGATACAAAGAAGAACTATCTTGAAAATTTAGAACTGAAAAAATACAATAACTGAAATTTTGAAAATACCATAAATAGGCTCAATAGCAAAAAGGAGAGGAATCTAGAAGAGAGTCATAAATTTGAAGACAGAATAACAGAAATTACTTTATCTGAACAAGAGAGATAAAATGACTGAAAAAAAAAGGAAAAAAAGAACAGAACCTGTGAAAATGCAGCAAAAACTCTAACATTTGCCAAATTGGAATCCAAGAATGAGAAAAGAAAAAAGTGGGAATGAAAAAGTATTTCAAGAAAAAATGGATGATAATCTCCCAAATGTGCCAAAAGATATAAACCTAAAGATTCAAGAAACTGAGAAAAACCCAAACAGGATAAACCCAAAGAAATTCACACGAAGACACATGTTCCAGACTAAATTGTGTCCTCTCCCATATTCACATGTTGCAGTCCTAAACCTCTGTGAATTTGTGGAGGTAGTACTTGGGCAGATAATTAGGTGGAGATTAGGTCATGAAGGTAGGACCTTTATGATGGAATTAGCACCATTATAAAAGACATCAGAGGGGCACCTGGGTGGCTCAGTTGGTTAAGCATCTGACTTTGGCTCAGGTCATGATCTCATGGTTCCTGAGTCCCAGCCCCGCATCAGGCTCTGTGCTAACAGCTCAGAGCCTGGAGCCTGCTTCAGATTCTTTGTCTCCCTCTCTCTCCCCCTCCCCCACTCACACTCTCTCTCTCTCTCTCGAAAATAAAATAAACATTAAAAACATAAATAATTATTTAAAATTATTTATTTGAAGTTCATATAAATCCTGAAACTCATGTCATCTCCCATTCTGGGAGGTGACCCCCAATCCACCCCAGCTCCTTTTCCATGCCTTTCAGGGTGGGCGTGTGCAGGGACATCACCCCTTTGAAAATGTTGCCTGCAAGGCAAATGCTCCCAGGAAGCCATGCATGTTGCTGATGAAGCTCTCCGGCTCATGGACATCAGCCTGCCTCTGACCCCACTGGTCGCCCTGTTCTTGTGAGGCTGGAGCACCTCTCCTTAGCCTGGAGAAGCTCAGCTGATGACTTCTCCATGCTCAGGGCCTGGGTTCCCTCTGGAACTTGCTCTCAGCCCCCTCTGCATCTCATGCCCCTGTCCAGGGAGACCTGGCTCTCTGGCAAGGTGTTCTTTAAATTGTGTCCTTCTTGTGACACCCAGTGACAAAGCAGATTTCTCAATGTTTGGTTTTCTTCTTCACACATTAAGAGTAAATCTTTTAGCTCAGACACTTTCTGAAGGATTTATTCCTCTCCCTCCTTATATTGAAAGCTTCTTTCATAAATTCAAACTTTCTGTCAAATGCTGTCAAAGATTTATCCATACACTTCATTTCCATGGAAAACTCTTCCAGCTTTCAGTCTATCTCGTTTAAGGCATGGTATCTTTTGCTCCCTCTGAAGACAACTCCCCAGAAGATGAAGGCTCCTCAAATGAAGTGCCATCAGGATACCAGGCTGAAGTTGGTCCCGGGCCAGAGGTCTGACTGTGGGGACTGCAGTCTGAGTGGTTTCAAGCACTCGTCAGGCCTCAGCCTTGAGCCACAGCTGAGTGACATTTGGGAGCAAGCTTCCAGCAGAGAGAAGAACCTCTACCTTCGCAGACAGCCTCTATCCTGGCTCCTCCACTAAAAGACAGATGTTCTGGGGACTCATTTTCCCTGCACTAAGCTCTCAGTCAGCCAGACATGCAGGGGAATCTTTGGCCCTATGCTGAGTTGGCTGGAATTCCTGGTTTGTCGAGTGTCTGGAAGACTCATTCACCCTTTGCTGAGCTGGGGTGGCAGGGCTCCCAGTTGGTGAGGTGCCCAGGCAACTCCTTTGTCCTGTGGTGAGCTGGGTCAGAGGGCTCCCACTTTGGAGGGTTTGCATTCAGCCAGTGGTCCAGGGGACTCATTTGTCCTGTGCTGAGCGGGTTTGGAGAATTCCTGGTCGGCCAGGTATCCATGGGCCTCATTTTCCCTGTGTTGAGCCAAGTCAAAAGTCTCCCAGTCATGTGGGTATACAGGGGCTCACTGCCCTGAACTGAGCCAGGGAGTCAGAAGCCTCCCAAACAGGAGTGTCTGTGAGACTCACTTGTTCTGTGCCGAACTAGGTCAGTGTGCTCATGGTTGTCCCAGTGTTCCAGGGACTCATTTGCCCTCCTCTGATTGGTAGGAGAGCTTCTGGTCGTCAGTGTGTTTGGGAAACGTGTTTGCACTGTGCTGAGCTGAGTGAGATGGAGGGCTCCCACTTGGTCAGATGTCTGGGGAATTCATTTGCCCCATTCCAAGTGGGGTCAGAGTACTCCTGGTCCAAGAGCACCTAGTCAGCCTACTGTCCCGGGGACTCCTTTGCCCTGTGCTAAGGTGGTTCAGAGAAATCCCCACAAGCCAGGGGGCAGTAGGGACATGATTGCCTTGTGCTAATGTGGGTCAGAAAGCTTGTAGTTGGTTAAGTGCCTGGGGGATTCGTTCACACTGTGCTGATGAGGGTCAGTTGGCTCTTGGTCGAAGGGCTCCTGGCTGGGCTAGCTGGAAGACCTGATTGTTCTGTGTTCTGTTGAGTAGGAGGGCTCCCGGTTGGCCCAGTATTCAGGCAACTTGTTTGCCCCATGCTGAGCTTGGTCAGAAGGTTTGTGGTATGTGGGTCTTCAGTGACCCCACTATCTTGGGGACCGGTTAGCCATATGCTGAGTTGGTTCAGAGAATTCCATTGGCTGGGAATCCGGGGACCTTGCTTGCCTTGTGCTGACCTGGATTAAAGGGCTTGCCATCAGCCAAGTGTCCAGAGTATTTGTTTACCCTGTGCTGAACTGGGTCAGTGGGTTCCAGGTCAGCCTGGTGTCTAGGAGACTCTACTGCCTTGTGCTACACTGGTTCAGAGAATTACCCATTGGCCAATGGACTGGGGGACGCCTTTGCCTTGTGCTGATCTGAGTCAGAAAGCTAGTGGTTGGCTGAATGTCTAGGGGATTAGTTCACCCTTCAATTAGTTGGTTCGGATGGCTCCTGGTTGGCCTGGTGTCTGGTAGACTCAATTGCCCTGTGCTCTGCTGGTT
Organism: Panthera onca; assembly: GCF_046562875.1. Taxonomy (NCBI): domain Eukaryota; kingdom Metazoa; phylum Chordata; class Mammalia; order Carnivora; family Felidae; genus Panthera; species Panthera onca. The sequence goes on from NC_138342.1 coordinate 13,654,757, forward strand.
GGAGAACTCCCAGTTGGCCCAGCCAACTTTTTGACACATGCTGAGCTGAGTCAGAGGGCTTTGGGTACAAGGACGCACAGTAGGCCCACTGTCCCTGGGAATGATCAGCTCCGTGCTAAGTTGGTTAGGAGAACCCATTGGCCAGGGATCTGGCTGACTGGTTCACCTTGGGCTGATCTGGGTCAGAAAGTATTGGTCAGCCAGATGTCCAGAGGGTTAGTTCACCCTGTGATAAGCTAGGTCCCAGGGCTCCTGGATGGCCTGGTGTCTGGCAGACTCAATTGCCCTGTGCTCTTCTGGGTTGAGAGCTCCCAGATGGAAGGCTCCCGGATGGCCCAGCGTCCAGGCAAATCATCTGTACCATGCTGAGCTGGGTCAGAGGGCTTGCGGCATGTGGGTGCCCAGTGGGCACACTGTCCTAGGGACTCGTTAGCCTTATGCTGAGTTGATTGGGAGAATTCCTTGTTGGCTGGGTGTCCAGGGGAATTGCTTGCCTTGTACTGATCTAGGTCAAAGGGCTTGCCATCAGCCAGGTATCCAGGAGATTAGTTTGCTCTGTGCTAAACTGGGTCGGAGGGTTCCTGGTGGGCCCAGTGTCTGGGGTACTCCATTGCCCCATGCTAAGTTGGTTCAGACAATTCCACATTGGCCGGGGGTCTGGGAAACTTTATTGCCTTGTGCTGATGAAGGTCAGTTGGCTCCTGGTGGCAGGGCTTCTGGTTGGCCCAGCTGGAAGACTGGATTGCCCTGTAGTCTTGATTCAGAGAGCTCCCAACTAGAGGGTTCCTGGTCAGCCTAGAGTCCTGGAGGCTTGTTGGCTCCATGCTGAGTTGGGTTAGAGAAGTCCTCACAAGCCATCTTTCTGGGAGAGTCTCTTATCCTGCACTGTGGTCTGGTGTGCTCGCACTTGGTCATGTATCTAGAGGACTAGTTTGTGCTGACCCTTGACAGAAGACTCCACGTCAGTAGAATGTCCAGGGTACCCTCAGGACATGCCTCCAGCTTCCTCATGCTGAGCCAGGTTATGACCCCAGAGCACTGGAGAGGCTCTGCCTGGCTGGGTAAGGGTCTGTTGTACTCTGATTCTCACAACCCCCTACCCTTCTGCCAAATGGGCCAGAGTAACTGGGTGTTCTGGCCAGCCCTGCAGTGGCGTCTGGATCCAGGTGGGGCCCACTGCTGGTATAAGGACTCACGCAACCCCAGAGGGGCAGAAGGGTAGAAGCAAACATGAAGGTGGAGTGCAGGGCGTGGGTGAGAGGCTGGGATGGGATCAGTGGGGGGTGGAGAACCCTGAAGCGTACCTGAATAGGAGGAGCTGTGACCCAGGAGCCCTCTCTCCAGTGCAGCCTTGGGTCAGTGCTGGGCCTTTCCAACAATCAGGGTTCATCCCAACACCTCCTGAGGGCACCACTGTGCCCCAGCCAATCACCAGGGGGCTCTCAGCTTGGTCTTGCTCATGCAGCCAATCACCAGGCAGCTCAACTGGCCAATCACTAGATGGCTCTCGCCGTGGCCCACCTGCTGTCATCACCTGGCCTCCATGTTTTTAAAGGAAAATATGTAAACTTGCTTGGAGAAGAAACATTACTGTTTTTGGAATCTATCTATAAAGTTCATGGTGCGGCAACAACAGTCAACCAGTACAAAGCCAAAAATGTCAGCAATCACAACAACCCCAGTATTAATCAATACATGAGGTATTAGACCCCATGAAGGTCACACTTCAGTAGTAAAGCTAAAGTGGCACCAGCCCAAATGCTACTCTACACTCATCCTAACCAAGTTTAAAAATAAATCTCAGGGGCGCCTGGGTGGCTCAGTCGGTTAAGCGTCCGACTTCAGCTCAGGTCACGATCTCACGGTCCGTGAGTTCGAGCCCCGCGTCAGGCTCTGGGCTGATGGCCCAGAGCCTGGAGCCTGCTTCCGATTCTGTGTCTCTCTCTCTCTCTGCTCCTCCCCCGTTCATGCTCTGTTTCTGTCTCAAAAATAAATAAACGTTAAAAAAAATAAAAATAAAAAAAAATAAATCTCAAAAGTGGTACCTTTTAACACAATAAAAAGAATAAGTCTGGAAAAGATGAAGCTGAGTCACAAGTAATTTAACCACTTGCCAAAACAAAATGCACTCCTAAAAGGGTGATAACAAAATGCAGTCTTTCAATAAGTTAACACTCTTAATGTCCAGCATCCCAATAAGACATTACTAAATATCCACAGAAGCACGAAAATGGGACTTGTAACCAGGAGAAAAATCAATCATAGAGAAAAAAAAAACCCAAAATAACAGATGAGAATGCTAAAAGAGCAATTACACTCATGCCGAAGAATTTAAAGGAAGACATAAGCATAATGAGGAGAAAGGGAAACCATAATGGAAGACCAAATGGAACTTCAAGAGCTGAAAAACATGATATTGTAAATGAAAAAATATACCAAATAGGCTTTAAAAAAATTGCATAATATACAGAAACAAAATGAGTGTACTTAAAAGATACAGCTATGAAAGCTATCCAAACTGAAGCACAGAGAGCCAAGGAGACCAAAAATAAATGAACAGAAAATAAATAAATAAATACATGAACAAAGCTTCAGTGACTTGTGGGACAATATTGGAAGGAGGGTGAAGCAGAAGAGATAATGGCATTAAAATTTCCAAACTGGAAAAAACTATAAACCCACAGGTCCAGGACATTCCATGAATCCCAAGCAGAAAAACATACATATAAAATATCATACGTGGCATACCATAATCAAGGTGTGGAAACCAGTGACAAAGAGAAACTCTTAAAAGCAGTCAGAGAACAAAAAGACATATTATGAATAGGGGGAATATGAGAAGGGGGACTGCCAAGGTTTCTTGCATTTGAAGAAAATGCAAACCAAAAAATGTCAAATGACATTTTTAAAGTTCTGAAAGAAAAAAAAAAACCCGTAAACTTAGCATTCTGTATCCAGCAAAAATAAAGGCAAAAAAAGACATTTTCAGACATACAAAAACAGAATTTGCCATGAGTGGACCTACACCACAAGAAATGCTTCAGGTCAAAGCAACAAAGACTGTAGAAATGGGAAATGGGAAAGAATAAGTATAATATTATAATTTAAAAATAAAATATGCAAGGAATATTTTTTTCTTATTGAAAACTTTCCTCTAAAAAATAATGGACTTTTGGGGCCCCTGAGTGGCTCAGTCTGTTGAGCATCCACTCTTCATTTTGGCTCAGGTCATGATCTCACAGTTCATGAGTTCCAGCCCCTGTCCAGCTCTGTGCTGACAGCAAGGAGCCTACTTGAGATTCTCTCTCTTTTCTTCTCTTTCTGCCCCTCCCTGGTTCATGTGCTCTTTCTCTCTCTCTCTCAAACTAAATAAATAAACTTCAAAAAAATAATTGACTTTTAAGGAAATATAAAAGCAATATACTGTCTCGTTTGTAACATGTCTAAATTAGAATGTATGACAACAATTACACAAAGATCAGGAAGGGATAAATGGAAATACATTGTTGTGAGGTTTGTACAGCGAAGTTATATATGTGAAATAAAATAACATTTGGCACCAGACAGGGATAAATTAAAGACGTATGTTGTAAATCCTAGAGCAACCACTAGAGCAGCCCCCAACCCCTGAAGAAAAAAAGGAAAAATAGCTAATGAGCCATTAGTGGAGATAAAAGAGGGAATACAAAAAATAAATTCGATGAATCAAAAATAAACAGAAAAAGAAGTAAAAAAGAGAAAGAAAACAGATATGACAAATACAAAAACAGCAAGATAGTAGACTTAGTGATAATTATATTCAATGTAAATGGTCTAAATGCCCCTCAAAAAAAAGGGGGTGGGGTAAAAAGCATAACGCCCCTCTCCCAAACCAGAAGAGAAACACAATTTATTTCTATGTGATTCATTTCCCAAATGGATTCATGCCCCCTGATTAAAGCCAAAATGGGATTTGTGCAGTCAGTCAGGCTTCGCTGACAGGTTACCAGGGCAACCTGTAGCTCTGGGAGCTATGGTTCCTTCCACTGACTGTGACTCTGGATAGAAAGAGCAGTCAGCTATTTGTCTGAGGATCGGGTTTGCGTGACCACTAGCAGCTCATGGGGAGGAAAATGCTTTCCAAACAGCTGCCTCCTGCTCAGCGCAGCGGTGGGAACCAGGGGTTCTGGACTTGGGCTATCAGATTTTTTAAAAATTTTTTTAAAGTTTTATTTTTTGAGAGAGTGACAGAGTGTGAGCCAGCAGGGAAGGGGCAGAGGGAGAGAGGAAGGGAGAGAATAGCAAGCGGGCTCCGCGCTGGGTGCAAGCCTGATGCGGGGCTCAATCTCACGGCTGTGAGATCATGACCTGAGCCAAAATCATGAGTCGGTCACTTAACCGACTGAGCCAGGTGACCCTCGAGCTATCAGGTTCTAATACTAGCTCCAGCACTCTCTGTCTGTGTGAGTTGATACGCAACATCTTTGAGCCTTAATTTTCTCATCTCTAAAATATGAATACCAATTTTGTCATCTTGTTGGGAAGATTCACTGTGTTTCTGAGACTGAAGTGCCTTATAAGTGTGGTGGTCATACACAATAAATCAAAAATTAAAAAGAAAGTATAGCAGGCGCTAACCAATATTAACATGCATTGTGTCAGCCGGTGCTCAGGGTAACTCAGCATAGCCACTGTTTATCCACCTTTTACTACATGCTGTGCTCTGAACTAAGAGTTTTTATTTAATACCATAAGGAATCCATAACAAGCCTTCAAAGTGTTTGCCCTTATTTTAGAAATCATGTCTCAGAGAGGTTAAGTGACCTGGCCATGGTCATACAGCTGGTGGAAGTGTTAGGACTTCTTCGACCAGGACTAGTTTGGATCTTTCATGAGTTCATTTATTTACCCAACACACACATTTATTGAGTACCTACTACTTGTAACCGCCACACAACACTGCAATCGTCAGTGCTATCTGATTGTCTTTCAGCAAAAACTCAAAGCTGATAATGCAGGCTCTTGCATTATAAAGAGAGTAAGTTCACGATATTATTGATTTACACTTCATTCTTTTCCTAAAATGTCACAGACGTGAGTTGCTCTTCCCAGTAAACAGGAAGAGATGAAGCCTTGCATTTCTTCTCAGCAGAAAGCTGCCTCCTTTGGTAGAAAGTCGGAAAAGTACCCAGAGGCTGGGAATCTTCTCTCATGTTGGCAAGCCACTGATTAATTACCTTCATCTACCTGTTATGCCCCAGGCACACACTATGCTTTGTTTCTTTTCACACAGATTACCTCATTTAATCCTCGCAGCTCCTCTAGGAGGTGCTGTTATCGTCATCTGCTTTATAAATGAGGAACCTAAGGCACACAAGTTTTCCCTCTGAGGGGCCCAAGTTCAATAACTCAACTGTGCTCACAAAGCTCCTAGCAGAGCTGGGATTTGAATCCAGGCAAGTCTGCTAGGGCCTCAGTGCTTGCTTCATGTTATTTCTCTCTGTCTTTGCTGAGGAGAGTTGAATTTCCTCAGTTAAATGTTCAGAGGACACAATTCTACATCGTGTCAACGATTCTAGGCCCTGACCGGCTCACAGTCTAAGGAATGTCCCCGTCTCCTCTAAAAGACTCTGAACTGCCTTGGGCAGAGAAATAACTTAGATGTATACACAGCAGGAGCTCAGTAAATGTCCAAGGAAGGAAAGAAGAAATACAAGAGAAAAGGAGGGAGGTAGAGGAAAGGAAAAAGAATCGGAACAGGGTCTATGAAAGGGGGTCTCACCTTCTGCAGCTTCCTCCTCTCGGCCTCCACCGAAGAGCGAACCGATTTGATTTCTATGGCGTGCTTCTTTACCAAGTCTTCCAGGCGCTTCACTAGCTGGTCTTTGAGATGTTTCTTCTCCTCTTCTGTCTGATGTTTGATTTTACGAAGGTCTTCTTCATATTGCTTCTTCATATATTCCGTCTCAATACTTGCCTCTTTCTTGGTCTATAAAAAAGAAAAAGGGCCTTGTAAACCTGCCAGCATGGGGTGAGGAGCAGGGAATTACCATTTCTCTTGGGTACAACATTTACACACTGATTTTACAGCATGTAGCACAAGGTGCCATAAAGTTCACGAGACTATATATCTGATATTCGTAAGAGACCACTTTATCCACCTGAATCAGCAAAGGGCCCTTTGGAATAGTGTACCTATGGTCACAGAAGGAGATACTCCAGCCCACTATAGCAGTGTCTAAAGAATGCTTTGTTTTGACTGGGAACAGACAGTGGGAATCCCATGCAAGTTTCCCAGGAGCCATCGATAGAAGTTCTGCTATATTCTTAGTCTCCTAATTTCAAAGGCAAGAAGTTAGCTGGAACTTCACACCCATGCATTGACCCCTGAAACCATGGGACCTGCTTCTTCCAAGTGGCTCTGTCATAGTTAGGAGATTGGCCTCTGCCTGAAGCTCATTCCAGCAAAGCCTCCTGTGACTTCTCCATTCCCAGGGCTGGGTGAGACACTACCTGTGTCTCTGGGCCTCCTTTGGTACATGGACACTCCTTGGGAAAGTTCGGGTCCTGCTGAGGATGGAGACTGCGGCCTTCCAGGTCATTCGCCTTCCCTAGGACTTCATTCTCTGCAACTAGCTCTGTCTTCATTTCATCTGCAAGCATAAGTTTCAACATCATTTGAAATGTCCTTGGCCTTGGCCTCGTGTCCAAGGTCTTCTGCAGTCGGGTACCCATTCTGCTGTTTGACTATTCTACCCACCACTCTCAGATGGACTCCCCTGCTCTGTGGCCTTCTGGCCCCTCAAGCATAGTCAAGGTGGTGATTGTTGTCTTTGCTCAAGCAGCATCCCGAATGCTAGCTTCTTAAACAAGTCATTGTCAAAGCTTTTTGATTGTGCTTTCCATAGGTTAAAAAAAAAAAAAATGAACATATCCCTGGATAGATATACATTCAAAATATTTAAATGTAAAAGATAAAACAAAAAACAAATATAACTAGAAATGCTCACCGTTTTCTTCCCATATTCTCAGAGGTATCCAAGCCCTACTTTTGAAAACATTGCACTAAAGCCTCCACACACTTGTGGCTCCAGTTCGAACCTCCTCCTCCACACCCTTCCAGCCCATGGTGACCTCTTTTCAGGACGCTTCACTTCCCTGCAGCCTGGGCCACCGCATGATACCAAAGCATGCTCTGGGCTGTAGAGTCACTGTCCCATAAGCTCCCTGGGGGAAGAGCCTATGTTTTGTGCCTTCTTTATATCTCCTAGTATCAAGTTGATCACACTGTAGGTATTCAAGAACTTTCTGATGAGGGACTCTACTGGAAGGCCTCCTGGAGTCAGATATTCTGAGACACACACCAGTTATCCCATTAATCAGTGGCCTTGAGTGAGCCACTTACCCTTCCAGCCCCATCTCTTTGTCTGGACCATGGGAGATACTGACAACACCCACTCACAGAACAACTGGGAAGACCCAGTAACGTTGCTGTGTGAAATGATGGGAAAAGAATGAAGTGTTGCCCAAGCGTGGGGGAAAAGCCAATGCTGAGGAGTTCAGGCATGTGGTAGGCCTGGTGACGAAGCATTTGGGGGGGCAAGGTGTCCCTTTGCGTCATGCCTTTTAGCTATTTGCACTGTGGTGGCTCCAGATGGCAGCTCACCTTTGTCCTGCATGGATTGAGCTGGCTCACCAGGGGTCAGATCAAACAGCCCCGCCCCTGGCTCTGCTCCCTCAACAGTCTCAAGGCTGCAAAACTGTTGCAGGGCACCTGGGTGACTCAGTTGGTTAAGCATCCAACTCTTGATTTCAGCTCAGTTCATGAGATTGAGCCCTGCTGTCAGCACAGAGCTTGCTTGGGATTCTCTCTCCCTCTCTCTGCCCCTCTCCCACTCCCCCACTCTCACGCATGCACGTGCTCTCTCTCTCATAATAAATAAATGTTTAAAAAAGCTGTTGTAGCACATCCGACCGGTTTTCAGTGTTACATGACGTTCCTGCAGCATCAGTCTGTCTTTGGCAATGGCCAGCTTCTCCCCGAGTTTTTTTGCAGTGCTTTTCAACTCAGAGTTCTCCTGCCGAGCCTCCTTGAGCTGCACATCTAGGTCCTAAACAGACAGAAAGGGTCTCATTTCTCTGGGAACAGTTCTCTGTGGAGACATCCAATATACACAGAACCAGCATCACATCTGAAAGGTGGGTCAGTGCACAGCATAAGCTCTGCGTCCCTGCGATTCGGTGGCTAATGTTCATCAAATCCCTACTCATCCAGATTGGCTGTGTGACTTTGGGCACATATTTAACCTTTCTGTGGTGAGGATTAAATGAGATAAAGTCTCTGGGACAGAAAAAGTGCTCAGGGATTATTAGGAATATTAGCTGCTGCAAGTTTTAGAGACAGGGTGTTGTGAGCGTGTGGGGTTTGTCAATGATCTGCCTTGTCAATGTTCTGGCTGTCCAGGAAAGCCAAGTCCCAAGGAGTTTAGGACAGGCAAGTTGTTATGGAATGAAGAGGGCTATAGAATGCAGCTGACCAGAGAGGTTAGTCTTTAAGCCTCCCAATTTCTTTTCTTCTGCAAACTGTAAGTGTCTAAGCTCTCTGAGGTCAGGGAGCCCGCTCACCATGTGTCTCCTGGCCATAGCCCTGGGCCTGGCACATAGTAGGCATTCCGTAAATATTTGCTGACAGAATGTACTTGAACTCAAGGGAAATAAGAGGAGTCACTTTGGTAGAAGTTAAGGGCTTTGCACAAAGAGTTTAAAGCTCAGTAGATGTTAAAAACAGTTTTAACACACAGTACGTGTTAAAATTAAGGACCACGAATATGATCTCATTTGCAAGCCATCCGAGACCCTGCTTTACCTGAGTCCTCTCCTTCAGCTTCTGGGCATACTTCTTCAGGTCACTTATCTTGCGGCCCCTGTGCTCCAGATCCCCTTCTAGCTTCCTGACCTGAGCCTGCAGGGCTGACTCCTGGACCTGGAAGTTCTTGCGGAGGTCCGTCTCCTTCTCCTGCCACTGCCACAGGGCCTCACTCACGGACTGCTGCATGGCCTGCCGGATGGCCTCGGTGTCCCGCTCATAGGTGGCCTGCAGCTCCTCAGCCTTCCGGGCGTAGTCCTTGCTCAGCTGCTGGTTTTCCGCTCGCAGCCTCTCCACCTCCAGGAGGACGTCCCGCATCTCGTGGCCGTGGCCTGGCTCTCCCTTGGGCTCCGGGCCCTCCTGGGAAAGCTGGCCCCACTGGGGCGTCTCGTGGCTCGCCAGGTGCCGGAGCCTCTTCTCATAGTCGGCCTTGAGCTCCAGCATCTCCTTGGAGAGGGTGAGGACCCGCTCGGCGTGCTCCGCCTCCACCCTCAGCTCCCTCTCTTTGGTCTCCAGCCTGCACGTGGCCGACTGAGCCAGCGCCTCCTGGGTCAGCCTCTTCTGCAGCTCCAAGGCGTTCTCCAGGGCCCGAATGCGCTGGAGCAGGGCCTCCTCCTCTGCGTGGCCCTGTTCCCGCAGGAGCCTGGCCTCGGTCTCCGCCACGGCCTTCTGGAGCTCCTCCCGGTGGGCTTCCCGCAGAGCCTCCACGCTGGCCTCCGCTTCATCCTGGCGGGTGTTGAGGGCGTAAATCACCTGCAGGAAAATCCACAGAGCCCAGTTAGTGAGAGGAGTGTGGATATGTGAGGGACGACGTGGCCAGAGATGCTTCTCTCCCATGGTAGTGACTTAAGCTGATCCCCACCAGCGGCACCTGAGAAGAGGATTTGTGTGGAAATGATTTAGTAGAAACTAGTAGAAACGATTTAGTAGAAACCCCTCCCGGGATGGGTGCCTGGGCGGCTCAGTTGGTTGAGCCTCTGACTCTTGGTTTCGGCTCAGGTCGCAGTCCACGGTTGGTGAGTTTGAGCCCTCTGTTGGGGATCCCCGCCTGGGATACTATCTTTCCCTCTCTCTGTGCCCCTCCCCTGCTCTCTCTCTCTCTCTCTCTCTCTCTCAAAAAATAAACTTTAGGGATGCCTGGGTGGCTCAGTTGGTTAAGTGTCCAACTTTGGCTCAGGTCACGATTTCACGGTTCTTGGGTTTGAGCCCTGCATCGGGCTCTGTGTTGGCAGCCCAGAGCCTGGAGCCTGCTTTGGATTCTGTGTCTCCCTCTCTCTGCCCCTCCCCTGCTCATCCTCTGTGTCTCTCTCTCTCAAAAATAAATAAACATTAAAAAAAACTTAATAAATAAACTTTAAAAAAGAGATTTAAAAAAATTGTCCCCAGGAGAGACTAGTAAGGAAGCAGGGAGGTGAGACAGGAAAGTGGTGGAAGCAAAGTGAAGTGAGGGAGTGATTAATGCATAAAGGCCACATATCTGTGGCAGAGATCCATAGGGGAGTTCTGGAGTGCCATGGGAATCCAGCAAAAGATTTAAAGCTCAGATTTGTTAAAAACAGAAAACACTTTGGGGCACAAACAACCCCCCCCAAAAAAACCAAAACATCAGAAAATAGAATTCAGCAGTATATAAAAAGGATTACACACCATGACCAAATGGGATTTATCCCAGGAATGCAAAGTTGATTTAACATCTAAAAATCAGTTAATGGAATGCACCATATGAATAGAATAAAAGACAAAAAGGACATGATTGTCTCAATAGACACAGGACAAGCATTTGGTAAAATACAACACCCCTTCGTAATACCAACAACACTCAACAACCTAGAAATAGAAGGGAGCCTCCTCAATCTGGTAGAGGCAACAGTTTGCGCTGTATCCATGGTGAAACACTGTTTCTCCATAACTTCAGGAACAAAACAGGGGCACTTTGTTATTGCAGAGAAGAGAAGGAAGGAAGGTGGGAGCATGGTAGGGCCCAGGAACTGGCCTGAGCAACAGGTAGATGTTTACTAAAAGGGAAAAGCTACAGGTAGGACAGGCATGGGGAAGAAAATCAAGAAATCTGTATTGAACAAATTTTAAAAAAAATTTTAATGTTTTATTTATTTTTAAGACAGAGAGAGACAGAGCATGAGTGGGGATGGGGCAGAGAGAGAGGGAGACACAGAATGGGAAGCAGGCTCCAGGCTCCGAGCTGTCAGCACAGAGCCCAACGCAGGGCTCGAACTCACGAACCGTGAGATCATGACCTGAGCCGAAGTTGGATGCTTGACCAACTGAGCCACCCAGGAGCCCTGTCACACAGTTTCACACTTATAGACCCTTGACCTTTGTAGGTTGCTGTTTTTCCCTTGTTCATAAGTCTTGTCTATTGAATTGGACTAGAATTTCGTTATCAATTTCCCACTACTTAGTTAAGACTTCATTAATGGCTTTCAAATCCTGTTCCTTATATCCCCAAGTTCCTCTGTGAGACTGAAGGCCGTTGAAAGGATCAAGGTGGAGGCAAAGCAGGTGGAGACCCCCCTGAACCAGAGAAGAACTGCTTTCACACTGGGGGGTTACCAGACATGGAGTTTATAAATAATCCAAAATGTTTCCATTGCTTTAAAACAGTAAAACACACAGGGGCTTAGATGATTATGAGAATAAATCAATCAGAAACATGATATGAGAGAAAGTTTGGGGTAATTGTGTGTATGTATGTATATGTAATTATGAAATAGTTGTTGAAGAAGGCCAAATGGCACCACTAGAGCTGACACCTGTGATACGTTTAATAACAGTTTACCTTAAGACTGCAGAACTTGAGGGGTGCCTGGGTGGTCCAATCAGTTAAGCTTCTGACTTCAGATCAGGTCACAATCTCGCAGTTCCTGAGTTTGAGCCCCGCATCGGGCTCTGTGTTGACAGCTCAGAGCCTGGAGCCTGCTTCAGATTCTGTGTCTCACTCTCTCTCTGCCTCTCCCCTGCTCATGGTCTATCTATCTGTCTCTCTCTCTCTCTCTCAAAAATAAATAAATAAATTAATTAATTAAAAAAAAAAGAAAGAAACCACATATCCAGGATGCTGCCTAAAATCTCAATTTTTTTAAGTTTATTTATTTATTTTTAAATAGAGAGAACACAAATAGGGGAGGCACAGAGAGAAAAGGAGAGAGAGAAAGAATCCCAAGCAGGCTCTAAACTGTCAGCACAGAGACTGACATGGGGCTCAAACTCATGAAACGTGAGATCACAAATTTGAGCCGAAATCAATAGACACTTTATCGACTGAGCTACCCAGGCACTCCTAAAATCTTCTTTTTCACCGTCTACATGTGACATACCTATTGGTTGGCTGTCTGTCTCCCTTCCTAAAATGTAGGCTCTGTGACAGAGGAGACTGGTCTTCTTTGTTCACTACTAATGATCCCTAGTGCCTGACTCAAGGTGAACACTCTAAAAATATTTCTTAAGTGGATGAGTGAATGAAGAAGGAATCAGAGCTCTATCTTGAACCATGTTGTTCTAAAGGTGTGAGATGAGCTTGACATCTTGTGAAGTCTTGGGAGAATAAGCACTGTTTTGAGAATGTGAATCTAATACTCTTTGATGTCAAGGTCAAGGGAAGGAAGCCCTTTTGTCCTCCCAGGAAGACTCGCCAATGAAATGAAGCTGCTGTCTCTACAACTCGTTCCTCTCATCACCCTTGCACACAATTTGGCCACCTTTGGTTTCTACGGCTTCTAATAGTTTGCATCTAAGAGTGTATCTGGAGTAACCGAATGTTGAAACTGGTAATGCCACTGGCTGTCATTTGTGTCAATAATAAATACCATTTTTACAGAGTTTACTAATATCCTTAGAACAAGGTTAGGTGCGGTATACACATTCATAATCTCAGAAAATCCTCATAGCAATGTTGCAAAGTTAGTATTTTTATCCCCATTCTAAGAATGAAAATTTGAGGTTCAGAGAAGTTTAGTAACTTTTGCAAGGTCACAGGAGATAAGAAATTTTCACAAACTCTGAAGCACATGCTCACAGCCTGCTACTACATTGCGTCTCCCAGTCCCATTCAACCACTTATTCCTTTATGCATTTACTGCACATCTCAGATGGACCAGATTCTGTTCTGGGCACAGAACATATGGTCGATAAGACAACTAAAGTTGTAGCCTCAGAAATATTATGATTCAATGGGAAAGTCAGACAAGAAATCAGTGAAGTTTCAATACCTTGTGATAAGTGCTATGAGAGGGATCAGCACCAATTACTATGGAAACACAGAAGAAGGGGTCTATTTGGAAAGAAGACTTCCCGGGAAAAGTTAGCCTTGCCTACTCAATTGGGATGACCTATTTCCTTTTACATGTCAACCTGCATATAGGCAAGAACAGTATGGCTTCTGTGTATTGTCTCCTAGCACTTGGGAGGAAGTTGAGGGTGCCACAGTTTCATAATAAATAGATCTATTATGATCCTGTTGCAGGCCATCAAGGATTTATGCTTTATTTCCACAGAGTTGCTGCAAGGGAACAGCCACCAAGCAGAGACCACATTTCGTAGCCCCCTTGTATCTACATGGGACCATAATTGTCAATGGAATGTAGCCAGATGTAGTGGTGTCATCTTCGGGCCAACAGTGGAGTTAAGGTGAAGAGGAGGGTTAAGAAGGGGGTATGGACTTTCCATAGTCTCTTTTTTCCATCTACAAACTTAATGAACAGGACTCAGAGGCTTTAGAAGAAGGTGGAATACAAGATGGAAGGCACCTAGGTCCTTGATGATTGATGGAAGACCATCTACTCACCAGGAGCACTGGCACTGATCTTTATATAAACAAGAAATAACCTATAGTATTGGGCCTCTGAAGTCTTGGCATTTATTTGTTCCAACAGCTACTGTTACCCTAGGAAACCTCACAGGACTCAGCATACAGTCAGAATCCTATGATTACAGTGAAAGTCTACAAAGTAAACTCAACAAAGGGAAAAGATGAATGGGGAGAAGTCTGGAGGAAACTAGGCTCAAGCTTCCAAAAGTCCTCCCCCAGTGGAGACCTCTTCCAGCACAATCCCACAGGACTTGCTTAATTTCCCTATCAAAGCATTGTAACAACAACTGTGAAATACTGTTTACCAAAGGAGCTCATTAAAGGCTGAGTACAGTTTTTACTGGGGGCTAGCCAGGTAGGCAACTTCTACTGGCAGTACAAAAATACCAGATTCCCAGGAGGAAAGCAAGTGCTCAGTATAAATCACACCATTTGCATAAACAGTTTAGGCATAGTGAGTCACTCTTAACAGTCTGGGTGGTGGGAACCCTCTGGAGAGCTAAGTTCCTAGATGCCAAGTGAGGGCCAGTTTGCAAGACAGCCAATCTAAGCATAAGCCATCTTGGGCCATCTAAGTTAACTCTTTCTGTGCGCCTAATACCCAACTGATAAAGATTCTCTTCAGTAGAGTCAAGCTTGTGCCATGAGTAAATCTGAACATAAATAAGGCTTTCTCATGGTGAAGAACAAAACATCCTTGAAAAGGTTATTCCATGAAATTTGGCATAGGTGATTCCATGAAGGATAAAATCAACTGGTGTAGGTGGTGATCATGGAGAATGGAATTCCTACATTCATCTACAGCTGTAGAACAGAAAACTTAGTTGAAGATTCTGCATATCCTGATGCCACAAAAGCACTCAATGAAAAAAGAACCCAAAGAACTCAAAGAAGAAAGAACTCCACCCGTTTGAGTAGAAACCACTGTCCTCTGGGTTTTGAGGACTATAACTGTTTCCAGCATTTGCTCATGTGAGTCTGCTCTGTCCTGTGAAAACTCTCCCCACGTGCATACCCTTGAATTAACACAAGATCAGAGGTAGCAGAGAGAGTATCACACTGTGGGTGGGCACATGATGTCTGAGAGCTCTTGCGCATATGCACGTTTACTCATGGCGGCTCCCAATGAAAAGTCCCCAACTAATCCCCACCAAGGGTCTGCTCCAATTGTTTGCCTGAGATCCACTTACAGAATTCCTGGAGTCCAGAAGTGCCCTCCTCCCTTTCCCCTCATTCCCTCACCCAGAAGGTTACTCCAAGGATAGTGTATGCACAAATAAGAAAGTATATTATGTTATGTTATATTTCATATATTTCTCACCCTCTTTTACACAAATGTGCATTAATCTAGGCCGTGATTTTTTTTTACCCTGCAATAGATCTTGGAGGTTATGTAATTCTGTACATAAAGCAATTCCTTATTTTTATTTTTGGCTGCTTCATATGCCATTGTATGGATGTGCTATAATTTATTTTTCTGCTGCTTTCTGATAGACATTGAGGTGTTTCTCCATGGAAGATTACTGATATGTTTCTTATTTCACTGTTAAGAAACAAACTTTTTTTCCTTTTCCATTCCTGCCAGTAAACTTGAGGTCTGCTTTTTGCATATGAAATTCTAATGTTTTTATTTATTTTTGAAGGAGAGAGAGAGACAGAGCATGAGCAGGGGAGGGGCAGAGAGAGAGGGAGACACAGAATCCGAAGCAGGCTCCAGGCTCTGAGCTATCAGCACAGAGCCCGATGCAGGGCTCGAACTCACGAACTGTGAGATCATGACCTGAGCCGAGGTCGGACGCTTAACCGACTGAGCCACCCAGGCGCCCCTGCTTATGAGTGAAATTCTAGAGCTTGGCGTTTAAAAAAAAAAACAACAACCTACATCTTCATAATTAATACAGAAGCCTAGTGAAGAGACGGAGGAAGAGTCTCCTCTCCTTGCAGGAGAAAGAGACGCCATTTTGTGTCATAAACCTAACTCAAAAAATTTTGAGAACATTCAAATGTGTCAAATTTGTCTTCCTGTGCAACATGGAGACATGTGTGAATGTTCACGACTATGACCATGGCAAGGGCATTCCTGGGGGGCTCCACTGGGATATCCTGCCTACTATCAAGACATCTTCTTCTTTTTCTATCTTCTCCACTTCCTCACTCTTGTAAGTTTGCTGAGTTTAACCTCTCTTTCTTTACCTGGTGCAATGGTCTGTTTTCATCTTAACTGCCCCCCACCACCACTGCCAATTTTTAACCTGAACTCCATAGCCAATCATTTCAACTACCTTCTTATTGACATCCTCAAACCTTCTGCCCATCTCATCTTTAGCCTCACATCCTTGGTATTCAAAACAGCAGATCAACCCAACCACCTCAACTCTTGTCAAATACTCCTAACTGGTCCGTAAGATTCCCAACCTCTGAATCACTATATTGCACATCTGAAACTAATGTAATACTGTATGTTAACTAACTAGAATTAAAATAAAAATGTTAAATAAAAAAAAAAAGAAACTTGACAAGTATGGATTTGAGGTAGTCTGGAACATTAAATAAGACCTTGTTAGACTGAAAAAAAAAAATGCCTGACTTCACCTGTGGTCTCCATGCTGATACCTTTAATCAATATGTCTCGAAGTCATTCCTTATTCCTTTTCCCTGTCAGGGCTATTTTAATTCTCTACCACATTTCATAGGCCACATCCCCAATTCTTGGCCCATTCCTATTCTACCATACAGTGTTATCTCTTGCTTTTTGGAGGAGCAGTCATTAAGAGCTTGAGCTCCAGGGCTAGCCAACCTAGGTTGGAGTTCCAGCCTCACTGTTTCCTACCTGGTGACTTGGGAAGATAATTCAACCTCTCTAGAGCTCAGTTCCTTTAACAGCAAAATGGTATTAACAAAGGGAACCTGGGTGGCTCAGTCGGTTAAGCATCTGACTTGATTTCAGCTCAGGTCATGATCTCACAGTTGTGGGACTGAGCCCCATGCTTAAGATTCTCTCTCTCCTTCTCTCTCTGCCCCTCCCCTGCTCTCTCTCTCTCTCTCAAAAATAAATAAACATTTTTAAAAATGACATTAACAACAGCATCAATCTCTTAGGGCTATATTGAGAACTACATGAGAGAATGCACCGAAACACTAGATATTGAATAACTGCATAATTAATGTACCTGAGATCCAGAGAAAAAAAGACTTGAATTCTTAACCATAAGCTGGGAAAAAGTATTTAGTGCAGTGTTGGGGCAGAAGCAGACTGGTACAGTTAAGGAGAGAATGGAGGGCAGGGAAAGGGAGGTGACTGATGGGTGCCTACTATTCCCCAAAGACACTGGTGAAGGGAAGGGGAACAGAGAAGATAGACAAACAGGATCAAAGCAAGTGGGAGGCACTAGAGAAAGGCAGATGAGAAGAATTTAGAAGAACGGAAAAGATGCAATATAACTAAGTTTTATTTGGAACCATTGGAAAAAAGTATAAGACATTTCACTTCCTATATAAAGTGTCCTTTAGTCCCCTACAAACAATAGAAACTTACTCCATTCATCTTTCTTCTAGTGCACTTTGCAGCACTTGGTTGTTATGGTCCTTTCATGTCACAAGATGGACACTTGGGTGCTAGATGTTGAAGTAAAATGTGAGCTTCATCAGAGTAGGGACCTCAGGGACCCTCAACAGGACCTTTCTATATTACATAGTTCCCAGGCACCTAGTATAGTCAATGTCCGGCTTGATTCAGGTTCTCAGAGTGTTTACTGTTAAACAGAAGGAGGACTTTGTAAAGGGGTAGTGAAAAACTAAAAGAATAGGATTCGAGAAGGGAGACCTGCAGGAGCAGAGGCCCTCAAGTGGGAACATACAGGAAACAAAGATAACAATGAAAATACTAGGCTTGGAATCTCTCCTGCCTGAGTTCAGATCCTGTTTGTCATTCGATGTATGGACCCAGATGCTATTTGCTATCTGTGTGACCTTGCACGTGCTATATCATCTCGCTGAGTCTCAGTTTCCTCATTTGTATAAGGGGGAGAATAAGGGGGAGCTTTATTGAGTTATTGAAGAATTAAATGAGATACTGCTCTAAGGCATGTTGCATGGTGCCGGGCTCACATTAAGCATCTGATGAGACTCCGCTGTTACTATTATGGTTTCCCGTAGGGCACTTTAATCCTGACAGAGGTCCCTGCAGCAGTGGCATTTCTCCTAAGGAAGGCAATATGGTAGGAACAATGGAGCTGGCCAGGATCCTCTGGAATGAGATGGGCGTAGGTTTACCTTCCTGGTAGCAGAGATTGCTGGTGTGCCCAGTATCTGTTTCTCTCCTACATCCTTAAAAATAGAAGGTTTAGGGGTGCCTCGTGGCTCAGTAGGTTAAGCGTCTGACTCTTGGTTTCAGCTCAGGTCATGATCTCACAGTTGGTGAGTTCAAGCCCTGCATCAGGCTCTGTGCTAGCAGTGTGGAGACTGCTTGGGATTCTCTCTCTCCCTCTCTTTCTGCCCCTCCTCCACTCGTGCTGTCTCTATCTCTCCCAAAATAAACTTAAGAAAAAAATAGAAGCCCTAACCTTTCCATGGGAAGTTTGCCACAATTCTCAGCTTCCCTTCCAGCTCTGAACAGCCATGTGATCAAGTTCTGCCCAGCTGGATATAAGCAGACATGTCATTCCTTTCTTCCAGGATGGGTCCTCTATTTCTGAGCGGTCTTCTTGGACCATGTTGTGAACACCATGGGCTAAGATTGGCAGAACAATGAGATAAGAGGAGCCAAGGCCTTTGCTGCCGTGGAAGGCCATGCCAGCCCTGGACTGATTTCAACTGGATTGCATTTGGGTTTTCTGTCACTCTCAGAAAACCTAATTCAGTTGATATATATACTTTCTGACTCTTATCTTTTTAAAAAACTGTTCAAGTTATTTAACTTCTTGGAAACTGTTTCTTGCCTATAAAATAGACCTGTTTTTTAAGGATACGATAGGATTACATCTCTGAGGTTCTGGCACATAGTAGGTACTCATTAAATGTTTCTTCCTCCTCTCTTCTCATGTTCTGCTCTCAAAAAGAAACGTCCCCCTTTTTTGGAGACTCAATCTGCTCCTCCCGCCCTCCTCTACGTCTGCAATTGTTGAGCAGAATTGGAGCAGACCCACCCTTTCTCTGGGCTTGGTGCCATGCTTTCTTTCACTCACCACCTAGCCAACTGAAACATCAAAGGAACTGCCCGAACCTCATTTATAAATCCACCTCCTCAGTAGGAGGCCGACTTCAGAATCCATCAAGGGACATGAATAATTTAGCAGCCAAGAGAAATACTGAGCCAGTCACAGTCTTCCCAAGGGTTTTAGAAATCCACTGCTAATGGTTTGATTCCGGAGAAAATTTCAGCAGAGGGCCTGTGAGGGTCTTAGAGGTTGAGTATTGTAGGTTTAACAAAGTCATAATTTATGTATTATGTGCATGAGATCCTGAGGAAGTTTTCCATCAAGTCTGGAAGCAGGAGTCAGAAGTGAAATAAAAAAGGAAGGAAGGAAATAATATTTATTGAGTGCCCAGAGTATAAGCTTCACTGGGCCAGGTAACTGACATAGGATTTTTCAATTAATCTTTTTTAATTATTTTTTTAAGTTTATTTATTTATTTTGAGAGAGAGAATGCAAGTGAGAGAGGGGTAGAGAGAAAGAGAGAGAGAATCCCAAGCAGGTTCTGCACTGTCAGTACAGAGTCCAATGTGGGGCTCGGACTCATGAACCATGAGATCATGACTTGAGCCAAAGTTGGACACTTAACCAACTGAGCCCCCAGGCACCCCTTCAAATAATCTTCTAATGATTCTAGAAAGTGACCATTCTCATGATTATCCCTATTTTACAGGAAGGAAACTGACAATTTTGAGGAAACTGACATTGGGTGGCCTAACTTAATGTGCAAGGGTCCTACGGCATGGTGCTCACTAGGAGCCTTTACAGACTACTGGATCTGGCTTCATATCACAGCTCCACCACTTTCTAGCTGTGTGACTTCGAGTATGTGATTGAACCTCTCTGATTCTCAGTAACCTCATCTAAGGCGTGGAAAACGCAATGCCTACCTCGTAGATTTGCTTAGAGATTAAAATGACATAGTGAACCTAAAACCCTATAGCAGTGTTTCTAGCACACAATAAACACTCAAAAAATGCTGTTATTATTTTTACTATTATTGATATTATTGCCAAAAGTCATTGAGCTAAAAAGTAAGGGTGCTGGAATTCAACCCCAAACCCTTCTGGATCTAAAATTAAAAGAAACAGAAGCATAACTGTGGTTAGAAAAGAGCTGGTAATATTCTTCCCTACAAGATTTTTTGTAGCATTTACCACATTTGCAGAATTTAGCAGTCACGGTGCTCAGCCCCGGAAAAACAGAGAAAACTGAAAATCATTCTATTTAGGAACTTGTATGAGATATGGTAGATGTATTATTTGTCCATTTTTTTTCCCTTTCCCTCCCCTTCCTGACCATGGCCCTCCCAGTCTATGGACCTCATTTACTTGAATCCCTGTTGGGCTTTATTTATCACTTGCTTTGGCAAATGGAATTTGAGAGTACTTGTTGCAAACAGAGGCTTTAAATGTGTTCGTGTTTTGGCTTGCCCTCTTGTGCTTCTACCTTTTGCCACTGGAAGAGTACACGCAGGGTAGCCACAGTTCCCAGAATGAGAGACAAGTGGAACCTTCCAGACCTCAACTCAAAGCCTGGAGCTATCCTGGTTCAGCCAAGTTCAGCAGAGAGCCGCTGAGCAGCAGCCAGGCTGAGCATGAAACAAACCACTGTTGTTGGAGGCCACTGAGATTTTAGGGTTGTTTATAACACAGCGTTATTGCCGGGAAAACACAAAGAGAGAGAGAAAGAAACAAGTAAGACAACTAGTATATTGGGGCACCTGGGTGGCTCAGTCGGTTAAGCGTCTGACTTCGGCTCAGGTCATGATCTCACAGTTTGTGGGTTCCAGCCCCATGTCGGGGTCTGTGCTGACAGCTGAGAGCCATAAATGTAAAGACAACTAGTATATTTAACAGTATCTGATGTACTTTGCTAGCAGTCTTCAGGGGCACAGGGAAAGGCACAGGAAAGCAAGGATCACACTGCCCAGTAATCCTCCCCCACCTTCCATCCTGCATCATCATTAATGGATCACTCCCACCAACATATAAATGTGCTGTAATTTTTTTCATTAACAAAAATCCTTCTTAATCCCAGTCCCCCATTTTTCTGCACCCCTTTATAAAGACTTCTCAAATACTTTGTTTGTACCTATTGTCACTAATTCCTTCCACCCTCTTCTCTCTTGAACCCTCTCCAAACAGGCTTCCAAGCTGACCAATCCACCAAGCCAACTCCTCACTCTTTCACTAATGATCTCTACATTGCTAAAACAGTAGCCAATTCTGAGTCTCCAACTGTTCAACTTTTCGGCAGCTTTTTGACATTAGAAATCACTTCCTCCTCCCCAAAACAGTCTTCACTTGGCTCCCATAATACATCATCCACCTACTGACCACTGGCCACTCCTCATCTGGCTAGTTTCTTGTCATCTCTCACCCTTCAAATAGGGGTTCCCCAAAGCTTAGGCCTCAGATTGCTACTCTTCTCTACAAACATTCCTTTGGGATCTTATCCAAGCTCATGATTTCATGCATGCTTATTTGCTAATGACTCCCAAATTAAATGGCCAGGTTGGACCCATCAGCTGAACGTCCGACTCATGTATCCTGTTGCTTACCAATATCTTCACTCGGATAGCTAATATACATCTCACATTTAATTCTGGATTTTTCCTTCAAAACCTGCTCCTCCCACAATGTTCTCCATCTCACCTCATGCAATATTCTCCAACTCCCTCCGTCTAGTTGCTTAGGTCAAATTTTGGAGTTGACCAACAAGTTCATGAAAAGATGTTCAACACAATGTCACTCATCATTAGGGAAATGCAAATCAATACTACAATAAGATAGCACTTCACAACTATCAGGATGTTTTTTGTTTGTTTGTTTGTTTGTTTTGAGAGAGTGAGGGCAAATGGACAAGGGGCAGAGAGAAGGAGAGAGAGAATCCCAAGCAGGCTCTGCACTGTCACTGCAGAGCCTAATAGCTTAATTCAGGGCTTGAACTCACACACCATGAGATCGTGACCTGAGCCAATCGTGACCTACCACTTAACTAACTAAGCCACCCAGGTGCCCTAGGATGGTTATTTTTAAAAAAACAGAAGACAAGTGTTGATGAGATGTGGAGGAATTGGAACCCTTGTGCATGGCTGGCAGGAATGTAAAGTGGTGTAGCCACTTGGAAAACGGTAGGAAGGTTCCTCAAATAATTAAACGTAGAATTACCAGTTGATACAGTAATTATACTTCTAGAGTTTCAATTCCAAGAGAATTGAAAGCACGTACTTGAACAGGTATGTGTACACCCATGTTCACAGCATTATTCACAATAGTCAAAAGACAGAAACAACCCAAGCATCCATCAGTGGATGGATGGATAAACAAAATGTAGTATATACATACAATGTTATTCACACTTAAAAAGAAAGAAATTCTGGGGCACCTGGGTGGCTCAGTCAGTTGAGTGTCCGACTCTTGGTTTCACCCCAGGTCATGATCTTGCCGTTCATGAGTTCAAGCCCCATGTCAAGCTCTGTGCTGATGGTGCAGAGTCTGCTTGGGATTCTCTCTCTCTCTCTCTCTCTCTCTCTCTCTCTCTCCCTTTCTCTATGCCCCTCCCCTGCTCACACACACACTTTCTCTCAAAATAAATAAATAAACTTAAAAAAAAAGAAGTTCTGACATATGCCAGAACTTGGATGAACTTTGAAGACATTATGCTAAGTGACATAAGCCAGTCACGAATGACAAATATTGTGTGATTGTTTATATGAGGATCCTAGAGTAGTCAAATTCACAGAGACAAAAAGTAGAATGGTGGTTGCAGGGGCTGGAGGAAGGTATGGGAACGTGGAGTTATTGTTGACAAGGTATAGAGTTTCAGTTTAGGAAGACGAAAAAGTTCTAGAGCTAGCTGGTGATAATGGTTGCACAATGTGAATGTACTTAAATGCCACCGAACTATACATTTTAAAATGATAAATTTTATGTTATTTATATTTTGTCAGAATAAAAACATGTTTAAAATTTCCTGGCTCAAATATGTCTCTCCCATCCCACATCCACTCCCTGAACGTGGCCACTTCTCACCTTCCCATCCTCCCCTTAAACTGAGTCATGAGCACCTCCCACCTGGACCACTGCAATGACCTCCCAACTCTTGCTTCTGCCTTCCCCATACAGTCTGCTAAAAGTCAGCCGAATCATGTCCCTCCACTGCTCAAAATCTTCCCCTTGTTTCCAGTGCACTCAGGAAAAGTCAGGGCCTTAAAATGGCCAAAAAGGGGTTACCTGACCTGGCTCCCCATGACCTTTCTGAGCTCACCTCATGCTCTTTCTCAATCCGCCCACCTTCCACTGCACTGACATCCTTGCTACGCCTCAGTCATGCCATGGCCTTCTCTCTGTATCTGTGCATATATTGTTGCCTTTTGGGGATTACCATCCTTCCATCTGACATCTACATGGCTTTGGGTTTCTGCTCATATGCCACCTTATCGGTGGTACCTGCCCTGATTACCCCAAAGCCTTGCTCTCCCCGTATCTTTCCCCCTTGATTTTTCTCCATGTCACCTTCATCTGACATATTATATATCTAACATATTTTTAAAAATTTACTTATTTGCCTCCCTCTCCAGAAAATGAATTGTATGCAGAGACTTTCGTCTGTCAAGTCCACTACTAGATCGCAGAACAGTGCCTGACATGTGCAAAGGACCCTGTAAATATTTGTCGAATAATGAAGTTTCTCTTTATCCTAGCAGAAAGGCGTCAGAATGAGTTGGGTTTAAAAAGATGAGCAGTTGTCAGCTAGGTGGGCAGGGAGGGGAGGAGAATACAGGTAGGGGGAGTCTCAGAAACAGCAGGTAGCACAAAAGCATGACACAGAATGGGCTGGGAAGGGACACACAAGGGGAGCCCTCCTGGGGAGGAACACTAGCAGAAAGGGGAGGACAGTGTGACACAATGCTGGACAGGCAGGCAGGGCTTGGACCCTCAAGGCTGCAGCATCCATGTTAAGGGGTTTATCCTGTGTGACTAGCACGTAGTGATCATGTAGATTCCCATGGGACCTTGCTCCCCAGGAAGCCTGGTGTGGTAGGTCGTGGGGTCGAGGTGGCGGTGGGGCAGGGATCTGCATTTTTCACACTCATCTGCAGAGTCCTCAGACCCTGAAAAATGATGTGTGCATACATTGGGGAACTATGTTTACATGTCTTGCAGGAAGCTTTTCTCATAAGATTCTGCCTGTCTGTAATGTGGTGAATAACACACTCTGTAATGGTTAATTTGATGTGTCAGCTTGATTAGGCCATGGGATGTCAGCTATTTGGTTAAACAGGATTCTGGGTGTGTCTGTGAGTGTTTCTGAATGAGATTAACATTTGAATCAGTAGGCAGAGTGAAGCGGACTGCCCTCCCCAGTGTGGGTGGGCCTCCGCAGCTCCAATGGAGGACTGAATAGAAGGAAAGGCCGTGGTGAGGGAGAATTCACTCTGCCGCATGTGGAATCAGTCTTCTGCCCTTGGACAGGGCACCATTGGTTCTCCTCAGGCCTGCGGACTTGGGGCTGAAATTTACACGGCCAGTGCTCATGGGTCTCCAGCTTGCCAGACCAGACATCAGGGGCCTCTCCGCTTTCATAACCTGGTGAGCCAATTCCTTATAAGAAATCATTCACAAAAAAAAAAAAAAGAAAAAAAAAAGAAAAACAAAAACAAAAACAAAAAGTTCCATCGACTATTCTAGGTGCTATACATTTAAAAAAAAAAAAAGAAATCATTCACACGTGTACGTGTGTGTGTGTGTGTGCAAGTGTGTGTATTCTGTTTCTGTGGAGAACCTAATACACTCTCCAGTTCATAAGTTTGGGACCACCGCCCTGGCTGCAGAGTGGAGTCCCAATATAATGGGGGCAGGAAGAGGACTGCAGGATGCCCAAGAACAAGCTGGGGGTGGCAAAAGTTGGAATTAGAGCCAGAGAGGGGAGGAAGTACCAGGAAGGATGGCAGACCTAGAGATGCTCTGTATGTGGGGTGGGGAAGAGGGAAAAGAGTCCAGAGGATTCTCCTGCTTGCACGACTGAGGGGGTGTCCATTCCACCCCACCTTGGAAACATAGCATCGTAGGATGCGAGAACACGGAAAGGCTGTGGTCCTTGCTCTTGACTCAAATGTCTGCACACATGGTGGAGCCCCAACTTCCTGGCACCAAGTCAGAATAGAGGACTAGCTAGCTCTTAAGAAGGAAGACCTGAATTTGAGTGCCAAAATGCCCAGAAAGAGCAGATGTCATGAGGTTGCTACCCCTTCCTTTGTGGAAATGGGATAGAACAGGTTCCAAGTAAGGCTGGGCTCCTGCAGGAAAATGGGCTTGGGACGGACTCCTAGATGGAGTCCTTGATGCTAATTAAAATCTCACCATTACCTTGGGGCACCTGGGTGGCTCAGTTGGTTAAGCGTCTGACTTTGGCTCAGGTCATGATCTCATGGTTCATGAGTTCCAGCCCTGCATCAGGCTCTGTGCTGACAGCTCAGAGTCTGGAACCTGCTTTGGATTCTGTGTTTCCCTCTCTCTCAAAAATAAACGTTGAAAAAAAAAATCTCCCCATAACCCATCAGAGAGCCATTGCTAGGTACCTAACTGCACATGGCTGTGCTGGGAGGCTTAGGCTTCTGCGTAACTGACGCCCACTGTCTCTCAAACCAGTTTAGACTGAGACTTAGCTAAAAGGTGAGTGCAGTTTCTCCAAAGGATCTTTTTTTTTTAATGTTTATTTATTTTTGAGAGAAAGAATGCAACAGAGCATGAGCAGGGGAGGGGCAGAGAGAGAGGGAGACAGAGTCCAAAGGAGGCTCCAGGCTCTGAGCTGTTAGCACAAGCCTGATGCGAGGCTCAAACCCACAAACTCGGGGGTCATGACCTGAGCCGAAGTCCAACGCTTAACCAACTGAGCAACCCAGGCGCCCCTCTCCAAAGGCTCTCAATTAGAGCACCTTCTTTTCCTGGTCCAGGCCTGCTCTCACAGAGACATGGGCCTTCCTGCCTTCTAGTCAGCTGCACTAAAGCAGATGTGGGACCTGGAAAGTGGCCATCTTGACTTGTAAACATGGAATTATTTGTTTACAGCTTTTTGGAAAGGGAAGACTAGGGATAGTTCCCTTGGTTAGCTAACCTGGTCAATGGATACGAGTATGTTAGTCATACTTCCTTTGTGGATAAAGCCAATCCAAAGAAATCTTAACACTGCTCACAGGGAATATTGTAACAGACAAGTAATCCAAACTGGGGCATCAAAATCTATAACAGCGCACACAAATGAAATTGTGTGAACTCAAAAGCAGAAACAGCAGTTCTTCAAGTTCACCTGTTTAAATTACGATTTTATAAAGTTAAATTCTGAAAGCAGGTTGTGTGTGTATCTTATACAGACATGCATATCCATTTGCTCCATACAAATGGTGTAACAATGAGTGCTAATGTTATTTTTACATAGCACTTTACAGTTCAGAAAGCAACTTTAAAGGTAAACCCCACAGCATGAAAGATAAATATATTGAATGCTCATTCTAAATGAATTTTTATTTTCTTCACTGTTCTCTGGGGGAAAAAATCTCCTTAAGAATTTTCCAATCCATTTATTGTACCTTCTGCATAATGTTCAGTAAATGGTATGTTTCAGGCTAAATATTCTTGTCCAAATAACACCTTAAAACCCAAAGACCCATTTACAATACTCGGGTCTCCTTTGCAAATTGTCTTCCCAGCCATAGCTGAGTTTCTGTGCTGTGACCATGGGTGGCCTTGAGTACTACAGCAGGGAATTCTTTTACATTTTATCTTGTTAATGTTTATTTATTTATTTTGAGAGAGAGGAAAAACATGCACGAGCAGGGAAGGGGCAAAGAGAGAGAAAAGAAAGACTCCCAAGCAGGCTCCATGCTGTCAGCACAGAGCCCGACGTGGGGCTCAAAGTCATGAACCATGAAATCATGACCTGAGCCAAAATCAAGAGTAGGTAGCTTAACCTACTGAGACACCCAGGTGCCCCCTCAAGCAGGGAGTTCTGCTAGATGCTCTGTTCAATTCTCAATTTATGGGTGATGGGTAGACATGGCTCACTTAACCTTCGCACAAGAAATGGAAGAGCCACACTGGGGCAAGCTCACAGACAAGACCATCTTTTGTCTCTGGCTTATCCTATCGGGAGCATCTGTGAGAAAACAGAGTCCACAGAAGCCAGACACAGCAGGGGCCTCAAAAAGTTAGAGTAGATTCAGTTAAAATTAAAGATATAAAATTGAAGAGGCAAGATGGTGTTTTAAAATCACACACACACATCAACAAAGAAAAGGGTCAAGAATATACCAGAATATGACCAGAGTGATCTCTGGATGGTACAAAATGAAGGGTGATCAATTTTTCTCCTTTTTTGTTTTTTGTTTGTTTTTCTGCATTCTCCAATTTTTTCTATAATGAGTGTGTACTTCAGTTATATCAGAAAAAAAAATCTATGTGTTTTTCTTTTATTTTAAGGTTGGGATATACCATTGAACTGTTCAGCATCAATTAATCCACAAGGGTCTGGCCTGAGGCACAAGCCCTGGAGAAACAGATTCTGACAGAGAAGAATCAAGTCCTGAGGCCTCGTCCGACCATGCTGCCTCCACCTGGCTGGTCTATTTTGGTCTGAATGGCCCAATGATAAATGTGTTGTCTTTTCCATTAAGGTCTCTAGTTCTACAAAGAAGAGTTTAAGAAACTTCAGCAAGTGGTGCTGGGAAAACTGGACAGCGACATGCAGAAGAATGAACCTGGACCACTTTCTTACACCATACACAAAAATAAACTCAAAATGGATGAAAGACCTAAACAAAGGACAGGAAGTCATCAAAATCCTCGAGGAAAAAGCAGGCAAAAACCTCTTTGATCTTGCCCGCAGCAATTTCTTACTCAACACGTCTCCAGAGTCAAGGGAAACAAAAGCAAAAATGAACTACTGGGACCTCATCAAAATAAAAAGCTTCTGCACAGTGAAGGAAACAATCAGCAAAACTAAAAGGCAACCGACAGAATGGGAGAAGATATTTGCAAATGACATATCAGATAAAGGGTTAGTATCCAAAATCTACAAAGAATTTATCAAACTCAACACCCAAAGAACAAATAATCCAGTGAAGAAATGGGCAAAAGACATGAGTAGACACTTCTTCAATGAAAACATCCAGATGGCCAACCAACACATGAAAAAATGTTCAACATCACTCCTCATCAGGGAAATACAAATCAAAACCACAATGAGATGCCACCTTACACCTGTCAGAATGGTTAACATTAACAACTCAGGCAACAATAGATGTTGGCAAGGATGCAGAGAAAGAGGATCTCTTTTGCATTGTTGGTGGGAATGCAAGCTGGTGCAGCCACTCTGGAAAACAGTATGGAAGTTCCTCAAAAAACTAAAAATAGAACTACCCTATGACCCAGCAATTGCACTACTGGGCATTTTTCCAAGGGATGCAGGTGTGCTATTTCAAAGGGACACATGCACCCCCATATTTATAACAGCACTATCAACAATAGCCAAAGTATGAGAAGAACCCACATGTCCATCAATGGATGACTGGGTAAAGAAAATGTGGTATATATACACAATGGAGTATTACTCGGCAAACAAAAAGAATGAAATCTTGCTATTTGCAACTACATGGATGGAACTGGAGGGTATTATGCTAAGTGAAATTAGTCAGAGAAAGACAAAAATCATATGACTTCATTCATATGAGGACTTTAAGAGACAAAACAGATGAACATAAGGAAAGGGAAACAAAAATAATATAAAAAACAGGGAGGGGGACAAAACAAAAGAGACTCATAAATATGGAGAACAAACTGAGGGTTGTTGGAGGGGTTATGGGAGGGGGGATGGGCTAAATGGGTAAGGGGCATTAAGGAATCTACTCCTGAAATCATTGCTTCACTATATGCTGACTAATTTGGATGTAAACTTTAAAAAATAAAAAATAAAGTTAAAGAAAAAAAGGAGAGTTTAAGAGAGTCTTTTTGCTGCTGTGGGTGTAATGATGTGTGAAAAACTTTGATCCAGGAGATAGGGAACCACGGGTCACAGACAAATAATGGATGCCAATGTTCGGTGGCCACTCTCTGCTTTCAGAGATGAGCTCTTGAGGTCAACCTCGCATAAACCTCTTCGGGAAACAAATGTAACAACAACAGCAAGAGCATTTGGCTTCTGTAAACCTGAGAGCCAACCTGCTGTCTGTACTGCCTCAACAATTCTGGAATAGTCCCCTCAAAACCACTCTCCCCATGACTACTCAACTTGACAACCCCTTCACCCCTTGCTCACCAGAGTGTTCTTTCTAAATCTAAGCGCTGACTATATGACAGTCCTGCTTAACAATCCTCAGAGGCTCCTCATCACCCACAGCAGTGGCCCTCAACCTTTTGCTGTCCCAGTGTCCCTGATGGTAGGAAATGGCCTATGGGGACTCACCACTGTAGAGCCTGTTGGTTTTGTTGGGACAGTCATGACACACTTTTGTGTGTCCAGATGCCAAACCCTGGGCCAGGCAACTAGCAGGCACACAGTAGGTCCTCCGTGACAGGTTGCTGAAGTGAACTAGCTGGGACTGTTACACAGCACTGTATCCTCCCCACCTGGCAGAACCCCTCGTCCAGAATTTGACAGAAGATAAATGAATGAATAAGTGACGGACAAGTGAATGAAGAACTCCATGTGACAGAGAGGGGACATCACTCAAATGTGATACACGCAAGTGATATTATATAGAGCTGCCTTGGAAGAGAGGCACGCAATTCTTATCTTCATCTAACTAGTGAAAACAATTTTAATCACCCCAGGTAGTAAAGTCAGAAAATAATAGAAATTATTCTTCAGTAAACATTTAGTAAGCATCTAATATGAGTCTGACCTTGAATCTAGAGCTCTTTTCATTCCGTTCAAATCCAATAGCTATCTGTGGGGTTACAAAAACCCTTAATAGAACATTCTGTGGGTGAGCATCTAAGAGGTTGCCAGGATGGGTTCTGATAATAACATTAAGTATAAAATCATGTCTATTTTCACTGATGGTGACAGTCTTCTTTCTCTTGGCTGAGTTCCCTGAATCAATCTTAAGTCTTCCAGCATTAGAAAGCCCAAAATACATTTGTTACATACTCCTGAAAGTCCCTTCTTTGCTTTTAAAAGAGAAAGAAAGATCCAGAGGTCATGGAGTAATGCCTTCCCTGCATTTCTTGGCCTGATCCTTCTTGATCCAGTAAAAATATGTGAAACTCCCCTTTAAAATCTTTATGTTTTAGGGTCACCTGGGTGACTCACCTGGTTAAGCATCCGACTTTGGCTCAGGTCATGATCCTACAGTTCATGGGTTCGAGTCCCACGTTGGGCTCTATGCTGACAGCTCAGAGCCTGGAGCCTGCTTTGGATTCTGTGTCTCACTCTCTCTCTCTGCCTCTACCCCACTCACACTCTCTCTCTCAAAAATAAACATTAAAAAAAAAAAACATTAAAAAAATTAAAATCTTTATGTTTTAGCAACCAAATCCTAGCAATGTACAGATTTAACAATCAGGCCTCTTCTAGATACAAAAACAGAAAATCAAATTCACCAGGTTGGGGAAAAGAAGGCAATTAATTGGCTCATGTACCTGAAAAGTCCAGAGCCAGTTCTGGCTTCTGGTACAGATAGATCCAGGCTCTCAAATGTCTATTGACTCTATCTCTTTCCATCTCATAGTTTTGCTTCCCTTTGAGCTGGCTTTATTCTTCAGGAGGTTCTTAGCAAAGTAGCCACAGGCAGCTTCAAGAATACATTTTACCAACTTAGCATGCCCCTAGAAAGAGAGTGCCTTTGCCAACCACTTCAACAAAGTCTCAAGGTATTCACCCAAGAAGAGTCATGGTTTCTAACACTAACTTCTGTGGCCAATGAGATAGAATACACTGATCAGGTAAGCTCAGGTCATGTGGGATCCAGGAAAATGGGGCCTACCTGCCTCAACCATATGGTCTAGAGACTGAAGTGGGGGACACTGTGCCAGCACGAACAGATGTCCACTACAGCCAGTACTCCTGGGAAAGACAAGATCTTCAATTTCTCTGAGAAAATGGTTTCCTCTCCTAGTAAACAGAATGGTCAAACTGAACTGATACTTCACAAAGGGAATGGATGTGAACGAGGGAGTCTAAGGTCAAATAGGCCTGAAAAGGATTTGGGCACCTCTGTTATAAAGATACTTGTTTAGCTGTCTCTACCCACAGAAGGTAGCCATTGAGTTCTTTTTCTTATGCATAAAACCTTGGATTGCGAGCAACTTGTTCTGCGAGTGTTCTGCAAGACGAGCAAACATTTCTAATAAATTTTAACTTGATAAAGGAGCAATGTCTTGCAATATTAGTAGTATGTGATGCCGAACATGGCATGATCACAACTGAGCCAATGGTTCCTGAAATTCTCTTTGATATACGTGTGCTTTGGGTTACAAAAATGTTTCCAGAATGAGTTATGCTCACAAACCAAGGTTTCACTGTAATGCCAATTAATGTCCTTTCAATTGTATTTTGGGAGGTGCTGGGCCAAGAGTTCTTTAGGTTTTGACCTGTGTGAAGTAAAGTGTCAAAGGCACAGGAGAGCACATGGTAGGAGTGCTCAGGGCTTGGAGCTCTTTCCATCTGGATAGTCAGCACAGACAGGTCCTGGAGGGGACCGGGAACTGGGGGAGTAGAGTGAGGAAGTTTCTGGAGAGAGAGAGTGGGTCGAGGTGTGCAGGGAGAACAAATGTTGTCTGTGGGGAGCTGGGAGAAATAAGACTCAAAAAAGGCAAAAGAAAAAAAAAAAGACTCAAAGAAGGCATCTCAGCATTCTAGCATAGTTAGCTCTAGGTGGTAGCATTACAGGGGCTTTGAACTTTTAAGCAATTTTTGCTTTTTTGCATTTTCTAATTTCTTATAAAGTATGTATTACTTTGAAAAAATAAAATGACCAAGGGAGAGAAACATTTTAAAATATTTTTTAAAATGCAAAAACTATATGAACTAATTAACCATGTAGTTTTTCTATAACCCATACTCTATTTGATTAAATGGGTAAGTTTTAAGGCGTGCCTGGATGGCTCAGTTGGTTAAGCGTCCGACTCTTGGTTTTGGCTCAGGTCATGATCTCATGGTTTCATGAGTTACAGCCCTGCGTCAGGCTCTGCGCTGGCAGCACGGAGCCTGCTTGGATTCTCTCTCTCCCTCTCTCTTTGCCCCTCCCCCACTCATGCTGTCTCTGTCTCTCTCAAAATAAATAAAATAAAAACTTAAGAAAAGGAACTTAAGCAGGTAAGTTTTAAGTTAAAAGCTGGTAACTTCCTTAATCTCTGTCATTGGCCTTTTTTCCTGTAGTGAAAAAGCAAATATAAGGATGACAATTATGAAGAGAAATGATTCTCTATTCAACTCTTCATTTTTCCTCATTGCTCCCTGTCTCATTACAGGTACTCTGGCTCCTGAAAGGATGCTGACCATGCAGGACCATGGGTGCAATGAGCACCATGCTCAATCACTCTGCAGATGACACTACAAGCAGAATAAATGCAAAAGCAGCAGGTATTTAGGATGCATACCCATCCATGGTGCTGCTAAACTCATCCTGCATCAAACAGAGGTACACAGAGTCCCAGAGTGCTGAAGTCAGGATGGGTGACTGTTCTCATCAGGTTTCCAAAATCTGAGATGCTCAGCAAGCCAGTTTTAAAAGGACATAACTAGATGATGATGACGATGGTGGTGGTGGTGGTGATGGTAATAGCAGGATGATCTTTATAATACAGATGATAATTGTAGCAGCAACTAACACTTCCTGAGGGTTTACAAGGTGCTAGGCACTGAGGTCACAGCTTGATACACCCTCTCCCATCTGACCCTCACAATAATCCCACAGTGGGTAAATCACATTATTTCCTCAATTTTATAGATTGGCAAACTAAGGCACAGGAAGGGCTGGGAAATGTGCCTGAGGTTATGGGACTGGAGAGCAACCAAACAAACCAAGACTCTGTTCTGGCTTGCTCTAGGGCCCGTGTTCTTAACCACTGCATAAACCATTTAAACAAAACTGGAGGGCCAATTAAGTAAAAGTGAATTCTAAATCTATGATTGGTAAGAGTGAATCCTATTCCTTTTTTTAAATAATTTTTAATGTTTATTTATTTTTGAGAGAGAGAGAGAGAGAGAGAGAGAGAGAGAGAGACAGAGAGAGACAGTGAAGGGGAGGAGAAGAGAGAGAGAGGGAGACACAGAACACGAAGCAGGTCCCACGCTCTGAGCTGTCAGCACAGAGCCCTACTCAGGGCTTGAACCCACAATGGTGAGATCATGACCCGAGCCAAAGTCAGACACTTAACTGACTGCACCACCTACGCATCCCAAAGTGAATCTTATTCTTAATCTTTACTTAATCTTAAGTACAGCTGAATCCTACTCATTCAATGGTAGGCGCTATAAAAATGGTAAGGGGCTGTATGGTAAAGGGTTACAAAAATACTCCCTGAAATACAGAGGGTTAAATAAGGTGGGATTTATTTTTCTCTTTCTCAGAACAGTCCCAAGGTGAGTGCTGGTCAGAAGTGGGTGGAAGGCTCTGGTCTACAGCTCAGTTCTGCCACGCTCATCCTTTATCAATCTCAACCTGCAGCCTCTGTTATCTTGGCCCACACCCTCTGCCACATTTGTTGCCATTTCAATCAGTAAAAAAGGGAAAAAGAGGAGGTCCAGGGTAAGCAGCTTTAACTTAGGTGGGGATGAAGTTGGAGGTGCATACATCACCCACTCACCTCCCACGATTCTGCTTGCACTTTCTCCCAAGGCCTCACCTAGCCAACAAGGAGATTGGGAGATGCAGTCTTTGGCTTGGCTGCCATATGTCCAGCTAAAGCATAGATGGTTCTACAACTAAAAGGAAAAAAGGTAGACAGGCTGTTTCCTCTGTGCCAGTGCCCTAGAAAATTAAAAGTTCGATCGTGCCTTTCACTGATTCTATACCAACTGTCTTATGTACAGATTAAGAAGCAAGGCTCAGAGAGTTTAAGCAATTTTGCCAGTATCCTTCATCTCATTAGGGCAGAAAAGAATCTAGAGCTAGTCCCCTGACTTTCAGTCCAATGTTCCTTTTTTCTAAATTGAGTCTTCAGATTAAATTGAAAAGGTTACCATCAAAATTCTAAGTTGTGCCAGATAAACACAATGACCTTTAAAAGACTGACAGCCGGTTGTGACACTGCTCAAATGTTGAACAGACGTTCAAAAGAAGTCAATGAAGGCCAAAAGAAAGGTGAATATATTCACAGAATTTTAAGATTGTAAGCAAGATATCACCAAGACCATCTTCCTCATTTCATAAATAAGGCTACTATGGCCTCAGGAGTCCACTGATTTCTACATAGTCACCCAGCATATGGGGAAGAGTCACGATTGGCTTTATCTCTCGATCTTCAGTGTTACTTCCACTGAACCTTAAAGTCCCTCATGAGAAGGAGAAGGCACCTCAGAACACCATAAAGTTGGAGCCCATGTGACTGATTCCCTGGAAACCCCACTTCTACCTCCTCGGGCATTACCTATGAAATCTGTTACTCTCTGATCTAGACAGTTACAATTCAATAATCTCCATTTATAGAACTCCTTCCCTTCATTAGGAACATGCTAGTGGTGAAGGGATACAAAGATATGGAAGCCATGGTCCCTGTCCTGGGACCCTACAATTTAGCAACAAATACATAAACAATTGTTATGAAGCAGTGCAAAATGACACAATGGCCGGATCTAGAACGGTGACTACTTTATCTATTTTCCCAGAAAACATAATACCTCATACACCATCTGTGACAGACTCTCTGGCAGAGGGGTGAGTAGGCATTTTCAGCTAAGCTGATGTTAGAATACCATCCCACTTACCAAAGTGATTGGCAGAGGATGGGCATGTGATCCAAGCAAGGGCAAGCAGGGTCCTTCCTGAGGTTTTATTCACTGAGGTGGGAGAGAATCATCCTTTCCCCTGTTGGGTCTGAGGGTTAGAAGGATGTGAATTCAGAGTGACCTGTGGCCTTATTCTCCATCACATGGAAAAAGCCATGGAGAAGAATAACTGTCACACAGACCAGTGCAGAGACAGGAGTGGGAGAAAAGTTAAGGATACCTGTCTAACTGCAACCAATACCTAGGTCCTTGGACATCCATCCTCCTCTCCTCCCTCCTCATCAGAATTGACATTTTCAGTGATTGTGTGTGTGTGTGTGTGTGTGTGTGTGTGTGTTTGGTTTTATTTTGTTGCTGTTGTTTACTTTTAATTTAAATTTTAGTTAACATACTGTGCAATATTGGCTTCAGGGTAATTCAGTGATTCATCACTTACATACAACACCCAGTGCTCATCCCAACAAGTGCCCTCCTTAGTATCCATCACCCATCTAGCCCATCTCCCATCCCCCTCCCTCCATCAATGCTCAGTTTGTTCTCTATCATTAAGAGTCTCTTGGGACACCTGGGTGGCTCAGGGGGTTAAATGTCCAACTCTTGATTTCAGCTCAGGTCATGATCTCACAGTTTGTTGTATTGAGCCCACGTTAGATTCTGTGCTGACAATGAGGAGCCTGCGTGGGATTCTCTCTCTGCCCCTCCCCCGCTCATGCTCACTCTCTCGCTCTCTCTCTCTCAAAAATAAACACTTTTTAAAAAAAGAATCTCTTGTGGTTTATTTCCCTCTCTTCTCCCCTCCCCTTCCCATATGTTCATAAAAAAATGGGTGTGTATTAAAT
Organism: Panthera onca; assembly: GCF_046562875.1. Lineage (NCBI taxonomy): Eukaryota > Metazoa > Chordata > Mammalia > Carnivora > Felidae > Panthera > Panthera onca. Next base: position 13,690,409 of record NC_138342.1, read on the forward strand.
GACCCACCCCACAAAGATAATACAAAATGAATATTGTACATACATATGTAACACATACAAAGATATTTATAGTTCAGGGAACATTTGGGGCATACAGAGATTTTTCACTGTAGCTGTTAAGACCCAGTTGAGTGCTGTTTACACTCTTCATTTCTTGAAATAACACATAATCCTGCTTTTGGAAGAGTCTGCTGTCAGGCTGGCCTAATTGTTTGGTCACAATAAACAGACAAGAAAGAGCGGCAGCTGCTCAGCTGGAAGCTGGCTGGGAGAGACAGATGAGTGAGTGTTTTCATGATTATACTTATTTAATATTTATAAAAGATAACTGTCATCAGGATCCAATCTCCAGGCTACCAGGTAATTTGTATCATAAAGCCTTGTGGGGGGTTGTGTTTTATATCATGTATTTCTTTTTCCATCATAGTGGCCTTCACTGTTGGCTCCACATATAAAGCAAAGTACAAAACCATATGGTCCCTTGTTCTGGATTTTTGTAGCTGGAGAAAATAAAGAGCCAACTCACGATTTTTCTTCCTCTTTTTTAAATGGTTATTTATTTCTGAGAGAGAGAGAGAGAGCGCACGTGCATGTGCACAAGCAGGGGAGGGGCAGAGAGAGGGGGGAGACACAGAATCTGAAGTGGGCTCAAGGCTCTGAGCTGTCAGCACAGAGCCCAATGCAGGGCTTGAACTCATGAACCATGAGATTATGACTTTAGCCAAAATTGGATGCTTAACTGACTGAACCACCCGGGTGCCCCTCAACTCACTATTTTTCTTAAAAAATATACCTAGTACCAATTTCCTTGAAGGAAAAAGAAGTTACCATTAGGAAGTGGAGTATATCTTCCTTATGCACACATTCCCTTTTCGTTCAATTGTTTAGTGAACATTTATCAAGGGTCCACTACATGCTAGGCATGGTTCTCAGTATTGGGGATACAGTGTGCTTGAAAGACACCCAAACACTGGTGTGCACAAAGCTAACCATTCTAGTGAGAGAGTCAGACAATATGTTAGATAAGTAAAATAAACAAATTGTTAGTGATAAATGCTAAAGAATAGCATAGAGCAAAAAAGGAATGTTTGGGGGATTGTAGTTAAAATTTTACACAGGGTGGTGATGGAAGGCTTCCCTCAGAAAGTAACATTTGAGGGAAGGTGTAGGTGAAGGGAAAGAGCAAACAGTGCAGTTTATAAGGGAAGAGCCCTCCTGGCAGAGGTGAGAGGCTGTGTGTGGGCAGACGATCAGCAGGAGGCCGGTGTGGCTGGGGCAGAGTGAGTAGTGGAGAGTACTCAGCAGGTGAGAAGTGTTGGGGCCAGGTCTTGGAGATCTCACAGGTGATTGAAGAAGTTGGGATTTTACCTGCTGTGAGGTGGAAGCCCTGGAGAGTTTTGAGCATGATGACACTATGTGATGTATTTTATAACAATTACCTAGGTGCCTGTGTTGGGACCAGTGGAAGCAGGATTGGTCAGGATTCATTTCTCTTAGGCATCTCCAGACACTGTCTGTCGCCAGCCATTCTACCTTCTTCATTCCTTCTGTGATCTTCTTCCCCAGGCCACTTCAGAACCACAAGCTCTTCTGTCCCCATCAAAATGTATTTTGGGCTTCTTTAATCACACTAGATAGTCAACAATGTATACCACTGTGGCAAATTCAAACCCAAGAAGAGCAAAATGATGAACAAAAATTTGTAGAGTCTTTATGGAGTACAGTGGGCTTATGATCTCCCACTGTTTGGTCAGGACTTCTTCAGGTATAAGTAAAACTAATCCAACTGTACTCACTTTCTAGTTTTGATACATTGCCATAAATTTAGACACTTAATATAAGGTCTATATGTCAGAAGTCCAGGTATGGAGTGGCTGGGTTATTGCTTAGGGTCTCAAGGGCTAAATCAAGGTGTTGGTCGGCTGAGTTCCTGTCTGGAGGCACTGGGGAGACATCTGTTTCAGGCTAATTCAGCTTGTTGGAATAACTTAGTTACTTGTGGCTGCAGAACTGTCATCAGGGACTGCTCTCAGCTCCCAGTAGCTACCTGCAGTCCTGAATACGTGGTCCCTCCAGCTCCCTCACTGAATCTTGTCACACTTCAGATCTCTCTGATTTCTCTCTCTAATCTCTAGACTTGACTCTAAGGGCTCATGGGATTAGGTCAGGTTTACCTGGATAATCTTCCTACTTTAAGATCAGTTTATTTGGGAACTGAATTACAACTGCAAAATCCGTTCACTGCAAAACCTAGATTAGTGATTCACTGAATGCCTGAATACCAGGGGCTGAGAACTTGGGGCCATCTTAAAATTCTGCCTAATACATCAACTAAAAGGGAACATACTGACCCATGTGTCTGGGAAAGACCTTCCAGAGAGGAAGGCACAGCTATGGGAGCCAAGCAGGGCCTTAGGGACTGGTACTAGGACTCATTGCACCCCCAACTTACTCATTCTCTCTCTCCATTCACCTCTTAACTCTGTTGACTCCTGCTCATTTTTCTTCTGCAGAGTCGCCTTCCCCATATAACAAGAAAGACAGCCATCAACTGCTCTAGTTCCTTCTCTCACAGTTCTGCTATTCCAGCAGAAAGTGGATTTCTTTCTCCTTATGTATGAATATCAATCCAGAGAAGGATACTAGATCATGTGCTATGGCTGGAATGGGAAGTGGAGCACCAAGACTGAGATGCTTTCAGAGCTGTTTGGAAAGGGATAAGAGTTCCCCAAAGGAGAGAAATGGAAGGTATGCTGGATAGACAGACAAACAGACCAACTGTGACCCTAGTCAGCTATCAGCCTCACTCTTTCCCTCGAGGACTTCAAATCACCTCTGCATCTCTCCCTTCTTTTCTTACTTGACTAGTCTTGCCTTCTCCACCTCTCAAGGGATTGAGATATGGTTCCACTGCCCACAAGATTGAGTTCAAACCTACATCAGTTGGGGGTGTGGGATGGGGTTAGACAGTGAGGGGATAATGCCTTGTAGAATAATCTAGAAAAAATTCTGCACCAGAGAGTAGTTCTTGTTCTGCTACTAACTGACATTGAGCACAATGTGGTAGCCATGGAGGTCTGCAACTCAGAACTCTCTTCTGGAGAACTTGACATCAGGAGTATAGTCATTTGGCAGCTTCCACTTTCACATCTTTGGATTCACTGTGACATTCACACCAAGACAATGATCCCTCCAATCTGCTTTGAGCCAACAACCAAGCCTGATGGTGATGCCAAGTCTGGGCTATTTCTGCCCAACACAAGATTGTTGTAATGTTCTATCTTTTCAGGAGCTCTTCATTGGCCTGGCCAAGACCCTTTTTAAAGCTGTACTGCAGTCTGCAGGCTCTCCTATTCAATCCTGTCCCTTTTCCTCTCCTCTCATGGGTGTCAGGCCTGCATCAAGTGGGTGCTCCCTGACTACTCCTTTACTCTTCAGACATTTCTCCTAACAAATCTCTTGCACATCTAAATTGGTCCTGGTATCCACTTTTTGGAGGATCTAAACTGACACTCATGACAATGCTCTATTTCTGATCTATAACATGAAAGAAATTGGACTAGATTTCTAGCATCCTTTCTAGCTCTGAAATTTCACCTATATTTGAAATTCTAGAAGATTATCTCTGTTTGATGAAAGAAGAGAAACAGGGCTAAGCAACTAGATCTCTGACCCACGCTATTTAGGGCCTCTGATGCTTGCTATGTTTGATTTTTGTCACTATAAAGAAACTTCTTGTTGCTAATACCTTATCAGGAAAGGTAAATAATTCTGGGCAATGTTTCAAATGGCTACAAAGTGTTTAGAGACTGTCTGAAAACTCTACACATGGCTTGCACCATCACTTTGCCTGAGCTAATCGTTCTTATACTTCAATGCACAGAAGAAGCACTTTTAAAAAGGCAGATTCATGAACCCAACCCATAGAAAGCTTCACTCAAGAGGAGGGTGGTGGCTCCTGGGAAACTGCCCCCGCCCCACTTTTTAACAATCAAGCTTTCTAGTGACTCTGATGCTGGTAGTTTGTTCCCCAGGTGGCAATGTGGTGAAGACATTTCCAGTATGTTTAGATAACAGCTGGGAAAGCTGAGGAATTCTGGAATTTCAAGAAACTTCAGCAATGGAAGAAGAGACCACAGGAGGGAGTGTGGACCCTCAGTTCTATCCCAGTTTCTGGCTTGGACTGTATTTTATTTAAAACAAAATTTTTTTAATGTTTATTTATTTGAGAGAGAGAAAGAGAGAGAGAGAGAGAGAGAGAGCAGGGGATGTGCAGAGAGAGAGGGAGACACAGAATCTGAAGCAGGCTCCAGGCTCTGAGCTGTCAGCCCAGAGCCTGACGTGGGGTTTCAACTCACAAACAGGGAGATTGTGACCTGAGCCGAAGTTAGCCGCTTAACCAACTGAGCCAACCAGGTGCCCCTGGACCTTATTCTAAAGATCTGTGAGAATGTCACTTCAAAGTTTAGGAAGCATCTCTCTCATCTAGATGAAACACAGGGTCAACAAAGAGTAGAGAAAGAGTCAGATGCAGTGAATGTTATTTTTCTTCTCTGGCATAACATGTGCTAGAACTTAGAATGGTGCTCTGGATAAACAGTGGAGCACAGAATCTGAAGTTTCAGAGCTCAGTGCCTGGTAAGGAAGTAGAATGAATCCCCAGGAGCAGGCAGCAGGGTCTGAGAGGTCCATGTGCCACACAGGGAGAAGTGGTTCCCCCGCTTGGAGTGCATTTGGTAGAGACCATATGGCCTCCCCACAGGCAAAAGTCCCAGCAGGCTGTGAAGGGCAGCCATGTTTGCTGGTATTGGAACAAAGATGCCAGAGTGCAGTGAAACCTGGCACTGGCTGTGTGTTAGGATTTGCCATAATCTCTGAACCTCTGCTGCTGCACAATTGCAGAAATGTTTTCTGGGGCAAGCCAGTACCTGGCCATTGTGCAGCAAGACCTTCCCCCAGAAAGTTGGTACAGGTCCAAGCTGAGGGAGTTTCTGAAGCTTGGGGTTTCTGAGATAAAACTCTGAAGGGAGGTGTCACCTGGCTGGCGGACAGCTTGGAGATGGCCAGGGTAGAGGCAAGGAGTGGACGGAGGCTGGAGACAAAGAAGGGTAAGGTGAGATCACTGGTCGGTGAGAGCTTGAAGTTCCTGTGCCAGAGACTAGGGAGCTGCCTGAAGCCATTTCCACCTCTCCTGTGCACATATATGTGAGTGGATGCACACCACACTAATCCACCCCAGTAAGCTAAGCAGTGCCGCCTAGTGGAGAATGGAGCCATTATGTCAAACCCTGCCAAACTGCGCCCTCCAAGCACATCCCCTAGAAGACCAGCACAAGTCACTCCACCTGTTTAATGTACAGACTATAGAGGGCTTCATAGTTTCAGTTCTAGGGGAAACTGAATGTAACTTCATTCGGGTTTCATTTATTGGTTTGTGTTCTTTGCTTCTGTTTTTGTTTTCTTTTTCTTCCTTTCCAGGATACACAAAGAGAACATTTATTTTTACTTCTACTTTTTTTTTTTAATTTTTATTCTATTCCATTTTCTTTATTTTGTTTTATTCTATTTTATTATTTTTAATTTTAAAATTTTTCTTTATCTCTTTTTCCTTTTCTTTCCCTTTTTTCTCTATTCTATCAAACTTCTTTCAACAAGCAGACCAAAACAGACCTAGGATCCAGCTTCCTTTATTTGATTTTTTGTTTTGTTTTTATTTTTTTTAATTTTAATTTTTAAAATTTTATTGTTTTTTCTTCCCTCAAAATGACAAAATGTAGGAATTCACTCCAAAAGAAAGAACAAGAAGAAATGACAGCTAGGGGCTTAATCAGCACAGATATAAGTTAGATATCTGAACTAGAATTTAGAACTATGAAAATAAGAATACTAGCTGGGGTTGAAAAAAACATAGAATCCCTTTCTGTGGAGATAAAAGAAATAAAACCTAGTCAGGACGAAATTAAAAATGCTGTAACCAAGATGCAATCTCAAATGGATACCACAATGGCAAGGATGGACGAAGCAGAGCAGCAAACCAGCAATATAGAAGACAAAATTATGGAGAATAATGAAGCAGAAAAAAGGAGGGAAACAAAGACAAAAGAGCAAATATGAGACTTAAAAAACTCAGTGACTTATTAAAAATGAATAACATCTGAATCATAGGAGTCCCAGAAGATGAAGAGAAAGAAAAAAGGGCAGAAGGTTTATGTGAGCAACTTATAGTAGAAAACTTTCCTAGTCTGGAGAAGGACACAGACATCAAAATCCAAGAAGCACAGAACACTCCCATTAGATTCAACAAAAAGTGACCATCATCAAGGCATATCATAGTCAAATTCACAAAATACACAGACAAGGAAAGAATCATGAAAGCAGCAAGGGAGAAAAAAAAGTCCTTAACCTATAAGGGAAGATAGATCAGGTTTGCAGTAGACCTATCCACAGACACATGGAAGGCCAGAAAGGAGTGGCAGGGTATATTCAACATGCTGAATTGGAAAAATATGTAGCCAAGAATTCCTTATCCAGCAAGGCTATCATTCAAAATAGAAAGAGAGATAAAGAATTTCCCAGACAAACAAAAACTAAAGGAGTTCGTGACCTCTAAACCAGCCCTGCAAGAAATTTTAAGGGGGACTCCTGGAGTGAAGAAAAGACAAAACAAAAGAAAAAAAAACCAAAGCAGCAAAGACTAGAAAGTACTAGAGAATATCACCAGAAAACCAACACTAATGCTCCAAGCAAAAGACATAGAGTATCAGAATGGATAAGAAAACAAGACCTATCTATATGCTACTTACAAGAGACTCATTCTAGACCTAAAGACACCTGCAGATTGAAAGTAAGGGGATGGAGGGGCACCTAGGTGGCTCAGTTGGTTAAAGCGTCTGACTTCAGCTCAGGTCATGATCTCACAGTCCATGAGTTTGACCACCACATCGGGTTCTGTGCTGATAGCTCAGAGCCTGGAGCCTGCTTCAGATTCTGTGTCTCCCTCTCTCTCTCTGCTGCTCCCCTGCTTGGACTCTGTCTCTCTCTCTCTCAAAAGTGAATAAAGATTAAAAAATAAAGAATTGAGTGACTTAGTAATATCTTATTTAAAAAAAGGAAGTAAGGGAATGGAGAACAATCTATCATGCTAAAGGTCGTCAAAAGAAAGCTGGAGTAGCCATACTTTTGTCAGACAAACCAGATTTTAAAATAAAGACTGTAACAAGAGATGAAGAAGGGCATTATATCATAATTAAGGGGCCTATTCACCAAGATCTAACAAATTTCTAACAAAGAAATTCATTGATAATAATACTATATATAATATTAAGGGACTTCAACACCCCACTTACAGCAATAAACAGATCATGTGAGAAGAAAATCAACAAGGAGACAATGGCTTTGAATGACACACTGGACTGGATGGCCTTAACATATATACTCAGAACATTTCATCCTAACGCAGCAGAATATACATTCTTCTCGAGTACACATGGAACATTCTCCAGAATAGCTGGGTCACAAATCAACCCTCAAGAAGTTCAAAAAGATCAAGATCATACCATGCATATTTCAGACCACAATGCTATGAAACTCGAAATCAACCACAAGAAAAAATTTGGAAAGACCATGAATACTTGGAGATTAAAGAACATCCTACTAAATAACGAATGTGTTAATCAAGAACTTAAACAGAAAATTAAAAAGTACACTGAAGTCAATGAAAATGAAAACATGATAGCCTAAAAACCTCTGGGATGCAGCAAAGGTGGCCATAAGAGGGAAGTATACAGCAATCCAGCCTTACACCTAAAAGAGCTGGAAAAAGGACATCAAATAAAGCTCAAAACCAGCAGAAGAAGGGAAATAATAAAGATTAGAGAAGAAATCAATTATATGAAAAAAAAAAAAAAAAGAACAGATCAATGAAACCAGGAGCTGGTTCTTGGAAAGGATTAACAAAACTGATAAACTCCTAGACAGACTGATAAAAAAAAAAAAAAAAAAAAAGACCCAAAAGGACCCAAATAAATAAAATCGTGAAGGAAAGAGATCACAACCAATACCACAGAAATACAAAGATCTACCAAACTACCAAAACTAAAACAGGAAGAAATAGAAAATTTGAACAGACCCATAACCAGTAAGGATATTAAATCAGTAATCAAAAATCTCCCAACAAACAAGAGTCCAGGGCTGGATGGCTTTCAAGGGGAATTCTACCAAACATTTAAAGAAAAGTTAATATCTATTCTTTTGAAACTGTTCCAAAAAATAGAAATGGAATGAAAACTTCCCAACTCATTCTATGAGGCCAGCATTACCTTGACTCCAAAATCAGACAAAGTCTCCACTAAAAAGGAGAACTACAGACCAGTTTCTGATGAACATGGATGCAAAAATTCTCAACAAGATACTAGGAAATTGGATCCAATAATACATTTAAAAAATTATTTACCACAATCAAGTGAGATTTATTCCTGGGATGCAGGGCTGGTTCAATATCTGCAGATCAATCAATGTGATATATCATATTAATAAAAGAAAGGATAAGAACCACATGATCCTCTCAATAGATGCAGAAAAAACATTTGACAAAATACAGCATCCTTTCTTGATAAAAACCCTCAAGAAAGTAAGGATAGAAGGATCATACCTCAAGATCATAAAGGCCATATAGGAAAGACCCACAACTAATATCATCATCAATGCGGAAAAACTGACAGCTTTCCACCTAAGGTCAGAAACACGGCAAGGATGTCTACTCTCACCACTGTTATTCAGCAGTATTGGAAGTCCTAGCCTCAGCAATGAGACAACACAAAGAAACAAAAGGTATCCAAAACAGCAAGGAGGAAGTGAAACTTTCACTCTTCATAGATGACATGATACTGTATGTAGAAAATCCAAAAGACTGTAAAAAATTGCAAAACTGATAACATGAATTCAGCAAAGTCGCAGGATTTAAAATCAGTGTACAGAAATAGGTTGCATTTCTATACACCAATAATGAAACAGCAGAAAGAAAAATCAAGCAGTTGATCCCATTGACAGTTCCACCAAAAACCATAAAATACCTAGAAACAAACCTAACCAAAGATGTGAAAAATCTATGCACTGAAAATTATAGAAAGTTTATTAAAGAAATTGAAGAAGACACCAAAAAAATGGAAAAACATTCCATGCTCATGGATTAGAAGAACATATATTGTTAAAATGTTGATACTACCCAAAGCAATCTACATATTCAATGCAATTCCTATCAAAATAACACCAGCATTCTTCACAGAGCTAGAACAAATAATCCTAACATTTGTATGGAACCCTGGATAGACAAAGCAATCTTGTAAAAGAAAACCAAAGCTGGAGGCATCACAATCCTGGACTTCAACCTATATTACAAAGCTGTAATCATCAAGACAGTATGGTACTGGCACAAGAACAGACACTCAGATCACTGGAACAGAATAGAGAACCCAGAAATGAACCCACAAATGTATGGCCAACTAATCTTTGACAAAGCAGGAAAGACTATCCAATGGAATAAAGACAGTCTCTTCAGCAAACGGTGCTGGGAAAACTGGATAGCGACATGCAGAAAAATGAACCTGGACCACTTTCTCACACCATACACAAAAATAAACTCAAAATGGATGAAAGACGTAAACATAGGACAGGAAACCATCAAAATCCTTGAAGAGAAATCAGGCAAAAATCTCTTTGACCTTGGCCGCAGCAACTTCTTACTCAACACGTCTCCGGAGGCAAGGGAAGCAAAAGCAAAAAGGAACTATTGGGACCTCATCAAAATAAAAAGCTTCTGCACAGAGAAGGAAACAATCAGCAAAACTAAAGACAACCGACGGAATGGGAGAAGATATTTGCAAATGACATATCAGATAAAGGGTTAGTATCCAAAATCTATAAAGAACTTGTCAAACTCAACACCCCAAAAACAAATAATCCAGTGAAGAAATGGGCAAAAGACATGAATAGACACTTCTCCAAAGAAGACATCCAGATGGCTCACACATGAAAAAAAGCTCAACATCACTCATCATCAGGGAAATACAAATCAAAACCACAATGAGATACCACCTCACATCTGTCAGAATGGCTAACATTAACAATGCAGGCAACAACAGATGTTGGTGACAATGCAGAGAAAGAGGAACCCTTTTGCACTGCTGGTGGGAATGCAAACTGGTGCAGCCACTCTGGAAAACAGTATGGAGGTTCCTAAAAAAATTAAAAATAGAAGTATCCTATGACCTAGCAATTGCATTACTAGGTATTTATCCAAAGGATACAGCAGTGCTAATTCAAAGGGGGAAATGCACCCCAATGTTTATAGCAGCACTATCAACAATAGCCAAAGTATGGCAAGAGCCCAAATGTCCAATGACTGATGAATGGATAAAGAAGATATGGTATATATATATATACAATGGGATATTACTCAGTGATCAAAAAGAAATAAATCTTGCCATTTGCAACAACATGGATGAAACTGGAATGTATTTTGCTAAATGAAATAAGTCAGAGAAAGACAAATATCATATGATTTCACTCATATGTGGAATTTAAGAAACGAAACAGATTAACATGAGGGAAGGGAAGCAAAAATAATATAAAAATAGAGAGAGAGACGAACCATAAGAGACTCTTAATGATAGAGAACAAACTGAGAGTTGCTGGCAGGGTGTTGGGTGGGGGGGGCGGTGAGCTAAATGGGCAAGGGACATTAAGGAGAGAACTTGTTGGGATGAGCACTGGGTGTCATATGTAAGTGATGAATCACTAAATTGTATTCCTGAAATCATTATTACACTATATGTTAACTAACTTGGATTTAAATTTAAAGAGATAATTAAATAAAAATAAAAATTATAAAATAAAATAATTTAAAAAATAAAAATAATAAAATGGAATTCTTATAATCAACATAAAAAAAAAAAGAATGGTGCTCTGAACAAACTGCTCTGTGAGGCTGCAGGATCTCTGCTCTCATTCCCTCAGTGGACCTTCTGGGGCATCTTTCAGTCCCAGGAGGGAGCATCTAACTGGCTTTGGCCATCTCATCCGTCTTCCAAGGTTAATCTGGCCCAACTATCAGGGTATCCTCAAGAGGATTGTCCCTGGAAGAAATGGGAATCAAGATCCTCTGGTTCACTGAAAGTCTTCAAAGTTGATCCATAGTCACCTTGCATTTGACACAGTTTTGTTCCTTACATTTTAATCATTTGTATAATTTTAAAAAATCGTTTGATTTTTCATTATAAAAGTAGTACATGATCAAGGTAAAAGTAAGTCAAAAGAACCACAATTAAAAAAAAAAAAAAAACTGCTCTCATTGTGCCTAGGTGGCTCAGTTGGATGAGCATCAGACACTGGATCCCAGCTCAGGTCTTGATCTCAGGGTTGTGAATTCATGTTGGGCTCCACACACTGGGCATGAAGCCTACTTAAAAAAAAAATATTCTCCCAATTAAAATATCCTCAGGGGCGCCTGGGTGGCTCAGTCAGGTAAGCATCCAACTCTTGGTTTCGGCTCAGGTCATGATTTCACCGTTTCGTGAGTTTGAGCCCCACATCAGGCTCTGTGCTGACAGTGCAGAGCCTGCTTGGGGTTCTCTCTCTCCCCCTCTCTCTGCGACCCTCACGCTGTCTCCACCTCTCTCAAAATAAATAAACTTTAAAAATATACCCTTAAAAAAAAGAGTACACATATTCTACAATCATAGGGGTTTAAGGACCCTCTGAAGTGCATCTATAAGCCTCTTACTGTCTATGGCGCCTTGTTCAGGAAACTTTGCAGTAAGGAAAAAGGAAGCCAGAAAAGATCATAAATCTAAAATACTGGAAACAGATCTAAAAATTGAATTGTTAGCATAACCTATATATTCTGCATTCGTTGCCTCGAACACAATAAAAAAAATCAAAAGAAGAATAAAAGTCACCTCCAAACCCACTAGGACAAAGAAATGGTTACACTAACATTCTGGTGTGTTTCCTGCCAGGTTACTTTTGTACTTAACGTTTTAAGGTATTTTCATAATTATGATCATGGAATATATTCAATTTCATTTCCTTACTTTTAACTTACCATTATAAGCGTCTTTTCTTCATAAACATAAGTGTTTTTTTCCCTTCACAAACATTATTCTTACTGTGGACATAAAATTCCATCATATACCCCAATCCTATTTTATTGCTATATACACCTATCGTTGGAAGTTTAAATTATTTCCAATGTTTGCTTATAAATAATGGTGCTTAGAATAAAGACTTGCAATAAGGCTCTTTTCATGTTTTGGATTTTTCCCTTAGGAGAATTCTCAGAAGTGGAATTTGAAGATGAGAGGGCACGATTTTTTTTTTAATTTTTTTTTTAATGTTTATTTATTTTTGAGACAGAGAGAGACAGAGCATGAATGGGGGAGGGGCAGAGAGAGAGGGAGACACAGAATCGGAAGCAGGCTCCAGGCTATGAGCCATCAGCCCAGAGCCTGACGCGGGGCTCGAACTCACGAACCGTGAGATCGTGACCTGAGCTGAAGTTGGACGCTCAACCGACTGAGCCACCCAGGCGCCCCGAGAGGGCACGATTTTAAGAGTAATCATACATATCATCAAAATGCTTTTGACAGTGGGACCATTTCACTCTGCCACCAGTCTGCTTCACCACACCCTCACCATCATTGTGTGTTTCCTTTCCTTTAATCTTTACAAGTTGATTGGCAAAAATTGTTGATATACTTCCCATGGTCCTGTTTTAATCCCATGACCCTTGATTCGCAGAGATGCCCATTAGACATTGCAAACCAGTATCCGAGGTATGTAAAAAATGGACTAAAACATTTTACAAATGTTCGTTAAAGCAGTTTGATTCTTGCAATTCATCATGTTTTGTATTTTCATATAGATGGATTTCTCAACCTTGGCACTATTGACATTTTGCACCAGATAAGTCTTTGTTGTAGGGATTGTAGGGTGTGAAGCAGCATCCTTGGCCTTGACCTACTAGATGCCAGTAGCTCTATCTCCTGTGACTCCATTGTGACAACTAAAAATGGCTCCAGACATTACCAAATGTCCCCTGGGGGAAAATAGCCCCTAACTGAGAATCGAATGTCTCCTAGGAAGAAAATGGCCTCTGACTAATGGAAAAACACTAATACAAAAATACTAATGGCCTCTGAGTTCTGTTAGCTCAGGTTTCCATTCCAATATTAAACTTTTATTTCTTAGTATCTTCGACCTGATAGTGCCTGCCTAACACCCTTTCTTGGTTTCTCCCTTGCAATAGAACTCCTATTTCATTCAGCTGTTCCCCTCCCATGGACTCAGGACATGAATTAGGACTAATTACTCCTTGTCTAAGCCAGGCCCTAGAGTCCTGTTTCCCTTATCAGTGATTACTTTTGGTTTGGGTGTAGTAGTCTGTCCTGGCCATGGGACCCAAGGAGATATCTGCTGAAGGACTTCTGGGAAATATTTCCTTACTAACAACAAGAAGCACATAGGAGAAAATGCCCTTCACCTTCAGCAGATGGTGTCATGTCTCTGTGTGCTGCCTGGAATTGAAGCCACCTTGGAACTCTGATGGGAGAAAGCACTGACATGCAGAGGACTAAGAAGATGGAAAGCACTCAGCCTATGAGGAAATACTTGAGACACTGAATCATCCAGCCATGGAGAGGTTCTACCTCCTGGATTCCTGTTACATGACACAACACATCTCTAAACTTTTAAACTACTTGTTATTGTTGTGTCTTCCACTATTTGCATCCTAACAGACTTTCTGGAACCCCAAACACAGTGCCCAAGAGAGGTGGTAAAATCAGTTCCTCTCTGGGTGGGTTCCAACATCCAAGTTGGAGCAATAGGCAGCCCATGGCCACAAGGGCCATCTCCAAGCAGAGACATGGCTCCAGAAGGTCCAGCCAGTTGAAGAAAGAGCTCAACCAAGGGGCAGGGAATCTAGACAGCTAATTCTTGTCCTAAAGAACCAGGTAAGCAGGTCTAAAAAGACAGAGGTGTGGCAGGAAGGAAGCTGCTCCTCAAGGTCCAGGAGTTCAGGGAAGCAGATGAATTTCAAGCCCACCATGGAAGGTAACAGAAGCTTTTGGTACAGAAGGATGGCTCTGTTTTCACTCTCTCAGAGTGGGCAAGACTGGAGGTCTTCAGTACAGTCGCAGTAGTTGAGAGGAGCTAGAACAGGTTGTTACTGACCAAGTGTCTAGCATGAAAAGATCTCAAAAATATTTTAGGAACAAATACATCAGCTGGAACTAACAAGACCAAGTTTTATTTAAAAAGGTTTTAAAACATTCTCTGTATGTAACTTTTACTCAAATAAAAAATTTTAAAACATGTTGAAATGAAATGTAGCATTATTTTCAAGATAGCTATAAGGCAGCCTTTCTCCCCATGGATGCCGCCAAGCAAGCATCATTAAAGTCTCCCCTCCCACCACCATCACGTCTAAGTCAGAGTCTCCCAACGAGCCTGAACAGCTGAAGAAGCCCTTCATCAGAGGTTTAGCTTTGAAACAACCAATGGGAGTCTAAGAGGCTTTGGGTTTGTCATGGATGCCACTGTGGAGGAGGTGGATACAGCTATGATACAAGGCCACGCAAGGTGGATGGAAGAGTTGCAGAACCAAAGAGGGTTGTCTCAGAGAAGATTCTCAAACGCCTGGTACCCACTTAACTGTGAAAAAGATTTATGTTGGTGGCATTAAAGAAGACACTGAAGAACATCACGTAAGAGATTATTTTGAACAGTATGGGAAAATTGAAGTGGTTGCAATCATGACTGACGAAGGCAGTGGCAAGAAGGGAGGCTCTGCTTTTAACATTTGATGACCACGACTCCATAGACAGGACTGTCATTCAAAAATACCATACTGTGAATGGTCATAACTGTGACATAAGAAAGCCCTATCTGAGCAACAGATGGCTAATGTTTCATTCAACCAAAGACGTCCAGCAGTTCTGGAAACTTTCATGGCGGTCATGGAGGTGGTTTTGGTGGGAATGACAACTTTCATCATGGAGGAAACTTCAGTGGGCCAGGTGGCTTTGGTGGCAATCGAGGTGGGGTGATAGATATGGTGGCAGTAGGGACGGCTATAATGGATTTGTTAAAGATGAAAGCAACTTTGGAGGTGGTGGAAGCTATAATGATTTTGATGATCAATCTTCAAATTTTGGGCCCATGAAAGGAGAGAATTTTGGAGGCAGAGCTCTGGCCCCTATGTTGGTGGAGGCCAATACTTTGCCAAACCACAAAACCAAGGTGGCTATCGTGGTTCCAGCAGGAGCAGTAGCCACGGCAGTGGCAGAAGGTTTTAATTACAGTCAGGAAACAAAGCATAGCAGGAAAGGAGAGCCAGAGAAGTGACAGGGAAGCTACAGATTATAAGGTGAACTCAGCCCAGCATAGTGGTATCAGGGCCTAGCTGCTACAAAGAAGACATGTCTTAGACAATACTCATGTGTGTGGGCAAAAAACCTTGAGGACTGTATTTGTGACTAACTGTATAACAGGTTATTTTAGTTGCTGATCTGTGGAAAGTGCAAAGCATTCCAACAAAGGGTTTTAATGTAGATTTTTTTGGTTGTTGCCTCCTTGCTGTTGACTGCTAAATAGTGTTATCAGGATGTCGAATAAATGTGTCTTTTTAAAAATGTGTTGTGTATAGTTAGTCTACTTTGAAGCCATCTTGGTAAACTAACCCAACAGTGTGAAGTTAGAATTCCTTCACAGTGATGCCAGGTTTGATTCAAAATTTCTCTGCAACCTGCTTGGGCACAGAAGCCATGATCTCCACAAACTTTGGTGTAACTGGACTGACAGTTAATGTGTTGTGACCTGTAGTTCACTGTTAAAAGGGCCATCCAAGCAAAGTCCTGGAGTTTATTTGGTTATTTATATGATTGTTGACACATCCTAGGCAATATATCTAAATTGAAGTGTGGTATCAGCTAAAATTAGATGGGACTAAAGCTTGTGTATCATTCATTATCATGCATAATCAATAAACAATTTAATATTCTCTTGAAAATATATAGATAAAGCCATTTTTCCACTCACTTAAATCAGCTCTTCTGTTGTCAAAAATTTCCATAATTAAGTAATTCAGAGAAACAGGTTATTAAATACTGGGATGGCTGTCACTCTCTGCAGGCCTTTAAAAATTGACTAAGTGGGGCGCCTGGGTGGCTCAGTCGGTTAAGTGTCCGACTTCAGCTCAGGTCACGATCTCGCGGTCCGCGAGTTCGAGCCCCACATCAGGCTCTGGGCTGATGGCTCAGAGCCTGGAGCTTGCTTCCGATTCTGTGTCTCCTCTCTTTCTGCCCCTCCCCCGTTCATGCCTCTCTCTCTGTCTCAAAAATAAATAAGCGTTAAAAAAAAAATTTAAAAATTGACTAAGATAATTGACTAAGATAATTGACTATGATTCAACAGCTTTGCTAATTATAAAATATAACCAGTTGAAAAGGATTAAATGTTGGAGGTGGTCATAGAGAGGACATTCCCGCTGCTTGACCCATGAGCTGGACCAGAGAGACTGGAAGTTTCTCACACCTTGCCCTGTTCTCAGAATGTGTTATGGCCCATTCTTTCCACACTGGGAGCCATTCTCAAGGCCATGGACTTGTTGCCACCATCTGGACTGAATATGTGACTGAACCCACTTAGGGCCTCTATATAAACTTTTAAAATTCTGGGGGTGGGTGTGAAAGTCTCCTCCTCTTGCAGCCATCCATGAGAAGCCTTATATGTAAGTTTTCCTTGCTTATTACACCTGCCATCCACCAACCTAAGGTGCTCTGCCTTTTTCTTCAGTCTCTCCCTGTCCTTTCTATACAGGGGCCTCTTTTGATTTTCACCACGAGAATTCCAAAGGTTCCCAACATTAAGAAAGGAAATGTTCTATTTACAAAAACAGCAAATACACACACACACACAACACAGAGGAACAAATGTAAGAAATATGTAGAATTTATATGTAGAAAATTTTAAGCTGTGAGATGTGAAAGTAAATGAGAAGACCTACTGTGGTTTTGAAGAGGAACACTTAATATAATAGTATGTAAATTTTCACTATACTAATGTATAATTGCAATGCAATCCCTATACATACACCAACAGGATTTTTTTCTATTCACATAGAAAAATGAATAGGTGAATAATCCAGGGACCATTTTATAAATCTATGGTAGATATTTAGTAAGATATCAAAGCTTATTATAAAGTTATAATAATTAAATTAAATTGCTTGGTTCTAGACATGAAATACATGATTAGAAGAGAAGACAGTGGCGCCTGGGTGGCTGTTGGTTAAGTGTCTGGCTCTTGATTTCAGCTCAGGTCATGATCTCACAATTTTTGGGCTTGAACCCTGCATTGGGCTCTGCGATGACAGTGCGGATCCTGCTTCAGATTCTCTCTTTCCCTCTCACTCTGCTCGTTCCCTACTTGCTCACATGTGCATTTTCTCTTTCTCTCAAAATAAATTAAAGAAGTGTTAAAAAAAAAAAAAAAGAACAGGAGAGTTCAGATTGCTAAATTCATGGTAAAGATTGTATTTCAAATCCATGTGGAATGGCTGAATTATTCAATAAATGGTATAGGGCAATTGGCCAAGCATTTGAAAAGGAATATAGTCGGATCCCCACTTCACCCTTTATATCAAAACTACAACTTACATGTAAAAAATAAAACCAGATAAGTATTAGAGGAAACTATAGATTAATTTATATTTATTTTATATATTATATAACTTACAATATTAGAGAAGGATAAAGGCCTAAGGTATTATTTACCTACTATATTTTCCTTTTGCTAATTCCTTTAACAAATTACCACAAACTTAGTGGCTTACAACAACACGAATTTATTATCTCACAGTTGTGGAGGTCAGAAGACCTAAAATCAAGGTGTCAGCAAGGCTGCACCCCTTCTAGAGGCTCTAGGGATGACTCTGCCTCTTCAGCTTCTAGAGGCCACCTGGATTCTTGGGCTCATGGCCTCTTCCTGCATCACTCCCATCTCTGCTTCTGTTATCACAGGTCCCGCTCTGCCTGTGACCCTTCCACCTCCCTCGTAGAAGAACCCCTGTGATTACACTCCGTCCACCTGGATAATCCAAGAAAACAACCCATCTCAAGCACTTTAACTTAATCACATCTGCAAAGTCCCTTCTGTCATGTAAAGGAATATATTCTCAGGTCTTAAGGATTAGGACACTGACATCTTGGTCAATGGGGGGGGGGGGATTATTCTGTCTACTATAGCACTACCCAATAGCTACTCCTTCCTTCTTCCCCCTTTTTTAAAAAGCTTATTTATTTTGAGAGAGAGAGCGAACATGGGTGTGTGTGTGTGTGTGTGTGTGTGTGTGTGTGTATGCATCAGAGAGGGAGGGGCAGAGAGAGGAGGAGAGAGAGAATCTGAGGCAGGCTCCACACTGTCAAACATGGAGTCCAACATGGGGCTGGATCCTCATGAACCATGGTATCATGCCCTGAGCAGAAACCAAGAGTTGGACGCTGAATTGACTGAGCCACCCAGGCACCCCTCCTTCCTTCTTCATTAACAGGACATCAATTATATTCATGTAGCCACCTCTACCCCATACAGTCTGGGTGACTCAGGAAAAGAAGACCACATGTCTGGCTGCAACAATGGGTTTTGACTGGTTCAGACATTTGATGCATAACATTCCTCTAGTGATGGTTATTGATCCAGAATGGTCATGGGCTCTAATTCATTGGTACAATCAAGAAAGTGAGAACTAGTATTCCATGGCAGATAAAGAGATTTCACTCTCACTGAATAAGAACAAGGGGTGTGTCTCTCCCGTTGCTACTAGGAGCCGTCTTATGACAAGCAGGGAGGCCAACTTCAGTATGGTGTCACCACTACAGATGTCAAAGCAGGGACAGGAAGGACCTCAGGTCCTGATGATATCGTTGAGCTGTTTGATCAGCCTATCACAAAGTCTTCCCTACTATTGGATTTTCTGTTAAAGAAAATAAGAAATTTTCTAATTCTTTAAACCATATTTGGGTAGGTTTTCTGTTAATTGCCCTAAGAGCATCCTAACTGATACATAGCCAGAACATAAAACCCAGAAGCCAGTAAGAAGAATATGGATATATTCCAGTAAATTTTAAACTCAATAAACTTTAAAGTTCCAAGTGGGAAAAGTATAAAAACGTCAAAAGACAGTAATACATGGAAAAATGTTTTCAACAGACATGACAACCAATTACCTGACTTAACAAAAGCATGTATAAATTGTAAGAATGTGGAACCCAATACAAGTATGGACAGGGACTTACATAGTCTAAAGAAAAACAAATGCAA
Source organism: Panthera onca (assembly GCF_046562875.1). NCBI lineage: Eukaryota > Metazoa > Chordata > Mammalia > Carnivora > Felidae > Panthera > Panthera onca. The sequence continues at coordinate 13,709,786 of NC_138342.1, forward strand.
GCAGCCAATAATCAAATCAATGAATGCTCAAACTCAAAATTTTTAAAGGGTAATCTAATTAAGTAGATTACTTTCTAAAACTATGATCAGAGGAAAAAGTTTCATGAGGTTGGTTCAGGTTGGGGAAAGAGGCCTCTCCATGTGGATGAGAGTATACAAATCAACACAACCTTTCTGGGGGGCACCTCAGCAACATTTCCCACAATTTTCAATGAATATGCCTTTTGATCCAGCATTTCCACTGCTTGGGATTTATATTATGGGTGCCATAACATGATGTAGGTCATGAATATTTACTGCAGTACCATCTGGAATGGAAGAAAAAAACCCAACTATGATGCCCAAGGAGAACCAAATAATGAATTATGGACATTCTGCAGCCATTAAAAAGGCTAAGGTGCCTGAGTGGCATAGTCAGTTAAACATCTGACTCGATCTCAGCTCAGGTTATGATCTCACAGTTCATGAGTTTGAGCCCTGCATCCGGCTCTGTTTTGATGGAGCAGAACCTAATTGGGACCGTGTCTCTCCTTCTCTCTGTCCCTTCCCCGTTTGTGCGTGCTCTCTCTCAAAATAAATAAAATTTAAATAAATAAATAAATAAACAAACTTGAAATAACGAATTTTTTTAAAAAAGGCTAAGCTAGGAGCCAAGATGGCAAAACAGCATGGAAGTTTTTTGTGTGTCTCGCGTCCATGAAATACAGCCAGACCAACAATAAACCATCCTGCACACCTAGAAAACTGATTGGAGGATTAACACAACAATCTGCACAACCTGAACCATAGAATTCAGCAGGTACACGGCACAGAGAGTGAACTTGGGGATCGAGAAGCCTCGGGAAGGGAGGTACTTTTGCGGGTGGAGAGAGGACACAGACGGGGGTGGGGTGGGGAGAATACAGGAAAAGCACCCCTCCCCAAAAGCAGCTGGAGAGAAAGTGGAAAATTGGAAACAGCCGCAGGGACTAAACTAAAAAGGGAGAAAGGAGAAAGGAGAGGGTTTAAATTCCATTAAGACTGTAAACAAGGGGAGTGCAAAGGCTGCAACTCCGCAGCTCGATACCTGGTGGTGCTCTGGTGGGAAGGGCGAATCCCCAGGAGCAGAGTGGGGTCCGGGAGGTTCTCGGGCCACACGGGGAGAAGCGGTTCCACTGCTGGAAGGACATTTGGTAGAGACTGTTGAAGCCACCTCGTCCCAGCAGACCCCAGAAAATGGCCACTTTCTTTGATGCTGGAACAAGGTCATCAAAGGTGAAGCCTGGTGCCAGACGTATGTTGTGATTCTCCATAATCCCTGAAATGCTGCTGCTACACTGTCTCGCGAACCTTTTCTGGGACGGGCTGGCACCTGGCCGCAGTGTTGGGGCACCGGCAGCAGCAGGGTCCAGCAAGTGTTCTTGGTTGAGGCTGACATTCGGCCATTGCTCATTCGGCCATTGCTCGGTGAGACCCTCCTGCAGAGGGGTGAAGCGGGTCAAAACCGCAGTCCTTCAGAAGTGAGGGGCCGGGGAAAAGAGCCGCATCTGAGACAAAACTCAGGAGAGAGGTACTGCCTGGGGCTCGGTCACGGACAGTGAACAAGCAGGGAGTGGTCAAAAGCTGAAGACAGAGGACAGGTCCGTGATTGCTGATCGGGGAGAACATAATTCTGATACTAGAGAAGTATCAGCTGGGTGATGCCATGTTCACCACTACCGCGCATGGGCATACGCACCCACGAGCACGCAACAATCCACCCCAGTCGGCTAGCAGCGCCATCTAGTGGAGAACAGAGCCGTTACACTGAGCCCCACCCAGCTGAGCCAACCTCACTCTTCAAGAACACAGGTCTCACTGCCTACTTAGTTTTTGGACTATAGAGCGCTACACAGTCTGACTTCTAGGGGAAAACAAAGTGATTTCAGTCCTATTTCAATCTGTTAGCAGGACCATCTATTCAATTTTCTTTTTTTTTCTTTTTCACATCTTTTCTTTTTCTAGAATACAGAAAGACAAAAAATTCATTTTCATTTTCAATTTTTATTAAAAATATTTTTCTTTAGTTTTTTTTTACTATATTTTTTACTTTTGTGTAAATTTTTTCAAATTCTATTTTACTTCCATCATTTTATTTTAGTCTACTTCAGTGTATTCACTTTTTCAAATTTTCAAACGATTTCCTTCTTTTTCTTTTTTCTCTTTTTCATTTCTTTTCTTTTTCTTGAATGCAGAAAGAGAAAAACTTCATTTTACTTTCGATTTCTATTAAAATATTTTTCTTTAATTTTTTTACTATATTTTTTGTTTTTATGTAAATTTTTTCAAATTCTATTTTACTTCCATCACTTTATTTTAGTCTACTACAGTGTATTAATTTTTTCAAATTTTCAAATGATTTCCTTTTTTTTCTTTTTTCTCTTTTTCATTTCTTTTTCTTGAATACAGAAAGAAAAAGTTCATTTTTATTTTTAATTTTTATTAAAAATATTTTTCTTTAATTTTTTTCTACTATAATCTTTACTTTTGTGTAAATTTTTTCAAATTCTATTTTACTCCCATTATCTCATTTTAGTCTACTTCAGTGTATTCATTTTTTCAAATTCTCAAATGATTTCCTCCCCCCCCCCATTTTTTCTGTTCTAATCTGTCAAACCACTTTCAACACCCAGACCAAAACACACCTAGGATCTAGCATCATTTATTCAATTTTGTGTGTGTGTGTGTGTGTGTGTGTGTGTGTTTAATTTCTTAATTTTAATATTTTTAATTTTTATATTTTTTAATTTTAATTTTTCTACCTCATTAATTCATTTTCTCCCTTCAAAATGACAAAACGAAGGAATTCACCCCAAAAGAAACAGCACGAAGAAACAATAGCCAGGGATTTAACCAACACAGATACAAGCAAGATGTCTGAACCAGAATTTAGAATCACGATAATAAGAATACTAGCTGAAGTTGAAAATAGATTAGAATCACTTTCTGCAGAGATAAAAGAAGTAAAAAATAGAATGAAATTAAAAATGCTATAACTGAGCTGCAATCATGGATGGATGCCGTGGCAGCAAGAATGGATGAGGCAGAACAGAGAATCAGCGATACAGAGGGCAAACATATAGAGAATAATGAAGCAGGAAAAAAGAGGGAGATGAAGGCAAAAGAGCATATTTAAGAATTAGAGAAATCACTGACTCATTCAAAAGGAAGAACATCAGAATCATAGGGATCCCAGAAGAGGAAGAGAGAAATAGGGGTAGAAGGGATATGTGAGCAATCATAGCAGAAAACTTTCCTAACCTGAGGAAAGACACAGATGTCAAAATCCAGGAAGCACAGAGGACCCCCATGAGATTCAATAAAAACTGACCATCAACAAGGTATATCATAGTCAAATTCACAAAATACTCAGGCAAGGAGAGAATCATGAAAGCAGCAAGGGAAAAATGTCCCTAACCTACAAGGGAAGACAGACCATGTTTGCAGCAGACCTATCCACAGAAACTTGGCAGGCCAGAAAGGAGTAGCAGGATATATTCAATGTGCTGAATCAGAAAAAATATGCAGCCAAGAATTCTTTATCCAGCAAGGCTGTCACTCAAAATAGAAGGAGAGAAAAAAAGTTTCCCAGACAAAAATTAAAGGAGTTTGTGACCACTAAACCAGCCCTGCAAGAAATTTTAAGGGGGACTCTCTGAGGGAAGAAAAGATGAAAAAATATATACACATACATATATGTGTGTGTGTGTGTGTATGTATATATATATATATATATATATATATATATATATATATATATACACCAAAAGCAACAAAGATTAGAAAGGACCAGAGAACACCACCAGAAACTCCAACTCTATAATCATCATAATGGCAATAAATTCATATCTTTCAGTACTCACTCTAAACGTCAATGGACTCAATGCTCCAATCAAAAGACATAGGGTAACAGAATGGATAAGAAAACAAGATCCATCTATATGCTGTTTACAAGAGACCCACTTTAGACCTAAAGACACCTTCAGATTGAAAATAAGGGGATGAAGAACCATCTATCATGCTAATGGTCAACAAAAGAAACCTGGAGTAGCCATACTTATATCAGACAATCTAGGCTTTAAAATAAAGACTGTATCAAGAGATGCAGAAAGGCATTATATCATAATCAAGGGGTCTATCCACCAAGATCTAACAATTGTAAACATTTATGTGCCAAATGTGGAAACACCCAAATATATAAATCAATTAAGCACAAACATAAAGAAATTCATTGATAGTAATACCATAATAGTAGGAGACTTCAACACCCCACTCACAGCAATGGACAGATCATCTAATCAAAAAACCAAAAAGGAAACAATGGCTTTGAATGACACACTGGACCAGATGGACTTAACATATATATTCAGAACATTTTATCCTAAAGCAGCGGAATAGACATTCTTCTCCAGTGCACATGGAACGTTCCCCAGAATAGACCATATACTGGGACACAAATCAGCTCTAAGTAAGTACAAAAAGATTGAGATCATACCGTGCATATTTTTTAGACCACAATGCTATGAAACTCAAAATCAACCACAAGAAAAAAATTGGAGAGATAACAAATATTTGCAGACCAAAAAACATACTACTGAAGAATGAATGGGCTAACCAAGAAGTTAGAGAGGAAATAGAAAAGTACATGTAAGCCAATGAAAATGACAACACCACAGCCCAAAACTTCTGGGACACAGCAAAGATGGTCATAAGAGGAAAGTATATAGTAATCCAGGCCTTCCTAAAGAAGGAAGAAAGATCTCAGATACACAACCTAACCTTATGCCTTAAGGACCTGGAAAAAAAACAGCAAATAAAACTCAAAACCAGCAGAACATAGGAAATAACAAAGATTAGAGCAGAAATTAATGCTATCGAAACCAAAAAAAACAGTAGAACAGATCAATGAAACCAGAAGCTGGTTCTTTGAAAGAATTAACAAAATTGATAAACCACTAGCCAGTTTGGTCAAAAAGAAAAAGAAAAAGAAAAAGAAAAAGGAAAGGCCCCAAATAAATAAAATCAAGAATGAAAGAGGAGAGATCACAACCAACACAGCAGAAATAAAAACAATAATAAGAGAATATTATGAGCAATTATATGCCAATAAAATGGACAATCTGGAAGAAATGGACAAATTCCTAGAAACATATACACTACCAACACTGAAACAGGAAGAAATAGAAAATTTGAACAGACCCATAACTAGAAAAGAAATAGAATTAGTAATCAAAATTCTTCCAAAAAACAAGAGTCCAGGGTCAGATGGCTTTCCAGGGGCATTCTACCAAACATTTAAGGAAGAGTTAACACCTATTCTCTTGAAGGTGTTCCAAAAAAATAGAAATGGAAAGAAAACTTCCAAACTCTTTCTATGAAGCCAGCATTACCTTGATTCCAAAACCAGACAGAGACCCCACTAAAAAGAACTATAGACCAATCTCCCTGTTGAACATGGATGCATAAATCCTCAACACGATATTAGCCAACCAGATCCAACAATACACTAAAAAAAATTATTCACCACAACCAAGTGGGATTTACACCTGGGATGCAGGGCTGGTTCAATATCCACAAAATAATTAACATGATTCACCACATCAATAAAAGAAAGGACAAGAACCATACGATCCTCTCAAGAGATGTGGAGAAAGTATTTGACAAAATACAGCATCCTTTCTTGATAAAAACCCTCAAGAAAGTAGGGATAGAAGGAGCATACCTCAAGATCATAAAAGCCATATATGAACAACCCAACGCTAATATCATCCTCAATGGGGAAAAAACTGACAGCTTTCCCTTTAAGGTCAGGAACAAGACAGGGATGTCCACTCTCACCACTGTCATTCAACATATTATTAGAAGTCTTCGCCTCTGAAATCAGACAACACAAAGAAATAAAAGGCATCCAAATCGGCCAGGAGGAGGTCAAACTTTCACTCTTCGCAGATGATATGATACTCTATATGGAAAACCCAAAATATTCCACCAATAAACTGCCAGAATTGATTCATGAATTCAGCAAAGTTGCAGGATATAAAATCAATGCACAGAAATCAGTTGCATTCCTATACACCAACAATGAAGCAACAGAAAGAGAAATCAAGGAATTGATCCCATTTACAGCTGCACCAAAAACCATAAAATACCTAGGAATAAATCTAACCAAAGAGGTGAAAAATCTATACACTGAAAACTATAAAAAGCTTATGAAAGAAATTGAAGAAGACATAAAAAAATGGAAAAATATTCCATGCTCCTGGATAGGAAGAACAAACATTGTTAAAATGTCAATACTACCCAAAGCAATCTACATATTCAATGCAATCCCTATCAAAATAACACCAACATTCTTCACAGAGCTAGAACAAATAATCCTAACATTTGTATGGAACCAGAAAAGACCCCGAATAGCCAAAGCAATCTTGAAAAAGAAAACCAAAGCAGGAGGCATCACAATCCCAGACTTCAAGCTATACTACAAAGCTGTAATCATTAAGACAGTGTAGTATTGGCACAAAAACAGACACTCAGATCAATGGAACAGAATAGAGAACCCAGAAATGGACCCACAAACATATGGCCAACTAATCTTTGACAAAGCAGGAAAGAATATTCAATGGAATAAAGACAGTCTCTTCAGCAAGTGGTGCTGGGAAAACTGGACAGCAACATGCAGAAGAATGAACCTGGACCACTTTCTTACACCATACACAAAAATAAACTCAAAGTGGGTGAAAGACCCCAATGTAAGACAGGAAGCCATCAAAATCCTTGAGGAGAAAGCAGGCAAAAACGTCTTTGATCTTGCCCGCAGCAACTTCTTACTCAAAACGTTTCTGGAGGCAAGGGAAGCAAAAGCAAAAATGAACTACTGTGGACTATTTAAAAAAATTGCAGAGAAAGACAATTTATACAAATTTTTTTAAATAGTTCACATTGGTTATCTGACTTGTGGAATAATTTGACATTTTTGTTTTATTTTTTATATCTGTGCATTAAAGAAAACAAATAGAAGTTAGTTTGACAGTGAATTCACTGGAGAGTCATTTGGATGGTTGGCTGGAAAGCAGACTATTCAGCAGCATATTCAAGGCCATTATAATCAAGCCACAGCTTTCCTTTAAGTTTATTCATTTTTTTTTATTAATTCAGCAAATATGTGAAAGGCCACCATGTTTTAGCTCTATATAAGAAGCTCTACAGATTCAAAGATCACAAGCCATGGACAGTATCCTCAAGTTGCTCATGGGCATTTGTGCCAGTGGAATGTATTGTCCACGATGCTGTCATGGAGGAGAGTGCCATATGTGGTAGTTCCCAAGGTGGGAGGGATCTGTTTGCCTTGGGTGATTCATAAACGCTTCACAAAGCCACTTGAACATGACCTTGGGAAGTGTTAAGGTAGAGAGGACATCAAACTGAGGAAACGTGCAAACACAAGAAGAGGTGGAAGGAAATGGTGTGTTTACAAATCTTTAGGTCATCTGGCATGCCTTGTGCATGGGGTGAGGCCAGGAAGTATTCAGAAGATGAGATTGGAAAGGCAAAAAAAAAAAAAGGCATATCACAGATGGCCCTGTTTACTCTAATGGCAATAGGGAGCCAATGCAGGATGTGATGTAGCTGCATATATGATCCAGTGGGTTTCAGAGAGGTCACCCCAACATCAGTGAGAATAGATCCTAGTCCCATGGTGGTTACATGAGAGTCTGTGAAGCATAGTAATTAATAGCATGGAATGTCTGGATTTGAATTCTGGCTCTACTACTTACTAGTTGTGTGATTTGGGGAAAATTATTTAGCGTTTCTGTGCCTCAGTTTTCTCAGAGTCAATGTCCAATAATCAAAGGTCTAGGTATCCAACTTTCTCCAGGACACAGCTACCCTCATACACTCACACAACAGTTCCCCTTGGGGAAAGACTCAGTACCGAGGTGTGAGTTCTTTCTTAAGGGGACCTGTTCTCCCCTAGATTAAGGGGCTCTGGGCCTATGAACTGATGCAGGTCTGTAACAGTTCAAGGAGCAATGACTCTCAAATAGCTTGATGCAAGTTAGGCCTCTGTCCATGACACCTACAGATATAAAATCATTAAGGTTGAATTAAAAACCCTATACACTTTCAGCTTGACTTACAAGTATCAATATAAAACCATGATGCAATTTATCTTTAGAAAAATACATATTTCATATATCTGCATGGAAGGTCTAGATTCAGGGCATCTGGGTGGCTCAGTTGGTTAAGCGTCTGACTCGATCTCAGGTCAGGTCTTGATCTCAGGGTCATCGGTTTGAGCCACATGTTGAGCTCTGCGCTAGGCGTGGAGCCTACTTTAAAAAAAAAGCCTAGATTTGAGGAACAACCTAGTAGCAATGAGTGCCCTCAGCATGTAGACTGCAGGCTCTTAATGCCATTTTTTACTAAAAAGAAACAAGGGTTGAAAGATGTGTGAAATATGTGAGTAAGGTATTTAGCAATGTCCATCCTCAAATCTGTAACTCAAACCCTGACCTCTCTCTTAAAGGACCATTAAAAATAACCAGCTGCCTCCCTGACATCTTGACTTGGATGTTTCATAAGACCTTTAAACTCAACATGCCAAAAACAAAACAAATGACCTCCTCCCCATCCCCAACTAAATCTGCCTTGCTACTAATTAGCTGTGTGACTTCAGAGAAGCCTCTTAGCTAGTCTAGTCTCCAGTGTGTGAACTGGGCCAATAACTAAATTATCTCTAGGTCATTTCCAGCTGAAGGAATGTGTGGGACTAAAACTTGCCCCCATTTGTCAGTACTAATTTAATTGTGCATTGTTTCTAAAACTGAACCACTTTTAAGGCAACACTAAGTTCCTATATATTCTTGGAAGCAGCAATACTGCATGATAAATCTTAGCATCAGCTTAGCCATCAGAGATTATTTATTCAGTACTGGCAACTGCGGTGTATTTGGCTGAAATTTCAAATAGCCCATCGTTGCTTTCACTATGGGCTCATGCATCCTGGAACCAACCAGCCAAGTAGCTAACCACCTGCCTCCCTGTAGCAACAGCCAAGGGCCTGTCTGTTGTTGGGAAGATAATTTAGATGACTGGGTTTTTTTTTTTTTTTTTCAGGTCCAGGCTTTTGTATCCGTTTCTGAAATGTGACAGGTGCATTTTTTTCCAAGGTAGGAAGAAGAGATGGTTTTGACCTCTAGTGCCTATTAAAGCATCTGCAGAAGGGTGACGTCATTTTTATTGCATAAGTGAGGGCACTGCCACAGTAAAGTGAAAGGGGTGATAAATTTTTAAATTTTTTTTTTTCAACGTTTTTTATTTATTTTTGGGACAGAGAGAGACAGAGCATGAACGGGGGAGGGGCAGAGAGAGAGGGAAACACAGAATCGGAAACAGGCTCCAGGCTCCGAGCCATCAGCCCAGAGCCTGACGCGGGGCTCGAACTCACGGACCGTGAGATCATGACCTGGCTGAAGTCGGACGCTTAACCGACTGCGCCACCCAGGCGCCCCAAAAGGGGTGATAAATAAGATCCTTGGAGGCTGTTAAATGGCACTTAGCAGGAGGGAGGCCTGAGTGACAAGTGCGCACTGCTCAGGGATCACAACACGCTTCCCCTTTCCTTGGCACTCTACACTGTCACGCTGATGGTGGTGTTCAACTTCACTGTCTCTCTGCTTAGATGGTTTACTTGATTTAAGGGGTTAAAAAGTTGGGAAAGGTTAAAATAAATGAGAATAAAAGATAGTTGGGAAAAGGTGGAGAAAAGATGGATCAGCCTCTTTCGGCCAATTCAGAACCACCCCTCCCCCCCGCCCCCCGCCCCAAGGTATAAAAGATAATGCATTTATCTTTTCTCTGAAGCAGTAGAAGTCTGACGTCAGCTGGAGCATCCTATCCTATCCTTGGGAGTCAAAGGAAATGTGACCGGAACCCCCATTAAACAGACAGTGGGAATCTCAGCACCATCCATCCTTTGGGTTTTTAGGGGACTGGCTTCTGTTTCTTCTGGTCTCCACCAGCTCCACGTCCCTGCTTCCACTGGACTCATTCCCTTTAGGGATTAGCTCACTGCCTTGAAGTGCTGTCCAGTTTCTTCAGACATTGTCAAGCAGTGGACACTGCCCGGACACTTTTACTCCCCCAAGAACCACCTCTACGGGGGTCAAGGCGGCAGACTTGCCTGAAATGTTAGGAGAAGTGTTCCATTGCATGGCATCAGAGCTCAGCGAGCAGCTCAAAGTTGGGTATAGGGCATCTAGCTAGGTTCTTAAAGTTAATTCAAGAAAATCTTCAGCCATTCGCTGTTGTTTTAAATCTATTTGCTACGTCAGTTAGTTGCCATCTTCACACATCAAGGTAGGTACTGCTTCCAATATTTGTCAGGTGAGGAATCTAAGGAATCTGTTGGGTAACTTTCTAAGGCTCCAGACGGTTTGGAGCACACGAGTGATGTGAATCCAGACCTGACTGACTAGGGCCCCTAAACAATTCAGGATTTCATAACATGCTTAGTTGGTAAGGAATTCATATACGAATTCTCACCTGAGCAACAGTCCAGTGGAGGAAGTAGGGATTAAAATGCCCATTTTGCACATGAGGAGCTGAAGCTCTAGAGGAAATTCAAAGTCAACCAGATATTCAAATCAGAAAACCATCCAGGCTGCTCCTTGTCTGTCCGTGTCTCTTGCCAAATAAATAACCAAACAAGACACACGTCCTGGACTCAGGCAATGCATTCAACATTGTTAGGTATTGCTATTTATGTGTGACTTGTCCTTTTAATGTTAAGAGCACTTAGAGTCTTAAAAGACCTCTGGGAAAATGGGGAGCCCAATCCCCAGGTCTCCCTTGGAAACTCTGGTTTACCAGCAAGAACCACCACACTGTTGCATATTTACACAGAAGCCTCCTGGGCTTCTGGGAAGAAATGTCTCTTCTCCAGGGGACTCTGTGACTTCTGATTAAGTCCTAAGATAGTGAACTGAAGGCTCTTCAAAGTCACTGTCCAAATATGGCTTGAGCCTTGAGTGAACAAAGTCTGCCTAAGTCATTGGTTCTCAACAGGAGTTGATTGGACCCCCCCTCCCAGCCCCCAGAGGTTATTTGGCAACATCTGGAGACATTTTCTGTTGTCTAGGGGAGGGCTACTGGTATTTAATAAGTAGAGGACAGGGATGCTTCTAAACATTTACAATGCACAGGACAGCCTTTCACAACAAAGAATTATTTGGCCTCAAATGTCAGTAGGGCCCAGGCTGAGATACCCTGCCATAAGCCTAAGGTAATGCCCGGGCTCCATCCTGGGCCCTGGTTGACTGACGACACAAAGCAAGCTCAAGGTGGTGGCTATCATGTGTTCTCTGACATAGAAACCTCAAAAACAAGTGGCTTGTTCCCCCATAGAAGGGAATGTAAGGGAACTAAAGTATGAGCCTTCAGAGCTCTTTCTGTGGTGGCTGAACACTAGGGGGAAGGGATGTTTCCCCATCTTCAGGAGAGTGGGCTAGGCAAGTGGCAGGAATCTAGGTGGGGGTAGACAGGGACAGCTGGGGAGCTCCTCTTCCCAAGGAATATAGATGGAAAAGGCAACCAGAAGCAGCAGCAAAGAGGCACAAAGTTCTCCCTGCAGCAACCCTGAAGCAGGCAGGTGAGGTGGGCACTGTGTCCATTAGACAGATCCAGACAGGGAGTCCTCGGGGAATTTCACAGAGGTGATCCAAGCAGTGGCAAAGCTGGAACCAGACCCAAGTCTTCTGATGCTCTTAGAGACTAAATTGGGTGCCCTCCCAGATTTATACTTTGAATTACTAACCCCTAGTGTAAGTGTATTTGGAGAGAGGGCCTTTAAGGAGGTAATTAAAATTAAATGAGGTCATAATGGTGGGGCCCTAATCCAGTAGGACTAGCATCCCAATAAGAAAAGGAAGAGACACCACAAACCTCTCCCCGCATATGCACAATGGAAAGCAATGTGTGGACACAGCAAGAGGGGGGCTGTCTACAAGCCAGGAAGAGACCCCTCTCAACAGAAACCAACATCACTGGCAACTTGTTCTTGAACTTCCAGCCTCCAGAAATGTGAGATAATACATTTCAATTGTTTAAGTCACATGGTCTGTGGTATTCTGTTATGGCAGCCTGAGCCAATTAATACAGATGTCAACATTTGGCTCCCTGTGCCAGGCTCTCCCAACCGTGGCCCATCATTCTAATGACACCCAGGTCACCAATGACCAATTATAATGGCTTCTTTTTCAGGACTCAAACCACCTTCCATCTCTGCACCACCTGCCACCAGTCAACACTCCCTCTTGAAGGCCTCTCCTCCCGTGTGAAACACCAGCTTCACCTATGTCTCCCAATATCTCTCTCAGGGCTCTCTCAGGCTCACTCAGACTCTCTCTTTCATAGGATAGCTGTCCTGAAGGTTCCATTTTTGACAGCCTTTTGTTCTAATGCTGCAAATCCTCCCTGGGAAAGCTGCCAAAAGACCTATTTCCACAAGGATTTTAAACAATCTCCATAGCAATGAATGGAAGTACCCAGTCCAGAATCAGTTTGTACCAAATATTTACTGAGTGAAGGAGTAAATGAAGAAATAAACAAACTATCCTCTATAAGTTAATAATTCCTAAAATCCAGTCTCTAGCCTAGCTATTTCTTCTGAGGTCCAACCCTACTGTCTTAGGGACTGCCCATAGCTGCAAAACAAACTACCCTTGAACTCAATGACTTATTACAAGAAGCATTTTTTTTTTCTCATGCAGGCTAACTATGGTTGAGCTGATCTAGGCTGGTCTTGGCTGAGTGGATCTGCCCCATGTTTCAGATTTTGAATCATCCGGGTTTGGCTCCAAGCTGTGAGAGCTGGATTCAGGTCTGCTCCTTTGGGGCCAGACTATAGGGACTGTGGCCACTCAGCACATGGTTTTCTCATGGCAATATCCAAATGGCACAAGCACATTGAAGGCCTCTGCCCATGTTCACAGCCTTTAACATTCCATGGACCAAAGCAGGTTCAAGAAGAAGCCCATCATCAATGGGATGAGGAGGCAAACTCTGTTCATGGGATGGGGGAAGGGGATAGGAGTATTTGCTGAACACTAATGCAAACATCCAAGCTAGCACAACTATATATTGAATCTCCCACAAGATATTTCCCCTTCGAATATCTTACAAAGTCCTTAAATTCTCCATGTCATTTGCCAAGAACCTGCCACTACCAAATCCTCCTTTTGTAGAGTTGGAGACGTCTCCCTGTCCATGTCCTATTAGCAGGCGATCCTGCTGAATTTGGACAGAATTCCAAATACCTACTTCTACCAGCCAGCTCCCCTGAATTCTGAATCACCCACCTTCTAGAACCCCTCATTGTCCTGGCCCACACAGCTGAAGAACTCTCCCATTGCAGACATCAGCCTGACTCACACTTGTGCTGCCTAGGTTTTTCAGACACTGCGTCCCTGGCATCTCAATGGGATGCTCACTTCCCAGCTCCTGTTGTTCAATGCTGGTTCTTCCCCTGCCAGTCAACTCCAGCTACCAAGGTCCCACAAGGCCCTGTGCTTTTGCTTCCCTAAGTCACAATGAGGATACTACACACTGCACAGCCCTTTTGAGCACTCACCTGCTGTAATGGAAACAAGCTTCTCTCTATCAGCTCTTCTCTGGGGACAGCATGTCATGGATGTGGCTATGAACCACTATTCATGGAACTCACATTAGGACCCACCAAAGGGGAGAGAGGTCAGCACATGAGTTACTGATTAGCATTTGCTTTCCTGAGGCATGGTTTAGTTTACATTTGCTCACAAATACACACACACACACACACACACACACACACACACATACACACACACACACAACCCTATACTCTGTTCTAATTTCCCCACTCATTTTTATTTAGGCTGTCACCAGATAATTTGATAGGCTTCCTTGGGACCAATGGGCCCTGCTCCAGGAGGCTGAGGACAGGAATAGCAAGTCTGGACAGGAGCACTTTGGCAGCATGGAGAGGAAAAGCTTTGCAAGACGAATGTCGCCAGTATTGCTGGCTCTTGCCTGCTGTATTAATTTCTCCTTTAAAAGAAAGCTGACCCATTTTTTCCAGCCCACAGCCCTAATGGACTCTTATTCAGAGGCCATCCTTCTCCCACATAAAGAGCTGTATTGTGTTTAATGATAAGGCTTTTAATGGAATTTGCTATTTCTGGGTCTCTGGGAAAACGCCATTAATGAGCTTGCAAGAGCAAGGAAAAGCAGACGCTTCAGGGGCGTGCTTCTCAAGGGCAGGCTACCCTGGCAAGATGATGCACGAAAACCAGAAAACAGGTTCTTTCACACTTTCTTGGAACTGGTTTGACCTAACAAAACTATGATCGAGACAAACTTTGTCTTCAAAATGTCAAGGTATCGCTCTTACCCGCCCCCATGCTACCCACCCCCAACATCCTCTTGGCATGCCCCTCATGCTGATATCGCCCACAAGTGCTTCTGTCACCCTGATCATAACAAAACCATCAGCAGAGTGCAAAACTAGACCAAGACACGCAGGTAAACTAAGCAGACTAACACCTGCCACTCCTTCAAAACCTGGAATTGATCCAAGGCCTGTTTAAGACACTGCGAATGACATGAGGAGGAGAGACCCAAGAAAGAGGCAGGCCACTCCAGGTGCGTAGGTGGCAGTTTTAATAACAGCAAAGGGACCTTTCATACGAGGCTTATCTTGGGTGACAGTAAGACAAACGGACGCCTGCACCCACCCTCCAAATCTTAAAAGGTTACTAAGAGGCCCTCACCAGGCCCGGTCACGTATATACTGGTGGTTTTCAACATCACATCACCCTCTCAAGGCTGTGTCCTCGGAGCAGCCTCTGGGAGCTGGAAAGGCAAGCGGAACCCACATTCCAAGGGCAGGAGAGGGGGTGCCCGGGTCCAGCTCACAGGTCAGTTGGTGGTCCCGTCTTTTTGATGACGGTCCCCAACAATGCAATGCTTCTCTGAAGGAGCGGCTTCTGCCATCCCTGGGCCCTTCCTATGATGTGCTGCCACCTCTTGCAGATGGAAGTTTTGCTGGCACACCTGCTCTTTCATGTCTCCTGCTGGCACTTGCCATGTCCTGGCACTCATGGAGCACTAAAGACATAGAAAAAAGGTATAAGATGCGGACCTTGTCCTCAAAGGCTTAACAGTTCAAACTAATCTGACTCCCATTACTATTATTGAGAGCAGAGCCCTATGCTCCAAGCTGTTGAAAGTTCAAAAATGAGGAAGACAAAACAGAGCGTCCTGGTTATCTTACAGGCTTGCTCAACCTGAAGTCTGCAGCATCACCTGAGCTGGCTGAAAATGCATATTCTCAGCCCTCACTGGGGACCAACTGAATGCAAAATGCTAAAGGTGGGCCTAGCCGCGTGTGTTTAATACTAACATCTGAGCAGCACAGGCCTCAAGAGCTTCTAGAGAAGTGTAGGAAATAAGACAAACATGCAATCTCGCTGCTACTGGACAGGCCAAGCCCAGGGCCCGGCAATGGACCAGGACCTATCGCCTAGGCCAGAGGCAGTGGCCTCGGAGTCAGGCTGAAGTCACAGCCACCAGTGCAGTTTCAAAATGCATCACTGCCTGAGCCCCACACTTTGCTGGTCTAAATTTTCATTAAAAAACCCTGACGGTTATGAGAGGAGAGCAGCTCAGCAGATATCTGAGAGAGCAGTAGCCTTCAGTAACGGTGAAAAGGGGATTGTAAGAAGCCAGTGTATTTGCTTTCTGTGGCGCCATAACAAGTCACCCACAGACTGGTTTCCAACAACAGAACTTTAGGGGAGCCTGGCTGGCTCAGTCAGGAGAGCGTGGGACTCTTGATCTCAGGGTCATGAGTTCAAGCCCCACACTGGGTGTAGAATTTACTTAAATAAATACTTTAAAAAATAAAGTAAAACAACAGGACTTTATTCTCTCACAGTCCTGGAGGTCAGAAGTTCAAAGTCGAGGTGCCTGTAGGGCCTCACTCCCTTCTGAAGCGCAGGGGGCGAATCATCCATTCTTGGCCTCTTCCAGCTTCTGGTGGCTGCAGGTGTTTCTTGGCTTGTAGGAGCACTTCTCCAATCTCTGCCTCCGTTGTCACAGGGCCTTCACCTCTTCCATCTCAAATCTTCCTCTGCTGTTCTCTTGTAAGGACACGTGTCATTGGATTTAGGGCCCACTCAGACAATAGAAGACTATCTCATCTCAAGACACTTAACCTTCAAAGGCTCCTTTTCCCAATAAGGTAGGATTCACGGGTTCCAGAGCTTTGGTGTCTACCGGGGACACAATTTGTGTGTGTGTCTACCACAGTCACCAACAAGAGAAGACAGCGTCTGCCAAGCATACAATTAGCACGAAGCAGTAAAAGACTGAGCAGTCTCTTGGGCTTGCTTGTTAACCAAATGGGAGCCCGAAGGTCAAGGGGCAAAGTTATTATGGTAGCTGTTCAGAATTCAGCAGGCAGGGGCATAGCTTTTCAGGAAAATTTTACCACCATTCTGCTTCGAAAGACTAAGGAGAACACTATGTCTGATGATGACATCAATGATTCACAAGCAGGCCTCCCTGCTTCCTGTTCTGAAGGTTCCACAGCAAAGGAAAAGGTGTTCTCAGGAGACCAGGGACAAGACAGGGAGAACAGCTCATGTGCCACAGATTCCACTGGAGCCCTGAGCTGTGAGGAAGCTGCTTGCTTCTCTGATGGCTTGAGCAACCCAGGAGCATCCTTGAGCTACATCCTCTTACTCTGGAGGATCAGAACAGTAACTTCAAATAGGTCCATTGCACAGTCAGAATGTGAAATGACAATCTGGGCCTGTGATTATGTCACTGTAGTTTGAAAGTAATTACAGTAGCCCCTTCTCCCTGCCCTTATCCGCTGGGGACACATTCCAAGAGCCCCAGTGGATGCCCTGAACCCACAGATAGTACCGAACTCACTTGTACGTGCTATAGGTTTTTTCCTTCACATACACATTTATGATAAAGCTTAATTTATAAATTAGGCATAGTAAGAGATTAACAACAATAACTATTAATAAAATAGAGCAATTTTAATGCTATACTATAAAGAAAGTTATGTGAATGTGGTCTCTGTCTCTCAAAATGTCTTACTGTACTGTCCTCACCCTTCTTGTGGTGATGTGAGATGATAAAATGTCTACATGATGAGACAAAGTGAGGCAAATGCCACAGGCATTGTGACATATATATCACACTGTATCGGGAAGATCATCTGCTTCTGGACTGTAGTTGACCCTAGGTAACTGAAACCACGGAGAAGGGGGGGACCACTATACATCATGGTCTCGGTAACTATGAGTGTTGCTCTCATGGAACTGTTCCAGCAGTTTATAGAGGTAGAGAGCTGTAATAAATGCCTTTAAAAATGGCAAGCTTTGCAGTTAACAAGTCAGGAGAACATCTTGTATATGAGACTGCTTTCAACTAGTCACAAAATACCCCTCTCTCCAGGTCTCTCCCTTCCAAACTTCCTGATATTCCTTCATAGGAGTCTACCTGTAACGAAGGTGAGTTTTGCTCATAGAAATTTAACCAAAGAAAATAATATAGCATGTGTGCAGTCTCAAGAACATCCATCATAATACTAATTACAATAATGAAAAACTGGAATCAACCAAAATGCCCACCAATAATAGTTCTCAGGGAAACTTCCTTGATGCCTCGGGCTGTTCAATGTTTTCATACTTCTTGCTTGGTAACATATCAAAATTGTAATTTGCTTGCTGTATAAAAACAGTAGATAATAAATAAACATTGAAAAAAATTATGTTGGAGAGCTCAAGATCTATTGTGAAGGTAACACAATAGTTATGTATCATGTAACCCTATTTTTGGAAATTATATGTCTATATTTGCATGGGGAATTATATAGTAGGATGTATAAAAATATTAGTTATTGTATCACTATAGTTATTACATATTTGAAAATGCTTTAAAATCTGTTTGTATTTTTGATTTTTCTAAAATGGATGTTTTTCTTTTTTTTTTTTTAATTGTTTTTAATGTTTATTTTTGAGAAAGAGAGACAGAGCACAAGCAGTGGAGAGGCAGAGAGAGAGGGAGACAGAATCCGAAGGCGGCTCCAGGCTCGCAGGCTCCAGGCTCTAAGCTGTCAGCACAGAGCCTGACTTGGGTCTCGAACCCACAAACCGCAAAATCATGACCTGAGCTGAAGTTGGACACTCAACCAATTGAGCCACCCAGGTACCCCTGGATGCGTTCTTCTAAAATAGTATATGATTGGTCACTGCTCTTTTATTTTACCTTATAATTCTGGTGTCCTGAAGGAATTGGAATCTGACCAATGGAAGCACCAAGTTTGGTCAGACCCTGTGTCCGTAGTCAGGGGCTGGAAGTGACTAAGTCAGATGCTGGCTTGGGAGGGAATGGAAGAAGTCCACTTACTTGTCAGATTTGACCAGTTCCCCACAGCACTCAAAATTAGAGAGTAGCACCTCCTGAGTTCTGGCCTTGAGAAGAGCTTCCCCACTTTCCCACAAAACGTATGTAGACTCTGGTTAAAATTTGATACTTTATCCCAGGAGCAGAGGAAGGTCAAGGTAGAGCTGTATTCATTTAGTCCATCAATGAGCACATGTGGGCACCGATCACTAACCAGGCACTGTTTTGGGCACTAGAGGTAGAGGAGAAAAGAAAGCACACAGAAATCCCTGCCCTCAAGGAACTTCCTCTGCGGAGAAGAGAAGGCAATAAATAGAGGAGAAGAAGAAAATAGCAGATAGAGCCAAGAGGACCTCAGAAATGAGCAGGGCAGCAGCACAGTCTAGGGGCACAGGGAGGCCAGGTCCGAAGAGACATCTGAGCCGAGACTGGTCAGCCAAGCCAGGGGTCGGGCAGAAGACTCCACAGGACAGAGACACTGAGCAGCACAAACTGGGCACATTTGAAAGGCCAAAGAGAAGGACGATGTGGCCCAGTAGGTGACACTGAGACATGGTCAGCAGCCACCTCAAGTGACCACCATTGAGAATGTATTCTAGGTGAACAAATTTCATTCCAAGAGAAACAGGAAGCCACGACATTTTAAACAGAAGAACGACACGTTCTGGTTTATATTTTAAAGGCTCATGCTCGCCACTGTGTGAGGAGCCCAGGGTAGACCACAGGAACCTGAGGAGGCCACAGCCAGGGTTGGAGCAGAAGTGGAGGTGGACAAGGAGAATGGAGATGGACTGATTCGTTATTTGTTTATGGGGTGAAGTCACCAGGACTTGCTTTCAGAACTGGATTCAAGCAGGAGAAAGATAGGATTCAGTTTATTTTGTTTAATGTTGTTTTAATTTAGCAGCTTTATTGAGATACAATTCTTATACCATACAATTTGCCTAATTAAACTACAGTTCAGTGGCTTTAAGTACATTCACAGAGTTATGTAACCATCACTACAACTGTCTTTAGAATATTCCCTTCAGGGAGACACTTGGGTGGCTCAGTTGGCTCAGTCAGTTAAGCAGTTAAGCATCCGACTCTTGGTTTTGGCTCAGATCATGATCTCATAGTTGGTGAGTTCAAGCCCTGTGTCGGGCTCTGCACTGATAGCACAGAGCCTGCTTGGGATCTCTTCTGCCCCTCCCCCACTCACACTCTCACTCTCTCTCTCTCTCTCAAAAGTAAATAAACTTAAAAAATATATTATATAAAAACATAATATTCTTTACCCTAAAAAGAAGCCCTGTATCCCTTAGCCACTACCTGCCCCCCACCTCGTACCTTGTACCACATTTCATTTATCCATTCTTCCACTGATGGACATTTAGCTCATTTCTATTTTGTGGCTATTATGAATAATGCTGCTATGAAAAGTGTATGAGTTTTTGTGTGGGTGTATGTTTTAATTTCTCGTGGGTACTGCAGAATTGCTGGTTCATATGATAACTCTGTTTAACTGTTGGAGGAACTGCCAGACTGTTTTCCAAAGCAGGTGGAATGTTGTGTGTTCCTACCAACAGTGTGTGAGGCTTTGTTTTTTTTTTTTTATATAAGGGAAATTATTTTTAAGTTTATTCATTTTGAGAGAAGGAGAGAGAGAGTGAGAGCGAGAGCGCACAAGCAGGGGAGGGGCAGAGAAATGGAGAGACAGGATCCCAAGCAGGCTCTGCGCCATCAGCACAGAACCCGACGCAGCATTCGAGCTCCCGAACTGTGAGATCATGACCTTAGCTGAGATCAGGAGTCCGACACTTAACCAACTGAGACGCCCAGGCGCCCCGAGGCTTTGATCCTGTTTTATGGTCACTCTGGCTCCTGTGTGGAAGAAGGATGGATGCAGACATCAGAACGGCCATGCAAAAGTGGAGGTTATCTTAGTAGAGTTCAGACACCCCACTTAAGGTGTACTTCATTTGTTTGTTTTATGGCAAAAAGATTTTTGTGAGGAAGCCATCTTTATACCATGAATCACGTCATTAAATGAAAAGATTCCAACAGAGAGAACCTGTTAAAACAGATCTGCAGTTTCCAAATCTAGGATCCTAAAGCAAACTGGTACGGAACTGAGTGAACATCTGTCCCCAAACAAGCTCCTACAAGCAGGAGGGTATTTTCAGAGAAGCTACGGGAGTCAGGGGGTACAATAAAGCTTCCACACCTTTAAGCCATGAAAACCCAGGGCTCAAGTGGCAGCCTGTGGCTGAGGACTCCTGTGGCAACAGGCATCACTCCTACTGCCTTTGGACCCTGCCTCTCTGTCCCAGAGAAGGGCTGGCTTTGTTCCCACTGCTGCTTTGGACAACTGGGCAAGAGTCCTGTCCCTCTGCACTTCTTCCAGTCCAGAAAGGAATGGGAAGCCAGTGTCTATCAAGCTCACAATATGACCAGCCCTGGGCGAGACGCTCCATTTGCAGTCAGTAAAACCTCTTCTGTCAAATTACCAAGGAAGAAACATTTATTTTTTCCAATTAGAGATGAGGAAAGTTGGCCCCTTTGGCTCAGAAGGTCAGAAAAGGCTTCTCTAAAGAGTTGGTATTTAAGCTGATACCAGCCACGTCCAGATCAGGAGGAAGAACAGTCCACAGTAAACCCCCAAATCATTCATTAGCTAGCTCTCCACGTGTCTTCATGTTTTTTTTTCATTTAATTTTTATTTATTAGCATAAATAAGAGTAAGAAGTATCCCTCTAGAAACAAATCAAGTTTAAATTGATTGAAAAGATAACTTTGAGTAGAAATTGTCATTGTTTTTCCTTAATCTCTCCATAACAATAGCCCCCACTCCATCCCTACAGACATCCACTATCTCCCTCACACATTAGTACCACTGTCTGTGCTAATATGTCTTAGTAGACGTTGGACCTGGGGGAGATCATGTAAACCAATGGCATGTCAGACAACGTGCGTTTCTATGGGCAGATGGCTCCATGAGAAAAAAGGAGGAAGAGGAAAGAGCTCTGCCCAATTCCTACTCTTAGCCTCAGTAATTGGATACGCATTCCCCCTTCCATGGGAAAAAGTAGTAAAGATGATTGGGAGAGGTTAAGTCTGGACACATAAGGATGACCAGGGAAGAAATATTCCCCACCCTCCACACACACCCAGCACTAGGTTCTGGATGTCCTGGTTCTGTCACTACATACTAATGTGACATTGGGCAAGAATGCTGGCTCTCTTCTGGGTCTCAGATTTCTTCTCTCTCAATTAGAGATGGTGCTTCCCTCCTTGCCATGCAGAACTGCTGTGCGCACAGGATGAGTAAGTGTGTCAAAGGCTTTGCAGAGAGCACACACACTACAAAAAAAAGAATGAAATCTGGCCATTTGCAACAACACAAATGGATCTCGAGGGTACAACACTAAGTGGAATAGGACAGAGAAAGACAAATACCATATGATTTTACTCATATGTGGAATCTAAAGAACAAAACAAATGAACAAACAAATACAGAAAGACTCATAAATACAGAGAACAAACTGGTTGTTGCTAGAGAAGAGGGGGATTTGGGGAGATGGGTGAAATAGGTGAAAGGGATTAAGAGGTACAAACTTCCAGTTATAAAATAGATGAGTCAAGGGGATGAAAAGTACAGCATAGGGAATGTAGTCAATAATATTATTATAATGTTGTATCATGCAATGATTTTCATGGTGCCATGTATGGAATTGCTGAATCACTGTGTGGGACACCTGAAATTAATATAACTTTATGTGTCAACTATACTTAATAAAATAAATAAATAGGGTCACTTGGGTGGCTCAGTTGGTTAAGCGTCCAACTCTTGATTTCGGCTCAGGTCATGATCTCATGGTTCATGGGTCTGAGCCCCGCAACGAGCTCCACACTAATAATGCAAAGCCTGCTTGAGATTCTCTCTCTCTCTGCCCCTCCCCCCATAAATAAATAAAATTTAAAAAAATAATAAGATAAATAAGTAAAAAATGAAAGGGGGGGTAGGGAACTAATATAAAGCCTTGAAGCTCAAAAAGAAAAGATTACAAACACTAACAAATCATAAGGTATCATGAATGTGTGGAAGTTGCAGGCCCTTGCTTGCAGGGTCTTTCAAGAGACTGGCGGAGATGTTTTTAAAACAGTGACTGAGAGGGTCCCGTAGGGTTAGTCTACTCCTTCTACTTTTAGCTGGGAAGCTTCTGGCACCTGGCAGAACTGCTCATTGTCTCCTGGGCCCATTTTCTCTGATCGGGAGATGAGAGGGAGGGCCGTGGGTATGTGGTTACTTGTGGTCCGGGTTCCCGAGAGTCAGTCTTCAGTTGGAGAAATGGTTCATGGACAGGGAACGCACACTTTCCCACTCATTTGCTTGTTCTAATTTAAAGGGGTCTTCATTAAAGCTTCTATATGGGGCAAGACTTTCTATCCCTTGAAAGTTGAAACTGGGCAATCCCTGAGTATGAGGGATGCCAAACCTTCTGGGTATGAGGATGTGGAGAGCCCTGAAAAAAAAAGAATCAGCCTGAGATTGCTGGGACAGAGCAAAAGCAGAGGTAGGCCTGACTGTCCCAGGCTTGGCTGGGCCAAGCTGCCTGATGTTTTCAAGACTGAAAGCTTCCCAAAGGCTTTCATAGAGATGGATTTGGAACCTCCTGTTGCCCAAATAACCCTTCTGCGTCCACTTTACTGTTTAAACCTTCACTTGTTCTGAAACGGTTGTTCTTGGCCTTGAGAAAACAGCAATGCCTGTCACCTCTCTCTCGTCTCCTTCAAAGGTGGGGCCTGGGGCGTTGTATGCTTCATGTTTGTTTTTAACTTTTTATTCGGAAACAATTTCAAACTTAGGAAAAAAACTGCCAGAAGAACAGCACAAAGAACATCCCCACACCCATTCACCTGTTCTTAACATCAGTGCCCTTTGTTTTCACCTGTTCTTAACATCAGTGCCCTTTGTTTTATCGTTTGCTTTCTTTCTATATTCTATTTTCTATATTTTATTTATAAGATAAAATGCTCTGAGAGTAAGACATCACACTCATGTCCTGGAAAGTAAGACCTATTTCAAAGTGCATTACTTCAGAATAAGGACATGTTGGTGTATAGCCACGGTATACAGTCAACTCCAGCAAATTTCACAGTGATATAAATGCTTTTACTTTCTCTGTCATCAAATTCCAGTTTGTCAGTCAACTCCACTGTCTCCTCACAACAATTTTTCCACCCAGTAGAGACTCCAGTCTAGGAATCAGGCATGGCATCTAGTTGTCGGCTCACTGGTGTATATTTTTTTAAATTTAATTTATTTATTTTGAGGGAGAAAGAGCACGCTTGTGTGCATGCAGGGGAGGGCCACAGCGTGAGGGAAATAATCGCAATCTCCCGAGGTGGTAGCACAGAGCCCGATGTGGGGCTCCATCCCATGAACCGTGAGATCATGACCTGAGCTGAAATCAAGAGCTGGTCGCCCAACCCACCAAACCACCCAGGCGCCCCACCCCTGGTGTATTTTTAAAAGCTCCCCAGATGACTGTAATGTGAACCCATGTAAATGAATATTTACCACACTAATACATACTGAGTGTCTACCAGATGCAAAGTATTGTGAATAAATTAGAGTTTATGATTTTTAAGGGACATACTATCTACAAATCAACTATAACATCAGATGGATAAATATCATGAAAGAATATTTACCAAGTCTGTGGGAGGAAACTCTAATTAAATTTAACAAGCTCACTGAGAGTCTACTATGTGCCAGGCATTGTACGAACTTCTGGAAAAACAGATGTAAGAAAAAAATAATCAATGCACAATTAATAATGAATGAATGTATGGCTAATTTCAAAAGTGAGGTTTTTCAAAGGCTTTTCTTGGGGCCAGTGAGACTTAATAGATAAGTAGGACTCAACTTTTAGAGATGAAGACATTTCAGGAGAGGAGACATCCAGAGGACAATAGAGAGAAGTGAGTGACCGTGGAGTAAGCAAAGAAGTGTACTTCATTGTGACTTGAGAACTGAGTGCGTGGAATTGGATTAGGTTTTCTTGGAAAAGTAGGCTGAACAATGCAAGATGACAGAGTCACTTTGAAACACGGTTGGGCCGTTTCTTCAAAAGTTAAACATAAACTTAACATACAATCCAACAATTCTATTCCTAGGTATCTACCTGAGTGTAATGAAAATGTGTGTCCACACAAGGACTTTGCACAGGAATGTAATGTTTGTAGAGCATTATTTATAGTAGCCCCAGCGTGGAAACAACCCAAATGTGTGCCACAGAAGGTACATATTCATGCATTGGGGTACTACTGAGCAATGAAAAGGAATGAATGACTGATACATACTACAACATGGGTTAACTGCAAAAACATTCTGCTAAGATTTAGCAACTATGTGAAAAAAGCTAGATGGAAATACCACATACTGTATCATTTCACTGAGATGAAATGTCTGGAAAAGACAAATTTATAGACAGAAAGTAGATTAATGGTTACCTGGTGTTGGAGTTGGAATGGGGACTAAGTACTAATGGGTACCTAGGACAGGTTTCTTTTTTTTCTTTTTTTACATTTTTATTCATTTTTGAGAGACAGAGAGAGACAGAATATGAGCGGGGGAGGGGGAGAGAGAAGGGGAGACGCGGAACCTGAAGCAGGCTCCAGGTTCTGAGCTGTCAGCACAGAGCCAGACGTGGGGCTCAAACCCATGAACCGTGAGATCATGACCTGAGCCAAAGTCAGACACCTAACCGACTGAGCCACCCAGGTGCCCCCCTAGGATAGGTTTCTTTACAGTGATAGCAATGTCCCCAGACTGGATTATGGTTATAGAGTAACAACTCTGTACATTTACTAAAAAAGTTGAATCATACACTTACATAGATGAATTTTATAATATGTAAATTATACTTGAATAAAACTGTAAAAATTAAGAAGTTATTAAAATCAGAAAGGAAATATGAATAGTAATCTTAGAAATGAAAAATACAGTTATTGAAATTCTAAAACTTAACAGGTAGAAGAAACTCTGGACTGGATAAATTATTTAGAGAACTGGCACACAGAAGGATTGGATTAAGGAATTCACCAGGAGGCAACGCAGAGGCAAAAAAAAATTTTTTTTTGAAATCACATTTCAGGATATAGATGAACTGGCTGGCTTTCTCACTGACCTAACAGTAGTTCCAGAAAAGAGAATGTAGGCAATGACAGAGAAACAATATTTGAAGAGAAAATCATTGATAGTTTTCCAGAATTAAAGAGAGCACACCAGTCCTCACCAGAAGGGACACTCACATCTAGAGAGTTCTGGTGAAACCGCTGCACGTCAAAATAAAACAAACACAAATCTTGAGTACTTTCAACAGAAAGGCAGACTGTCTACAAAGGAATGAAACTTAGACTGGCAGCAGAATTTTTACCAGTGACAATCAGTACCAGAAAACAATGGGGCACCTTCATCAAGGTGCTCTGGGAAAATAACTGCTCACTAGAATTTTACACCCAAACACATTTTCACGCTCTGGGAAAATGACTGTTCACTAGAATTTTACACCCAAATACATTCTCACCCAACACTGAGGGCAAAATACAGTTCCAAATATACAAAGAATTCCCTCCCCCACCCAGACCCCAACAGAAAGGATTATTAAAAAATGAACTTCAGCTAGAAGAAAAGCAAACCCAAAGAGAAGCCTTTGGATTTGAGGGAAAAATAGTGAGAAGAACCTGATGAAGTGTCAGTGAATTTAAATAACTCTTGACTATAAAAATGATTTTTATTTTTATTTTTTTAATGTTTATTTATTTGGGGGGAGAGAGAGGGAAAGAGTGTGCAAGTGGGGGAGGGGCAGACAGAGAGAGGGAGAGAGGCATTACATAATAAGAATCAATATGACTTCTAATGCAAAATAGCCTTTGAGAAACATTGCCTACTATGTGCTAGGGATCGTGCTGCTTTCGTCACTGCTGTGTCTTCAGTGGTCGGCACATAATAGGTGTGCCATAAATACTACTGAGTGGAATGATCACCACATTGTACTGAAATAATCTGTTTACGTGTTTGTTCTACACAGGGGTAGGGACTCCGTCTTAGTTTTGTGCCATCAATATTCAGCACTGGGCCCGGCACACAGCAGGCACTCCATAAATTCAAATGAATTCAAGGTTCATCTCTTCCATAAAATCTCCCTGTCTCTGCCTATAATGGCTTACCCCTTGTTTCCACTTCTATAGAACTCATAATTTGAAATACCCAATTTAGCAACTGATTACACAATAGTGTCTTTTAGTTTTCTTTTCATATTTCAAACCTTGTTTTTCCAAAAGCATTTTAGATTCCTTACAGATAACGATGTTTTATACTGTGCCTAGCACCTTGAATCAATACTTTGTGGGGGGATGAATGTCATATTTGAGTAAATGTAGATCAGTGGTGCCAAGGTCTCAAGGGGTATCTTCATTCTCTTTTTTCAATCCTTGACTAAAGAGATCACTGTTTGGAGACGGGGTCATATGCAAAGAATGTGGACAAGTTGATGGGAGGGGCGGGAGAAGGCAGCTAGTGCCCAATTCCAAGTCTCCCTGCTGTCTTCCTTCCAGCAAAATAGAGAGGAAAATGCCTGTGAACCTATCAAAAAATGGGTGTGGGGAAGTGAAGGAAGATAGGGAAGAGAGCACGTCCCATACACTACTGGACAGAATCTGGACCTGACCCTTCCACTAGCAGGCACGGTACTAGGAATTTATTATGAGATCAAAAGGAAACCCTGAGGCAAAAGCTACATTCTCACACTGGGAGCCTTGTATAGAAAACAGAGAGGGATGCTATTTCCAGCTATACACAAGGCACAGAAAGGGAACCTACCACAAGGAGCTCCTAATAGGGAAGCTGCAGAGGGCTAACAAAGGCCAGTGTGGTATTTTCTTGCTGGTCTTCATAAGGAAGACATCAGAGTCTGGAGAGGTTCAATCCAGTTCCTGGGAGGAGGTAGGGAGATGGGCCCGCTGACCTCCCAAGGTCTTTTGTAATCCAATAATTAATGGGGGAGCCGTACACTTCCCCACTTATGCTCTTACACACATCTGCACCCAGTTTGATAGTAAGTCCTCTGGGCTGCCTTCCAGGTCTAGTACGGTGCCAGGCAAGCTGCTGGCACTCAACAAATGGCTCAAATATTTGTTGAATGAAAGAATAAATTAATCAAGTGTTTAAATAGAGCCCGCATGACCTCCCCAGCTCTAAAGTACAACGATGAATAAAATCACAACATTCCAGGCACGATCACTTGAGCAGAGCTGCCAAAGGAAAACACACACACACACACACACACACACACACACGCACGCACGCACTGATTCAACTAGGTTTCCCACCTTGGGAACACAGACCACCTGCTCGGCACGCAGTCTGTTGGAGTTTCCTTGGCAAGGATCCTCTCAGCTGCTTTAAGTATGGTGCTTCCAGAAGGTCAAGTTACCAAGATTTAGGACCGCTCCCCTAACCGGTTGGCCTCCCAGACAAAGTTTCTGCCCGGATTCGTCCTGGGCCTCCCCTGGGTGCGTCTGCCCTCCCCCAACCTGGGGCCCCTGGACGCGCAGCTCGCCTGCCCGCAGCGCCTCACCTTACCTTGGTGAGCTGGGCGATCTTCTTGCACATTTTCACGTGCATCTCGGGATCCCAATCCATTCTCCAGTCGGTGCCACCGCGGGCATCAGCTTTGGAGCCCTGGCAAGTCCCGGACGCGTGAATTTTGCTGTTAAGGACAGAAGCCATGGCTAAAACGCGTCCGACACTCAAGGGCTCTCGCTAGTGTTCTCGCTGCCCGTGGTGTGCACGTGCGTGCGCGCGCGGGCGTGTGAGCGTGCGGGCTTCCTCCGGAGCGGTGGCACTGCAGTCCCGCCGCCCGCACCGCCGAGCGGCCCCTACTGCCCCGAGGTGTCGGCCTCTCGGCGGTCCCCGCGCCCACCCTCCCTTCTCCGGCGCTCGCTCGCTCGCTGGCTCGCTGGGTCTCTGGCTCTGCGGGCACCCGCACCCTGCGGCGGCACGCCGAAGATCCGCACGTGCCGCTAGTGACCCGCGCGCCGCTCTCCCGCCCGTGCGGGTTTCGCCTGCAACAGAAGTGCTTCCGCGACGAGGAGCCGCTGGCCTTGGAGAGGTTCGCGCTGGCCCCGCGCCGGGCTCTCGGACACGTGGGTGGCGCAGGGCTCTGGACTCAGCAGCGACTGCCCCCGCCGGCGGTGCGCATCCCAAGCCAAGGAAGAATCAGAGCCGGCCTCAGCCTCGGGCAGCCGGGGCGCGCGGTCTGGGAAGGGGCCCTCGGCGATGTTCTCCGGGGCGAACGGGTGGCGAGGGACCGGGCAACCTTGATGGGCGCACTCAGCCGGAGGCTCTGGAGCCTCGGAGCTCGGCGCTGAAGGCGGAGATGGGGGCGGGATATAGAGAGAGGGGCAGGGAGGTAAAGAGCAAGTCGCGCGGTTGCAAGGAGGTACCGGGACCAGGGCGCACGGTGCGGGCCCCAGCGGGGGCTGCGGGTGGCAATCCCCCTTCCCCCATCTTGGGGAGGAGCCCGGACGTTGCGGGAGGATTGCCGGAGATCACCGAACAAAGGGAAGAAGCCAAAGGGGCGGCCGAGGAGCTGGTGACAGAAATCTGGGAAGAGAAAGCGCGGAACGCGTAGTACCAGAAGCCGCAGGAGCGAAGAGGGAAAGTCTCAGAGAGATAGAAACAATGGTAGCAGGTGTGGGAAAGGAGGAAGCAAAGAGGAATGGGGTAGTTGAGTAACAGATGGAGCTGAAAGTCTAAGTACACAGAGCCCAGTGAAAGGGAAGTGACTCATCCCTCTCCACACTCTTGGCCACTGGCCAACTGGAGGCAGATCTTGTCACGATTTCGAGCTTGTGCCTTTTTGTTTGTTGAATGTAAGAGTTAGCGGCCAAATTTCTTTGTGACTTGCTTTCTCTGGTTTCAAACAGTGGGCTTTGGGGAAAGTGATAGCACCCTCATCAGATTTTCCTAACATATGAATAACAGCGTCAACATAATAAGCAATTTTCATGGTTAATACATTTTATTTTAGAAACTGCCTTATATCAAGAATTTTAATAATCTTGATAAAGCAAGCAAGCTTCCAAATGGTTTCAGAAATCACAATCCCATCCGTCTACACCGCAGATAACCATACCCATTTTTATAGATAAGGGAATAGATCCAGAAAATTTGTACAGTCAGGCAGTTGCAAAAGTAGCCCAGTTGTGTCTGAAACCAAGATATTCCTCTTCTAAATTGCTTACTTTAACCCCAGTATACTGCACTGGGTAGGAAAGGCCAATCTGGGTTTTGGGCTCCTAGTATATTATCTTAGATTCCCTCTCCAAGGCAACATCTTAGTTTCCGATTCATTTAGAAAACACAATGCCTGGATCAGAATCACTGCCAATGTGGGACCCAAGGAATTTAACAAAAATCCCCTACCCCTGGACAAGCAGAGCAAGACTAACTCCATTTTGTGCTATACCCACCATCTCATGTATAACCCCCACATGACCTACTTATTGCTTTAACACACTCCCCCACCCTAGTCAAGCCGCTGAGCACACCCTTACTGGAAACTGGCTCATATAGGAATACGGAGCCCCTAACCGCCAAAGAATGTAAACCTCGCCTTTTGCCCGCCAAACTTGCGCGCCAATTCTGACCAGAGTGATAGGCTAGTTCAAACAGTTACTATAAGGTAGATTGTAATTCAATTGGCCACCTGCGTGTGGACTGGCATGACTATGCAACTTTCTGTGTGTGTGTTACAATCTCATTGGCCACTGGCCCCTATAAAACTGCTACGCCTCTTAACCTAGGGGTCCAAGTCCCTGCTCTGCTGTGTTGGGTATACTTGGGCCCAAGCTCGAGCTTGCAAATAAACCCTCGTGCGTTTGCATCGGTATTGGCTCCTTGGTGATCTCTTGGATTCGAAATCGGGGGCGTTACACCAGGAGACTGACACAGATTTCCAGCCTTAAGCTAGACTCCCAGAGTCAAAATACTTGGAGTTGAGGGTCCAGGAATCGACATTTTACACAAGTTCCCTTTAGAGTAGTTTCTGCAGGATCTTATTACACATTAAATTTTATGGGAATTCCACCACTGTGTAAACTTGAGGGAAATTAGCCTTTTTAGTGCAAAACTTTACCAAAAGTTGTGCACCATTTCGGAAAGTCACATCAACAATGGCCACATGACTCATGGTATTTGATTGCCAGTGCAACATCCTTGTACTATATTTGACACATTCATGGGGGGGGGTTTACCTATATGTGCAAGCATCTGAATACTATATGATACCATAAGGTTAATCATATCAGAGCATGTCTATATTGAAATATATATGACTTAATTATAATTATTTTCCTTTTATTTCTCCTTTATATTACTGTCAAGGAATTATATTGATTTTAAAAATGTGTGTACTAATTTTAATTTTTTTATGTTTATTTAATTTTGAGAGAGAGAGAGAGAGACAGAGCACAAATGGGGAAGGGGCAGAGAGAGAGGGAGAGAGGGAGACACAGTATCCAAAGCAGGTTCCAGGCTCTGAGCTGTCAGCACAGAGCCCAACGTGGGCCTGAACCCACGAACTACGAGATGACCACCTGAGCTGAAGCTGCCGCTTAACTGGCTGAGGCACCCAGGCACCCCTAAAATGTGTGTACAAATTTTTAAAATTATCTCTGAACTTCAGTATAGTAACATGAACATTATAAAGAAAAGTGACACTGGGTCTGAATAGGATTGAGCATCCCTCCTGTAGATGATCATATATACACTAAAGCTTAGTAATACTGCAATGTAACCACAAGTTTTACTTATTTAAATATGATCATGTCTAGGGGCCAAAATGTTTTTCCAGTAGGATATATTATACTTTCAACTTTATACTGGAAGACTGGGAAAACCTCAGATTCCCTTATCAGGCTTTGTTGGACCACAGCTGCTGTAAGGAAGTTACCATAGCTGACCCGTCTTGGAAAGAGTCCTCTGCAGCTGCTGGGATTTGCTAGTGCTATGATTAGTAGGTCTTTCACACTATCAGGAATGAAAGAGAGGGCAGAAGAGAATTAAGCACTGTATCACATATGGGGTGTGTATGTGGGGAACAATTATTAGACCACTAACATGATCTTGGCATTGTACTATGCTCTTGGCACATGTTCTTACTTCCTCTGAGGTACTTATTATTATTGTCATTCTACAGACTATGAAGTTAAGGGAGGCTAAGCACCCAATTTTATACAGCTAGTAATGGATCTGGGTCTGATTTTGAAGGCTATTTTTCCCAGAGCACGATGCTGGCAATATGAAATTCTTAAAGCCATAATTGATTTTTCTTTCTTTAGATTGTAAAAATATAAGCTTCTTACAGTAGTCTTTGCCTAAAAAAAAAAAAGACCCTCGCCTGTAATAAGACAAAATATAAGAAGCAGGCAAAAAATTACCCCAATTTCTACACTTAGAGAAAATAACTATTAATATTTTAGAGAAGATTCTTGTAGATGTCTCTCTGCACACATCTAAAAAATGTTATGTTCATATATGCAGTTTTAAAACATAAATGGGATACTGTACATAATGTTTTTGAACCCTATTCACTCAACATAAAATATACATCTTCTTCCTCTTTTGGCAAGAAAGATCTACAATCCCATGTTTAACAACCAGTACTCTGTTGTATACAAAATATCCTATTTATCCTATCCCCTATTGAAAAAAAATTTATATTTTAAGCAAAATGTTTCCTATATGTTCCTATTTGCTGTGTGTATTTTCTGTATTGAGAATATTCAATTGTGTCCCAAAGGACAGGAGAAACAAAAAGGATATATGATATTCATCTGTTAAGTATAATAGGAAAAACAAATAGCTTAAATTGTTAAGAAGTGTTAAGTACAGAAAGTATACTGTAAGACACGATAAAGAGAATGGAATGTATATAAAAAGGATGGCACAAACAAGAGTATTACTGAAAATGATGGGAAGGCCAAGTTGTCAATTAAGATGATACCAACTTCGGGTCAATAGCTACATTATCCCCTCAAATGCCATTCGTTGTTGACACCCATTCTGGCCCCATGAATGTTCTGTCCAGAAAAAGATAAAAAACATGGCTCTCAGCAGACTTCTAACCAGGCATACTTGTCCCTGCACATTTCTGATAGAAGCACTTATCGGCTCTAGGCACCCTCTCTCTGCTGAGCCCCCTTTTCAGTTTCAGCTGTTGCCCTTTTAAGTGCACTATCAGAAGTGAAGGTTGATGCAGCAGACGGGACATAACACTGCATGACACAGGGTTCAGGTAATAAGGTCCTCCCAGCTCCCTGGCACCTTATCCTCAATGTCTTCACCTTCACTGTACTTTCCAGCTGACTTCTATTGAAAAGTGACTCAGTAAACCTTGTGATTTGAGCACCTTAATTTGGGCTGTGGAGCTTCCTGTCCATGACATATGGGATAGTGTATTTGGAGGGCTACCATTGCATGGAGATAACTTCCTACATGACATCATACATGGATCTTTGCATACATGTGCAAATATTTCTACAGGAATAAATCCTCATAAACCAATTTCAATAGGTCAGCAAATTTTAAATGTTGATATATATTGCTATACTGTTCTCTTGAAGTTATTCCAACTTATACTGTCATTAATAGGGCACAAGGGGTGCCTGGGTGGCTCTGCCAGTTGGGTGTCTGACTCTTGATTTCAGCTTGGGCCACGATCCCAGGGTTGTGGGATTGAGCCCCGCATCGGGCTCTACACTGAGCATGGAGCCTGCTTGGGATTCTCTGTCTCCTTTTGCCTCTCTCCCCCTCTTGTGCACACTCTCCCCCCCACTAAAATGAAAAAAAAATTTTTTTAAATAGTGCACAAAAATGAGTGTTTTCCCATACCCTTGCCGAAATTAGCAGCTTTTTTTTTTTTAAGTTTATTTATTTATTTTGAGAGAGAAAAGGAAAGAGAGCAGGGCAGAGGAGAGAGAAGGGGAGAGAGAAGAAACCCAAGCAGGCTCCACACTGCCAGCTCAAAGCTGGCTCTATCCCGTGAGATCATGACCTGAGCCGAAATCAAGAGTTGGATGAGCCACCAACTGAGCCACCCAGGGGCCCCACACTAGCAGCTCCTGATCTTCAAATATCTTCCATTTTAATAGGTGAAGCGTGTCTCTCCCTACATACCATTTTTGTGAATATTAGTAGGGCTATTGGAACACCTTTCCACAAATTGATCAGTTGTTGGAATTAAACCTTTTTTCATTGTTTTCACGGGGCTTTTTTCCTTATGTTGGAATAATTTTCTAGGCCCAAGTTGGAGTGCCCAGAGTGCCACATCTGCCAACTGAAACTTAAATACCTTTTGTGTCCTTGTAAATTTTTTGCCTGACCAGAATCAGTATATGCAGTCAGCCAAGCCTCAAACCCCAAGCCAATTCTGGGCCCTGGGCTTATTTCCTGTTCCTCCTCACTCCAGACGAGGTTGACTCTGTGGTCCCAGCCAATCAGGTGTTTTCTCTTTTTCTCTTGCTTGTTCTTTATCCGTTATCCTACAAAAGCGTCCTGCCTTCTATCCTATTTTGTAGTCTCTGAACACAGACTGTCCACTTTTGTTGAAGGTAAAAGAAAGTAATTGCATCCTAAATGAGACTGGTTGTTTGGAGTGAAGTAGCTTGGGACAAAATCTGAATGCAAAGGAAAGTTGTAGAAGGTTCGTGAAGGGAAATCTTTGGAAAAGAATTTTATGTGTGGTCAGGATAGACTAAGATTGAGATGAATGGATTTTAAAAGTATAGTGGTGTAAGGTTGAAGTTCCCACTTTTCTCTCTGTTCAAAACACAAAATTTTCTTGGACTGTTGATCTGTTCTTTTTTTTTTTTTAACGTTTATTTATTTTTGAGAGACAGAGTGAGACAGAGCATGAGTGGGGGAGGGGCAGAGAGGGGGGGTACACAGAATCCGAAGCAGGCTCCAGGCTCTGAGCTGTCCGCACAGAGTCCGATGTGGGACTAGAACTCACAGACTGCCAGATCATGACCCAAGCTGAAGTCGGACCCTTAACTGATGGAGCCACTGAGGGGCCCCTGATCTGCTCTTGATAAGAAAATATAAACAAAGGTTTTTTCTCTTTTGTCTGCTGGGAAAACCAAAGCTTGTATTTTTGTCTTTTTCAGGTCTTTGATTACTTAGTTAAAACTTCTCAATGTTAAAGGAGCTTAGTTTTGCTAACAACTATATAATCCTACATATTTGCTTTTGAAATCTTATTGCCATCTTGGTTAAATAAATAATTTAAAGTCTTGAGATTTGTAATGATCTGTAATCCTAGTTAGGATGTGCTTTATAACTTTCTAAGGTTTTAACAAACTTTCAAGATTTAAATTGTAAAAGAAGTCTTTGTGACCAATTAGGCTTTTTTATCTGGTTTGCTAAGTTACTTGGAAAAGAACTTTCAAATAATGGTAAACCTTAGGTTGTACTGCATGGGTAAATGCTATAACTGCTCAAATATATACGCAATTCCTAAAGTTTTAATGTTTTGGAATAAGGTCCTGACCGATATTCTTATTATGGAAGTGTTACGTGTCATAAAAATAACTGAATTTCCTTATCATTTGCATCATAATGAACTCTTACCAGATCTTTAACAATGTCCATTTCTGAGATTTTGTCACTAATAGTTTTGTACTTAGGCTGTAACAAAATGTGTTTTATCTTCAAGGAGATTCATAAAAAGGACTTTTAGGACAAATACAGGTATTTGACATCTTTAAGATTAATACTAAAATGGGTTAGAATTTCCAGAACTAAAAAGTTGCATCCAAACTGAACAAGAATTAGGAACATGGGACTAATGAACTGAGGAAGATTATAGTTTTGTGAAGATTATATTTCTTGTTGGAAATATTGCTGGTTCTCTAATGTCTGTTCTTCTATATTAAGGAAACTTTCTCTTAAAATATCTATGATATACAGAAATGTGATAAAATGTTCATTTGTAAACTGAAGCAAAAGATAACTCTTTTCTTTACCTAAACCCTCTAAAATTCAAAAAGTCTCAGTGGGTATTCTTCCAGCAATCATTCTTATTTGCATAAGTTCAGTAAAAATCTATTCTCCTTGTAACAAGACACGACTGAAAATGCTGATTATTTTACCAAGGCTGCAATGTCATCTTTGAGAGTGATATGCACAGACTCAGATATGACCAGACAGCTTTAAGGAACTAAGGTTGACTTTATGAAACATGGAGCCATAGAGCCCCTTGGAAATGTTGGCCTGATACATTGCTTACAGAGTTCCCAGCAGCCTTACCAGGTGAGTAAAGAATGTTACTTCCTGGCAGGTGCAGGAACCTCAGGACATCTTGGGGACCTGGTGAAGAGGAATTTGCCCAAATCTACAGGTATTGCAGGCATGTCTGATGGCAAGTATTTGGCTTGGCTTCTGGTCTGGAGAGGCTACTAAAAGTTCAATCTGGTGATTCCTTATAAAAAGTTCCAACAAAGCAAACTTTAAAAGATCTATATGATCAATCACTATACTTGCTGAGCTTATGTAGATAATTAGGCCAAGTTTTATTAAAACTGGACTTGTTTTACAAGCAAATTAGTATTGATTTGGCTATCTCTGGAAATGAGGGTTTTTAGAGAGAAAAACTATGTTTCAATAACACACATTCATGGATGTTAAATTCTAGTTCTGATTGTCTTTAAATGTTTATTATCTGCCTAAGCTGGACAACTTGAGGTAAACTTAAGAGATACTGTCACGATAGCACAAGTATGGACAATCTTCTTGTTATTTTGTGGAGATAGTAACAGGACCCTATGGGTATATTATTTAAACAACTGGAAAATGGGATGAACTCACCCAACAACTGTATATGAAAAACCTTTACTCACTGTAGATCTATCAACAGATAAAGACTATAATGCTTTATTAAGTTATTCACTTGAGGCCAGGTTAATTAATAAATCTCTAAATCCCTCCTAAACCTGAACTGACAGTTCCTAGAAGCCTACCCCATATAAACCCAGGAGACCTGGTTTAATGAAAGGATTGAAAGTCCAAAATAGCAGGGAATTTAATTCCAAAATGGAAGGGACCCTACTGGGTCATATTATGTACTCCCACTGCAATAAACTTAGAGGGGCATTTTTCATGGGCTCCTGTATCCAAAATAAAACCTGTATCCCCATAACAGGAAACTAATGAGTAAACTAATGTGTCTTCTTATTCCTGTGACCCTGTAGAAGACTGCAAACTTCTCTTAGGCAGGTTGTACCTTTCTTTTTCATTCTCCTTTCCCCGATTTATATGGACAATTCCTTCTTACAATGGGCCATTCAAAAGGATCACCACAGACATTTAACTTACAAACCAGAAAAACCCATCTGACCTGCTGCCTGGACCCACTCCCATCTGAGGATGCTTCAAGCCTGACATCCAAAAAATCTCACTGGCAGACACCGGGTTTGTAATTTGCTGTAACCATTAAACTGTATTTTTCTTGTTTCCATAAAAACACCTCTTATTAATTACCCGATTGTTCACTAAACAAAACAGAGTCTTTATGATGGCTAAACACCACCTGTTACACGGTTAAGGCCTTAAATGACTCTCGAAATAACATTACATTATTAAATACTAAAATAACTCAAATGCATAAAATAGTTCTACAAAATAGAATGGCATTAGATGTTTTAACCGCTGCACAACGTGGAACTTCTACTGTCATAAAAACAAAATGCTGTGTATACATTCTATATTACCACAAAAATATTTCTGGATTTTAACTGATATGAATTCTCAAATTGGTGCTTTAAACAATCCCTCTCTTACTCTTAAATATGGAGAACAAACAGAGGGTTACAGGAGGGGTTGTGGGAGGGGGATGGGCTAAATGGGCAAGGGGCATTAAGGAATCTACTTCTGAAATCATTGTTGCACTATATGCTAACTAATTTGGATGTAAATTTTAAAAAATAAAATTATAAAAAAGTATAAAAAAACAAACAATCCCTCTTTTTCCTTTAATGATTGGTTAAACATCTAGACTAGAGGATTTTTGACAGCTACCAAAGGACTTTCATTTGAGCTAATCTTTC
This sequence comes from Panthera onca, assembly GCF_046562875.1. Taxonomy (NCBI): domain Eukaryota; kingdom Metazoa; phylum Chordata; class Mammalia; order Carnivora; family Felidae; genus Panthera; species Panthera onca. The sequence continues at coordinate 13,747,421 of NC_138342.1, forward strand.
TAGTTATTCTAATTATGTTTTGCTGTTTTCTCCCATGTCTCTCTGCCTGGTCCCAAGATTCCATCACTGCAATAACTTCAAGCCAACAGATGATCCTTTCTACTCAAGGAGGTTCACGTTGTCCACGTTGGATCCAGCTGTCTCTGCCATTTGTAACTCTCCTGTATGTTCCTCAACTGATCAATATTGACCCATAGGTGGGGACAACTCTATGCCCTTGCTTAGCAGGAAGAAGCTACAGAAGACAAGACCTTCCACCTTCAGCAAACTTCAAGATTTAAGGGTCAAAATTGTTCATGGGGGATATGATGAGGAGTATAACACAAGCTGAAGGCAAAGTACAAGCTAGCAACCCCAACCCCCACCCCCCCACCATCCCGGTGGACTATGTGTGATATTCCTTGGACACTCCGGGCTACCCAAGAACAAAGGAAAGGGGTTTAAGTACTTGCCATGGTGATGTGGGAAACTAAGGCAAGTGAAAAATTAAATTCCCTTACTGCCTATAGCCCATTGACAAGTCCTTGAAACTGGCAGAGTGACCTCCCTCTAGGAGCTCAGCTGCCTCAATGATGACACTTTGCTAGGGGCAAAAGGGAATCTTGGCTTAATATTATCCTGACCACTCGCCGCCCCCTCCCCCCCCCCCCCCCCCCCCCCGGATCCTGTGAGTATCCTTAAACACATAAAAATTCCTTTGCAAACCTTCTTTATCTTTAACCTCTGAGTATACGTTGTCAATCATACTCCGGGCTTATGGCCTGCTGATATACATCTGAAGGGTCTCATGACTGAGGTTTTACTAAACAGTAATACATGACGTTTTCTTAACAACAGCTAGCCCCTCAAGGTCCTGGAAACCTTGCTTCCAAAATTCCTTAGAGACTTGCACTGTCCCTAACCCCCTCCCAAAGTGAAGGTATATCATAAGTCACTCTTCACCACCTGAGTGCAGCTCTTTCTGCCCACAAGTCCTGTCCCTGTGCTTTAATAAAATCACCTTTTTGCACCAAAGACGTCTTCCAGAGTTCTTTCTTGGTCGTTGGCTCCGAACCCCAAACCATCACCCCAAAAACCCATCAGTTTCTCCTAGTAATTCTATGGTTTCTTTCTTTCTTTTTATGTTTATTAAATTTGATCTAGCTGTGATTTATGTTCATATATGGAGTGAGGTTGAAATACAGACTTGTTTTTCCAGATGGGTAAGCAATTGTCTCAACGGGTATTGAATAATTCATCTTTACCACATTGATAATCTAAGTGCTGCCTTAGGTGAGCTCTTCAGTAGAAATTTACTAATCTTTTAGCCTTTGCTTAGTTTTATTTCCTTATCAGTTAAGTAGCATGGGTAACTTGATTGTTATCATTACCAATATATTTCTACTACTCATCTAAAACCAAGATCACATTCTTATTTATTTCACTTAACCCCTTTACGTAGAAGGCTTACTCTGCTTATTCCTACTGTTAAAAGGAAAACCACAGGTCCAAAATGGCGTTACTTAGGTCAAGTCACCAAACCAGGGGTTAATGCCTAGTGTAAGTGCAGTTTCAATCTCCCCCATAAATGTAGTCCTAACTGGTCAGTCAGGAATTTGTTTATAAGAACAAATAAAGTAATCTGTCACAAAGGAAGATGAGGTAATCTGCATGATGACATCCTCTGCCATTCCCCCCAAAGGGAAAGTGACCTTTCCGGGAAGAATCCTTTCTTTCTTTTGCTAATAGCTTCCTTGCCTCACCCTCTTTCCTATAAAAACCTTCCATTTTGTAATACAACTCCTTGATGCTCCCTCTACTTACTTGACAGGATGCTGCTCGATTCATGAATTGCTTTAAAAAGCCAATTAGACCTTCAAATTACTCTGTTGAATTTTTTTTTAATTTTTTTTTTAATGTTTATTTATTTTTGAGAGAGAGGCAGACACAGAATCCAAAACAGGCTCCAGGCTCTGAGCTGTCAGCACAGAGCCCGACGTGGGGCTCGAATTCACAAACTGTGAGATCATGACCTGAGCCCAAGTTGGACGCTCAACTGACTGAGCCACCCAGGTGCCCCTCGGCTTAATTTTTTTTTTAACACTACTCATCTTTCAGACTGGCTTGCAAGTCCCTAAAATATGTGCTCGAGGCTGTGCATTTCTGTATAGCATCTAGATAATATTTTTAAAAGCTCAAGTTCTCTGTTGGGGTGCCTGGGTGGCTCAGCTGGTTAAGCATCCACAATTGGCTCAGGTCATGATTCCACGGTTCTTGGATTTGAGCTCCACATCAGGCTCTGTGCTGACTGTGCGGAGCCTGCTTAGGATTCTCGCTCTCAGTCTCTCTCTCTGCTCCTGCCCCACTTGTGCTCTCTCCTCTCTCTCAAAATAAATAAACTTAAAAAAATAAATTCATTTGTCAAATATCTCCCCCACCCCCCCTTTTGAGGGAAGAATGTAAGAAATGAACACACAGCTTGAACTGGGACTATGCCTTTGTTATAATCCTCACACACATTGATTAGTACCCGGGTGTCCATAAAGGTAGTGTAGAGGCCACTGTTAGGCAATAAGCTTGAGCAATGGAGACCTGAGTAAGGTAAAAGGGCACACAGTGACTACAGAGTTGACTGGAAACAGCCTCATTTAGCTATCCACCTTAGGCCCTAACTGACCAATTATAACCAGGCATAGTTACAGAAAAAGGGAACCTTCTGTACATTCCCATACCTCCTCACCCTGCCCTGTAAGTGTAGCCCCTCACCACCACCTCGTGGCAGACAGCCTATCCTTTGCTGTCCTGCCTGCCGCTCCCTTGTTGTGTATTCAATAAACGTTTATCTCTTTGGTTCTGACTTGGGTGCATTCTTTCATTGGCCCAGCCACCTGACTCTCCGCCTCCAATCAGATCGGGATGCCCCACGGGTAGCCTGGAATGAGGTCTTCTGTATCATCTCCACAGGAAGAAAATAAAGACAAAACCCTTGTCAGGAAATGACAAGACTTATGCTGAACTTACAGTAATATCAACATAACACCACGGGACACGCCATTCTGGAATAAAATGGTTTGGGACAATATTATAGCCAGATTATATTGTTGCACGGTCATGGAGTGAAAGGGTCAAGAAAGAATTCTTGAGACATTGTATGGTGCAACTTAGTAAGTTTATTTAAGTAAGAAACGTAGGGACAGGACCCCCCGGGCAGAAAAGAGCTGCACTTTTGCTGTATGAAGCTGGTGATTATATGCTTAGTGCTCAAAGGGGAGGGGACGTACAGGGAGTATTAGATCATAAATGTCTTCTTCAGATTTCTACTCATAAAACTACTTTTGAAAGATTTCTCTGGTGTTTACCATTCAGTTAGATATTAACTATTGGTGAGATATATAGTCAGTCATGACACCCTTTAAGAAAGTAGCAACCAGCCTGTAATTTGATCCCTATCGGAACTATATAGCCTATAGATCAGCCTTCTGGGCTAAAGGTGAACACTTTTGTGCTTCTATCCCTCATCAACATTAATATTAGTATGAACACCATGCACTCCATACGGTTCTGGAAACAGCCTGTGGGAACTGAGTCCAGGAACTCTAGCATTGGTAGTTTTTTTTTTTTTTTTTTTTTTCATCTTCCTACCTTAAAATTGCATTAGTGGTAACAAAGGTGTGAAACACAGGGATAAAAGAGTAGAGTACTTCACCTAAGAGTAGTTCATGGCAGAAGTGGTCTTTTCAATACCTGAAATATTAACCAATTTGCAAAGTACATTGGACATTGCCTTAGGGTAAACAGGTAGGAAGTGAATACTGTTGCCTTTCGGTCTTTTTCTAGAGTTCAAAGAGAATTAACAGTAGAACTCTCCAACACTCAAAAAAGGAATGGAACTGATGCTTTTTAATTCTCTTTGTAACAGCAATAGAGTGCTCAGCACTCAATGGAAACTCAAATGTTTTTAACTGAGTTAAGTATCGGTAATATGACTGACCCGTATATACGGTCGAATATTTCAATGTAGCAATTTCTCAATTTCTCTTTTTGGAACTGACTACTTTTTTTCTCCCCTTAAATCATCTATGGTGTTTCTGCAATAAATTTCCAAGTATTGTCTAGAGTATTTACATGGATTTATAACTTTTTTTTTTTTTTTTTAAGTAAGCTCTACGCCCAACATGGAGTTTGAACTCAGGATCCTGAGTATTTCAGTCTCCTCATAGGAGAAATTTTGATTTAGTAGATATGAGTAAGGCATTTAAATAACCACTTCAGTGATGCTGTTGTGGATGGTACCAGGCCCCACTTTGAAAATTGCCATTAAAGGCTCTAACAAACCTTGTCAGTTCCTTCTAGGTCTTGCTTTATAATGTCCTTCTTGTCCTTTCTCCTATTTCAAACCTGTCATCCACCAAGTTTCAGCTCAGATCACGCTTCTGAGGCAGGCTTGACCTGACTATTCCAGTCAGAGATGCTCTCTCTGATCTCCCATGGCAATCAATATATAAGGGACATTCAAAAATGAAAAAAATGAAGTCTCTCTCCCACCTGTTTCTAGCCACTGGTTCGACTTCCAGAGGCAACAAATTCTATTTCTGTATGAACATATAAAGTATGTATGTATTACTTTCTGACCCATTTTATGCTTGCTACTATACTGAATGAAGAACATGGCTTCCTACACTGTACCCACTCCACATTCCTTATCTTTATTTTATCGGAATTCCAATAGTAACTGTTTAACATTGTAACTATATAAATATGGTTCGTGGGCCAAAGTGTGACCAGGATTACTCCTACTTTCTTTTACAACCCCACACCCCCCCCACTTCTAAGTCACTAACTGCTAGGGATTCAATTAATTTTGTGTTGGCTCAATATTCAGCAAAAATCTGTTGTTGGGTATTGGCCTTGCCCTTTGGAAGGCGGAATATCTAACTTTCTTCTTTAATATTATTTTTGGCAACCCTCAAATTATGCTAGATCAATGATAATGGTTCTATTTTCAGGTAGACATCATATCTCTTCAGATTAACAATGTCTGCAACGTTAACCAGACAAGTATGCTAGTTATGGTGATACTAATTGCTAAAATAAACTCACATTTCACTGTCTTAACACCAGAAAGGGTGTTTTTTTTGGTCACAATAAACTCTGAGTTACTGGTCTTTAGACCCTCCCCCCCCCCCCCCCCCCTTTCCTGCCTAAGGTGAATCTGTGGCTGGCTCTTTCCCTCTGTGCTCCATCATCCCCTAGGACCTCACTGCCATCCTCATTCAGCCAGCAAAAGGTAAAGAGAACATAGAGAAGGTATACCCAATTCTAAAACACCCTGGACTGGAAGTGACACAACAATTCTGTTGTCATTCCTTTGGCAAGAACTGACACCAAAGGCACAGCCAAAGATATAAGGGTCTGGGAAATAAAATTCCTGCCTGGGTAGCAATTGCTCAAAAGAACTCCATACTGTGAAAAGGGGAACACACAATTTGACGGGCACATAATATTCTACTGCAAATCATTCAGACTTTACTGTTCATATCTGAACATTCACTTGTAAATAAAGGTAAATATTTGGGATATAAACTGAAGTGCAAAAAAATCTCACAAAAATGTAAGCTGATGAAAGTAGAAATTTTTGTCTGTTTTGCTGACTGCTGAAGTCCCAGTGTTTAGAATAGTACTTGGCACTTGGAAGGGACTCAATAAATATCTGCTGAATATTCAACTGAATGAATGTGATTTATGTGCCAAATTCTATTAGTCAGCCAAAATATTAATGTGAATGTATTTTGAAAGTGCAACAAATTATTGATTGTGAAAACTGTTAAATTTATGTGCAGAAGCAGATATTGAGAAATTTCTTAAGTTGAATAACAGGAAAATGGATGGTAAGAATATTAGATTACCTAACATCTAGAAGAATATCTTAAACGCATAAAAACATTTAAAACAGTACATGGCAGAATAATAAATACATTTATTCATAATTCCAGTAGTTACAGAATTGGTATACTAACATTCAAAATTTTAAGCAAATAATTGCATTAGATTTTTAGTTATTTTTTGCCACTTAGATAATTAATTTTCAAGAAAAAGTTTAATTTGGGAATTCTTCAGTCTTTTGAGGATAGCTTAAAAACACAATGTCAAGGGGCACCTGGGTGGCTCAGTCGGTTGAGCGTCTAACTCGATTTCAGCTCAGGTCATGATATCACTTGGTGAGATAGAGCCCTGCATAGGACTCTGCACTGACAGCACGGAGCCTGCTTGAGATCATTTCTCCCCCTCTCTCTGCCCCTCCCCTGCTCAGGCTCTCTCTGTCTCTCAAAATAAATAAATAAACATTAAAAAAAAAAAACCAAAAACGTGGTTTATGAGTTTGGGCCCTGCATCGGGCTCTGTGCTGACAGCTCAGAGCCTGGTACCTGCTTCAGATTCTGTGTCTCCCTCTCTCTCTCTCTGCCCCACCCTCCTTGCTTGTGCCTTCTCCAGCTCTCTCTCTCTCTCTCTCTCTCTCAAAAATAAATAAATAAACATTAAAAAAAAAATCCAGAATGTCAACTTTCCTACCTCAAATTTCATGAAAAGGACAAACTCTAAAAAATATAAACCACATCTAGATAAATCATCTTTGACCTGGATAAGACTGAGAATATAAAGAGTATGAAGAAAAGGAGAAAGTACTAGAGAAAACAGAGATGCCTATAATATTCTGATCTCAGTGATCAAATTTCAAAATGTCAGCTGTAATAAGAATATTCTAATCAAGACAATTCCCCTTCTACCTCATATCATATAGAAAATTAATTTGAGATGGATCACAGACTTAAATGTGAAAGCTAATACTATAGGCCTTCTTAAAAAAACATAGAATATTCATAACATTCAGGATGGCAAAGATTTGTTAAAGCACTAACCACAATGAAAAAAAGATAAACTGGATTTCATCAAAACTATAAACTTCTACTCAAAAAATATACTATTAAAAGGCAAGGCAGCGACTGGCAGAAGATATTCATAACACATATACACAGATGACTCTTGAAATGCACAGGTTCACTTATATATGGATATTTTTTGGTACAGTACAGTACTGTAAATGTATTTTCTTTCCCTTTTGATTTTCGCAATAACATTTTCTTTTCTCTAGTTTACTTTATTGTAAGAACACCGTATATAATACAGGTAACATACAAAATGTGTGTTAATTGACAACTTATGTTATCAGTAAGGCTTCTGGTCAACCGTAGGCTATTAGTACTTAAGTCTTTGGGGAGCCAAAATTACATGTGGATTTTTGGCTACACAGGGGTTGGGGTTCTAACACCCCTTCTCCTCCCACTGCTCAAGGATCAACTGTATATCTGACAACCTATATAATAGGTGTATAAAGAATTTGTACAAATCAATAAGAAAAAGATAATAACATTTACAAGTGGACAAAAGACTTGAACAGATACTTCTATAAGAGGTGTATGAAAAGTCAATAAGCAGACAAAAAGGTGCTCACTGTTGCTAATCATGGTAATGTAAATGAAAGCCACAATGAGATACCATTACATAATGTCAGAATGGCTAAAATTAGAGACTGACAATAACAAGTGTTTGTAAACATGTATAGCAACTGAAACTTTCACACTTTGCTGGTGGGAGTGTAAAATTATAAAATCACCTTGATAAGTGTTAGAAGCTTCCAGTTTTACTTAAAAAACCATACACGTATCCTATGACATAGCAATTGGACTTTTAGGTATAAACCCAAGAGGAATGAGTACATACACCCACAAAAAACACAGGTACAAAAATGTATATTGCAGCTTTATTTGTAACAGCCCCAAATTGGAAAGAACTCAAATGCCATGAATGGATAAATGAATTATGGTATATTCATTCAATGAAATAGTCTACAGCAATAAAAAGAAATCAACCACCGATACATGCAAACATTTGGATGAATCACAGCAGTCGTGTTGATGAATGAAGCCAAGTATAAAACAATATACACTGCATGATCCCATTCACATGAAGTTGAGGACAAGCATAACTAATTGAGTTTTACAAAAGAAGAGTGGTTCTTTCTTGGGGAGGGAAACTAGGTAATCAGGACATTTTTTGTACTTTAAGTGTATACATCCTGATACAAGTGTATACATGTGAAAAATCATCAAGTACACTTATGTATTGTATACATGTGTATACATGTATACATGTGAAATGTGTATACATGTGAAGTGTATACATGTGAAAAATCATCAAGTACACTTTTTGTATTCCACTGTAGGTATGTTATCTGTTTCTTAAAAAAAAAAAAAAAAGGCAGATAGATAAATTGGCCTGGTTTCCTCAATAGATTTGATAACAGAGAAAACACACGTCATGACACATAATCACTTGCAATTAAATCAAAATTTATTTGATTATATAATATTAATATAAACAAATTATAGGAAAACCCTCAATCATAACTCAGAAAAAAACCCAAAGGCATTATATGGGAATATGTTATGGAGCTGTCACTGGATATAACTATATCTTGATAGCAAAAACAGTATGGAAGATGAAAAATAACATGAAAATTCAAAATATTATTTTTAAAGTAGCACGCTTTTGAAACAACAGAGGCTAAAATTTACATGAAAATGCTATTCACCCTACTGCTATAGACTATGTATCATTTCTGTTAGTAAGAAAATTTTGAGGTTTGCCTAAGGAAGGGACAAAGTTCTTTTTACAAAACAAGTTATAATACAGTAAAACCTTGGATTGAGAGTAATTTGGTCTGTGAGTGTTCCACAAGACAAGCAAACATTTCTAAAAAATTTTAACTTGATCAATGAGTGATATCTCGCTATCTGAGTAGTACGTGACACTGAGTGTCACATGATCACAACTGAGCCAATGGTTCTTGAAATTCACTTTGATATGTGAGTACTTTGGATTACAAGCATGTTTCTGGAACCAATTATGCTCGCAAACAAAGGTTTGACTGTAATTTTTTTCTGAAAAAGCCTTCTGCAGTGCATGTCTTATTGGTGCATCTGTTGCAATTATGGAGTATGATACCTGAAGAAACCATATAATTACTGACATGACTACAATTTTAATACTACATTTTTAATGCCAAACTTCTAAATTCTGACTAAAATTGTAATAAAATAACTGCATTTTAAGAAATAAAATTTGAGATTTATTTTTGTGACACAGTGACACCCTGGAATGTGTCCAAAATCCAAAATCCAAAAATGTGTATTGGGGTACTTCTAATTGCCTCATTTGAACATTAACCAAGTATCCCATGTACTTATCCTTTTTGTTTCCTCTAATGTCCTAACATCTGACTCACTCCTTTCTGCATTTTCCACGTACTCAAACACTGGTTCCCAGTTTCCTAGAGCCCTACTTCCTGAGACCCCCACCTTACTTACTTGACATGGTAGCCATCCTGACTTTCCTTCATTGCATTCCTTTGTGAGATCTTGTCTTCAGGATGCCAAGCCTTCTTCTTTAGATTTACTCCTTTGTTTTGGTGACACACACTCTCCAGTAGCCTCCTAAGAAAGTGTACATGGGAAGATAACATTTTGAGACCATGCAAGTCTAAACTTTATGTTAGCCCCATACTTGATTGGATTGTTTGGGTACAGAATTCTGCATTGGAAATAATTTCTCCTCTTATATTTGAAGGCCTTACTTTCACAGTGTTCCTTCATCCAGTGTTGCTACCAAGAAATCTAAGTATCACTGTGAAAAAGTCTTTTGTGTAACTCTTGTTTCACCTCCTTTGTAAACTTTCAGGATCTTCTTTAATTCTGGCATCCTGAAATATCATGATATGCTTTTCTGTGTTAAATTCATTGTGCTGGGCACTCTGGATCCTTTTAATTTATACGACTCATGACCTACATTCTTTAATTTTGTTACCTCTTTTCACTTCCTTTCTCTGCTCTCTATTTTGGGGCTTTTACTAATCAGATGGATCCCATTCTGATCTTCTAATTTTGTTGTTGTTGTTCTTTCCTGTTTTCCATCTCTGCCTTTCTGTTCTGCTTCCTGAAATTTCTTCAACTTATCTTCCAACACATCTACTGAATGTTTAATTCTAGCTCGATTTTTCCAATATTTTAGTTTTCTGATTGTTCCTTTTTTTCTAGCACCCTGTTCTTCATGGAGACAGTATATTTTCTTGTTTCTGAGAGTATTACAGCATATGTTCCTTCCATTATTATTATTATTTTTGGTTCTTTTGTTTTGGTCTTATGTTTCATTGTTGAAATTATCCTCAAATGTCAATTGATCCTCAGTTATCAGTTTATCATAATCATAAGAGACTGAAAGCCTTGCATGAATGGGCAGGACTTGTGGACTCTTGGGTTTCATTTTAACAAATAATCAAGTGGAAAGTTGTTTTTATAATTGTTCATCTTTGTGGGTGGAGTGGGCGGGCTGGGTAGAGGCCCTGCTGGCAGGTTCGTTAGCTGGGTGAGAAGGGGACTGAAGGCTCATGTTCCAAATACTGACATTCTCTCAGTCTCCTGTTTTCAGTGTAGCACCTCACTACCACCTCTGCTCTCCCCCAAGTCCCACTTCTCATCTGTTTGGTTCAATTTCTCCAGAGAATAAGCCTCCAGTCTTTGGCTAGAAAGAGGGACAGGTAACCTGGTTACAAAAGGAGACAAAGATAAACTTTAGTACCTGTGTTTCAACTTTGCTCCTCACTCCCATCTCCCAGGGTGCTTCAAATCCCTGAGTCTTTTGGGGGTTCTGGAAGGAAAAGAAAAGTGTTCCAAATTTGTGGTCCTTTTCTGCAATGCAGAATGGCTGTCAGAACTGTGCCATCAAGTATTTTTTTTTAACGTTAAAAAAATTTTTTTAATGTTTATTTACTTTTAAGAGGGAGAGAGAGATTGCAAGCAGGGGAGGGGCAGAGAGAGAGGGAGACAGAATCTAAAGCAGGCTCCAGGCTCTGAGATGTCAGTACAGAGCCCGAGACAGGGCTTGAACTCACAATCCCTGAGATCATGACCTGAGCCGAAGTCTGATACTTAACCAATTGAGCCACCCAGGTGCCCCACAAGTATTTCTTTTTTTAAGTAATACGTTATCTTGAGACACCTGGGTGGCTCAGTTGATTGAAGGCTTGACTTTAGCTCAGCTCAGTTTGAGCGTTGCATCCAGCTCGCTGCTGTCAGTGCAGAGCCTGCTTCGGATCCTGTCTCCCCTCTCTCTGCTCCCCCACTGTGCATGCTCTCTCAAAAATAAATAAAACATTAAAAAAAAAGTAATACTTAATCTTTCCCTTCGTGGTAAAGCAAAATGAGAAATTAACTGCTTAAAACACTGCTTAAGATCTAGCAGTTAACCCAAACAGAACACAAACAACAACAAACCCAAACTACCTATTAAGACAGTATGTCTGTAAATGTTTTAATGGTTATGTGATTATTTTAGCCAAATAAAATGTGTCTCCTATAAAACTCACAACCATTCTAACTTTGGGTCACCTCTCCCCACATCAACTATTTGGAGGTAAGGAAACACATAATGGGAAGAACCAGACTCCTCTCCAAAAGCAACTACAGGACGACAACCCAAGCTTCATCAATGCTAACACATTTATAGAGGTGCCAGATAAAAAGTGGATTGTGAATTTCAGATAAATAATTTTCTTCTGGTAGAAGTATGTCCCATGTTTCATTGTTTATCAGAAATTCGAATTTATGTGGGCCTCCTGTATTTTTATTTGCTAAATCAGTATCCCAACACATTTAAAGAAACAGTGTGTAGGTAAGTGACCCACATAAACAAGTTGGGCAAAGAAGGAAAGTGGGATCTGGACCAAAGCATTCAAGTCACTAGGAGTCCACATACATTACTACCAGGCAGGTAGCCAGGGGCTAACACCACATAACCTACTTTGTGATAAATTCCCATTGGATGCATTGGCTCTGGCCAACATTAATGCTTTCAATTATATAGGAATTTAGTTCTCTAGGTAGATGGTTGGCCTCTTGTGTCACCAGGGCTCTGTCACTGGTGCAAAATCAAGTCATTCTGGTTGCTCAGGGTCTTCTTTCATGAAAAATGGCCATATCCTTGGACTGTTCCAAATGTTTGGCTGCCTCTCAAAGGAAAGTTGTCCCTTTCGGACCATTGCCTAATTAAAACACTGTAAAACAGCGGTGGATATATTAGAATGTCAGGTCCCACACCTGACACTATGAATGGAATGTTAGTATTAATTAAGCAAGCATGGGTTTAGCACTTAACCCAAACATGATTTTCCCTGAAGAACATGCTCCTGGATTTACACACTGCAGCACTGATTCTGACAGTTTCATCTGGTTTCTGGTGCAATCTAATCTGATACCACACCAGTTTGGTTTCTGTGTATACTAGCAACTTCATTTTAATCTTGTTAGGCTGCCCAGGATCCCAAGTCTCCTAGGTGATTGCAGATTATGTCCCACTCCAGGGAATAGGGCATCAATTCCCAAATGATCCCAGGGATTTTCATATCATGTTGTCAGGGTTATCACCTGTTTTCCCAAATAAACTGCCCAAACTCCAGTCAACTTGTTTTATGATCCAACCCTAAACTGTCACTGACATTTTAAACTGACTCCATGCTGTTTAGGAGCAACGACTCTGGGCCTCTCTGCTCACTACATTATTTTATTTTTAAAATCGGGCATTCTTTTCTCCCATCTCCCGGAGAAGGGCTGGTCGTTGCTCTCAGGGCCAATGGGAGTTGGGCAGCCAGGGAAGTGTCGGGTCATCGTGGTACCTTCATCCTTTCCATTTTCTTGGTCTCGTGTCCAGAACTGTTAACTGTTATATAATCCCACTGTTGCCACCAATTGGAAGTAAGAATTTAGAGGATGGTATGCAATGATCAGACTCAAATATGCAGCCAGTAACTAAACTTTGCTTAAAACGGCAAGATATGCTGGAGGTTTTCTTTTGGATAAGAGCAAGTCGATGACACAGGAGAAACACCTGGCAGCTGGGGGCAGCTAGTGTGGCTCCCTCAGTTTCCCTCGGTCCAGTGGATATTGCTCATTGGTGGGCTCATTTACCAGGAGCCTGCAGAAACTTGCATCATGCAAGTCCGAGGACTTATCCAAACTTTCTGGGCTTCTCTGTATACCCCAGCCCAGCAAAACGCTCCTGGCCCTGATTTTTGTGTGCCATTGCCTTGTGAACTTATCAAATAACAACTTAAATCTGTGTGTAAAGGACCTCTTTGACTATTCCCTTAGCTGACCACCCCTTTTGGGGTTTAATTAGTGGGAGTGTGACCTCCATGTGAATTTTCACTATATTTGGATGGCTGCACATTTACAAATACCTAAGGGTCTGTATGAGGACGAGGCTTATTTAATGTGACCCTAGAGAGCAAAAATAGCATCAGTGGCCAAAAGCTTTGGGGTTATTTATATTGGTTCAATATATTTTAAAGCTAATTTCTTGTTTATAGCATCTCATTTAGTTTTGCACTCCCAGTGTCTAGATTATAGTAGGCACTCTGTACTGTTATTAGATGAATGACTGAATTTCTAAGAGACATTTCAAAGTAATTGGCTGCTCCAAAAGGCATTAAATTCTCTAATACTGGAGCCAAAAGTAGAAAATAATTTATTAGATAGAAGAGGGAATTTATGTAACAGTAAGAAAATAACCCAAGTGACTTCTCAAGTCCCTAATTGCTTTAATCTACTCTAATATCAGAACATTGTTTTTATCACAGAGAAAAGTTTTTAAATGGGTGTTTGTGATAGGAGCCCCAGCAGGATAATCCCTAAAAGGCCATTTAATATTTAAGACCTGTTCCTTAGCAGGCATGCATAATTTGTTTCTTCTTTTAGGAAAGCTGATGGGCTTAAAAGACATGATTATGGGGGTGGCGTGGTGGCTCAGTTGATTAAACAAGCATCCAACTTCGGCTCAGGTCATAGTCTCACGGTTCGTGAGTTTGAGCCCTGCGTCAGGCTCTGTGCTGACAGCTCGGAGCCTGGAGCCTGCTTCAGATTCTGTGTCTCCCCCTCTCTCTGCCCCTTCCCTGATCATGCTCTGTGTCTCTCTGTCTCTCAATAATAAATAAACGTTAGAAAAACAAAAATACATGACTATGGTCTTCTGTGCTCAAGGTACCTGGACTGCTTCAACAAGAAGAGGCTGCCTAGCTGCACTGAGAGAGAATACCTTTAAATAACATTAATGTCTGTTGGTTTAGAAATCCTGTTTCCTTTGACAAATATTCTACAAATACAGAAGTTTGTTGTTTCTCCTAATCCCTCATAGGGAGAGTGTCAAAGTGGTACACTCAGCCCTGACCCCACAGCCCACGTCCATGGCACACAAAAAGAGTAAAGGCTTTGGGCTTTTTCAGGTATTTACCATTTTGTGTAACCTGTAATCACTGAACATGCACAAACAAACACGTTCAAATTCAGGTCTTGACTGAATGTTAACATTTTCTTTTTTTTTTTTTTTTTTTTTTAATTTTTTTTTTTCAACGTTTTTTATTTTTTATTTTTGGGACAGAGAGAGACAGAGCATGAACGGGGGAGGGGCAGAGAGAGAGGGAGACACAGAATCGGAAACAGGCTCCAGGCTCCGAGCCATCAGCCCAGAGCCCGACGCGGGGCTCGAACTCACAGACCGCGAGATCGTGACCTGGCTGAAGTCGGACGCTTAACCGACTGCGCCACCCAGGCGCCCCAACATTTTCTTTTACAAGTATGTTTCGTTCTCTAGAGCTGCCAAGTCACCTCCTATCAGAGACACTGTACAGATATTATTTACATGTATGTGTGTGTGTTTATGTATATATACATGTATATACGTATACATATATTTATATATACACGTATATATACGTATATACATATTCAGTTGACTCTATTCAGCACTTAGTGAATGTTGATTATGGCTTAAGCAAAGCAGGATCTATTTCATTTGTTGAGAACAAATGACCATACTCTGGTTCAGCATGTACAAAGCCGTTGGTTTATTCAGCTGCAAAGCTGGGGAAAGGCTTCCTTTTGGAGTGAATAGCAAAAATGCTTCATGAGCAAGGCACTTTTATGTACACACATGGGAAAGGAACATATTATGGTTACATAAACATCAATATCTTTTAATTTTCAGACCTCCCTACCTCTTCCCACCTCCCCCTTAAAAAAAAACAAAAACAAAAAACAGGTTCTTATAACATTTTAAAAACCCAGTTTCACAGAACATGTATACAGAACAGTTTGATACATTCAGTTAGTTACACTAACAGTATATTTTTCAATTCAGTAATTTTCCACTAACAGTTTTTCTACGTACTGCAGTTCCCTCCTTTTTCCTTAAGACAACTAAGGCTCAGTAGAAATACTCATTGGATTATAGACATTTTCCTCTCTCCTTAAAGTTGCTATACATGTACAGAATTTGTGATTCCATTAATGCTTCAGTGTTTCGATGCCATATCATATACAGCACTTAATTATGGAGAATCAGAAAAAGTAAAACTAAAAGAGGATATAGGATATATTTTTAACAATCTATTTGCTGATTCCCTTCAGATGCCCAGTCAACCAGGGGCACACACTGGTTTCACTCTACTGTAGGTGTGTGAAAAGATTTAATGGTCTCATGCATTTTCTTTTATGTAGGATTTCTAGGTTTTAACTCATCTAATTAAATGCAGCAAGATTCATTTACAAGGGTACATACTCTTCCTCGTTCAGCTAGAAGAAAATCTAAAGCTAATCTATGCAGAAAAACAATGATGCTAAAAAACTGTAACTTCAGACTGTTACTAGGCTGAGATGTTCTGTAGTAGTGAAGTTCTTTAAAGTTAGAAAAATTTGCAATGGACGTAAACGGCGCATAAAGTACTGCTGGAACATTATATAGATGAAATATTTTAATTTACAAGCAGTTAATATTGAAAGCATAAATGCTCTTCATCTTTTCCCTGGCCTTTTCAAATGTGATCTGCTCTTAACTAAAGTCTGAATGCCAAGATACAGGAAACATCTTCCCTACAGAACAGGTGTCTGATTAGTTCCCAGTTACAATTTTTTTAGGCCTGGTGGGGCCTGTGATATAAAAGTTTATACTGTAATTGCAGGTAATATAATTGGTCTGAAGTAGTGTGGGCTAGGTTTGAAACTGCACTCCCTCCCCCCAAAATGGGAACTCTCAAGGGTGCCGTGTGCAGGACTATCTACATAAAAGCCAGGAGGTAAATCCATAGCCCCACCATTTTCTTTTGTCTAGGTATTCAATTTAATTCAACTATCTCATAGAAATTAGTGTTAGAAAAGAGTGTACTCAGAAAGGTGTTATTGGGAATAGCTAAGTCCCCACTTTCCC
The DNA here is from genome assembly GCF_046562875.1 of Panthera onca. NCBI lineage: Eukaryota > Metazoa > Chordata > Mammalia > Carnivora > Felidae > Panthera > Panthera onca. The sequence goes on from NC_138342.1 coordinate 13,763,768, forward strand.
CACTGGCTGTTCTGAAGGTTAGGTAACAAAAGGGGTAGGGGTTCACTCTTCTTCCTTCCCATTAGCAATGAGATATCTAGTTAAGAGTCCATTCAGATAGGAGGAATAAATTGGGGAGAGAACTGAGCGTGGACAACAGTCAATTTTTATCATACAGTCCCTTTTATCTAATTCTCTACTAAAGTTCTCATTTCATCTACAGGGTCTATCAAAGGGGATGCTCACCATGCATTTTCTGCAGCTGAGTTATGGGACTACTGTACTTGGTAGGGCTTAAGGGCTTATTAGGACAGGGCATAGTTTGGCTGAGAAGGCATTAGTGTCTCAACTGTCGGGTGTGTGACTTTCTATGAGAGATATCAGAACAAATGGTGGACGTTTACAGTGATGCAGTTAGGAGTTTGTTAACTGCCTTTTGGAAGTCAGTGTAGGAGTAAGTAGTATTGATGGGTTCAGTTCGGGTTGTTTCCTTAACTGTTTTAGTTAACCAGCCACAGCAACAACCAGAAACACATGAATTAGGGATCTGTTTTAGGTATTCAGGTATGGGAGTGGCTCTACTCAACGTTCGGCTTAACTGTTTGGTGGCGAATTGCAGTGCTCCATTTAGAGTGGCATGATCTCTAGAAAGCCGGCTGGGATTTGTAAGGGGCTTTTGAAAAGGCGGGACTCCACAAGAAGCCAGAGGAGGCCATTCAGGAATTGGTTCCAGTTTGGGTATACAGTGGGAGCAATGAGAGAGTCTTAGACCTATCTCTCGGAGTATATGGACTGGTGTGCTTGGATCTAAGAGTTTAGCATGATATAACCAGGAATTAGGATTTAAAGGTTTCCAAGTTGTAGAGTATTTTAAAAGGCACTTAACCTGCCAGGCAAGACTCTCAAGAGGTGTCAGGTTGGGCACCACAGGGTCTTCTTCTTCAGAGGAATCCCACTCTTGCCCAGAACTCTCATTTAGGTAGTTAGCGTTTTCTTCTTCCTCACTTTCTGATTCTGATAAGGGGTCAGGAGAGGGATTCCTGGGACCCATTAGATTAGAACGGAGGAAGAAACCAGAAAAAGGTAACAATCTAAGCCAGCAAAATACTAAAACTATCAAATAGAAACAAAAGATGAAGAATCCTTCAACAAGATTAACTTGTCAGTCCATTATACACATACAGTATGCCTCTGGCTCCTATCACTGTGCAGTTCTTCAAGATTATGTTGTATATTCTTCACTTACAAAGAAGGTATCTCAGTTCTCAGGACCAGTTCAGTGTGTAAAAGTGTTAAGTCACTTACCAGTGGCACAGGTCAGAGTTTCTCCTTCAAACTGTGTCTACCCAAGAAGAGAAGGGGTCTTCCTCCAGGCAAGCTGACTTTCTTAGCGTGGTCTCAACTGGTTGTGATACTGCGAGGAGACACTTTGTGTATTCTGTCTTGTTGGCAGGGATATTATATCTACTTGGTAATGGAAAGAAACACAGTGGTTGCCTTTGTTGTCCGCTGGTGGAGCAAATTTTGTGGTGGGATGAGTTGTCAAGGACATCTGGTATACTCGAATCTGATGTTTTCCGTAGGTGGCAAATGCCCTTGGAAACTGGTGACTTAGTTGAAATATCTGGAAAGGTAGCTTTAACCTGTGAATGAGAAGACTAGAGAAATGATATTAAAGTCTGAAAGCAATGGGTTATATTATTGTCTGTATCTAAGAACATGGATGCTGACCAAGAAGGTTTACTGAGCTTTCCCATCTCGATCTCCTAGTCTTAGGCAGATTTTTCTATTGGGAGAGCCTGGGGTCATTTTAATCATTTATTGGTTAATATCTGGGTCAGTTTATTTTTTAGTATGCTGTTCTAGCCCAGAAAATTACTCCCGCAAAAGTAGTTCCTTTATGCCCCAAACTCGAAACTCCAGATAGAGAGCTATAAAAGGCGGTGGTACTGTTGTTGTTGCTGTTTTCCTTTAGATGGGTTTGTTGGGATTAGTTTTAGGGGACCTGTCTTGGTTACAGAGCTGTTAGACGTTAGGATTCTTGCTGGGACCCCAGAGGTTGTGGTCATATAACCACACTCAACAGATATGAGAGAAGATGGCAGATGTAAATCTTAATATAGTAGGAATTACAATGAATGTAAACATGTTAAAACTCACAGTTAAAAAGACAGACATTCAGCCTGGATTAGAAAAACAAAATAAAATTCAATAACATGCAACTAACAAAAGATACTTCAAAGCAAAAAGACACAGAAAAGTAAAAAATAAAAGAATGAAAAAAGATGTATCAGGCAACTGTGGACCAAAATAAAGTTGAGATAGCAATCTTAATACCCATCAAAAAAAGATTTCAAGTCAAAAAATACAAGGGACAAATATAGACATTAATACCAGTGAAAGGAACAGCAGAAAATTATATAGTACTCATCATAAACATATATGAGGTATATATGATCCTGAAAGCACATCCTCAAAATTTCTTAAGTAACAACTCATAGAACTGAGGGGGAAATATTAAGCAGGGATATAAGAAGCCTGAAAAAGTCAAAATATTAATATACTTTATTATTATATAAATATTCAAAACTCTATACCAAACAGAATAGATACTTGAGAGTGCACATACACACACATGAAAATAGATCATGTGTTAGGTTTAAAAGTGTAACTAGATTCCAAAGGGTCAATTTCATTCAGACTAAATTCTCTGACCAAAATGCAGTAAAGTAGATATTAAAGGTCAGTTAAAAGGAATCCTATGTTAGGAAGCTAAATACCTCATGGGTTAAAATGGAAATTACAAAAGATATTAAATATTAAAACTGACTGATATAAACCACACAAGGCAAAATTGTGGGACATGGCCAAACCAGTACCCAAAAGAAAGTTATAGCTTTAGGGGCACTTTGGGTGGCTCAGTAGGATAAGCGACTGACTGACTCTTGATTTCAGCTCAGGTCATGAACTCACAGTTGTGAGATGGAGCCCCACATCAGGCTCTGCACTGGGTGTGGAGCCTGCTTGAGGTTCTCTCTTCCTCTGCCCCTCACCTACTTCTGTTCTCTCTCTCTCCCTTAAAAAAAAAAAAAAAAAAATTATAGCTTTGAATACAATGATGGGAATAGGAAGTTTAAACACCTACAAGTTAAGTATTCAATTCAAAATAATGGAAAAGAGCAAGAGCAAAATAAGCAAGAAGGAAATAAAGTCAGAAATGAAACAGCATATGAGAAGAGAAGACTGATAAAACTAAAAGATGGTTTTTTGAAAATATGAGTAAGAAAAATGAAACTAGTGAAACTTATCAAGAGACTTAAAAATAAAAGTTTAAAAAATTTTAAAAATGACAAATACATACTAAATGTGAAAATCTAGATGAAATGGCTGAATTCTGGAAGAAAATACTAAAATTCATATAGGAAGAAATAGATAACTTGAATAGAACAGATAACTAAATGTTAAAAAACAAAATAAAACAAAACAAAACAAAAAGGCCCCAACCTCTTTTTAAAAGCAGTGGGCCCATATGGTTTTGTAAAGTGAGTTCCACTAAACTTCCAAGGAAATTAATACCTGTTTAATATGAATTGCTTTAGAAAAAAAGAAAAAAAGCATATAAACTGACAAACTCCTTTTAGGAAGATTTTAATAAAATATCAACTCTAAATCTAGAGATGAGCCAAATAAAAAAATACAGTCTCATTTCACTTGCATAAATTCCAAATATTACCTAACAAAATCTAACAGATTAAAGGAAAAAAAAAAAAAAAAAAGAATATGCTATCATGTAGAGCTTATCCCAGGGAAAGGAGGAATACCGCAACTTCAGAAAATGTACAAATATATGTCACCATGATAATAAAATGAAGCAAAAAACCAAAAAGGCTGATACTTTTGTCAACTGTGGATATTTAACCTTTCTTAGTTCCTTCAAAAACGTAACAAAATACTCTTAACCAAACCAGGAAGAAAAGCTACTTTCTCAACTTCGTACCTAAGTTACCTACCAAAAATTTTTAGCAAATATAACCTAAATGAGAAACTTTAGATATATTCCCTCTAAAAATGAAATCAGATAAGGATGGCCATGATGACTGATACTGGCTGATATAGTACCAAAAGTCTTAATCGATGTTAGAAAAAAATAATGACAAGTGTAAGAAATGGAAGAAAAGAGATGTAACAATTTACGAATGATATGGTCATGTAATTAAAAAAAAACCTAACATATAAATGATTAGAGCTAATAAAAGGGCTCAACAAGGTTTCTGGATCTGAGATAAATCTATGGATATTCATTATTTATATAGTGCTTACTATTTACCAGGTACTATTCTAGGAACTGCAAATGTCCCAAGGTCAAACCTCTACTAAATGGCAGTCTGGATTTAAACCCAGGCACTTTTACCTCCTACACATGCAATACTAACTAAAAAAAAAAAAAAAAAAAAAAGTTAAAGATATCTATCTTTCATAATGAGAAAAAAACCCAACAACACCAAACCTATCAATGATCTAGGAACTACTTAATGATATATATAAGACCTCTATGAAGAATGGAGAATTCTAATAAAGGACAGAAGAGGATTTAAAAATCTTGGATGGACCAGATGAATATTATAAAAACTTTTTCCAAATTGATTTATACAATCCTAATACGGAAAGAGTAAAATTCCACATCTTGCCAAACCCAACTATTTAAACAGAAGAGTAGAGGGGCTCTTGGCCTACAAGATATTAACACATACTATGAAAGTTACAGAGTTTAAAATAGGGTGGAGTTAGTGTACTGGACAAACAGTCCAACGTAACAGAACAAAATTGAGAAACACAGCCATATAAAGTTTTAGAATGCAGTGCAAAATAAAGTTAGCATATAAATCAATGGGGAATGATACATTTAGTACACAGTATTGGTAAAGCTGGCCCATTACATGAAGAAAAATCAAATGTATACCTACATAATGCCACATACAAAGGAGGACTCATGTTGGATGAAAGGCCAAAATGAGAATGCTAAAACTATATAGTTATTAGAATATAATACCTGAATATAAAGTATTGTGACTTGGGGACAGGGAGACTTTTAAATAAAAAAACATAAAGCACAAGAGCAAAAAATGATGAATTCAGTATCACATCAAAATTATTTCTGGATTGAACTGAAGATATCAAGAACTAAGTGAACTACAAATCCACAACAAAAAGGTAGCAACCTCCATAAAGAAATGGCTAAAACAAAAATATTCAATTTACAGAAGAGAAAATCAACAGGCCATTAGCCATATGATGAATAAAGAGTTATCACTTTACTCTATTTGGTAAAAATTAGAAGCTGGAGACAATGCCAACTGTTAGTGAGGAAACTAAAGGAATAGCCCCTGTAGGAACCAGTACTGCTGGTGATATTACGGTCTGGGGTAATTTTTCTCGAGAAATTTGGCAGCAGTATTAGGCAAACTATTTGCACATCTCATGATCCAGCAATTCTACTCTTATGTATATATAGTAAAGATAATTCTCCGTAAGACCAACATATATTCGGAAGCTTCTAGGTTTCCATCATTGGGAGTGGATAAGCAAAATGTGGTGAAAGGACACTAGAAGTATACATAGCCACATGAATATACTAAAGGCATTAACTCTAAATGAAAAAAGTGGAAAGCAAAATATTAATATCCCACTTATGCCCATTCTATAGGAGTGATTTCCAAAATGAGTTAGTAAACATCTCTACTTTCAAAAACACATTGAGTTGTGCTAGTAAGGTCAGAGGGTATTGCTTCATGTCAATAGTATTCCTCTAAAGGACATTTCTCTGGCTTCTGCATATTCTTATTTAACTCTGTTGCACAAAATGTCTGACACATATAGCTTAGTAAGTTTTTTCAAAGAAAATGAGAGAATGACAAAGGTCTGCTATAATTAACTATACAAGCATGTTCTGTATTTATTCTAGGGAGACAAAAATTGCCAAATTATATTCGGGTGATTTGGTAGTATGTTGCACAAAGTCAAACGAAACAATTTTTTTTTTTTTTTTTTTAAAGCAGGATCAACAGATGATGCTAAAAAAGCAATATAAAGGAACTGCTTATAACTTCAACTTTAAGAAGAAAAATGAATGCAAATACTTTTAAGTTTATATTATTACCCAGTTCAATGTGAAAAGCAAAAGAAAACTCAAAACATACTCTAAGTCTTTAGTTTATTAATTGAGACAGAAGCTGTTGGCTTTTAATTCTCCTGTCCTCCTACATTTTTACTATTTTCATTTCAACTAGATTCCATCTGCAAGATTATTAATTGGCTATACATCATTTATTGTGTTACTCAAAGCATTCTGTAAATGGCCCACTCCACTTTTTTTAGCAGAAATAAGAAAGTCTCTTTGGGGGCATATATAAATTCTAGAGTGAATCTACCACTGTTACTCCTTTACATTCCATGTGCATAATTTTCCAGCATCAAAACTGAATTAACCTATTCTGTATGCTCCCATGTATAATTTGCCTTTAAAGAATGATTTTTACCATGATTTCACAACTAAATAGCCTTACCTTACAAAGTCTTTAGTTTTGTTATTTCCTCTTCAACTGAACTAAGTTTACCAAGGATAGGAAGAAATTCCCATAGTTGGTATTACTTGTTCATTTTTCCCACAGTCAAGAAACAGTAAGCTTTAAGGCAGTGATACTATGATGTTTAACACAGCATCTTTTTTTACCAGCTTTATTGAGGTATGATTGACAAGTTGTATATATTTACCATGTACAATGTGATGTTTTGATATATGTATATACTGTGAAATGATTACCACAAACAAGCTAATTAACATCTGTAGCCCAGTTACCATTTTCTTGTGTGCTGAAAGAACACTTGAGATCTACACTTGAGATCTACTCTCAGCAAATTTCAAGTATACATACATTAACAACAGTCGCTATACTATACATTAGGTCTCCAAAATTTGTAACTCAAGGTTTTGTATTCTGTCCAACATCCCCCAATCTCCTCCACCCCACAAGCCACCGGTAACTTCCATTCTACTCTGTTACTATGAGTTCAACTTTTTTAGATTCCACATGTAAGTAGGATTATACAGTATTTGCCTTTCTGTGTCTGGCTTATTTCACTTAGAATATCCTCCAGGCTGACCCATGGTATAGCAAACTGCAGGATTTCCTTTCTTTTTTTAAAAAATGTATTTATTATTTTGAGAGAGAGACAGTGTGAGGAGGAGAGAAGCAGACAGAGAGGGAGACACAGAATCCAAAGACTCCAGGCTCTGAGCTGTCAGCACAGAGCCCGATGAGGGGCTCGAACTCACAGACTGAGAGGTCATGACCTGAGCCAAAGTCAGACACTCAACCGACTGAGCCACCCAGGTGCCCCAGGACTTCCTTCCTCTTTAAGACTGAAGAGTATTCCATTATATGTAAAGTACATCTTTATCCATTAATCCATTATGGACACTAACTGTTGTTTCCCTATCTTGGCTACTGTGACTAACACTGAAATAAACACAGTACTGCAGATATATCTTTGAGATAGTGACTTCATTTCCTTTACATATATACTCAGAAGCAGGATTGCTGGATCACAAGGTTATTTCTAGTTTTAATTCTTTGAGGAATCTTGACTGTTTTCTATAATGGCCATATCAATTTACATTCCCACCAACATGTATAAGGGTTCTCTTTTCTCTATATCCTAACTAACACTTGTTATCTTTTGATTTTTTGATAATAGTCATTCTAACAGCTGTGAGGTGGTATCTCATTGAGGTTTTGATTTGCATTTCTCTGACCATCAATGATGTTGAGCATCTCTTCATATACCTGTTGGCTGTATGTCTTCTGTGGAAAATGTCTATTCAGGTCCTTTGCTCATTTAATTGGGTTATTTGTTTTTTTGCTATTGAGTTGTTGGCGTTTCTTATATATGTTGGATTTTAACCTCTCACGGGGTACATAGTTTGCAAATACGTTCTTCCTTTACAAAGGATGCTTCTTCACTTCATAATGTCTTTTTCTCTTTTTCTGATATAATGTGCTAAAAATACTAAACAAAAACATGTTACATGTTAATCCTAAAAAAAAAAAAAAAGCTAATCAAAACAGTTAGGCTGACCTCTGGTGGCCAGATGCCTCATCTTTCAGTATCCGACAACATGATAGGAAGTCATCCCTCATTTGTCGATTACCAAGTAAAATACAGTAGAGGAAATAATACTGTTAGAAACCTCACAGTTAGAGTAATAAAGGTAGCAAGCATCCAAAGTATAAAGAAAATTGAGCAATTAAAGGCTACAAAATAGAAAAATGTCTCCAAATACTTGTTATAATTTTTAGTTTACCAATTTTACACGAAAAACAAATGGTATATGCAGTGGTTCTCAAATAAGAGCATAGTTCCACACTGTCCAATACCGTAGTCACTGGCCCCATGTGTCTACAGAGCACTCCTGTGGCTAATGTAAAATAATACCGAATTTCAAAGACTTAGTAGGGAAATAAGAGAATGTAAATCATTCCATTAATAATCTGTTGATTACATGTTGAAATGATATTTTGGTTATACCTGGCTAAAAAATTAATGGCCTTTCTGGGTTTCTCTCTCCACAGCTTTCCAGGCATTCTATACTTTTAGCTATAGTTAGATTATGTTAGTGTGTCCATGAATTCATGGGCCTCTGCTTTTGCTCTAGCTGATTAACCTAAAACACTCATCCTTCTTGCCTTTTCAATAATAGACCTCTTGATAATTTTGAAATTATAGGCAACCCAATACTACCATATTCATTACTTAAACTGGCATTTGAATACCTATAGTGTTGTATGTATAATATAAAGAGAATGGATGAAGAAATTATCACATATTCATACAAAAGAATACTGCAGCAACCTGTCTGTGCCTTGGTTTCCTTACCTTAAAAGGAGCTAGAAGTTACCTTATAGGGGTTGTTTGTGAGGATTGAACTTAGTAAAGTGCTTAGAACAGTGTCTGGCACATAAGGGTCCATAAGGTATAAGTTATCATTATGAAAGTATTCATATGAATAAACCTCAAAAACAATACTAACTGAAAAAAAAAGCAAGGTGCAAAGGATTTTTTTTTTTTTTTGGCAAATGATTATATAATGTTAGAACATAAAAATAATACAGTATATTTATTCAGAGACTTATTCATATGCCTTTAATATATAAAGTTCAGAAAAGCCGTTAATGCTGTAGAGAGAATGTAATTCAATAGGAAAAAGGTATACAGGTGACTTTGTAATCTTTATCTTAGCTGGCTGTGTGTACTGAGATGTTTGTTTTTGTCTGATATAATCCCCCTCTTTTTTTTCCATTAATTTTTTCAATGTTTATTTTTGAGAGAGAGAGAGAGAGAGGGGGGGGTAAGGGCAGAGAGAGAGACACACACACAATTTGAAGCAGGCTCCAGGCTCTGAGCTGTCGGCACAGAGACCGATGGGGGGGAGGGGAGCTCGATCCCACAGACTGTGAAGATCATGACCTGAGCTGAAGTCAGACGCTTAACCGACTGAGGCATCCAGGCGCCCCCCCCCCCCACCTCTTTTTTTTAGTTTAAAGAGTCAATTCCTGCTCGAAGGCACTGCAAATTTATCGTTACCACTACCCTAAACACCATCCCCTGTGTTCTTGGTTGAATACATCGCTGTTAGGCATCTTTGTAAACCAGGCCTCGAAAGCTGGAATAAGCTGGATCCAAATTAAATCGTGCCTCTCTCCGCAGCTCTTCCCAAACTGCGTACTTCTTGCAGACCCTCCGCCAGCTACCTAAGGGTTAAAATGACCGAGGCCCGCTTCCATCAGGGCACCACGTAACGCCCCCTCTGCGGAACAAGAACGTCTGCTTTCTCAATGGAAACCCGGCCGCAGCTGAGCTTCCAGCACGCCCTTCTCGACAGATCTCCAAAAGAACCCTTACACCTGGGATCCCCTGCTCCCCTTTAGCCGGAGAAGGAAATCTTCCCCTCAGCAGATTCCCTGTTCTCACCCATGGAGGATCCTTTCTTCTTTCTCGCCCCACGCCCAGCTGCACGACCCGGCTAGGCCTAGCACCACCAGCTCTGCCCCGACAGTCGCATCTCGGTTCGGCGAGCGGCCGATTTCACTTCCGGGCGGGCCAACGCCCCCTCCTCTTACAAACGCCACTTCCCTCTCGAAGACCCGCTGCAACGATTCTAAGCGCATGCGTCCAAACTGCCGTAATTGAGGAAGGTGGAGCCATCTCTTCCCGCTCTCGCGACAGTCTCGCGGTATTTGCTTCTCCCGCGGGAGTTTTTTGAACGCTCTGGCGGTAACCCCACCCTGGGTGCTTAGCTGCCGGCTGACCCGAGCCTGAGGCAACCTTGGAGTTTTGTCCTGCGGTCGGTGGGGCCCGCTGTACCCCTGCGCGGACGAGGCTCGTCCCAGCCAAGTCACGGCGCCATGGGGGCGGAGAAGAAGCTGCTGTCGGTTAAGGAGGCCTTTCAGTTGGCGCAGCAGCCGCACCAGAACCAGGCGAAGCTCGTGGTGGCGCTGAGCCGCACCTACTGCACGGTAAGCGCGGCCCCAGCCTCGGCCGCCGTCCCCCTGCGCTCCCGGGACCAGCCTCCCAAAGGGGTCTTCTGTGGGTGGCCCCCCGGATTCCAATCTTCTTAACCTTCCGCACCCAGTTCGGAAAGGTCTGGAGACCTCCCCGAGGTCGTCCGCGCAGCCCCTCTTCCCTGCGGCCTCCGGCGCGGACCGCTAATTCTTTGTGAATTTGGAGAGCGACGTTTACGATCACCGAAGCGGCCCGGCGCCAAGTGCTGGGCCGCTTAGTAGATCCCGAACGTGGTTCGTGGGTGGTTGTCCCTCAGGTCACCGCCCACCTCGGGAAGGCCGACCGTCGGTCAAATTAATCACAGTTAAATTGAGTTGAATCACCAAATAACAAATGAACCCTTAGTACCTGGCTCTTCCTATTTATGTAAATACTGTTTTAGGTGGTACCCTGAGAATAGGACAGTGAATTTTGGGAAAAGAAATTATCTTGAGGTCCAAGAAAAATTGTCAGTATAATCGGGCTTAAGGATATGAGTGAGATAGGATGTGAAAGTTATATTAAAAGGAAATTGCCGTGGAAAAGGAAGGCTAACTGTGGTAAAATAAGAAAGCCACTGTTGATTTTGGGTTGTTTCAGGAAGAAGCTCTTTTTTTTTTTTTTTTTTTTTTAAACTAAACTGGCACCAAGGCATATTGAGGATTCAAGGGTATTTTTTTTTTTTAATTAAAAAAAAATTTTTTTTTAAGTTTATTTCTGAGACAGAGACAGAGCATGAGCGGGGGAGGGGCAGAGAGAGAGGGAGACGTAGAATCAGAAGCAGGCTCCAGGCTCTGAGCTGTCAGCACAGAGCCCGACGCGGGTCTCGAACTCACAGACCGCGAGATCATGACCTGAGTTGAAGTCGGTCACTCAACCGACTGAGCCACCCAGGCACCCCCAAGGGTATTTAAAAAAAAAAAATGAAAGGAATCCTTTCACTGTCAAAATTCATGTTTGTTTTCTTCCTTGGAGAAGTAAATTGCTCTGGAGAGAAATTTGTGCAAATATTTTTCCTTCAACAGTTTGGAAACTCACCTGAGAGTTTACTAAATAATGATTTTAGTGTAATTATGAGTAGTGCTTTCAGCAGTCTTAGGGTACTCTTGGGAAAAAGGGATTATATCAATGCAGTTTGTGAAGGGTTTCTTTTTGCCTTTCAGATGGATGATAAGACCATTTTTCATGAGGAGTTTGTTCATTACCTTAAGTATGCTATGGTGGTCTATAAACGTGAGCCAGCCGTGGAGAGAGTAATAGAATTTGCAGCAAAGTTTGTTACTTCATTTCACCAGTCAGATACGGAAGATGATGAGGAAGAGGAAGATCATGGCATTTTAAATTATTTGTTTACCTTTCTTTTAAAGGTATGAAAACTAGAACTTTGGGGAAGCATTGTAGAAAATTTTGCAATATTAAAAGGGCCATCCATGGACGTTTGTATGTGTTAGAGAGTGAAATATTTCGTAACTGAGAAAATGTCTGAATGAGTCTGCCTTTTGTAGGAAATATGAGAACTGTCATTAGGATTAAAAAGTGGACTTAAAGTAATTCCAGCATTAAATTTTTAATGGCCTCTGTGAGCCAGTTCTCACGTCATTTGTTTTAAATGAGCTATTTTAGAAGTAAGAATTCCTACAACAGAAGTATGCTCTTGTAGTTGAGCTTATACTTACTTTGAGCTGTGTATATTGTGGGACTTGATGTCATGTATGTTTAGTATACATAGGGATCAAGGTAATCTTGTTTCTCTGCAGGTAATGGATTTGGTAACTTTTTGTATTCTAAACCTATAGAATTCAAATGCTATGTGATTGTAAATAAATTTTGATTTGTTTCCGTTTCAGTCTCATGAAGCAAACAGCAATGCAGTTAGATTTAGAGCATGCCAGCTCATAAACAAGCTCTTGGGAAGTATGCCAGAAAATGCCCAGATTGATGATGATTTGTTTGATAAAATTAATGAAGCCATGCTTATTAGATTGAAAGATAAAATTCCAAATGTGAGGATACAGGCAGTTCTGGCTCTTTCACGACTTCAGGATCCCAAAGATGATGAGTGTCCAGTGGTTAAAGGTATGTGTAGCCTCCTAAATTCCTTTTCAGTTTCCTTGACTTTGTTAAATTCTCATTAGAGAGGGTTTTTTGTTTTTTGTTTTATTTTTGAATATATTCTCTCCCTGGCTCTCTCTTTCTCCCTATGGAAAAGTATAGGTTTTATATGTATATGTATAAATATATGACTTTTAAAAATACCCAAGTAGCTACCACCCAGCTTAAAAAAATAGAGCCTCAAGGCACCTGGGTGGCTCAGTCGGTTAAGTGTCTGACTTTGGCTCAGGTCACGATGTCATGGTTCATGAGTTGGAACTCCGTGTTGGGCTCTGTACTGACAGCTCAGAGCCTGGAGCCTATTTTGGATTCTGTGTCTCTGTGCCCCTCCCCTGGTCGCATTCTCTCTCTCTCTCTCTCTCAAAAATAAATAAACGTTAAAATAAAATAGAATCATCAGTACCTTTGAAGCCTGTTTTACATCCCACCCCAATTACATCACTTGCCCTCACAGTTCATGATTACCCTGAATTTTGTGTTAATTATTCTTTTGCCTTTGTGTTTAAACAGCCATTTGTGTGTATCTCTAAAAAGTTTTGCCTATCATTTTGTATGCTATGTGAATCATATTTTTCTGCTTTCAACAATTATTTATAATTGTAACATTCATCCGTGTTGATAATTTTTATTTACTGTTTTGTTTTTTTAAATTTTTTAAAATGTTTATTTTTGAGAGAGAGATAGTGGGAACGGGGAAGGAGCAGAGAGTGAGAGAGAGACAGAAGATCCCAAGTGAGCTTTGTGCTGACAACAGAAACCCCGATGTGGGGTTCGAACTAACAAACTGAACCGTGAGATCATGACCCGAAGTCAGATGCTTAACTGACTGAGCAACCCAGGTGCCCCTTATTTACTGTTTTATAGCATTGTGTTGTATAAATGTAACATGGTTTATTATTTCTAATATTGATAGACCTTCTAGTTTCCAGTTATTTTGCTCTGAAAAAGTAATGTTGTTGCTATGAACTTCCTTATACCTGGCTTCTGGTACACAGGTTAAACAGTTTCTAGGGGGGGCGCCTGGGTGGCTCAGTCGGTTAAGCTGACTTCGGCTCAGGTCATGATCTCGTGGTCCGTGAGTTCGAGCCCCGCGTCGGGCTCTGTGCTGACAGCTCAGAGCCTGGAGCCTGTTTCAGATTCTGTGTCTCCCTCTATCTGACCCTCCCCCGTTCATGCTCTGTCTCTCTCTGTCTCAAAAATAAATAAACGTTAAAAAAAATTTTTTTTTAAGAGTTTCTAGGGTATATACCTAGTGTGGACTTGTTGGGATATGTGTGCATTCAACTTTATCAGATAAGGTACAGTTGTTCTACAAAATAGTTTACCAATTAATATTCCCAGTAACAGTGAATAAAAGCATTCGTTGATCCATATTCTCTCCAGTGTTTGATATTGTCAGATTTAATAATTTTTTTTAATCCAGTGGTGTGTGTGATATATATCCTTTTTATGCATCTTTTCATTTATTTAACAGTTACATTTCTTCTATATAATGTCAATGTGTTCTCATTTTTTCCTGTTGGTTTGTCTTATTGATTTACTGGAATTCTTTATATATTTTGGAAAGAAATTTTTGGCTTATATGAATTGTTGATCTCTTTCAACTTTAGATGGCTCTTTGTTTCACTCTCGTTGGGACGTCTTGTTGGACAGAAATTCCTAATGTCAACATTACTCGGTCTCTGCCTTTATTATGATTTGCACTTTTTTTTCTTTTGATTTGCATTTTCTTACATTTAAGAAATTATTCCCTACTTCTGGGCTCATAAAGATAGTCATATTCCACTTTTCTATATAGGTCTGGCTACATTATGGGACCTTTTTCACTTTTGTCTTTGTCCCTCTTACTAGCTTTATAATCAATTTTGATAACTAATGATAGTTAATATTTTTGGTGTTAAATGGTACACATAGTATTGTATAAAATATATGTTTAGTAGCCAACATGTACTTAATAATAAAGATGGGGAAAATTTGAGAAGTAGAGGTGAATAAATACTTAAATACAGGAAATGGATTTTGTTTCAGTGAGCAAAATCAGAAGTAACTTCTTTAGGACTCATTAAAAATCAAAATAATTAGCCCTTTAAAAAGCATTATTAGTTTAAAATAAACTGCCTGCAATACTAGACTTTCTTCTAAATCTTGAAGAGTGGCGAAGACATAATCTTAATGATAAATTTTTCCATGATCTTTAGGGCTCTTTGTTTTCAGTTTTAGCCTATGTGCCTAGTCCTTTGACAAATTTCTTATTCTATTCTTTTTAAAAGTTTATTTGGAGAGAGAGGGAGGGTCAGAGAAACAGGAGAGAGAATCCCAAGCAGGCTCTGCCCTGCCAGTGCAGTGTGTGGCTCCAACTAACCAGCTGTGAGATCGTGACCTGAGCCAAAATCAAGAGTCAGATGCTCAGTTGACTGAACCACCCAGGTGCTTCTCTTATTCTGGTTTTTTTTTTTTTTTTTTTTTTTTAGGCAAGTTGGCAGAAAAAAATCTTCAGGTAAAATTAAATGTGTAAGACTAAAAAAAGTGAATATCATTTTAAGGATATTGTTATCAAAATGTGGGCTATCTTATGACTTGTTAAATATTTCTTTAATGTACTAAAATGTATTGCTCTTTTTTTAGCATATGCTACTTTGATTGAAAATGATTCAAATCCAGAAGTTAGGCGGGCAGTGTTATCATGTATTGCACCATCAGCAAAAACTTTACCAAAAATTGTAGGGCGCACCAAGGATGTGAAGGAGGCTGTGAGAAAGCTGGCTTATCAAGTAAGTCAATCTAATAACTTGTGTAGGTATATTCTTAAAATGCTTTTGAAGAATATTTGGCATATAATGATTTCTTCAGTGAGATATTTATGGATAGAGACTATAGGTATTTTAGGTAAAATCTTATTGCATTAAATGTGTTCCAGATATTAATTTGTTTTAGAAATTATGGGTTATTTTCTTAGATGAAGGAGATATTACTAGTTACAAAATATATAGACTATGTTGAGTTTAATGACCACCTTATCTTTTTAAGGTTTTAGCTGAAAAGGTTCATATGAGAGCTATGTCCATTGCTCAGAGAGTCATGCTTCTTCAACAAGGTCTTAATGACAGATCAGGTAAGATCGACTTCTTTAAATACATAACTTGAGAAGATTTTGGTTTAGTAGACTTACAAGGTTTAGAAAACATGTTTCCTTAATTATGTGAAGTAAGCCTACCATTGCCTCAGTCTGTCAAAATTTAGCTTGGTATGTCATGTAGAAAACATTTCATAAGGTTCAAGATCGTGGTAATTAAAGGAGCAGAATTTGTTTTAATTTTCCTGTGTTGTAAAACACATCTGTAAAGATGAAGAAACTATATCTTAAGGATGTATAGCTAATTTATATCAGATGTAGTGCAGGATATCTTTTTGAACTCTCTATATTCTAAAAATGTGCCATCTATCCCCTTTGTGTATATCTTGATAGGAAGGTGTCCTGTGCTGTAGAAACAGAATTTAGGAATTATCAGACTAGTATAATCTTCCTACCTTTTTAAAATTCTTTTTGTCTTTGTTAAAACTAGAGAATCTGCTTATGGGAATGATGAGGAATGATATATGTTAAATTTCTAGTCCCCATGAGAAGGCTCAGATGGCTTAATTTTGCTGTAGCAAGAAAACTTGAGTTTCAAAACATTGTCAGAAGACTAATGACTAAGAGGATGACTTAAAAACTAAGAATAAATTTTGTTCAGTGATATATGCTTATGTGATTCACTATTGCAAATAGCAAGCGTGTAACAGATGAAGTCAGGCAATGGGTGAAATAATAGGTATCATAATGTCAGGACTAACACTTGAAGTCCAGTGAATCCAGGGGAGAAGGAATGCAGATATTTTTATAGGCTGTGATAGTAGTTGGGTATTTGATTTGAACTTTTCCGTTATTACTTGGAAGTGGACAGCATAGTGACTTTTGCAATATTATTGTACTTTTATTTTCTTCTCCAGTATTTTTCCTTGTTCTTCCTCTTAGTCTCTATTTTTATTATAAATACTGATTTTGTGTCAACACTGATCTCATGATAAAAGGTGATTAATACAGACAAAATATAGGAAATGGAAGCTAGAGGGAGCCTCTGTTCACTTATATTTCAAATGACTTAACAGATGCTGTAAAACAAGCAATGCAGAAGCATCTTCTCCAAGGCTGGTTACGTTTCACTGAAGGAAATATATTAGAGTTGCTTCATCGGTTAGATGTGGAAAATTCTTCTGAAGTGGCAGTCTCTGTTCTGAATGCCTTATTTTCAGTGACTCCTCTTAATGAGCTGGCAGAAATCTGTAAAAATAACGATGGCAGGTATATACTCATTATTTGAAATGTGATAATGATGAACTTCTGCAATTAAAATTAGTCCCCTTTTCTGATTACTTCAGATTGTATCAGTACTTTTTATCTACCCCACTTGTGTTTTCTTTACTGTGGTGGATGTCTTTTTTATTCTTTTTGTATAAGAGCTCACTACTTTATCTGCATAGACAACTTTAGCTGCATTTTTTTTTCTCATTTTGTTACTTTGGTTTTTGCATTAGCTTACCATGGAAAGTCCAACAACATGCATCCCTATTGTATGTTTGATTCTTTTTTTTTTCTTTTGCTTTGAATGTTTTTATTTGTGTATGTGTGAATAAGTTAATGACTTTGCAATGAAAGGATGCTGGTTATAAATCAAGTCTGCTTTTCCCATTTTTTATACTCAGTTCAAAATTCTTTTTTAAGTTTATTTATTTTGAAAGAGCAAGAGAGAGCATGTATGAATGGGAGATGGGCAGTGAGAAAGGGAGAGAGAATCCAAAGCAGGCTCCTTGCTGTCAGTGCAGAGCCCAATGTGGGGGTTGATCTCATGAACTGTGAGGTCATGACCTGAGCCAAAATCAAGAGATGGACGCTTAACTGACTTGAGCTACCTGGGTGCCCCTACTCAGTTCAAACTTTTGCCTGGATATTAAGCTTATGTTTTGTCTTATTCTCTCCCTTTTAAATTAAGGAAACTGATTCCATTGGAAACATTAACTCCTGAAAACGCTTTGTATTGGCGTGTCCTTTGTGAATATGTGAAATCGAAAGGAGATGAAGGTGAAGAAGTTTTGGAGCAGATTTTGCCAGAGCCTGTAGTATATGCAGAGTATTTACTAAGGTAAAATTCTTTGCTTTTGTTTGTATTGTACTTTTGGTGCTGTATGTTTCAGTCCTCTATCCCCCTCTGTCAAAGTAAAGCTGGATTGGGAATCAGTTCAGAACCATTTTTTTTTGGATAGGCAAGGATAAATAGGAATGTACATTGAGTCTTTCTGAAGAATACTCTGTACTGGACAGTATACTGAAAGAGCAGAAAGTCAACATGTTTACTGTATTTCCTTAAAGCTGTTAGGGTATGAATATGAACACTTCTACATAAAGGTGATGATGTGTTACTCTTGAAATTGGTTGGCAAACCTTTCCTAAGGGTCAGACAGTAAATATTTAGGTCTGTAGGCCATACTGTGTCATAATGAAAATTATGGTGTGGTGTTACAAAAGCAGCCAAAGAGTATGTGATGAATGATTGTAACTGTTTTCTGACAAAACTTTTGTCAACGTTTATAGACACTAAAATTTGAACTTCATGTAATTTTCATATGTATTTTCAGATGTGTGTGTATACATCCATATATAAACAAGCTTTCATTTAAAAATGTAAAACTCTTAGCTTGCACGCTGTATAAGAACAAGCGGCAGGCTGTATCTGGTGCATAGGCCATAGTTTTCTGACTGACAGGGTGAACCTTTGAGGCCAGTTTTAGTATTAATTAAGACTGTCACTGTTTGGCTTTTTGTTTTTTAAAAAATTTTTTCAAAATTCACCTTTTTCATTATTTTAATTCTGATTTTTAATTTTATTTTAAAATCATACCATTAAAACATGAATGCAATTCTTGTCAAAATTCAAATATAGAAATATGTAGAAGAAAAATGTGGAAGTTCTTTTCTTTTAAATGTTTATTTCTTTTGAGAGAGTGAAAGCATTCGTGGGATGGACACAGAGAGGGAGAGAGAGACTCCCAAGCAGGCTCCAGGCTCAGTGCATAGCCTGTCACATGGCTCAATCTCACAACCATGAGATCATGACCTGAGCAGAGATCTAAAGAGTCGGTCACTTAAGTGCCTGAGCCACCCAGGTGCCCCTGGAATTTTTCTATCACCCTCTAATTCCTCAATTCCATTTATCTTAGAGTTAACAATTTGGGGTATATACATTCAAATCTCTTTCTCTACATTTACATGCACATATATGAAAATGCATGATTTTTTTTAAGATATCACACTATACATTTTTCCTCAATTACTTATATCTGAGATCATTATACGTTGGTACATATAAATTTATCACACTCTTAACAAGATGCCATTTCATAGTATGAAGGCAATATTTGATTTACTCCTCTGTTAATGGACATTTAACATGATTTCCAGTTTTCACTGATAAAGTTTTGTTAAATCATACATTGTTATGTATGTTTGGGATTTTGTGGCGTTGATTCCCAGAAGTAAAATTGCTGGACCAAAGGTTATGTATATTTTGGTAGGTTTTGGTGTGTAGAGTTTTTAACTTTATGCTTTTGATGCATTTTTTAAAAAGCTTCTTCCATATAATATGAATTACAAGCCTGAAATCTCTTTGTGTGGAATATAAATATAGTATTCTGCTTTTGCTTAATGATGATTCAACATAAGTCAGGAGTCGAAACTATAAATGCATTTTAATTTGTGTGCAAAATATTGAATCCAGGGTAAATATCTTAAATGTGAACCCAATATGGAAACTTATAGCCTCAGTTCATAGTAATATCATAAAAAAATATGTGTGCATCTACTGTTTCAATAGTAGTTGTTTCAGGCTTTAATATTTAGAGTATTCATTATAATGCTGTTTGGGCCATGTTGCAGTGTTTCCAAAATTAAGGAGTCTGATGCAATGCTTAACAATATGACTTGATATAAAAGTAATAGATGCTTATAGAAGATAAAGAAAATATTAGGAAATAAATACTTAAATAACAGGGAGAGCCTCTCCTCAAGGATTGCCTCACAGATTAATTCTTACTGAAATACAGGTAAGGAGCTTGGTTCTTTTGGCTCTAAGAAGTCAGGGATTCTTATATTTCCTTTGTCACTTAATCTGTGGATTTTGAAATAGGTAACTTTAATCAACTTGGGTTTTTTCACTTGTAAAGAAGAAAACTTTAAAAATTGTAGTTTAATTACTAATGAAAGAATACTTTAGGAAATAGAATGGTTTTCTTTTTGGAGGAACATCACTGGATGGGATTAGTTTATTCAGGTACAGAAACAAAATTAAATGGAAAATTGCTTCCTGATAATCTCAGGAATATATTTTCAGACATTTTGTAGCAGGAAGAGTTAGTGATTCATAATTCTGATATGAAACAATTTCCTGTTAACTGACGTATTCATATAAAGAAATCAGGGATTTTTTTTGTTAGTTTATTTTTGAGAGAAGAGTGAGAGAGAGAGCATGAGCAGGGGAGGGGCAGAGAGAAAGGGAGACACAGAATCTGAAGCAGGCTCCAGACTCTGAGCTGTCAGCATAGAGCCTGGTGTGGGGCTTGAACTCGTGAACTGTGAATCATGACCTGAGCTGAAGTTGAACACTTTAACCGACTGACTCACCCAGGTGCCCCCACAAAAACAAAAAAAAAATTTTTTTTTTTTTTAAACTGTGTATTTATTTTTGAGACAGAGAACATGAACAGGGGAGGGGCAGAGAGAGAGGGAGACACAGAATCTGAAACAGGCTCCAGGCTCTGAGCTGTCAGCACAGAACCCGACGTTGGGCTCAAACCCACGAACTGTGAGATCATGACTTGAGCCGAAGTCGGATGCTTAACCGACTGAGCAACCCAGGTGCCACAGGTGCCCCAATTTTTAATTTTTTTTAAGTTCATTAATTTATTTTGAAAGAGTACATGCCTGTGTGCATGTGAGTGGGGGAAGGGCAGAGAGAGAAAATCCCAAGCAGACTCCACGCTCTACCCAGAGCTCAATGAGGGGCTGGATCTTACAACCGTGAGATCATGACCTGAGCCACAATCAAGAGTTGTATGCTTGGGGTGCCTGGGTGGCTCAGTTGGTTAAGGGTCTGACTTAGGCTCAGGTCATGATATCGCGGTTCATGAGTTCGAGTCCTGCATCAGGCTCTGTGCTGAAAGCTCGGAGCCTGGAGCCTGCTTCGGATTCTGTGTCTCCCTCTCAATCTGCTCCACCTCCTTCCTCTCTCTCTCTCTCTCTCTCTCTCTCTCTCTCTCGACCTGTCTCTCAAAAATAAATAAACATTGAAAAAAAATTTTTAAAAAAAGTTGTATGCTTAACCAACTGAGCTACCTAGTTGCCCTGATTTTTGTTGGCATTTTAAAAATGACATTTTTCATCAGGATTGTTGTTTTTCATATTACTTTCCAACCTAAAGTTACCTAATTGTCTAAGCTTAAATTCTTAAATCTGTCTTAAAACAATTTTTTTTAATGTTTATTTATTTTTGAGAGAGAGAGAGAGAGAGAGAGAATGCAAGCAGGGGAGGGGCAGAGAGAGAGGGAGACACAGAATTTAAAGCAGCCTCCAGGCTCTGAGCTGTCAGTACAGAGCCCAACTCGGGGTTTGAACTGATGAACCATGAGATCATGACCTGAGCTGAAGTCAGATGCTCAACCAACTGAGCCACCCAGGTGCCCCTAATTCTGCCTTTAAGTAGCTTTTTTTGTTCACACAAGATAGGGAAACCTTCTGGTAGGCTGTTGAATATAATCTAGATGAGGGTAAGCATTAATTTGGGTAGTGGTGGTAAGGATAAAAGGGTAGTTGATGGTGCTTATTTAGGAGTATCTACACTAAAATAAGAACAATACAGATGTTAGTAGGGCCCCTAAGCAAGGAAAATACAAATTTATGAAGCTATCTATATTTTTCTGATTTTTTAAAATGTCATTATATTCATGGATTACTCATGTAATTAGCATTGATTATTACTATTTTTTTAAACAAAAGAGTAATGGTCACTTAGGGATGATGAGAGAAGACGTGCTCTTTATGAAAAATTGTGTTTTGTTAAAGGGATGCAGAACTTTATAACTGAGAATACTGGTGACTGAAATAATGTTACCAACTTGAGAGACATAAATACTGCTTTTTGAAAATTCCCCGTAAGAAATTTGAATCTTTAATTAAAACATTTTCATATAATACAATATAATATGATATAATATGTATAACATTATTATATATAATATATAACATAATATAATATATTTCATGTATTTAAGGAATATATTTTTGATGCAAGCCTATAAGTTTGTGAAAATTTGTAACAATAGCATAGAGTTTACTCTTGAAGCCGAATTAGTATAATGTGTTATAAGCATCCATATGTATTTGGACTAATAATGAACTGAAAAAGATTCTTTCTGACTTCACGGGGAGCTGTTTAATGTTTTTTTAACAGATTTTACATTTTATTCTACTTGTTTTAGTTATATTCAGAGTATTCCAGTTGTTAAAGATGAGAAGAAAAGTGATTTTTCCTATATTGGAAATTTGATGTCAAAAGAGTTTATAGGTCAACAATTGATTCTAATTATCAAATCTTTGGATACAAGTGAAGAAGGAGGAAGGTATGTCTAAATATTAGCCCTAGTCCTAATTTGCTCTTCTAATATCCTATATTGAAATACAGTCTGTTACAGCGTGATTAAATGTATTTAAACTACCTTTCTAAAGTGCTAATAAAGAGTTTTTTCTTTCCTCTTATACATATAACATATAACAGGAAAATACACCGTTTCTCTTCCTCCCTCTCTGTGTGTATGTGTGAATACACACATGTATGTGTATGTATACATGCATATATCCATACATATATATGCATATATGTATATATGATTAACTCTTGAGTAACAGAGGGAGGGGGTAAGGGCACTGATCCCTCATCCCCCCCATGGAGTCAGAAATCCATGTATAACTTTTGACTCATAAAAAACCTAATTATTAACAGTTTCTTGACTGAAAGCCTTACCAATAAGCATAAACATAAAAATCGACATCAACAGTTGATTAACATGTGTTTTCTGTTATATACCATATTCTTATAATAAAGGAAGCTAGAGAAAAAAATTAAAATCTTAAGAGAAAATACAGTACTATATTGTATTTATGGAATTGTACCGTACTGTATTTATGGGCAAAAATATGCATATAGGTGGACCTGTACAGCTCGTATCCATTTTGTTCATATATATGGAAAGTACAAGTTCCTCATTCAGTTTTTTTCAGAATAAATAAAATTGCAGGTTTTGCTTAAAAATATTTATAACAGGCAGGACTAGTAATCTATCTAAAGATTTGATTCACTTCTGATATTTTGTCATTTCATCATGTTGATTTATGAAAGATTGTAGGATCATTTATAAATATTATTTTTTTGCAGGACATGAATTTTTGACCTAAAGTCTGTACACATTTTTGTATTTATAGTGATAAAAAAAGAACTGAGACAAATGTAATTAAGTCTGCAGGATAAGTGAAATGTTACAGATAAAATGTGTTTTTAAGGTCATGTTTAAATTAAAATATTTGTTTTTGAATGCAGGAAACGACTACTGGCTATTTTACAGGAGATTCTTACTCTGCCCACAACCCCAATATCCCTACTTTCTTTTCTTGTTGAGAGATTGCTCTGCATTGTTACAGATGATAATAAGAGAACACAAATTGTAAGTAATTATCTTCATTGCTGGTAAAGGTTAAGAGGTTTTGGCTAATGATATTTAGGATTGTATTGTTTTCAGTAGTTTTTGCTTTTTTGTCTTTAATTGCTTTTTGTTTTAGTCTTTTCTGTTAAGTTTTTAAACTTCTTAAAACTGAGTCTTTCTCCCACACACACTTTTTATTTATTTTTAAAGTTTATGTATTTATTTTGAGAAAGAGAACAAGTGGGGCAGGGCAGAGAGAGAGGGAGGCAGAGAATCCCAAGCAGGCTCTGCACTGTCAGTGTGGAGCCTAATGTGAGGTTTCAAATCACAACCTATGAGATCATGATCTGAGCTGAAATCAAGAGGCAGACACTTAACCGACTGAATCACACCCAGGCACCCCTACATGTTTTTTAAATTTATTATTTATTTATTTATTTATTTATTTAATGTTTTTTATTCATTCTTGAGACCGAGAGAGACAGAGCATGAGCAGGGGAGGGGCAGAGAGAGAGGGAGACACAGAATCCACAGCAGGCTCCAGGCTCTGAGCTGTCAGCACAGAGCCCGATGCGGGGCTCGAACTCACGGACTGTGAGATCATGACCTGAGCTGAAGCCGGACACTTAACCGACTGAGCCACCCAGGCGCCCCTTTTAAATTTATTTTTGAGAGAGAGAGCGTGAGCAGGTGAGAAGTAGAGAGAGGGGGACAGAGCATCCGAGGCAGGCTCCACACAAATAGCAGTGAGCCTGATGTCGGGGCTCAAACTCACGAACTGTGAGATGATAACCTAAGCCAAAGTTGGATGCTCAGCTGACTGAGCCCCACACGCACATTTTAAAAATTCTCTCCTTTCTTCTGTTAGTCCATCATTCTGTTGAATCAGTTTGAAATAGAGCAGGTTAGGGAAGAGGTGACACATGTACCTTAGTCATAGGGGTTTTGAGAGCTGGCTCAAGTTATCCATACCTAGGTTCAAATCCCTTCTGGTACTTTCTGGCTTTGTGACTTTGAGCACGTTATTGAATTTACTCTTGTACAGAATGAGAATAGCAATAAAACCTACCTTTTCTTGTTCAATGAAATAATGTTCATGAAGTGCTTGGTAAATACAGAGATAAATGTTATCTATTATAATATTGCCAAGTATTTTCTCGAGATAGTCAAAAAAGACAGCTCTGTCAGTGTTTTTCATAAATTCATGTACTCTCTGAGTTGCAAGTTAATTCGGAGGTTGGCTTTTTCCAATCCTTCCTTATACGTACTTAAACATAAATCCTTTCTACAATACAGCATTCCCAGTTAGTGGTTATCCACATCTCCTTAAGTACCTTCACTGGGGATGTAGCCTTTTCCTAAATCAGCCAACTCTGATGTCCCAGTGGCTGTGAGAGGAAAAGTCTTTAGTTATGCTGTCATTATTTATGCAAGAGGGAATTGAGGATTACGGGCAGAAAGTTTTAGTTTTTGGTCCCTAACATTAGATATTATACTCATTTTTCTTGTTTTTTTTGAGTATTACATGAGAGAATTTATCTTCAACATCTGTGTGCCTGTTTACCTTCTTATAATCTTGGAACTTTTAGTTAGATATATTTGTTTGGTCATTTTTTCCCCCAAATTGTCTAGAAGGTAGAATATGTGCTATTTTTACTTGTGTGTTTTGCTGTATTTTTTAGGAGATTGTGGATACTATTTGGAATTATGTATAGCAAATTTGGTGTCATTTTATCATATAGAACATATATTAAATCATGTACTCTGAATTATAATTTATCAGGTTACAGAAATTATCTCTGAGATTCGGGCGCCCATTGTTACCGTTGGTGTTGATGATCCCGCTGATGTAAGAAAGAAAGAACTCAGGGTAAATTTCTTCTAAATTAAAGAAATGTTTTGAGAATAATGTAGTTGTATAAGTCTTTTATTTCCTTTTGCTGCATATTTTCAAAATTGTCCTCACAAAGTCACATTACTAAGTATAAATTGTAAGAGTATCTAAAATGTTACCAGATTATGCTGTCTGAAAGATTTGCCTGTCTCTGATTCAGGAAGAATACAACTTTTTTTGTATATGCTGGACTCGGCTGAACTTTTGGGTTGTTGTGATTTTAAATAATACTCTTCAGTTTGCTATAGATTTTTATATTAATGGTTTTTGTTAAAGCAATTTATATCTTTCCTTAGATGGCTGAAATAAAAGTTAAACTGATTGAGGCAAAAGAAGCTTTGGAAAATTGCATTAACTTACAGGATTTTAATCAAGCATCAGAATTAAAAGAAGAAATAAAAGCATTAGAAGATGCCAAAGTAAAGCTATTGAAAGAGACAGAGCAACTTGAAATCAAAGAAGTTCACATAGAGAAGGTATAGATAACTTTTTCATACTAAATGTCAGCAGTTATTAATCATCTCAACTACACTTTATTTTCCTTCTTAACTCCTGCCAGTGTATGTTTACTTTGGAGGGGTTTTTAGCAGTATCATGAATTAATGCGAAAATAGTTTTTCCCTTTTGTTCCTTTTTATTTTAGACTTTGAAAGCCTCAGTTAGCTTTAATTATTATAACTAGGACTTTATTTGCTCCCTTGTCATGCTCATCTCTGGAGCCTATAGTCTTTTCTTCCTTGCTAAGGAAACTTACCTTCTAGTATTTTCTTCTGTTTGGTTGTGTGTGTGTGTGTGTGTGTGTGTGTGTGTGTGTGTGTGTGTGTGTGTTTTGAATGCTTTAGAAAAAGAAAATGCATCCATCTATCCATCCCTCTCTTCATGGAAGACTCATGACCTTTCTGAGCTGAGGAAAAGAATTTCTATGGTAACCATACGATTGTACATGTAGTTTTTAAAGCTTAACTTTTTGTTCTTAGAAAAAGCTAAGGAGTTTTGTTATTTTAAATGAAATACTAAACATTTTATCTAGTAACATTTAAAGTTTAGTTTCAGCAGTCATTTTTTTTAACTTAGTTGTATCTGATAAACTTGTCACTTTAAGATAGAATGGTATCAGTTGCTGTAATATTTGATGTTAACTTTCATTCAGGACATCTTTTAGAATTTGTCCTTTTGTAGTAAACATCATTTATTATTTTACTTTTTGAGTTTGGGAAGTGCCAATTGATGTATGCTCAAAGAGAATGCTGGATAGGAAAGAGTTTACTGTTCAGGAGCATTTTGTAAGTTATACCATATCCTTGATTTCTCTAGTTATAGACATCCCTGCTCCAACACTCCACTTTCCCATTGAATATGCCTGAATTTTATTTTCATAGCTAGCATCTTATCTTGTTTGACAAAGTATGGATCATTATGGGTGCTTAATTTGAGGAACGGATTTAAAGTGAAAAATAAAAATGTAAACTGAAAAATGATACAAACTGCAGGTCTGAATTGGGAAATTGTGAACAAACATGGCCTATCATGATTAATATCATTTATTTAACTTAACTTGCTTTGACTATTTGTGTCTTCATTTGTCTTATTTAAGGGTTATAAATCTATTCTTGTTGTTGGCTTCCCCAGGGGAAGAAGTGTTTTCACTTGACATTGGAGTAAAAATAATAATGTAAGCTAACAGTTACAGGATGCTTTTTCTGTGGTAGTCACTGCTTCAAGCACTTCACAAGTATTTGATTCTCACTATAACCTTGTGGGGTTGGTGCTATTTTCATTTTATATAGGAAAAGTAACTTGCCCAAAATTACACGGATAGTAAATGGTAGAGGCAGGATTCAAACCCAGCCGAGTCAGGCTTTAGATTTGTGCCTTTAATGCACTGTATTGTTTCTTCTTGATGTGTTTTTAAAGGAATCCTGTAGGCCCATGGAATGGCTTATATGAGGGTCTAGAAGTTTAAAGAGTACCTGCTGTGTTTAAAAACTTCAGGTCCATATGACTAGGGAAGTGAGGGGAGAGAAGTAAGAGATAAATCTTGTGGAAAAATTAAGGGCCAGGCCTGTTAAGGTCTTGTATAAGCAGTATTTAAAATTTTCTGCTTTAGCCAGGGATCATGGTGAATGACTAAAGGTTTTCAGTGGTAGGATAAGATTTATATCTTAGTTAGAAAATAGAGTGCAGAGTGATAAAAGCCTAGGCAGGCATAGTAGTTGGAGACTGTTATAGTAATGTAGCCTTGATATGTATACAGCCAGAAGAAGACAGTGATGGTGGATGTGGAAAGAAGTGATGGATTTGAGGAGTATTTAGGAATTAGTAACAGGGAGAAGAGTGAATCCAGAATGTACCCTAGGTTTTTTGGTTTGGACATTTGGTAGATAGCAGTGTTATTTATGGAGGTAGCACAAGAAGAGAAAGGATTTGGGTAATGATGAGTTCTTTTGGAAATTTTGAGTTTGAGAAACCTGTGAAACATACAAGAGGAAATGTAGCAATTGTATATATTAATCTGAAACTTAGGAAATGGCTGGGTGAGCTCATGGATGGTAAATGGAGTTGTATGATTGGATAAGATTGCCCAAAGAGACAATATGCCTTAGAGAAAGCCCTGAAAAAGCTAATATTTAAAGGATGGGCAGAGGATATTTATACTAATGTAGAATATTTTGTGTTTCATTTTAGAATGATGCTGAAACACTACAGAAGTGTCTTATTTTGTGCTATGAATTGTTGAAGCAGATGTCCACTTCAACAGGTATAGGTGCAACCATGAATGGCATCATTGAATCGTTGGTAAGTTGGTGGCCTTTGAAGCTTTATTTTAGCCCACTCCTTCCTTAGTTTGTAAGTAACATGTTCCTTGGGGTTCAAAAGAATAAAAAGATAATCATCTTTAGCATCTGATAAATATAAATGGTAAAATAAAAAAATTATATAGTGGGTACTTCATATTGTGAAGATTAAATTAAGGTAATGTATATAAAAGACCTCGTATATAAGTTATACGTATCCCTTTAACAAGTTTGAAAAGTTATACTAGGAGGGGATGTAAAATATTTTCATTCTTTGAATAGTAACAGGAAATACTGAAACATATTAGGTATATTTAAGTCCTGGAGTCTTGCTATATAGAAAGACTCTGAGACTTACTTTATGAGCCCTGTGAAAGGAATTTGGGGTTTTTTTCCTATATATTTAAAGACGTTTTACTAAAGTAACTCTTCATAGAGATTTTATTAACTATAGGGACACAAATACTGCAAGACTCTAGTAAAACAACATTGTCTGATAGCAGTATAATGCAGACCGCATGTAACTTAACATTTTCTAGTAGCCACATTTAAAAATTAAAAGTAAATAGGTGAAATATAATTTTAGTATACTTAACCGAATATACCCCAAATATTTTAATGGCATCATTTGCTCAATATTAAACTGTCGAGACATTTTACATTCTGTTCTTCATACTAAATCTTAATAGCACATCTCAGTGTGGACTAGCACATTCCAAGCATTCAGTAGCCACATGTGGTTTATGGCGACAGTATTCCATAGTAGGGTATTCTTACCAATGCTACTTATTCAAAGCAAATTTTGATTGTATCTAGGCTCTTCCAGGATCCTCCCTCAATTGTTTTTACTTGGGATTAATGAAAAACAGCCCATGGATGTAATCTAAAATCTAGTTCCCTGGGGTGCCTGGGTGGCTCATTCAGTTGAGCGTCTGACTTCAGCTCAGGTCATGATCTCGTGGTTCGTGGGTACGGCCCCACATCCGGATTGCCCCGTCAGTACGCCCACTTTGGATCCTCTGTCCCCGCCTCTCTCTACCCCTCCCCCACTCAGGCTCTCTCAAAAATAAATTAGAAAAAACCCACAAAACCACAAAGAAATTTAAAATCTAGTTCCCTGAATTGTCATGAGTTTCTAAATGCAGTAAAGATGCCAGTTCTTGTTTACGACAATGTAGAACTTCTGATTAAAAGTAGCTTTTACTAAACCATTAAAATTTAGTTTCATTCTTAGTGGAGCAAATGTCTTTAGTGAAAAGTAGTAGTTTTAAAGTTCTACTTGCATACTTTATGTCTGGTCCTATTGCAAGAAGATGGTAAAGTATGGTATAATTACATAATTGGAGTAGTAAATATGAAGACTATACATGTAGGGAGAAGATACACAAATTTGAGTGAAGGAAGAACACAAAATTGAATAGTCATAATGATTTTAAGTGTACAAAAACAATTTATGTCTAAAGATTGAAGGAAGGGGTGCCTGGGTGGCTCAGTTGGTTAAGTGTCTGACTTTGACTCAGGTCGTGATCTCACAGTTCGTGAGTTCGAGCCCCGCATCAGCTGAGGCTGTCAGCTCAGAGCCTGGAGACTGCTTTGGATTCTGTGTCTCCATCTCTTCTCTGCCCTTCCCCTACTCACTCTGTCTCAACTCTCTCTCAACAATAAACATTAAAAAATAAAGGTTGAAGGAAACTAGAGGGATGTAAATGAGTAAGATATTTACATAGAGGAGTTATATTTTAGTGAAATTACCATTTTTAAAATAAAAATCGAGGTGCCTGGGTAGTTCAGTCAGTTGAGTGTCTGACTCTTGATTTCAGCTCAGGTCACAATCCCAGGGTTGTGGGATTGAGCCCTGTGTCGAGCTCTGCACTGAACGTGGAGCCTGCTTAAGATTCTCTCTCTTTCCCTCTGCCTTTCTTCCCACTGCTCATGCAGGTGTTCTCTCTCAAAAAAAAAAAAAAAAAAATTAGAATCATAAAGTTACTAGTTGAGCAACTATTTATTGAACATCTATATACTAAATGCCAATGATAGAGTGTACACGGTATACAAAACATATATAGACTGCCCTTGTGGATATTCTGGTCCAGTGATTGGGACATCAATCAAATAAATAAGTGGAAGGTTTTGACATTGATAATTGCTATGAAGAAGAGCTGTATGGTCCTATGTGAACTTAAAATATGGGATTTGTTCCATTCAGGGAAGGTGACCATAATCTGATATTTGAGTAGACCTTCACTATGTGAAAAGGGGAGGGAAGAATGTTCTAGATTTCTTCTCTCCAATATGGCCAGACACATGTGGCTGTTAAAAACCTGTGGCTAGGAGCTCCTGGGTGGCTCAGTTGGTTAAGTATCTGACCTCAGCTCAGGTTGTGATCTCACAGTTGGTAAGTTCAAGCCCTGCATCTGGCTTTCTGCTGTCAGTGCAGAGCTCACTTCATATCCTCTGTCCCTCTCTTTCTCTGCCCCTCCCCCGCTTGCATGTACCTCTTTCTTCTGCTCTCTCTCAAAAATAAACATTAAAAACAAACTTGTGGGTATTAACAACTAGTCCAAACTGAGATGTGCTGTTTCAAAACACATTTGGTTTTGAAAACTTAGCACAAACAACACAACGTAGATTATCTGAAAATTTTTTCAAGTTTATTTATTTTGAGAGAGAGTGTGCGCGCGCGCAAGTGAAGTAGGGCAGAGAGAGAGGGACAGAATCCTAAACAGGTGCCACACCGTCATCATGGAGCCCGATGTGGAGCTTGAACTCATGAACTGTGAGATTATGATCTGAGCCAAAATTAAAAGAGTTGGGCACTTAATCGACTGAGCCACCCTGGCACTCCCTCAATTTTTAAATTTTGATTACATGTTGTAATGGTAATATTTTGGTTATATTGAGAATAATAAAATGTATTAAAATTAGTTTCACATGTTTCTTTTTAATGTGCCTACTAGAAAATTTAAAATGACATATGGCTTACATTATATTTCTGTTGAGTAGCACTGCATGGAAGGCATCAAAATCAGACCATCGTTAAGCAAAGAGTAAGGGGGTAGCATGGTATAAGATGACACTAAGAAATACCACATAATGAGACAAATGTCGTGTAAAGGAGTTTTATCTTTGTCTTATGAGCATTGGGAAGCTATTGAGTCACTTTTAGCAGGTGGAGGGGGACGTGTCTCATGATCAGACTGTATTTCAGTCTGGCTATATTCTCTGTTTTAGCAATTTAATATTTACCTTTTTTTTTAATCTGAAAATTGATGTCGACAGTATGGATAAGAAGTAGATCTAGGAAATCATATAGAAATTACCTCTTTGACCATGTTTTTAATAATGCTGTTATAAATTTCTTATCCTGGTCAAAACTCTTTTAATTTCTAATTCATTTTAGATTCTTCCTGGAATAGTAAGTGTTCATCCTATAGTAAGAAATCTGGCTATTTTATGCTTGGGCTGCTGTGGACTACAGAATCAGGATTTTGCAAGTAAACACTTCGTATTATTATTGCAGGTAGGATTTATCTTGTGACAAAATCTTGACTGTATTTTCCTGAAATAGATACTCAGAATCTGTGGTGATAATGTGAGTACTCTACATTTATTCTGTTCCAGGGCTTATTGATGACAGTGACTATTATGGATGACTTTTAGGGACTCTGATTTTTTTTCTTTTTTAATGTTTGCTTATTTTTGAGAGAGAGAGAGAAAGAGAGACAGCATGAGTGTGGGGAGGGGCAGAGAGAGAGGGAGACAAAGAATCTGAAGCAGGCTCCAGGCCCTGAGCTGTCAGCACAGAGCCTGATGTGGGGCTTGAACCTACAAACCATGGGATCAGGACCTGAACCAAAGTCAGATGCTTAACTGAGCCACCCAGGCACTCCTAGGGACTCTGATTTTTATCTTTTGATTTCTTTCTTAATAAAGTTGAGAAAAGATGAAATGTCAATTATTTATTTATTTTAAAAAAATTTTTTTTTAACGTTTATTTATTTTTGAGACAGAGAGAGACAGAGCATGAACGGGGGAGGGTCAGAGAGAGGGAGACACAGAATCTGAAACAGGCTCCAGGCTCTGAGCTGTCAGCACAGAGCCCGATGCGGGGCTCAAACTCACGGACCGTGAGATCATGACCTGAGCCGAAGTCGGCCGCTTAACCGACTGAGCCACCCAGGCACCCCGAAATGTCAATTATTTAAAATATTTTTAAATTATATATAACAAAAATATATATAAAATATATATAACAAAAATTATAGCAAATATTTGTTGAGTATGATATGCTCAGCATTATTTTATGCTTAGGAAAAAATAAGATAGGTAATGAAAAAAACAAGATAAAAGTTGCTGTCCTAATGGAGCTTACATTTTAGAAGAGGAGACACACAGTGAAAAATAGCATGTCAAATTGAAAAAAAAAAGAGAGGAATGGAAATAGGCAGAAGGATCTGTTTGGTCAAGAAAGGCCTGACTAATAAATTGAAATTTGGACCAGTCCCAGGAAAGTTGGAGAATGAGCCATGTAGATATCTGGGTAAGTTGTTTCTGATGAGAGGGAAGAACAGGGGAAGGGCCCCTGAAGTAGGACTTTGTTTCACATGGTCAAGGGACAAGGGGAACTATGGCTGGGGCAGATTGAGCAAAGAGGAGAAGGGTAGGAGAAAGGATTTGCAGGTAATAGGATGTACATGTCTTCTGGGGACTTGCAGACTTCGCAGTGAATGAAATGGTAAAGAATGGGAGGATTCTGCATACAGGATTATTATGATCTGACTGGGTATAATGTTGATGTAGACTAGGGGTTGGCATACCTTTTCTATAAAGGGCTAGAGAGTAAATATATTTTACTCTGCAGGCCACATGGTGTGTCTCAAGTACTATTCTGTGATGCAGGTGTGCAAACAGCTATGGCAATATATAAATGAGTTTGTGTGGCTGTAGTTTAAAAAATTTATTTATGGACACTAAAATTTGAATTTCATACAATTTTCACATGCAACGAGGTAATTTTTTTTTAATCATTTAAAGATGTGCAACTCTTCTTTATTTGAAGGCTGTGCAAAAACAGGCAGCAGACTGGGTTTGGCCCCTCACCCATAGTTTGCAGGTCTCTAGTATTTAGGGGTACAAGTATGGAAGCGGAGATGGCTCATAGGAGGGTATTGCAATAATCCTGGAAAGAGATGATGATGACTTGGACCAATGTTCAAGTGGTTACTGGGGTCTTGAGAAGTGTTGGTAATCTACATTTGAAGATGGTATCTATAGAATTTGCTGATGAATCTGATGTGGATGTGAAAGAAAGAAATTGAAGAGAACTAAAAATTTTAGTTAAAATAATTGGGAAAGATAGACTTGCCCTTTCCTGTATGGGGAAAACAGGAACAAATTTTATGGTGGATGAGATAAGGAGTTCAGTTTTGGGTGTGATAAGTTTGAAGTTTGAGTTGCAAGTGGATATATTGAATAGGCAGTTGTATGTGAGTCAGAGATAGGAGGGACATGCGAGTTGGAGAGAGGGATCTAAGTCTTTATAATAGTATCCAATGCTTAGAGACTGGATGTTACCTGAGGGATGAATGTAGAATGAGTAGCAGTCTTGCCGTTGTAGTTCCCTAGGGCTTAGGTAACATTTAAAGGAAGGGGAGATAAAGAGGAACCAGTAAAGACCAAGGTGAAGTGGACAGTAAGGGGAGAATGTGATGTCCTAGAAGGCAAGTGAAGATGTTATTTTCCAAGGGCTAGCATCACCTAACTGTCTATTGCTGGTGACAGGTTGATAAGGATTTATAAGTGCCCATTTGGGGCAAATAAGGAAATATTTGGTGACTTTCATGAGCGTAGCTTATATGGAGGTTAAAGTTTCATAGGAGTGGGCTGAAGAGAGAATTATGAGAGGGGAATTGGAGATAGCCAGTGTAGACTACTCTTTCAAGGTTTTGTTTTTGTTAGGACTAATAGAAATGGGGAGGTAGCAAGAGAAGGATATGGGATAAAAAGAAGAGGTGGGTTTGTTTGTTTTTTTTTTAAGTTTATTTATTTTGAGAGAGAGAGCATGCACGTGAGCATGGGAGGTACAGAGAGAAGAGGGAGAGAGAATCCTAAGCAGGCCCTGCTCTGTCAACACAGAGCCTGATGCAGGGCTGGATCCTACAAACTGTGAGATTGTGACCTGATTTGAAACCAAGAGTTGGACGTTTAACCAACAGAGCCACCTTGGCGCCCCAAAATATTTTTGGTTTCAATTTTTTTTTAAGGTTGAGAAAGTTACAGTATGTTTGTAATACTAAGGACAATGGCCTAGTGAGAGGAAAAAATTGATAATATAGGGAAGAGAAGGCAGTTGCTAGAGTGCTATTGGGTAGACAAGAAGGGGTGGCATCGAGTGTACCAGTGGAGTATGACTCCCTTGGACATCTGTCTTTAACGTTTGGGCCTGGCTTAACTTCAAAAATACACCTCCCTCCATTTCCCATATAAAAAGACGATGTGATTAATGTAGCATCTGGTGTTGCCAAATGGTATAAAAAATTGCGAGGAATTTTAGTGCAGATTGCTTGCCAACAGGTTAAATGGGAATACTTTGTGTGCTCAATTTGAAAATAACATGTGACAACACAGATCGTCATTTTCATGAAAAGATTATTTTAAAAGACTGAACTCCACCAATAATAGAATATTCCCTCAGCAAGAAACCCTTATCTTGGAGCATCCTTTAATGTTGCAATCACATTACCAGGAAAAAGAAAGTATACAATTAAAGAGAACTTGGGGAAGTCATGTGTTCTGGAAATGGTCAAATTGTTTGTGGCTTGTATCAAAGGAAGAAAATTAAAATTGTACTTACGTCAAAAGACAGTCATAAGAAATTTCAGAGTTTTGTTCTAGTTTCTTTTTTTGGAACGTTTGGCATCTGATCAATTTATTTAATGCAGTGATGAAATTACTGTTGCTGTTTTGTTTCTATTTATCATCCTATGCTACTGTTGTCACAGGAACATTTCTGTTATTGTTAGGTCCTTTTGGAAACTTGAAATGTCAGTATTTAAAATGATGTGAAGTTCCTTTCTCAAAGAAACTGAAAGAAAAATATTGGTACTTTGTTCAGATGAATCATTTTTAGTGCTTGGCCATATATCTGGTTTTGCTCCAACATGCAGAGTGAATCTCCATGTATAGTGAGACATTCTTTTTACATCAGCAGGTATTGGCATCAGTGGTTCTGCTAGTAATTCTCAAGAAAGTCTTGTTTACTATTGTGAAATTTTATGGCTTTATAGGTACCCAGGGAATAAAATCCTGTATTTTCAAAGAGATTTTACTAAGAAATTAGTGTACAATAAACTCTCTACTTTCCTGTCTTCCTAGAAGATGGATCTTGTACTAGATTGACCCGTGGTCATTACTTTTTTTTTTTTTTTTTAACGTGGAAGAAAAATCTTATTAGAATGTTTGATAGTGAACGATTCATTTATGTCTAGTTAAGTGTATTTTTTTTGTTGTTGTTCTAAAAATGGGATAAAACATTAAGATATTCTGTATACCATTAAGAATGCTGCTGAAAAATTATAAGTTGTAGTCAGGCTGGAAGTCTGATAGAGAAGATTGAAGGTAGACAGTTATATAAAATTTCTAGTATTGCAGCAAAGGAAATACCATAGAACTTTCCCAGAAAATAATTAAGTTCAGTTAACCTTTAAAGATGAAATGTGGATTTTGATCCTTTTAATTTTTGCTGGCATAATATCAGTAATAAGTGCTGTGGTCATTTTAGTCCAAAGAAATGCAGTATGAATGTAATGCTTAAGAGTGGCCTGGACCATTCTGAAGTATTTAATACTACCTCATCTTCCACTTGACAGAGAGAGCTTGTTACTGTTTGTATTTATATATGTAATTTTCTGTAGTAGAAAGGAATTGTCAAAATGAGGCAGGTGTGAAAGATAAATGATGTTTTTTATGAAGACCATTCCACAATTTTACTCTCTTCCAAATCAAGCCAGTCAACAGAATAGCAGCCTTGTCATGGAATTAAAGTTTTAATGAAGTAAAGTTTGCCTTTTTTTTTTTTTTAAAGTATAAATAGCTGTGATCTCTAAACTTTTTTCAAGGACTAGCTATTAATATTTGCCTTAAAAATAGGTATAATTTTTTGTAAATTAAAAATGTGAATGATAAAAGTTTCAAATGCAGTAAAATAAATTATATGTATGATTTTGCCTATATTTTTTTATTTTTATTTTTTTATGTTTGTGTATTTTTGAGACAATGCAAGAGACAGAGTGCAATCGGTGGAGGGGCAGACAGAGGGAGACACAGAATCTGAAGCAGGCTC
The DNA here is from genome assembly GCF_046562875.1 of Panthera onca. NCBI lineage: Eukaryota > Metazoa > Chordata > Mammalia > Carnivora > Felidae > Panthera > Panthera onca. The sequence goes on from NC_138342.1 coordinate 13,800,273, forward strand.
CAGGCTCTGAGCTGTCAGTCCAGAGCCTGATGCGGGGCTCGAACCTCACAAACTGTGAGATTATGACCTGAGCCGAAGTCGTACGCTTAACCAACTGAGCCACTCAGGCGCCCCTGTTGTTTTGTATGTTTTTCTGGGGTGGGGTTTTAAACTCTTTATCAGGTCCTTAAAGTGGGTCATGATCAAAAGTAGTTAACCACTGAATAAATTCAATTGTTTATATTTATAAAATTATTCTTAGGGCTATTGTTAGAAGATTTTAGATTAAGGGAAAATAGCTGTGTTTTGGGAGTAAGAAATCAGTTCTTTTTTAAATCAGGTTTTAGTAATAAAAATTGATTGAAGACATATATATACACTTGTTAGGTGGGAGAGGGAGATTATTTCATTTTAAAGTCTTTCTTAGATAAATATTCAGTATTGAGAGCTATTGCTAGCCAGTAAGGGACTGAGAAGGGCAGGGAAAACAAAGTTACTGCTGAAAGAGTATCATGTTTAGAATTTGTAGAGAACAGTCAAGAAAACTATATTTGGCTTTGGCAAATATGTTGGTCTTACCATAATAGATACAGTCTTGAAATTTCTTTCAAAGTTTTGAGCTATTTTTCTCAGTTCACTAACTTGACCAACATGCAGGTAATTTTCATTCATTCTAAAGAAAGGCTAAGCCATGTAGCCAAATAATTTATCAGTGTCCACAACTTAAGGGCAGTAAGGAATATAATTAATCTCTTCGTAATAGAAATATTCGGTTCTTTTTCATGGCTTTGAAATTTGGTATATAGGAAATCAGTGTTCTTAACTTAGGACAGACTCCTACAAACCAATGGGTTTTATAAGGTTCACTTCCTTTTATAAAGGAGTCCAGTTCATTGAGAACTGAATTCACTTTTAATGAATTCTGAATTTATTGAGCTAATAAGAGAAAATTTTATCTTTAGTGAAGCTTGATAACCTAGAATAGTACTAAGAGTACTGATGTTTTTAATGAATGCTTTTCATTGGTTGGAATGTAATGTTTTTGTCTTAATAGGTGGCCCAAAACAATTTCAATGTAATTAAACTCTTTTTCTAGATCTTAGAAGAAAATCATAGTGAATATAATATATTCATTCTTTTTAAAAAAATTTTTTTTTTTTAAGTTTAATTTTGAGAGCCAGAGAGAGCAGGTGGGGGAAGTGGGGAGAGAGAATCCCAAGCAGGCTCTGCACTGTCAGCATGGAGCCTGATGTGGGGCTTGAACTCAGGAACCATGAGCTTGTGACCTGAGCTGAAACCAGGAGTTGGATGCTTAACCGACCGAGCCATCCAGGTGCCCCATTCATTTTCAAATAAAAGGAACAATAATACAGCCTGACTCTAGTTCTAGGAAGTTTGTACTGAAGGTGAACTTTTTCTGGATGAAATAGAAGTCTAAATGTTATGGTACCGGGTGCCGGGTAGCCCAGTCAGTTAAGCATCTGACTCTTGATTTCGGCTCAGGTCACGATCCCAGGGTTGTTGGGTTCCATACTAAGTGTGGAGCTTGCTTAAGATTCTCTCTCTGCCTCTGCCCTTATTCCCAACTTACACGCGCACTCTCTCTCTCTCTCGAATAATTTTATTTATTTATTTATGTGAAAAATGTTATGGTAGAAATAAAAATATTAACTTTAAAATGGAAATTTTAATTTTTGAAAAATGGTATTTCATGTGGACTTGACTGTTGAAATTAGACTAAGAAAATAAGGTGCATGTTAATTTTATGCAGTATAAACAGACTGAAAACTTTACCAAATTTACTTTTTTTGGTGGGGGATATTTTAATTTAGGTTTTGCAAATTGATGATGTGACAATAAAAATAAGTGCTTTAAAGGCAATCTTTGACCAACTGATGACATTTGGGATTGAACCTTTTAAAACTAAAAAAATCAAAGCCCTTCAAAGTGAACATGCAGAAATAAACACTGATGGAGACCAAGAGGTAAAAGAAGCTGAAGAAGAGACTGCTACAGCCAAGAATGTTCTGAAACTCCTTTCTGATTTCTTAGATAGTGAGGTAAGAAATGATCATAGCCCTGTTATTATGAAATTTCTTTTTATTGTGTATATATTTATACTCTTTATTTCTTTTAGGCTGAAGCTTAAATTTGGCCGTTTAAAACTTTTGCCTTTTAAATGTAATCAATCCCACTTCCAATACTGATAGACCTCGTTTCTCACCCTCAGATTGATTGCAAGTGCAGAGTTTAAAAAAAAAATTTTTTTTTAATGTTTATTTTTGAGAGAGAGAGAGAGAGACAGAATGCAAGCTGGGGAGGGGCAGAGAGAGAGGGAGGCACAGAATCTGAACCAGGCTCCAGGCTCTGAGCTGTCAGCACAGAACCCAACGCAGGACTCCCAACTCACGAACCATGTGACATCATGACCTGAGCCAAAGTCAGATGCTTAACCGACTGAGCTACCCAGGCGCCCTTGCAGAGTTTTGAAGTATAAACAAAAATGACTATTAGAGGGGGTTCTGGTTTTTTTTTTCCCATCTTTTCCCCTGTCTTTGTGTTTTATGACTTAAAGTTTTTCCCCCAAGAGTCTTAAGAAATAATTTAAAGTAATTTTATGTTGGGTCAGTGGAAGGTCTGAGACAGAGTATGGGATTAGACCCTTTTCCTTAAGGTACCCTTGAACTACATTTTTATAGCATATATAAATAAACTTTTTAATATTTTTTTATTGAGGTGAAATTGATATTTCAACTGATACAACAATTTTAAAGTGGACAATGGTGTTTAGTACATCCACAAGGTAATACAACTGCCACCTCTGTCCAATTTTTAAAAACATTTTCATTATCCTAAAAGGAAACTGGATCCATTGAGCAATTGCTCCCTATTTCCCCTCCTGCCAGTTCCTGACAGTCACCAATATGCATTTTGTTTCCATGGATTTAACTATTCTAGATGTTTCATATAAATGGAATTAATTATATAGTATATGACTGTGTCTACTTTCTTTCATTTAGCTTATTTTCAAGGCTCCTCCATGTTGTAGTTTGTATTGGTACTTTATTCCTTCTTATGGTAGAACAATCTATCATTTTATGTATGTACCACAATTTGTTTAGCCACTCATCCATTGAAAGATATTTGGGCTGTTTCCACGTTTTGGCTATTGCGTATAGTGCTATTGTGAACATGCACGGATATGTATTTTCTGTTTTTGGGGTATATATCTAGGAGGGGTTTACTAGGTCATATTGGTGATTTTTTTTTTTTTTAATGATTTACTCCCAATCTAGTTAATTGACATTCCAACAATTCACATATTTATCTACTTATTCAGAATGTGAGAACATTTCTACTCTCCTAGTAGCAAAATTCATTTATACAATACAGCGTTATCAACTGTAGTCACCATGTTTTACATTAGGTCTTCAGAATTTTTTAATTTTAATTCTAATTTTTTAAGAACTTACAACTGAAAGTTTGTATGCTTTTACCAATGTCTCTGTATCTCCTCCCAACCCTGCCACCAGTCCTGGCAACTACTTTTCTACTCTATTTCTATGAGTCTGACTTTTTTTTTTTTTTAAGATTCTACATATAAAGTGATACCATACAGTAGTTATCTTTGTCTGGCTATTTCACTTAGCACAGCATCCTGAAGGACTCTCCATGTTGCAGATGGCAGGATTTCCTTCTTTTTTACCTCCAAATATATTCTGTTGTATATGCATCTATACCACACCTTCATCCATTCACCCATTGATGGACACTTAGGTTGTTTCCATATCTTGGCTATTGTAAATAATGCTACAATGAACATGGGAGTGCAGATCTCTCTTTGAGATTCTGTTTGCACTTCCTTTGGATATATGTATCAAGAAGTGGAATTGCTCGACCATATGATAGTTCTATTTTTAATTTTTTTGAGGAAACTTCATATTGTTTTCTGTAGTGGCTGCACCAGTTTATATTCCCACCAGCAGGGCACAAAACATCCCTTTTCTCTACATCCTCACCAGTACTTAGCTTCTTTTTGTTGATTCAAACAGTGTGAAGTGATATTGCATTGTAGTTTTGGTTTGCATTTCCTCAAAGATTAGTGATGTTAAGCACTTTTTCATCTTCCTGTTGGCTATTTCTGTGTTGTTTTTGGAAAAATGTCATTTCAGTTCCTCTGCACATTTTTTTTAAGTTTTTATTTAAATTCCAGTTAGTTAACATACAATAATATTAGTTTTAGGTGTACAATATAGTTATTCAACACTTCCATACAACAACCAATGCTCATCACAACAAGTGTCCTCCTTAATCCCCATCACTTATTTAACCTTTCCTCTCACCTACCTCCCCTCTGGTGACCATCAGTTTGTTCTGAATAGTTAGAGTCTGTTTCTGGCTTTACCTTTCCCTCTGCCCCCCCCCCCCCCCCCCCCCCCCGCCTTATTTGTTTTGTTTCTTATAGTCCACATATGAGTGTCTTTAACTTATTTCGCTTAGCATAATACTCTCTAGATCCATCCATGTTGTTACAAATGGCAAGATTTTATTTTTTATGGCTGAATAAAAATATATATACCCACCTCTTCTTTATCCATTCATCAGTCAATGGACACTTGGACTGTTTCCGTAATTGGTATTGTTGATAATGTTGCTGTAAACATCGGGTTGCATGTATCTCTTTGAATTAGTATTTTTGTATTTCTTGGATAAATACCTAGTAGTGCAATTGCTCGATTGCAGGGTAATTCTATTTTTAACTTTTTAAGGAACCTCCACACTGTTTTCCAGAGTGGCTACAGCAGTTTGCATTCCCACCAACAGTGTAAGAGGGTTCCCCTTTCTCCACATCCTTGCCAACACCTGTTGTTTCTTGTGTTGTTGATTTTAGCCATTCTGTCAGGTGTGAGGTGCTTTCAGGTGTGAGGTGCTTTCTCATTGTAGTTTTGATTTGTATTTTAATTGGATTCTTTGGTGGTTTTTTGCTATTGAGTTATAGGAGTTCCTATATATTTTGAATATTAATCCCTTATCAAATACATAGTTTGCAAATATTTTCTTGCATTTTGAGGTTGCCTTTTCATTTTGTTAATGGTTTCCGCTGCTTTGTAGAGCTTTCCAGTTTGATGTAGTCCAGCTTGTTTATTTTGCTTATGTTGTCTTTGCTTTTGTTGTCAAATCCAAAAAATCACCAAGATTTATGTCAGGGAGCTTACCTCTTATGTTTTCTTCTAGGAGTTTTATGGTTTCATGTGATAATTTCTTTAACTTTTTTGAGGACCTGCCAAACTATTTCACAGCAGCCAAACCATTTTACATTTTTATCAACATCGTTAAATGATTTCAGTTTTTCCACATTCATATCAACACTTACTATTTTCCAGTAAAGTTTTTTTTTTTTAACCATTTTAGTAGATTAAAAAGATACCTCAAATGGTTTTGAATCGCATTTCCCTAATGATTAATGAGTATCTTTATGTGCTTGTTACCTATTTGTATGTCTTGTTTGGAAAAATGTCTTCAAATCCTTTTCCCAGTTTTAAGTTGGGTTGTGCTTTTTGAGTTTCTTCATATATTCTGAGTAGTAGATCCTTATCAAATATATGATATGCAAATATTTTCTCCATATACATTATCTTTTCACTTTCTTAATAATGTCCTTAGATATAGAAAACATTTTTAATTTTGATAGACTAATTTATGTATTTTTTCCTTTTATTGCTTATGTGTTTTTTGATGTCATATCTAAGAATATATTGCTAAATCCAAGTCATGGAGATTTGTTTCTGTATTTTCTTCTAAGAGTTTTACTTTTTTAGCTTTTTATATTTAGGTCTTTGATGCATTTTCAAATAATATTTCCACATGGTTTTAGGTAGAAGTCCAGTTTCATTGTTTTGCTTGTGGACATGCAGTTTGTGTTAGTTGAAGAGACTCTTCTTTTCCCACTGAATTGTTTTGGCACCTTTGTGGAGAATCAGCTGACCTAGGTGTGTGAGTTTATTTCTGGACTCTCAATTATATTCCATTCCCTGTGTGTGTCCTTTGCCAGTACCAGACTGTTTTAATTGGTTTAACTTCATAATAAGTTTTGAAATTGGGGAGTTGAGTCCTCCAACTTTGTTCATTATGTTCAGTATTGTTTGGCTATTTCGGGTCCTTTGCAGTTCTTTATGAATTTGAGGATTAGTTTTTCCATTTCTGCAAAAAAGTCCACTAGAATTTTGATAGGGCTTGCATTGAATATGTAGATTGCACTGGATAGTAATGCTATCTTAATAATGTTAAAATCTTACAGTCCATAAACTTGGATGTCTTTCCATTTATTTAGGTCATCTTTAATTTCTTTCAGAAATTTAATTACTTTCAGAGTGGTTTGTAGTTTTCAAGGTATAACTCTTTAATTTTCTTGGTTAAATTTATTCTTATGTATTTGCATGCTATTGTAAATGGTATTGTTTTCTTAATTTGCTTTTTGGATGGCTCATTGATTTTGTATAGAAACTCAATTGGGTTTTTTATGTGTTTATTTGATTTGGTTTTCAACTTTACTCCATTTACGTATTAAACTCCTGTAGTTTTTTTGTGTGTGAATTCTTTGGGATTTTCTCTGTATAGGATCATGTCATCTGTGAAGAGACATTGTTTCAGTTCTTCCCTTTCCAGTTCATATGTCTTTTATTTCTCTTCCTTCTTTCCTTTCTTTCCTTTCTTTTCTTTCTTTTCTTTCTTTCTTTCTTTTTCTTTCTTTCTCTTTCTTTCTTTCTTTCTTTCTTTCTTTCTTTCTTTCTTTCCTTTTCCCGTTTTCCTTTTTTCCTTTCTGTTGCAGGGAGTATGGCTGGAGTCGCAAATGATGAGTCTGCAAACAAAGTGCAGTTAAGTGAACATCCACATACTCAAGTCGGAATGAGGCCCCTCCAGAATGAAGCTTCTTTTTATTAGGATAATTGCTAAAGACTATGTGCATAAAGTCAGCTAAGCAAGTGTGTTAATCAATCTAATGGTTTAGCTTTTCAAGGTTGAATTACGAGTTAATTGGTTTCTATAACACTAGGAAGGGTCAGGTGTGAAGGAGGATCCAGCCCTGGACAATGTTAATGGCTCTAGGCATTCATTACAAGCCTAGCTGAGGCTTTGTAAACTTGTCCTAAGGCCTTGCACCTTCTCCAGCCCTTCTCTTTTGAAGTGTTTTCCTTTGATTCTTCTCTCCTGCATCTCGCACTTCTTTCTTTGCCTGATGGTTCTAACTGGAACCTCCAGTACACTGTGGAGCAGCAGGGGTTAAAACAAGCATCTTTTGGCGTTTCTGGGTGGCTCAGTCAGTTGAGCATCTGACTTTTGATTTCGGCTCAGGTCATGATCCCAGTGTAATGGGACTGAGCCTCATGTTGGACTCCTTGCTGAGTGTGCAGCATGCTTAAGATTCTCTCTTTCTCTCCCTCTACCTCCTTCACCTACTCCCTCTCTCTGAAAGCAAAACAAAAATGAAAACAAGCATCTTTGTTTTGTCTCTGATGTTAGGGGAACTTCTTCAGTCTTTAACTATTGAGTATGATGTGGATTCATCATAAATGATCTTTATCATTTTGAGAGTTTCTTTCTACTCTTTTTTTTCTTTGTTTTGTTTTTATCATGAAAGCATGTTTCTACATCAGTTGAGATGCTCATGTGGGTTTTTGTTCCTTTATTGATATATATATTACATTGCTTGATTTTCTTCTGTTGAATGACCCTTGTATTCTTGGGAAAAATCCCACTTGGTTATGGTGTATAATCTTTTATTTTATTTTATTTTTTTTAATTTTTTTTAATGTTTATTTATTTTTGAGTCAGAGACAGAGCATGAACGGGGGAGGGTCAGAGAGAGAGGGAGACACAGAATCCGAAGCAGGCTTCAGGCTCTGAGCTGTCAGCACAGAGCCCGACGCGGGGCTCGAACTCACAGACCACGAGATCATGACCTGAGCCGAAGTCGGATGCTTAACCGACTGAGCCACCCAGGCGCCCCGGTGTATAATCTTTTTAATATGTTGTTTGTTTGGTAGCATTTTGTTGAATGTTTTTGTGTCTGTATTCATAAGGGAAATTGGACTGTAGCTGTCTTGCATTGTCTTTGCCAGGCTTTGGTGTTAGGGTAATACTGACTTCATTTATTGAGTTGGGAATTGTTTGCTCCTCTTGTATTTATTGGAAGACTGTGAGAAGATTGGTGTTAATTCTTCTTTAACTGCTTGGTGGGGATTTACCTGTAAAGACATCTAGTGTTGGACTTTTCTCTTGGGGAGGTTTCTATGAATTACTTACTCTGGGTATTATTAGAGGGCTATTTGGATCTTGTTTTTTACTGAGTAAATTTTAGGAAATTGTCCATTTCATCTAAGTTTTTTAATATTTTGGTGGTCAGCGCATAGTATTTTCTTATAATTCTTTTTATTAGTATAAGTTCAGCTGTAACGTTCCTGCTTTTATTTCTGATTTCAGTGGTTTGCATCTTCTTTTTTTTTTTTTTTTTTAAGTTTTTTATTTTGAGAGAGAGTGCACGTGCTTTCGTGTGCGAGTGGGTGAGGGGCAGAGAGAGGGGGAGAAAGAGAATCCCAAACAGATTCTGTCTTCACAGAGCCTGACACCAGACTCTAACCCGTGATCCGTGAGATCATGACCTGAGCCAAAATCAAAAGTTAGACACTTAACTGACTCAGCCACCCAGGTGGCTCCTTTCTTTCTTTCTTTCTTTTTTTTTTTTTAGTGTAAGCATTTACTGCTATAAATGGCCCTGTGTGTGCACTGCTTTTGTTGCACTTTGTAAGCTTTAGTTTTTTGTATTTTCATTTTAGTTCATCTCTAAGTATTTTCTAAATTCCCTTTTGATGTCTTCTTTGATCATTGGTGTGTGAAAAGAGTGTATTGTTGGCACGTTTGTGAATTTTACAGTTTCCTTCTGTTACTGCTTTCTAGGTGTATTCTGTTGTGGTTTGAGAAGAAATTTCAATGTTTTCATTCTTTTAAATTTATTTAGAGTTGTTTTGGCCTAACATGGTGTCTGTCCATGAGGATAGTCCATGTGCACTTGAGAAGAAAATACATTCCGCTATAGTAAGGTGGAGTGAATACGTGTGTGGTAGGTCTGGTTGATCTGTAGTGTTGTTTGAGCCCTCTGTTTCCCTGTTGACCTGTCCGGGTGTTCTGTCCATTACAGAAAGCTCTTTAATTATTACTGTTGAGCTATTCCTTTCTGCATTTCTGTCAGTGCTTGCTTATGTATTTGGAGGCTCTGTTATTTGTTATGTCTATACTTCTAATTCTCTTTTTTTTTTTCCTCTTTTTTGATGAATTAACCTTTTTAATATCAGAATTTATTACCCTTTGTTAAAAGTTTTTGACTAAATACATTTTGATTGCAAAATGGCAGTTGTCAGTCCTTGTCAGTAATTTAAGTGTAAGTAAATTAAATTCACCAATCAAAAGGCTGATGTTGGCTTTTTAAATTTTGAGTTAATACTCAAGTGACATACTGATTTCCTGTTGGGAAATATCCAGTGCTGTGGGCTTGGTGACATTGCATTGGTAGGAAAACTATTGAACAATATTCAATAGTGTGACAATGAAGGAATTAATCTTTTTTTTTGTTTTTTTTTAAAATAGTACTGGCACCTTAATCTCTTTCTGGATAAACTTGATTCTGTGATTTTGACTTTATTTTTGTCATCAACACTAAAAAAAATTCTGGATTTACTTCATTGTCCTCTGGTCCATAATAAGAATCTTTTAACATTTAAAAGTCTTTTAAAGACATAAAGTTCTGTCCCATTTCAAAATTCTGACATTGAACTTCAGATGGATTACAGTTGCTATGAGGAAGCTATGTCATAGTTTAACATTTTATTTATTTATTTTTCAGGGAGAGAGAGACAGCGTGAGTGAGGGAGAGGGGCAGAGAGAGAGAATCCCAAGCAGTGTCGGTGTGGTCAGTGCAGAGCCCGATGCCGGGCTTGATCTCACGAACCATGAGATCAACCTGAGCCGAAACTAAGAGTTGGATCTTTAACCAACTGAGCTACCCAGGCAACCCCGTAGTTTAACATTTTAAAAAGATGGGGAGCATGCATGCAGCCTTTGGAGTTGTAGACTTGTAGATTTGTGTTCTGGTTGCATATGTGTAAATCTTCAATAAGGTGTTTATGGTCTCTGGTCTTTTTCCTCATCTGTAAAGTGGGGATAATGATATCTATTCAGTGGATGGTTCTTTAAATAAGTCAACAAATACTTGAGGGTTAGTAATGTGCTAGTCACTGTATGTTCTGGAGAGTACGGTGCTGTGTGGAACAAAGTCTCTGCCCTTTCAGGTTGTGAGCCCTAAATGAGTTAGTGTGTGGAAAGCACATGCTAGTGCCTTAGCACTTATTAATCTTATTGACCTCTAAATCTTACTTTTGAGTTTTTTTTGAAATAGTTCTTATATTTGCTCGTTCCATTTTTTTCTTTTTAATTCTTCCTAGTTTAGATTTGTTTTACATTCGTAGATTATAATCTAAAGATGATTTTCCTGAAACCTCATTTAAATCTTATTTCTCCATCGTTTCAAAAACCTTCATCGGTTCCATATCCTTCCTCAGGGCGGTTGAGTTTTTTCACCTGAGTTTTAAGATCTCTGTAATGTGTTCACTGAGCAAACCTTACTGTTCATCAGTGATAATAAATAATAACTGATATTTGTTGAGGATTTACTATGTGGCTAGTACTTATGAAGAGTTTTATTTGTAGTATTTCTTTGTCCTTGTAACTGTAATTTTATTATCCTCTTTTTATATGAAAAAAGTGGAGTGCAAAGTTCATATGCACAGGATCATGCCTCTGGGAAGTGTCAAAGGCTCGACTTTCATTCAGTCTCAATAATTAGTATTTTTTGTTATCCCTCTTTTATGCCTGTACCTCCATTTGAATATCTCTATATCTTTTCCATTTCCTTGTCTTAAGAGTGTTTTGGTTACTAATTCTAGAAATGTCTTTTTCTACCAGTACAGCTTCTGTTCACATTTCCCCTTCATTCCGACACAGTGCCACTCCTACCTCTGAGCTTCCATTTACAGGCCACCTTCCTCTGATGGCAGGGATCATTAGTGAGTGTTTTCTAGATACTACATCATGATAAGCATGTAATACATAACGTTTTGACTTTTGGTTTCACAGTGTTTAAAAGACCTTTTGGTTCTTCCAAAGAATTTTAAGGGAATTGAAGTTTTCTTAGCTAGACTAATAATTTGTCGCATAGCCTTGACCTAAAAGGAAGATACAAAATCTTTTTCTGTGTCTTTAACAAATACATAGTATGAGTGATTTTTTGATAATTCATAGAAAAATATTGTAGGACAGGCTACATTATGTAAGGCTTAAAAAGGAGATACAAATAAAAATATTTCTTTTAATAAAAGTCATTTTTATTAGGTGTCTGAACTCAGAACAGGAGCTGCAGAAGGATTAGCCAAGCTGATGTTCTCAGGGCTTTTGGTCAGCAGCAGGATTCTTTCTCGCCTTATCTTGTTATGGTACAATCCTGTGACTGAAGAGGATGTTCGACTTCGACATTGCCTGGGCGTGTTCTTCCCCATGTTTGCTTATGCGAGCAGGTATTTAGTTAAACGGATAAATCAGAATCTGACTTGAAGTTAAATTCAGGCTCCCCATGAGTCATATCTGTAATATAATTTTGTTTTTCTTCAGTGGTTAGTGATGAAAATGAGGATAACTTACTTAGATTTTATTTACCTCAATTATTTGTTTCCTAGATGAAAATATACTGTATCTTAATGGGGTGAATTTTATACATTTTTTTTTTTGAGGATCACATGCCTTTTCTTTGCCAACATACTTCCGAATTATTTTTCAATAGGACTAATCAAGAATGTTTTGAAGAAGCCTTTCTTCCAACTTTGCAAACACTGGCCAGTGCCCCTGCATCTTCTCCCTTAGCTGAAATAGATATCACTAATGTTGCTGAGTTACTTGTAGATTTGACAAGACCAAGTGGATTAAATCCTCAGGCCAAAAATTCACAAGATTATCAGGTGGGTGAAAGTTGGCCTATGGATGGTAAGGATGATAACTATCATGCAGGTCACTGTTGTTTTGGTAAAATAATCTTTTCTTTTATGTTCTTTGAAATAGAAGCCACATTTTGATCTTGAGATTTCTTTTTTCTATTTTTTTTTTTTTTTTTTTTTTTTTTTTTTTAGCATTTATTTATTTTTTAGAGGCAGAGAATGAGCAGGGGAGGGGCAAAGAAGGAAACACAGAATCTGAAGCAGGCTCCAGGCTCTGAGCTCTCAGCACAGAACCTGATGTGGGGCTTGAACCCACGAACCATGAGATCATGACTCGAGCTGAAGGCAGATGCTTAACCAGCTGAGCCGCCCAGGTGCCTCTAGAGATTTCTGGTCTATATGGTGGCACATAACACAAAGGAAGAAAAAGACCTTTTGCTGGGGTGCCCTGGGTGGTTCAGTGGGTTAATAAGCGTCCAACTCTTGGTTTCAGCTCAGGTCATGATCTCCTGTTTCATGAGTTTGAGCTCTACATCAGGCTCCACACTGACAGTGAGGAGCCTGCTTGGGATTCTCTCCCTCTCTTTTCGCCCTCCCCCATTCATTCTCTCTGTCTCTCTCAAAATGAATAAATAAACTTATAAAAAAAACTGAAGAAAAAAAGACCTTTTGGGAATAGTCGTAATCCTATAAAGATAGAAGTAGTAAGTGCTAATATTTTGCTCCTGAAAAGAATTTGCCAAAATTTCATCTCTCTCACTACCCCCTCCTGACTACTATAGTGCTGGCTTTTAAACATTCTGAAAATGTCCTGTTTATCTAGGACTCAGATCGAGTCTTCAAACATTATCTTATCTGTTTCTGAGACAAGGAAGAATTCAAAGAATGAAGGTCACCTCAAGCTTATTTAAATTTTTATTTTCATTTTTTTTTTTTTTAGAGAGAGTATGAATGGGGGAGAGGGGCAGAAGGAGAGAGAATCCCAAGCCTGATGTGGGCCATGATGCCATGACCCTGGAATCATGACCATAGCTGAAATCAAGAGTCAGATGCTCAACTGAGCCACGCAGGCTCCCTTATTTTTGTTTTTAATTCAGAGAAGATAATTGAACTGCAAACTGTCCCATAGTTTAAACTTAAGCTGGGTTTTTAATCCTTTAATATTATTTTTAAAATTTTTGTTTTATTTATTTTGAGACAGATAGAGTGTGAGCAGAGGAGGGGGAGAGAGAGAGAGAGAGAGAAAGAGAGAGAATCCCAAGCAGGCTCGATGCCATCAGTGCAGAGCCCGATGTGGGGCTCCATCTCACAAACTGTGAGATCATGACCTGAGCTGAAACCAAGAGTCAGATGCTTAACTGACTGAACCACCCAGGTGTCCCACTCCTTGAATAAGTCATTTAATCAAACTTATCATGTTGAAAATTAACGTGTTATTAATGATTTCAGATGCCAACTAATTAAGTTGAAAGTATTGCTTTTTTATTTTAATTGATATTTAGTGTTTGCATACCGCTTTCAAGTCATTATGTTACAAGTGATTAGAAAGAAGATTACAATGAATGTTAAGGCAAAATATAATCAGGGTGGTGATAGAGCTCTAAGTCCTTTACGACTTTAGAAGGCAGGGTTCATGTTTTAGGAGTGATGAGTACAGCATTACTAGTAAAATTCAGTGAAGTCTTGTTGGGATTTGGGGAGTGGTTTGGGTAGAGAGAAAAAGACTTTCGGTAGAAGTGATTAAATGAAGCTGGTTGTGCAAGTCCTACAGGAGAACTAGGGAAGAATCATTCTGCCTGAGGACCAGAATGGCCCTGTTGAAGGCAGAACATTAAGGTAGGGAATTTGGAGTTGGCTGTATTTGCCGTAACAACGCAGGGTATATTATTAAAAGGCTTAATGGGATGAAAGTTACCTAATAGAAAGATGAAGTTGGTGGTCAGTATTGTTACATAAGGTGAATTGGTGAGAAGAATAGAGTATTATCAAAGAGAGTAGTTGGAAATCTATATAATTAAGAGATAAAAGCTTACAGGAAAATAATAGTAGTAATAGAAAGTAGAAAGAATAGAAGCTGAGATGGAAGAAGATTATGGGTATAAAAGCCATGAAGAAAGAGCTTGGAGAGGCAAGGAAGATGGAGTCCCAGATAACCCAGTATGGGTTACAGAAGACCTCGAAGAAGGTGTTGACATCTTTTAATGTGAAAGTGAGGGAAGTAGGTTGGGGGAGAGAAAGAAGTTGAACTGTCATGAAGTCTTAAAGTCCCAACTCATCCCATAGGTAGTTCTAGAACTGGGATAGTCCTTTGAGTTGTCCAGAATTGAGACAAGGCTGAGCTGTTGTACCTGTACATCTTCCAGCCACTGAATGTGAACTAAGAATGTGGCAGGGCCCCACTGTCTTCAGCCTGGATCAGTTCTGCACGTGGGAACTTTTAGCCTCCAGAACTCATAGTAGCTGGAGGATGAATGCTTTAGTTGTGAAGGGGGCAGATCTCGATCCTGTACCACAGCATCTTCTAGAAAAAGGGGCGAGGGGCAGTTCAGTTTGCAAGGAATATGTTAAATTTGGTTTCAGAAATTTTGCATTTGGGATTATGGCAAGATAATTAGTTGGAAATGCTTGTTAGATGTGTAGGGAACTATATTGTAATGATACCATTTTGCATTTACAAAGCTTTTTCTCTTGATCTTCTAGGCCTTAACAGTTCATGACAATTTGGCTATAAAAATTTGCAATGAGATCTTAACATGTCCATGTTCACCAGAAATTCGGGTCTATACGAAAGCCTTGAGTTCTTTAGAACTCAGTAGCAATCTTGCTCAAGATCTTTTGTTTCTGTTGAATGAGATGCTGGAGGTAAAGTAGTTTCTAATTACTCTTAACGTGCATAAATTTTTTTTATCAAAGTAGACTTTATGTGCTTGTATTAAATTATACATACGTTGGCAAACTGTGTCTGCTCATTTGAAGTAAATGTTTCCTTCATAAATTTAATAGAATTTAAAAAAAATTTTTTTAATGGTTATTTATTTTTGAGAGAGAGAAGGAGAGGGAGGGAGTATGAGCTGGAGGAGGGGCAGAGAGAGAGGGAGACACAGAATCTGAAGCAGGCCCCAGGCTCCAAGCTGTCTGCAAGGAGCGTGACATGAGACTTGAACCCACGAACTGTGAGATCATGACCTGAGCCAAAGTCGGACGCTTAACTGACTGAGCCACCCAGGCGTCCCTAACATGTTTTTAAACTACTGAATAACAGTATGTAGCTTTTTGAGAGATTAGGAAATGCTGTATTAAAAAAAGTGTTAATAATGTTTTCTATTATAGGAAGTAAAAGATAGGACATGTCTGAGAGCTCTGGAGAAAATCAAGATTCAGTTAGAAAAAGGAAATAAAGAGTATGGTGACCAAGTGGTAGCAGCACAGGATGCCAACATGAATATGACTGGTTTTCAAATTGAAGATGGTAATAACATACTAACCTGTGTATTTATATTCTCTCCTTTTCGTCTTTACTGAAGCACATTTTTTCTCCTCTAGCATGTGGTTCGATTTCAGAAACGAAAGAAAAAATTTTCTAATTCCCCTGGAAAACAAATTACTGATAAGTGTTTATTCTACTTCGTTTTTTTAGTGTGTATGTTTTTCACCACATGACTGCGTACTATCTTAGGGGTTTTGTTTGCTTACTTTACAGTATTCACATTCTTTTTGAAACTGGTTTATGATACTTTTCATTTTCAGTAGCTATTAATTGTACTGGTTGTCATTTCTGTTTTATGAAAAATTGATTTGGAAAGACCATTTAAAGTAATTAATTAAGCTTTTTAAGATTTACATTGTTGTATTATTTCCTTTACTAGAAAATCGTAAAGAAGCATATCGAACCCCTCTCAGGGATGTAAAAGCAACGGGAGCATCAAAATCCACTCAGCAGAAGACTAACAGAGGTAGTGTATGGATTGAGTATAATAAAACTTTGCAATTTTGTTTTCCAATGAAATACTCATTTTGCAAGTTTCCTTATTGATAGAGATTTTTAAATGTCTCAGATATCCTTAACTTTATTTTCAGTTCTCTCAGTGGATATTAGGTTTTGCTCCATGTCTGAAAGATTATATCAGTGTTGCTCCAAGTGCTTTTGACTGAAAGAGATAGGATGCGGTGTATCATATTGTAAAGGACTATTTGGGTCAAATTAAAATTTTTTTTATCAAATGATCATTGATGATTTTATGTTAGCAGTTGTTTGTATTCTATCCTTATATGTTAAGTAGTTTTGTCCTTTTTTCCCTATAGGGCTTCTGTTTTCCTTTTTCCCATTTTATTTCATAATTTCTCAACATAATTTATTTCCCAAGGAATATCCAACAATAGGGCCTTTGTTGGAATAAAGTAAATGTTGACTATCAAGGGATCACTTGGAAAAAATCTGAAATTCAAGATCTTTTTATTATTTTATTATTATTACAAAAGCAGTTCATGCTTATTACAGAAGAATCAGAAAATACATGCAGCAAACTAATATAAAGAACACTAATAATCCCACCCATGAACCAACCATTTGAATTCTTAAAAAAAAAAAACAAAACAATTTTGAGACCCTTTCCTATGCAGATTTAATTTTTTTTCTAAATGGAATCTGGCCATAATATTTTTGTAGCCAATCAGTTATTTAAATGCTTATTGTTGGGTGTTGTTCCAAAGTAGTCCCATATTGTTGGATGTTTTCTCGGGGCTAGCTGTATTATAAGCAAATATGTAAGGTTTTGGAGAAAAACATGAATAAATAGGGTGTATAAATTTCAACCAAATACTCATACTGAGTGATCAGATTCTTATCATAATTGAGGAGCATCACAGGCTAATAAGCTTTGTCTTCTTAACCTTACAAATTTCTAGCAAGTGGAATTTTTGCAATCTTCAGCATATTGTTAAAAGGTCTAGTTTTTACACTGAAAAATGTTTTAGAACACGTATTTGAATTGGCCATGTATACGTCTGAATATTTTACAAGCCACTAAATTCTCTTTCTTTCGGACCTGTTATGGGCTTAAGCCTTTCTGGGCTTACCCTACTTTTCTAATCTTAATATTCATGTTTCTCCATATGTCTTAGGCTATAGCCGTAATAGAAGTACTTCTGTTTATATAGCTTATTTTTCACATTCTTCTTTCTCTCAAATATATTTAAAATTTGCCTCCTTATAATTTGATTTCCATATTTTCCCTTGCCTATTATCCAAGCTTACCAAAAAAATGAATAAATGGCTGGAATCTAGGAGGAAATGTGTTGTAGAGGGAAAAGAAAGGATTTGAGTAGCCCAGAAATGGTAATAAATTTTAATAATGAATTATATACTTTCTTTAAGGACAGAGAAAAGTGACAGCTTCAGCTAGGATGAACAGGAGACACCATACTGCTCAGGTTGACTCTGAAAGGTATGCCACGCACATCTAGAAAATGTAGAGGCCTTTTTTTTTTTTTTTGGTCTAGAAAAAGAAAAAAAATGTAGTTTCCTTCCACTGTGAAAAGCTCAGTGTGTAACACAATACTCAGTGGAAACTGTAAATAGCGAGGTCTTGGAGATATATATCTCAAATCTCAAATTCCATTATCAAGGGCATTTGACCTCCCATGGCTGTGTGCTTTTCCTACTGGGATGGCTCCTAGTCCTAGGTGGTCATCTTTAATACATCCTTTCAATTTATATTTCCATGTATACTTCTGATTATGTGATTGGATGTATGACTCCTCTGATACTGAATTAGCAAACTCTTAGGATTTAGATTTGGGTTCTTGACATAGCAGGATTATTCCTATCATTGTAAATTGCATATATTTGTGGTATAGCGTTTACTTTTAGATTCTGCAAATTAAGCCACTGTTGGAAGCTGAAAGTTCTCTTGAATTCATCTATTCATTGGTAAAACTGTAATGTGTATACTGTTAGTATAGAACTTTAGGTTAAATTTTGACTAAATTTAAAATGTTTTCAGGAAACTTGCTATTTCCAGAGTGTTTTAAGAATTTATTGCCTGAATTAAGAGAACTTAAATTTTTTTTTCACTTTGTGTTGTCCTCCAGAATTCTTTTGGGCAGTTGTTCCTGTTTAATCACACGCTTCATTACAAAATTTGGTTTTTTCTTTATAACACAAGGTTCTGTATAGATATAAAAAGCAATTACCTAGGTTTCCCATGATTTACTTGGCAGGATAGCCAGTTAGTCTTTTTGCTTTTAGTTTTAAACCTAGTGAAATCAGGATATCAATTACACACTGATAAAATGACAGAAGCAAAGAGCTTTATTGATAAATAAACTTGAGGGTTTAAAGCTTGTATTTAAATTGGTGTATTTTCAACATCTATTTAGTGACCCTGAAGTTCCAGAGCCAGAATCAGAAATGAAGAGGAGATTACCAAGACGAGCCAAAACAGCAGCACTAGAAAAAAGTAAAGTTAACCTTGCACAGTTTCTCAATGAAGATACAAGTTAGGAGAAGAGATGATGGAGGTGAAGTCCTTTTGACCATGTCCTTTAAAATTATGTTCAGTTCTCTGCTCTAATACAGTTACTCTTGTATCAAAATTAGAAAATGCCTCATGTAGCAATTTGTGCTGTGCGATTCATTACTTTGCCTGTACTGAAGCATCAGGACAGCGCCTGTCAGTGTGCTCCACGGACACCTGCATCGGTCACGTGGATTTAATCAGGATCTAAGGTGGGCCTAGGAACCTGCTGCTTCAGTAGGTTTCCAGGGGATGCTTATGAACTCTCATGTTTAGTATGGCATTATGGACAGCTTTTCAGTGTAACTAGCTAGTAGCTTGCATTTAGGAAGCTTTGATTTAGGTGTGGCCCATGCAACATCAATGAAAACACTTCAGAACACATTAAAAAGGGACATCTCAAGGGCAAATGAAGTACCACAAACTGGCTAGAAAGGAGCTTACCTTAAGGGAGGAACAGTACAATGAACTTAAAGTACCCAGCATCTAAGTCAAAGTTATTTTGATAATTTTGTTTTGTGATTCTTACACTAAAAATATTTTGGTAATGCTACCTGAATGGGTAATTTCTCTTCGTAAAATATTTGTATCTGAGAGCCCTCGTTTGCTTATGGTTGTGATGGTGTTTCTTGGGTTAGGGAGCTGTTCACATATATGTATATGTATATATAAGTAATCCCTATACCCAGTGTGGGGCTTGAACTTGACCCCAAAATCAAGAGTCACCGGCTCTACCAACTGAGCCAACTGGGTGCCCCGCCCCCCCCCCCCCTTACACATATTAATGCTGGAGTTGCTTTCTGTGTTTTTGGCATAACAAAATAATATTGTGGATAATAAAAGAGAATGCTAGTGAGAAAAGTGTGACAGGAAATCCTTTACATACTAGTTTATGAGCACTTGTTCTGTCACTGTCCATTTCACTTTTCTTCTCAAACTGGCACTTGCCTGACTTGGGGAACTTCTAGCGTGTGAACTGAGCCCTGCTTCCTGCTGCAACACCCAGCAAAATGCACGTTCTTCTCTCTCTGGTACTTACCTTTTCTCTTTATTATCCAGAACAGAAATGTCCTAACAAACATTGGATCTGTACTAATAATGATTGTGCTTTTTAAGGTTTATTCACTAGAGGCCATTTTTTTTTTAGGTGATGTTGTAAGAGCTAAATTAAGATCGTTGTGCTTTTTAGAACCAAATTGCTATATTACATACATATATATGTGCTTTATAAAACTCAGAAATATAAAAGGAGTCTGAAAGTTACAAAGTAAGAATGCTTATTAAGCAAAAGGAAAAGGCAGATATGGTGGTGATATAAAACAATAAAAAATAGATGATTGTTTTTCATTCTGTTGGCTCTGTGTCTTTCTGTGCTTCAAATTCCTTATGTAAGTCTTCTTTTGTTAAATCCCTGTCACTTTAAAAATAATTTTTGTGGGTGGGGTAAAGGGAGAAATAAGGACATAAAGTGTACACAGAATGTGCTAGAAGGAAAAGTCTTTAGAAACACCATAAACTAAATCCCATTTACCCTACAGCCAGGCTATCCAAAGGGAAGGAGCCATGTTCTTACATACTTACACGGACCACCATACCAAAGCTTTTTTCCTCTGGCATGGGGAAAAATAAATGTAAGCACCAAACCTTTAGGATTCTTACTATTCAAGTTTTAGACACAATCACATAAGCCACTGCTGAAGCTATGCTTTTGCACAATTATAGTTAAAGGTAAGGAATATTATCCTGATTTTAAAAGACATTTTACACTTAAATGGCTAAAATACAGTAAAATCAATAGATGTAAATCCATTTACCATTTTTCATTCAAAACTGGTAACTTACACCAAATAGTATTCTTGTCTGTAAGAGGCACAGCTTTGCTAACGAGTAAACATGCAATTGTGCCATTCATCTTACAGCCCACAGATTTTATAGGTTTAAAAGTACGAGAAAGAACTGATCAGCTCAAATTCTCCTATGAATGGAAACATGCTACTTGATGATAAACTATGATCAACTTTTCTATACATATATAACTCTGAAGGAGATAATATACTTCTAAGAGATACCTTTGCCTTTTACCAGTTTGCTTCGAGGTAGTTGGTATCCACCTATTATATCCTGGGTCAGGTCATCATCACAACTCTTTACAATACTAGCCTTCTAAATCACATAATGCGTTATATATTAAAACTTTGTGCACAGAAATAAAACCGGGAACAATTATGTATTTAAACTTAGGGCATAAAAAATTCACAAAATACCATTAAAAAGAGAAACATCAAAATCCATCTGTACTGTAAAATTCCACAATGGTCCGGTGTAAAACATAAAAAAACATACAAAGAATATAATCAAAATGATTAATGCTAATGATTTAATATAAAGACATCACAGGACTAGAAATATTTCAAGATCAATTGATAAATGCAGAAGGAATACTGATGTACAAAATGAGGATAGTGCAAGAAGAACTGTAATCTATTTCTCTTCACTTTTGAGATTTTGGTTATGAACTGTACAGCTCGCTAGAGATGCTGCTGTCAAATTCAGATTCCATTCAATGGGACGATTAAGGCACATCTTAATGGGGCTCAAAGGGCAACTTGCTGTATTCCCATCGGACAAATTCAGTTTCTCATCAGTTTTCATTTGTAGCATGCTGGAAAAAAAAAGTGTAAAGCATTTTAGTTCTTTAATTTCAAATAAATTATCGACCTTGTAAAAGAAATTCAATCATCTTATTGTTTGGACCTCCAGACATTAGAATTAGGGCATTTTATTCTGAAAGTACAGAGTTTTGTTGTGTTCCTTACCTCTGGCCTCCTTACTGAATTGAATACTTTACGTATGTTAGCCAGGTATTTAAAAGGTCACCCAGATCGCACTGGACAAAAACCACTGCATATATGGATTCCATCAGCATACTCTGGACATTTAACGTACTGAACTTGGTAGGATTCAGCCCTTTTCATTTGTCCTTTAACTTACCAGGATCAGAGCCACTTTGAGACAAGAAGGAATTAACCTTTGAAAGCCTACTGTGTTCTAGAGACACTCGCATGGATTATCTCATAAATTTCAAAGCAAACCAAGCAATGTTGGTATACTTCTCATGATAAATGATAAAAGTGAGTCTCAGACTCAAGTACAGATACGCCTCAAGTTACAGTCACCAAATTGGTATAGTCCTTTCTCTTTCCCTTATTCTTGTCTACTGGCTCTCTAAAGAGAATCTTTAGAAACATAGAAACTTGAGAGTCCAAAGGGTAGCTAGTCCACATATAATGGACATGTAAACCCACATCTTAAAAATAATATTGATAGCCCATTCACGTTTTCAGATGTAGATCCTCATGTTTATAAACTATGTCATAGCTTGTTATACATTATTAGTTGGACTACATCATTCCCAAGCTTTCTCCAACCACAGGTCCATGATTCTTCCTATTATAAAGAGGAAACTGCTGTGCAGTATTTAAGTGACTTGTTTTAAGTGGCAGCCACTGCCAGACATCAGTGACTTTTTCCTGATTTCTCCTTGCAACCTCAACAACCTACTCATTTGCTGTTCAGTAAACCAGAGAGATTTAACCTGTTATATTTTAACAGTTGTCATGTTGCCACTGAGCTCTCTTCAAGCAAATGGACTCCCGGTTCCACCAAATAACATAGTTTCAAGTTTATGAAACAGAATGACAAACTACAAGTAGCCTAAAAGGTTACTCATCATATAGAAAATCACTTTAAAAAAACCCGAAAGAACATAGAGGTGAATAAATAAGAATGTACTTAAATCATGGCCTGATATATGACAAAGAGATCCAAAAAAAACAATACTCTCATTCATAGCAGAAATCCTGACTGGTTTTTGAAAACATTTGCACTGGTTACTATTAGACTGATAGCCTCATGGACCTCAAGATATTTTTGTTTTTCAAGGCAGCAAAGCTCAGATAAAGCAGTAATGTTTTTCCATCTTACACGGACTGCCAGTCTTCATATTTGTAGTATGTGTATGTATGCCTCCGAGAAACTCTAGGGCAAGCTATAAAAATACAATTATACTAAGACAGCTTGGTAGATAAGTATATCAAGTATCATTGCCAGAAGAAGAAAATGATGGCACAAAGCAACAAATCATGGTGACAAAAACAATTTTTGCTCTTTGCTATTCATCAGAATACTTTAATAACTACATTATTGTTCTTTTTAATACTTTTAACATTAATTTACTTTTCTAGAGAGTATACTCGAAATTTGGGTACACGAACTCCAGGAGTACACAAAAGTATACACATCATGGGAAGAAAATACCAGTTCAAGAACTATACGTTAGTACCAATAGATAGACTGACACATTTAATTCATAAATACCCACTTAAAACTCGGTGGTGTGAAGAAAAAAAAAAAAAAAAAAAAAAAGGTGGAGTGCAGGGGCGCCTGGGTGGCTCAGTCGGTTAAGCGGCCGACTTCGGCTCAGGTCATGATCTCGCGGTCCATGAGTTTGAGCCCCGCGTCGGGCTCTGTGCTGACAGCTCTGAGCCCGGAGCCTGCTTCGGATTCTGTGTCTCCCTCTCTCTCTGCCCCGCCCTCTGCTCGCGCTCTCTCTCAAAAGTAAATAAACATTAAAAAAAAGAAAAGTGGTGTGCAAACTTTAGGCACTACCTATCTACAGAGTACTGAGTAGAAGAACATAGCTATCTTCAAGGGCCAGAAACAGAGGCATTAGAATAATAAGAGCTAGAAGGGACCTTTCTAGATAACTCATTTTTAAAATGGGGAAACTAAGGTATAGGAAAATAGAAAAATAAACTGCTCTTTTTTGGAGTGTTCTAACCAGATGCATTCAGACTAATATAAGAACCTGCATCTTCAGTTATAACCAAAGCACTTTTCAATTCTATCTTCTATACCAAATTATTCTACATTGAGTATCCACTAGAAAGCACTTGTGAGGCACGAAGATGGGGAGGTGGACACAGTGCATGCTTTCAGGGAATTTGCAACCTAGAGGAATTTTTTAACAAATATTCCTTCATATTTGTAAGTTAAAAAATTGGACTTGTTAGGTTTAATGTCAGGAGGTTATGGGACAATCATATACATTTGTACCAAGTGAAAGATTAATACATGTTCCTCAACTTTTTCTTTTTTAAAATAATCTCTACACCCAATGTGGGGCTTGAACTCATGACCCTGAGGTCGAGTCACATGCTCTACTGACTGAGCCAGCCAGGTGCCCCTCAAATTTTCTTGATGTACTTTTTAAGCTTTTTTTCTTTAGGTTTTGAACAGGAAAATCGAATATTCTTGTATGTCTATGTATTCAACTGTATCTATGGGGTTGATGTCTAGGAGTAGAATAAACGGAGTCAAAGGTGCTTTAAAGATTTTGGATAGAGATTACCAAATTATCCTTTGTAGACAACATGCCATTTACACTCTGACCAACAATGTATGAAAATGTCTTTCTTCCCTCATTTTCTTATCAATAATGTATAATAAAAGTTATGGATCTTTGTAAAAAAAAAACTAGGTTAAAAATGGTATGCCGTTGTTTAATTTGCACTTCTCTTATGAGGAAGGTTTGGCTTATTTTCATATTTAGAAGCCACTTGTTTTTCCTTCTCTGTGTTCTTTGCCCATTGAGATGATCTATTTTGATATTTAGTTAAGATCAGTGTTTTGTTCTATGTGATTTACACTCCCACTTCCCTCCCCATCCTGCCTTGTTCATTAGTTGTTTATATCTGCTTATGGTGGTTTTGTCATGAATCCATTCTAAATTTTAGATCATCAGATTTATCAGTCTTATTTCATGGCTCTCTGTCTTACATATATGGTTCAAAATTCGAAGCAGCAGCATTTAAATCATCGTATCAAGTGGCTTTATATATCCACATCCAGGATTCTATTGAAAGCTTAGCAATGGTGTAGTGTATTCAGCGGTACTCTTGCAAGTAAAGAACTGGGAAAAGGAACATAAAGACCTGGGTTCCAATTCTGGGAATATTAATAATCAGCCTTATGATGTTGGACAAGTAACAGCTTCATTCAGTCTCCTTTTCCTCATGTTAAAAAAAAATTAAACGACATCTTCCTACTTACCTTTACATTCCTGATGATCTAATGAATACCATTTAACATGATTTAAAAATCATATGGAGCTATAGACAAATGCAAAGGTTTAGTTTAACACTGTATTTTGGTGAATGGAAGAGAGATACAAAACTGGAAGAGAGATACTCACCCTAAGTAAGGCTTCTATCAAACTAGCAATCTAGACAGATGGTAGGTGAGGAGGGAATGAGGACAAAGAAGGGGCACCTGAAATGATCATCTAGACATCTAAGCCTATTTTCAATACTTGGGTAATTTCATCCACCCTAGATAGAGCCTCTCTCCAGCATCTGAATGGAGGTTTATAAGAATATGTGCATTTGGGAAGTATAAAAGATGAAAATCTCTGGTGGGTCATGGAAATCCAAACAGTCATAATGTGTGATTTAAATTAATGATGACTGGGGCGCCTGGGTGGCTCAGTCAGTTGAGCATATGACTCTTGATTTCAGCTCAGGTCATGATCGCAGTTTGTGAGATGAGCCTCATGTTGGGCTCTGCACTGGGTGCGGAGCCCGCTTGGGATTCTCCCTCTCAGCCCCTCCCCCAGCTCGTGCTTGCGCTCTCTCCCTTTCTCTCAAAATAAACATTTAAATTAATGATTACTGATAATTCTAACAAAAAGAATTTTTAACATATATCTAGCTCTAATAACTCAAATTTGTTTTACTTATTACTAGAGATATGGGATAGTTCTTCTCTGTCATAAACACAATAAACCTGAATGTGAACTAGCCAAATCACAGGAAACAAATTTTAGTGTGATCAGGACAGGTCTGAAAATATCATTTCTAGAGCAGTTGCTACATGCCAGGCACTATGCTAAAAACCTCCCTGACAATATTTTATTCAGTTCTAACAACCACCATTGAGGCTCAAAGAAGTAAAATGACATATCAAAGTCACTCAACTAGTAAGGCAAGTTCAGAGTCTAGGATGTATCCCTCCCTTTATCCTGCATACGAACTCTTGGGTTGCAATACTGTCGTGATTCTGCCTTCATGTTAATACCCATTTATCTATTTCTTCAAAATACTTAATACATTGTTTGGTCTATAGATGTGTTTGGTCTACAGATTTCAGACAGAAAGACATCCTGAAGGCCTACAGCCATAACTGTATCTAGAAAGATATATTTAGAGCATCAAGTTTCCTCATATTTAACTAAATAAGGAGCTATTACATCTTTCAATTTCTCAAGGTAAAAGAAAATATGTTAGGGCATAGACATGTTTTTTGATAGCTACCAAAAGAGTATTCTTTAGGTTAAGGGTTTCAAGAACCAAGTTAATCTTTTCAAAGGGAGAAAAGTCAGCTGTATGCATGGATAAACTGAATTCTGGTATACGATTTGGAATTAGAACAGTTACTATAGTGTACATGAAACTACTGAATTTGAACTCATTTGTTTTAACTCCAAATTCTGAGTGACTGGTTTATTTCCTCTGGAAATGATGTCATCTAATGTTAAGTCAGTAAAAATTTACTGAATAGCTATTCTAGCTATATCCTGAGCCTGATTCTCCTCAAATCTATCCAAATCAATAGGGTTGCTAAATGTGCAAAACTAGATCAGAGAACCTTTATGAAGTCATCAAGTGTGTTCCCATGTTTCTGATGTAGTAAGAAGTTAGAAAAATGAAATTCTTGGTCTACTGGACTCTAACCGCTACCTACCCAATATATTAAGAATATAAAATAGTGTGATGGTGTCTGTCTTCAAGGGTTTTCCAGTTCGGTAAGGAGGCAGAAGGGAGAAGTATTCATGAATTACCAAAATAAAAAGCAGTACACAGTAAATACAGAAGAGGTAACTAAAGACTAAGGGATAACAGAGAAGGGAACTTAATCTTAGCAGTGGCGAGACTGGGGAAAAGTCATTTGAAATAGGCCTAAAGGGGTAAGGATTTTAGTAAACTGGGAAGGAGAGAGGCTTTGTAGAGCCTAAGTTCTGATTCCAAATCAAATCACTCACCTGCTAAGTGTACATTTCCTAAACTCTAAGCTTCAATTTAACTGGAAAGTGAAGATAATGAGAGTACCCACCTCTTGAGGGAAATGTGATTAGTAAATGAGTTTATATAAAGTAGGTGGCATAGAGAAGGCAGTAAAATGCCTGGCTGAACACATAATAAGGACTCAATAAATGTTAATATTAGTACTACTAACAAAAAGTCAAAAGATACATGTGTGGGATAAAAGATGACAGATATGTGTATAATTTGTTTCTGCAATTGTACAACCATTTAATTTAAAATCTCTGGGCTTAAAGGGGTGGGGTGGGGGATTCAAATTAAGAGCCATAGGGATCTAGCCAGTTAAACGTGGTCTACCAGCAGACCATGAGGTCAAAGGTATGAGTAAATCCTTTCTTTTGCCGGCAAACTCTGTTAAGAGTTAGGTTGTACAGATTTTTTGTTTTTAAAGACTTAATTTATCTCAAGAGTAAAATTTCTTTTTGGTAGAATACTGAAGAATTTAAAGGCCTTGGCAGATTGTTAAGTGGTAGATTTTAAGTCAGACATTTTTTCTGACTTGCTTTTGATTATTTGATGTAGTTATGTGGAGGAACAGAAGAACCTGGTGGTTAAGAGTAAGACTTTGAAGTCTCATATTCTTGAATTAGAATCCTAGATTTGCAATTTACTCCAACCAATTTTAGGAGAATTACTTTAACATAAAGATTAGCATATTATGTGCTTAACTAGTAAGGGTTATCGTGATTATTAGAGCAAACCATAATTGGGGATTCACAAGAAAACATCTAGAATAAAAAGAATAGTTTCTCCTGATAAATAGATCTACCTGAATTTTTATTTGAAGGAATAGAATGAAAGAATACA
The DNA here is from genome assembly GCF_046562875.1 of Panthera onca. Taxonomy (NCBI): domain Eukaryota; kingdom Metazoa; phylum Chordata; class Mammalia; order Carnivora; family Felidae; genus Panthera; species Panthera onca. The sequence goes on from NC_138342.1 coordinate 13,827,771, forward strand.
ATGAGGGAAATTATAGTCAGAGCAAAGGCACAAAACCAATTCTCTTCAGAAATCAATGAACATTTTGCACTGCTGTGTGATTTAGAAGTGATCAATGACCATGTAAGGACAAAACATTTACCTGAATTTCTTAATTAACTTGTATATTTAATTAATATAACACAGCTGTGCCTAAAGCAGTATCTTACATATAATAGGTATTCAGATATTCAATAAATACACAAATGTGATTTACATACATTCATAAAAAATAAAATGGGAAATTTTAGTACTAAATTAATGTGATATTAAAAGCAATTAGCAGTTATTAATCTAAAATAATGCCAACCAACTAATTGTGAAAGGTTGCTGAGCCTGACATGACTTAGAATGATTTTGGACCCTGTTCACATCTGCCTTCTGAGGAACTTAACAATGATTATAATCAATGATCCCTTTTTTTGTTTTGTTTTGTTTTTTTAATATACCATCTGTGGCAGATTAACTGCATTCACAGCCCAAATTCTTCACCCATGCCTATACTTACTCTTTATCACTTTGCAATGTCCTCTCATTCTGGCCTCACCCATGTGACTTGCTTGGGCCGATAAGATGTTGGTTAACAAGTATGAACTGTAAACTGGCAGAGGCATGCAAGCTGAAGCATGAGAAACTACTCGGTCACTTATGCTCCCTCGTATACCTCTGCTTTTGCCAGGAGAGCACTGCCTGGGCTGGCCTGCAGCATGCGTGGGAGGTATGGCGCAGGGCTAAGGTGTCACACCTGGTAGCCAGCTCGTACAAAGGCATGTGAGGGAGCCTGGCCAAAATCAAAAGAACCTCTTAGCCTTATTTGCCAGTCCCAGATATAGGAGTGCAGTAAGTGCTCATTTACTTTCAGGCAGTAAGTTTTCGGGTGGTTTGTAATACAGCATTGTTGTAGCAATAGATAATGATTAAACAAGTGCAAGGTCTCTCATTCCTTAAAAAAACAAAACTTCACTCAATCTTTTATTTTCTTCATGTTTAGAGCTAGATTACTTTAATGAATTATCCTATACTTGATATCACCATTTTCTTATCTCCTATTCTTAACCTACTCCAGTCTGGCTTCCAGGCCCTTTCATTCCACAAAAACACCTACTCAAGTCACCAATGAATTGATAAAGCCAATGAATGATCCTTAATTTTTCAACTATTTTGCCTTCCTAACAACATTCAACACTAATGGCCATTTCCTCTGCTACAGACTGAACCGTGTACCCCCCAGATTCATATGTTGAAGCCCTAACCCCCTATATTAAGAAATACAGGGCCTTTAGGAGGTAACTAAGGTAAAATGAGGTCACAATCTGAGTCCTAATTTGATGGGTTTGTTATCTCCATAAAAGGAGAAGAAGACACCAGAGAATGGGAAGGTAGCTATGTGCAAACCAGCAAGAGACCCCTCACCAGAAACTGAACCCTCCAGACCTTGATCTTGGACTTTCTAGCCTCCAGAACTGTGAGAAAACAAATCTCTGTTTTAAGCCATGCAGTCTATGGTATTTTGTTATGGCAGCCTGAGAAGTAAACCTCTTTCTTGAAACTCATTTTTCTTGGATTTTGATACAAAACACAATACTGGCTTCCTTTTTCCTCTTCCTTTTACTCCAAGTCATCCTATTCTTGGATGGCTTAGAATTTCTTAAGACCAAGTCCCAGGCTTCCTTTTCTTCTTCTATAATCTCTATTTAGGGGTTCTCATCCATACTCAGTTTCAGTTATCAAAGATCTCGCAGACATCTCAACTCATCCCACAGTTCACTCATTACTTCTTCAGAAAGGATTTCCCTGTGTACTCAACCTAAAGTAACTACCCCTAGAAAACTCTTTATACCATCTAATTTCATTGACACAGAACTTAAACTGCTTATGTTTTTCCTCCCTCCAGTTAAAATACAAGTTTGATGAGAGTACAACATATTGGTCTTGTTCAACATATTATTTCCAGCACCTTGCATTATAGAAACTGGATAGATATCTGTCAAAAGAATAAATCTAGACTTCTGCTTCTGGCCATGATGAAGTAACAGGAACAAAAATATATGAAATATTTTTAAGACCATGGATGAAAGAAAGTACAGGATGACAGTGACCCCTGAAAGAAGGGAACAAAGGAGGTAAGTCATAACACTTGCTCTGGCTTACTGCCTGAATAGTTTCCAGGCTGCAGTATAGGAAGAGGAATCCAAAGGAAGCTTGGAAGCCTTCCTGAGATGAGAGGACAAAGTTTGGAGGTGAGGGAGACCAAGGCAACTAGAGTCTGTGGGGCAGGTAACAGGAGACAGAGCTGCACTGACAGTGCCAGAGAGCAACATTGGTTTCCCTGGAATCCGTAGATAAATACTGATCAGTGCATGAATGTTTCCCAAGGCTGTGAAAAAGACCACTGAAAAGGACCAGCTGGAAAATCCCCAGAGACCATATAGGACAGGATAAAATTTGTGTTCCCACCAGCAAGAATGGATAAATCTCCTAATACATACGGCATTGAATAGGTATTGGTAGTGCCTCACTAGTGGGGGTAAAATTAGCCCTAGAGCAGGATTTCTCAACCTCAGCACTACTGACATTTGGGGCTGAGTGATTCTTTTTTGTGGGGAGCTGTCTTACTATGCACTGTAGAATGTTTAGCAGAATCACCGGCCTCTACCCACTAGGTGTGACAATCCAAAATGTCTCCCTATGTCACCAATTATCCCCTGTAGGACATCCCCTGGTGAGAACCACTGTCCTAGACTATAGGCTGCCTATCAATGCCCAAAAGCAAGATTTGAAAGGATAAAGGTTTTTCTTAATAAGTTCGTGGTGTCTCAGAACAGAGCCCCAAAACATTTAAGGCACTGTAAAAACAAACAACCCCAGCACACAATGTAAAACCGACGATGTCTAGCATCCAATCCAAAATTACCAGGCATGTACAAAACAGGAAAATATCCAAAATGAGGAGAAAAATCAATCAGTAGGAACTGATAAATAATACAGATTATAAAATTAGCACACGAGGATGTTCATGCAGATATTTAAAATATACTCCATTATAGTCAAGAAGCTGAGGAAAGCATGAGCATGAGGGGAAATATAGTAGATACAAAGAAGACTAAATTTAAACTTCTGGAGATGAAAATATAATTTCTGAAATGAAAATATCCTGGGTGTTATTAACAGCAGATTAGACAACCCAAAGAAAAGGTTATCAAACTTAAAAACATAGAAATAGCATAATCCAAAATGAAACATAAAAAAAATGAACAAAGGGGTGCCTGGGTGGCTCAGTTGATTGAATGTCTGTCTCTTGGTTTTGGCTCAGGTCATGATCTCCTGGTTCGTGAGCTTGAGCCCTGCATTAGGCTCTGTGCTGACAGTGCAGGTTGGGATTCTCTTTATCTCTCTCCCTCTCTCTGCCCTTCCTGCATGCTCTCGCTCTCAAAATAAATAAATAAACTTAAAAAAATTAACAAAAATGAGTAGGTATCAGTGATCTATGTAACAAAATACATGTGATTGGAATCCCAAAAGGAGAGTAGAGACAAGAGGGATAGGAACATACTTGAAGAAAGTATGGCTGAAATATTTCCAAATATGATAAAAACTAAACTCCCATATCCAAGTAGTTAAAAAAAACTCCAGGTAGAAAAAACATAAAGGCAACAAAGCCAAACCCATTTATAATCAAACTGCTGATAACCAGTGATAAAATCTTACAAAGAACTAGAGGAAAAAACAATACAGAGTAGCAAATATAAGAATCACAGCAGACTTCTCTTCAGAAACAATGCAAACTAAATGACAGTAGAGCAACATCTTCAAAGTACTAAAAAGTATATGGTCACATTTGAATTTCATATTCAGCAAAAATATCTTTCAAAACAAAAGTGAAATGAAGACTTTTTAAGACATAAAAAGGCAGGGCTGAGTGAATTATTAAACAGCAAACCCACACAACAAGAATTGCTAAAGGAAGTTTTCAGGCAGAAATAAAATGACATCAGATAGAAACCTGGATTTGTGCAAAAGAATGAAAAGCACCAGAAATGGAAAATTCATGGAGAAAATACTTTTCCTATTTTGAAAACCTCTTTGAATAACTGTGTGGAGGAAAAATAGTAACACTATATTGGAAGGATTATAACATTTATGGAAGCACAACATATGACAATAATAATAGCACAAAGGCTTGAAGGGAGGAAAGGCACATGTACTGTAAAGTTCTTAAGATTATACATGAAGTAATATAACATTATCTGAAGGTAGTTTATAGTAAGTTAATGATATATAGGGTAAACTTGACAGCAAGTACTACTTAAAAACTAAGAGATTAAATAGAATAATAAAATATACTCAACTTGTCTAAAAGAAGGCAAGAAAAGAGAAAAAGGAACTAAATAATAGATTGGACAAACAGAAAATAGAAAGTTGGGCTATTATCAAAAAGACAAGAAATAACAAGTATTGGTGAAGATGTGGAGAAAAGGCAAACCTGTGTACTATGAGTGGGAATGTAAATTCACATACCCAATATAGAAAACAGTATGGATGTTCCCCAAAAAATTAAGAATAGAACGACCATATGATCCACAATTCCATTTCTGGATATTTACCCAAAAAATGAAAATAACTTGAAAAGATATATGCATTCCCCATCATGTTCATTGCAATATTATTTACAATAACCAAGATATGGAAACAACTTAAGTGTCTATCAATGGATGAATGGATAAAGAGAATCCTCTCTCTCTCTCTCATACACACACACACACACACACACACACACACACACACACACACACTGGAATATTATCCAAAAAGTAAGGAAATCTTGCCATTTGCAACAACATGGATGGACATTGAGGGCATTATCGTAAGTGAATTAAGTCAGAGAAAGACAAATATCAGATGATTCCACCTATATGTAGAATCTAAAATAACAAAAACCAAAATCAACCAAGCTCGCAGATACAGAAAGCAGACTGGTGGATGCCAGAGGTGAGAGCAAAATGGGTGAAGTGAGTCAAACTTCTAGTTATAATACAAATAAGTCATGGGGATGTAATGTATACATGGTGGCTGAGTATATAATAATACTGTATTGCATATTTGAAAGTTGCTAATAGATTGTAAAAGTTTTCATCACAAGAAAAAAATTGTAACTATGGTGACAAATATTAGCTAGACTTATTTGGTGATCACTTCACAATATATACAAATATATATCATTATGTTGTACACCTGAAACTAATATGTTGTATGTCAATTATACCTCAATTAAAAAAATAAAGTTGGCTGACTCAAACAACCACATCAAAAGTCACATGAGATGGAAAATGGTATATTAAAAGGCAGAGATTGTCAGACTGAATGAGAAAGCAAGCCTCAAGTGTATGCTGCCTCAAAGAAACTCACTTTTAATATAGACACATATAGGTTAGAAATAAAAGTGTGGGAAAAGATATACCATGTTAAAACTAGGGAAAAGTAGGCTGGAATAACTATCAGACAAAAAAAGATTTCAGACCAAGGAATACTTCTAGAGATGAAGAGGTTAGTTTCATATGAAAAAGGAGTAAATACATCAAAAGTACATAAAAATTCCAAATGTGTATGTACCTAATAACAGAGCTTCAAAATACATGATGCAAAACCTGATAGAACTAAAAGGATAAATAGGAAAATCTAGAATCATAGCTGCAGATTTCAAAATGCTTCTCTGAAGAATAAATATAAGTAGACTGAAACTCAGGAAGGATGCAAAAGAGTTGAACAGCACTATCAACTTGCTTAAAGGAACACCACCCAGCAGCAGCAGAATGAACATTATTTTCAAGAACACAGAGAACAGTTATTAAAGTAGATCTGGATAGACTCTGGACCATAAAACAAATCTCAATAAATTCAAAAGAATTAAAATCATACAAAGTATATTTTATAAGCATAGCAGAATCAAATTAGAAATCAGTAAGAGAAAGGTATCTGGAAAATCCCTAAATATTTGAAAAGTGACCAATACATCTCTAAGTAATCCATGGGTTAAATAAAAAACTACAAGGGAAATTAGAAAATACTTCTAATTTAGTGGAAATGAAAATACAGCAGAGCAAACTTTGTGGAATATAGCTAAAGTGGTATTTAGAGGGTAATTTATAACACAATGATCATATTAATAAGGAACTAATCTTCTTTCCACCACAACACTCTACACTCTATACCAATGGTTCTCAAAGTGTGGTCCTTGGGTCAGCAAAATAAGCATCACTTGGGCCCCACTACATAACCTATTGAAATAGAAAGTGCTTGGAGCCTAACAATTTCTTTTTCAATAAGCCCTCCTGGTGATTCTCATGCACACTAAAGTTTGTAAAGCATTGTTTTCAAGTAGCACAGTTCTCATTAGGACCACCATGATGGTCTATGCCTTCATTCATGCCCTCTACCATTCATGTTTCACAAAGCAGTCAGATCCTTTAGGAAGGAGAATCTGATGATGTCATATACCTTCCCCATCCACTCCCAATTTCAATCTCTACTTTAAGAGCAATGGGAAGCTATCGGAAACACATAAACATGACTTATGAGAACCTACATGGTCTATCCTTCACCTACTCCTCAATCTTTACATCTGACACCATGCTCCTCCTTTCTCTTTTGACCCAAGACACACAGTCATTGTCTTACCTGCAAAGAACACCATGCTGTACTTTTTCCACATGCAACTCTTCCTGAAAGTCAGTCCTCTCCCCTCCCTGCCCAGTTGTCTGCTACTTGGCCTAGTTAATTCCTACTCACTCTTCACAGCTCAGTTCAATGGTCAATTTCCTTAGAGAAGTCTTCTCCTTATAGGGAGAAGGAATTCTTATAGTACCCAAAAAGAATTCTTTAGTACCACCTACAGTTATGAACTTGTAAGATTCGTGTAACTATTTACTCAATGTCTGCCTCTCCTAATAAACTTGAACCATGAGGACAGAACAATACCTGGTTTTGTCCCCCATTTTATCCTACATATAGCCTAGCATATTGCCTGGCACATAGGAGATATTTTTTGAAGAATAAATTAATGGGGTCTATCCAGTTTTCTCTGTTTCTATATATAGAAACAAAGTAGCAAGTAAATGAATTTTCCAGATTGCCTGGAATTGGAATGGGGGTGGGGTAGGAAAAATAAGCCAAGGTCTTATTTAAATTAAACAAAAACAATCAAGAAAAAAACTGGCAGGATGAAACATTCAGATACCTACTCTGACTCCCCTCCCATAATTAAACAATAGGTGAATTCAATAGAGTTAGCATTATAATCACAGAATGCTCAGCTCCTCTACAAAGAAAAGTGTTTACTGCCTAGGAAAAATGAGGTGGGGGGGGGGGGGAAATGGAAGCTAGGGGAGCTGAACTAAGAATTCCAAATTCCTAAGTGAAGAAATAAAGAAGAAAACCAGGGTAGAGAAGGGGGAAAGAGAACACTTGAGGAAGGAATTTAAGGTATAAAGCACTGAAATCACTTTAACAGGTGGCAGCCACTGGTAAAGGAAGAGAGGGAAGGTGACCCTTGCACTTACCTCAGATAGACAAAGCAGGTCTGGAGGCTGCGGGGAGAGAATAAAGATTTACAAAAACAGAATAAAACTGCCACTATGGCTCCCCCAGCACCACTCTGCTGGATAAAGATAGGTCTTGTCCCACAGAGATAAAGCAAAACAAAACAACTACAAGTCAGAAATGTATTGTGCAGGAGGAGGGAGAGGATGGGGTGTTGGAAATAAACTGGATATAATAACTTTAATCTACTTTTAAAAATCCAATGACTTTTTCTAGCCACATACCAAATTCTACTGATATAAACGGGTCAGCAAACTTTTCCACCAAGGGCCACGTAATCAGCAGTTGAAGTTTTATGGGCTTTACACAATTACTCGGTTAAGCTCGTGTGGCACAAACACCAGTAGACAATATATAAGTGAATGAACATGGCAGTGTTACAATAAAACTTACTTACAAATGGGTCATGGGCCAGACTCCCTGATTTAGATAATCTTATGTTTGAAAATAATTCTATACTCCATACCAACTAGTAATAGAGATCAACCAAATTATCTTTCTTCAAATTATACTATGTTGCCAAAGTAAAAATAATTTGACTTTTTTAAAAAAATAAGTTCCCTGAGTTCCTTTGTAGCTCTGATATCTAACACAATGCCTAACAGATCAAAAAGAAAAAGTATCTAATTTGTTGAATAAACTGGATGGTTTTTCCATGAAAGATGCAGGACAATTAGTGAAACAGAATACTGTGAAAAACTAAGTAATGGTTGACAAAGCAACAGGACATAAAATATCCAAGAAAAATTCTAAGAAAAAACATCAAGACAGGGGATTATCTAAGTCACTGTTCTATATTTTTTAATAAAGTATTACAGCAAGAGTTAGAAACTCTTCAAAACCTAAAACTCTTCTCCTTACTCAGGAAACTATATAGAGCAGTATTTTCCAATTATGTTTCCCAAACTGCAGGATATAAAAAGTTGTGATATATAAAGTGTGAAGAATGCAGTTTAACATTCAATGGGGCGCTGTGATTCAACAGGCACAGGAAAGAGAACTCAGCATTTTCCAAAGCTATTGGACCACAGAACCAGGACCACAGATGCAGGACTACTGCATCTTGGACTCTGTATCTGGAATGCTTGTGTAGCAAACTAGATTAAGGTGACAGTGAGTCATCTAGAAATGTTTATCAAAATGAAATTTAGAAAATCATCTACTCTGTGCTTCACAGTTCTTCCATTAAATGATAATTATGAAGCTGAATAATAGCACATGAAGAAATGCTAACTCTAGATTTTATGTGAAAATGTTTAGGCTATTCTGTGCCAAGGTATGCCTCAACCATACAAATCTAAAAGGACATTTTGAGTTAGGACGCAAAAAACGTGGTAAACCATTCATGACCAGGACCAGAGGAGAATGCATGGTTGGCTTCAGTTTCAGGTAGCTAAAGGAGTATACTGTTAGTTAAAAATCACCCATCAGTTATATACCTGTGTGAAAACCAGAATGCTGAATGGGAAAATGTGTATTTGGTCATTTTTGAGGACAGATGACAAAACAGGAGACGCTGACAAACTGAGCTGTTGTAGGTCATCTCAATCTAATTCAAAGTATCAATTTGAATTCTGAATTTTTACAGCAAAATTTGATGTTTTATTTTTTTTTTTTTAAATTTTTTTTTAACGTTTATTTATTTTTGAGATAGAGAGAGAGACAGAGCATGAATGGGGGAGGAGCAGAGAGAGAGGGAGACACAGAATCGGAAGCAGGCTCCAGGCTCTGAGCCGTCAGCCCAGAGCCCGACGCGGGGCTCGAACTCACGGACCGTGAGATCGTGACCTGGGCTGAAGTCGGACACTTAACCGACTGAGCCACCCAGGCGCCCCCAAAATTTGATGTTTTAGATGATACACTGAGTATAGCAACCTCAAGCCCACATAAGTTATTCTAGTCTGAAAATTTCCTTAAATGTGTCCAAAGTAAGCTTATTTACATCCAGATATTTGTCAATTAGGAAAGGCACATATTTACTTGGTAACTCAAAAGACACTGATATTCAAAAGTTCTTAATATTTTCAATAGCCACACTCCATTTTAGGCCATAATCACCTCAAAAATCATCTCTTAGAGCTAGCCTTTTACACACCCCATTTTATCCCCCCCTCCCCTCAAATTTATACTGTGTGCTATTATCAGAAAAGACCCTCTAGAATTAGAATTACACTTTGATCATATAGTTTCTCATCACTATTCACAGAATGAATTCTAGGCTTGATTTCTTTGTTTACTGGTGAATCTGATTGACCCAATTGAATCTAAGGGCCCACCTTTGTCCAAGCTTACGTTCTGGCAGCTGAGATAAAAGTCACAAAGCTGTTAAATCCTGTTATTTCTTGAGATAGATTTCAAATGTTACCTACTTTGTACAATGCCCATCATATTACCCTTAAATTATGTCTGGACTCACTGAAAATAGATCTAATAGCCTCAATATTCTGCCCATGAATTTGTAAACTGATTTACATCCCCATATGTTGTTCCCACTATTCTCATGTTTTAAGAGAGAAATGACTCTTCTGGCCAAAATCCATCTATCTAATGATGGACCATAATGTCCAATAATCAACTCTGGCGCTTCACTCCATTTCCACTGCTTGCCATCTCATGTTTGTATCTTCAACCTTTCATTTTCTACTGGCTTCTTCCCATTGGCATCTAAATTTTTTTAAAACCAGTCTTCATTAGAGCTTCCTCTTGCTATCTCCCTATCTCCTCTCCAGTCATAGCCATTTACAGTTTTCTGTGTTAATTTTCTTCACTTCCTCTTCCTGCATTAACTCAATCATAAGATTCTCACTGCATTTCCCCGCCAAAACCAAAATCATTACAATAACCTTTGGGCTACCTTAGATGGAAATGTTTCAGGGCTTAACCGACCTCTCATCAACAGTTTACACTTGTTTTATCCCTTCTTAAAACACATTTCCTTTCTACCACACTCTCCTGACTTTCCTCTTACTTTCTGACTAGCCTCATCAGTCTCCTTCTGTGTATATCTTTTTTTCTTTTTTTCTTTTTTCTCTGTGTATTTGGGGATCAGATCCTAGGCTCTTCCCATTTTACGCTGAATAATCTATTCCACTCTCATGACTTCAGTTATTATTGGACTCCAAAATCTTTATCTCTAGCTCAGACCTCTTTCCCATATTAACCACAGTTGACCCTTTAACAACACGGGTTTAAACTGCATGGGTTCACTTACATGCAGATTTTTTTCCCATAAAGATATATACATTATTGTAAATACATTTTCTCTTCCTTATGATTTTCTTAATAAAATTTTCTTTTCTCTAGCTTACTTTCTTATAATAATACTGTATATAATACCTATAACAGAAAAATATGTGTCAATTGACTCTTCATGTTATCAGCAAGGCTCAGGTCAACAGGATATTGGTAGTTAAGGTTTTGGGGAGTCAAAAGTTACATGCAGATTTCTAATGCACGGAGAATCAGTACCCCTAACCCCTGCATTGTCCAAGGGTCTACTGTGATTACTTCCTAAACATCTCTCTTGGACATACTACTTAAATTCCTTATGTCTAAAACTGCACACTCTGAATGTTCTCTTATATCTCAGTGAATGTTACTATCATCTATTATCTACATGTTCGAACTCAAACCTGGACATTACCCTTTATTCCTCTACTCTCTTAGACACACTGATACTATTTCAGAGGCCTCTGTCAAATATATCTATTCTCCTCTATTACTGCCACTGTTAGGGTTTGAAACATTTTTTTCGTTAACTGATGTTGGCCCCACAATTTGGGCTATGCTTCCTTCAGTAGCTTTATTTTTTGCCATTTTTCCATCCATGCCCTGCCCTATTCTTCATTCCTTTTTTATGCCTCAGCTTTATGAATTAAATTACTCAGTGTTCTACTAGCCTGCTCTGTCACCCAACTTTTCCACATGCAGTTTGCTCTACCAGAAAAACTCCTCTCCTGACTGCTAATACTTTGGCAGCCTTCAAATCTCAGCTTGGATGTGACTTTGTAAGAGTCCTTGCCTAATTTTCTAAACATGGGTTCAACTTCTGTCCTATATATTTCTATAAGCTATCTCTCTCCCCAGTCACAGCACTCCACTTTCTACTGTAATTGCCTATTCACTGTCCCCCATGAAAATGATAAACTCCATGAGAACACAAACCATGACTTTAACCATTCTATCCCTTTAATTAGTAGTAATATAATACCCCACTTAAAACATAAGATATACTCTATTTGTTGAATACATACATACAAGTCTTGTTTTCTTATTTAGATGGAAAGGGAACTTTCTGAACTTCCTATGGTGTCTAAGAGCATATTGTAGGCATTCATTAAGTATTTACTGAACTAAGAATAGGACAGAATTGCACTTCTTTGCTTTCCATGTCTACAATTGATATATAGTAGTACAAATGTAGTGAAGTATAAATTCTAAAATTCCTATGTATTAAACTTTTATCGGACAGTAATTTTGAAATGTACAAAAACAAGACACTTATGGTAGAAACAAAACTTTTCATCAATAGAAATATTCCATAATTCATTATATACATTGCCTTATGAATTTTCCTAGAGAACTCCTTGTTGTTAATTAAGACTTTCTCAAATCTCCAATCACTAATTATTCTATGAAGAAGAAAAACACATATAAAACTAATAATGAATTTGTGTCATTTCCAAAAAGGCATTAAGAAGTATGGAATACCAAGAATAATGAGAAAAAAATAACACCTTAAGAAACATTTTAAAATCAGATAAATATAACAAATATTGCTATAAATACAACTCTGTAAAAATAATGTCCTTGCTGATTAAAAAAAAAAAAGAATGTTAAAAAATAAAGAAGGAAAGTTATCAGTAGAAGATAAATAAAATTTTAAGCAGAACAAGAAATCGTACCAGTAATTTTAAAAATGAGAAAAGGTGAAAAACAACTCTTAACATATGATACTAAAATTTTTAAAATTTAACAGAAGAATTTTGAGATTAATTTGGAAAGTAATATTTAGGCATCTTCCATCTTATTTTTCTTGGGTGATCTCATATTTAGTGAGATAATAATTAAAATAAACCTTATGTTTATAACTTAGGAAGATACAATGGTTAAGAAGCTAAAAGGACAAAATACGGTTCTGTTGTAAAATGAGTTAATGCAAACTGTCTTTGGTAAACTCTAATGACATGAAATGAGAATGATATAAAGAATTAAGAATGAAACACTGTACTTTATACTGCATTCACGACAGTCTTTTAAAAATATGTGTGTATGGTTGTAGGTGAATTATAAGTTTTTTTAAAAAATCACTATCAGGCTTCTTCCCTCTTTTCCTGACATACTATTTGTTATGTTGTTTTTAGTTATCCTGAGGACAAGAAACAAAGGACATTATTTTTAGATTTGATTCATCTTTCATTAAGGAGACTCTAATTTGCCCAATAATAAAGCTTTAATCATTGCATGTTGCAAAGTTAAAATTTTTATTTAATGCATGTTAAATATTGTGGAATAGGTATTTTAAAGTCATTCAATTAATCAAATTTTGGGGGTCATTATAATCATCTACTTATTAAAACTTGAGTTTAATTATTGCTTTTAATATCTTAATATAAGACTCGATAGTGTTTTTTTAGCTTTTAAAAATGTTTTAAAAAGGTAACAAAAATAAAGCCACCAATATCTCCATAAGCCCCTCAAAAAGGCCCCTAAAATATACAATGTAATAATGCAACCATTTGATAAAATTTCCTTAAATTTACAAATGTAACCTGGCACTCTTTTACATCCTGAACTGTCTAGCACCTATCAAGCAGAGATGGAAATGGCTACATTGGCAATTATGGTGCTCATAATCCTGCTTTGCTAGGTTCTAAGGGTAACAGTCTCCTCAAGGCACCAATGTCAGGCCTGCATAGTAAGTAAAGCACATAATTACTTACTAAAGTAATTTCCGTTTGCATTCTAAATTTAGCATTACCTTAAAATTACCTGCATATGACTTTCTCCCTTGCTAAGCTATAGATTATCCCTGGAAAGAAATCCTCATCTTTATATCCATAGAATCTAGTTCAATGTCTACTATGAAAAAAACTATTCAACAAGTTTGCTTATTTACTGAAGAAAATATCTTGTTCTTTGACTCTATTTAAATATGCGGAGTCTTAAAATGGTTCCCGAATCAGTACCAAAGGGTGTAACAACTTAATGGTGAAAGTGCAACTGATATCCCATAATTATTATATATGTTACAGACCTCATCAATTTAGCAGTGAGATAGTCTTTACTTCTTTCCACATGGTCTCAAAGTTATTAATTTATCAAGACAATAAATATATATTATCCTGTAGTGTAGCAGTTAATTTTTAGATAGCTCCTTAGGCATATTTACCAAACTGTTTTCTATATTTTATATTAGATCAAATACAAAAACAGATAATATAACTTGTAAATTAATGATTTGTTTAGAAGCTATGACTCTACTAAATATATTTTAATTTGTTTAAAATCTTGGACTCATTAAGATGTAGGGAAGCGCACGGGTACATTTAGTAGAACCTAATTTCATTGAGTTTCATACTAGGTGCCAAGAAATTAGGTCGTCCAAATATTTTGGAAATAAATTGAAACTAAATCAGCTGTTCCTTTTCTACCCATTATCTCATACTTTACTCAAGGCACCTACAATGAAACTTTAAAATTAAGTAGAGAAAAACTTACCTAGTTGGGATTTTGAATAATAGTTTGCCATTTGTCCACTGTTGCAAGACTGTCGTTTATGTCTTTTTGTTGACATTTCTGTGGTCTTCCATGGCGGTCTTTTTCTTTTGTTCAATTTGCTAAGAACGTCAGAACTATCAGGATTCTTGTCATAGTTAACACATTTATTTAATCTACTATTGTCAAGTTGGCCAGGAAATTTATCGGTTGAAGGACTATTTGTTTTAGCATATTCTATTTCTTTAGATTGCTTTTTAAAAGAATTTTGCCTAGCAGAATGGGATCTTAAGGTAAAGCGCTTTGATTCTTCTATGTGAGTCTGATGATTAGTTCCACTGCCAATAGATTCAGGAGAGTAAATGATTGTATTTAGCTTAAAAGTATTTTTGTGTTCAAGATAGTTGATCTTCCTCAAAAATATTCTACAATCTTTTAAGGTTTTTGACCTCCAATTATGTGGACATACATTTCCTAGTCTTGATCCCTTTTCAAAACCTTTTTGGCTGCAATTTGTTCCATTCTCCTTTGCTTCTGTCTTAAAATTATTCTCTAAATTAGCATGTGTTTTCAAGGCAGACATCGCCACCTTCTGTTGCAAAGAGTCATCTCTGATCTCAGGTGGCAAAATAAACTGATTATCTATTGTGTTTTTTCCTTGGAGTGGGATGTCAGCATTTGTTCCCCCCTCAGTCTTTTTTAAAAATTGATTCTGGCAGAAAAACCTTAAGTTCCTTCTTTTAGAGATCCAATCAACTGTTCCATGGTTGTGCGGCTTTCCCTCTCTTTTCCACCTTTCGTGCTGCAACCTCTTAAACTCAGTTCTTTTTAATCTAGCTAATGTTAAATTACTTCTCACATTTAACAGTGGAGAGCTAACTATTTTATGTAGTATATGCAACTTCCCTGCTGATTTTGAAGGAGAAGACAGTGCAAATTTTTTAAAGTGCTTTCTGAAGGGGCTAGTATTAAAATGAGAATATTTGGTCCCTAATTTAATTCCTCTGGTATTTATTACTTCCAAAGGGTTTCGAGCATTTGCTTTTCTAACTAGTGAAAGAGACTGTGTTTCTGTTGTTTGCATAAACCAGATACAGAGTTCATTCAAATCATACTTTTTCCGAAAAAGCATTTTTACAGGTGAAACTTCAAGTTCTAAAAGACAGGTTTCCAAAGGGTTTGCTATTTTGAAATTATCACTTTCAATGCATTCTCTTTTTTTATGAACACAGTTTTCAGCTTCATCTCCACTCACTTGCACCCAAGCATTTGTTATTTGCTCAAATCTATTGTTTAATTCCTCTAATAAGGAATCATTTGAAGTAGAAGCAGCCCACCACCTGAGCAAAGGGTTTGATGAAATTATAGGGTCCAAGGATACTTCAGAAATGGGTATTAATTTGTTATCTTCCAAACACATTTTTGCATTCTTTGAATTTCTAGGTCCAGGGGTACCTTTTGAAGCTATTTTTGTCCTTGACTGCCTATGTTTTTCCTTCTCACTTTTACCTTTCTGCAAATGGAGTTTATATGATTTACGGAGCAGAGTATTTCTATAAATAAGTGAGCTGGAAGATGCTAATGGATGTACGAGATGGAGAGATGGCTTTCTATCCCTAATAGAATGTCTCAAAGGTATAGCAGCAACCATACTTTTTGATCCATTCTTAAATATTGCAGCTTCAGTGTGCCTTGCGTCCATCTTATTGCATTGGTGATCATACTTTTCTTCAGCCAGATTTTTCTCTAATATATTTTCTTGTTCTAAAGGAGGCAAACAGCTGCTAATACTTACTTCTCTCTCCTGAGGTGAAACTCTATTAATAGTCACAGATATGCCAGAGATTTTCACTTTTGCAGGTCTACCAGGCTTCCTAATTACTGCAAAAGGCTTCTGATTTGGTCGGATAATGTTCTTGGAAGGTTGAGGTATCACAGACTTGTTCTTGATGGGCCTAATATATTCAAAGCCAGACCCCAAGATCTCACTTTCAGTAGTCAAAGTTGAAATAGCACTTCTTTCACCTGAGTCAATTTTGTATTCTCTAATATTTCTGAGACTATTACATTCAGTTGGAAAATCAGCATTATTGCTGAAAGATATAACATTGCTTATGTTTACAGTTCCTTCAGAAACATGCCTTTTAGTTCTTCTTGATCTTCCATAAATAACAGTTACGGTAATACTCTTTTTATAGATACCTTCTTTCACTTCTGATAGGAGGGATTCTGGACTTTTCTTTCCAGTACTAGACGATTCATTTTGGCAAATGGTGATGTCTGTTTGATCGGTTTTAGGTTTTGGTGGTCTTCCAATTGGCCGCTTAATTTGTTTCACAACCTGGGGACCTATCTTTTTAGGTCTACCTGGTTTTCGTTTAAAAGATGAATCAGTATCATTGCTTGGATTTTCCTTAGGTTTGTCTTGTGGCTTATCACTGTTCACATCATCTATAAACATTGCAGGGGATTCTGTAGTTTCTTTTGCACAATTAAATTTGTTTAGTTCTCCCTGAAGAGTGTCACTACCATTATGACTAGAACTATAATTTTCAAAGTTAGCATCTGGGATATCCTCATTTGTTTCCGGTTGTTTTTCAATTGCATCATGACTTGGATATTTTTCAGAAGGAAGATCAGCATTTGACTTGGAAGTACCGACTGAAGTTAAAGTATATTTGACTCCTTCACTGCTTTTAACCTCAGATAAAAACATGAGTTTGATAGGACTAGAATAGCTGGAAAGAGAGCTTTCAATGGCCTCGTATTTTGTTGGCACATTTTGAACACCGGAAATCAAGCTACTCGTATCTAAAATAGATGAATTTCCCAGATTATCAAGTCTTTTGCTATTCAAATCTATTGTAGGTATATGATTGCTTTTGATATTACTGGCTGCTACCACAGATTTTGATAAACTCTGCTCTTTGCATGTCATTCTGCTTACAGTTAGAGTCATGTTTCTTCCTGCATCTTGATCTTTACCATCAATTTCTATCAATTTCTTGGATGTCTTACATCCTTCAGATAATGAGTGATTATTCCAAGACTTTTTGGCCATATTTATTGTATCTTCCAAACGTTCCACAACAACTTGTAAATTGGAATTCATTGCAATTTTGTTTAGATCTATATTGTGTGGGCTTTCAATTTGAGTATTTTTCACTGGATCTTTTTTTTTTACAGAATCAGAAATTTTTTTGGCCTTAGGGGATTTTTTGAAAACATAATTATTTGTTACATATATAGAATACCATCCTGGGGGCACAATATGTCGTTTAGTTCTGCTCAAAAGTCCAGGAACATCACTTTTCAAAGGAGTTTTGGTATTCTCCAGTTTTGGATTCTTCCTGTGATTTTGCAAAAGTCTTTTCCCAGGTGCAGATTTCTCCTGTAATTTTGTTATGCTCATTTTCCCAGGGGAAGTTGTCTTAAAGCTTTCTGAAAATGCATCAAAAGCTAAGTTAGTTTCTAAACTATGAAGAGGCAGTTGCAATGACTGCAATGCACAATCTGGTGAAAATGTTTCTGCATGATTATTTTCTTGCAAGCTTTTAGAATTTTGTAAAGACCCTTGGCAATGACAGAATTCTTCTCTGTCCATTGAAAATATCTCATCGTTGCGTGTCAACTTCCTTGAATTTTTTTCAGTGTATTTTTTTCTTACAAAATTTTCATCAAGACTGGCAAGTTCTCTTTTTATTTGCAAAGACTGCCTTCTAAACGTGGGTGAATCAGGAGAGTTGTGTACTGAAAGTAAAGTTTCTTGACGCTTTCGAAATCTTGTCTGAATAATTTTATTCTCTACCTTTTTATCATGTTGACTCAGCAATTCCATAAAACTGTAATCACTGGCCTTGGCATTATGCAAGAGAGAGGCTATTAAATCTCTTAATTTTAAATCATTATCTGTATTACAATCACTGCTAGATAATTTTACAAGGTTTCCCATATCTGTAGTTTCTATTGATTTTAATTTTTCATTAATACGATCCATTAAATCTTGAAAAATTACAGTAGTTTCACCTTTTTCCTGATTTGTAGTACAATTACCACTGCCTTCCAGGAGCAAAGAATCCGAGTTGCTGAATTTTTTAGTTTTATGTATTTTACCTTCGTGATCAGTCTTGTCACTGTTTATTTCTGCTGGTGTGAGAGAGGGAGGCTGGTTAATGTTTATTTCAAGTCTGTTATTTTCTAAGGCTGAGAGCTCTGAGACAACATCTTTTAATTTTTCAAATCCTTCCGTCTGTACAGGTGATAATGGTGGGGGTGATGGACTTCGAGATCTACAAACATCCTTAAGACTGACTGAAACATCACATACGTCCCTTGATGAAAGAGGAGTGTGAAAGGTTGATTTTGTAGAGTGAATGTTTGGTAATAGTCCAGAACAGCACCTGTGAGAACTATAACTGTTTGCAATTCCTCTATTCACTACTGTCATAATGTGTTCAATAGTTATAGTTTGGCAAGATAAACAATGTAAATCTTTAATACAGACTGGCAGAGGCACAACACCAGGGCTTTGTCTTTCATTTTGTAAACACCCTCTTTCTGCCAGCCTATATTCACAACTACAGAATAGACCATGTAAATCATCTTCAATTAGGGGCTTTTGAGATTCTGAAGACACAGTATATGATGTATTACAATAGCAAAGAGAAGCAGCATTTTGCTCTTGGACTAGAAATTTCAACATGGCCAAGACTTGTTGCTGGTGATGTATGCACAAAGATTCCAAAACTTTGCTTAATGCTGATTTTCCTTTTTCCATTTTAGTAGCTTCCTCTGATTTTGCATCAACAGTTGAACTAAAAATAAAAATCAAACAAAAAATGAATTACAGCAAAAATACCAGTATTATAAGGAGTTATAATTTTAACAGAGTTTGAACAAAAGAAATTTTGGTATTGTGGGACTCCTAACTCCTATAGAGCTGCAACAATGACATCTTGATTATCATTCAGCAAAAATATAATGAAGCACTGATGATAATTAATTTCCTATGGCAAGTATAATAGTCGAAAGAGAGCCCTAGTTTTAGGATACAAAATCTGATTAAAGATATGATTATATTTACAGATTGCTAATGTTTAGTGCTTTGGATGTACTAAGAATATTTAATGGAAAGTGCTTCAGAAGGAGTTACATTTTTATAAAGTAGACATTTTAGAAGTTATTTTGATAATTATCAATCCGATTTAGTGCAAATAAGAAAAATAAGATGTAGGAGAAAACTTTAAGATATTTTTCAAGGTAGTGAAATAAAATTATTAATAAAAGAAATCTTTGCATACTTACAAGGAAAATTAAAGAATTTGGATTTCATATAAATAACAGAGTATCTTTTCTAAGATTAAGCTGCAGGCATTTTAACCTAATAATAAAAAAAATTTAAGCTATTTAAAAATAAAATCTATTTTGAATTGATTTTAAATACTAAAGTAATTACATGAAGACTAAAGGCATTACTTACCTAATTATCTAATTTCAAATGCTGGAAAATGTCCCACTGAAGAAACTAATATACATCTAATTTTAACTAAGACTCAGGATTACTTAGCAACCAAGGTAGAAGTCTACAAAAAATTTTTTAATCCAATACCAGCAGCAAGAAGAATAAAATGTATTAAAAGAATTCTGTTTCAGAAAAGTATCTATTTAAATTAAACATATCACCAAACTCTGTACATGAAAATAGCCTCCCATTCATGATTTCTTATGTTTGCTATTATTGTTAGTAGTTCCTGGTTTGTAGAAATTTTATTTAGGGTTGGAATTAGGATATACTGATTATGAAGTGCTACAGAAGACTGTATTTTGTTTAAATAAAGGGTTATTATATTCATATATATTAAAATTAAAGGAATTTTAAAATGAAAAATTAAATTAAATTTATTTTGCTCATTAAAACTTGCTTGTATCACAGATAAATATGCAATATTTTATCTACACTTAAAAAATATTATGTTATTTAAGAAGCAAAAACACCAAAGTAAATTTTGAACACTAGATCAGAAGTTTTCTAGAAAAATGATAACTCTACTAGATTCAACCAATATTTCACCAAAACTAACATGTGGTTTGACAAAAAGCAGTTATCAAAGTGAGAAAAGATGTGAAATTGATAATAAAATGTTTTAAGTCCACAGACATGACCCCAATATCCTTTCCTTTCTGGAAAAAAAAAAAAAAAAAATATATATATATATATATATTTTTTTTTTTTTTTTTTTTTTTTGTAAATTTTATCACGTTTGGGAGTAAATGATGGAACTGATTCTCAAGATTCACTATTAGGTAATTCAAAAAATATATGGAGAACAAGGACATTAGGAAATGTTAACTATCAAATATGAAGATATGTGATATTATTCTCTTTTCCAGCAAAGTAAAAACTGTAATTTTCATATAAGCAAAAGAAAACCCAAAAACGTTCTGATAGATGCACTTCAACAGTTTCTTTAAAGTTATGCTATGGGCTATTAAACATACCTGTTATTAAATAATTAAAGAGATTTTATGTTTCTTAGAAAAATACATTGCACCATATTTTAAAGATTAATATGCTTTCATAACACTTCCTCAATGCTTAAATGTTTTATCTGTTAGTAAGTCAAGTATAGAAGTAGAAATAATTAAAACTAATGACGTGTTAACTATTCTGAAAACCACAAGATTTTTACATCTCTTCTGAGATTTCAAGGAAGTCTAAACTTTAAAAAGGTTTCTTATTCAGTTTATTACTTTTATTTTTATCTTTTCAGTTTATTACTTCCAATAATGGAAATTCCAAAATACCACAGTGGTCAGTAATTTCCATCTAATGGTATATGAAGAATAACTTCATAAAGTTACTAACTGGATATTCAAGTATTAGATTATATCTGATACACACATATCAGATATTAGAGAACTAAATTCTCAAACTATAAAATTCCGTAATACTTTTATTTGGCTCCAAATTTTTTCTTTTCCATCTTTCTTGCAGTTCAGAGTCTCAAAGAAAACCTAATATGAGTAAATAATAGTTGAATACACATAAATCTCCAAACTAGACTCTATTCTCAAGTGATTATATGTAAAGTTACCATAATCGTATCTTTCACAGCTCCCTTGTTTTTAATGTTAAAATTTTTTCTAACCTTTTCCTGTTAAGATTTACAAACCAAAACATCCTGCCCATTTTTTGTATGTTACTATCAGTTTTGCCCATTGCAAATTTTGTTGTTGAAATAGTTCTTTGGAGAAAGTCAATTTCTCACATTAATAAAAATAAAACTCATTCCTATAGTGAATCAAAAAAGTCAGTGTAGTCAGTCTTTTTCTTTTCTTTCTTTTCTTTTCTTTTACTGAATGAGTAAATCAATCACACACCAACAGTGTTGTAAATTTAAGTGCAAAAGCATTGAAGTGCTTTACTACAAATTACAACCTAGAAACACGTTAACTGAACAATTAAGATTCATACAATCAGATTTAGATATATAACAACACAAAGTAGGAACAGAATTACAGTACATTTACAACACAAGACAGATACATGAATTCATTAGAAAATATTGTAATAAATAATTCATGAATTATAGTGCAATTGATTTATGCATAAATATAACTAATTGCCTAACAATCAGTTTATATTAACAAAATCTGTCAAAATCAAGGCAGCCACAGAGTTTTACTAAATTACTGCGACAATGGAAATACTGCAATTAAAAAACAAATACAAGTATTTGTACTGTAAACAACTAAAAAAATCAGTCTCACTAAAGTTAGTATACAATTTAATATAAAATTGTCATTAGCTACCAGAAATGGTTTAAACAACTTTACTGAGCAGTAGTTTTCTAAAAACAGAGGCACTGTTTTTTCTTTTCCTTCTTTTTTTTTTTTTTAAATATAAAATACTTGAGGAACATTCAAATAAGTAGAAAGCATATAAGGGTTGCTTTCACCTTCATTAAAAGTCTGCTGAAACTGGATTTTTCATAAAACTGTCAATTAATAAGTAGTAACTGGTAACTAAATTTATAAAGTACTTTGAAAGTTTAACATAAAGAACATCTTAATAGAATCATTGGGGAGAAGGGGAACCCATAAATTTCCCTGCCTTTCCTAGTTTGTATAATCAAAAGTTAACTCAATAATTAGAAACATTTTGTTTCTTTTAAAAGTTATGGGTTGATCATTACCTATAAACTATCAAAAAATATTTAATTTACTATTTCTGACCAAAAATAAATAATACAAATACTAAATGCTGCAAATTAACTATAATATTACCTATAAAACTACTGATCACTGTGAAGTCAATAGCAAAATGATCCCTGATTTTATGAATCCTGTAAAGTTTTTGGTCAGGTCATCTTTTAAATGATATAAAAGTGTTCTGTAAGTATCCCTTTTCTATAAACTTCTCAATCAATTTATTAATGTAAATATAGTGTGAGGAATAAAAAAGCTCAATATAAATATTATGTAATGCATTCAGGCCCCCAAATTTTGCAAGTAAAATTCTGTATAAAGAGGTCAATAAAATTGTGTTGAAACATTTACTTTATCTTTTAACTGTGTTTTTCAATGGGGGGGGGGGAGGGGAAATATATTAAATAATCCAAGTTCTGGCCCTCACAAAATATGGCTTAATTCTTTAAAAAGAAAGATGACCCTGACATCTGCTGTTTTGCAATCCGTTATGTATACTTACTTGGAAAAAAAAAAAAAACAAAAACAAACAGAGCAAGAGGATTCATACCCTAGTATGCAGGTAACATTAAGCTGAAGAGGGTTCAGTGTAGCTCTAAGAGACCAAATAACTACTTGGTTGTGTAGCTTCCCACTCTTCAGTTTCTTTAAACATATGTAAGCAGTTTTTAAATGTAATAGCTGAAAATCTCTTTAGTATTACATGTATATGAGATTATTAGTTACACACAAACACAAGTGTAAAAACACAAGTATTTGACAAGGTGCACTTATTTTTTAAATTCAGCTTTAAGTATTCCTTTTGGACTTAGGAAAATTGGCTTAGAAAAATGATCAGAACCTGAATTTTAACAGAGAAAGGGGCACTCGGAGAATTCTGAATATATGAAGCAAATCCCCATTCTTTATATGGAGGCACATGCTTTATAACATTTTACCACTGCATACTCCATAAATCCAACATGGATACTCTGAACCACATTTTAAAACTGCTATATAAAAATTATTGGTCTCTCTTATGAGTCTGTAAAAGTTAAAATGCACTGCCCAGCTTCTAACTACCCAATTAGTAGAGTTTACATTACTGAAAGTTCAAAACAGCTTCAGTGTTAAATATCTGTAAATCTATTCAAGACCCTGAACAAACTGCAAATTTGGTTATTAGCAAAATGATAATGTATCGCCCACCAAAATGAAATCTGTAATTCATTTTGATAAACTGAAAATGTTTTGAAATGTCACAGCAGCAAATATATTAAAGTTACACTGAGGTTTTTCAATAGTAGGAGTGTGTCACAATCCTTAAAATTTAAAGTAGTCATAACATCAACTAACCAGCACATTTAAACCAAAATTATCATTCTCAAGCTTTTTCTGTGCACATTATAAACATGCTCTAAGTTGCATTCCAACTTTCTTTTCTAACCTTACACATTAGCTTATTTTTCAAATGAAAAACAAAATTAAATTATTTTAATAATTAAATTTAAATTACTTTTTGTTCTTAGTATTCCATCTTATATTAAAGGATTCTATAGCTGCTGGGGTTAACTATGTGTCAGTTTTCTTAAAAAGTATATACCTTATAAACCCCAACTTCCTGCAAATCAACTATTAAATGATAAATATTAAATTTCATTATACATATCATTTAAGGTTTTCTTTTCTATTCCTGGTGGATGCACTTGAGTGCATTTCATATTTCATAGAATACACTGTAGTGTACTAATACTGTATATATTAATTTTTCTTAGTATGGAGATAGCTGTCTATTTAAACTTTGATTGGTTGTCTGATATACTTACAATAGCCGTAAGTATATTATGTAAAAATGTTTACGAACTATTAATATCATATTTCCATTATAAGATGGTTCAACTGAATGGCTGGAGTGGTCTTTCACCAATAAAAATGTTTCACTCGACAATTACTTGTTTTCCCACAACGCTTTATGCTATTGACTACTAAAGAAAACCTGAATCTTTTCCACCTATTTATACAAGGATTAAATACAAACTATCAGAATTAAGTAAGTAACTATATAATTCTGTCCACAGTGAAAACCCTGAATAAAACTTTTTTTCAAAAGGCATGTAAGTGGTTTTTGAACTGTAAAATTTCATGTCTCCTGTCAGAGTGAGCATCTGTAATTCCCACATGTGTGTATACAGACACACAAATACACACCTGTGCACATACTCACACACACGCAAACACACATACACACACACACACACACACACACACACACACAAACATCTTCCTAACAAGTAATCTACACAGGCTTGCTGTTTTTGCAGCTGCCAGTCCCTGAATCTGTCATATTATATAACCCAGTGTCTGGTAATCGGAGTTTCTTCTTCGGAGGAGTCTTCAGTGTTCCAGATCTTTCTTTTACCTTGTATTCTAAAGTGCTGTGAGGTACCCCATAAATTCCTTGTGCTTTGGAAACACTCATCTTTCCGCTCATTACCATTGCAATAGCCTCTTCCATTATTTCATGATCATATTGGCGATAACGGCCACGTTTTTTCCTGGGCTGCTTATTATCTTTTCGATCCAATCCATCTTCAGTATTTTCAGAGGTTCCATCAACTGTTCCATTTTTAGAATTAAGACACAAAGGAGAGAGGTCCCCATGTAGAAAATAAGAGTCAACACTTGAGTGAGTTACAGGCCCAGAACATTCTACTTTGTTCTGTTTAGGGAGTATATTTTTCAGTTTTTGGAGAGCTGATCCTTCTAGGACTGGAGAGGTTTTGGAAACTTGATACATAACATCCAGCAGACCAGGACCATCAGGTTGTGGTTTTGAAACAGAACTTACTCGGAGCTGAGGAATTTTTAACTGTACAGTAGGATGTGAAGTTTCATATTGTAGACTTTCATTTTTTTCTTTAAATTGAGTAACCATTTTCTGTAGAGTTAACTGATGGAGGTAACTGGAAGCTGCTGGGAATTTTAATTCTGAGGTTTCAAGTAGATTGAGTTTACTTTTTTCTGTGCGCTCTGCTTGAGCTCTTGCCCACAAGGCTACCTTTTGCAGCACTGCACAAGTTTCTTTACTGTCTTTATATGAGTAACTATCATTGAAATCTCGAGTTTTGTTTTTAAAAGATGCAGGCTTCCCTGCTGGTAAGGCTTCTAAGTGGAGAAGTAAAGTTTTTTGAGGTATGCCATAAAGTATGCCTGCTTTATTTATGTCCAGTGCTCCAGACTGAATGTCTTTCAAAGCTTTTGAGAGCAAACCATCTGCAAACTCAGCACTTCTTTCCACATAGTCCTCTCTGTTTCTGTGCAGTCTCCTGGATGGATGGAATGAAACGATGGTAAACTGATGCATGAGAGACTCTCACACAGCTATGGAAGGGAAGGGTCCACTCCTTTATTATACTCCTTGCTTAGGTAACATCACTGCTTATGACTCTTTTTAAGTCTGTGAGATGTAGTAGTTACTCCTTATCAAAGCAAACGCTACAGTCCTGGTAGGACAATGTGTCAATCATACGGTGGCCTCAACAGGCAGACCTTCCAAGAACATAAAATCCTAACTCAGTATTTGTAAAAATATTCTCATGATGTTGCTATTCCTCTGAAAGATGCTTGCAGAGCAATACTTATAATTTTTATTTGTACAATTAGAGTTCCATTATAAAAAATACCCAAATCCTAAAGGAGTTTTTGTTAGTAGAAACGTGACGTTACCGCTAAACAAGTAATAAAAGAGTCAACCCCTTTAAAGGAAATTTGTAGCAGCAAGAATATTTCCAAACACAAACATCCCATATTTCCACAAGACTAATGTTTCTCTAGACAAAAACTTAAAATTTGAAACAAGTAGACAAGGTATATTTGGGTAAAATAATTTGATACTATAAATGTTATCTCTATTTCAAACATATCATTGTAATTTTCAAAGTTTCTCAAACAGAAGCTAACTGTACCTTAAGACTCAAAAGCTACTACAGTCTTAGTTGAAACAAATTACACTCTACATCGAAGATTTAAATGTGACAAAAAAGCTTCCTATGCAGTTTGTTAATGGGAAGATGCAAAAGTTACTAAATAAAAATCCAAAAATCCAACAGAACAGCATTTCACTGCTAATTATTTTCACTGCTAATTATTTATTTAATTAATGAGAACTTTGAAAGCATGAAAGGACTTTTTGTGGTGCTTACTAGATATATATTATTGTATATATTATATAAAGTTTGCCACCACACCTAAAGCACAGTGAAAAAAAAAATGTAAACATTATAAGCTAACTGTAAGAATTAGTAAGTACAGTACTTTTAAAATTTGTTGATTGTTTAAAAAAAAATTAAATAGTGAAATCACATATTTCCCTTAAAATTGGCTCCTGAGTACTGAATTTTAAATTTTCTTTACTCGTCCTGCTTCTTGGTTTGTAGTCTATGGTTAAGTTGGTAGTTCATTTTAGTAACATGAACTAAAGTTTGGTGATTGTTCTGATAACTTTTCTTTAACAGAAAGAATAAAAAAGAAAGAGAAAGGACGAATGAAAGGTATGAGAGACACACACTTATGAGTGACAAAAATTCTGGAGGAAAGCTATATATGTCAATCTACTCAAAGTAGTATTAAGAGTTCTCTGTAGAGATAATTTTATATTAATATTAAATTATATTTCCTAGATATTGCTTACCCAGCCATTGAATTTTCAGAAGAAGGATCACATATGGATGACTCTTCAGATTTTATGCTGGTTTTCTTTGTAGAGAGATCTAACACTCCATCCCCTATAATTTTTGCAAGAGAAAAAACTTTATATTTGTGACAAATAGGTAATCCTTACATTTTAACATTTCATATTTTGCTGATCTACTAATTCATGACCTAAAAATTAACACCTGTATTTGACATGTGGCCATTACCAACTCATTTGGTGGTTTTAGCAACAGGACATGACTGGGAAGGCACTACATAGGAAAAAAGAACAGAGAAGGAGCTGGCATATCATAAGTGATATGAAGAAACAAACAGGCTATGATACAAAATCTGTTTAAAAGCAACACTTGGTCACCTTTCCCACTGTTGTGCAGTGAACAGCCATTTAATTGCTTATCCATGATTTTTTTTCTATTCAAGGCTGCCCAGATGATGCTCTGAGAAAGTAGGAATGATATAAGTTGTACAAAACAGAGACCACAGAAAAAAATGATGATGAATAAGAGAACAATAACTAGCATTTACTAGGACTAGCAATATGTGGAACATATACTTTGGGTAGTAAACTGTGACTCTTATGTATAACCAATGTATTTTTAGAATTCAGTGTAAAATTTTACAGTTTTAAATAACTGAAACATAGAACAGTTGAATCACTGTCTACATAATATAGTGTTTCTATCTGTTACTGAATGAAGACATAACCAGTAAGAATATGACATCTTAGGAAAAATAGCCTGTTAGAAAACAACTGCTTAAGTATTTATTAAAATGTAGTTATTTTTATTATTGTTATAATATTGAATTTCCATAAATAAAATCAATGACTCAGACATGTTAATCTGACAAATCTGAGGGTCAAAAAGAATAAACATAAACTATGAATTGAAAACACAGCACTCAATAATACTGTGAATATTTGTTTACTGATAGTTAAAAAACTGAAAAGTTATAAAGAATCATTATAAGAAAACATATGTCTAAAAAATATACTAAAAAATTCAAGCTGGTTTAAAAAAAATTCAACTGGGTTTTATTGTTACCATATAAATTCATCTAACACTTAAGTGCCCTGCAAGATACAAATACAGGAAAATAAAACAGTCTCACTCATAACCTATTATTATTGTGTATAACTCAATAATAATTTTATGGAATGCCTACTATGTGAAAAGCACTATTTTAGGAATTTAGAAGCAGCAGTAACAAAGGTATAAAAATAAAAAGTACTTACTGTCATGGTACCAACCATGACCAACCAAACATGTTACCTGGGGGAAAGCTTCTATAAGGAACAGTTTGTGCAAAGGTTGTGATACGGAATCATTTCTAAAATGTTTGTGGAATAGCAAAGAAGCCAGGGTGGCTGGAGTGGAGTAACCCAGGCTGAGTGAAATGAGATCAGAAGTGTAGGAAGGCAGGAGCGCCTGGGTGGCTCAGTCGGTTAAGAGGCTGACTTAGGCTCACGTCATGATCTCGCTGTTCGTGAGTTTGAGCCCCACATCAGGCTTTGTGCGGACAGCTCAGAGCCTGGAGCCTGCTTCGGATTCTGTGTCTCCCTCTCTCTCTCTCTCTGCCCCTTCCCTGCTTGCACTCTGTCTCTCTCTCAAAAACAAATAACGTTAAAAAGAAAGAAAGAAAGAAATGTAGGAAGGCAGATCACATTAGGCCTTATAGGCCATAGTAAGAAATTTCTATTTTACTTTGAGAGAGACAGGAAAGGAGGATTGGAGTATTCTGAGCATAAGACTGACACAATTTTAATTTATGCTTTTAAAGGATCAATCTGCTGTGGTGAGAATGGACTGCAAGGGGCTAAGGGTGGAGGAGGGAAACCTGTTGGGAAAGTGGTATGATATTTCTCAACTCTGGGCTCACACACTTTGTTAGTTTCCTGTTAGAATACTCCTAATCCTCTCTTTCTATCCCCACACTCCTCCTAATTCTCACCAAATCTTACTCTCAATCATTCAGGACGCAACTTGGATTTGGTTGGTTGTCATTGTTCTAGGTTCCTATACCTGCAACACTACATTATTTAGCACTTAGCATGCTATATTCTAGTTGCTTATATACTTACCACTGTTAGCCATGCAGACTCTAAGCTATGTGAAGGCAAAGACCATGTCTATTTTATTCAGCCAGATATCCCCACTGCCTAGAATAGTGCCTGGCACACAATAAGTGTTCAGTAAATACTTGCTGAATAGAATTTGGAGGAATTAAAAGGGGAGACTGGACAAGTAAACACAGAATATGGTACACAGAACCTTAAAAAATTGTTAAGTGAAGCATCTCATCCCATGCTGCCCATGAAGCTCAATTTTTTATGCTTTGTCTCCAACTTAACTCAACCCTCATACTTCCTGTGTCCCTAACCACTTGCAGTTCCTCAAACATGCTATGTGGTGTCAGGTCTCTCAAACTGCAGTGCACAGTTCCCTCTGCCTAGAGTGTTCTACCTTTTCAATTTGTCAAACTCCTACTCATCTTTAAAGATCCACATGCTCCCAAGCAGAAGCAGAGTTTTGTTTCCCTTGTGTCAACAGCATGCTATAACACTTATGACACTCTCTTATAACAACTGACTTATAGATCTTTTTCTCCCACAAGACTGAATTCCTCAGGCCAGGGATCTATTTATTTGTATTTCATAAAGAATAGAGTGCTGTAACCCACTGAAAGAAGAGAGAAATGTCCTTTCCTCTACTATCTCATTTCTCTTCTTCAACAACTAAATTTTGCTAACTCAAGACCTTATAAAATCATCTTCTTCAAAAAATCATTACTACCTAATTTATATTCAAATTTAACACTGAATTCATTAGTTTTGATTCTGCTCCTGTTTTATGTAGTTTGTAGCACATAAAACATGCTCTCCGTAAATCTGTTATTCCTAGTCAATGTTACAAAATGAATTAATGAAATTTCTCCAATTCTAAACTCTTCTAACAAAAGCAACACCAACAATAAACGAGTTAATTAAAAAAAAAAAACACAAAAAACAAACAAACAAAAAACTCTTCTAGACTTTTGATATGGTTGATTTAAAGTTAATTATTCCACAGTCCAGAAATAAGAAAAGGAGATACAAGGAACTCCTCTTCCTCCTTTACAGTAACTACGCAAATTAGGTTGTTGCTCCCTAGCTAGGGCAATAAAGGCATTCTTGTCCTTTTTGGACCACTCCTAGAGACAAGGACCTGGCTGGAGATAATTTTAAGGATGAACTAGACCTAAGTCCTGTTCCATCTTTAAGAGAGCTACCCAAATCAGGCTTATACTCCTGATTCTTCTTTTTTCAAAACTCTAAACAGTGACCAGAGTGAGAAATGCTTTAATTTTTTTCCCCACAGCCTTGTCCCCATCCTAGGGTACCTATGTTAAACGTTTTGCTTTAAACGTATTTGAGAACTTAAGGAACACATTATAGTTTGTTATCCAGTTAAAATGGCAAATATACTCCTTCAGCATATTTCTGTCACACAGTAAAATCACTCAATCAATGAACACTTATGTAGTGAATACAGGATACATAAATATGTAAGTAAAGAATCTTTAGAAAAATTTTAGTTATCACAGAAAATCTCACTTTTTGTTAGCAGTGCCTTAGCCTATACTAAAGTATTTTGCTGATATCATGAACCCGGTAGCTCAAGAGCTAGAAAAACCATAAAGAGTCACCTCTAGGATTGTCCAAATTAGAAAAGCAAAAACAAGAAAAGGAGAGAGACAGCTTGGGAAGAATGACAGAAAATGAAAAGATCAGGAATGGGGGGTAAAGGGGATTTTCTTGCTCCTGCTGCTGATTTAGATCTAGCTGTAGTGATAACATCTAGAAGCATCACTCCTTCAGAATGGAGTTAGCACACCATAACTAGATTGTCTTGTGTGTATATGTTTCCAAAGTACTAATAATTAACTTGATGGATAAAAACTAAGTACTTATTATGTATGCTCTAGGGCAATATAAACTAAGTAGAAGACAGACTGAAATTTATTTACCATTCAACTATTGGCAGGTACATAAGGTTGTTTTCGTTTTACACTATTACAAACTATATTGAAATGAAAATCCTTCTGAATGCTTTCTTGTGCTCATGTATAAGAATTTTTCTAAGTTATACACTAGAAGTATAAGTGCCGGACTTTACATTTTGAACTTTAGTAGATATCACCAAATTTCTTTCCCACATCCTTGACAACACTTGGTGGTGTTGAGATTTTTAATTTTTGCTAATTTGGTAAGAAAAGCAAGTTGCAGGAGTAAATTAACAAGAGTGCATTTAGTAGGCATTAATGCAAACTTTTAAAGCACACAAAAAGATTTTGCTTAGTAATGTATGAATAGGTTATTATCAGGGGTTGCTTCCAAAAGCAAACAAAAGGATGTGATAGTTCCTTAAGAGAAAGCATATCAGAAGTAAACATGATCAAATAACATATTATTGGTTCTGGGTGACAGGAACATGACTATTATACTGTATATGTCTATACAATTGAAAATTTCCTAATAATAAATACAGATTATTTCCATTTACTAGTTATAGACTGGGTCTGAACACTACAGTTTACTTATTGTCGATCAAACACTAATATGACACGTATAGAATTAAAGAGGGGCCAGTGTAATCTTTCAACAAGGTCAGGTAAACTGTATATATTATACTACAAGAGATAACTTTTTAAATGGGCCAATGCTTGAAAAACTGAAATCATGACTAAACTGGGAAATTTCTTGATATCAACACTTTACTGGGTTAATTTTTTTAGAATTCACCTTCTGTTAAAACCAAGATTTGAATTTTCATTAACAGATTTTCAGTTCTGTATTTTCATACAAATTCCTGATCAAGGATCTATTTAAAGGAGACAAATGCAACTGTTATAACATAGAATTGTATTTCACCACTCCAAGGACACCATTCTTTCCTATCTCTAATCTTATGGCCTTTGTCCATTCTTCAAAGTATGCTCTGTGTTCTCTTGGCCTGGCTAACTTCTACACATCCTTCAGAATCATCCCCTCAAACATTTTTCTAATTTTCCCCACAACATACAATACCCTTTGTATTCTTCTATACTGTATTTATGACATATTATTATAATTTGCCTAATTTAGCACCTAAACTCCAATAGGGGAGTTAGTAAGTATGTTTGGAATCTATTTAAGATTTATATTGAATTAAGCATAATTACCTGGCTGATTTTCTCACAATACCCACTCCCTAAGCCGGAGCCTGAAAGCAACAGTACTCCAATACTTATTCACGGACTCATCAATGACTCACTCAATTTTGTCATAATAATAAGCACTGCATACAACTGACTCTAACAAAATAGTCATGTAATCAATTAACTTTGTTCAGCCACTCAGAAAATGACAACACAGTCAAAAGGTTGATATTTATACGGAAGAGAGGGTTAACGTCACATAGAGAAACTCCGCTTAAGATAAAGAGGCTAAGAATGGTTTTCAATCAATTTCTATATTCGTTAGGTTTAATAATCATACAGATTTTTCTTCAGAAATTATTGTCAAGACTGATGATCATTAATCAATTAATTGTGAATATTACGTACATTAAAAACATATTTATTAACTCCTCACAACACTTTGGGTCTTCAGTTGCTATACAAGGCAAATCATGAAGCTCAGTCCATATTGGAGTATGGCATGGGTCTTTGAAGCCACGTTATCTATTACCAATATTAAATATATAAACATTAGTAAGATTCAGTTCACGAAGACAAGTTAATTTTTTTTGAGAGAGAGAGAGTGAGCAAGCATGAGCAGGAGAAAGGGATAGAAGGAGAGAGAATCTGAAGCAGGTTGCATGCCCAGAGAGTTGGACACAAGGCTCAATCCTATGACCCTGGGATCATGACATGAGTCAAAATCAAGAGCCAGACGCTAAACCAACTGAGCCAACCAGGCACCCCAAAGCAAGTACACTTTAATGAGAGGAGACAATATCACATAAATTTTAAATTCAAAAAAATTTTTTAATATTTATTTATTTTTGAGAGAGAAACAGAGCATGAGCAGAGGAGGGGCAGAGAAAGGGAGACAGAATCTGACGCAGGCTCCAGGTTCTGAGCTGTTAGCGCAGAGTCCAATGCGGGGCTCAAACCCACGGACTACAAAACCATGACCTGAGCCGAAGTCGGACGCTTAACTGACTGAGCCACCCAGGCGCCCCGAAAATATCACATAAATTTTATGTTGCCTAGAGGGAAGAATATTCCAAATGAAATTTCACAAAAATGGTAATTACTAGCAATAAAACTTTCATCAAAATACTGCTACTTAACATTTAATAATGCTTGATGCAAACTGCAAACCTATGTTAATAAATACCTTAATGTTATTTCTACCTTATGTCTCAGATCACTTCTTATCTATCTCCCTAAATGGGTCTTGTCTTTCTTTTCGCCCCTCAATGTATGGTCCTAGTCAGCCTTTGGCTCTTTCTGGTCTTTTCTTCCTGTACTCTCTAGGAGATTCCTATGATTTAAATTATTAATTTTTTCATATTCAGCTGACTTCTAGAACATATTAGTAACTCACAAAAAATCTAAATATATAAAACCAGTATTTTTCTTTAGTGCAAATAAAGTATGCAAAAACAAACAGCATTACCTGTCTTACCCCATTTAGTGCTTATACAACCCAATATATTAATAGGTTTTATAAATTTGCAAATTTTAATAACATTGAAAGTGAAAGACAGGTCAATTATCTTGCCCACAATCATACAGTTGTAAGTAGTGAAAATGCCATTCAAATTCAGGCAGCCACGTTCTAGAGTCTGCCTTTAACCAAAATTCTAATCTGTGATGTTTTAACAAAACAGATTATAATGTTGGCAATGGTGTAATAAGCTTGCATGGCCAAACACTACTAGCTCAGGAACATAATGCTTTTGGAAACATAGCAATATGTTATCAAAAAGCTTAAAAATGTTTACACATTTTGGGGTGCCTGGGTGGCTAAGTCAGTTGAGTGTCCGATTCTTGATTTCAGCTCAGGTTGTGATCCCAGGGTTGTGGGACTGAGCCCCACGTTGGGCTCTGCGCTGAGTGTGAAGCTTTTTTGTGATTCTCTCTCTCTTCCCCTGCCCCTCTCCCCTGCTAGCGCACTCTCTAAAATTAAAAAAAACTGCTTCTTGGCCTTAAAAAAAATGCTCACACTTTTTTAGGCATTTTAAGAAAATATTTAACGTGAAAATGTTTTCATGTACAAAGACAAATGAAAGATTTCAATATGACTGATAAATGTAATTTTTTTACAACCATAAATATTTAACAAATAGTTATATAAATTATGGTACTTTCACTTGCTTGAGAATTAGGTCTAACATATCCATTAAGGTAATTAATAAAACATGGAAGGGGCGCCTGGGTGGCTCAGCTGGCTGAGCATCTGACTTCAGCTCAGGTCATGATCTTGTGGTTTGTGGGTTCGGGCCCTGCATCAGGCTCTGTGCTAACAGCTCGGAGCCTAGAGCCTGCTTTGGATTCCGTGTTTCCCTCTCTCTGCCCCGCCCACACTCACACACTCTCTCTCTCTCTCTCTCAAAAATAAATTAAAAAACAAAACAAAACAAAACAAAACAAAACAAAACATGGAACACTGCAACTGCTATTATAATGTTTTTAAAAGGTAGGAGATAAGGTGCCTCGGTGGTTCAGTCGGTTAAGTGTCCAGCTTTGGCTGAGGTCATGACCTTGTGGTTTGTGGGTTCGAGCCCTGCATTGGGGCTTTGTGCTGACAGTTCAGAGCCTGGAGACTGCTTTGGATTCTGTGTCTCCCTCTTTCACTTCCTCTGCTCATGCTCTGCCTCTCTCTCTCTCACACAAAAATAAGTAAACATTTAAAAAAAAAAAAAAAAGGTAGTATATAAACTTGAATAGAGATATAGACCATTAACCATACAGAAAGCCAAAAAATCAAATATAGAATAAAACCTGAAAGTAAATATACCAAATGACACCAGTGGTGGTTTCTAATAAGGATCTGGGTAGTTAAAATATGTGTGTGGACACTTACTTGCATGCATATATTAAAAATTCTTAACCCAAACTTATTTCTTTTAATTCTTTTTTACATTTATTTATTTTTGATAGACAGAGACAGAGCACAAGTGGGGGAGGGGCAGAGAGAGAGGGAGACACAGAATCCGAAGCAGGCTCCAGGCTCCGAGCTGTCAGCACAGAGCCCTACGCGGGGCTCGAACTCACAAACCGCAAGATTGTGACCTGAGCCGAAGTCAGACGCTTAACCAACTGAGCCACCCAGGTGCCCCTCTTAACCCAAACTTATTAATAAAACTTATTAATACAGACTTATTGACAAAATAATCCAAAGTGGAAAAAGCATTCCCTTGGGTTTACCCACATTTTATTTTTAAATTGTTTTTATTGTTACTAGTTTAACCACCAAGTTCAGAGTCATAGAGGAAATAACCAATAAACTATCAGAGTAGCACATCGATTCAGTTTTTCCTTCCCTTATTTGGCTCCCTCTATAAGCATGTTTTTAAAAGGGAAAGTTATAGTCTTTCTGATGCATTTTTAGTGTATATATTCCTGAAACCCACAGAATTCACTCATCTACATGTAAATTAAAGTACTTACAGTGAATTTAGGATGTAAAAATAAATAACACTAAATTTCATTAGACAAATATTACTGGTAAAATTAAATGACATTTCAACAATTTCACCAAATACCATTTTAGAATTTCAATGCAGCTCTTTTTCTTTCTTCAGTTATTCCTACAAGTACTGAATTAAAACAAAGTTTCAAAGGCTTCAAGTCCATACTTGAAAAATATTTTTTAAACAGGTTATTTTTCATCCCATGTATTGCACTACTCTATAAGTTCAAGTTTTAACATTTTACTTTAAATGTGGGATGTATACTTATTACAACAATGTCATATTGGAAGACTTTACATTTGTTGACCACACATTTGATAGTGTCTGTCATGCTTATTCAAAACTTATTTATGTTTTTTAAAAAACTTTTTACTGAAATATTCATAATAAAAATGCACAGAAGTATATACAGTTTAATAAATTTTCACAAACTAAACAGTCCTATGTAAACAGCGCCTAGATTACCACCTTTCAACCAAGAGACACCCTCACCATATCACCCTCTAATCATCAACTCACCCCGCCCCCACATATCCTGACTTCTAACAGCTTTTGTTTGTTTGTTTGTTTGTTTGTTTGTTTGTTTAAAGTAGGGTTCATGCCCAACGCTGAACCCAACATGGGGCTTGAACTCACAATCCTGAGATTAAGACCTGCTTAACTGAATGAACACTCCAACTTCTAACAGCTTTATATGTGTGCACCTTGACGCAGCAATTTCACTTCTAGGAATGTGTCCTAAGGTAAAAATCAAGATTGAGTGCAATATTGGGGCGCCTGGGTGGCTTAGTTGGTTAAGTGTCCGACTTCGGCTCAGATCATGATCTCGCGGTTTGTGAGTTCGAGCCCCACGTTGGGCTCTGTGCTGACAGCTCAGAGCCTGGAGCCTGCTTCGGATTCTGTGTCTCCCCTTCTCTCTGTCCCTCTCCTGCTCATGCTCTGTCTTTGTCTCTCAAAAAAAAAAAAAAAAAAAAAAAAAAAAAAAAAAAAAAAAAGACAGTGCAATATCTTAGTTCAAACATATGTTTACTTATATATCTGAAGACAGGATTAAATATAATGTTATCCACAAAATTGAATACTACTCAAAAAAGTAAATGATTCTGTAGAAAAATATTTAGTAACATAAGAATGTTTAAAAATATTATTATATATTTTTAAACCGAGAGAGAGTGTACACAAGCAAGAGAGAAGTGGGGAGAATCTTAAGCAGGCTCCATGCTCAGCACGGAGCCCCATGTGGGGCTTGATCCCACAACCCTAGGATCATGACCTGAGCTGAAATCAATTGTTGGACACAACCAACTGAGTCACCCAGGTACCCTTAAAAGTATGATTTTAAAAACACAAGTTGCAGACGATTAAATTATGGGAGTGAGCTCTTATGGGAGTGAGCTCTAGGAAGACAGAGTGTGAATGTGTGTGTATTTTTTTTCCCAGAAAATGATTTGGAAGGATTGAAAACTTAACAGGAACAGTTACCTCTGGGTGGCTAAGGAAGGATAATTTTTATTTTCTTCATCTGCTTATTTATTTTCTAGTTTTTCTATAACACATAGCTTTTATACTTTATTCATTCAATTAGTACTTATTGAGTGGATATAATAAGCCAGTCATTTTCTTAGGCACACAGGAGATAACAGAAAACAAGACAGAAAATGTTCCTGCTCTCATGGAACTTACTGTCTAGAGGGGAAGACAAAGAAAAGATAAATCAATAAAAAAAAATTTCACAAGGTGATAAGACTTACCATGAAAATAAAACCCACTAACAGGACACAGTAATAACAACAGCAGGTGGAAAGAGGTTACTATGTTGGAATAAATGATCAGGCAAAGCCTCTGAGAAGGTGCATGTGTTCTTTTTAAAAAGTAAATTATATCAAGATAAAATTCAAACACACAAAAATATAGAATGATCCTCCCATTATATCCACTCTTCAGTTTCAACAATTACCTACATTTTTGCTATACTTGCTCCATTTATCCCTAATTACTAAAGTATTTTAAAGCTAATTACAGATGTCACATCATTTCTATATCATGCATCTTTAAAACATATAAGCATTTTCATACATAACTATACCAATTCCTTGCTATCCTCTAACGCCTGGTTTGTACTGAAATTTGCTCTACTGAGTCCTTAGGATATTAACTTTTTGAAGAAGCTAGGTCATCAGTTCTACTACAGACCATTTTACATTACACTTTGTTTTGTTTCTTGTGGTCACTTTGTTCTATTTCCCAGTAATTCTGATAAGACTTGAATTAATTCTAAAGCAAATGGTTCTCAAACTTCTGAATCTCATAATTTCAGTCTTAAAAATTACTGTGGACCTCAAAGAGCTTTTGTTTAGGTGAGTTATATCCGTTTATATTTACCATATTATAAATTAAACCAATAAATTTAAAAAATATCTCTAATTGATAATAACTCTATAAATGTGTTTTTAAAAACATTTTAACGAAAAATAACACTTTCAAAGTAAAACAATGAGGGTTTTTCTTATAATTTTGCAAATCTCTAATGTCTAGCTCAATAGAAGATAGCTAGTCATATATGCTTCTGTATTCAATGTATTTAAATTTACTAGATCATGTAGTCTCTAGCTGACTTCATTACATATTTGTGAGAGAATGAGAGTGAAAATGACAAATAACTTATTTAGTTTTCACCCGGGGTATCCCCTGAAAAAGTTTCAGGGGTTCCAAGAGCTTCCTAAACCACATTTGAGAACCACTGGCCTAAAGAACTACTTAGAGGGGCACCTGGACTCTTGATTGTGGCTCAGCCCAGGACATAATCTCACAATTCGTGGGATTGAGCCCTGTGTCCAGCTCTGTGCTGACAGCACAGAGCCTGTTTGGGATTCTCTCTCTCCTTCTCTCTCTCTGCCCCTCCCCACTCATGCTCGCTTGTTCTCTCAAAATAAATAAACTTAAAAAAGAACTGCTTAGATTCATATTCAATGTTTTCTGCAAGAATACTTCAAAAGTGATACAACATTTCAGAAGGCACATAAAGTCTAATTTCAATGATGCTCAAGTGATCACTGTGTTCTGATGGTGATAGTCTGACCCCACCATCCATTGTAAAGCTCCCCAAACAATCTTTCCTCTAATAGTTTTATCTTCTGATGATGATGTTTGATTCAATTATCTTATTAGCAGATGCAAAATAGTAATATTTTTAGACTATCACGTCTTCCATATTTATTATCTTAAAGATTCTTCTTTAAGAATCTTCCTTAAATACAATTTGTTTAAGAAAAAAAAAGGAATTATGCGTAACTTTTTCCTTTAATTGCTCATTTGCACAGTAAGGAGCTGGTACACTGCTGTATCTCCAGTGTGGACTAAAGGCTTCGAGAGGCACTTCTATTTTCTGATTATCATAAACTAATGGATTTTAAAACATTCAGCATGCTTCAGTTGCAATTGTTCTTCCTTTTGATGCTCAAATGTTCTCATATTGGCCAATGGGGAACCCTTAACATTGGCTTCTGTATTCTGTTGACAATTCAGCCTTTAGAGCTTCCTTGCTTGTTGGAACAAGATGTTCTAGGCTCATTCTGTACACTTTCTAATCTAGACCAGGATTGCAAAGAAGCAGCTAGCTTCCTTTTAAAGGAAAAAAAATGTTTATTTTTTTAAGTTATTTATTTTGAGACAGAGAGAGCATGAGCATGAGTGGGGGAGGGGCAGAGAGAGAATGAAAAAAAGAATCCCCAAGCACAGAGACCCATGTGGGACTTGAACTCATGAATCAAGAGATCACGACCCACGCCGAGATCAAGAGTCTGATGCTCAACTGACTGAGCACCCAGGTGCCCCTAAAGGCAAATAATGTTTATTTTTATTCTATTATCTTAAGAAGATTGTTTTTAAAGTTTATTTTGAGAGGGACAACTCAAGTGAGGGAGGAGCAGAGAGAGAGGAGAGAGAGAGAATCGCAAGCAGGTTCCATGCCTGATGCAGGGTTTGAACCCCTGAAGCTGTAAGATCATGTCCTAGCTAAAACCAAGAGTCAGAGGCATTTTAACTGACTGAGCCACCCAGGCACCCGAAGGAAAATAATGTTTAAAGACCACAATCCAGGTCTAGTTCAATGTGATTGAGCGGTCACTGCTTTTAGGTACTTCAGTGACCAGACTAGGAAATGCATATTTTTGAAAAGAAAAGAAATTCATGAATTTGCACTGACATTTCCAATTCACATATAATATTAAAGTGTTTTTACTTCTTTCATTTTACTCTTGTTTTTTTTTTCCCTTACCCTGAAAATCTTGGTTTCCTAACAATGTTAACATGATTACATATTTATCATTTAAATTTCAAAATAACAATGGCAATACTATTACTAATATTACCAAAAGCATTTCTTTGAAGCATCTCCTTGTCCTTAGAATATATTCCACTAAGAATGTACAGTCAAAATACTGGTTAAAGTCACCTCACATAATTCTTTCTTCTGTGTCATATAATGTAGTCAGGTTTATATGCTACATTCTTTCTCACATGTTTAGGGATTGCTTTATTATTTTTTTTAAGTGTGTATTCTTTGGAATATGTAGGATATTTACATAAAATTACACAAGGTCTATTCACAGAACTTCCATCCTTTCCTCTCTGCCTCATCTACGTCACCCCTTATAGGTAACCATGCTGTTAGTTTTTATCTTTCCTGCTTTGTTTTTGCAAACCAGAATATATTTCTAACCCTTTGCTATTATAAATAATGTCCTCAATGAAAAACCTTAAACATATATACACATATATTCTCTCCATATAAAACAGAGAGGTGGACATGAACAAGATCTTAGCAAAGCCATACAAGTCTTGAAAATAAACTTAAATTTTGTTCTTTATGTAATAGAAAACTAAGAGGAAGATTTTAAATACAGAAGTAATGTAAGCTTTACTTTATTCAATCTGAGCATGAGAATACAATTTTGGCAAACTGATAAATTCAAAGTTATGTTAAGGTATTCATTATGAAAGTTATCTCTTCAGAAGGAAAACAGATGAAATTACAAAGAAAACTAAAATCTGATGTCACTTAGAAACCATGTGGTGCTAAAGTGGCCAATTTAGTATCAAACTATAACAAATATTCAGGAAAAATGTAATGGCCACAAAGGAAGTTGATCTTTTCTTCCTTTCTGTCCTTCTTTCTTTCTTTTTATGCTTCATACAACTAATTATGTTAGCCAAGTGATGGTTTGTTTACATGGCAACATTTATGGAACATCTGACTGCAAAGAGCATGATTTTTTGTGATATTCTTTATAAGACAGAAAAATGAAAAATCCAGTTCATATATTCTGTAACAATTATATTTCTTGCCACTCTATAATCTTGACTATAGAAAAAGCTTTCAATAGCCTCTTGATTTTTAAGTAACTGAGGCAATCTTCATATAGTTCCTCAAACATAACTGACTTGTTCCTGCTTTTATTGATTTCTGATATTTTTGTCTTTGTATCTGTTATTTCTTCTACCTGGAATGTCTTGCCCTCAGATCTTCATATGGAGTACTTCTCATTATTCAAGTCTCTGCTCAAACTCATTTCCTCAAGAAGACCTTACCTAAATAATCTGATCTAAATACCTGACCATCTTACCTAAAATAATCTTCCTAGTCACTCTTGATATCTTGCTTATTGATTCTTTTGGAAAATAAGGGGCACACTGACAGGCATATTTTAAAATGTTACAAATAACTTCTGGAAATGAAAAATGTAATAACAAATTAGAAACTCAAGATACAGGTTAAGCAGTGATTAGAATAGCTCAAGAGAGAATTAGTGAATTTGGAGATTGTTCTAAATAAACTAATCAAGATGCAAAACAAGGAGACAAAGAGGTGGAATATATAAAAGAGAAGATAAGAGACAGGATAGAATGAGAGTATCCAAAATATGTCTCGGTAGATTTTGACAGGCGATAAAGTGAGAGCTACAATACATTTGAAAAGATAATGGCTAAAAAACTAACAATTGATGAAAGATATTTGGCCTGTTAATAGAAACCACATGATTAACAATCAGAATAAAGTAAAACTACACCCAAACATATTCCAGACAACCTGCAGAACACCACAAACAAAACAGAGAAAGAGACAAAGACAGAGACACTAGAAGTACAGAGTATGAAGATTACCTATAAAGGAAAGATGATGAGTTGGAAGTTTTAGTAACAATGGAAGGCAAGACACTATCAGCACTGCTAAGTGCTGAGAAAAAAATAATTGTCAGTCTAAACTAGTATACCCAGAAAAATTATCTTTGAATAACATACATTAAACATAAAAAGAATCAGGGTGCCTAGGTGTCTCAGTCGGTTCAGCACCTGACTCTTCGTTTCAGCTCAGGTCATGATCCAAGGGTTGTCAGATCAAGCCCTGTGTCAGGCTCCATGCTGAGCATGGAAGCCTGCTTATTAAGATGCTCTCTCTCTCTCTTTCCCTCTGTCCTTCTCCCCTGCCTGCATGCTCTCTAAAATTAAAAAACAAAAAAAGGAGAAGAAGAAGGAGGAGAAGGAGGAGGAGGAGGAGGAGGAGGAGGAGGAGGAGGAGGAGGAGAAGAGGAGGAGGAGGAGGAGGAGGAGGAGGAGAAGAGGAGGAGGAGGAGAAGGAGGAGGGGGAGGAGGAGGAGGGGGAGGAGGAAAGAAGAAGAAAGAAGGGAGAGGGAAGAAGAAGAAAGAGATGAAGTAGTAGTAGAAGAAACTGAAAAAAACCTTGGAGTTCACTATCAATAGAATTAAAAGAATTAAAATTTCTGTTCCCAGAGTAAATCTGAGATATGAGATAAAGGAAGGAATGGTGAGCAAAGGAAATGGTCATCATATATGTAAAGCTAAACAAAAATTGATAATATAAAACAAATAGTTATAATTAGATTAGATTATTTAGATTAGGTTAGATTGTGGTGTGATAAAAAGAGAACTAAAGTTCTGATAAAATGGCTGTATGCATTGGGATAGGTGACAAGTTAAGATACTCTAAGTTCTTTACATTAAGTGTTCAGTTAATTACACACTAAAAAATTTCTAGCATAACCACTAACAGAATAGCAAGAGAGTATATAACTTCAAAATCAGCAAAGAAAAAAAAGTGAAATAAAGGAAAAAATGAAACCTAAAAGAAAATAATGAAGGAGGGGAAAGAGCTAAACAAACAGAAAGTACAAAATAAGATGGTGGAAACAAATAATTAGAAGGGTGAGAAGTGCTACAAAAGAACACAAGCTGCTATAAGAAAATATAATAAGAGACCCAAACTAAATTTTGGTGGGAATTAATAAGAATGTGTACACATGTGTATGTGTGCATGCAATTTAGGAAGTGTGGAGGAGGTTTTCTTAGAGACATGGTGTTTAAAAGACTTGAAAAAAGCCAAGTTTTATTTAGAATAAATTGGTGTGGGTAGAGAGTGGCTTCTACAAAAAGGCAATGGTATGTGTGAATGTTCTGAGGCCTGAGTGTATGACATATTGAAGAAAATGAGAAAAAGCCAGAATGAGGACTAAAACAAAAGAGATTTTAGATTTTATCCTAAGGACAATGAGAAGCCATTAAAAGGTTTTAAGCAGTGGACTGGTTTGCCTTGATTTGGAATTTTTAAGTATCTTCTATCCCTAGAGTCAGGGCGTATTAGTTTGAAAAGGGCATGGATAATCTAGATATATTATGTTTTCTTCTTCAGTTTAAATAAAATATGGTATAATTTTAAGCATAGAACATAACATTTTCCTCCATGTCTTTAGCCTTGGAAAACAAAAGCTCAACATAGAAATCAAGACGAGTCATTTTATTGCCTTCACTGGTAGACACAGAAATATCTTCTGAATTCTGTATTCTCCTAATAGAATAACAAAAGACTTCATTTACTGTAAACATAATACCATAAAACCATAATGGCTCTCTTAATGACAGTTTAACATCTCAGCTGACAGCTTCACCCACCTTAATCTTAGCCAAGAAACCAGACTAGTAGTGACAGTAACACCAGCAAAGGATACTTAATAACAACTAAACATATCACTGAAATTCATATAATTTATTCAATGCAGTCTCCCATTGCTCACTTGAAGCCTAGTTGATATTAATCTCATACATAATTTGATTTTTTTTAAGAAAATCTTATTCAAACTAGGAGCTATGCTTTCCAAAGGTTAGTTTACTGGTAGCAGTGTGAAGTAGTAATTAAAAAAAAAAAAATTTTTTTTTTTTTTTTTTTTACTTATTTATTGCCAATTAGCTTGAGGGAAAATAATTCTAAAAGTGCCAAGACATTGCAAGGCAGTGCAACAACTAATGTTCACCATGACACTTAATGTACCATATGTTGTTTAGGAAAGTATTAAGGTATTTCAGGGTATTTTCCATCTAGAATGTTTCAAATAAAAAAAATTCACTGCTAAAAAATCATAAATCCAATGACCAAGTCTCAGTTCTCATTTTTCTTGTCAGTAGCATTTGAAATCAATGATGATTTTTTAAAAAATGTT
This sequence comes from Panthera onca, assembly GCF_046562875.1. Taxonomy (NCBI): domain Eukaryota; kingdom Metazoa; phylum Chordata; class Mammalia; order Carnivora; family Felidae; genus Panthera; species Panthera onca. The sequence goes on from NC_138342.1 coordinate 13,872,175, forward strand.
TATTTATTTTTAGAGAGAGACAGAGTGTGAGTCAGGGAGGGGCAGAAAGAGGGAGACACAGAAACAGAAGCAGGCTCCAGGCTCTGAGCTGTCAGCACAGAGCCCGACGCAGGGCTCGAACTCACGAACTGTGAGATCATGACCTGAGCTGAAGTCAGACGCTTAACTGACTGACCCACCCAGGAGCCCCTACAATAACGATTTTTAATCCAATACATCATACATCATACATGTAGTAGGAATACAAAAATGAAGAGAGAGGTTCCTACTTCCAAAGGATATATTATAGTGGAAAGATAAACATGGAAACAATGGCAATGCAACGAGAAATTTACTATAATGAAAGCTCTACCAGAATATCCACTGGACTTCATGGCAGATCTATACCAAGGGCCAATGACACGCTGTTTCATCTCTGCCCACATTTGATCTTGTTTTGTATAGGACTGGTAAGCTCTTCCTGTATTTTGCAATTTAGAAGGTTTTTACTTTGGGCCTAGATTAAAGCGAAAATTAAAAAAAAACATAATATGCTAACGTTATTTCTACCTGTTTTTAACAGTGTGCCAGGGCAAAAAAGAATCACTGGTACAAGCAATGCATGACTTCCTCCCAGTTTCTGAGGTTCAGAGTATTTATACAAATCTGTAGAAATGGAAGTACACAAAGAAATATCTCTAACATTTGAAATACCTGGCTGGAATGTACAATGGAGAGATAAATGGGAATGTTTCCTTTGGGGTAACTATATTTTAAGTTAGTCTAGAGTTTGTGGAAGAGAGGGCAGGAAAATGATGAATATGGAAACTGACTTATGAAGAACAATCAAAAAGATGAAAAGATTTCCATGGAAAACATAAGTTTAGAGAGACATAATAGTTTCAATAAATATTTACAGCACTAGTAGAAGGACTAAATTGCTACAGATGGGAGGAAAAACTCTTAAAGATTAGCATGGAAAATAGAAGTCTTAAAGATACAATAATTTCTATAAATTATTTATAGTACTGTTAAGTAAAACATTGTTGCAGATAGAAAAAATTAAAATGAAGGATGGATATTTCAGATATATGACCTTAATTGTCAGAGCTGTCAAACAAAGATTTTTTGCAAGTATTTACTGTCAATCAGCGGTTGAATTACCATCTCTTACAGTAGAGAATAAAAGAACCCTATACTGGGGCAGAGGCTGGATAGGATATTCTTTTGAGTATCTTTTTCTTTGCTTAAATGGCTAATTCTATTCTGCCAACTGTTTTTGCCTATTCTTCTACATAGTTGTGTTTTTCTCATTTGCTGCAGTTTTGTTCTGTTAGTTGAATGGTTGCCAGTTACATCAGTTATAAATACTATCTCCATCTGAGGCTTGAATTTTCACTCTGTTCATGGTGCCTTTATAATACTTAAGTTCATTTCAATACAATAAAATTTACAACATTGCTATAGGGATTGTTATTCTTGCATCTTAAGAAATTCTTCCTTCTTATTTTGAGTTTGGTAGGATGTAATTGTTTATATTTTCTTTCAGTTTTTCTTTTCACATTTAATCCTTGAGCCCACTTGAATTACTTTTGTGAGTGGTGTAAAATAGGAATCATCTTTTTTCTTTATGGGGTACTACAATGGGTAACCAGTTCCCCTGGAACCATTAATTCAATACGCCATCTTTCCCAGTGATTTATAATGACATCTCTGTCTTGTACCAGATTCCACCAATGTTTGGAGAGTTTCCGGATTGCTAAATTGTTCTACTCATTTTTATATGGCCAGCAGAACCATGTTTTAACTTTACTGCACCAAGTAAGTGTTCATACGTTTTAGAGTGACTCCCTCAGCCACGCTTAGTTTTTCTTAGCTCTTTTAAGTATTGCTCATAAATTTTAGGATTGGCAAGTCATTTCTGACAATAAACCCTGTGAGAATTTTAATGGGAATGAATCTGTAAACATATTAAGCATGAAATGCCATCTTTTAGAGTCTGTCCATCCATTTAAAATACAATTGCTTATTTTGGGAGTCTTGTGTCCTTCACTAGTTTTATGTTATCCATAAAGTTTTAAATGGCTTATTAGTTTCATTCTTAGATGTTTTGGTGCATTTACTGCTTTTGTTGCTATTGTAAATAAGATTTTTTAAACACAGGATTGTCTAACTAGGTGGTTGCTGATATGCAGTAATATATACTGATCTTGTGAGCAGTACCTTTTTGGAACTTTTTATCAGTTCTGATAAACGTTATCCTATTCTTTCATATTTTCTACATCCATAACCATATTATTTATAAGCCACCACAATTTTGTTCATTCTTTCCTTATAACACATTATTTATTATTCCTTATTTTCATACTTCCATTTTTTTCTCATCATGTTACAGAAGTCAGGACTTCTTATGGTCAGGGAAAATGTTGAAAATTGGCAACAGTGTACATTGTTGTTTTGTCCATTACTTTAAATCATTAGGTTACAATATTTTTGGTAGTGCCAGTGCCCATTTACTGTTCATTTTTATAAGTATTTTTTATTATATATGTATCAGCTTTTGTAGAATTTTTTAATGTATATATTAGGATGATACATTTCTTTTCTTTTTTCTTTTTCTTGGTAATATGGAAAATCATGGAGGTTTTTCAAATGTGGACTCATCCATGCCTCCCTGTCATTATTTATTATGTTTTTACACTTCACTGTATTCAATTTGCTAGTATTTATTTAGGATGTTTGCACCTATGTTTGTAAGTCAGACTGGTTTGCAAATTTCTTTCTTTTGCTATTCTGTCTGGTTTTGGTATTAAGATTAGATCAATATTTTTTTCTTTTCTATTCTTTAAGATAGTCCACAAAAGACAAAAATTATCTGTTGCTTTAACTATATGAACCTTATAAAACCATTTGTGTTTGATAATTTAAAGATTAATAAGTTACACTAACTGCCTATAAGTTGTCTACATTACTTATGGTTAGATTAGGTATTAAACCTATGGATTACATGATCTAATTTGAATAAATCAACTCACAAAATGAACAATGGGCTTAAATGAGTACTGTTAAGACATAAAGTGAGAATAATACGAAAAATGTAAGCACTAGCAAACAAACAAAGGAAGAACACTGCTACTGCTAGTGTGAGCACTTTATTGATTATAGGTAAGAACAGTGAATTCAGGCCAAAAATTTTAATTCTTAAGAAAACCATTTAAAATATGGATGTATAGCTTCTATCATGACTAATAAAATTCTCCCAAAGTCTATACTGTGTAATAAGATACTGGCAGTGAAGTCATGATTAGCAAGACATTTAAAAATTGTTTATAACATCTTTACTTCAACCTTAAAATTTTTAATTTGTGGAAAGATTAGTGCAGATATTGATGTGTATACATACACACACGAATCCACACATAAATGCCTCAAAGGATATGTGCTCCATTTTTTTTTTTAAAGATTTGGTGTGCAAGTATGCAAAGTTAGAGCCTACCCATCTGTACCACAGCAGAATGGTTTTATTAAAAAAATCTAATTTCATTACTGTCCACTTGAAGCAATCTAGCAGCTCTCTGTGGTCCTAAGAAAGAAAATCTTATTATTTCCTACATAGCTTTTTCATAATCTGATCCTTATTTCTTTGGCTTAATCTATTAACATTCTCTCCCTTGCTCTCTATGGTACAAGCCACATTAGACTAAATGGTTCCTATCCTGAAGTATGAGCACTGAAATTACATAAGACAAGAAGTTATCCCCCCAAATCATCAAGAAGACTATTTAAGGTATAGATTTATATATACTATCATTACTGATGGTTTTCAACCATCAGATGAAAAGGATTTTCACACACATATTTGTGTACTTTGCTGAGAACAGCACAGTCATTTAAATAATTTACTTGTTTTCTACATATAGTTGAGTCTGCCTTATCACTTAAGTTCACAGAATCACAGAATGTAAAGATTGGAAATTTACTTTTAAAATGTCATTTATTCCAGCCACTCATCTGATGCTTTTGTAAACCTCTAATGATAAGGCAACCACTTTCCACTTGGAGAAATGTCTGATCCTTAGAAATATTCTTTCATAAATGGACCTGAAATCTGTTTCCATCTAATTTCCAGATCCTAATTCTACTCCTGGGTTATTCAAAGAAAGTTCCATCCTACTTTAGTCTAATGGCCATACAAATATTTACAGATCACTATGTTACTGCTAAGGCTTCTCTTCTGTGGTAGTAAGGAACAGGAGGTACAGAGTATGGAGGCCAGGGTTTGGCTATCTTTTGTGAGTTGGTTAGCTCATATTTGACTTTCACATTGCTCTAATTAGTTTGTTATTATTACTGCCAAGTAACAAATGGGGAAACTAATGCTCCAATAGGTAAAGTTACCTTTTCAAGTAAGTTGCAGAGCTGAGATTTCAACTACAAGTTTGTTAGACACCAAAGGCTATGTTTCAGTATTGTTACAACACTGAACTGCCTCCCACAAAGAGCTCAAAGAGGGTATGAAACATGGAAGAGCAAAAAGAAAGCAAGCAAAACTCTAAAAATCCTATACTTTCTAACTTCCAAAATTCTATGTATTGATGTATTTTTTCCTCAGGACTTATGATGTGTCATCTTGGACCTTTCTGTCTCATAAACTAATTATTATCTTAATATTTCTCAGATTTTTCTATATAAACACCCATGACCCAAAATTAGGGAAGCAAAAAGAGAAAATTATTTCCATAATTCATCCCCTTTCAATTTTAATCTGTCTCATATAATGAAAAGACTATCTTTTTAAACATTGACTAGGTACTCTTCTTTAGAACTCCAAAACACACTGCCTTCTGTGATCAAACTTAATGCTGATATTTTCCTGTCTTCAAGGATTGACAACACGATCCCTAACTTGTGTTAACAAAAGATACTTGTTCTCTCTTCTCCAGGCAAACGCTTATTTGGCAACTGCCACAAGCATTTAGAAGGCCCTTCCTTCCTTTCCTCTGTGAATCATCACTCTTCCTTCAATTAAGTATTAGATAAGTCCGACATACCTTTCATCATTCAGGACTCCTATGAAAAATGTATCTCTATATAGTTAACTGTGTGATTATATTATATTTATCACATATATTTACTTTTCTCTTTCCCAGTTACATTATAACTAATTGATGAAAAATCAATTCATTTTTATTTTTCACTTAAGTATAAAAAACTGAACAGCAAGTGCTTAATTAATATTCTCAGCTGTACATTTTAAAAATATGTTTTTATGGGATGCCTGGGTGGCTCAGTTGGTTAAGCATCCGACTCTTGGTTTCAGCTCAGGTCATGATCTCATAGTCGTGAGTTCAAGCCTCGCATTGGGCTCCGCTCTGACAGTGAAGAGCCTGCTTGGGATTCTCTCTCTCTCTCTCTCTCTCTCTCTCTCTCTCTATCTCCCTCTCTCCCACCCTCCCTCCCTTCTCCCTCTCCCTCTCTTTCTTAGAGCTCTCTCTCTCTCTCTCTCTTTCTCTCTCTCCCTCCCTCTCTCCCTCTCCCTCTGACCCTCCCCTGCTCACTTGCTCTCTCAAAAAAAAAATAAAATTAAAAAACTTTTTTTAAATTAAATAAATAAAGAATACAAATGATAGTCTTACCATATACTTTATTATGAAAAGAGACAAAGAGCAACTCAAATTTCCTCTCATATAATAAACAAAGTCAAATGAATATAAAATTCAGCACTTCTCTCTAGTTCATATCACATAGGCCAATTACACATAATATTACTTCTAAAATATATTTCTTTATGAATATAAGGTTTATATATATTAAATAATACTAAAACAAAGCATTATGTTTTACACACACACACATAAACACACACACACACACACACACACAGTCTTACCTTGCTGAGTGTTTTGTTCTTGCATTCGATTCACAGTGAGGTCTAAGGGGCCTTCCTGCTCTTCCTGAAGGGAGTTTTCTGCTTGATTCATTTGGATACTTTTACATATTAGACTTGGTCCAATTGAACCATTTCTATTTTCTTGAATTTTACCGCTTTTTGAAATATACTCAATTGCAAACTGACGTATCATCTTTTTCATTAATTCCTGAGCAACTAAGGGAATGTTAGGATCACAGTTCTGAGGAAGATCTAGGGAAGAAATAAATATGATAAGCATTAAAAAGGAGAAATGCAAAATACCAACACTTAAATTTATTTTTATTAAAAATTAAAGGTTTCAGAAGTCTTTTAGTTCAGTCCACAATGGCTAATGGTTTCTAGGACTTAGCAACAGAAACCTTGTAGATTTGATTAGTATTACATCAACCCAAAACTTGGCATATTTAATCATTTCTTAAAAACAAACACTTTTGGTTCCAAACTAAAATACAGACAAAGAATTAGAGAAGCAAAACAGCTTATTTTCAGTTTTAATTCAAAGGTATTCTACTAGATATTAAAACACAATGTGAACATAAATTGTAACTAGGCAATTTCTAACTTAATATACAAAGTAAGTGCATGCATTAACTATTAAACAAAACATCTAAATTCTTATAACTATTACCATTAAAATTTTCAATTCTATCAAATGTGTACTCTATTTAGAATCCTATATAGAATAACCTGAAGGTCATCAAAAATTTTTCTTTCCTCAACCTACACTGAGAAATTCCAATCATAAAGAAAAGGTAAAGAACTCTACAGTGACACAGGCGGCTTCTACCAAGATTCAAGAATTGTTAGTATTCGACCATACTTAGTTTTTAAACTTTTTTGTTTGTTTGCAGAACCACTGAAAGCAAATTGTAGAATTATGACGTTTCACTCCTAAATATTTTAGCATGTATCTATTAAGACTCTCCTATAAAAACGGCAATACCATTATTGAGGGTCTTAATTCTTGACCTCAAAACATGTTGATCTGCTATAACTATAATGAAGGTCAGCAATGATAGACAATTCTGGTTGAACTTGTACAAGAGGTAAAACAATTGAATGATTTATATAAGAGGTGTGGAATAAGGACAGACTACTTGTAAACACAGTATAGTGATAAGGAGTTTTGGTACTGGGGAGACTAGGTAGTGGTGGTTTTTCTACACACGTGCTTCTGGCCTCCAATCCTTTCATTTATTCTGCTCCTTCAGAGGTAGACCTATTGGTAAATTGGAAAGGATTAACTATGCAGATGTGATTAGGCTGCATACTTCTTCCTCTTAGAATTGAACCTTGAGATACTAAGCCTTTGCTCCTTAAATACCTTAACTCTTACCCAGGCAGATTAGTGTTATTTGAATAGGCATGCCTTGATCCAGGGCTGTCTGAGACTGAAGGATTAAGTCTCTTTAGTTTTGGGGTTCAGTATTAGCTGAAGCACATGTCTAAGAGATTTGAAGACAAGTTCCCCAAAACATCTACTGTTATAGATCCATGACTCTAAAATATAAGGGCGGCAGTTTGCCTGGGTGGCTCAGCTGGTTGAGTGTCTGACTCTTGATTTCAGTTCAGATCATGATCCCAGGGTCGTGGGATTGAACCCTGCATCAGGCCCCATGCTGAGTGTGGAGCCTGCTTAGGATTCTCTCTCTCTCTCATTCTCTGTCTCTGTCTCTCTCTCTCTCTCTCCACCCCCCAACAAGCTCTCTTGCCAGCTTGTGTATGCTCTCTCTAAAATAAAAACATAGATAAAAAATTTTTTTAAGTGCGAAATGGTTTGAAAACATGTACTATTTGGAGGTGAGGAGAAGCAACAAACTGTCTCTACCATGACCACTACCAAATGTGATAGCAAAATGTGATCTAGGCTGAAATGAATCTATTTATAGTCCCCCAGAAGTATCAATATATTTGATCACAGGGTACTGTTTTGGACCTGCTGGAGATGTTACATAATAAACATCCTGGTTACATTACCTCTTTCAAAACAAAAAAATTAAATTCTCAAAAAAACATCTGAGAGAAGGAACTGTGGATCTATAAAAAAATAACATTTTAGCCTTCACATTTATTCATTTAGAACCCAATAGGGAAGAGAGGCACTACTGTTTTTAGGTACTAGGGGGGGAAAAAGGCTTAGCTATAGGTTGCAATCTTAGCCATGTTTATGAGCTCAGGGTAATCACATACCCCTCTATGTTTTAGTTTCTCTGTTCATAAAAATGGAAATGATAACAGAATCTTAGAAATCATAATAGAGCTTGCTCACAGGATATTTTAAAGTTACACAGGATTGGAGATAAAATACTGAATTCCTGTACTTGGCACATTTTAACAGTCTAGTAAACATTAGCTATTAAGATGCAGACTGAGCAGTTGTATTTTATTTAAGTCACAAACTGCCAAATAAGTAAAAATATTAACTAGGTTAGCATAAAATTATTAACTAATAGAAAAATAGAAAGGACCTAACTTCTAAGTACATGTAAATACTTTTTGGTCCAGAATAGGCAATATTAGCACAGGTACCTTAAATGACGTGATTCACTAAAACAAGAAATTTTCATGTTGTATACATAGGGATTCCCAGTATGTATCATTTCTTGATTATTACCTACAGGAATTGTTGAAGGCTTCTGTGAACATTCTTTTCCATCTTTTTTCAAGCCTAATTTTGCTTTGTAATATGTGAGAAAAGGAGATACTGGATTTACTTCTAGGTATTTTGTTTAACTATCCTACAATTTATTGAATAATGTCAACTTATAAATTCAAAATGATTAAATTTACCAAAAAAAGAACAGAAACATATCTGGATTCATGTCATCTCCCTAGGGCTACAGTTTAGGGTTGAGTTTATAGCTAAGTTTAAAGCAGAATACATAATGCTGCCTATTCTTTTCACGTACTCAGTTTTGGCCCTTTGTATTGGGGAATACGTGTATGTTTAATTAATTAAAAAAGAGAAAGACAAAGAGACCAAGAAAACGCTGCTGATTAGCCACTGAGCCTTTCAGATTATGTGCACAAGCAAATGAGTTAACTAGAGATACAGACCAGGAATCATAATGTTTTTAAAGGTCAGGCAAGTAATATTTGGCTAGAAGAGAGAATGCTGCCACATGGAAATAGTGTCTATTGCCCCAAGAAGACAAAAACAACTTTTTTACCGTGTCTCCTCACTTTTCAAATTTAACTAATTCAAAGTTTAACAAGCTCTTTGTAATAGCCAGTTTCAAGATGCTTCCTCAATGATTCCAACTCCTGGTTTCATTCTGTTGTGTACTCTCTTCCATGTTACATCAGCTGTGGTGTGGGTGATCAAGAGCATACTAAAGAAGCATGTCGCTTCCAAGATTAAGTTATAAAAGAATAAAGTATCAAGTAACTCTTGAATGTTAGTGTTTCCTGTCTCCCCACACCCTCACTCCCCATCCCCTATTCTGTCCTTCAATCTCTCTTATTACTCACTCCAGAGGAGACCATACTGTTAGAAGCTCTATAGAGAGACTCACATGGAGAGGAACTGGTCTCCTGCAAACAACCAATGAATGAACTTGGAAGAAGATACTCTAGATCAATCAAATCCCAGATGACTGGAACCCTAGCTGACCCTTTGATTACAGCCAAGTGACAAACCACACTGGAAACATCCAGCTATGCTGCTCTGAGGGTCCCAGCTCAGAGAAAATGTGAGATAATAAATGTTTGCTATTTTAAACTGCCAAATTTTGGGGATAAATGGCAAAAATAAATAAAACAAATTTTTGTATGTGTTAGTTGAGATATTGCTGTAAGAAAAATGCATGTTTGGCTTTAGAACCAGGCAGTGGGCTTTGGGGAGAACTGACATTGTAAATTGAACAGTACGGAAGAAGTTGCTAATAGGAGCTTCATGGTCTTTGATAAGCTGTGTACAGTGAGGATTTGTAGGACAATGATGTAAATGTTATTGGAAAGTAGAGGAAAGAATATACTTATTTTGTAGTGGCAGAAAGTTCTATAACACTATTGTTTACAGTAATCTGGAAAGTAGAAAATGTAAGCAATAAATTAGGTGATCTATCTAGGGAAACTCCTAAGGAAAGTGTTGAGATGCCCTCTGGTCTCTTAGTAATTATATAAAATGTAAGAGGAGAGCTATACTAAAGGGAGTATTGTTAAACAAAAAGAAACCAGGTCTTGATTATTTTGAAATTTTTCAGTGTGTGTGTGTGTGTACACACACACACAATACACACACACACACATACATACATACATACATACATACATACATACAGCAAATGAGGCTAAAATGAAAAAAGGTTGAGCAAAGACCAAATCGGGGGAATAGCCAGGAACACGGCTTCAAAAGGGTGGCTTTTCTCCCGATTTGACTCTCTTAATGTTGTGGGACTCATGTGAATTTTTAATTTTAATTTTTTTGTGGGTGGGGTGCGTCATTCCTTTAAACAAAAGAACTCTGGAATTAACCAAATCTTTGCAGGAAGTGTCTATTCAAGAATATTGGCTAGATCTTGGTAAGAATAGTAAGAATGTTTTCAGTTGCTCTATTCCTACTCTCCCTTCCTACTTCTGAGGTAGCCTGTTCCCAGGCAAAGACAAACAATGTTATGGTTCTAGATATTTAAAGCGATCCCTGTCCAACCATCAGCTGACCACTAAGCTAACCAAGCAGAGATGTTACAGCCACACAATACAAAGAATACTGACTTTAATGACTTCATAGAATAGATCAGAAAAGTTATTAAACAAACAAACAACAACATATAGCAACAACGAACCCTGAGGTGGAGAATAATCTGATTTCTACCAGTGCCAAACTGTAGTATTTAAAATATCCAGTTTTTTAAACAAAACATTATAAAAAATGCAAAAAAACAAATAAAAAACAAAACAAACAAACAAACAAAACAAGGAAATATGGCCCATACACACAGGAAGAAAACAACCAACAGAAAATGTCTCTGAGGAAGCCCAGATATTGAAATTACTAGACAAAAACTTAAAATCAGACATTTTCAATATATTAAAAAAACTAAAGGAAACCATGTGTAAAGGAATAAAGGAAAGTATCAGGAGGATATCTCAGCAAATAAAAACACAGTTTTTAAAAAGAACCAACTAGAAATTATTGAAAAGTACACTAATTAAAATGCAAAATTCGGGGTCCCTGGGTGGCTCAGTCAGTTAAAGATCTGACTTCGGCTCAGTTCATGATCTCGCAGTTTGTGAGTTTGAGCCTCACATCAGGCTTGCTGCTGTCAGCACAGAGCCCACTTTGGATCTTCTGTTTCCCTCTCTCTCTCTGTCCCTCCCCCATTTGCACTCTTTCTCTCTCAAAAATAAATAAAACATTAAAAATAAAATAAAATAAAATGCAAAATTCACTAGGTTGGATACAACAACAGATCTGAACTGGCAGAAAAAAGAATCAATGAATTTGAAGATAGGCTCATTGATATTACCCATTCTGAGGAGAGAGAGAAAGCCCATTGATAATAAGCCATTCTGAGAGAGAGAAAAGAAGGTAGGAAGAGTGGGAAGGAAGCAAAGAAGGAAAAAAGGAATGATGGACAGAGGGGTGGTAGGTAGGTGAGGGGAGGGGGAGGGTAAAGGAGGGAAGGAGGAAGGAAAAAAAGAAAGAAAAATAAGTAAGAGTCTCAGAGACCTATGGAATACTATCAAATATACCAACATTACAAATGGTAGTCCTAGAAGGAGAGGAGAGAAAGAGGCACAAAGAATAGTGGAAGAAACGATGGCTAACAACGTCTCAGATTTGATGAAAAACCGTATCTACATATCCAAGAAGCTCAACAAACACCAAGTAGGGTAAACTCAAAGAAAGCTACATTTAAAAGCAACTTAATCAAGTGGTCAGAAACCAAAGAGCAAGTCCTGAAAGTACCAAGGAAAAAAACCTCAATTCATCACATACAAGATCCTCAATGAGATTAAGTGCCAATATCACACCAGAAACGATGAAGGCCAGAAGGCAGTGAGATGACCTACTCAAGGAACTGAAAGAAAAGACTGTCAACTAAGAATTCCATATTCTGCAAAAGTATCCTTTAGAGACACAGGAGAAATTTAGACATTCTCAGATAAACAAAAACAGAAAACTTGCTGCAAGCAGACCTGACCTAATAAAAGGACACTGGACAGTAACTCAAATCCCCACAAAGAAATAATAAGCATCAGTACAGTAACTATATAGGTAAAAATACAGCATAAATATATTTTTTGGTTCTGTTTTTCCTAATTTAGAATGTAACTGCTAAAGCAATAATTGCAAATATCTCTCAGTGGACAATGTATGAAGATGTAACATGGAGAACAAAAGCAGCACAGAGAAGGGGAAATGAAATGGAGACATATAGGATCATATTTTTTATATACTACTGAAATTGAATTGGTATTAATCTGAACTATTGTCTATTAGGATGCTAACTGTAATCCTCAGACAGCCATTTAAGAAAATACCTGAAAAAATATAGTAAAATACACAACAAAGGAATTAAATATCTATTGAACACAAAAGAAAGTAATAATGGAAACAGAGAAAACAAAAAGAAATAAGACAGATTGAAAACAAATAGCAAACGATAGATGTAAATCCTACCTCATCAGTAATTACTTTAAAGATAAATGGAAAAGCAGAGACTGGCAAAATGTATTAAAAAGAATAACCCAACTATATGCGGTCAAAACAGACTTCTTTTTTTTTTTTAAGAGAGCAAGTGAGCAGGGGAGAGGGGCAGAGAGAGAGAGAGAGAGAGAGAGAGAGAGAGAGAAATAGAGAATCTTAAGCAGCCTTCATGCTCAGTGTGGAGCCCAATGTGGGGCTCGATTCCACGACCCTGGGATCATGACCCCAGCCAAAATCAAGAGTTGGACACTCAACTAACTGAGCCACCCAGGTGCTCCAAAAGAGAGACTTTAAATTCAAAGATGGAAAAATTCTGAAAGAAACAGGACGGGGGGGAAAACATCCCATTATGCAAACAGTAACCAAAAGAAAACTGGTGTGGTTCTACTGATACCAGGAAAAATCTATTCTATGACAAATATTGTCCATAAAAATGGAGGTCACTTTATAATGATAAAGGTTCAATCTATTGAGAAGTTATAATAATTATAAACATATATGTACCTAACAATAGAGTCCAAATATACATGAAGACATAACAATTAAAGGGAGACATAAAATATTCAATACTAACAGTTGGAAACTTCAATAAAACACTTTTAATAATGGATAGAAAAACGAGAAAATAGATCAACTAATAGAAGACTTCAACAACACTATAAATCAACTAGATCTAACAAACATATATGGAGCACTCCATTCCCAAAACAGCAGAATATATATTTGTGTCAAATGCAGGTAGAAATTCTCCAAGATAGACCATATGTTAGGCCACAAAACAAAAAGATTAAAAACTTAAAAAGTCTGTTCTCCAACATCAAAGAAATGAAAAAGAAACAAGTAACAAAAGGAAATTTGGGAAATTCACAAAATATGAAAATTTAAAAAAACATATTCCTAAACACCAAATGAGTAAAATATTGGATCACAAAAGATATTAGAATATACTGAAATTTGAATGAAAAGGAAAATACAACATACCAAACAGTATGAGATGCAGCTAAAGCAGTGCTTGGAGGGCAATTTATAGCTGTAAAAAAACATATTTTTAAAGAAATTCATACCAAAAACCCATTAGCCTAACCTGCCTTGAGAGTAAATGAATTGAAAACTAAACTCAAAGCAAACAAAAAGAAGGAAATAAATAAAAGGTCAGAGCAGAAAAAAAAAAAGAACAGAAAAACAACACAGAAGATCACTGAAACCAAAGGTTGGTTCTTTGAAAAGATCAACAAATTTATAAACCTGTCGCTAGACTGACCAAGAAAGAAAAAAAAAAGAGAAGATTTAAGTTGTTAAAATCAGGAATAAAGGAAGAGACATCACCATTAACCTTAAAGAAACATAAAAGAGAATCAGAAAATACCATTAAAAATCATACATCAACAAAGTAGATATCCTAAACTAATATAACACTATGTTAGCTACACAGTAATAAAAGTAAAATTTAAAAAAAGAAAAAAAACCTAGATATCCTAGACAAAATGACTAATTTCCTATAAAGGCACACACTACCAAACTGACTCAAAGATGTAATAGAAAATCTAAATAGATCTGTAATAAATAAAAAAAAACAGTGAATAATTAAAAAACTTGCCACAAAGAATAGCCCAGGGACAGACAGATTTTACTGGTGAATTCTATTAGACATTAAAAAAAAAAATTAACACAAATGCTTCACAAATTTTAAAAAAGGGAAGAGGAAGGAACACTTCCCAACTCATTCTGTGACAGCAACATTAACCTAATATCAAACTAGACAAGGATATCACAAGAAAACTACCAAGCCAAATAAAAACTATCCATTATGAAGAGACACAAAAATCCTAAATGAAATACTAGCAAACAGAATCCAGCAATACATAAAAAAGAACTATATACCAAGAATTTATCCCAAGAATGCAAGGTCAATTCAACATATAAAAACCAATTAGTCACTGTAATATAACATTAATAAAGGACAAAAGCCAAATAATCTCCATAGATGTAGAAAAGCACTTGACAAAATCCAGTAACCATTCATATACAAAACACTAAACAAGCTAGGAACAGAAGAAAACTACCTCAATTTAAGAAAGGGCACCTATGAAAAATCACAGGTAACATCATATTTAATGGTGAAAGATCAAAAGCTTTCCCTCTAAGATCAGGAACAAGACACAAGACAAGGATATATATTTTCACCACTTTTATTCATACACTACTCACTATTCACTTTCATTCATATACTAGAGGTTCCAACCAAGGCAATTAGGTAAGAAAAATAAATAAAAGACATTTAGTTTGGAAAAGTAGAAGTAAAACTCTGTACATAACAATCTTTTTTAAAAATGTTATTTTAGGGGCGCCTGGGTGGCTCAGTCGGTTAAGCAGCCGACTTCAGCTCAGGTCACGATCTCGCGGTCCGTGAGTTCGAGCCCCGCGTCGGGCTCTGGGCTGATGGCTCAGAGCCTGGAGCCTGCTTCCGATTCTGTGTCTCCCTCTCTCTCTGCCCCTCCCCCATTCATGCTCTGCCTCTCTCTGTCTCAAAAATAAATAAAAAAACTTTAAAAAAAATTTTTTTAATGTTATTTTAATTCTATAGTTAACATACAGTGTTATATTAGTTTCAGGTATGCAACAAAGTGATTCATAATAAAATCTTATATAGATAAATTTCTAAGGAATCCACACACACACAATTTTAGAGATAATAATTAAGTTCAGCAAGACAACAAGAAATCATATAAATAAACAAAAATTAATTTTACTCCTATACAATGGCATTAAACATTTCCAAAATGAAATAAGTAAGAAAGTGATTCCATTTACAACAGGAACAAAGAATAAAATACTCAGAGGAGTAAGTTAACAAAGAAGTGGAAGTTTTGTATGCTAAAAATGATGAAACACACTTTTATTTTTTTTCTTTTTTAAAGTCTTTTTTTATTTTTATTTTTTTAATATATGAAATTTATTGTCAAAAAAAAAAAAAAAGAACTGAGAACAAACTGAGGGTTGATGGGGGGTGGGAGGGAGGGGAGGGTGGGTGATGGGCATTGAGGAAGGCACCTGTTGGCATGAGCACTGGATGTTGTATGGAAACCAATTTGACAATAAATTTCATATTAAAAAAAATTAAACACTAAAAAAAGAAATAAATAAATAAACATTAAAAAATAAAATAAATAAAAACAAACCAAAAAAAAAAAAATGATGAAACTCAAAGACAGCCTAAGTAAATAGAAATACATCCTATGTTCATGACTGGAAGATGTAATATTGTTAATATGGTAACACCCCACAAAGAGATTCAATACAATCTCTACCAAAATCCCAGATGGCATTTTTGCAGAAATTGGCAGGTTGATCTAAAATGCATAAGGAAATGCAAGGAATCCAGAATAGCCAAAACATCTTGAAAAAAAAGAACTAAATTGAAAGATTAGCACTTCCTGATTTTGAAAATTACTATAAAGTGCAATAATCAAGACAAGGTATTACTAGTATAAGGTTAGACATATAGATGAATGGAGTAGAACTGAGCCCCAAAATAAACCCTTACATCTACAGTCAATTTATTTTTGATAAGAGTATCAAGACAATTCAATGGGGGAAAGAAGTCTTTTCAACAAACGGTACTGGGACAACTGGATATTTACATACAAAATGAAGTTTGATCTCTACCTCATACCCTTTATAGTAATTAACTGAAAATGGATCAAAGACCTAAATAGGGGAGCTAGAACCTTAAAAATCTTAGAAGAAAATATATGTGTAAAACTTCAAAACCTTGGATTAAGGCACCGATTCCTTACGCATGACACCAAAAGCATAAGCAACAAAAGAAAAAAATAGATACACTAGACTTGATCAATATTAAAAACTTTTGTGCTTCAAAGGACACTACCTTTGTGAAGTGAAAGGACAGTCCACTCAATGGGCGTAAATATTTATAAATCATGTCTGATAAGAATCCAGTGTCCACAGCATATAACGAACTCCTACAAATCAGCAATAAAAAAAATGCCCAAATAAAAAATGGCAAATGATTTGAGTAGATAGTTCTCCAAAGAAGATATTACTAATGGCCAATAAGTACATGAAAAAGATGCTTAACATCATTTCCCATGAGGGAAAAAAATGCAAGTCAAAACCACAATGAGATATCATTTCACACCCAAAAGGATAAAGTGTTCATGAGGATATTAAGAAATCTGAACCCTCAAACACTGCCGGTGAGACTGCAAAATGGTGTAGCCATTTCAGAAAACACACTGGCAGTTCTTCAAAAATGTAAACAAATAATTACCATTATGATCCAGCAAATTCCACTTCAAGGTATATACCCAAGGAAAGTGAAAACATATGTCTAACCAAAAACAAGTGCATGAATGTTCATGGTAGCATTATTTGCAATAGCCAAGAAGTGGAAACAACCCAAATGAACATCAACTGGTGAATGCACGTATCCATACAACAGAGTATTATTCAATCATAAAAAGGAATGAAGAACTGATACATATTATAAGGATGAACCTTGAAAACATGCTAAATGAAGGCTATACATGGTATGATTCTATTCATATGAAATGTCTAAAACAGACCAATCTATTGAGACAGAGAGTATGTTTAGTGGTTGCCAGAGCCTGAGGGAAGGTAGGAAAAGGATGAGAGAGTGTTAATCTGTTAAGGGGTTTAGGATGATGAAATGTTCAGGAATCGGATAGCAGTGATGGTTGCAAAACTCAGTGAATGAGTACACTAAAACCCACTAAATTGTATACTTTTAAAATAGTTAATTTTATAATATGTGGATTATATCTCAATTAAAAAAAACCAGAAAGGAATAACTCAGAAAGTGGAACATGACAGATCCAAGTCATAAAGAATCATTCTTAGGCCTTAAGATCAAAACAAGTTCCAACTTTTGCCCAGATGGATTTCAGAATTGCTATGAATAGTGACCTCCATGTGCGCCCCATTTCCCCAATTCTGAAGAGCGTTTACAACAGTTATCCTATGCCTGTCCCACCACTGTTTGTTGGGTGTGTGTGGGCAGGTAACTTGCCTTTTTACTTAAAAACAAAAAAACACTCCACTTTTTAAAAAAATTGTTTATTCATTTTTTGGAGAGAGAGACCACGAGTGGGTGGAGGGGCAGAGAGAGAGACACAAAGAATCTGAAGTAGGCTCCAGGCTCTGAGCTGTCAGGACAAAGCCCAACTCGGGGATCGAAACCATGAACCTCAAGATGACCTGAGCCGAAGTCGGTCGCTTAACCAACTGAGCCACCCAGGTGCCCCTTAAAGGTCTATAGAACAAGAGGAACTACATTTGAAGCACTGTACTTAAAGAGCTATACCCAAAGAACCCTGCTTGCACCTGGAACTAAATCAGATCACGAGATAATATGGTAGTAACGGTAAGATTTTTGGAGGTCTTGGGCAAAGATGAGTATATTTTGCAAATAGAGAGAGACGTGAATCACTGGGGACCTAAAGATTTTAACTTCCTTGTATTCACACCTTTGTTTATCACACACTGATAGGTAGCATTATTTACCTAAGAGGAATAGCTGCTCTTGAAAGCAATCTAAGAATATTGATTGTGTTGTCTCAATTATGAGATCATGAATGTGGAAAATATGTCACTAATCCAAAAAAAATTTTTAAAGGCCAGGATGGTGGCATTTTTGTATGCTTTCCCCATCTCCATTTCCCTTCTCTTCATTTTGATAGCTATATTAACAACAGTTAACACCGATTTAGCACTTATAGAACTGACATATATTGATATCATTTAATGACAAGTATCATATCAGTGCAAATAATGATATAGTTAAAAGGGAAGCAAAGTCCTATGGAATCATTTATGGTACACAGTTTTTGCCCTTGCTTTTTATTTTTTCCCATTTTTTTTCTTCTAAACATTTCAATCTACAGAAAAGTTACAATGTACTTCCACAAAATTTTACCTCTATAAATTCAACAACTGTTGACATTTTTTTTTATCATTTGATTTACATATGCACAGGTTATTTAGGGGAGAAGCATTTGAAGATATTATGAATACTTAATATGAAATACTTGAGTAATAAAGAACACTACGATACATAACTATAATGCCTTATCCCTTTCAATAAATTTAACAAAGTGTAATGCCCTCAGCTTTCCAAATTACGTCCTTTATAGCCTTTTTTCTTCCTGATTTCAGTATGCAATCAAGAACTTCATGTTCTAGGGGAGGCTGGGTGGCTTGGTCAGTTGAGCATCCAACTCCTGCTTGGAATTCTCTCTCTCCCTCTCTTTCTACCCCTTCTCTACTCACACATGCACTCGCTGGCTCTCAATAAATAAATAAATAAGACTTAAAAAAAAAAAAAAAAAGAACTACATGTTCTATTTGACTATCATGTGTCCCCAGTCTTTTCTCCTGCCTTGTTGTTGTTGTTGCTGTTGTTGCTGTTGTTGTTGTTGTTGTTGTTGTTACTTTCATGCCATTTAGTTTATAACACGTTCCACAATCTGGGTTACATTCCTCACAATTTAGATTCAGATTAATCTTTTTTTTTTTTTTTTTTTTTTTTTTTTTTTTTTTAACAGGAATAATATCATAGGTGATATTCCTGCTTGGTGTTATTTTATCATTTGGTCCCCATATCAGTGATGTCATTGATGTCTTGCTTGGTGATATCCAACAAATCTCTCCATTGTGAAGTTACCTTTTCTCCTTTGTAATTAGCAATCTGTGGAGTAATACTTTAATGTGACTATTCTGTTTCCCAACATTCTATATTCAATTGTTTTAGCATCAATTGATGATTCCTGCCAGAATCAATTGTTACACTAAGTGATTGCAAAATGATAATTTTGTAATTCCATTATTCATTCTCTTTTATGTAGCATTATTTTTAAAAAGTGTCTTCTCTTCTGTGACCCTTTTGTTTTGTTTGTTTTTACCAGTATGGACTCATGGATTGTTTCCTGTTCTCCAATGTTATCATCCATGCCATCACTATTCATTTTAATATACAACCTGTTCCAAATTTAGCCAAAGGAAACCCCTTCAAGTTGGTCCTGTATCCTTTTGATGTATCACTTATTTGTGGGGACTTGGTGTTTGGCATAAAAGAAGATACTCCATGTCCACTTTCTACTTTTCCTGTCTCTGACTTAGAATCAACCAATATTGCAAATATACTAATTTTTCCTTTTTGTGGTAGAGAGTGCTATTTAGACATCAAGGTCTGGATGTTAAGTGTGGTCACTGCTACTTGTGGTGTCACTGCTTCTAGAATCTTACAGTAGGCAAAGCTAATAAGTACTATACATATATGGATTATATATTTGAATCATGAATTCTCAGATACCTCTAATAACACAGGACTGTTCTTTTTCTTCCCTCATTTAGTATTTCTATTCCTTTCTCTGACAGTAAAGACTCTCGGAATTACTATACCAATACCACCACTGAAAAATGTTTATCCTTAAAATATGTCCCACTGAGATTAAAGTCAGACTGCTAGGTTAATTATTTGAATTAATGTTTTTCCTCTGTTCTGTATTATCAATATGGTATACAGTTAGGTGTATTTGCTTTTTTTGTAGTAGTTGGTACTCAATCACAGGGTTCCCTCCCCCATCCTTGCTGATTTTATTTTTTTAATGTAAAAAATTAACATGTTTCAAAAACAAAACTATACAAGTAAGGCTTTACTTATTTTCCTTTATTTTCCACCACTCCCAAAGTAACCAATTTCATTAGTTTCTAGTTTATCCTTTTGTTTTTGCATAAAAATAAACAAATTAATGTATTCTTCCCTCTTACTTCTTAAAAGTGAATATGTTACATACAATATGTGGTATATTTTTTCTTTTAAAAATATATACCCAGGGAATTAATCTTTTTTTTTTTTTTTTTTTTTTGAGAGAGAGAGAGGGAAAGCACATGCACGAGTGTAAGCAGGGGAGCATCAGAGGGAGAGGGAGAGAGAATCTCAGGCAGGCTCCGTGCTCAGCACAGAGCCCACCTTGCATGACCCTGAGATCATGACCTGAGGCAAAACCAAGAGTTGGCTCCTCAACAGGTGCCCCTGGGTGCCACTGGGAATTAATCATTCTTATCAGTTCAGGGACGTTCTTCATTCTCTAGCTCTATGTCTATCTAGCCACTATATGTTTCTACCACAGAATAGTCAACATGTGGATGGCATGTAACTGATTTCTAATATGTCACTATTATAAAACACTGACATGAAGAATTTTGTGCATATTGTCAAACAAATATGTTCAGGTAAATTCTAAAAAGTGGGATTACTGGAATAAAGGGTAAATTCATATGTAGTTTTTTTTTTTTTGAGAGACAGAGAGAGAGAGAGAGAGCGCGCATGCAAACGTGTGTGTGAGCAAGGGAGGGGCAGAGGGAGAGAGTAAGAATCTTAAACAGGCTCCCTGTCCAGCACTGAGTCCCATGCGTGGCTTGGTCTCACGACTGTGAGGTCATGACCAGAGTCAAAATCAAGAGTCAGATGCTTAAGTGACTCACCCACTCAGGCGCCCACATATGTAGTTTTAATAGATATTGCCTAATACTGTTTGTAGGAAGTGTATCATTTTGTGCTTCCCATGTCAACGGATAAAAGTGATTGTTTCATAGGTTCCCTAACAGAGTGCTGTAAGACTTTTGAATTTTGGCCAATCTAACAGAAGAGAAATGGTAACTCACTATTGTTTTAATTTGCAGTTCTATTATAAATTCAAGGGCCATTTGAATGTCTTATTTTTCTGTGTGTAATACTCTGCTCATGCCTTTGGTCAAATTTCTATTGGGTGTGTGGTCTTTCTTTCTCCCCTCTTAATTTAAAAAACTTACTTATGTAATAGGGAGATTAACTCTTTGTGACACATTTTGCAAATATTTTCTCTGTCTTTTTTTTAAATTCTTTTTTACTTCATTAAAAAAATTTTTTTAATGTTTATTTGTGTGAGAAAGAGTGTGTGAGAAAGAGAAAGAGAGAGAATGCACGAGCAGTGGAGGGGCAGAGAGAGAGGGAAACACAGACTTCAAAGCAACTTCCAGTCTCTGAGCTATCAGCACAGATCCCAATGCAGGGCTTGAACTCGTAAACTGGGAGATCATGACCTGAGCTGAAGTTGGACACTTAACTGACTGAGCCACCCAGGCACCCCTGTCTTTGTCTTTCAACTTTGACTATGGAGCTTTCTTCCTGGGTAAATTATTTTTTTCTTTCTTAATATAAATGACTCTTAAATGTAGTCAGTATTTTATTTTATGACATCCGGACTTTAAGTAATAGATAGAAATCCTTTGCCCTTCATCCAGGTTATAATAGAATT
Organism: Panthera onca; assembly: GCF_046562875.1. Lineage (NCBI taxonomy): Eukaryota > Metazoa > Chordata > Mammalia > Carnivora > Felidae > Panthera > Panthera onca. The sequence continues at coordinate 13,894,079 of NC_138342.1, forward strand.
AATGGATCCTTTCTTACAGTATAAAATGGTTATTTTATATTTAAATCTCTTATATCTTGTTTTTAGAAAAAGAAAGGGAGTGGGGGAGGGGAGCCGAAGGGAGAGGGGGAGAGAAGGGGGGGGGAGAGAGAGAGAGAGAGAGAGAGAGAGAGAGGATATTAAGCAAGCTTGCACATTCAGCACAGAGCCCAATGTGAGGCCTGATCCCATGACCCTGGGATTATGACCTGAGCCAAAATCAAGAATTGGATGCTCAACCAACTGAGCCACCCAGGCACGCCAAAGACACTTTAACAACTGCTGCTCAACAGTGTACTGGAGGTTCCAGTTAGAGAAATTGACAAAATAGGCAAAAAAAATAGGCAAAAAAAAAAAAAGAAAAGAAAAGAAAAAGAAAGAAAGAAAGAAAGAAAGAAAGAAAGAAAGAAAGAAAGAAAGAAAATAGAAAAATAAAGGACATACAAGCTGGGAAGGAAGAGCTGAAACAATGTCTCTTCACAGATGGCGTGATCCTATACAGAGTAAATCCCAAAGAATTCACACACAAAAAAACTACAAGAGTTAAAAAGTGAATGCAGCAAAGTTGAATACCAAATCAAATAAACACACAAGAAACCCAATTGAGTTTCTATACAAAAATCAATGAACCATCCAAAATGGAAATTTAGAAAACAGTACCATTTACAAAGGATCCAAATACATAAGAATATATTTAACAAAGAAAAACAAAGACTTATACCTGGAAAACTTCAAAACACTTTTGAAAAAAATTAAAGATGACCTGAATAAACAAAAAGACATCAAGTCTGTGAATTGGAAGACTTAACATTATTAAGATGGCAACACTGGGACACCTGGGTGGGTCAGTTGCTTGGGTGTCCCACTTAGGCTCAGGTCATGATCTCACAGCTTGCGGGTTTGAGCCCCGCTTCGGACTCTGTGCTGACAGCTCAGAGCCTGGAGCCTGCTTTGGATTCTGTGTCTCCCTCTCTCTCTCTGCCCCTCCCCCACTTGTGCGCGCTCTCTCAAAAATAATAAACATTTTTAAAAAATTAAAAAAAAAAGATGGCAATACTATCCAGTGCCATCTATATACTCAATGCAATAAAATGTATTCAACTATACATGAAGTATGGATCTAATTTTATCTTTTTCCAGTTGGTTTTCAAGCTGTCCTAAGACCATTTATTAAACAGTCCATCATTTCCCCCACTATTTGTAAAGACATTTGCATCATATGAACTTCCTTGGGTATTTGGGTCTATTTCTCAACAAGATTGCTTGTCCATTCAGGTGATAGGACTACAATTTTAATTATACAGGTTTTAATGCTTGGAAGACACAGTGCCAGCACTTAAAAAAAATATATATTCTTGTATATTTATATTCCATATGTTAGCTTCAAGGAAAGATGGGGTGTTGGGAGGGGAAGAGAACTTTCTAAAGGAATCATATGAAATTTATATATTAATTTAGGGAAAAATGAAATCATTTGGGTTTATTGCAAAGCATTTTGTCTTTTTTTTTTTTTTTGCTATTGTAAATGGTATTATATCATCTGATTATATGTATATAAAACCCACTGATTGTTCATTTTATGTATCGTGACACTGTACTGAATTGTTTTACTGTCTGAGTTAGTATTATCATTACTCTTGGTTTTCTATTATCATTTGCAAAGAGAACTAGTTGTATTTCTTCTTTACCAATTTGTAGAAATCTAAAGCAGTTCTCTCTTGTCTAATTGTCCACACCTCTAATACAATGTTAAATACATAGTTGAGACTGAGAACAGTCCTGTCTTGTTCCAATTTAATGGGAATGCTAACACTGTTTCCACACTAAATATTACGCTGTATTTAAACTAGGGTATATACACTGAGATACCACCTCACACCAGTCAGAGTGGCTAAAATGAACAAATCAGGAAACAACAGATGCTGGCGATGATGTGGAGAAACGGCAACCCTCTTGCACTGTTGGTGAAAATGCAAATTGGTGCAGCCGCTCTGGAACAGTGTACAGGTTCCTCAAAAAATTAAAAACCGAACTACCCTACGGCCCAGCAATGGCACTACTAGGAATTTATCCAAGGGATACAGGAGTGCTGGTTCTCATAGGGGCACATGTATTCCAATATTTATAGCAGCACTTTCAACAATAGCCAAATTATGGGAAGAGCCTAAATGCCCATCAACAGATGAATGGATAAAGAAGATGTGGTTTATATATGCAATGGAATACTACTTGGCAATGAGAAAGAATGAAATCATGCCATTTGCAGCAACATGGATGGAACTGGAAGGTATTATGCTGAATAAAATAAGTCAGTCAGAAAAGGACAGATATCATGTTTTCACTCTATATGGATCTTGAGAAACTTAACAGAAGACCATGGGGGAAGGGAAGGGGGAAAAAATAGTTACCAACAGAGAGGGAGGGAGGCAAACCATAAGAGACTCTTAATACAGAGAACAAACTGAGGGTGGGTAGGGGGTGGGGGAGAGGGGAAAATGGGTGATGGGCACTGAGGAAGGCACTTGTTGGGATGACCACTGGGTGTTGTATGTAAGTGATGAACCATGGGAATCTACCCCAAAAATGAAGAACATACTTTACACTCTATATATTAGCCAATTTGGCAACAAATTATATTTAAAAAAATAAAAAATAAATAAAACTAGGGTATATGTGTTTTATTTAAGAAATATGCATCAACTCCTTTTTTATTGATTATTTTTATCATGAACACAGGTTGCATTCTGCCAAAGGTCTTATCAGCATCAGTGGAGATGAACTTTATTTTTTGTTCCTTCTTAGATTAATAGGTTATTTATATTAATAGATTTCCTAAAATGGAACCATTCCTGCATTATTGGAACACATCTCATTGGATCATGAAGTATTATTTTCTTACTGTAGCATAGAATTCTATCTGATGTTTTTGTAGTGATGTGAGACTGTTCTGTAGTTGTACAGATGTTAACTATCTTTATGAGATTTTTATATAGATCAACTTCACAGTCATGTTAAAATAATTAGAGTACTTTCTTTTTTTATGTTCTGGAAAAATTTATAGAGCATTGAAATTGGCTAATCTTAGGTTTGGTAAAATAAAATTTTCAAATCTTCTGGGCTTGGTGCTTTTGTTTGTTTTTTTAAAGAATGCTGCCATCATCATCATTATTTTAGAGACAGCAAGCATGTGAGTGGGGTGGAGAAAGAAAGACAGAATCTTAAGCAGACTCCACATCAATGCAGGGCTTGATCTCACACCCCTGAGATCATGACCTGAGCTGAAATCAAGAGTCAGACATTTAACCAACTGAGTCATCCAGGTGCACCACTGTTGAACTTTTTGATACATTTTCTAACTTAAAAAGAAAAAAAAAAAAAAAGAGGCTTGTTTAAGCTTTCTATCTCCTCTGAAAGAAATCTATTTATCTCTTCTGAGATAAGAATTCTGGTAAACTGGATTTTCCTATGTAATTACCCATTTCATCTACATTGTAGAAAATAGAATCAACAATTTTGTTTTCTTCCCTTACACCTTAAAGTTAAGAGAATATTTATACTGTAGTGGACAGGACTTTAAAATTTTTTGTTATTTAGTTCTATCTTTATAGTATGATAGAAAACCTTTTTATGTGTTCCTTCTGATTTATAGAACTATTTTAGGATTCTTTTTGACTTAGTATATCAATTTTTTGGTGAACATTCTCTGTACACTGGAGAAGAAAGTATATTATATGCTATCTAGGATAGAGTTCAATACATACCCACAAACTATCCCTTACTATTCTTTTAGGTCTTCTGTACCTTTATTTTAAATTCACTTCACCTATCTTGGACTAAATACTCCCATATGTTTGTTCTTTTCTCTGAATTTTCTGTAAGTTTCTGCTTTATGAAGATGTTTGCTATGTTATTTGGTACTTAGATACTCATGTTATGATCTTTAATAAAGTCTTTTGTCCTCAAGTTAAGACCACCAATGTAATCTGGTATGTAACAGAAATATTTTGAGAACTTCGTATTTAATCACACAAAATATTTTTTAAAATGTCTAGCCCAGGGATTAAAATTTCATAAATTGAAAAAAAATTATTCCTTCATCAAGGACACTCTTAAGTGTAATGGTCCTTTTTTTACTATAATGTGTGTGGTACTGAAGAACCCAAGTTTTGCCTCCCTCCCTCTCTGTTTGTAACTATTTTTTTTCCCTTCCACAGAGCCTGCTACTAGCTTGATTCATGCTAAGGATCCAGCAATTTATGCAACGTTGTTTTTGTATCATCAGTGGAGATGTCAACAGAGCAAAGTGGCAAATAACAACTTAGAATTATTTAAAAAAAAAAAAAAAAAAGTTTTGACCTTGCAGATTCCTTGAATGAGTCTCAGGGACCCCAGGGTTCCATGCATCACACTTGGAGAACCATCACTCTACAAAAACCCAATACATTTTTATCCCATAATAAATAGTATACTGGAAGGCAATATACAAGACTGGATGGAAGTACATCTTTGTGGTCAGATACACCTGGAAGCAAATTTAAGCTGTGTTGATTACAGGCTGTGAAACTTTGGGCAAGTAACTTTAGAAGCCATAATTTCATTATCTGTAAAGTGATTCTACTAACAGCATCTAAAGGAATTGCTTCAAGGATTAAATGAACGAATATATAGTGTATATCCAGTGCCTATCACATAGATCTCAAAAAGCATTAGCTTTTTTAAATTATTTAATTAAAATTATTATTTAATTATTTAATTTTTATATAATACATCTATTTTCTAATAATCGCTATCAGGAGAAGAAAAAAATCAAAGATAGTAATTTGGGTAGTTTCTCTAAATCAAAAGTTTAAAAAATAAGCAAAACCTATGAAGCATTAAATTCCTAAAATTTTAGAATATAAGATTTCAGATACTGGCTGTGACATTTTAATTTTAAAGACTTTTTAAAATATTGACCTTTTAACCTTGTCTGTCTTCTCTATCTTTGCATTCTATTTCACTAATTTTGTTAACATCTTCATTTGCCTTTGTCCAACTTATTTAGGGTTACCCTTTTTGTTTTAACTCCTTCAGTTAGATATATGGTTCACCCATTAATTTTTTTTCCTAGTATAAGAATTTAAGTTTATAAATTTCCTTTTACCAAATCAGCTTGTCCAATAAGTTTGCAAATATCTTTTGAATATCATCCAGAGCTAAATATATCCTAATAGGTGTTAGTTCTTCTTTATCCCCTGAATTACTTAGGAATGTCTTAAAATATATATATATATATATATATATATATATATAAATTTGTTTAAAGTTATCTTTTTGTTACTGATTGCCATCTTAATTGAACTGTATCAAGGAATATGGTCTGTATGATATCAGTTTTACTTGTGGATAATTTCTTAATGTACAGAATGCAGTCAATTTTTATAAAATTTCAAGTACACTTAAAAAATGTTTACAATGTTTTCTCTGTCTACCAACTTGATGATGGTTGGGTTCAGGGTTCTATATATGGCTAGTAGCTCAAACTTGTTAACTATGTTGTTCAAATATTCTTTCTTCTCATTAGTTTTAAGTCTGTTGACCTAAGACAAACTTTCCCTCTATGATGTTCTTATATATTTAATAACTTCATCTTTTCAAGCTATGTTATTCTGGTATACATACTCATAATTGAACAATACCTTTTATCATCATATAAAACTCCTATTAATTTTTAATACTGCTCTTTGACTTTATAAATCATTGTATTTGATGTTAATATGTTGTTACATGTATCTGGTCAGGCTATCACCTTTTCAAGGACCTTTTATGAAAAACATATAGGTGGATTTGAATTTTTATTCTACCTGATCACCTGTTTTAATTAGAGAGCTCATACTCTCTTTAGATAACTAATATTTCCATTTAACTAATATTTCCATTTATTTCTATTTTTTGCTTTTAAAGGCCCCAGTTTTTCTTTTGAAATTATTTTTTTCCATATGATTTCCTCTCTTCGATTATTGCTTTGAAACTAGTATCTCTAGATCTATTATTACTTAGCCCAGAAATTTTCACATGCATATTTTCCCTTGTCAAAGCCTAAAGTCATTAAATATATCTGACCTATTAAAAGCTCTGTACAATGCTTTACTGTCACACCACTCTAGGCTTACATGTTCTCATTGTCAGGTATTACAGCATCTTTAATGCCACAGGTAAATATTACTTTTATTATTTTATGCAATTAGGTTTTCTTGAGGTTAACTTCAATGATTATCAATTTTTAATTTCATTCCTCTTTGCATCTCAGACTTTCTTTCCAAGATTGTTTTGTTTCTTCCTCAAGTATAAACCTGAGGCTTTTTTGTTTTGTTTTTCTGTACTTTTTAATTTTTTTTTTTTTTTTTTTTTAATGAGAGCAAGCGTGAGTGGGGGAGGAGCAGAGAGAGAGAGGGAGATAGAGGATCTAAAGCAGGCTCTGCACTGACAGCAGAGAGCCCAATGCAGGGCTCGAACTCAGGAACCATGAGATCATGACCTGAGCTGATGTCCGAGGCTCAACCGATAGCACCACACAGGCGCCCCTGTTGTGTTTTGTTTTTAAAGAGGAAGTCTGTTAAAAGTAAAGCCTCTATTTTCTTTTTAACCTGCAAATAAATCTGTTCCTTGAAAGACCTTTTACCAGAATATAAAATGCTAAATTGATAGCCATTTTCTTTTGTAGGGGATCATTTTGCTTAGAAATCAGCTGTCCGTCTATGTTTGTGAGTAGTCCTTTAGTTCTAGCTGTTTTCAAGATTTTCTCTTTTTCTTTGGTCTTGTTTTCCTTTCTTTCTTCTTTCTTTCTTTCTTTCTTTCTTTCTTTCTTTCTTTCTTTTCTTTCTTTCTTTCTTTCTTTCATTAAGTTTATTCATTTTGAGAGAGAGAGCATGCAAGCGGGAAAAGGGCAGAAAAAGAAGGAGACAGGGAGAGAAAGAATCCCAAGCAGGCTCCAATGCTGTCAGCACAGAGCCCCACGCAGGGCTTGAACTCACAAACTGAGATCATGACCTGAGCCGAAATCAAGAGCTGGCTGCTTAACCAGCTGAGCCACCCAGGCGCCCTAATCTTCAGTCTTCTTTAGGTCTGATGTGAATTTATTTCCTTTCATCCTGTTAGGTAACACTAGCATCCCTGAATATAATGATTCATATAAATTCTAAAAAATTCTTAGGCAGTATCTTTTTGAATACTGACCCTATTAAATTCTATTTATAATCTCCACCCAAAACTCTGATTAGACTAACAACAGTTCATCTCACTATATCCTCCATGTCTCTCTTAGCATCTTCCACATTTTTCATGTCTTTGCTGCATTGTTTTTTGTGGCTTCTTCAGATCTTCCCAATTATCAATTACCCTCACTATATATAACTGGCTGTTTAAAACTCTCATTAAATTTTTAATTTCTATTATTTCACTCTTCACTTTTAGATATTCTATTTGGTTATTTTTTCATATATGTTGGATAGTTTTGATAGTCTCTTTTACTCATGTTTTTAATTTTTAACTTCGTATTTCTTTAAATAAAGTATACTCTTTTTATATTTTTATCTTTTAATTACAAAATCCACAGTTTCTGAAGGCTTGGTCCTATTTTTTTACTGTTTTTGCCAATTACTGCAAACAATGACTTGTTTACTTGTGTGTTTTATGATTTGTTTATTTTGCGAGGAATGATTTCATTTTTAAAATAACTTCATATTGAGACTGTTTAGAGATTTAAGTTTTGGATATGTTGTTAGAGTCTGTGCCTTTGGTTCTTCCAGGTGCCTGGAGGAGCTACCAAACCAAGATAATTAAAAAAAAAATTTTTTTTTTAATGCAGTAAAACACACATAAAATTTGCCATCCTAACAATTTCTTTTATAATTTTTTTGAGAGGGAGTACAGGGATGTCAGCGGGAGAGGGGCAGAGGGAGAGAGAGAATCCCAAGCAGGCTCTGCACTAACTGCAGATGTGGGGCTCGAACTCATGAACCATGAGATCTTGACCCGAACTGAAATCAAGAGTTGGACACTTAACTGACAGCCACCCAGGCGCCCGTACATCCTAACAACTTAAAATGTACAGTCCAGTGGTATTACATACATTCACAATGTTGTGCAACCATCACCACCATCCATCTCCATACCTCTTTTCATCTCATAAAACGAAAACTCCACACCCATTAAACAACCACTCATTATTCCCCTTTACCCCTGGCAACCAAGACTCTACTTTCTATGATTTTGACTACTCCAAGTACTTCCTATAAGCAGAAGCATACAGTATGTGTCTTTCTGTGACCAGCTTATTTTACTTGGTGTAATGTCCTCAAGGTTCCTCCATGTTACACCATCTGTCAGAATTTCCTTCCTTTTCAGACTAAATAATATTCCATTATATGTATACACCAAATTTGCTTATCCATTCATCTGTCCATGGATACTTGAGTTGTTTCTAACCCAGGATGATTTTAAATTAAATTCTAGAATTATGAATTAGTATGAATTCAGATTCCTAAACCCTGTGTCAAATAGTCAATGGCTCTAGTCAAGGAGATTTTCTCCTTTGGGATACAGATATATGTTTTTATTTTCTATCTACTTTAACTTTTGTTTTTCAGTCTAGTATTTTTTACTGTTCCTTAATGAGAGTTTCATATTTCTAGTCTTTTCTACTTCTAGAAACAAATCAGATCAGACAAATTTCCATTCATATGGAATATTCAAAATACCTTTTTTTCAAAATAATTTTAAAATTAGTGGTTTGTTAAATACCAACCATCCACGTGCCTTATTTTTAAAAGACATAACTCATGTAAAGGTTCAAAAGTATCTCTTTAGATAATATAAACACACTAAAGTGACTTATGAAATCTACCTTCAATAATTGGAAGTTTAATGATATAGTGAAACACTTAAACTTCCTATGGGACCACTATGAACAGCTCTAACCCTGTGGGAAAAATTTAAAAGTAGAATATAAGCAAAAGACTTAATGATTTTTCAATGGTGTCGTGATCTCATGAAAATTCCTGGAGATTCAGTATTGAATTCTCATAGGAAAAGGTAAAGATGGCTAAATTCTAACAGGAAAACCCTCCTTGGGGCAGTTACTCGCCCTGATAAAAAGTAACTCTGATACCTTTCCGGTAGGTCTCTATGTTCCAATGCAAAATAAGGCCTAAAAAATCTACAACAACAATTAAACTGAAAATCAGATTAAGAAAAAGAATCCATGATATGCTTTCATAATATTTTCTTCCTTAAAAAAAGCCATTCAGTAGATGGTATCAGAGAATAAAAGAGTTGTTTATATTCCATGCCTTTTAAAAAGTTAACATCAACTGGTTCTTTCAGAAGATCAATAAATTTGATAACCCCTAGCTAGAATACCAAGATAGAAAGGGAAGACACAAATTAAAAATACAGAAATATAAAAAAATAAAACATTACAAAAATGTTAAAAAGGGGGTGCCTGGGTGGCTCAGTCAGTTAAGTGTCTGACTTTGGCTCAGGTCATGATCTCATGGTTCGTGGGTTCAAGCCCTGCATCTGGCTCTGTGCTGACAGCTCAGAGCCTGGAGCCTGCTTCAGATTCTGTGTCTCCCTCTCTCTCTGACCCTCTCCCACTCATGCTCGGTCTGTGTCTCTCCCTGTCTCTCTCTCTCTCTCAAGAAAGAAATAAAACATAAAAAAAAATTTCAAAAACAGACATGAAAAAACAGTCATCACTATTTATCTCATGGACATTAAAAGGGTAATAAAGGAATAGGAATACTATGAATAACTTTGTACCCAGAAATTTGATAACCTACATGAAACAGACCAATTCCTTAAAAGACATCATCTACTAAAACACTAACAACAAATGCTTGTGAGGATATGGAAAAACAGGAATTCTCATTCATTGTTGGTGGGAATGTAAAATGGTATAGTCTCACATTGTTGGTGGGAATGTAAAATGGTACAGTCTGGCAGTTTTTTACAAAGCTCGACAGTTTTGCTAAGATCCAGGAATTGCAGTCCTAGGATTTTACCCACATAAGTTGAAAACTTATATCCACATATAAACCTGTGACTGTTTAATAACATCTTTATTTATAATTGCTAAAAACTGGAGGCAACCAAAATGTCCTTCAACAGGTGAATGGATAAACAAACTGTGGTACATCAACAGCATGGAATATCATTCAGTAATGAAAAGAAATCAGCTATCAAGCTATATGATTCCAACTATATGGCATTCTGGAAAAGGCAAAACTACAGAGACAGTAAAAAGATCAGTGTTTGACACAGGCTGCAGGCATGGGGTAAAGGGATGAGTAGGTAGAGTACAGAGGATTTTTAGGGCAATTGTGTATGACACTGTAACAGGTGGATACATGAAACTACATTTGGCAATACCCACACAACTTTACAACACACACAGAGTGAGACTAATATAAACTCTGGGCTTTATCTAATAATAATGTATCAATACTATTTATCAACTGTAATAGATGCACCACACCAGCAAAAGATGATAGATAATAGGGGAAACTGGGTAGAGGGAGGGCAGAATATGGGAACGCTGTATATCTGCTCCATTTGTCTGTAAACCTAAAACTGCTCTAAAAAACAATCAATTTATTTCTTATTACTTATTTATAAATAAATATTTATTGTTAATTTAAAAAAAAAAACAAAAAATCAGATTAATTGAAACATCTACTTGATGTCACATACTTTTCTTCCTCTAACAAACTATGCAGTAGATGGCACCAGAGTTCCTCTAGAATAAAGAATTATAAGATGTATTGTACTATTCATAATGCTTAGTCTTGATGTTGTTGATACATGCTTTGAGATTGTATTTATTCATTGAATAATATAATTGACATAAAAAAGATGTGTTAGAGACAGCTAAATTTAGGTGCAAATTATATCATCCCAGAAGTAAATAATCATGGAAATCTAGGAATGCGGATCTGAATTATGGAGCAACAGTAATTCTACATTATGGGTAAATAAAAAAGGTGCTATATTAAGCTATTTAAAAACCAAATTCCAACTCACATTTTGACAACAATATAGCACACCCATTTGACACTTCTTGACTAATGGTGAGCAAGTCTCATTAGTAAATTGTCTCTCTCCACAGACTAAAAGCACTCACTAAATATGGCATCAAGGCATTTTAGAATTCATTTTCTCCTCAGACTGGGACAGAAAACAAGCATTATGTCTTTCTAAAAAGCAGAGGGTGAAACCATGTTAATTACCCACGAAGCAACTATTGTCTGTCCACCCCCTGGCATTCAAACTGACATAGTCAATATGCAGTTTTGTGGAGCAAATGAAGTAGATTTGACTTATAAAACACAACCTCTTCTCCCACCTTAATTTATATCATTTTAAAGTGATATTATACAGGAGCCCAGCTATGATGTACTTTACCCACTAGTGGAACCACTGCTACTTTGGTGGGGATAGGAGAGAAGAGATAGAGGGTAAGAAGGAATCAAATAATTATCTGGATACAATAGTAAAATATATTCTTATTTTTCCAAATTTAGAATTCAATTTTCAGAAACCAAATTATCAACGATGGCAGCATGTGGCTAAAATGGTAACATAAAGAAGTACACTATATTTTAATTACCAATATGGTCTTCTCTACACTGGAGAATTACTGTTTAACATTTATTTCCAAGAAAAAAAATATTACTCAGTGTTCCAATCAAATCAATCAATAGTTTTTGGAACACAGTTTAACTGCAGCTGTGGAACTATAGTTTAACTGCAGCTGTGGAACTATAGAATGAGATTAAGTCTGAGTACACAGTAACTGAAAACCAATCTTGGAAGTGAATCCTGTGAAAGTCTACTAAACATTACCAGTGAATACAAAATTATGGACACTGATGCACCTCTGATTTTTCCAGAATAAATGTGTTAATCTTATAAGAGTAAACTATCGTCACCTACATCTTGGGAAATATACCTTGGACAATATGTAGCATAGTGACTCTCAATCTTTTATATTAATTCTCTAATTTAATTCAAAGCCATGTCAATAAATTGTATTTTCTGACAAATTTTATGAAGAAACAGTAGTATCAACTTGAATCAAATATAAAGGAGACTTCTGTTTGGCTTACAATCTTATTACAAGTAAATATATGACTTTTACCAACTTTCAGGACCATTAGACTTCAGTCTCCATCAGGCTGAGAGACAAAAATCTAATCCAACCTCATAATTTTATAGAGAAGGAAATGAAAATCCAGAAAGATCAAATCAAGAGACAGTGGCAGGCTTTAGAACTACAGTTTCCTAATCTTCCAAACTGTACTCTTTACCTAACCACATCGTCTTACTTATAAAAACAGTAAATACAAGTATCACTCCTTATTCAAATTTATTTGGTTCTTGAAATTAAAGAGCAAGTTCAGGTTGCAGTTATTTGAACTTATTTGATTCTGAGTCTTCAATAGAGAGAAATTTATTTGAAAATTTATCTGAATTTATTCAATTCCTGGGGGTTCAAATAAAGAAAATCTATTTTATAAGAAGATGGGGAAGAAAAAAATCCATCCCTTTCCTTTTTGTGCACGTGTTTCTAATTCTATCCCACCAAGTCTCAGGAGTTATAGTCACCGAAATGTCTCTATTATTCTTAGGGTAATATTTAGTTTAATTAGAGAAGAAGACTGTAGTTTCCCCTCAACTCCAAACCTCCCTTCACATGCAATATTATAGAAGGTTCCTAATTACCATGTGCAGAAGTATAGACAATACATTAAGTAGATTAAACTGAACAAATATGTTATAAATCAACATGCTCAGTATGCATGGGTCAATTTACATTATTTTATAATAATCTCATAATTCATTATATAAATTTTATAATCATATATAATTTACATATAGGGTTAAACAATTTCTAAATATGTGATACCCTTTCAATCTCCTTAAACAATTCAGAGGTATTCATCCTTGTTTTAGGTTGGGTCTCTATTCCTCACATGTATTTCTTAATGCCAAATTAACAATGCTGTGGGATAATATTCTAATCATTTTAAAGTTTTTCAAATTTTCCCAACACTCTACTGCAACTGTTTTCCTAGCATGTTGTAACACACTTCCACTACTACATATACTTCAACAAGCTCTAGCATCCATACTATACCAAACAACTAGGAAAAAATATTTAAAAAGGAGCATCTATTAACAATGGAATGTTATCTTCTGGCATCACTGCACTGTATTATCAAGAAAAGATAATTACTCAATATAAAGATTAGTATTAATATATCTAACCGTTTAAGAATTTGTAAGAGAATTTAAGAACATGGTTAACCAAATCTCTCAGATTAAAAAAAAAACAACACCTGATTTTCATTAATGATTTCATCCTTGCTTTAGCTAAAATCTCTTGCGATAGAAGCAATAAATGGGAAAACCTCACAGACTTAGATTTCCCCTCCCTTTCCTAATCATTCTCCAGGAAAAGATATTAACAAGTATTATACTTATAAGACCAGAGGACAAACAGCAGCACACACTCTTGCCCACTCCATTAAAAGGTATAGCTAAGACATATAAAAAGGAAATTTCTAGGTTGCTATATTAATTTTCAATTTATCCATTGATAAGCCTAGCTATATACTTCTCAAATAAGAAAAAGAACTAAAGACTGACAAAGTGAAACAAAGTCTGGTCTAGTCTTATAATAAAGCATAGAAGCAGCCAGGAGAGTCCTCTGACCTGGGTTTCACATTTACAAATTTGCCACACATTAAAATTTTAATATCATCTTCAAATGAGGTTATATATTTTTATATGACAGGACTAAAAAACAGGCTTTCATCTTAAAACTTCAAATTTCCATCCCTAGAAATTACAAAACAATACTGGATATTACAAATTAATACTTTTTATACACCTAATAATGACACTGTAAATATAATAATTTCATTTCATTTCATAAATGTGTTTAAGGCTTAATTTATTACACAAAACATTTAAAATGCACGATAGATGGTATAGCCCACATGAAATAAGTAAAGTTGCTAAGCCTCTCTCAACTTTTCAGAGATTCCCCTTTTTATTTTCTTAGTCTTAAGCTTACTTTCATCTGTCTAGTTTCTTTAGCTCCCACATGGAAGATTAAAACTATGTCTTCAACCTCACAAGGCTGGATGGATTAGTAGATACAAAGGCACTTCAACAAGGTTAAAGCACTAGTCAAACACAAGACATCACTAATGACCTGATAAATGACTTGTATCCAGAATGTTTAAGAATATGTACAAATCAATAATAGAGAGTAAATAACCCAAACAAAAAATGGGCAAACGACTTAAATAGATCTTTTAACAAAAGAAAATATACAAACTGCCTATAAGAACTTGAAAAGGCACTCAACATCATTCCCTGATAACTCATAGTTATCAGGGAAATGCGATTTAAAACAAAATGAGATACCATTTCACACCTACTAGATTAGCTAGTTACAAAGACTGGTAACAATCATTGCTAACAGGGATCTGGAGTAACTAGAATTCTTATGCATTTCTGAGTCTGTAAACTGACTAATTTTGGAGAATGGCATAAAAGTTTTCAATGTATTTTGGGGCACCTGGGTGGCTCAGTCTGTTAAGCGGCCGACTTGGGCTCAGGTCTTGATCTCGCGGTCCATGAGTTAAAGCCCTGCATCGGGCTCTGTGCTGACAGCTCAGAGCCTGGAGCCTGTTTCAGATTCTGTGTCTCCCTCTCTCTGACCCTCCCCTGTTCATGCTGTGTCTCTCTCTGTCTCAAAAATAAATAAACGTTAAAAAAAAAAAGTTTTCAATGTATTTTAAAATATACATGACATTATGATCTAGCAATTCTACTCCTGTGTATTTTCCCAAGAGAAATAAAACAGCTCTTCAAACAGTATAACAGTAACATTCATAGCAGCCTTATTAAGAATCCCTAGCTACTTATTAATAACTCCTTTCAGATGAGGTAATAAGAAAGAACAAAGAATCAAAAATGATTCTTGCACTTTAATCCTGAGTGACTGGGAAGGTGTCAATGGCACTAAAAATGGGAAACATAGGAAAAATAGAAGGTTTAACAAGGAATATTAGTTTAGATTCACTGAACTTAAAATTCTTCCCAAATATATACATGACAATGTCTAGAAAATAGCATGGAAGCTAGACAGGGGCTATGGCTCATCTAAACAGAGGTTAAATGTGACACTGGAAAAGGGGATGAGATATGGAAGGGTAAAAAAGAGATATGTATAGGTTTATAAATATACATATGTGTGAATATATAAATTATAAGGACACAGTCTTTAAGGTGTAACATTCGAAGGACAGCATGAAGATCAAATAGTAAGGGAGACAATTCTTAACTCTTTTTTTTTTTTTTTTTTTCAAGGATTCCTTCAGCAATGTGGTCAAAACTATGGGATCCTCGGGGAGCCTGGGTGGCTCAGTCATTTGAGCCTCCGACTTCGGCTCAGGTCATGATCTTACAGTTCCTGAGTTCGGCCCTGCATGAGGCCAGCCCTGCATGGGACAAAGCGGAGCCTGCTTTGGATCCTCTGTCGGGCTGTCTCTGCCCCTCCTCCACTCACACTCTGGTTCTCAAATGTAATTTAAAAAAAAAAAAAAAAAAGGAACAATTACGGGATCCTTCTCAATCATGTTTTAAAAGCACAAATATAGGGGCACCTGGGTGGCTCAGTCAGTTGACTGACTTCAGCTCAGGTCATGATCTCACGGTTTGTAAGTTCGAGACCCACAGCCGGCTCTGTGCTGACAGCTCAAAGCCTGGAGCCTGCTTCCAATTCTGTGTCTCCCCCTCTCTCAGTCCCTCTCCCCCTCATGTTCTGTCTCTTTCTCTCAAAAATAAATAAATGTTAAAAAAAATTTTTTAAAGCACAAATATATAAGATTATAAAAGAAACCAACTATAATGAAATTATAACTGTCAAAAAATGTTTACATTGAAATATTGTTATATATGTTTTTCTTAATACATTAAAATATAAGATTTAGTAGTAAATCTAATATCTACCATAATTTCAAAGTAGTGAGAATTATAAACAATAATTTATATGACACAAAATAGCTATTATTTTAATTCCTGGAACAGGTATTATTACTACTACTGTTGTTTGTTGTCAACATTTATATTTGAAGGAAATATTTAATTTCAGGTAGGAGTTAGTGAAAATAAAGACGTCATTTTTTTTTTTTCATGAAATCTTATCCATGAACTTTTAGAGGAGTATCCCAGGTTAAGAACCTCTGAGTTAGGAAGTAAAATTAAAGAGACATAAAACCTTGATGAGATGGTATCATGGAAATTATAGTAGCAAAATAGCAAATGCTATTTTTAACGTGCAGCGAAAAAATCTTGTACCCACAGCTTCTGCTTCATTTCTTACAATTGTGAAGTAGAATAAGAAAGATCAGAGAATGGTATGTTAAGCAAAGTAAGGTAGAAAAGGTTCGGAGGTTTCTGAATATTTTGAGTAAAATAAATCATAACTGTATTTAAACTAATTTTAAAATATATATCCCCATTAGGAATCACCTGATAAACCACCATAACCACAGACTGCCAATACAATAATCATTCTATGTACCAGACAATCCACTCCCATCCTGCTTCATCCAGCTTCCGTTTCTCACAAAATCTACTGATAAATTCTATCATGCAAGCCAGGGTCAGAACAGATGAATAATAATGTCATAAGTCTTTTCAGCTGGCCTAACTGCTACCCTAGGGATATGAAACATTTCATTATGATACTGAACAGGAGGGGTAAACCATTTTCTTCTTATAGGGATGCAGTCACACAAGCTATTCTAGGTACATTATCTTAATGCTCATATTTCTTGACATAATAGTCTGTATTGTAGTAAAAAATTGATGAGAAATTATTTGGAATGCTGACTCATTTCTCATGATAGGTTGCTTTTTTTTCTGCCTCTCAGCAGCTATGGTACTTGCTATTAAGTAGTATCAATCTCTAACCCAATAAAGTACTTGTTTAGGTAATACCTTATTCCTCCATAGCCACGTACAACAGAGCTTAGAAGTCACTGTCCAGAGGCTGCTGCGGAAGAATTATGGCTGGGAATGGCACAAGTGTTTGTAAATATAACCACTTGTAGAACTCTCTAATGTGGCACCCAGAGAAAATACCAACATCTCCAGATAAGCTTTTATTTATTTTTTTTTAAAGGAATCTCTAGGCCTGACATGGGGCTCGAACTCACAACCCCAAGAACAAGAGTCACATGCTTTAGTGACTAAGCCAGCCAGGCACCCCTCTAGACAAGCTTTTATTCATTCATTCATTCATCATTCATTCACTCATTCATTTTTCAAACAAGGCTTTAGATCTGTTAAAGCTGGGGCATTCCTGAGAACACACAGAAGACAAATAGAAACAACCAGCAAAGTAAAATTATTAAAAAGCAGACTCCCTATCAAAGAAAATCTAATACTTTACAATAGAGTGTAGCTAAAATAAGGTTGTAAAAACTATTCTAAGACAGTAAAGTTTGATAAGGACTACTATGGGGCCTACTATAGGATTTAAATGTATTTTTTCTGGACATGATCTGGACAGGTCATGTAGAGTATCTAATATTCATTTACAAACAGAAAGGTAAACTGAGGAGTGAGGCTTAATGCTCAACTAGCAAGACTAATACTATTGCTCTTTCGTGTCTATTGATTTTGAGCCATAAAAGACCCTCCCAAATATTGCTTTTTTTACTTTATTATCTTTTATTTTAAGTGGAATGAGACTCTAAACAAAATTCAAATAAATTACTATTAAAAACTATTAAAAAAAAACACTATCTAGAGAATAATGGAATAGCTACAGAGGCACAGAGCCATATTTTAACCGAAGATCATCTTTCTTTGTTAGAAGTTATTAAAAATCAATTATCAAGACTAATAACTAAGATCATCTGGCACAGGGTAATAAAAGAGATCGTGAGAAAGAACACATATTTTCTGCTCACTAGGTGTTAGCAATCCAATATGGAAGGACACAATGTAAAGAATATATATTCTTGGAGGAGTATCTTGAGATTCATTTGATCTTCCACCTCAGTATCCCTGAGTAGAGTACAAGAGGTTAAAGATGACATGTGAGCCAAGAGCACATGAACTACTCTATTTTATCTCCACTTACCCCATTACAACATGCCAGTGTCCTCCTTGAGACTGAGCACCGTGTCTTATTCATTTACCTTTTCAGTGATCTACCATGGTCCCACACACAAGGTAATTCAATAAATTTCATAAATAAATGACTCTTCACTCTTTAAAGGGAGTAAGGACTGCATGAACAATTTGGTGATAAGATGATCTGTTTGTTTGTTTTTTTTTTTTTTTTAATTTACAGGAGATAGAAAAATAAGGAGAGAATATTCCTTTACTCTCACACACCTTACACAAAAGGCTACTGAACAGTCACTTAAGGAAATTATTAGAGGAAAAATGGTTTTTTTTTCTTTTTTCGCCAAGTCTTATAAGCTAGTTGGCTCAGAGGAGGAAAGAAAAGAAGAATAAAGAATATTTATTTTGGGGAGTGAGAAAGCAGGGGAGAGGCAAAGAAAGATGGGGACAGAGGATCCAAAACTGGCTCTGTGCTGACAACAGAGAGCCCGATGCGGGGCTCAAACTCACAAATCCTGAGATCATGACCTGAGCCAAAGTCAGATGCTTAACTGACTGAGCCACCCAGGTACCCCAAGAATAAAGACTTAAACATTAAACACTATGTGTTTAAACTGCTTTCAATTTGGTTTACTGTGTCTCTACTAAACATGCATTATAAAAGATAAAAACAAAATCAAAAGATGAAATGAATAGACCTGGGTTTCCTGAAGCTTGTTTTTATTCCACAGATTTAATGGTCTCAATCGTCCATGTAGAATGAGGAATCCACCAGATCAGAGGAACACAGAGACATAGAACCATATGATCTTTCCCTCATAACATTTTAGGGTTTTTAGGCGGTGGGGTAGGTAGGAAGGAGGATAGAACCATCTGATTTTAAGAATCCACATCATTATCATAAAAGGAAACTCTTGCTGCACCCCACTTATACTTGCAAGTTTCATTTCTAACAGCCCACTTGAGATTTTAGTAAAAGCCATGGCCTACCACACAGCTTAATGTAGCTACTGGGTGGCTCAGTCAACGCTGGTTGAGTGTCTGACTTCGTTCAGCTCAGGTCATGATCTCCTGTTTCGTGGGTTCAAGTCCTGTCTCAGGCTCTGTGCTGACAGTTCAGAGCCTGGAACCTGCTTTGGATTCTGTCTCTCTCTCTCTCTCTCTGCCCCTCCCCCACTTATGCTCTAACTTTCTCTCTCTCTCTCTCTGAAAAATAAACATTAAAAAAATTTTTTTTTAAAAAGGATACGGACATGATATCACCTTTTAGTCCTAAATCATTTTGCCTCTCCCTATCCATCTGCTCCCAGTATTTTTGCATCTTTAACACCATGAACTGACCACCGTATTTGTGAACCTCCTAGCCTTCTTAAAACAGAAGTCCAACTCCCCTGTGACTACAACTTTCCCTATTAGATCTTCTAGCTATTAAATATTCTTGTAAATCAGCCCACCAATTCTGGATTTGGGAATAATCAATCTCTAAAATGTATCTTCAGAGCAGAGTTTTCAAATTTTGTTGAACGTTTAACTTCACCAATTTTTTTTTTTTTTAATTTTTTTTTCAATGTTTTTTATTTATTTTTGGGACAGAGAGAGACAGAGCATGAAAGGGGGAGGGGCAGAGAGAGAGGGAGACACAGAATCGGAAACAGGCTCCAGGCTCCGAGCCATCAGCCCAGAGCCCGACGCGGGGCTCGAACTCACGGACCGCGAGATCGTGACCTGGCTGAAGTCGGAGGCTCAACCGACTGCGCCACCCAGGCGCCCCTTAACTTCACCAATTAACAAAACTGAGAATGCACCTTTAAAATATGTATATTTTTTATGGGGTGCCTGGGTGGCTCAGTTGGTTAGGCATCCGACTTTGGCTCAGGTCATGATCTCACAGTTCATGGGTTCAAGCCCCATGTCAGGCTCTGTGCTGACAGCTCAGAGCTTGGAGCCTGCTTCAGATTCTGTGTCTCCTTCTCTCTCTGCCCCTTCCCGGCTCACACTCTCTTGCACTCTACTTTCTCTCTCTCAAAAATAAATAAATATTAAAAAAAAATATTTATAAATTACACAGTAGCATTCTTATTCTGAGCTAAGCATCTCAAAGGACAGCATATACTTGGAGGAAGGTTCATCAATGATAGAATATTGTAAGGCCACGTATCTGTTTTTTGACTTAATTCAGATAAAACTACATAGCAGAGTATATAAATTCATTTAGCTAGGCTATATAAACTATAATATATCACAACGCACTGAAATATATCACTCAAAATGCAAACCGAAGAATGAGGGCGCCATTTTCAACTCCTCCTTGGATGAGAAACTGGACTCTCACTCTTCTCTCCCAGGATACTAGGTCACCCTTATATGACAAGAGTCTTCTGATATAAAGACCAAGTAAGGGTGCCACTGTCAGTCCATATGTCAAAGATAGTAAATATTAACTTTTATTTTTATTATGCTTTTAAAAATACTTTAAATTTTGAAGTAACTTTAGACTACATAAGTTTCAAAAGCAGTACACACAGAGTTCCTATATATTCTTCTTTCACCTCTTTCCTAATGTTAACATCCTATATAACCAACTAGCAATACCTAGAAATTAACATTGGCATAATACTATTAACTAAACCATAGACTGTATTTGAATTCATCAGTTTTCCACTAACATTCTTCCTCTGTTCCAGAATCCAATCCAAGATTCCACAATGCACTTAGTTGTTTGCTCTAATCAGTTAAAGTTCCCTAGTCTTCCCTTGTCTTTCATGATCCTGGCATCTTGGAGGAGTTCTGGTCAGTTATTTGGAAGAACGTTCCTTAATATATGTGAAGCTTTTTCATGATTAATTCCAAGTTATGCATTTTTGGCAATCTACGACAGAAGTAATGTGCCTTTTTCAGTGCATCAGATCAGTGCACCATTAAGACTCGATATGTTTTGTTACTGGTGATATTAACCCTTGATCGCCTGGGTCAAGTTGGTGTCTGCTGAATTTCTATGAATTATATTGTTATTTATCTTTTTGCTCAAATTGTTCCAGTTTTGGCCTCCAAACTCTTTCAGGTTGCCTCCTGTGTCCCACCCAATATATTCCTATCCTCTTCTGAGCACTTTTTTACTTTCTGGTACCACAAAATGTTCCAAACTCATTTTATATTTTCTCAGTCCCAGCAATGGAAGCAACCACTTCTCCAAGGATCTTTGGTTCCTTTTATTGCAGAAGTTTCATTTCATTAAGTACATATATTGATGTAAATAGAATTCCTGTACTCCAGTGGATCATCTTATTTAACCCGTCTTCATGCAGAAATGATTTTAGAAAGCTCTGTTCTATAGCACTGCTACATAATGATAATTATTTTTTTTGCTCTAACAAAATACTCAGCAATAATGATGGAACACTATTAATAGTCCACCACAGTTTTATCTCTATACCTTATAGACGTGTGAGGCCTGCAACTCTGAACTCCAATAACTATAAGAAATGAGGATGTCAGAGCTACATAAACATACCTAGTCTAGGTAAGCACTGAGCACTACTCCACTAAAGAGAGGGTATTTCTTTTAGAAACAACCTCAATCAGTATTGTCAGAACAATAAGTATGTTTTTAGGAAAACAAATATGGATAAAGACTCACACACACAAAAAATTAGCATCTAATATGGGCTCACAGATGGTTTGTAGAACTCTAGATTGTTTTAAGTTGAAGGAATGAGGTAATTGCAAAGAAAATTGCAAAGAGCCAGTAGGCCATAGCATACCCAAAAGGCTTTGGAGTTCAAACACTACCAGATAATTAGAGTTATATGATCAGATTCGCTAGCATATTTGGTTAGCATCGGGGTTCCAGTTATTCATCAGAAACACTGGCAGCCTCATTTAGTATGTTCACAACAGAAGTAACTCTAGGCAAGCCACTTTAATACCTTACTGGCTTAAATAAAACATAAATTTTCTTAAATACACATGAAAGCATTTTAACATTTCTAGTTAAAGGGGCACCTGAGTGGCTTAGTCAGTTAAGCAGTTAAATGTCCAACTCTTCATTTCAGCTCAGCTCAAGATCTCATGGTCATGAGACTTAGCCCTGCGTCAGACTCTGTGCCAGGTGTGGAGCCTGCTTGAAATTCTCTCTGTCCCTCCCTGCAATGTCCCCCTTCAAAAAAAGGTATACTCTCAATTACTCATATCTAAAGAAGTAAAAAGTAATCTAACGTAATAGTCCCCAAATATTTTATATTTTGCTTCAGAAAATGTGTCCTTTCGTTGCACAAATATATTGATATAGGATTTTCACTTTATTAAGTTAATATTTTAAAATTAGTTTTGGTTCTCTGAGCGTTCAGAACATGGAAGGAATTAGAAAAATAGCTACCAGAATTGGCCAACTTTGCAAACTATGCTGAAATTTTCCCTCAAAGTGTTCCACGTGGTTGATTGACATAAATGTCTGCAAAATAATTTTTTCCAGTATTTCTTTATGTTTTGTTTTACTTCCTGAATGTTACATAGGCTAAGAATATATACCAACACATCTTAGCAAAAAGTTTTCCATTTTATTAACTAAGAAACTGATGCACAAAAGTGACTTTTTATTTGTACAAAACAAACACAATACTGTAATTTGCAATACAAATTTGCAATTTGTATCCTATTAGCGGACAATTCTACTCCCTCAAAACATCCAAAGAATACTATTTGCTGCTGACAGTTTTGAAGCATTACTACTCACTTTTAAGACTGTATGCTACCTTACATCTTGATGTTACTTATTAATTCATGGAATCCTAAAGACCACACTCTTAATAATCAGATGATTTAATGTGGCAGCTAAACTCTCAATGGTCTCCCTTTGTTGATTTATTGTCATTCCAGGTAATTGATGATAATGATAATAAATAAAAGTAGCAGCAGTTGTAGATTACTGAGTGCTTACATGCATTATCTCTTCCTCCTCAACTTATTGAGGTATAACTGGTATATAAAAACTGCACATAATTAATGCATACAACCTGGTGGGTTTGGATACATTAACTCTTCTAATCATCACAATAATCCTCTTGAGAAAGCTAGAATTATTCCCATCCTATAGAAATGGAAACAAGTCTTAAAGAGTTAAAAAGTTTGCCCAAGGTCACACAAGGCTGAATATATCAGCCAGGACTAGACTCTTGGTCTAATCCAAAACCCAACATTTTACCTACTATGCCTTACTATGACAAGAGCAGGCCATTTAGATGCCAGTGCCTAGCTTTCTCATACAACAAAAGCAACAAAAATTAGTACAATCCACCATGGAGTTACTTTTCACTGAATACCTATTATAATATGGTACTAAGCTAGATGTTTCATCTACATTATATTAATGATATAATTCACAATGATATGGTATCACCAAGTTAAATAACTTGCCCAATATCATAGCTAATTTAATGGAAAAAAACTGCAAGCAACACATTTAGGTTTGACTCCATAGCCCATATTCTTTTTTCCACCAGAAGCTACAACTGAACACACATGATTAAAACATTAAAACCTTAACCATTATCTTCTATTTTAACAAAACTACATTTTTGGTGGATGAGGACAGACAACAGAGTATAAATATCTATAATTATTGTGCCTCTTCTGCAGATGAGAAAACTTAAGTCACAAAAAGGGTTAGCAGTTTGTCAGAATCACATAATATATGGTGGGACAGATTTGAATTCCTATCTGTTCAATTGTGAACTTATGCTTTGGTCCCTTCCATTAAATATAGAAACAGTTTAAAGACTTCACTCAAAACATTTTAAGGAGGAAAACTCACACACACACACACACACACACACACACACACACACACACACACAAAATATAAATCCATATGGAAAAGGCAGGGGATAACTACTAGTTATTACTAAAAAATCAATATTATTAATTGATAACCTTTATAAAACAGTCTGAGAAGGTTGTGGATTATGCACAACTAGCCAACAGCAAATAGTAAACTGTAACTGACAGTTCAAATTTATGTAAGCTAAAAATGGCAAGATGGCAATTTACAAACTAATTTATCACATTTCACAAGTATGGTATTTGAAAAAACCCTCTACTAGAATCCTAGACTCCTTGTATGTTGGTGAGTAAGAGAAATTCAGAAAGAATGAGGTTCTGAAGTACTATGGGGACCAGGAAATTCTTTAAAACAGAATATAGATCATATTAAATGAGACAGACAGGCAAGCTCATATGGTAGGCCTGGCCTATAATTTAGGTGATTTTTACACTAGATTTTCTCATTCATAAAACTACAGTATATGGAAAAAATTATCTGGAATATAATTTCCTAGAAATCAGAATAAGGAAGTGATCAACTCTGTCAAACGATGCTGAAAGGTTAAGTAAGATGAGAACTGATAGCTTCCCTCTGAATAATACAAGATGGAATTACCAAGGAAACTGATAAAACAATTAGTGAAGTAGTAGGAAAGAAAGTCCAATTGGGACAGGTTAAAAAGAAAAGGGGAATTGAGAAGTGAAGACAGTAAAAGTACAGATAATAAATATTTACTAAATATCTGTGTGTCAGATGCTTGAGATATATTAGTCAACAGAAGTACAAAATCCAATTCTTCATGGTGCTTATATTCCAGCAGAAGAAAGACAATACATAGTAAATAAAGGAAGAAGTAAATTATATATGTTAGAATGTAATTGTGCTACAAAAATAAAAAGTAACTTTTTAGTTGTTGGAGAGCTGACGAAAAAGAGAAAATAACTACTTGAAAGAGAGGAAACTGATTAGGCAAGACTTATAAAGTCAACATAATTGGGTGTTTTACTCTAGCCAAGTTTAGCTGGTCAGGGCAAGTGTGTAATATATGAGGAATGGGACTAAAACACAGATAAGGTTCTAATAAGCAAATATGACACAGGAAGAGAGAATTAACGGAGTTAAGATTTTTATATGAAAGATGATCACAGTGATTATTAAGCACACTATCAGAGCTATGCAGCTTCACTTCTGCCACATCTAGGAGAAGTGAAGTCATGTCGAGGAGACAATGAAGAGTTGAAAATTGGTGTGGTCAATAGACTGGAAATTGTAATGAGGTTAAAAAAATGGGGGAGTAGGATGAGTACTGGAATGAAGTTGTAGTCACAGAAAGAGATGGCTGAAATTAGATTTGAGAGGCGGCAAAGGTCTAGGAATGGTCATGGAGAAAGACGGCTGGAGGGGAATGGAGGAAAAGATCATTGGAAATGAAGAGGTCCAGAGTGTCCAGAGTGTTGAATATATCACCTACATAGAATTTGAAGTCACTAAGAATTGTGATGGGAATAACATTTGGGAGGAATAAAGTGAATAGGTTGGTAGAGGTCCACAACATGATAATATAGATGGAATAGTTTGCTGTCATGTGCTTCAAAGGAGCTCAGGGTTTTGAGTGAGGAGGGTGAATAAATGATGGGAAAGCAGCTATAAAGATATTAGAGGTTACCTGCCAATGGTATCATCCTATATTACATAAAGCAAGAAATTAAAAACAGCCAGTAAGGGGAGGGCTACAAAAGCATCTCTTACGAATATGCAGATCTGAGTGACAACAATAAAATAAAGGGAACATTAAGAGGAAGAGCCTGAGGACACAGGAGATTTTTGCTGATTAAAGACCACAAGTTTCAAAAGACAAAGTAGAAATATGGGTGCTTGTAAAGGGATAACTGACTCGAATCTGAGGATAAAAAAGACAAAAGGAGATAAGAATGCAGATGATAATGAGTGACCTGACAGTTGGCCTTTAATTCCTGTAATGGATGGTATTGCAAGTAGAAAAGTGATTTTATCAGAAGGCAAAAATCTTAAATCCAGTTCTAATTTTAAGTGTATTTTCTTAGAATTTCATTCATATCTTCCAGATTATGACAAAACAAGAAAAATATTTTCATAAACACCTTTGAACGTGGCCCATAACAGTATGTGAGTTATTTTATGGCACTAATACACAGTTTCCGGAAAGTTCCAAATGGCAACCCATATAGGAGAAATTCGATGTATGACCCACAATGATCTCACAAAGGCATATTTGTGTAAGAAACTCTGGGCATGAATGTATCAGGTCAAATTTACACAGTCACTCATGGATGCCTGCATTTAGAGAAAAGCAATCTAAAAGATTTCTTAGAAGAAATCAAATGCTTTATTAACAGTCATAACCAATTGTTTAGCAAGCCATATTAATATTTATTTCTTGATATAAGATTTAAAAATTAAGAGTTTAAAAGGAAAAGGATCTGAGTTCAGAAAAGGCTGAAAGACTTTATATAAAACCTGGCTACCAATTAATTTAAGGGGAAAGGGTTGGTTAATATCAGCTTTCAACTAACTGCATCAAATATATTAGGAAAGGTCTCTGAAAACAAAAAAACCAGAATAGTAGTTGCATGAATGCTAATATGTGTGTGGATAAAAGATAAAGCAGGTGAAACATATTGTATTTTGATGAAGAAAGATTTCATTTTATCATATATTTAGCAGTATGATTCATTCAACTACTATCTTTCCAATTTAGTCAAGTAACCTTCTTTAATTTAAAAATAAAAGATGAGACATCTTCCTGAATCATAAGCTGGTGACTTACACTGCTTCAGGTAATCTGAGAATGCGAAGCAAAAAGTAAAAATAATTTAGTTTATATCTGATGGGGATACTTTGGAAAAGGCATTTTATATCTACATGGCTATGTTTCTACACACTTCAAAACAAACTGATACTCAAACTATACACAGTAACAAACTTAAGTACAGAGTAGGGAAAGGTAAACTATATATACATACTAATTAATTTCTTTCTTCAAATCAAATAAGTAGTAATATTAGAATAGGTAGTGAAACTGGAAGATACCTGGACAGTTTATTAGTACGCATTCATAAGTTCAACAAGTATTTCCTGAAGACAGATGTAATAAGTATTGTTCTAAATACTGAGGATACTGCAATTAACAAAAAAAAAGTGCCTGCTTTCATGGAGCTTTCATTCTATTTTAACACTATAGACAATTTTAGGGTAAACCTCTGGAAGGAATTCTATTTTGAAAAATTTTGAAAAATTTCTGAATAATATTCAAAGCTAGTTAAAAGTTCATCTCTGTAGTAATATACCCTCCCCCCCCCCCATTTATTCAACTCTGAAAAAGTATTTTTGACTAGCTTCTAATTATGGGGGATTTGCCAAACTATTTAGTATTTAAGTTTCCTCTAATCTATTATTAAACACTACAAGGAAACTAATCGCTGAAAGTGTCCATGGTTCATAAAAGGGAAAATTGAAGTGTAGAAGAAATATAGCATTTCTCATAGTCCTCTCTAGTCTGCCTAATTCAATTAAAATAGCTCTAATCCTAGCTGGCTAATAAGTATAGAATAGGAAAGTCTTCCTACTTAGTATATAAAAGAATCTAGGTGCTCCTCACACAGAACACTTTTTAACTTTCTTTTTTTTTTTTTTTTTTTAACTTCCTGAGGATTCAAATGTTTGTAATAGGACTAAAAGACACATTACTTAACTTCTCTGTGTTTCACTGTCTCTACCTGTTAAAATGATAACAGTACCTATCTCTTAACATTGTTTTCAGATTAAACGAGATTAAGGCATAAAAAGGTTTCAGTGCTCAATCATAACTGATGACATCAACCATCTCATTACCCTGTGTAGTGGGTTCTTAATAACAGTTTATACTTATCACTATCTTCGTCCCTAAAACCACAGTTAGGAAAAATAATAAACAAGCTATAATAAAGCTATTAAAAGATTTCTTTACGTTTTGGCAAGATGATTAACATGCATATATTCCTCAAACTAAGCAAAAGATCAGTATCTGTTGAGTATCAGTAACATTAATGTTACTAATATCCAGAATTCCTGAAAATGGCTGAGTTTGGGAAATTTTCAGGAATCAAATAAAAGCTCCACCAACAATATGCTTTATCAACATTTTATTTATTACTCCAAAGGCTCAGAAGTGTTTCTTATCTTTAAAAACATGTTTATGCCTTTTATTTTCAAGTAGGGTTAACAGTGGAATTAAATAAACAGAGATGTTATCATCACTTAAAGATACTATTATTATCTTCTGGCCTTATCCTAATCCAGACCATATTGGAAACCTCTAAAATGATTTTATTCAAAGAAAATTAAAAAATAAAGAACAAAAACAAAACCAAGTAAATGGGTAGGAAAGTCCTTATGTTTAATTAAACCTGGAAAATCATGTTGGACTACAAATAAAGGAATTAACAAAGATACGACCTGAAGTCAAAGCAAAAATACTAATAAGAATCTTTCATTTAAAAACTTTGCAATCCTTCAAAGATTGGGAAGAAAGCCAAGATTCACCTCAAATGGAGAGGTCACTAAATATCCATGAACACTCACCCAACCATTGGTAGGAGACCTCTTGAAGACCCAGATGCTTGAATCAGCTGAAATAGTACCAAGTGTTTACTGATTACTCTTAATAGGGCAATGGAGCACAGGTTACTCCATACTATCAAAAATTATAGGTCATAACTATTGATAATTCCAGCGACTACCATTATAAATTACTCAAGGAAAAGAAGACTGAGTAAAGAGTTCTAAGGTGAAACCGTGTGCATGTATGTAAATGTGTACATTTCCTCCAGCTCTATTAGTGATATAAGTCTGATAACATAATTCTTGTAAGTATAAGTACACTGGCAGAATAAAATTTTTTAAATTAATATGTTATAAACTTCTTAAGGAAAGCATGTAAAATATTAATATGGTTCAAATAGAAAATTTCTAAAAAAAATAATGTTTTTTTAAAGACAATGCCGATTTCTCAACACTAAGCACTTTAGTAACATACAGGAAAATATTTTCAGTCTCCTGCACTTAAAAAAAATATACAGTTCTTAACTTTAGGTCTTTTAATATACTAATGATTCTTCTAATAAAAGAATTCTCATATTTCAACACATAAAACTCATAACACTGAGGACTAAACAAAAGCCTCCTTGCTCAAAGGTGAAGACTATTTTCAACATTATTGATTAAAATCTAAAAGTTATCAACTTAATAGAACAGTATCTGATGTTAACCTAATTTCAAAGTGGAGTAAAGCAGGGGTCAACACCTAGATGAAATACAATAATGTTTTTCTCAGTCTCTGGAAAGTGGGAGGCAGAATGATAACCCTTCCCATCTTACATTCCCCCTGTATCATGACTCACTCCAAAGATCTATGTGGTAAAAATTAAGACACTCTACTACTGCAGAAATTGCCAGGAAAAAAAAATGGAATGTTCTATATTTCTATATTTTTCTCTGATACATGTGTATCAAGTAAGGTAACAAGTGAAACGAGCCTAATTTGGTTTAAATAGTTTAGACAGGTGAATGAAAAAGAACATTTGACATTTAAGGTCAAGTAAGCATATTCAAGCTACCAAAGAAACACTGAAATCCCAAGCCAGCAAAAATATTCCAATCTGGCTGATAAATGACTTAACTGTTAGATTTCTAAAGACAGCTTTACAGTATAATATATCCATCACTTATTGAACATGAAAGAACTTTTGAAGTCTTGAGAACAGCAACAAAATAAAGACCAGAAGCATAAAAACATTTCCTGTCTGCCTACAGTAGATGAGGAAAATATCTGATAGTGTCAGGGACAGATTTGAGGAAAAAGTGGAGAAAAGGAATGGCTAATAGAAGACTAGCCCTACAGTAACTAAGAATTCTAATGTCCTAATATGAAGAAAAACTAAAGATAAAAAAAGAAATAATCAAAAATGGAGTAAAGACTGACAAAAAAAACTTGCGTGTGAGAAAACTGCAAACATTTTAGACCTCTACTGCAAATTTTAAATGACAAAGTATACCAATATTACCTTTCTTTCGAAAGAGTGCATTTAGGTAATTTTCTGCTTGGCATTCAATCTTTTCAGTGTTGGACTGGCCCTGAGATGATAGTTCCTCTGTTGGTGTTGACTGTGAAGAATCAAGAGATGGTATACAATCCTAAAATTATAAGAAAACAACATAAAAAAATCACTTTTTATTATACATGAAATTCCATTAAAAATTGCAAAAAAATATTCTCTAAATGTTCATTTATTCTATCAAATTATATAGAGAGAACATAAAATTTGGGACAGGAGTCAGGAGAAAAGAAATTTAGCTTTGATACCAAATTAGCCTTATTTTTTGGCAAAACTACAGTCAAAAATGGAGGGGGGAGCAGAGTAGATAAAATATATTGCTAAATAAATTCATTAGATAGCAATGCCAATAATGAGAGTTGTAACAACAAAGCAGGTATGTTTACCCACTAATCTGACCAAAATGGGTACAGGTTCTCAAGTTGTCATTTCTTTTCAGCCTTTCTCACAACAGTAAAGAATTAGGACTTTCCACCATACAAGAAGATGCTGCTTGTCTAGTTTATGCCCTGTTTATATTAGACACTAAATATTTAATCATTTACACAGGAAATAACTGTGATATCCAAAAGACTTCAAGAGAGTAAAAGGCTAAAAAGTAGTACCGCATTATCCTCCAGCTACAGATTCCTAAGAAAGACTACAGGGTGGTCTCAAATCAAACTAGGCCTCTAAACTCACTGTCATCTACCTAAATACAAAACAGGTCTAAACTGAACTTCATGAGTCAGGGAGCTATAAGGAAGAAATGTGAAATAAGCAAAAAAGATGAGTGTTTTGTGATTTCACCTGCAAGTTAAGCTAAATGTTAGACTTTAAAATATTCTTCACATTACCAAAATCAAGTATTTAAATTTCCACTGTAAATCACCAATTTTCAGAAAAAAATTCAGTTAAAAAAATTGTGTTACAATTGTGCAATTAGTTTAGAAATAATTTCATAGCACTAAAACTTACACTGACTGCTTCTCTCTGTAGATTACAAAATGAACATTTTTCATCCATAGACCAGTCAGTCAGCTCTTCTGGTTCACAGTCTTTAAAAGAGGGAAAAATATTCATTAAGTATACTAACTTTATTAAAACAAATAAAATTACCACTCTCCACAGCAATGGCTCATATAAAAAAACTAACTACTAATAGTAAAGGGAGAAGGCCTAACTTTGAAATTAAAGTGATGACCTCTAGAAAGAAATAAACAGAGAAGGCTGTAAGGAGAGTAATTTGCACTATTATGGGACAAAGTATCAAGAACAATGAGCTGGTTATAAATTAATTTTCTAACAATAGGGTCTTAAGTATCATCTAACCTTCTAAAAGATTCAATTTATCATTACCTATTAATTTTTAATTTTCACTATGAAAGAAATCAAAACAGGGAGATATGGGGGCAAAATAAATAAATTTTGCACATCATGAAAGCAACATAAAACAGAGAAAATGGAGTAAAGCACCAGAAAAGCCCACAGATTTGAGAAAATGGAATGCTGTCCAAAAAAACAGAAATCCATAGCTAAAGAGATCTGATTTTTATTACATTGTTTAAAGGTGTTGCTGCAAGAGTTAGAGTAGAAGGCAGGTAAACATGTTATATTATTCAACACAAAACATTTTTTTTTCACAAGAATGTTTCATATAAGTCAACTATTATAATACAAAGTTTGTGTGAAACAAACATTTATAATGAAGAAATTTTATGAAGATAGAATATCATTGCCATCCTAACTATACTTGGTATAGACAGTGATTTTTCAAAGTTTCTTCTTGCAGTAAAACTCTCCATCTCTTTTCCCAAATAAATTTTTACACAGAACCTCAAATATATGAAACCATTATCACCTGAGGCAGTTACCCTGGTACTAATTTGAAAAGCACTGGGGTATACCACAGTAATTTTCCCTCATACTTTTGAAATACATAATGAAGTTGAATACATGTTTCTACTAAACTACACAGAAAATAAGCTTACCTTTGTTGGAATAATAATAAATAAATAAGAGTGAGGATCAGCCTTTAAGCAATTTTTACATCAATCCAGATACACAAATCAGAGTAGAAGATAGTATGATGTGATGGAGTATGAAGTGTATAGTGATAGCTCCCTTAGGTTTTAACAGTGGTCCAGAAATATTCCTATTATTTATCTAAACTTAGAAATGGTAGGAAATGGGAGCATGAAACCCAGTACAGGGCAATGTAAAGATAACTGGATTTAAAGTCTCCAAAAATCTGTAATGGAACTTACTGGTTGTAACCTTGTCAAGTCACAACATTTTTGTTTTAATTTTCACATCTGTAAAGTAAGGATCCCACTACCTAACTTGTGGATCACATGAAAAAATGTGAAAATATTTTATAAACTCTAAAACACCATGCAAAGGCTAGTTACTATCAAAACAGGATCATCAGTCATTATTTCTTAAATCTATACAATCACAAATATATTTAATAAGGTTAATTTGCATAAGACAGATAATTTTAATATATCAGTTTAAGAAAACTGATCACTTTTTTGTAAACAACCTGATTAATCAAAAGTTTAAGCAATGTGTACAATTAGAAACCCAGAACTGTAGTTATGTAGGTGTATAATTTTCTTCAACCTTTCAGCCTGTCACTATAGAATAATACATTCACACTCCTGAATGTGGAATTGTGCAATGTCTCTTCCTGATCAGTGGAATGAATGTGGGAGAAGTGGAAGTATACTCTTCCAAGCTGATGCTTTAAAAGGTATGGCAAGTTCCCCCAGTTCTGTTGAGTTTCTACCTTGCAACACGAAAAGAACTTGCCCAACACAGCCATTACTCCTTCCGACTGGCACCTGGAATCATCAGGAGAAGTGATTCCTGAAGTCCAGTGAATCAGATCACCCATTGAGCAAGCAATAGATTTTAAGAGCTCTTTGTTATGCAGTATACTGTGCAAAAACTTGACTCATATGCTAAGCATAATAACTTTGATAGATCAAGGAAACCTTACTGCTTTTTTATTATGGCCTCATGAATAAAAAATATGAAAGATATCTAGCACTGTGATTTTTTAAAAAATAGCTGGTAGTCCTGGAGAAGAGGTAATTTTGAAAAACTACTATAAGGTTTCATGAAGTTTCAGTGATAAATATGTTGAACTGAGGAACAACTCTGGATTAATTAAAACAATTACCAGCTGTAAAATAAATTGGGCATGTTCAGATTATCTCATTTATTTTAGTTATTTTAGAAGTTCTTCAGAGAGATGTTAATTAAAGTAAATCCCTATGTGGTTAAATAAACAGCACTGAATAAATCAACAATTATACAAATGCCATTAAATTTTGCTGGGTTAAAAAAAACTATGACTTTACTTACAAATATTTAATAACTACTCTTTCTACATCAACTTTTGATTTTGAGTTCAAATAAATGATGATGAGACACATTTTTTTTACTTATTGGAAAAAAAGTTTTGAAAAATAAACTCTAAGCCAGATTTGTTTGTCCAGATTATCTTTTCATGTCACAAAAAATAAATACTGCAACAAAATACATTCATTTTATTTCTCAAACAAAATAAGACAATAAATCAGATATCCCTAAAATAAGTTGCCTCTTATTCTGAAATTTTAATACATGAAGCTATAAATTAAAAAAGGGCCAAAGTTTGTATCTCACAGAAAAGGCAATGTCATAATGAAAACGGATAGTAAGTGACTAACAAAAGATCAACATTTTCACCATGGGTATACACTCATGGGCAAAGTTTGGTTCTAATCATTTTACCTAATCTATCTTGGAAAGATAACAGACTTTGAAATTAGAGAGCCTTGGAACTGAGATATCTTTCCAAATACTAGATGTGGCCTTTGGCAAGTTACTTTCCCTGGCGTCAATTTCCTCATCCATTAAAATGAGGATAATAATTACACCTTAAGACTGTAGTAACAAAATTAAACAAGAATGCATGAAGAACACCTAACAAGTCCAATTGGTGGTACTCTCATTTTCTTTTAGATAATCATACTTCCTTTGAATGTTTTTATTCTCTTCAGTACCCTTTAACCACAAGAAATAAATGTAAAGTTCCCAAAGACAAAGCCCAATGAAAAGTGAAAAAAGAGAATACTGAACTAGAATGATCATGAAGGTCATGAAAAAGTAGTTATAACTATGTTGATTTTTTTTTAATTTTATAAATGTTCATTCACTTTTGAGAGAGAGAGAGAGAGAGAGAGAGAGAGAGAGAGAGACAGCGTGCCCAGGAGTGAGCATGAGCGGTGGAGGGGCAGAGAGAGAGGGAGATACAGAATCCAAAGCAGGCTCCAGGCTCTGAGCTGTCCACACAGAGCCTGAGGCAGGGCTCCAACTCACAAACCAGGAGACCACGACCTGAGCTGAAGTCGAATGCTTAACCAACTGAGCCACCCAGGTTACTACTAACAAATGTTGACCTTGAGGGAAGATACTGAACATTGGGCAATGTTATTAAAAAATAAAATTTCGGGGCGCCTGGGTGGCGCAGTCGGTTAAGCGTCCGACTTCAGCCAGGTCACGATCTCGCGGTCCGTGAGTTCGAGCCCCGCGTCAGGCTCTGGGCTGATGGCTCGGAGCCTGGAGCCTGTTTCCAATTCTGTGTCTCCCTCTCTCTCTGCCCCTCCCCCGTTCATGCTCTGTCTCTCTCTGTCCCAAAAATAAATAAAAAACGTTGAAAAAAAAAAAAATTAAAAAAAAAAAAAAAAGAAAAAAAAAATAATAAAATTTCATTATGAAAGTACATAGTAACTATACTGAAAAGTACAAAGAAGGAAAACTATTTGTAATCCCATCATCTAGAGATAATGATTAAATTTTGCAATATATCCTTCCAGTTTATATTCTAGGTCTTTTCAAAAATGAGCATCAGCAGATTCTTTGAAAACATCAATAAAAGTGATAAACCTCTACCCAGTCTAACCAAGTAAAGAAAAAGAAAATATCAGAAGTGAAAGATGGGCCATCACTACAGATTCTATGAATAATAAAAAAATAAAAAAATATTATGAACAATATTAGTTGGACAAATTCCTTGAAAGACACTATCTACCAAATTTCAAACAAAAAATAGAAAATCTCAATAGGACTATATCTACTAAAGAAATTAAATCAATAATCAATAACCTACCAAAACAAGAAAACTCCAATCCAGATGATTTCTCTACAATCTGTTCCAGAAAATAAAAGCAGAAGGAATACTTCCTCATTCTATCATTATTATCTATCATCATTACCTAACTACCAAAAACTGTCTGAACAGACACCTCATCCAAGGAGATACGCAGATCTCAAATAAGCTTATGAAAAGATGCTCAATATCATTTGCCGAGATGCTCAATATCATATGCTGCTAGAGAATTGCAAATTAAGATGAGCTACCACTACACACCTACTAGAATAGTTTAAGTCCGAAACACTGACAACATCAAATGCTGGTGTGGATGCAGAGCAAAAGGAACTTAAATTCATCACTGGTAAGAACACAAAATAGTACGGCCACTTTTGAAGATGAGTCTTACAGTTTCTTCAAAGTTTAACATAATCTTTCCATACTTATCTAGCAATGGGGCTCCTAAGTATTTACACAAATGAGCTGGAAAGTTATGTCTACATAAAACCTGTACACAAATGTTTACAGTAGCTTTATTATTAATTACCAAAACTTGGAAGTGACCCAAATGTCTTTTAAGTAGACTGTGGTACATCTAAACAAGGCAGTATTATTCAGTAATAAAAAGAAATGAGCTATGATGCCATGAAAAGACACAGGAAACTTATATGCATATTGTTCAGTGAAAGAAGTGAGTCTGAAAAGACTAAATACTGTATGATTTCAATTATATGACATTATGGAGAAGAAAAAAAAAAACAGTAAAAAGAGCAGAGGATTGGGGACAGAGGAAAGAACTAAAAAGGTGATGAATACAGATGATTTTTAGGCCACTGAAACTATTGTGTTGGATATTATAGTGTGGATACATGACTGTGCATTTGCCAAAATGCAGACAACTGTACAACATGTAGACTTAACTATGAGGCTTTAATTAATAAAATATATTGATATTGGCTCATTAACTGTAACAAATGTACCACACTAATGAAAGATATTAACATAGAGAAACCTTGAAGGGGGATTATATGGGAAATCTTTGTACTTTCTACTTGATTTTTTTCTGTAAATTTAAACTGCTCCAAAAATGCTATTTAAAAAATTAGGATATTATACACATGTTTATTTGTCACAAATATTTCCTATGCTCAAATATACTCTAAATCATTTTTAACAGATATGCATGGTTCATCAAACAGATGCATCGTAACTTATTTAATCAATACCCTATTTTTGGATACTTAGTCTTGGGATTATAAATAGCATGATGAATACACTTGGATAAGTTTTTGTGTACACATTGATAAGAGCTAATATAATTTACCTAACTATAAAATACAGCAATATTAGATTCTCTGGTTTTAACATAGATAATCAATTCATATTAGAAAACTACTGACTTAATACTAGGCCATGAATTCCTAGTAGTTCCTTTCCTCACCGCTAATCACAGTTCCTTACACAAAATAAGCATTCAAAATATTTCATCTAACAAAAAGGTAATACACAATGGGGAAAAAGACATCTCTTCAATAAATGCTAAGAAAACCGAATAGCTACATGTAAAAGAACGAAACGGGACCGCTTTCTCACATCATACACAAAAATAAAGTCAAAATGGATTAACGACCTAATTGTGAGACCTGAAACCTTAAAATTCCTAAAAGAGAACACAAGCAGTAATTTCTCTGACATTAGTGGTAGCAATATTTTTCTAGGGCAAAGGAAACAAAAACAAAAACAAACTATTGGGACCTCATCAAAATAAAAAGTTTCTGCAGAGAAAGGAAACCATCAACAAAGCAAAAAGACAGCCTACAGAATGGGAAAAGATATTTGCAAATGATATATCTGATAAGAGGTTAACATCCAAAATATATAAAGAATTTATTCATCTCAATACCAAAAAACCACAAATAATCCACCTAAAATATGAACATGAATAGACATTTTTCCAAATGACCACAGGCACATGAAAAGATGCTCAACATCACTCATCATCACGGAAATGCAAATCAAAAGTACAATGAGATATCACCTTATACCTGTCAGAACGGCTAAAATCAAAAAGGCAAACAAGTGATAGGTATTAAGGAGGGCACTTGTTGTGATGAACACTGGGTGTTGTATGTAAGTGATGAATCACTAACTTCTATACCTGAAACTAATATTACACTGTATGTTAACTGACTAGAATTTAAATAAAACCTTAATTTAAAAAATGCAAGAAACAACAAGAGTTGGAGAGGATGTAGAGAAAAAGAAACTCTTGTACACTGTTAGTGGGAAGAAAAATTGGTACACCAGTGTGGAGAGTCTTCAAAAAATTAAAAATAGAAATGCCATATGATCCAGTAATTCCAATACTATTTACCCCAAAAAACCCCAAAACACTAATTCAAAAAGATATATGCACCCCTATGTTTTACTGAAGCATTATTTACAAAAACCTAAAGATGGGAAGCAACCCAGTGTCCATTGATAGATGAATGGATAAGAAAGATGTGAGATGCACACACATACTAAAATATTACACAGCCTTAAAAAAGGATGAGATTATGCCATTTGTGACAGCATGGGTGGAGCTAGAGAGTATTATAAGTGAAACAAGTCAGACTGGGAAAAATCAATACCATATGATTTCAATCATGTGGAAACTAAAAAACAAACAAACAAACAAAAAAAAACCAAATCAATAAACAAAAGCACAACTGGACCTATACAGAGAATAAACTGGTGGTTCCAAAGGTAAGGAAGGGGTGGGTGGGGTGGGAGGACAGGCAAAATGGATGAAGGCGGTGGGGGGGGGGGGAATAACAGTCTTCCAGTTATGGAATGAATAAGTCACAGGAATAAAAGGCACAGCACAGGGAATATAGTCAATATTGTAATAGTACTGTATGATGACAGGTGATAGCTACACTTGGGGTGAGCATAACATATAGAGAAGTCCAATCATTATGTGCACACCTGAAACTAATGTGACATTGTGTGTCAACTATACTCAGATTAAAAAAAAAATTGGGGGGGAGGGGAGCCAGAGTGGCTCAGTCAGTTAAGTGTCTGACTCTTGATTTCAGCTGGGGTCATGACCATGGGATTGAGCCTTGTGCGAGCTCCGTGCTGAGCATGGAATCTGCTTAAGATTCTATCTCTCCCTCTGCCCCTCTCCCCCACTTGTGGTCTCTCTCTAAAATTAAAAAAAAATTTTTTTAATGTTTCACCTAATAAATCTTAAAAAATTGTTTTGTGCAGCACCTGGGTGGCTCAGTCAGTTGAGCATCTGACCCTTGATTTCAGCTCAGGTCATAATCCAGGGTCATGGGATCCAGCCTCAAACTGAGCTCTGCACTAAGCATGGAGTCTGCTTGATATTTTCTCTCCTTCTGCCCCTCTCCCCTACTCACACACTCTCTCTCTCTCAAAAAAAAAAATAAAAACAAATAAAAAATAAAAAATAATTTTGTTGTCTCCACCATCATAGTGTTTAGAGTTGAAAAAAGGATATTATGTCAAAAATATTAAACTTCAGTCAGTGGTACAGGCAGGGGTCAGCAAAACTTTTCCATAAACAGCCAAATAGTAAATATTTTAGGTTTTGCAGGCCATACCATCTGTCACACCATTCAACTCTACTGTTGTAGTATAAAAGCAGACAGAAAATGTTTCAACAAATAAGAGGGGCTGTTTCCAATAAAACTTTATTAACAGGACAATTAAATTTGAACTTCACATAATTTTCACATGCCATGAACTATTAATCTTCTTTTGTTTTTTTCCCCACTATTTAAAAATGTAAAAATTACTCATAGCTTAGAGGCCATTCAAAAGTCAACAAGCTGTATTTGCCCCACATGCTATAGCTTGCAGACCTCTGATATAATCTCCCTTCCAAATGTAGACACACCTAGAGAAAAACCAATAAGGATCTATCAGCCAGTTTACATAGGCCTACTGCACTCTTTTCATATTTTTGTAAATATTCAGTCACAAATAAATCAGATGATCCCATAGGTGGAAGAAACCAGCTCACAAATAAGACATGAGAAAGGACTGACTAAATCAGAAAAAAAGAGGGAATTTTTGCTTAAAAGTTTAATTTTTTAATAAAAAATAATTTAGAGTAATATACAAGAATCTTTTGCTACGTAATATACTTAGTTTCTGGGTTTTGCAAAGTAATAAAGGTTCAGATTTCCAATGATTTATCTGAAAACATACACTAATCTATTTGAATTCTGCATACAAATTTCTTTAGTGACAAATCCCTATACTTGTAGTCTCAGCATCTAAATATTAAACCATTTTTAACATTGGCAACAAAACAAGCACACTTATTTATAAGAGGTAAGAAAGAAGCTGGAGATGTCTATAATGGATAGTTTTTACATGTCTTTTCAAAAGGCTCTACATTTTTTATTTAATTTTCCTTCAAAATATATGGCTGTCTTCATCCTTGCACAGATTACAGATTTATTGCTATTATATTATCATTCTTAAAGCTACAATTTAATTAGAAGCTTTTTTTTTAATCATAAAAGCAGAAAAAGGAGGAGGAATTTACCTAAGAAACCTGATGAAAGAGTATCTGAGGGTGAAAAAAAGGCAATGAATATGTGCTTATATGCAAGTTCCAAAGCTTAGCTAATTTTGTTAACTCCTCTCACCAAAAAAAGCACTAAAAAGGACATAAAGTATAAGATCTATCTGAATTTAAATAAATGGAATGAGATATACTGCAATGGGTGATTAAATCAACTAAGTAAATTAATTATAAATAGATCTACAATGAAATACTGTTAAGAAAGATGAAAGATGATCTAGGCGTTATATACCAAAATGATATACCAGTGAACACAATATGCACAGAAACTATATACACTGTGCATAGAGTATACACTACTATAATAAAAGAATAAATATACACAAGCACATATCTTACATTTACATAAAAATGTTTAAAGGTTATCTATGGATTGTGGGACTAGGAGTAATGTTTTTCTTTCTGGCTTATCTGTATTTTCAAATTCCCTAAAATAAACATGTACAACGTGCATACTAAAGGAATACTAGCCTAGAAACAAAAAACAAAGTATTTATTTCCTTAGAACATTCTGCCCTTTGCATAATAAACAATTTCTGAAGGAACATAAATATACACATATATATACAATGTATAAACAAATGAAAGTAGGGGAAGCAACAGGCTAAGAGTCTTAAGTTGTAATTTGGGTTACCAGAAGACAATTAAGTATAATGTTGACTTCTGACATGAATGAGGAGAGCAGGTTAAGAAAGGAAGGCTGAAGAAATAGGTCAAGCATAGGTTAAATTCTTGTTTCTTTAAATGTTTCCTTTGTTCATTTGTAAGCTCAGAAATATAGGTGAAACTACAGTTAGTACTGCTAAAAAATATATCAGGTAAAAATACTTAATTCAGTGTTGAATTATGACAAGATGAGAAATGATTAAAGTTAAAAGAAATAAAAAATGATCTTAGCTATAAGAATAATAAAACACAAGAACAAGCACATTTTGGAATCTTCATTCTTAAAGTCGTGTTCTACATGTGTATCAATTCATCTCACTGAAGACAGGTGGTTGGGACAAATGATCTTTCACAGATACTTTCAGATCTACAATTTATAACTCAATTATCCTGCTCAACATTAATAAAGAAAGAGCAGAAAACTGACTACTCCCGTCATCACTTCCTCAACTCCCACCATCACTCCCTCAACTTAAAGACTTATTTATACAGAAGAGAGAAGGCCCTGTAGAGATGTCTTGGGTCTTGGTAGAATGGCAGGTACCACAGGATAGAAGGTAACAGAGTTAGCACATAAAACTGACCCCATACAAGACTCAGAAATAATTTGATCAAAATCAAAGCAGTAAATCTATACTAGCACTACCATTTTGTGAATAAACAGGAATATAATTTCAGATGTCTACAAAACTGTTCTTTCCTAGTGCTCTACATTTCCAAGCAAGCAATAAGACAATTGAACTAGGGTATCACAGTAATTATATCATAAATCAAAATCTTCCACTAGGATTTATGCTACAGCATTTGAAAGAGATGGCTATACTACATAACAAATAGTATTATACATAAATATAAGATTCTGAACACACATGGCAGGATTTTTCAGAATGACAATCTGATTTCCAGGCTGCCTATCTCATGAGCAACAGAAAATATTTATTTAAATCTTCTTTAAGTGAGGACACATAATATGTAATAAAAATTAAATTGTACCATTAAGCCAAAAACAAGCTTCAGTTTCCATTTTGATCAGTGTACTAAAGTTTTTAAAAAGATTTATAAAACAAAATATTTGGATTTTATTTATTCATTTAAAAATACTAATTAAACAAGACCACAAATTCATATTTAATATAAAGTTAGCATAGAACAACCATTTTTCGTTTATTAAATGGGACAGAGTTTTAAAATAAAATTTAAAAAGCATTACCTTCAAATAAACTGAGGTCTCTTCGTAGCCGTGGTCCATAAAGCCCTTCTAAAATACTCTCAAAACCTGTGTTGTAAAAGAGAGAAAAATATATAACCTACTGGAAGAGTTAATTTTATAATAATCAAAAACCATGAACTCTATATGATTTAGAAATTTATAAATTTTACATATTATAAGGTGTCATTTTTCCTTAACGTGTATTAAGCTGAAGTAGGCAACACACAATAAACAATCAAACAATGACTATCAGAAATCACATGATTGTGAAATTAAAATATTCAAATGTAAATATTCACAACTAAAACAAGTAAATATCTTTGTTATTTAGAAATATTCTGAGGTTGAAATATTATAAGCAGTAATAATTTTGTAGACAGAATAAAAAACCAAACATGTACTACATTCCAGTTTATATTTGTTATAAAAAATGTTAATGTAAAAGAAAGTAGCATCTTTAACCCCAATTAAAAGAATGAGTAAATGAATGAGAAAATCTTGCTGTGAAAAGTATGATGTACAAAATTTAAATCTACATACTTGTATAAATGAAAACACAACAATTTTTTCATGGTTATGGACTGCCTTGTTTTAAGGAAAAAATTACTGAATATCTTGTCAGGTTAACAAGACCCTAATTCATGAATTTACAAGAGTATTCTACCTTCTGAATATACTGATTTTAGTATTTTACAATTTTCTTTTTGAAGTCTGTACCTGTATCTTATTCAATTTTAAGCAACTTAATAAACTACAAGGCATCTCAAGAAAAATGACCAGAACGGCAAAATAACCAGGAAACCAAGAAAAGGAACTTAGGGAAGAAAACAACTTAAAGGTAGCATGATGGCTCTGAACAAAGAAAATTAAAGTAGATTTTTTTTTAGTGGTATTCCTAAATTATAAAACAGTGGAAATACTTCTATAGAAATGTTTCATAAATCATAAAATGTTTTATTTTTAAAAAATGTTTATTTATTTTGAGAGAGAACGTGTGCAAGCAGGGGAAGGAGAGATGAGAGAGAGAATCTAAGCAAGCTCCATGCTGTCAAC
Source organism: Panthera onca (assembly GCF_046562875.1). Taxonomy (NCBI): domain Eukaryota; kingdom Metazoa; phylum Chordata; class Mammalia; order Carnivora; family Felidae; genus Panthera; species Panthera onca. The sequence goes on from NC_138342.1 coordinate 13,936,895, forward strand.
AAGGAGCCCGGGATGGGGCTCGATCCCACAAACCATGAGCTCATGATGTGAGCCAAAATTGAGAGCTGGATGGTCAACCGACTGAGTCACCCAGTCACCCCCATAAGATGCTTTAAAAAAAATGTTTTTTAGTATCTTTGAAATCAAGATGTATATTAAAATCAATGGTGTGTTATAGCCAAGGAGTGGCAACATTTTTTTCATTTAGTAGAACATGAAGAAATAATACAACTTACAACTGATGTCTTAGATTTGACAAGGTAGTTATCATGATACTTGGTAAACACATACTTAATAAAATCTTCGTGAAACGATTCAGTACTAGTTCCAATAGTAGAAATTTCAGGCAGAAAGTGAATGAACTATCACCAGAGAGAGCTTTCAAGAATGCCTCATCAGGGAAATACAAATCAAAACCACACTGAGATACCACCTCACGCCAGTCAGAGTGGCTAAAATGAACAAACCAGGAGACTATAGATGCTGGAGATGATGTGGAGGAACAGGAACCCTCTTGCACCGTTGGTGGGAATGCAAACGGGTGCAGCCACTCTGGAAAACAGTGTGGAGGTTCCTCAAAAAATTAAAAATAGAACTACCCTATGACCCAGCAATAGCACTGCTAGGAATTTACCCCAGGGATACAGGAGTGCTGATGTATAGGGGCACTTGTACCCCAATGTTTATAGCAGCACTTTCAACAATAGCCAAATTATGGAAAGAGCCTAAATGTCCATCAACTGATGAATGGATAAAGAAACTGTGGTTTATATACACAATCGAATACTACGTGGCAATGAGAAAGAATGAAATATGGCCTTTTGTAGCAACGTGGATGGAACTGGAGAGTGTTATGCTAAGTGAAATAAGCCATACAGAGAAAGACAGATACCATATGTTTTCACTCTTATGTGGATCCTGAGAAACTTAACAGAAGACCATGGGGGGAGGGGAAGGGAAAAAAAAAGTTAGAGAGGGAGGGAGCCAAACCATAAGAGACTCTTAAAAAACTGAGAATAAACTGAGGGTTGATGGGGGGTGGGAGGGTGGGGAGGGTGGGTGATGGGCATTGAGGAGGGCACCTGTTGGGATGAGCACTAGGTGTTGTATATGGAAACCAATTTGACAATAAATTTCCTATTAAAAAAGAAAATTAAAAAATAAAATAAACCAAAAAATAAAAAAATAAATAAACATTTAAAAAAATTAAAAAAAAAAAAAAAGGATGCTATATAAAAGACTTCCAGTTTGGGTAAAGACTCAGACTGAAAGAACCCCAAATCTCTTTCTATTACTAAGATATTCTATTTACCAATGTGCTCCAAAAATAACATTGTAAACAATTATTTTAAGATGTTTTTCTATGACATATATTGGACAAAATGTATAAGCCTATATAATGTATTCCCTATGTAAGCCAACTGAATTTAAATGCTGAATGTTTCCTAGATTTGTTTGAAAAGAAGAAAACAAATAAGGACTTACACTTTTGTTTTATTGAGTTTCTCAGCTCCTCCCTAGATAACACCAAGGTCTTACATATATCCTGTTAATACTTATTCATAGTGCATAGTGTTGGTGCTACCATAAACATCTTTAATCAAAAGTTTTGTTTCTGGAAATCAATTATGGAAACATAATTGATGTTTGTATATTGACTCAATATCTAGCAACATTGCTAAATTCTCTATAAAAACTTATCTGGATATTCTTTACATACACAAACACATCATCTATAGAGAATGGTAGTTTTGTTTTCTCCTTTCAAATCCTTACTGCTTTCTTTTTTCCTGTTCTTGACTTACCACCTTAGCTAAAGCCTCCATTATGATACCGAAAATTAGTGATGATAGTAGACATCCTTGACTTTGTGAAAATTAATAAAAGGAAATTTCATTTAGAAAGGAGGCAGGAGGCCAGCAGTGGGAACTCTCATGTCCTATCACTAGTTGTCAACTGCAGCCTAAATGAAGAGAGGGACTTTGCATGTGGATACTACCTGACTGTCCCAGAAGGAAAAAAGAAGGCTTTCCTCCTCACCTGGCAACAGTTTAGCCAATGAGAGACTGTCATAACTCAGCCAATGAAAGGCCACTATACTCTGAACTCCCAGTTGGCTCCAATGTTTATAAGAGCCCACCCAACTTCCTCCTTTTCCTCTATAAAAAAAGAAACTTGTTCAGGGGACTTGCCTATGGTTTTGCCCCAGCTTGCTTGTCCAGGATGACAATTCTCTGCTATTCCTAAATAAATCCATCTTTTGCTGGTAAAATAACTGTCAGTTTTATTTTTAAGGTTAACTACTTATGTCCGATCTAAATGTGAAAGCATTCAAAGTTTCATCATTAAATATAATGTTGGCTACATTCTTTTAAAATAACACCACTTGGGGCACCTGGGGGGCTCAGTCGGTTAAGCATCCAACTTTGGCCCAGTTCATAATCTCACGTTAGTGGGTACAACCCCTCATCAGGTTCTCTGTTCTCAGTGAGGAGTCTGCTTCGGATCCTCTAAAGAGAGAGATGCAGAAACTGAAGCGGGCTCCAGGCTCTAAGCTGTTAGCACAGAGCCTGACACAAGGCTTAAACTCACCAACCACGAGATCATGACCTGAACCAAAGTCGGAGGCTTAACTGAGTGAGCCACCTGCATCCAAAGTATTGTTTCTTACGTTACTGCCCATTTCAACTATATTTCTCAATTTACTTGCATAAAATGTTTCAGTATATGTTCTTATCTAATGTCCAACAACATCAGCAGCTGTGTCCTTTTTGCTTCTTATTCCTTACTTTGGTTATTTATGCTTTCTCTTTTTTCTCAATCAAGCTCATTAAAGATTTCTCAATTTTTTTTTTAGTTTAAAAAGAACCTTCTTTTGATTCCTTGATCTTCTCTTTTGTATGTGTGTTTTCTTATCCACTAATTTATGCTCCTGCTTTTATTTCATGTCCTCTATTTTGAGTTTATTTGGCTCTTATTTTTCCTTTTTAAATGAATGTTTATCTCATTAACTTTCAGCTGTTCTTCTTTCCTAACATGTATTTAAAGCTATCAATTTCCATCTAAGTACTCCTTTAAGCTGCATTCCACAACTTTTGATACATTCGTATTCTCTCATCATTTGGTCAAAATATTTCCTAATTTCTATTATGACTACTTTTTGGACCCATGGGGTTTGGAAGCATATTTCTTAATTTATTTGAAGAAAATGCCCAATATAATTTCAATCCTTTGAAATTTTCTGAGATTGTTTATATGGTTGATACAGACAACTTTTGAAAATTCTCTACATATACTTGAAAAGAACACGCACTCTAAATTGGTGGATACAACATTCTGTATTTGTTCATTAGGTTAGCACGTTAACTGTACTCTTTAAATTATCCTTATTCATTTCTGTTATGTCTCTTCTCAATTGTTGAGAAAAGTATCTTAAATCTTCCATAAAATTGTGACTTTTTCTATTTCTTTGTTGTTTTATATATTTTTGAGGCTGTATTATCAAGTGTTTATAATTTTATAACTTTCATAGCTTCCCGGTGAATAGAACTTTATACAATTATGAAGTCACCTATTTTATTTCTAGCAATGAGTTTTGCATTAGACTATATGGTCTAATATTATACATTGACTATATGGTCTAATATTATACAGCTATAAAATAAAACATTTTTTGGTATTGTTTCCATGATAGGTCTTTTTCAATTATTTTACAAACTTCCTGTATTGTTAATGTGGAATATCTTTTTAAAAACACTCTGAGGGAAAAAAATAAAATAAAAATACTCTGACATTTTGTCTGAAGTTAGTAATTTAAATTTAAAAGTTACCAATATATTTGGGTTTAAATTTTTATCTACTTTTTTTCTATTTGTATCAAGGTGCTATGTTTCTGTTTCTCTCCTTTCTTGCAAATTCTGGAATTGACTGGATATTCTTCATTCCATTTGTTCTTCTCAGTTTGAAAATTGTGTCCTTTATTTCTATGCTTTTCTTAAGTTAACCCTGAAATTAGGATATAAATCTAAAGTTAATCAAATCTTTACCCATCATTGCAAGACTCAGACCTCCTCCCTACATACGCTATCGCTCTGTGTACTTTCCTGAGCATTATGTTGTTTTATGTTTAGAGACATATTTACCCTTGTCTTTGCTCTTCGTTACTTATTATAACTCAAAGCATGCTTCTTGGACTACTTTTCTTCTGCGTAAAGTAATTCCTTTAGTGAGCATCTGTTGCTGACAACACCCTTCATAAGACTGAATAAAAGTGTCTAAGTCATCCTCATTATATACTTTATGTTGCTCTCTTCTGTATTTTACCTCTCTCTTTTCATAACTGTATTACGGTTAATTTCTTCTACTCTATATATATATTCCATTTCACAAATTCCCTCTATTGTACAATCTGACAAACATACCCTCTGATTTAGAGTCAACTTTAAAGAGATATAATTTTCATACAATACCACGTATCCATTTTAAGGATAAAGTTCAACAAATTTTGACAAATGCATACTTTCATTTAATCAAGAACACAATCAAGACAGAATATTTCCATCAGCTCAAATGGTACCCTTGTGCCATTTTGAGTAAATTGCCTGAAATAATCCAAAGCCCAAAGAAACACTAATCTATTTTCTGTCATTATAAACTAGACTTGTCTTTTCTAGAGCTGCATCTAAATGGAATCACAAAATATACACTCTTTTGTATCTTGCTTCTTTTGACCAATAGTCTGAAATTTATTCATGGTGTTACACGTATCAGTAGTATTTTCCTTTTAATTGTGGAGATGTATTCTGTTATATGGATATATTATAAATTATCAATTCTCATGTTAATGGTCATTTGGGTTATTTAGAATGTGTGATTATTATAAATAAAGCTGGTATGTACATGCATGTATAAATCTTTATAAATATATCATATTTCTCTAATAAATATCTAAGATTGTTATTGCTGAAGTTACTTGTACAGTTGCTTTGGTTTGTTGTTAAAATTTTAAGAAACCAAATAGTCATTTTTGCAAAACGGCTGTAGTCTTTTACATTCCCACCAGTAATAATACAAGAGATCCAGTTGCACCAGAACCTTACCAACTTTCGCACTCTAATGAATGTGCATGTGGTTGTAATCTGCAGCTCCTTGATGACTAAAAACTGTTAGCATTCTTTCTATTGAAATGTCTCTATTCTGTTTTGTAACAGAATAATGCTGGCCTCATAAAGCAAACCGAGAAGATAGCTATTCTCTATTTCCTGAGTTTGTATATTTAAAAAATTTTTTTTTTAACGTTTATTTATTTTTGAGACAGAGAGAGACAGAGCATGAATGGGGAAGGGTCAGAGAGAGAGGGAGAGACAGAATCGGAAGCAGGCTCCAGGCTCTGAGCTGTCAGCACAGAGCCCGACGTGGGGCTCGAACTCACGGACCGTGAGATCATGACCTGAGCCGAAGTCGGACGCTTAACCGACCAAGCCACCCAGGCGCCCCCTGAGTTTGTATATTTTAATATTTATTCATTAACTATAAATCAGACCTGAAGTTTGCTTTATGGTAAGGTTTTAAATTATAATTCAGTTTTTTTAATCAATAAAAAATACTCAGATTATCTATTTCTTACCTAAGTCATTTTTGGCCATTGGTATCTTATAAGTTATAGTATTTATTTGCAGAAAGTTGTCCAAAAGAGTTTCTTATTACCCTTTAATGTCTGTAGAATCTGTAGTTATAGCCCTCTGTCATTTCCAGTATTTTTTTTTTTAATTTTTAAAATGTTTATTTTTGAGAGAGAGAGATACAGAGCACGAGCAGGGCAGGTGCAGAGAGAGAGAGAGGGAGACACAGAATCCGAAGCAGGCTCCTGGCTCTGAGCTGTCTGCACAAAGCTGGACATGGGGCTCAAACTCACGGACCATGAGATCATGACCTGAGCCAAAGTTGGACACTTAATGGCTTAACTGACCGCGTAAAGTGCCCCCCGCCCCTGTATTGGTTTAAGTATCTTCTCTCCTTTTTCATTAATCAGCCCAGACAAAATTTTATTGGTCTTTTCAAAATACCACTGATGGTTTCAATGATTTTCTTTATTGTCCATCCATTTCTGTGATTTTGATTTCTGCCATACCTTTATTACATCCTTCCTTCTAATTACTTTTGTTGCATTTGCACTTAATTTTTCTAAGTTTTCCAGGAGGAAGCTTAGATCACAGATTTTTTCCATTGCCCTTTTAAACATTTTTTATTTTTAGAGAGGAAAAGTGTGAGAAGGAGAGGGGCAGAGGGAGAAAGAGACAGAATCTTAAGTAGGATCCACACTCAGCACAGAGGCCAATGCAGGGCTCAATCTCACAACCCTGGAATCATGACCTGAGCTGCAATCAAGAGTCAGACACTCAACTGACTGAGCCACCCAGGCACCCCAATTGTCCTTTTCTAATAAAAGCATTTAAAGCTATAAGCTTCTCTATATTCATTATTTTAGCTCCATCTCATAAATTCTGATCACCTATCTTTACATTTTCATTCAGTTCAAAATGTTTGCAATTTCTCTTATGTTGTCTTCTCTTACACACAGGCTATAAATGTGTTGTTTAATTTCCAAAAATTTGGTCATTTTCCGGAAATCTTTGTTACTAAATTCCAACTGAATCCTTGTGATCCATAAAGCATATTGTGTAAGATTGCAATCATTTTATATTTGTTGAGGTTTACAAGTAGCATATGAAGTACATTGGAGAATTCCATGTACACTTGAAAAGAATGTGTATTTGCAGTTATTGAGTAGATTGTACTATGAATGTCAGTTAGGCCTACTTGACTGATAGTGTTCTTTAAGTCTTCTACAGTTTTGTTTTTTTGTTTGTTTTGTTTTGTTTTGAAATCTTCTGTATTTCTGTAGATCATTCTCCATTAGGTTGTCAGCTTTTGCTTTGTGTATTTTGAAGCTCTGTTAATTAGGTGTTTATATGTGGGGTTTTTTTGGTGCATACGTCTTTTATTGGTTCTTTGTGAATTTACTTCATCATCATTAACAAAATGTTCTTTACCCTTGTTCTAAAGCCCTATTCCTTGATGTCTACTGTGTCTCATGTCACATCAGCCATAACAACTTTCTCATGATTAGCGTTTTTCTTCATTTTTTAAAAAAATTTTTTAAAGTTTGTTTTTGAGATAATAAACTCATTTTTGAGATAATAAAGTTTATTTTGAGATAATATAAATTTCTATACTTTCTATATTGACATCTATTTGATCCAGCACCATTTGTTTCCTTGAGAGGTGGGGACAGTGGAGGAGGGGCAGAGAGAGAGAGAGAGAGAGAGAGAGAGAGAGAGAGAGAACCCAAGCAGACTCTGAGCTATCAGTGCAGAGCCCGACACAGGGCTTGATCCCACAAACCATGAGATCCATGACCTGAGCTGAAACCAAGAGTCAGACACTTAATTGACTGAGCCACCCAGATGTCCCATAGCATTTTTATTTTATCTTTTTGCATCCTTTTTAACCTTTATGTTATCCCTTTATACTTACATGGAGTTTCTTACAACACACAGTTGAATCTTCCATTTTTATCCAGTCTGTAAATCTCTACTTTTTAATTGAAATGTTTAGACCATTAACATTTAATGTAATTATCAATATCAGTGGGTTTATAACTATCATCTTGTTATTTGTTTTCTGTCACATCTATCATATGTTCCCTTCTCTGACTCTCACCTCCCACAATATTGTTTTAGGTTAAATAACAATTTTTAGTATTCTATTATATTGCCACCATTAGTTTATTAGCTATACCTCTTCAGATTTTTAGTGCTGCCATAGGGCTGCAAAGGTTTTCTCTTAAAAATTTTAGAGATTTAGGGGTGCCTGGGTGGCTCAGTTGGTTAAGTGTCCAACCCTTGATTTCGGCTCAAGTCATGATCTCATGGTTCATGGGATTGAGGCCCACACTGGGTTCTGCGCTGACAGTGTGGAGCCTACTTGGGATTCTCTCTCTTCTACTCTCTCTGCCCCTCCTCTGCTTGCGCTCCTTTTTAAAAAAGTTTTAGATTTAAGTTTTACATTTAGGTTTATGGTCCTTTTTGATTATTTTTTTGTGAATGATGTGATAGGAATGATATTTTTTCCATACAGACATCTTTTTTTCTATATTTTCTATATTGACATCTATTTGATCCAGCACCATTTGTTTCCTTTTTACACCGTTTTCCTTTTTACATTCTCCATATTGCTCTTCATTATGTGTATGTTATCCCTTGATCCGTGAGTACACTGTGCAAATTCTAAAAGCAGTTTTAACATCCTGATCTGCTAATTCTATTATTTCTAGTCTAATTATTAACTATCAATTTCTATTAATTAATTTCTATTAATATCAATTTCTCCTGATGAGACACATTTTCCTGCTCTTTTGCACATCTAATAATTGCATGTGGATGCAGACATTATGAATTTTACATTGTGAGTGCTGGGGTTTTTTTCCTTTAAAGAGTGTCATACTTTATTTATTCAGGAAGTTAAAATACTTGAAGATAATTTTGAGGTTTTTAAAAAAGGTTTTTCAAACAGAAGCAAAAAAAGTCTTCCCGCTACTATGTTTAGCTTTCATGGATCTCCACTGAATACCTCTTGTATTCCATGATTGTTCTTACTCTGGTTGGTGGGAACCTGAATGACTCCCAACCCTGTGTGCGTCCTGGAAATTGTTCAGATTACAGCTCATTGGTAATCATTTTTTTCTAAGAGTGTTATTTATCAGCCCTTGTGGAATGTCATATTACATATGCATTAACTGGTTTTTAAAGATTCGTGCATTAACACGTGCTGGTTTCTTGACGTCTTTTTCTGTGTAGCTGCCTGCTTTCTGGTAGTATGGCCCCACAAATTCTAGCCACTTGAAACACTATGAATGCTGACTTCTATCTTCTCAAGTCAGTGAGACCACTGGGCTCTTTTTGGGTTCATCCTGCTTGTGCTACAGTCTGGATATGACCTCCAAGCAAAATGGTGGAGTGATCATAAAGCCTATATCATTAATTCCATTTTTCTCAGGGATCACACTTCTATGTTACCTGTTTTCCAATGCTGAAAAAAAAAAATGATTTTAAGTACATACTTCAGTTTCCTATCTGTCTACACAGGAGGATAAGTCCAAGCCCTCCAACTTTCCCCTGGTCAGAGGCAGAAGTTCATCTGCTGATTTGTCAGTTTAATAATTTTATTTATACAAGTTTTACTATGTTCTTTTTAAAATATTTAACGTCTTTTTTAAACTTTTATTTATTTTAGTAATCTCTACACCTAACATGGGGCTCAAATCCATGATGCCAAGATCAAGAGTCACAGGCTCTTCCAAGTGAACCAGCCAAGTGCCCTAAATATTTAACGTCTTTTTTTTATAGCTCCCCATTCCTTGCAAATATTGAGGTCTGTCATTTTTTAAATATGGTAAGCATAATCATTTTAAAAATCAGTATCTGGGAACGGGCAGGGTGGCTAAGTTGGTTAAGTGACCAGCTCTTGATTTTGGCTCACGTCATGATCTCACAGTTCTGGGATCAAGCCCCACATTGGGCTCTGTACTGACAGCATGGAACCTGCTTGGGATTTCTCTCTCCCTCCCTCACTCCCTCCCTCTCTCTCTCTCTCTCTGCTCCTCTCCCACTCATTCACTCTGTCTCTCTCTCTCAAAATATCAAAACATTCAAAAAATAATAAAGCGGCACTCAGTGGCTCAGTTGGTTAAGTGTGTGACTCTTGATTTCGGCTCAGGTCATGATCTCATGGTTCGTAGGACTGAGCTGGCATTGAGCTCTGCGCTGACACTGTGGAGGCTGCTTAGGAATATCTCTCTCTCCCTCTCTCTCTGCTCCTCCCCTACTTGTGCTCTATCTCAAAATAAATAAACTCCAAACAATAATTAAAAATAAAAATAACAAAGATAAGTATCTCATCATTCCAATATCTTACAGCATATGAGTGTGTTCTGCTGTCTCTTGGTTCTTGCTTATCTTGCCTATTTCTTTTTTCACTTAATTCAGTACTTACTGGCTTTTGCCTTCAAAAGATTAAATATTCCCTAAGGCCTAGGATGGATGTACCCCCTTCCCAAAATGCTTACTGTTGGTTTCTAGAAGGCATGTAAAGCAATTATCAGTTAGAAACCATCTTGTGGTAGGTAGAATAATGAATGGTCCCACAGAAATGTTCACGTTCCAATATCCACTACCCATGAATAAATCATGTTACATGGCAAGACGGAACTAAGATTACAGATGGAATTTAATGGTCAGTTGCCAATCAGCTGACCTTAAAATAAGATCATACTGGTAGATGCACTATAATCATAAAAAGCTTTAAATTGGGATGAGAGAGGCAGAAGAGTCAGAATGAAATGGTATCATCAGAAAGACTCAACTGGCCATTTCTGGCTTTAAAGATGAAAAGAGGTGGGGGTGCCTGTATGGCTCAGTTAAGCGTCAGACTTCGGCTCAGGTCATGATCTCACAATCTGTGAGTTCAAGCCCTGCATGGAGCTCTGAGCTGACAGCTCGGATCCTGGGGCCTGTTTTGGATTCTGTTTCTCCCCCTCTCTCTGCCTCGCCCCATCTCGTGTGCTCACTCTCTCTCTCTCAAAAATAAATAAACATTAAAAAATTGTAATGATACAAAGAAGCCACAAGCCACAGAATGCTGGCAACCTCTAAAACTTGGAGAACACAAGAAAATGTATTCTCCCTGGGGCTTCTCTCATAATGTAATACAGCACTGCCAACAACTTGATTTTAGCCCACTGAGGCCCACTTCAGACTTCGGACCCCAGAACTCTAAGATAGTAAATTAGTGTTAGTGTTACCATAAGCCACTAAATCTGTGTTAATTTGTTATAACAGTAGGAAACTAATAAATATTTGTATTACTCCATTGAGGCTGTTACAACAAAATAACAGAAATTGGGTGGCTAGAAGTCCAGGCTAGAGTGCCAGCATGGTCAGATTTTGGTGAAGGCTTTCCCCTGGGTTACATACAGAAGGCCAACTTCTCTATGTGTCCTCACATAAGTGGAAGGGGTGAGCTAGCTCTCTGGGGCCACCTTTAAAAGGGTACTAATCACATTAATCCTAATCCCATGAGAGCTCCACATTCATGATCTAATCACCTCCAGAAGGCTCCACCTCTTAATATTACTTTGGGCATTAAGTTTTCAACATATGAATTCTGGGCAACACAAAAATTCAGACCATAGTAACACTTCAAACCAATATTATAGCTTGAGGTTCCTTGATTGACTTGATACAGATCTGCTAGTAGGCCAGTCTGTGACAAATTCAATCTCATATATTTTTCACCTTTTCCTGTTCTGCTCATCAGGCAACAGTTTCAGAACTACAGAGAGGAAGGATGATTTTAGGTCTGGTTGCTTTTACACTGAAGGCATGGCCCTGAGAAGCCTAGCTTAATCTGCAGAAGATCTGTAAGAATGTCTATCTTAGACAAACTTGGGCTTGGATTCTGATCCTTTTGCCTAGTTAACCAGAAAAGCACAAGTATACAATATTTAAAAAGGACTTCAAACTTAAATAGCTTTGCCTTTATTTTCTACTTACCTCTAACATTAGCCTGGGTATTCCCAACTGTCTTTTCAGTTCTTTAATATTTTAAATCTAAAGGGGCGCCTGCGTGGCTCAGTCAGTTGAGTGACCAACTTTGGTTCAGCTCATGATCTCACAGATTGTGAGTTTGAGCCCCGCGTCGGGCTCTGTGCTGACAGCTCAGAGCCTGGAGCCTGCTTCTGATTCTGTGTCTCCCTCTCTCTCTGCCCCTCCCCCACTCATGCTCTGTCTCTCTCTGTCTCAGAAATAAATAAACATTAAAAAAATTTAATATTTTAAATCTAACGTTTTTTCATTGTTTTCAGCAGAAAGATTTACATAATTTAGATCACCCTTACCAAAAAACAAAAATTCCTTGTGCATTCGGTTTGACCCTAATATAGAATTCATTTATATAAGTATATGCAGTTTATCCATTTTTTGAGGGCTATGTGACTTTTCACTTTTTTTTTGGTATTATAAACAATGCTGCATTAAAAATCTTCATAAATGTGTCATCTTGTCCAAGTGTTAGTTTCTTCTGCATGGAAATCTGTAAGTGGAATTACTTGGTCCTAATGTATGCATATTTTCAACTTTCCCACATATGGCATTATATGGCTGAATCACTTTACAAGTCTATCAGCAATGTTTAAGAGTTCCTATTTTCCAGAGGCACCGGGGTGGCTCAGTCAGTTAAGTGTCCAACTTAGGCTCAGGTCATGATCTGCAATCTGTGGGTTCAAGCCCCGTGTCAGGCTCTGTGCTGACAGCTCAGAGCCTGGAGCCTGCTTTGGATTCTGTGTTTCCCTCTTTCTCTGTCCCTCCCCCATTCATGTTCTTCCTCTTGCAAAATTAAAAACAAAAACAAAATTAAAAAACAAAAATTAAAAAAAAAAAAGAGTTCCAATTTTCCCCAAATAACCAAAACTTGGTATCATCCAACTTTATATTCATCAAACACATGAAAATAAAATCATTTATCATTTTAATTTGAAGTTTCTTAAGTTATTACTGAACTTCAGCATATTGCTGAATTGTTCTATGTTCCAACTGCCCTTTTGCCACTATCCAACTGATAGTTGGCCTTTTAAAAATTCATAGTTTCATGTATTATGGATGACAATTGTCAATTTCACGAACAACATTCACCCCCCAATTATGGCTTGACTTTTCATTTTGTTCTCTCACACAGTTTATTTTGTGTTAATATAGCATAGATACTTTTGTATTTTAATTTATGATTTGTACTTTTTTCCTTGGATAAGAAAAATTTTTGAAAGTCAAAAATAATTATTTTATATGTGTATATGTGTGTAAAGAATTCTGAAATTCTGTTTTATACATGTAGTTTTTAAATTCATTTTTTAGCAACAGTCTAACATAGAAACCCGAGTGTATCCCAAGCATTATACAATTTCCAATGATTAGTAAGGCTACATTTATGTCCCTGAAGTCCCCAAATGTAAGTCTATATTTGTTTAATTAGAATTTTTTAAAAAATTGTTTAATGTTTATTTTTGGTAACACCCTAAATTACATTCACAGAACAAAGATAAGAACAAAGATAGCACATTTCCCATCCAAAACTGTGCACACCAGAAGGCAATGTAGTGACTGACATCTTTGAAGTACTGAAAGAAACTATCAACCCAGAATTCTACATTCAGTAAAAATATCTTTCAAAAATGAAGGTGAAATAAAGACATTTCAGACTCTCCCCCTTCTCCCAAAAGCGACAAAATTATCATAATACCCACAATACAAGAAATACTAAAGGAAGTTATTCAGGAAGAAGAATTATTTCAGGCAGAAGAAATACAGACCTTTGGATATATACCAAAAAAATAAAGATTCCTCAAAAATTGTTAAGATCAAGGTAAATATGAAAGATGATTTTCTCATTTTTAATAACTCTAAAAGATAATCAACTGTCTAAAGTAAAAATAAGTGATATTGGTTAATAGTATACATAAAATTTTTGCAAATTCTATAACTGATAAATGACTTGTATTTAGACTAAAGAATTCTCAAAACTCAGTAAGAAAACAAACTCGAATTTTTAACAAATAGATAGATTTAAATAAACACAATCACCAAAGAAGGCATATGGATGGCAAATAAGCACATGAAAAGGTGCCCAACATCTTTTATCATTGATATCCATATTAAAATTCCAATAAAATATAACTATACACCTATTAGAATGACTAATAAGAAACTGCTAATACCACATGCTGGTAAGGATGTACAGCAATTAAATTTCTCACAAATTGCTGGTAAGAATACAAAATGGCCCAACAACTTTTGAAAACAGTTTGACAATTTCTAGTAAGTTAAGCATATACTATCACACAATCCACAATCCCACTCCTAGACACTATTTACCCAAGAGAAATGAAAAGTACATTTACACAAAAACCTGCAAGCAAGTGTTCATGGAGTTTCATTCACAATTACCCAACACTGGAAACAACCCAATGACCTTCAACTGTTAAATGGATAAACAAACCATGGTACAATGGAATACTACTAAGCAAAAGGAACAAACTACTGATATATGCAACAACATGGCTATATAATCAAATGCATATTGTTAAGTGAGGGAAGACAGACTCAAAAGTTTATACTGTATGATTCCATTTATAGAACACTCTGGAAAAAGCAAAAGTGTAGGGTCAAAAAGCAGATCAATGGTTGCGAGTGCCAAAGTATGTACAGGTAAGGAGAGGACTATCAATGAGCACAAAATAACTTCTCGGGATGATAGAATGCTCTTTATCTTGATGGCTGAAGAAACTGGTTATCTAACTGTTTGTGTGTCAGAATTCATAAAATGTTCTCTGTAAATTATATTTTAATAAACCTGCTAAAAAAATTTTTTTTTAATATGGCATAAGAGATTTAAAGCAGAGAAACGTGAAGGTTATTATTGAGAATTAAATGAACTATAAGGTAAGATGGCTTGATGGGTTATCCTTAAGAAAAAAAAGTCAACCACAAATGATGTCAGGGTTTAATGTAAAGATGGAAGACTGAAAATTAGATGTCAAAGTCATCAGTGATGTGTAAACACAACTCAGCTTTCCGCATGTTCATGGCATACCAAACATCCCCTGATTCTCAAAAATAAAGAGCCTTCTGTATGGGGGTAGAACAATGATTTGAAGCAAAAGCATGATACAGAATACACACAGAAAAATTTTTTAAAAAAAGTTTTTGAGACTAAAAGGATGAGAAGGCAAATGTAAGGACAATATGATATGTTCATATAAATATGAGATTTTATAAAAGAGTTTCTCAGATGCTCCTAACCCCTTCCTTCATAGGTGAGACCAACTTCTATATGTATAGGGGAAATTAGAAAAATGCTATTTTTAAAAGTATACAATTAATATAAATTTAAGTTACTTTACTTAGCTAAACTACTCTCACCACCAGTCAGTCCTCTATTTTAGCTAGGTGTTCTTATCCTGTATCAACTATTCTCAAAACACTATTCATTCCTTTTTCTCTGCCTTTATTGGGTCTATTCCTTTTTCTTCTCCATCCCTTCTTTTGCCTCAACTCAAATCCAATGTCTTCTAAGAAAGCACCCCTAATTAAACTATTCCTCACTAATAACTGTGTGTCTTTAAGTGATGACTGAATTTATTTCTGCTACACAATTTAAGTACCTATGACATATCAAGGAAGCCTTTCCAATACCAACTGTAGCTAAATTCAAATGAGTTCACAAAACTGGGATTCTGGCAGTTATAACTTCCAAATTTGAATATTTGCAACTAGAAATATTTTGGGAAAGCTACTGTTTCCATAATCCCATAAAGTGGCATTCTTATATTTGGCATTTAAACCTATTCCAGGGTAATTTCATATTGCTAGACAGATTCACAACCCCCAAAACCAAAACCAAAACCCACCTCTATTTAGAAGATGGATTCAGATCTTTGGTTTGGAAAATACAGTCACCAAATCTATTACAGAGGCAAGAAGAACATATTTTCTGTCCCTTTCCTAGGACAAAAGTCTAGCCCTGGGCAAAAATGTGAAGCTTTCCCTGGGGGCGTGGAGAGAATCATATTTTCCTTTCTAGTCTTTGGGCACTAATACCATTCTGATGGCTTAAACTTAGTTGAATCTACTTTCTCCTCATTCTGGACAAACAGAGCATATCTGAACTTATGATTACAGAAGTGAAATATACCAAGCGATGGTGAGACACAGGAAGTAGTGGATAACTAAAATAGAGGAGAGGTAAAACTTGCTGATAAGTAACCAGATTATAAACTTGAGGGTAGGTACCATGCTGATGCTTTCTTCATTCCCGCACTTTGCTTATCATAATGCTAATTATTAAAGGGGCACAAATCTAATATGGTATATTTGTAATAAAATATGTAAATTGTAATGAAAATGTAAACACCTGATTACAATGCTTTCTACCTGTAAAGTTACCTTTGGACAGATTGAGTTGCTAGATTCAGTTCTATGTTTTAAAATCTTACTAAATATAGCAAATCTAGTAATTTTGATGCACATAACACACAAACTGTCTTTAACTAAGGTCACAATTATTCAATAAAGTGCTTCTTCAGTCAGAATTTAGATGGTAAATCGATTTAAATGTATTTTTACTTCCACAGCGGTATATCTATGCACTACGCTCAACATAAGCTATACTGAGTAGGGACGCCTGGGTGGCTCAGTCAGTTAAGCATCTGACTCTTGATTTTGGCTTAGATCATGACCCCACAGTTTGTGAGTGAGAGCCCTGTGTCAAGCTGAGTCCTGTATCAGGCTCCGTGCTGACAGTGCTGAGCCTGCTTGGGATTCTCTCTCTCTCTCGCTCTCTCTCTTGCTCTCCCGCTCTCTCTGCCCCTCTCACATGCATGCCCTCTTTCTCAAAATAAATAAACTTAAAAAAAAAACTATATTGAGTAAAACTATAGCTTATACAAAATTTCAATTTTTTTTTTTGTTTAAGTCCTTGCAGTTTTCTTTCTTTCTTTCTTTCTTTCTTTCTTTCTTTCTTTCTTTCTTTCTTTTCTTTTTTCTTTTCTTTCTTTTTTTAATAGATGAAATTTACTGTCAAATTGGTTTCCATACACCACCCAGTGCTCATCCCAAAAGGTGCCCTCCTCAATACCCATCACCCACCCTACCCTCCGTCCCACCCCCCATCAACCCTCAGTTTGTTCTCAGTTTTTAACAGTCTCTTATGCTTTGGCTCTCTCCCACTCTAACCTCTTTTTCTTTTTTTTTTCCTTCCCCTCCCCCATGGGTTTCTGTTACGTTTCTCAGGATCCACATAAGAGTGAAACCATATGGTATCTGTCTTTCTCTGTATGGCTTACTTCACTTAGCATCACACTCTCCAGTTCCATCCACGTTGCTACAAAAGGCCATATTTCATTTTTTCTCATTGCCACGTAGTATTCCATTGGGTATATAAACCACAGTTTCTTTATCCATTCATCAGTTGATGGACATTTAGGCTCTTTCCATAATTTGGCTATTGTTGAGAGTGCTGCTATAAACATTGGGGTACAAGTGCCCCTATGCATCAGTACTCCTGTATCCCTTGGATAAATTCCTAGCAGTGCTATTGCTGGGTCATAGGGTAGGTCTATTTTTAATTTTCTGAGGAACCTCCACACTGCTTTCCAGAGCGGCTGCACCAATTTGCATTCCCACCAACAGTGCAAGAGGGTTCCCGTTTCTCCACATCCTCTCCAGCATCTATAGTCTCCTGATTTGTTCATTTTGGCCACTCTGACTGGCGTGAGGTGATATCTGAGTGTGGTTTTGATTTGTATTTCCCTGATGAGGAGCGACGTTGAACATCTTTTCATGTGCCTGTTGGCCATCCAGATGTCTTCTTTAGAGAAGTGTCTATTCATGTTTTCTGCCCATTTCTTCACTGGGTTATTTGTTTTTCGGGTGTGGAGTTTGGTGAGCTCTTTATAGATTTTGGATACTAGCCCTTTGTCCGATATGTCATTTGCAAATATCTTTTCCCATTCCGTTGGTTGCCTTTTAGTTTTGTTGGTTGTTTCCTTTGCTGTGCAGAAGCTTTTTATCTTCATAAGGTCCCAGTAATTCACTTTGCTTTTAATTCCCTTGCCTTTGGGGATGTGTCAAGTAAGAGATTGCTACGGCTGAGGTCAGAGAGGTCTTTTCCTGCTTTCTCCTCTAAGGTTTTGATGGTTTCCTGTCTCACATTCAGGTCCTTTATCCATTTTGAGTTTATTTTTGTGAATGGTGTGAGAAAGTGGTCTAGTTTCAACCTTCTGCATGTTGCTGTCCATCTCTCCCAGCACCATTTGTTAAAGAGACTGTCTTTTTTCCATTGGATGTTCTTTCCTGCCTTGTCAAAGATGAGTTGGCCATACATTTGTGGGTCTAGTTCTGGGTTTCTATTCTATTCCATTGGTCTATGTGTCTGTTTTTGTGCCAATACCATGCTGTCTTGATGATTACAGCTTTGTAGTAGAGGCTAAAGTCTGGGATTGTGATGCCTCCTGCTTTGGTCTTCTTCTTCAAAATTACTTTGGCTATTCGGGGCCTTTTGTGGTTCCATATGAATTTTAGAATTGCTTGTTCTAGTTTCGAGAAGAATGCTGGTGCAATTTTGATTGGGATTGCATTGAATGTGTAGATAGCTTTGGGTAGTATTGACATTTTGACAATATTTATTCTTCCAATCCATGAGCAGGGAATGTCTTTCCATTTCTTTATATCTTCTTCAATTACCTTCATAAGCTTTCTATAGTTTTCAGCATACAGATCTTTTACATCTTTGGTTAGATTTATTCCTAGGTATTTTATGCTTCTTGGTGCAATTGTGAATGGGATCAGTTTCTTTATTTGTCTTTCTGTTGCTTCATTGTTAGTGTATAAGAATGCAACTGATTTCTGTATATTGATTTTGTATCCTGCAACTTTGATGAATTCATGTATCAGTTCTAGCAGACTTTTGGTGGAGTCTATCGGATATTCCATGTATAATATCATGTCATCTGCAAAAAGCGAAAGCTTGGCTTCATCTTTGCCAATTTGGATGCCTTTGATTTCCTTTTGTTGTCTGATTGCTGAAGCTAGAACTTCCGGCACTATGTTAAACAACAGCGGTGAGAGTGGGCATCCCTGTCGTGTTGCTGATCTCAGGGAAAAAGCTCTCAGTTTTTCCCCGTTGAGGATGATGTTAGCTGTGGGCTTTACATAAATGGCTTTTATGATCTTTAAGTATGTTCCTTCTATCCCGACTTTCTCAAGGGTTTTTATTAAGAAAGGGTGCTGGATTTTGTCAAAGGCCTTTTCTGCATCGATTGACAGGATCATATGGTTCTTCTCTTTTTTTTTGTTAATGTGATGTATCATGTTGATTGATTTGCGAATGTTGAACCAGCCCTGCATCCCAGGAATGAATCCCACTTGATCATGGTGAATAATTCTTTTTATATGCTGTTGAATTCGATTTGCTAGTATCTTATTGAGAATTTTTCCATCCATATTCATCAGGGATATTGGCCTGTAGTTCTCTTTTTTTACTGGGTCTCTGTCTGGTTTAGGAATCAAAGTAGTACTGGCTTCATAGAATGAGTCTGGAAGTTTTCCTTCCCTTTCTATTTCTTGGAATAGCTTGAGAAGGATAGGTATTATCTCTGCTTTAAACGTCTGGTAGAACTCCCCTGGGAAGCCATCTGGTCCTGGACTCTTATTTGTTGGGAGATTTTTGATAACCGATTCAATTTCTTCACTGGTTATGGGTCTGTTCAAGCTTTCTATTTCCTCCTGATTGAGTTTTGGAAGAGTGTGGGTGTTTAGGAATTTGTCCATTTCTTCCAGGTTGTCCAGTTTGTTGGCATATAATTTTTCATAGTATTCCCTGATAATTGTTTGTATCTCTGAGGGATTGGTTGTAATAATTCCATTTTCATTCATGATTTTATCTATTTGGGTCATCTCCCTTTTCTTTTTGAGAAGCCTGGCTAGAGGTTTGTCAATTTTGTTTATTTTTTCAAAAAACCAACTCTTGGTTTCATTGATCTGCTCTACAGTTTTTTTAGATTGTATATTGTTTATTTCTGCTCTGATCTTTATTATTTCTCTTCTTCTGCTGGGTTTAGGCTGCCTTTGCTGTTCTGCTTCTATTTCCTTTAGGTGTGCTGTTAGATTTTGTATTTGGGATTTTTCTTGTTTCTTGAGATAGGCCTGGATTGCAATGTATTTTCCTCTCAGGACTGCCTTCGCTGCGTCCCAAAGCGTTTGGATTGTTGTATTTTCATTTTCGTTTGTTTCCATATATTTTTTAATTTCTTCTCTAATTGCCTGGTTGACCCACTCATTCGTTAGTAGGGTGTTCTTTAACCTCCATGCTTTTGGAGGTTTTCCAGACTTTTTCCTGTGGTTGATTTCAAGCTTCATAGCATTGTGGTCTGAAAGTATGCATGGTATAATTTCAATTCTTGTAAACTTATGAAGGGCTGTTTTGTGACCCAGTATATGATCTATCTTGGAGAATGTTCCATGTGCACTCGAGAAGAAAGTATATTCTGTTGCTTTGGGATGCAGAGTTCTAAATAGATCTGTCAAGTCCATCTGATCCAATGTATCATTCAGGGCCCTTGTTTCTTTATTGACTGTGTGTCTAGATGATCTATCCATTCTGTAAGTGGGGTGTTAAAGTCCCCTGCAATGACCACATTCGTATCAATAAGGTTGCTTATGTTTATGAGTAATTGTTTTATATATTTGGGGGCTCCGGTATTTGGCGCATAGACATTTATAATTGTTAGCTCTTCCTGATGGATAGACCCTGTAATTATTATATAATGCCCTTCTTCATCTCTTGTTACAGCCTTTAATTGAAAGTCTAGTTTGTCTGATATAAGTATGGCTACTCCAGCTTTCTTTTGGCTTCCAGTAGCATGATAAATAGTTCTCTATCCCCTCACTCTCAATCTAAAGGTGTCCTCAGATCTAAAATGAGTCTCTTGTAGACAGCAAATAGATGGGTCTTCTTTTTTTATCCATTCTGATACCCTATGTCTTTTGGTTGGCGCATTTAATCCATTTACATTCAGTGTTATTATAGAAAGATACGGGTTTAGAGTCATTGTGATGTCTGTATGTTTTATGCTTGTAGCGATGTCTCTGGTACTTTGTCTCACAGGATCCCCCTTAGGATCTCTTGTAGGGCTGGTTTAGCGGTGACAAATTCCTTCAGTTTTTGTTTGTTTGGGAAGACCTTTATCTCTCCTATTCTAAATGACAGACTTGCTGGATAAAGGATTCTCGGCTGCATATTTTTTCTGTTTAGCACACTGAAGATATCGTGCCAGTCCTTTCTGGCCTGCCAAGTTTCAAAAGAGAGATCAGTCACAAGTCTTATAGGTCTCCCTTTATATGTGAGGGCACGTTTATCCCTTGCTGCTTTCAGAATTTTCTCTTTATCCTTGTATTTTGCCAGTTTCACTATGATATGTCGTGCAGAAGATTGATTCAAGTTACGTCTGAAGGGAGTTCTCTGTGCCTCTTGGATTTCAATGCCTTTTTCCTTCCCCAGTTCAGGGAAGTTCTCAGCTCTAATTTCTTCAAATACCCCTTCAGCACCTTTCCCTCTCTCTTCCTCCTCTGGGATACCAATTATGCGTATATTATTTCTTTTTAGTGTATCACTTAGTTCTCTAATTTTCCCCTCATAAACTCCTGGATTTTTTTATCTCTCTTTCTCTCAGCTTCCTCTTTTTCCATAACTTTATCTTCTAGTTCACCTATTCTCTCCTCTGCCTCTTCAATCCGAGCTGTCGTTTCCATTTTGTTTTGCATTTCGTTTAAAGCACTTTTCAGCTCCTCCTGACTGTTCCTTAGTCCTTTGATCTCTGTGGCAAGACACTGTCTGCTGTCCTCTATACTGTTTTCAAGCCCAGCGATTAATTTTATGACTATTATTCTAAATTCACTTTCTGTTGTATTATTTAAATCCTTTTTGATCAGTTCATTAGCTGTTGTTATTTCCTGGAGATTCTTCTGAGGGGAATTCTTCCGTTTGGTCATTTTGGATAGTCCCTGGAGTGGTGAGGACCTGCAGGGCACTTCCCCTGTGCTGTGGTGTATAACTGGAGTTGGTGGGCGGGGCCGCAGTCCGACCTGATGTCTGCCCCCAGCCCACCTCTGGGGCCACAGTCAGACTGGTGTGTGCCTTCTCTTCCCCTCTCCTAGGGGCGGGATTCACTGTGGGGTGGCGTGGCCCGTCTGGGCTACTTGCACACTGCCAGGCTTGTGGTGCTGGGGATCTGGCGTATTAGCTGGGGTGGGTAGGCAAGGTGCACGGGGGCAGGATGGGCAGGCTTAGCTTGCTTCTCCTTAGGTGATCCACTTCAGGAGGGGCCCTGTGGCAGCGGGAGGGAGTCAGATCCGCTGCCGGAGGTTTGGCTCCGCAGAAGCACAGAGTTGGGTGTTTGCGCAGAGGAGCGAGCAAGTTCCCTGGCAGGAACTGGTTCTCTTTGGGAGTTTGGCTGGGGGATGGGCGGGGGAGATGGCGCTGGCGAGCGCCT